>NC_048271.2:48916453-50181468 GCF_005286985.2 Setaria viridis
GCTCGGGCGGCGGCGGAGACCTGCAGGCGCTGGCGAGGGAGCTCCTGGACCGCCACCGGTCCGGCGGCGTGAAGCTCGAGCATCCGCCGCCGCCGCCGCCACACTCGAGATAGCTGGATGGAGAGCGAGCAATCAAGATGTTGCGGAGAAGGAGGTGAGTGGCATGGAGACTTGGAGAGAGTTGGCACGCGGCAATAACGAGGGAGATTGGGGTCGGTGACGGGCCGGGGGCGATGGCGAGCAGGGAGTAGGTAAGCAGCATTGGCCGGTTTTCGCGTATCCATCTTGTTGTTAACAAGCTGGGGTGCAATGGCGCCCCACTTGCTTGATACATGCTCCGGTTTGGATTTGCTCCAAGACAAAGAGTTGCTGGGGATCGGGAGTCGTAGTACTAGAATTGACATGTAGTAGGAACAGTATTACCTTTGTCACCTTTCCATTAATTGCAAGATTTTATGAAAGCCTTATGGTTCTATAGTGCCAATTGTTCAAAATCTACTAATTAATCTTGTTTTCCTGTTTTCCCAGTCTAAATGCATCAACACTACTGATACAGCATAATCCTTTTTCTCAAGTAGCAGCATTTAACCACCAGTGATTATTGTACATTATGGTTGAAAGTAATTAAGACTTTAATCTTTTTATGCTAAAGATGAAAATATGTTAAGAAATTTATTGTAAGTTAACTTTCTGAACCAGCGTCCCGAATATACTTACAAATTCAAATAACAGAAAGGCAACTTACAAATTCAAATAACAGAATTAATTAAAACTTGGCAGATGATTGGCAGTGCTACATATATGGTGCAACACTACAACACACTACTGCATATGAAAGGGTCCCTTGTATGAACTCCAATCCTCTCTAGAAGGGTCCATGCATGTGGCCAAATGACTGGCTCCTCGGTTTGAGCTGATGAGATGTAAAAGGCATACGGTTTTGGTCAGTCGGTCAAGCATTTCTTTGACTGGACAATAGTTTACATGTTACTACTGCAGTTGATGTTGCTTCTACACCTACGTTTGCCCCTGTTTCCTGGGGCCGGTTTCCACTGTGTCGTTGAAAAGTGGAAGTCGTGCCACGACTCTTAAAACTCAGACACACTTCGTTTTCTGATTCTAGCTCCCAGTTTCGAAAGAAAATCATACTATGTTAATTCTGCATAGTGCTCTAGCGAATAAACCGTGTATGATTTCATGTGCAATTCTCGTTCATGCGTGTGCATTTAGTTATCTGTGTTAATTATTTTTTGATTGCACCGTACCTACTAAAAATAATTAAAGTGTTGGTGCAAAGTATAGGAGAGGCTGATGCTATCTCAGCTAACAGAGCAGCGTGCAGCTTATTGTAACTTACAGATTAAAGCCAGGGCCCTGCAGGAAAACAAAATGAATGATTACTTCTACTAACCACTCTGGACTATTGCTCCTAGAAAAAACAAATTAAGCTTTGATTACACACTAACAGTAGCGTGTAGTACTCTACAGTGAGCTACGCGTTCACAATTTAATTCTTAATTTGCTCACATACTATACGCGATCGTTATACATTAACTATATAAAGTGTAACTCATGCCCTCAATAAAAAAAGTGTAACTCATTTTCACCAGTAGCTGTGCCAGCCGTGTTCCACCATATTTTTCTGCTATTTATTGTGATTAGGTCGAACTGTGCCTATTCAACAAACCATGACATGGCACACTAACTCAAGTAAAACCCCTAAGATTGCCTTGAGGCTTTTCATACACAACAGATGTGGGTTTTCTCATGCATGTCTAATATTAATCGGCCCACATCTCCTCCCCCCCTGAATTCTGTTTGCGAGCGCCATGCTTGCTCGATTTTTTCCCCTGTTTCATGTGAATGGAAAGTTGAGGTGGGCTCCTAGCGCACCCCCCCCCACCCCCAAAAAAAAAGAAAGAAAAGAAAGAAAATGCCTGATCGATTGAAAGTTGATGTTGCTGTACGTCATCTCTCTTGTGCCCCCTTGTGCGCACTTCTATTTTCATTGCCGTGGGATCTGCTTTTGCCATCTGTCGAGTCTAATTCTCCTCTAGTCGAGGATGATTCCCCTCCAGTCGAGCTCGAATAACCTATCAGTTGTCATCTGCCATTCATGACTAGCAACATATTACCCACTGTTTCTTCCGATCCTACCTCCCACCACTATACCCAACTATATCACCTGAATCCATTGACGTTTTCAGTCTAAAAGAATTATGAAGTTTCTAAAAAAATATAAAAAAAGAATTATGAAGTGTGTAAAAAATGACATGCAAAGTGTTATGGGGCGAGGATATGGAGTTATGAAGGACGCTTTTACCTCCGGGGCTATGAATAAGAGAATATGAATTTTAATAAGTGGCAAAGGGGCCTGGTGATGAATTTATAGATTTGCTATTAAAACTTACTCCTATATATTTACCGAACCAAAGGGAATAGATTATTGACGGAGATAACTTCTAAATTTGAGCATTCAAAACTCCCGAAGTTCAAAAGGTTATAGATTTTAAGGAAAAATGTAGAAAGTTTTTCTTTCCTTTAGAAAGGAATGTAGAATGCTTCCTGGCAGTCAGAATGGTAAATGAATACATTCTTTTTTTTCTTTTTCTTTTTTTGATAGGGCAATTGAACACACTCGTCGTGCGCGATCATCCATCGTCCTAACTCACTCCTAGCAAATGTGGCCCATTTCACAAGCTTCGTGCGTGGCCCAATATCCGGCCCATTTAACTCCCGCGTGCTCCTCACCCGGTTCACCTGCCCTTCTTCCAGTCCAGTCACTTGCATCGTCTTCCCCACTAAAAAAAAAAAAAACTTGCATCGTCTTCGCCCGTCGATCGCCTGCGCGCAGGATGCAAAGTTCCCAGCAGCTACCCCACTAATAACTCACCGACACGTTGGCCCCACGGAAGCTTTTCCCCACCTGTCATGCACTGCTGACAGATCCCTCACTTCGAAGCTCCCCTCGCAAATCTACGACGCGCACGACCAGCACCTCCTCCCCCTGTGCCTTTCTCCCCGACGCCCCACTCCCCGATCCAAACCACATCAAACCCCCGCCCCGCCCCCGCCCCGCCCAGATCCAGATCCACCCGGCGCGGCGCGGCCGCGGCCACCGGATCCCGCCGAGGATTAATGGCCTCCGCGGCCGCGGCGCCGCCGCCGACCCCGCCGGAGGCCGACCCGCGCCTCGTCGAGGTCTTCACGCCCTTCCTCGAGAAGCTCATAAAAAACGCCTCGTGGCGTAACAAGGCGCACTCCAAGCTCTCGCACACTGCCAAGTCCATCCTCGACCGCCTCCAGAGGCCCCCGCCGCCGCCCGCGGCCGAGGCGCAGGCGCCGTCCACGCCGACCTCCGCCCCCTCCACGCCGACCTCCTCGTCCGCGCAGCCTGGCCCGCTGCGTAGCCTGTCGCTCGCGGACTCGGAGCTGCTCCTCGCGCCTGTGACCTCCGCGCTCGGCTCAGGCAGCGCCAAGCTCGCTGAGGCCGCGCTCGAGCTCCTCCACAGGCTGATCGCGCACTCATACATCCATGGGGAGGCCGACCCGTCCGCCGACCCCTCGGCGCAGCTCGTCGCCTCGCTCCTCGACGCCGCCTGCAATGCACTCGGCCTGGACGACGAGCACATTGAGCTGCTCCTCCTCAAGACGCTCCTCTCGGCAGTCACCTCCACGTCCGTGCGCCTACACGGTGATTGCCTGCTGCGCGCCGTGCGTGCGTGCTATGATATGTACCTTGGGAGCCGCAGTGCTGTCAACCAGGCCACTGCCAAGGCGTCGCTCGTGCAGATGCTGGTGATCGTGTTCCGCCGCATGGAGGCCGACTCGTCGACGGTGCCCGTGCAGCCTATAGTCGTGGCCGACATGATTGAGCTGCCTGACGATGGTTCTGGCTCCACGCCAACCGCTGACCCCAATGTTGTGCAGGGATTCATTTCGAAGATTATTGGGGACTTTGATCCTCTGGCACGGACAACTTCATCAGCAGGGTCAGGGGCAGGAGCTACCGTGGCCCATGATGGTGCGTTTGAGACAACAGCAGCAGCAGAGGAAGGGGCGAATCCAGCAGATTTGCTTGATTCCACAGATAAGGACATGCTTGATGCCAAGTACTGGGAGATCAGCATGTATAAAACAGCTATTGAGGGTCGTAAGGATGAGCTTGGTGTGGAGGGGGCGGTGGTGGGCACTTTGGATGATGATGCTGATGTGAGGATTGGAAATAAGCTGCGGAGGGATGCTTTCTTAGTTTTCAGGGCTTTGTGCAAGCTTTCCATGAAGACACCACCCAAGGATGCACCAGCAGATCCCATAGTGATGCGGGGAAAGATCCTTGCTCTTGAGCTTCTCAAGATCTTACTTGAAAATGCTGGTGCTGTGTTCCGGACCAGTGAGAGGTACATATGCCTTTACTAAAGCTTTTGATTGACAAGGTTTATAGTGCCACTGATGTTCAGAATTTGTTCAAAAGTCGTTAACAGTTTTTAAAGATAATTTCTGTACCACTTTATTTCATGAAAACTGAAAAGGTGGCATAATGATGGCAAGGTGAGGGGTGTACGTTTTAACCAATAATCCCTAGAAGTTTTAGGTATTGAATTGATGGTGATACTGTTGGATTATTGATATGTTGATAAGGTTTCTATGCCTGTATGAATAAAGTGTTAGTTGAAGTACCAAAGTTTCCAATTTCATTTTGGCAGGATTAGACTGATACACACATTGTTTATTGCTTAGATGTTGAAAGAGAAACCTATTGAACTTTCTCTGGTGTCCTGGAAATATTTCGCCGAGTTATATTCAATACCACCAATTCTTGGCCGTTGTTTTGAAAAGCAGTACACGTGAGGCTAGAATATGAGCATCAAACCAAACTATAGATTTCAGGTTACAACTATATGTCATAATATTTGTGATTGTCAGTTGAAATGGAGCTAAGAAAGGGTTCCGACAGTCTTAAGTGTGTGACATTATGAATTTATGTTGAAATGTGCGTAACCTTAGCACTATAAACATGGATTGCATTGTGGATTACTGTATTTAGATCTCACACTTGCCAGCATGGACTATTGGCCTATATGGTGTCCACTTTGTTTCCATAGGTCATATCTGCACCATCTGTTTATCTAGTCCAGATGGAATTGAATGGAGATATTAATTATATTACTCCTTCCGTTCCAAATTGTGAGTCATTTTAGATTTTTCCTAAGTCATACTTCTCAAGCTTTGATCAAGATTACAAATAAATGCACAAGTATCTACCACCTCAAACTAGTTTCACTAGATAGACCATGAAATATTTCTCGATAGTGCATTTATTTGATTTTGTAGATGTTAATATATATTAATATAAACTTGGTCAAAGTTAGACAAAACTAAAGTGAACCTCAATATGGAATCGAGGGAGTGTTACATAAGATATACCTACATAGTTACTCCCATAATGGTTCTATGGCTACAAAGTGTCTTGTGTTGTTGGTTTAAGTTTTTTTGTTACTTTGGACTCCAGTCTCAGTTCCAAAACCACTATGGCTTTTGATCTTCATGCACTTCTGTTGTCCTTAGTTTATTGCAATCGTGCTCCATCTGGCTTTGTTGTAATAAAAGAATTAGCACTGAAAGTAGACTTCAAATTATTTGAGGGGGAAATGATCAGTAGCTAGTAGAATGTTGTTAATAGGGAACATGCTTTAGCTTACCTTATGCAAATGTGTGATTATTTCTTCTCTTGAATTGGTTAGATTTCATCAGAATAGAAATGGTACAATTGTGATGCATTCATGTGAATTGTAATATCGACAGCAGCAGACATCCATTTCAAGCAATCATAATAACCTCCTTGATGAGCAAACCATGTGACTGTGTCATTGATTATTTAGTTGCCTTTGTCTATGTTGGTATCTTTAATTCCTATTCAGTATTCTGTGTACACCAGCATCTTTTCTAGTTTTGTGTCGTGTATGTCGTGTACTTGATATAATTGGTAATTGAATTTCTTGTACCATAGTTGTGTTTCCACTGTCAAAGCAACAATAGAGGTGTAACCCGTTTTCTTGATTGCTTTGTATGTTTCTCCAATGATTCCAGTTTGATCAACATTTTTTTCTCAACACGTCCAGGTTTCTCGGTGCTATCAAGCAGTATCTATGCCTATCGCTTTTGAAGAACTGTGCCTCATCACATATGATTGTTTTTCAGCTATCTTGTTCAATTTTTATTAGCCTAGTGTCAAGATTCAGACCAGGATTGAAGGCAGAGATTGGAGTCTTCTTTCCCATGATCATTTTGAGAGTTTTGGAGAATATTGCACAGCCAAATTATCAGGCCAAGATGATTGTTCTTCGTTTTTTGGAGAAGCTCTGTGGTGATTCTCAAATCTTAGTTGACATTTTCCTCAATTACGATTGTGATGTCCACTCATCAAACATATTTGAGAGGTACTGTAGCATTCAGTTTTCTTAGTACTGAGCTTTAGTTGTATTACTATTTTTGTTGTGACATTTTCTGGATTGGCCAATAGGATGGTGAATGGTCTACTAAAGACGGCTCAAGGGCCTCCTGCTGGTGTTGCTACCACATTGGTACCGCCTCAGGATACCACAATGAAAAGTGAAGCAATGAAATGCTTAGTTGCTATTCTCAGATCCATGGGAGATTGGATGAACAAGCAGCTACGCATTCCAGATCCTGCTTCTCCTAATGTAGAATCAGAGAAAAACGACAATGATGGTGGCAATGAGCTTTCCCCGACGGATAACAATGGAGATGAGTCTAGTGAAGCATCCGATTCACATTCTGAACTATCAAATGGAATTTCAGAGGCTGCATCTTTGGAGCAACGTCGAGCTTACAAGATGGAGCTTCAGGTGGATGATACTGCACCATAAGTTATTTCACTTGTACTGCTTGGTGGGAATGTGCTTGTTGCTGTTCTTTGCTATACAACTTGCTGCATCTCCAATTCTCCATTGTATATTCATTCCTTGTTCTTATGTATCTGATTGATTTATGTCTGAATAACAGGAGGGTATCTCTTTGTTTAATCGGAAGCCGAAGAAGGGGATCGAGTTCTTAGTAAACGCGAGCAAGGTGGGGGAGTCACCAGAGGAAATAGCTGCTTTCCTAAAAAGTGCTTCTGGCTTGAACAAGACTATGATTGGTGATTATTTAGGGGAAAGGGAAGATTTGTCTCTCAAAGTCATGCATGCATATGTGGACTCGTTTGATTTTCAAGGAATGGAGTTTGACGAAGCGATTAGAGCTTTCCTTCAAGGCTTCAGATTGCCTGGAGAAGCTCAAAAGATCGATCGGATTATGGAAAAGTTTGCAGAGCGTTACTGCAAATGTAACCCAAAGGCCTTTTCCAGTGCAGATACAGCCTACGTCCTTGCTTATTCAGTCATAATGCTTAACACTGATGCGCATAACCCAATGGTCAAAAATAAGGTACTTTCTCGTGTTGAAGGTTCTTTCATGGAGTTCTACTTTACGCAATTTTATAACGTGTAAATTGATGCAGATGTCACCAGAAGATTTCATTAGAAACAATCGTGGTATTGATGATGGGAAAGACCTGCCTGAAGAATTTATGAGGTCCTTGTATGAAAGGATCTGGAAAAAGGAGATTAAGATGAAAGAAGATGAATTTGTTCCCCAGCAGCAACAATCAACAAGTTCTAACAAAATTCTTGGGTTGGATAACATTCTTAACATTGTTGTACGCAAGCGAGGTTCATCTATGGAGACGAGCGATGACCTCATTAAGCATATGCAGGAGCAATTTAAAGAAAAGGCCCGCATGTCTGAGTAAGTTATATTAGATGTTTAGATGGATAGTTGTATCAGCTAAATTACATTAAGCTGCTTGTTTTGGGTGAATATTTTTCTATTTTGCTACCCATATCTTTATGCTCTTGTTTTGTTTTTGTGGTTTATTTTATCATATAAATGACTTATCTAGGATTTTTTTTGAACAATCAGGTCAGTATTTTATCCAGCCACAGATGTAGTTGTTTTGAAGTTCATGGTTGAGGTTTGCTGGGCTCCTATGCTTGCTGCCTTCAGTGTTCCACTTGACCAGAGTGATGACGAGATTGTCATATCCCAGTGCCTTGAAGGGTTTCGCTCTGCAATCCATGTTACTGCAGCAATGTCAATGAAGACTCAAAGGGATGCATTTATCACTTCACTCGCCAAGTTTACATCACTTCACTCTGCTGCAGATATCAGGCAGAAAAATGTTGAAGCCATTAAGGTTTGTTCTGTATATTGAGATATAAATGTTAAGTCGGCTGCTATTATACTGGTTGGAGCATTACCCCTCTTCCTAGTATTTTTTGAAAATATTAGAAAAGATATAAAATTGAAACCATGAAGCTTAGAAGTTAGAGGTTTGTTTTGTTTTGATGACTACAGAAGCGTTAAACTTAACCGATTTATACTTTGATGCGCAATGGGTTTGTGCTAAATTTCGAAATTGTCCTTTTTTGATAGTTCAATGTAGTGGCATTGGGATGAGACTGGAGCTTGTTCTGAGTTAGGGCTGCTTGTTCTAATAATTGGATGATCTGGAAATTTGGTAGCATGCTGTTGTCATGTTGACTCAATATTCTTGACCTCTAATGCTGGAGCAAATGTCCAAGTTTACTGCCTGCAGACTATCCTTCATCTTTTTTAACTTGTGCCTATTGTGCATTTTTTGATATGCATGTCATATGTCGTGTTGCTAGTTGCAGTTTGCCATATCTTAGTTTGTGAATCATGATAATCTCATTCTCATGCCTTTTGTTGTCATGCTGGATTGCCTCACAGGCAATTCTATTAATTGCAGATGAAGATGGAAATTACTTGCAAGAAGCATGGGAGCATATATTGACTTGTGTTTCTCGTTTTGAAAATCTACATCTTGTTGGAGAAGGAGCGCCTCCAGATGCCACATTCTTTGCACTGCAGCAGCCAGACGTTGATAAATCAAAACAGGCCAAGTCATCAATTCTTCCTGTTCTGAAAAAGAAGGCCCCTAATGCTTCTTCCTCTTCTAAAAGAGGTTCCTATGATAGTGCTGGCGTGGGTGGTAAAGCTTCTGGTGTCGATCAAATGAATAATGAGGTGACAAGCCTCTTGGAGCAAGTTGGAATGGCTGAAATGAACCGTGTATTTGTAAGAAGTCAAAAGCTCAACAGTGAGGGTATAATTGACTTCGTGAAGGCTCTGTGTAAGGTTTCAATGGAGGAATTACGGTCTGCATCTGATCCAAGAGTCTTCAGTCTGACAAAGATAGTCGAGATAGCGTAAGGAATCTATGGCTTCATACCATTACTACAGGGCAATAGGTTTCTTTACATTATATTCTGTCTATTATAGTAACTGTGTGATTACTTTCCCCTGATTGTAGGCACTATAACATGAACCGCATCAGGCTTGTCTGGTCAAGCATATGGAATGTCTTGTCTGATTTTTTTGTCACTATTGGCTGCTCAGAAAATCTTTCCATTGCAATATTTGCTATGGACTCCTTGCGGCAGTTGTCTATGAAATTCCTGGAGCGAGAAGAGCTTGCTAACTACAATTTCCAAAATGAATTTATGAAGCCTTTTGTTGTTGTGATGAGGAAGAGCCGAGCTGTTGAGATTAGAGAACTTATCATTAGGTGTGTCTCTCAAATGGTATTAGCCCGTGTTAATCATGTGAAGTCAGGGTGGAAGAGCATGTTTATGGTATGACACCTCTACTTGCACTCATGTACCTTACCTTTTATCTGAAGAAAGTCTGGGACATTCTTGTACTTGTTCCTGAATATTGATTTCTGGTTGCAGGTCTTTGCGACAGCTTCATATGATGATCACAAAAACATTGTACTATTAGCCTTTGAAATTATAGAAAAGATTTTGCGGGAGTACTTTCCCTACATCACAGAGACTGAGTCAACAACTTTCAATGACTGTGTGAACTGTCTCATCGCATTTACTAACAGTAGGTTTAACAAGGATATAAGCCTTAATGCAATTGGCTTTCTTCGATTCTGTGCGGCAAAGTTGGCCGAAGGTGATATTGGATCCTCAAGGTTGAAGGACAATCCCACTTCAAACAGTAACCCACCCTCACCTCATTTGGCCAGTGATGGAAAGCAGGAAGGTGCAGTTCTTGCCGATAAGGATGACCATATACACTTTTGGTTTCCTTTACTAGCAGGTGATTGCATTTCTCCTTTTTGATTCTGATGATTCTTCTACTTTCAGTTGGTTATATCTACAGCTTGAGTTAATCTTTTTTTTTTCTTTTGAACATTGCAGGGTTGTCTGAACTTACCTTTGACTTAAGACCAGAAATCAGAAAAAGTGCTTTGCAGGTGTTATTTGACACATTAAGAAATCATGGCCATCTTTTCTCTCTGCCTTTATGGGAGAAGGTGTTCGATTCAGTGCTTTTCCCAATATTTGATTATGTACGTCATGCTATTGATCCATCTGGTAGTTCTGCACAAGGACAAAGTGTGGAAAACGATCCGGCAGAACTTGATCAAGATGCTTGGTTGTACGAGACATGCACTTTGGCACTTCAGCTAGTTGTAGATCTCTTTGTTAGGTTCTATGACACGGTTAATCCACTTCTAAAGAAGGTTCTCTCGCTCTTGACTAGTTTCATAAAGCGTCCTCATCAGAGTCTTGCTGGTATAGGTATTGCTGCATTTGTCCGTTTGATGAGCAGTGCTGGATCTATGTTTGTGGATGAAAAATGGCTAGAGGTCGTATTGTCCTTGAAAGAAGCTGCCACTGAGACGCTTCCTGATTTCACTTATATTTCGTCTGGAGCTTACCTTGAAAATTTACCAACAGAAAATGGAGGTTCTTCTGAACAGAGAGAAGATGAATCTCAACCATTAGAGGATGACAATGAACAATCGTCTAGATCAAGGAACCTATATTTTGCTATCGGCGATGCCAAGTGTCGAGCTGCGGTGCAACTCCTATTGATCCAGGTATGTAGTATTTTCTATTATTTGTTATTCTGTCTGGAAGCATATTGTTTTTTCCAGACTTCTGATTTTCTTAAATTCTATTATCTTCTTATTTGCATTATATTATTATAGACAAACTGACTGTAATAGGTTAAATTTATCTAGAATGTACCCTACAACTGTAGAGCCTTTCTCAGCCATTTCTTATTTGCTCATGCAAAAGTCTATTTTCTAGCTTCATCAATTGTAATTGTAATCTCTATACGATATCTGCTTTAACTTCTCAAAGGTGAGGTTGGCAATTTCTATATGACGCCTGTGGTGCTTACTCAAATGCATTTCCTTTGTGTAGGCTGTGATGGAGGTATATAACATGTACAGAGCACAGTTGTCAGCACAGAACACAGTAATCCTCTTCGAGGCCTTGCACACTGTTGCTACCCATGCCCACAAAATAAACAGTGATAATGACCTGCGGTCCAAGTTGCAAGAATTGGGCTCCATGACCCAAATGCAGGACCCGCCATTGTTGCGCCTTGAGAACGAGTCATACCAGCTGTGCCTCACTATCCTCCAGAACATATTCCTGGACAGCGCCCCTGACCATGGAAGCACCGAGGTGGTGGAGAGTCACCTTGTTGGCTTGTGCAAGGAGGTTCTTGAGGTATACCTGACCACAGCGAGACCTGCCCAGCTTTCAAGTGGCAGGCAACCGCTCGGCCACTGGCTTATCCCTGTCGGTTCATCGAAGCGGAGAGAGCTCGCGGCTCGAGCACCCCTTGTTGTTGCAACTCTGCAAGCTATCAGCGGTTTGGGTGACTCTTCATTCGAGAAGAACCTTGGCCAGTTCTTCCCCCTCCTCGCTGGCCTCATAAGCTGCGAGCATGGGTCGAGCGAAGTGCAGGTGGCCTTGAGCGACATGTTCGGCACTTCGGTTGGACCGCTCGTGCTCCAGTCCTGCTGATGCTGAGCAGTGAAAACCATGTGATACATAGTAGTATACATCCACATGTAAGTTATTCTTTGTTTCTTGGAATCCCATTGTGTTCCTCCTCCCCCCATTTTGCTCTGTTAATCATTTAGTTGCTGGGGGAGTTTATATTGTCGTGCTGAACTGATCTTGCAGATCATTTTCCTTTACATTCTTTCTTGTTCGTCCCGGGAGGAGTGTATGTTGCTATAGAGGACTGAATCATGTATGGTAGCTTAGCTAAAATTGTGCCCATCCTGTTCGCAAGGTTCTGAGTTCAATAGTTTCGTTAGACATGTTTCTCATTCTTTTTATTGAGTACCATTTCCCACTTCCTTCGCTTGTGGTGCCAAATAAGGCTCGTACGGTTGGGTTGTACATTTTCTGGATTAAAAGTTGTACGTGGACCAGATAGTACACGTATGCAAATTCCCAAGAAACTGCTTCAAAACAGCATATGAGCCTTGAAGCTAATTTGTACTTTGGGACTGCGAAAAGGGCTACGAAAAACGGGACGAGCACAGGCAACAATGCTGCGGTTTGTTCTTTTGTTTTTACGTTAGACAGACTATCACCCAATCATGACTAATCATCGTCTAGGCGGTTTAATCGCACATCCATGCCATTAGAGTCTAGACAGACTTGAGGGTTCTGACTAGCGTTAGAATCTAGATACACCTCTAGGCGAAGGATGCTCTAGAATATGCACCTCCATAAGTTGGGAGAACCCCGGTAACGATCTTGTGAAATTTGTGTGAAAGGTTGTATAGCTAATTCCATAGTATGCCATTTGTTTGAAATTAACGTCGTTTCATATTTTTATCCTCAATCAAAATTTTCAAGTTTTGACCAAAATTTGTAAGAAAATGTACCGCATCTACTACCTAATGGGTATGTGATAGAGTTATTGACATTATTATTTTTTCAATATAGTAGAGAGAACTGTGGTGACTGCCGTTCCAATAATCGAAGGTACTCACGAGGATAGGTTTGCATGCAACCAACTGCCTTCTCAGCATATTGCACCAACCAATTCAGCTCTACTTTAGGCCAGCCAATCACAATCTTAGGTCAGCTTGCATCTATACAACCAACCAAACGGACATCCCCTGCACCTCTGGCTGTTTCTCATCCAGGATATACAATGCACATGCATGCACCTCTGAAAATCGTTTGGGCAAGCAAGACACCCCTAAGCATACACAGGTACCTTTCGTAGTTGCACAAGTTCTGTAGTCTGCGACAGCCTCCTCCGGAGTCATATGCCATATTACTGACACAGAGAAACCACACACAAAAATCTCATAAAGATCACATAACCTAACTTTTGACTGTTTTGCATCATTAGTTAATTGGACTCCAGAAGCCCTGTAACGGATATTCAGGTCTTACAAATTGAGCTCCAGAAGCCCTGTTCCGAAGTATTAAACACAGCAGAAAGGCATGTCGTAAATTCAAAGACCTGAAAGAACATAAGAACTGCTGTTGAATTTACGAGGACGTAGTTTACAAGTACAAAAAACGGTGGCCACGAAAGCACCACTGTACACTGCGAGTAAACCAGTGGGAACCAACCTAACTTGTTCACCAAATCAGCTGGAAGCAAACAAGCTACACAGCATACCGAACTATGGAAATAATTGTATAACCCCCCTTATTTCATTAAAAAAGAAGGGGGCGCAGCTAATAGCCAGGTCCAACGACCACCTAACTGTTTCAGAAATGGCCTATATCTCAGCTGTGCGTTTTGCCACCCATCGCTACAAGGAAAGCCAAAAACTTTCACATATCCGAAGCAATGATTATTAACAAAAACTTTCCTACTGCCTACTATTGTACATAGGTGCACAATGTTCCGCGGGCGGTACAGCAGAGGTGCACGACCTAGTCTCAAGCTCAAAGTGAACATCACGTTCTGTCTTGCCTAGAGGAAAAGCTTGAACATCAAGCAAAACTCGCAAATAATACCAGAAAAAGAAGTCAGCTGGGTGCTTGCTGGAGCATCACGTGAAAGAATCCATCTTCCAAGCTACCTTGCACTAGCCTGTGATCCTGTTTCATAGAATTGACAAAATATAAATTGATGAAATAATAAGAGGAAAGGAAAGATGAAATAACAGCAAATGAAAAGGCACAACCTACTGCAAAAGTCAAATTTAAAGTTCCAATAATCAAATTCCTCGTTCACAAACATTAGTACTAATAATACCATGCACAGACATGTATAATCAAACATACTCCAGGAAGACTAATACTTACTTGCCTGTGCTAGTTCTTTCATGGCCAATGCTCGGGAGGTATCAGGTTTATCCAAATAAGGCGCGATGAGTGCATCCAATTTGACAACCCAAAGTGCAACTGCTGATGTTGTTTGTGGCATTGTCTGAAAGTAGACAATGATGTCATCCAAATACGAGCTAAAACTTACAGATGATGAACTTTTGTACAACCAATCCTCATCCATTGCCCCAACAAAGTCGACAAGAACCTGCAGGGGACAGTGCACTTGTATAAGAAAAGGCAGTAGAAACGAAATATACTTGCTTAAAATGAAAAGAAGGTTCAGACATTAACATATAAATTAAAAGATCCGAAAATCTTCTGCTGACCTGCAAAAGCTCTGGCAATGATGATGTTCGTCGAAGCCGCTTAACCCACAGCTTGTGAGCAGACTTCATCCAAGAACCAGTAAAAGCTACCTCAGGCATCGATGCCTACACAAGCAAGAATTAAACATGTTATGAAATATGTGTTTCTTAAGACATTTGTATAAACATGTCATAATTCTACATAGCTACACTTAAGTTCCATTCAGCAGACACTGCATGTTTGGACAAGTTGATCCTGATGATCAAACTGCGTAGGAGTTGCGTGTTTTGAAATACTCACCTCAATAGCATGAATGGCTGCTTTAAGTGCCTGTAGCTGTGAAGGCAGAACTTTGTGATTTGGCACCTCGTGCGCATCCTCAGGTTCCCTACATGTTGCGGCATGTACAGCATATTTTTCTTCGAGATCAAAACCAACCTCAAAAGTTGAATGGCATATTCTGCAATGTTTCTCATCTCTCCAATATAGATCATGACAACTTTCACAACGAACTAGTGACTCCTTAAATGACTTCTTGCCACATTTAACAGTGGTAAGGACAGAATAGAAAGAAGTCCAGATCCACTTATCAAATGCTTGCAACCTATCCCACATCAATATTCTTTCATCACCTCTCTTGCCATTTTCAATAACTATTGCAGATGATGAATCCAAGTTACTATCTTCGAGATCTGGAGGAACAGAAGCATTCTCAACATCTGATACAGGTGAAGCTCCAGATACACTACTTGTCTTGGGTGAAGCTCCATCACCAGTACTTGTCTCGGAGCGAAATGAATCAGATGAGGCTGGGAGCCCGATTGCATTCCCTCCTTCCACATGTTTTTTCATGGCTTCGAAAAGGCAGGCTTGTCTCTTTTCCATTGATGCAAGGAGATGGGCTTCCCTAGTGCCCCTGCTGTCTAGGACTGAGAGCAAGGAAAGTAATTCCTGCATTCAGAAAATAAATGGCAAGTAAATTTATCGACATCCAAAAAAAAGAGGTAGAATCTGAGAAGAGTTAGCAGGTGGGCGACCTGTGGTGAATCAACCACTTCCCAGTGGCCATCCTCTGAGGACTCAAAGTAGACCCTACGATGCCCTGGATCATCTGCCCTACAAGGGCCAAGGAAGAGCCAGTAACTATTATACCTGCGATCTGATCCTAAGAGAACAACCTGTGGTTCATGTGCAACTCCAGACAGATCATTCCTTTCAGAGTCCATGATGTAGTCCTGATTTCTTCGGCTTGCTGATCGGCCTTGCCGAGAACAATCCAAACTGTAGGAGTTTCCAGGTCCATTTAAGGACTCATCACTAGATCGATAAAGATTTTTAGTAGATTTCTTTATTTTCCCACCGGATTGGTGCGGCTGCGCTCTTGGCATGTTATGCAATACTCTTTGTGGTTCCTAGAAGTGAAAAATAACAGCATAAGCTTCTCAATTATTCAATAGGAATACAAATGAAGATGTTTTCAAAATGCAGTTTGAGCATACACAAAGTAAACATTACAGTTGAGTTAAAACTTAAACAGATTAATAGTTACACAGAACTAAGTTTCCTAGGAAATGAGTATTGTATGTATATTCACTTCAAACTTTGGGAGACATTTCTAGAGCAGTCTCAATTACAAGAATTCTAGAGTGAAAAGACCCATCACCCATTCAACTGAAAAGAAAATCACATCTATGATATACAAAAAGAATACATTAAGATACAATTAGTATATGTAACTACATTAGCCTAGAACTAATCCCCTAGTATTTGGAAGTCAAACATCAGGTTAATTCGGAAGCAAAGTTAAAGCAACTTTCTCAAGAACAAAGATGGCACGGTGCAACTGAGTACTGGAATAGTTACCAAAGATTACCTCAAGTCTTGGAACAGAACCAGCACCAGAAGCAATATCTATTAAGGCAACCAAACAATCCAACTTCTCATCAATGCTTAGATCTGAATACTCGCCTTCCATTAATCCCAGAAGCCAACGTTCACCTGGATAACTTTCATCAATTTCACTACATTTATTTGGACTTCCATGTGCATTTTTTTGCTCCTTCTTTCGAGCAATTCTATCACCATGCTCAGGTAAGTTCATTTTTTGTGAACCATTAGATTCATCATCACTACTGCTAGCATCCTCATCATCATCAACACTTCCAGAATCCTCACTATCTGATCTAGCATCTTCCTTCCCTTTAATTTGGGGGTCAACACGGAGACGATATGCAGAAGGTGCAATCTTCTCAAATAATGTGATGTCACTAGAGAGAGTTAAACATATCAACTGCTCTAGTTCTAATGTGCCCGAGACATTAAGATCAACAATCTGAAAGAGAGAAAATAAGGTAAGTGTTGTAGATAAACTGGGTTAAATATACAGAGAGAACATCAGTTGTTATCAATACAATCGATCTATTTCCAATATTAATATTAACAAGATAAATACCTCAGATGATTTGGCTAGTACTGAAACCTTTAGTCCACCACTTCCTGCCTTGGACAATAGTGCAAACAATTCACCTTTCAGTGTGCGAGGACGTAAGCCATATTTGACCATTTGATTTTTCTCCTGGAAAAAGGTACAGTAATGAGTTTGACTTCTAAACATACTTGAATAACTACTGGAGTGGCAAACGAAAATCTAGAGTTGCAACATAAATTGACAAAAGAATTTAGAATGTTGGGGTACCCACAATACCTTGTTAAAGAAATCCCGATTCAGCATATGTTGTTTGGACCCAAAGCCCGAAGCAACAAGGACTTGTCGCAGTATTTCAACCCAAGTAAGAGAATTCAGTGATCTGATCCAGAAATTAACATCGAATTCTTGCTCCCTAACCTGGAAGGAACCATCTTCAGATAAAATTTCAATTGTGTTTTTGAACTATTCTATTATTTCAATATGCTCTTTGAAAAGTAAAAACATTCTGTCTTTTTTTTTTTGCCAGCTGCAAGCTTTGCAGGCCTGTGTCAAAGATTTTTTTGCAATTCTCATGTTATCTTTTATATGAACAGAGAACCAACCAAGTTTATCTTCAAATAAATAGTCGAGCTACCTAGAATCTCCTAAGAAATTAGAGGAAAATTATAAAATATGAAGGTAACTCCCAAAAAATCATCACTAGTCTGGCATTCTTTCAGATGAACAAATACCTTCACTTAAACAGAAGTTTGGCTTCATACTGTTGCATGAAACGTGATACTAGATAAAAAAATTAGCATACTTTGTTACTTCCTCCGTTCCAAATTGTAGGTCGTTTTGGCTTTTTAAGGTTCATAGATATTATTATACATCTAGACATACACTATATCTAGATGCATAGTAACATCTATGAACCTAGAAAAGCCAAAACGACCTACAATTTGGAACGGAGGGAGTACATTTAATCTAATAGTATCACCAGGTCCTAGGAGGGTAAAACTGATCATATCGACATAAAAAGTGTATGCTGTGCTTCTTGCACAGTATTTTCTGTTACAAAAAAACTTTACACTACTGGATGATGTTAAATTCCTCCAAAAATCTGCAGATTTAGTCCATTAGACCATGTCCTTATGGCCTCTTCAGGAAAATGAAATGTCAATTATTGGACTGAAGTGTAATTAAAAACTTTAGGAAGCTTACAAAGTTCAGGAAACTAAGAAATCTGCAGTCTTTAGAAGATCGTGGAACAAATACACCATCGCTGCCCATTTCAGCATTTAACAGCAACAACTTCAGAAGACCAATATGTACTTCCCCCAACAACAAAGAGTCCTGCAAATTACATTAGAGTTATGGGAAAGTAATACAAGAAATCATGCTAAATTCTAGAGAAAATTGATTAGAAGTTTGCACCTTGTCATGGAATGCTTGTGCAAACTCATCAAATGTGAAGGGGTGAACATCAATAGTACCAAAATGAGTGTATACAAACCGGATTACCTGTCAATAATAATTCTCCAATCAATATGTGTACCAATTATCAGAAAATGAAACTAAGATACAGGAATACAACTGCATAAGGGGCATATATAATGTAACCACTGTGAATAAGATAACAATGATGATGCAAAAACAGTAGCATTTCATATGACCTGAAAAAGCTTTTTCACCATTTCCGGTGATGAGTCCCAAGGTTTTGCGGAGAAAGGCTGTTTCATCTTGACACTCTGCGGAGGAAACTTGGCAAGTAAATCTGCACAATAAAGGTGTTACATGCCTAAATAATAATTGTCTACACAATGTGAGTACAGCAAGATATGAGATGGCACTTCAAACCTTTACAAAGGGGGCAGCCATGTCTCCCACTTGAAGAAAGATGAGCTGAACATCTTAATGGATTAGGGCCTGCTTGTAATTCACTGAGCTCGAGCTCCTCATCATCCACTAAAGTCACCTGCTCAGTCAGTAGTTCTGAAGATTCTGATTTATTGATTGAAAGATGGCAATCCATCGGAGGATGCTCCTTTGGACCTGTAACTCTCTTACATGGCACCTATAGAGATAAATCATCATTATTGTTCAACGTAAAAGAGATTCATAATATATTATTCGAACAAGAAAGAAAACTGTCAAAATTGGACAGTTTTGCTCTTCCCCCAAATGACCAACTTAGTGGATGAGGTAGTGCTACTGTAGAAGCTTTCCTTTTACTTTCTCTCTCATGCTAAGCAAGAAAAAAATACCTTTCGTTTGTTCAATGGAGGTTTACTCCTTTTGTCTACCTTCTTCTGTGCCATACTTTGATTCTGCATATAGAGAGGAACCAGAGAAGATTTGTGAATGGGTAATTCTATATAGAGACTAACAAAGTATTCATTAAATCAAATCAAATAACTGAAACTTTACTTGAGTAGTCTTTCCATTATCTTCTAACCCGTCACGATCATCAAACGGTCTCAGGGACCTCAAACAACCAGTTTCATCAATGAAATTTGGGCCACTTTGACATTCCACATTATGGGATTGGGAATACATTGCATGCCACACTGTCATCAGACCTTTGCCAATTCCGTGTTTCCTCACAGGAACAGTATCCTCGTATGGCACACTGGACCTCTGGCTGGTAGACTCAATGATCTACAGATGAGCAGTTTGTGTACACAAATGGTGCCATGTTAGAAAGATCAATTTGAAAAATGAAAAGTAACTGAGATTTGTAGTTCAGGGAGACAATAAAGAACTTCTGGGAGAAACAAAAATGGGATAAATTGATAAAATATGAAAAGGTGGTAGCGCATGCTTTCAGCTCACACCAAACATATGAACTTTTAAAGAGCAATTGAAGTAAAGAAAAATAAGGATTTTTAGATAGGATATAGTAGAGACTAATCTTACATTTGACCTAAAAAAAGGTAGAGCTTAATAACCACAAAGACATCGACATCGTAAATAGGATTTCCTACTGTGCTAACTGAACAAACTGTGCGGACACTTGATTTCACATAACAGAACTTATATTTATACCTCTAACTGCTACCAGCATCAAAGCCTTTAACTCTACTGCTACCAAAAAAATGGAAACACGGGTCTGGAATTACAAACAATTACTAACAACGAAATATTTCAATTTGAACCAGTAGTTCATTTGGAATAGAGAACAAGTCAATGTAATGAAAGTGAGTAAATAGACAAATTGCATCGACTTATCGTACCTTTCTCTTCTTCACAGCTCTTTGGTTTTGAGAGGAATGATGGCATGTGGTATCTGTAAATACATGCAACAAAAGGAGCATTTATATAAGTTGCACACAGCACCATTAGGATATTAAATGCATCCACCACTGAAAGATGAAACTTATACGTGAAAGGGGGCAAATGTTAGCAGCAGTAGCATTAGAAAATATTTAACTGCAAACCAGAAGAAAGTAACTTGCAGATCAGTTCATTGTCAACCTAATAGGCACCAGAGCAACTGCAACTTTGCAGTGCTTGTGAACAATAAACAAACGAAATCTAACACAGGAGTACATGACTGACTCTTAACATCTGACACAATAGCAGAGTGAGTAAATGAATTACTCAACACAGGTGCAGAGAGTCAACAGCTCACCAACAATAACAATTCAAAGTGGACAGTACAGTCATTGAGGTTGACATGAGCACATATATGAAAACATATTTATTATCCCGAGCAAAATAAGAAAGGACCATAACTGTTAGAAGAACTGGCCACGTCCGCCCATTGGTGGAAGCAATCTATAATTATCTAGGTAACATACAATAATCTTAATTTGCTACAGGCATACCTCTGATACGATCACGTTCACTTTTGGGGAGGGGATCAAATTCACTCCCAAGAGGTGGACCATCTTTGCGAAAGATTTTCCTCAGGATATAATCCTTGGGGAACAGAACTTGTGATTGAACTGTATTTTCCTCTCCTACAACGCTGGTACTGCTGTCAAACTCTGGTCGTGAACACGAAATACCATACATGGGAGCTTCGTTACAAGAGGAAGAACTGCTGCTGGTTCTAGGTCCACTTGATCGTCCACTAAGTTGCCTTTCCATGTGAGACCCGATGGTTTCCATCTCCCTCCTCTCTTTCCTCCTCCGCTCTTTGAACCATATACGGACCTGACTGTAGGTCAAACCAACACAGGTCGCATACTGCTCCATTTCGTCTGGCTTTGGATACTGTACATCTGGATAGAAAGATATATCAGCAAAAATGAAATGTATAGAACAGTCGAAGGAAAAGACTTAAAATCATTATTACATTAGCATACAATTACCTGAGTAAAATTTCTCCAGCATCTGAATTTGCTGGGGGGATTTTTTTGTCCCTGCATTCTCCCTTTTTGCCCCAAGGCCATTGGTCACCATCTGAACAAGGCTACAATTAGTACTTGACAAGATAAGAAATTGAAATAGCACAACTACCCAGAACCCCACCTCCAGCAAAGAATAACTCTGTAACTCATATAGGAGCTCAAATGCTAACACTGCCAATACAAACTGGTCACAACGGATCAGCAAGTACTACATGTATTCTAGAACAAACACTGCTAACAAATTTTATGACTTTAGATGGCGAATTTCTTTTGAAGAATGAGTGGATCGAGCAAAGTCACATGCTCACTGACTGATATCAACATGGTACACCTCAAACCTATATGGTTCAATTAGTTTTATTGATTTCCACCCATTCCCAGCAGAAATTATAAAATAAAACCGAGCTAGATCACACCTATAATCATCCACAATTACAGCAACCATAGCTCAAAACAAAATCACACTGATTTTTCTATTTGGCACAAGCGAATAGAGCCACTTGGAGCAGAAAATACGACCGCAAATTGCACTGAGAAAGAAGGCGGCGACAAAACAAGGGAGCACCCATCTATACAGCCGAAAACCATGATCCCTACAACTCACGTGCTGAGGCCATCGCTACACAATCGCAAACACGAGCTTGCGAATCAACCAATTAAACCAAAACTTGAACATTCAGTCCTCACACCACATCCCCCATCCATCCCCTCGCTGATCACGCCCACATATCCCTGCGGGTCAAATCCCTCGAATCAAACCCCGATTCCCAAAGAAACCGGCCCAATCGCCGAGAGCCCAGCGCTGGATCAGCGAAGTGCGCACTCTGCACTCACGTACCTGCGCGGGAGGCATGGCGGCGGTGGCGGCGCAGGGGGGGGTCAGCAGGCGGGCACCATGCGCGGCGGCGAGCGCGGGGGAGGACGCGGCGGTGGAGACGGCAGGCCGCTTGGCGAATTAGCGCGGCGGGAATGGTGCGCGGCGGGTGCAGGGTGGAAGACGGCGGAGATGGGCGGAGCGGGGCCAAAACCCTACCAACGAGCGGCCATTTCTGCTGCTCGTGGCTGCGCTGCCCTTTTTCGGCCCTTAAACCCTGGCGGGCCGAGATTAGGGGTTGGCGACTACCTTGGGGAGGATGGAAATATCTTTTGTGTTCTTTTTGCGAATCGGTCCTTGGAGATTACTCAATTGGTAGAACCCAACGCGGTAGAAAAGCCACGCAGTCGTCAGCAAACCATCTGTCATCTGTGTCCATCTCGACAAGTCTGGCGAGCTCTGTGTCCATCTCGACAAGTCTGGCGAGCAGCGAGCTTGAGCCTTGCGGCAGAAAATACTCGGAGGACGGTCAGGAAGCAGAACACGGTGGCGAGTACACGGAGATCAGCGAGAAGCAGATGATGCAAAACGGTTCATGCAAATAATTAGAGGAAGATGGAGAGAATCAGAGAATGCAAAACGGATCATACAAATGATTAGATGAAGTAAGAGCATCTCCATTAGATTACCTAAACCGACCAAATATGCATATCCAACACTAGATTGCTAAAGCTTGTAACCTACAATGGGAAACAACAACCACCTCGCGCCGGACATTTCACGCTCGAGCCGCCGCCGCACCATCCCCACGACACCACCTTCCTTCACTCGTTTGGCCGCCGGCACAACCATGGAAGGGCCTAGCTCTTCCAACTACCCCTACGCCACCTGCCGCCTGCCCCACTACGGCTTTGGCCGGCCCCTCTGCCGGAAACAGAAGAAGCCACGCGTCGTCGTGCCTGGACCGAACCTCACCTCCCATCGCCCGCCGTCCTCCTTGTTGTGTGGCCCGCGCCTCGTCCGTCATGCGCCGCCTCACCCCTACCGCCACCGCCAATTTGAGCGGAGGGTAGAGCGCGGGGAGAACAGCAGGATAGGAAGGAGGAGGTGAGGGAGAAGCCATTGTCAAAGCTCCTGCTAACCTCCACCGATTCGGTGAAGAAGAAGAAGCTGGATTCGGTGAATTGCTTGAAGAAGAAGCCCAATTTGGAGCTTGATTCGGTGGATTCGCCATCTTCATGCTCGATTCGACCAAGGGCGGGTGAGCTCCGCCGGCCCAGCCTCAGCGCGGGCGCGCTCCCCGCCATGGGCAGCTTCGGCAACCGCCATGGGAGAGCTCCGGAGAAGTGGAGGAGAGGGCGAGCTCCACCACCACTGTCCGGTCCAACGAGAGGCGGGAACATAGGGCGGCGGGGGTAAGAGGAGCGTGTGGCTGTCGGAGCGGTGGAGGAGCGGCGTGAGAGCCGCAGCGGGTGTGAGAGGGAAGAAGAGGAAGAAGAGAGGATAATGATGTGTTGATTTTGCATATTGGATCCTAAAAAAGTGATTCGTTCGCAGATTCGTCCTCGAATGAAATATAGGTCACCAGTTTTAGGTATACCACTGGAGATGAGTTTAAAATTTTTCACAAAACCTTCTCTCCTATACTAAAACAAGTTTTAGGTATCCAAATATATGTATACTGTTGGAGTTGCTCTAGCACGTCTTCTGCAGTTCCAACCATGCGTGAGGTGAGAGGGAGACGCACTCGCGTGGGCGCTGCCACCCACGCGTGCTCGTCCACGTGGTGGTGTAGGGAAACCCTACGGGGTGGCGACCTGTGGCTTCTTCCTTCATTCAGAGCTGTGGCTATTTAGCCCAAGTGGCCTACAGTAGCCCAAGGAAGCCCATTTCTTCTTCCTTTTCTTATTATTAAACCACACCTAGCCTACACGTGTGATTGAAATTTGAGCAATGTTTCAGCCTTTCAGGTGATCGCGGAATGCCGCCGGTGAGCAGCAGTGGCGACTCTGCCTCGGGATCTCATGTAGCCGTGTCTAACGCGGCTCCGCAGGCCCACAAGGTATACACAGCGCACAAACTCTAGCATCGTAAGCGCCTTCAGGATTTTAGACTGGTCAACAAACATACATCGATACCCTTGAAGTTAAGTAACTAACCCAGGTTAACTGTACAGCAAATCAGTCCAATGCCAATATACAGGCTACTTCACAAGAGGATTCAACACAAACCAACAACCATGCTCTTCTTCAGGCAAGTAAGCACATGTACAGTGAGGTTTTAGTGAGGTTTCAAACACACAGCAACCCGGAGAAGCTCTAGCAGAAGATACCGATGGCTTACATTCCCACACACACTCTCGCCACAACCTGCTTGACCGCAAGCTGAGTATTATTGCAGCAACCCAAGGCATCACCTGAGAGAATACACAAGCAGGCTTGCCCCACTAGCTCTACAGAAATTCATGGTCTCCACCATCCCCCACCCATTTGGCGCCAATAATTAACAAACCTGATGCGGCAGCCAGGAGAATTTTTCACTCTTTGCCCTTTGTGAAGAACCGACTAAATCCCCGGCTTTGTTTCTCCGCCAATTGTTGGTTAGTGAAAGATGAAGATGAAGAGGATCTCGATCGATGCTTGGGACGCTTGGAGCTGTTCGGAGAAGGAAAAGGGCTTCCGTCCACGTCAGAAGGGGTCATGTGCGTCTTGAATCCATTGATCGGAGACTCATTTCCTGTCCCTAGCATTTCCTGGTCTGTATCAGGTTGGCCTCCCGGCTTCTGGGAAAACTCTCCTGCCGTTGTTCCTACAGCATCCTGCAGAAAGTCCTCCATACGCTGCCGGTTGGGTGAAGAACCTAAAGACTCGGCTGGAGGACGCATAGCTTGCAGCTGACGGCCGAGAATAAGCATTGTCTCCTGGCACTCTGCCAGCTTCTCAGCTGCTGCTGCTATCTCTTTCTCCTGTCATCATTTAAACACAAAAGTTAGATGTCAAAAGTATTCCATATCAAGAAACGTTTAGTAGCCCAGCATAAAAATCTACAGTTTAGAGTAATCTTGAAAAATGTTCAAATGGATTTAACAATGCTTAATGATTTGGAACCTTTATTCACAAATCAGAAGGTGTACTTGCCAGTAGTTTTCATAAAGAAGCTACAAATGAATAGTAGGCAATAGCAATGTGAAAAACTTTGGAAACTAGATGTTTTCAAACTATCGTACCTGCTTTGAATTGGTATCTGGATCCTCATCCACAAACATTGAACTCCTCTCCAACTCATACCTTCATATCATAAAACCAAGTCAGAATAGAAATCAAGCAGATGGTAATTTACAAGCCAAAGAATTTGATTTTTCACCTTTCCATCTTCTCCTCGAGATCTTTGTATTTGGCTAAGTCCTCCTGACGACTTTGTCTTTCATCGGTGAGTTCATCTGTCAAAGTATCTATTTTGGACCGCAATACTTGTATCTCATTCTCTAATTCAACTTTTCTTGATTCAAGTGACTTGTAGGATTCAGCCATACACTTCAACTGTGTCTCACTCAAGCCATTTGATTTCTCACTGTCAACCAACTTGGCTGTGAGGTCTTCCAAGCTTTTCTCCATATCACTTAATCTAACATTTGTTTCTTCTATTATTTTGTTGCACTTCGCTAATTCTACCTCCAAATTGATCTTCTCAGATTTAAGTTGTTCATATTCCTCTGGTGAGCATATCTTCAGTGTAGTCTTAGCATCAAATCCAGAATCAGCAGGCCCCTCAAACTCAGGATCAGAAGATGAACGAGGCAGTAGTGTACAGAGACCAGAAACATTGTCCTTTACCGGCTCAGGCTGAACCTTGTTTTCAAGTAGAGTCACTTTATCAACACAATCTAAATTATTACTTTCTGCTTCATTGCTGTTGTCTCTCGACATTGCGAACTTAATCTGACCAGTTTCTGACAAGATCGCGGATAGTGCCATGACAAGGTCATTTAGGCCATTATCATTTGACAGAACTTTGTCAACTAATGCAGAGAAGTGTTGTGTTTTCTCACATAGCCCATCATAGTCAGATGATTGGCCTTGAAACTTGGAGAGTTCTTGATCAAGTAACTTGACAAAGTCTTGAATCTTCAATATGGCTCTCTTTAGTTCTTGATCCATGGTGCATTTGCTCCCTGAATTTAAGGTCGCATCCAAGTGATGATTACCATTTGTATTCATTGAATCTGCCTCATCTTCAATATCCTTTAGGATATTTCTAATACTATCAAGCATCTTTCCTGAATTGTTCTCTAGTGATTCAGAATCAAGTAAGGAAGATATTCTTGACTGTAATTTCAAAAGTGAAGATTTCTCAGATAGCTGCTGTTTACTAGATGGAGTCTCTGACATTGGTGAAGCTGACTGCAAATCTTTAACACCGTCTCTTTCAGTAACACTGGACAAAGTAGCCCCAACTTCATCTATCTTCATTTTGTCAATAGTACTGCCATTGCCATTAGCCTCAGAAGTCAAACACGCTAATCTCTCCATCTCTAAGAAGTCATCCATGAGTTCCAACCTATTGGAGCCTTCTGTCGCACTGCTCTTGGCTGCTTTCTCTTTCTTGAAGTGAGAGAGCTCAGATACTAGAGCATTGGCCCAAGATTCCGTGCAACTTCCTTCATCATCAACACCATCTTCAGACATTGAAGTCATGCTAGGTGGGTTGCTTCCATTTTGGCTCAGTGCACCATCAAAGTGAATATCCATGTTTGGAGTTGATGGACTCTTATGTTGGTTTCCAGTCAACATTTGAACCTCCAAGCTTCGGAGCTTGCCTGCTGTTTTAGCATACATGCTTCTTGATGCCTGCAGCTCACTGTTTCGCTTTGTCAGTGCCTCTTTTAGCATCTTGGTTTCTTCTTCCATTGTTAATAGACGAGCAGTTAGAAACTCATTCTCTCTCTGCATGTGCTGTAAGTTCTCTATGGCATAATCAGGAACAGGAGACATAGGAGACATGGGACGATGGAAACCAGAATTCTTTGTAGGGGATCGTCGTACTCTGTGGTCTCCATACTCTCTGCCCAAGCTCTCCACCTCCATTTTCATTTGAGCTAGTGCAGCTGGACCAGGTAACTTCTTCCGAACAAGGCCACGCAATCTTTGGCATTCAGCTTCAAGTTTTGATATTTTCTTGACATCTTCCTGGTGCTGTTTAGTTGCTACATCAGCTGAGCGCACACTCATGTTCTTTTCTTCATTGCGGATTTCAAGCTCTTTGGAGACAACATGCAGTTCATATTTTAGGGAATTTATCTCCCTTTCCCCTGACTGGATTGTGCTTTTCAAGACTTCAATCTCAGCTTCTGCTTGAGCTTTTTCTTCATCAATTTTCATCAACAATTCTGCCCGTTCTTGGAGTGATCTTGTGAGTGCATCATTCTCAGCGCCAGCCCTTATGAATTCCTGTTCAAATTCAAGTAATTTTGCTTCGAACTCGGCCTTTATCTTCTCCCACTGCTTGGTTTTTGCAAAGACTACATCGTGTAGCTTCTGCTCACCTTCTTCCTTAACAGTTCTTACTTGCTTCATGCATTCTTTCAAAGCACCATCCAGATGGGCAGCTCTTTCTTCAGCTGCTAGCTTAGACAATGTAACAGTTTCTAGCTGAAGCTTCAGTGCCGAGGCCTCTGCTTCAGCTTTCTCCCAACCTAGCACAGCAAAACATAAATTGTGTCACCAATTCGTTTAGTATAGTGATATCATAAACTAGGATATATCTTGTAGAAAAACAAAAGTGTTATGCAGAGAAAAAAATGTATAGAGAAGCCAACCTACTTTCATGAGTCATAACCCAATAACAGACCAACTACTATAGCTACTATCTTCTATCAAAACAAGAAAACGATTTATACAAATATGTTTCAGAAGGAAAAGTAAAGTTCATCTTATGCGCACCTGATACAGCTTCTTCGGCAACTTTTGCATGCTGTTTCACTAGGGCATCTTTGGTTGTGATCTCAGATTGTGCTCCAGAGAGTTGTTCATTCAAGACCTTCACATTTTCTTCTAAACCTTTTACGTTTTCCTCTGACTCAGTAAGATGTGCATATGTTTCAGGTGAAATTTGCACAAATTTTGGAGCCTTATCTTCCTGCAAAGAAGGAAATTTTATTTCAGCAGAAATATACTTTAAATATGAGTTAAAACTTAAAAATCAGGTTTATATACTAATGTACAAATTTACTGCCCAACCAGCTTTTGAGGTTCAAAATAAAACAAAATGAGCAACTAGTGCTGACCATTGCTTTGTTAAACGGTATGTGACCCTATTGCTATAGGGTGAAAAAATTAACTAAAGAGACATGGCTGCATGGATCAGTAACCAAGGATGGTGACATCAGTTAACTCAGAACAGTCCCTATGGTATTGGACCTATCAAATCTATCTTCTGGCAGCATCAAGCAGAAAAAAGGAAAGGTTAATATTATCTTAAAACAATGCTACTTAGAACAATTTATAAAACAATACTACACAAGAAAGCTCGGCAAACCTGTTCTTGATTGGAATTCTGCAACGCATCTGCATTTGATGATTTATCAGATGATTTCTTCTTCCAAGGCCAGCTGCGGCGATCCATTGGTTGCAGAGTATCTAATAAGATATGGTGAATATCTATGATCAGCAACAAATGTGATAGATTTGCCTTTCTATATTTTCTACGTAAATAGAGCATGCATGCCTCCAGGTAGGAAAGAAGCTCAAAACTAACTGAATTTAAATTATTTCGTAACTAACTTTGGCAACAATATAAAGCAAATAAAAGACCGAGATTTCATGAGAACAAAGCACAGTTCTAGAAAATGAACTAGCATAGTACCACATGGTTTAGTTGAGACATGCATACTAGTTTCCACAAACAGTTAATTCAACCAAAAAAAAAAACTATCTTCAAAGCAAGAGCACAAGGTACAGTCAGTATAGAATTAACCTGAGATCAGGTAACCAAATTTAAGAAAATAACTTGCAGAATACACACATTGAAGCCATATACACTTTTGGAGACTGGAAACATCAGAAGTATGTGAGCCTAAACTATACAACTATAACGACTATGAAGAATTTAGACAGGAAACCAATGTATGGCTACAGCCGTTTGACAAATGAGCTACTCCATACAACTTCCATAATTAGCGCCGCCAGCAAGAACCCCAATTTGCATATCATAGATAAGAAACTAGTGAAACACCGTTTATTGGGCAAGTGTTACCCACACTTAAGTTCACAATCATTCCACCATATATGGCTATAAAATAATACCAATAATACAATCAACAACTCCAATCAGTCAACAGTGTGGCCGTGTAGGGTTCATAAATCCGAACGTACCTCACCAGCTCAAGTATCTTAACATTCCACTGGCAGGCCGCGTACACATCCAATTATCAAAAAGCAGAAGCTTCTGCCACAGTGGAGGCACAGCTATATAGGACAGGGCACGGTCAAGGTCAGGCAGGCCAAAAGAATCGAATCCCTGCAGGAAACCAATCCTTCAAGCAAGATCGCCCGGTACCATCAGCACGCGTCGTTGCGGGCGGCCCCCACGCGAGGCCAAGTTGCAAGCACAGCACAGTGCACCCGATCCGATCACCGTCATGCCAGAACTAGGCCAGGGCATTGACGCGGGCAAGTAAGCTTATTCTCCTACTCTCAGTCACGTGTGCGCACCTAACTCAGCTCAATTGACGCGGTATCTTCTCCGCATGGACCATCATCGCGCGTTGGGTTGCAGCTACAAAGCGCACAGGCTGTAGAGCTTAGCGCGAACGGCAACGGCAGGCAGGCCCGCCCGGCAAGAACCGCAGTTAAGACGGGCACCAAAGACGCCCGCGGAAGTAATTGCCGGCGTGGGGGCAGCACATGTTTATCCGGCCGAGATGACCTGACCAGACGCCTACTGCTCCCCCGGGCACAGGTGACGAATCAAAAATCAATGGTTACACTGCTGCAGGTTCCAGTTCTAGCAAGTCTGCGTTCCGGTGAAAAGAACTGGTGGTTCCGGCCGTAAAGAAGGCGCGCGTGACCCGGCTTAAAAGCTGGGAGCTGCTACTACTCCAACTCCATACGGACATTGATGGCGGTCTTCGCTCGGTGGATTTGGCTTTTAACCAGATGCCTCGTTGCATCATTGTCCTTGCGTGTTCTTGTGGTGCTCGTCCTCTCTTCATCTCCGTCCCTTACTAATCTTGGCAGTGGCAGCAGTAGTACTAGAAACCCTTATCAGTTATTCCCATGGAAGAGTGAAGCGTCCGTACCAGTTGATTCCTTCATGGAGAACAAAATGAAAAGCACGGTAAAATCGAGTACTAGGTGAAGTATGGATTGGAATGTTCCATGTCAGAGGAGAGAGTGAGTTCATCAGAAGCAGACCGCAGACAAGCGTGAGAAGGGGGGAGATGAAGCAGAGAGGGGAGCAAGAGCACGGCGATTCTACCCGCCCAAGCGCAACTATTCGTGTGCAACCGACGCCGTGTGAGTGATCCTCGCTGCAACTGAGTTAAGAGTTCAGCCCAGAAAGGACAAGGAAACACGAAGCGGAAAGCCCGGAGGGTGGAATCAACAAACCAAGCGAGCGGAGCGGTGGAAACGATGTTCAGAAACTGTTTGAGAAAATTTTGGGTTTAAACAGCACAGTAAAATTTCAGAGAGGGCGACATGAACAGAGGAACTCCGCATCCAGGCTCCGCTGTCGAAACACACGATCAAACAAAAAAAAAATCCCGAACACGAACGTAGTAAACGTTGCTACACACATTGCACACGGGAACAGGAAGAGCAACCGCCATCATGGCAACGAACGGAAAACACAGAAAAGATATCAAGCAAGCAGAAGGCGAAAGGAAGTGGGCGCTTACTGGGGGAGGCGAGGCCGCGAGGCGGTCAGGAGGAGGCCCTGCGCGGAATGCAGATCCGGGGCGTGGCCGCGGTCGCCGGAATCCGCCGCGATTCCGGCGGGACGTTGGATCTGGCGCGCGGCTCCGATCGGCGCGGGGGTGTCGGTGCCGGTGTCGGTGGCGTGCGTCGCTTGCCGAGCACACTTCCCTTCCAGCCAGCCAGTCACCGCTGCCTGCGCAGCCGCGTCGGCCGGTGTCGGGCTGGATTGGATTGGACTGGACTCCCTCCCCCCACTGCCCACTCCCCGCTTTTCCCCTCCTCCGCACCTCGCCTCCCTTTTGCTCCCGGGGCCTTTTCCCTTTGGAATCTCGGCCCCCGCTGCTAGCCCGCAACTACTTGCGAGCGCTAGCGCCAAGCCAAAGCGCGTAGGCTGGGGTAGGTGGCGGCGGTGGCGCCTCCCCGGCTCGGTCCGGCCGTCGCGTGCGCGGTGTGGGGCGGGCGCGTGCGGCGCTGCGGCTTCGCCTGGTTTGGCAATGCGGCTCTCCTCTCGGCTCTCTGCTGCAGTGACGAGTGGCGGAGGCGGTGGTGTTTGGGTTTTGGTTTGAAGGGGTGAGAGGAGGAGGGAGAGAGCGAGCGAGAGGTGGGGAATGGAGGTGCGGGTGCTTTTTGTTATGGGGGCGCTGCGGCCTGCGTCTGCTGCCGGTAGGTGGGCTAAAAAGCGGGGGTGATGGCAGGGGAGGAGGAGGTGAGGGAAGAAAGTGGGGGGAGTGGGGAAAAGTTGGGAGGGGAGCTCTGATGAGAAAGAGAAAGGAGAGAGAGAAGGGGGAGGGAGTGATGGCAGCAGAGAATTACACATCACCTCAAAGGAGAGAGAATTGACAGCGACACTAATACTATCTTGGACCAGTGATAAAATTAGAGTTTAGTTTTAATACTAACTTTGTGTGACTTCAGCTTTTAAGAGGAGTACCATTTGAAGCAAGTTTATGGTTTGGGAAAAAAATTTCCTCAAAGGAGTCGCAATTTTTGCTAAGGACTGGAGAATTCTATCCGACTCAACTTTCACACTAGGTGGCATCATGTGACGGCACTAGTGCACCGGGGTAGTTCGGAATCATTTTGCCTACTGAAAGTCATACCGGTACTCTACCACTAGTACAAAATGGTCACACGTCGCCACTTGGGCTGTCTGCTAGCATTAGCTCTACTGTACTTTTGCTAAGTCTGCTTCGCATACTCTGTATTAACACTAGTTTGCTGTTTTCAGCATCAGCCGTTTTTAGAACGGTTAGCGGTTTTGAAACTCAGGATGAGAAATGAAGAAAAATGTTACTAGTATTTTTATCACGTCTAATCTGCTGCTTTTGTGAGTAGGTTTGCTGAGCTGATCGGGCTGGAGCCCGGAACCAACACCGCCGCGTCCACAACAACCAAGATGCCAAGAGCAGCGCCACATTGCCCATGCAAATCATGCGAGCAAACTGCCGCCCAGAAGGCGCGCCGCCTGCTTCGTTCTCACACGGTTACGCCTCCCCCTGCATCTGGTCATATCCGATGTCCGGCATATTCATCAGAGTTCTGCTATTTTTTTTATAAAAAAAAGATCACTAATACGAAGTAGCAGACAGCAGCTCGGATCGAATCGGTAGGTGAGGTATACACATATGCAGGTTTAATCAATGACACTTGTCCCTGATCAACACATCTATATCATTCATTCCTATCTGCTACTAACAGCTCAACCGAGCCATCTTATAAAACCTGGCACGGGCATTGGCATTAATCAAGGCGAGTGTAACCAAGAAGGGCGGTCAGTTGGAACATCGCTAGCCTCCAAAGGCTCATTCAGCAGCTTTTGAAAGTGCATTGGATGATGCACGGAACTCAACTGAAAGCCGAATTGATGCATTGTTGTCGCATCCGTCCGATCCTGGGAAATTTCCAATCAGCCGGTACCACCAGCACCAGGCCAGTTGTTTATATCGATCTCAAAAGGAAAATATTGTTATAGGCCATAGCATTCGTGTCGGATGCCTTGCTTTTGTTGGGAGCAAAAAGAAAAGGAAAAACTCCAAGCTGGTCGCTGCTGCTGGTTAAAAAAATGGAGCAGCGCAAATCTGATCGGTAGAACTCGCAACAGCTCACCACCTACTGGTACCTATGGTCGTAAACAGAAAAGGCCCCTAGGGTGTGTAGATCGAAAAGGATATGAAGGAAAAGAAGCTTTAGAAAATGAGGAATTTACTAGGCGCACCCAAGGGCGTTTTCATGAAACAGTGACCGACCGGCGAAATTCAGTCTCCTAAACACCTCCTGATTTCTCTGTTCTGAAGAAACCATGACAGGCGGCGAAGATCTTTCTCTTAAGCAATGCTAACACTTCAATCAGACATGTCATTGGTTCCTTCGGAAACCAGCCAGCGATTCCAACTTGACGCCACCCACAACGCCGCTGAGCATTTCCTACATTGACTGCCCTGTTCTTGGAATAAATAGACGAGCTTCAATTCGTTTATGTTTTTCGCATGTGTGAAAGTAAACGATGTGAGCCCTTTAGGGAGGTGGGGATGCCGTTGCCGTGGAAAGCTAAGCACGTTCAGATCATATCCAGCTGCTGGCGCCGGAAAAGAGGAGGGGATCCAAAGATCCCAATTACCAGTGGCAGCAGCAGCGGCAGTACAGCTCGCACACACTCTTTCACTCTCTCGTCCGGACCAAGCCTGTTCAACTAGCCTGACTTCTAGCCTTCTAGGCCTGCGCATGTGGCCGTGACATTTTACTATGACCACGTATGCCGCTGCAAAGTTCTCAAGCCGTGTCAGACAGCGAGTCAGTGGCATACTGGCATGTCACCGCCACACCGCATAAAATACTCGTGGCGAGTATTATCGGCGTCCATCTAATCTAATCAGATCAGATGGGGAAAGCCAGGAACTAGCGGTCGAAACGAACGGCTACGGCTACGATGATTAGCCGAGCTCGGGCAACCGTCCAAGCGCAAGCCAACAAGGTTTGCTCGCAGTAGGTGGCACGTATTACCACCGGCTACAGCGCCACTCGAGCTACCAAGTGAGCGAGCGCTAACAATGAGGCAAGTGGATTTAATACGAGCGCCAGTGAGACGGAGCCCCTCTCGCCCTGATGCGGAGCCGTTACCCCTTTGGCCGCAACGAATTCTGCCTCAAAAGCATGGCAAAGTTGCCAATCTGCTCGCTGCCCGGCCGTGACGTCCAGAGCTGCCGAATGCGATGCACTCCTACTCCATGGCCGTGTCCAAGGCCAGCCATCATCCCGCGTAATCATGGCAGGGGGCGTGCATGTGTGGGGTTACGGCCAAAAGATTTGGCGCTGATTGGGCTGAAACCGCGGGGGTGTCACCAAGTGTTGCGCCTTTCTACAGCCTGGCCAAGGCCAGATCCAATGGAGTGCCTGGTACTCGATGGGAGTGAGATGTTATCCTGTAATCCTGTCTGCTCCTGCCATGTGGGCTCCTTGATCGTAGGCATGTTGTTTCTCCGATCTGCTCCGTTCTCTGCATCGTACTGAGCACTACTATATCACGGTCAGTTAACCTCCTTGTGCACGGCATCTTCGCTGTTGCACGGGCTCTCGTCCTACATCCGGAATTCGTTTTTTCCCGTGCGTCCTAGAAAGAAGATTGCAGCCTTGCAGGAGGTCCCGTCCCAAGAAATAGTTTCGCACCGCCACTGCTGACAGCCGGCCAGTGCTTCAAAGCCTTCAAGCTTATATTAGCTGTAAAGAGCCAGGTAGTCAGCTTCATTTAAACCAAGTGATTAAAACAACTGCCAAGGACAGGCTTTGACTGCAGGGCCGAGAGTTTACAGTACAGCTTTATTTTTAATGGGGAGACAAGCGGCAGAATGTGCAGCAGTGCACAGCTGCATCGCAGTAGCCCATGTTTTCAAACGGACGTGAATGAATGTCTGCTGATGTTATACTTTGGCACTACTTTTTTAAATGCATACTGTACATGCGGCTTGGATTAAACTGGAGTAGTATACGGATCGAAAATAAGAAAAGGTAATATGTGAATTACTCCCCTTCGCTTTTAGTAAACGATAAAATTTGAAAAAGTTCTTAGATATATACTTTGATCATGGATTTATTTATAATATATAATACAAAATAAACACCGTATTAAAAAGATATTTGGAATACGAACTAACATAGCTTTTCTATATTATGCTGAATTTAATTTGACTAATTGTTTGTTAACATATGAATATTGTTTTTTAAATACCAATCCACCTACTATGTTTGTTAGCTCTGCGTAATCTCTTGACTATTGTTTTAGTCCAAACTAAATTTGTTTATTGTCAAGATGTTTTGGAGTCTCTCTCATATAATTTCTCCAACTTTGACGACCAGCATAAAAAAAAACTATTGGCACATAATACCATGGATTCTCTAGGAGTTGTTTTCAAATTATTATTATTATTATTATTATTATTATTATTATTATTATTATTATTATTATTATTATTATTATATTTTTATTTCATAGTATTCTAATGTGCATTTCTAGCGGTTCTACATCATTTGCAGTTTCCACAATAATTATGCTGGAGTGTTAAATAAGTCTGACTTAACTAAAATAGCAAGGCAACTAGAAAGCAACAATAGTCAAGAGATTGATTTTCTCTAGAAAAAGGACGAAAGATGTATATATATTAGACAATGAAAGCGAAGTGCCGAATCCGTAAAGAAAAGTAAAGTGTCTGTATCATTTCGAAAATCGAATGTGAGGCCAGGACAATTGCTTTCCATTTCCGTTTATGCTATGCTCCTCCATTGCTGATATAACATCGTGGAGTTATTTTTTAATGAGAGATATATTTGGGTGGGGTGGCCGTTTAGCTCAATCATACACTCGATGCAAGCAAGGTACGGCCTACGGCGCACCCAAGCAGGTTCAGCGCTTTTTGTAGCCGGCTTCACTAGCCATAATCGAGGAGTGAGGCTGAACAGTTAACCGTGGCAGTTGCTTGCCGTAGCTTTCTCTCAACACGCGGACGGATGGCTGATGAGTGAGCACGACAGGTGACTAGGTGAGCCCCCAGTATAGCCCTGAACCTGGGGAACACTGTGCAAGCAGCAGAAGAGTATGCGTAAACAGTCTACAGGACCTCCTCTGCCTCTGCTAACAGGAACTAGCGAGTAGACAGCGACGGCACGAACTGACGAACGTCTGCGCTGGTCAAGCGTAGCTGCGTAGAGCTTGAATTCTTGGTCTAGCTGAAACTGGAAGGGGTGACTGTACTGCCCTCTCTCGCACTCACTGAAGAAGTGAAGATTTACGCCCTAGAGTGAATCTCGACTGAATGACGCGTCACCAAATCTGTGGGTACTCTCTGCATGATGGCCTTAGCCTCCCCGTGATTGGTGGTACTCCTTCTATTTCTCGTAGATGTGCTGTGCGTATGAGAAGCTGGAGTCCATGTTGGTCTCAGAATAGAATGAGGCATGGCTCCGCGATGTAAACAGACTAACAGCTTGCCAGCTGAGGTCTACAGCATTACCGCTTTGTCTTGGCTCTCTGCTTTCATCTCGGCCCAGCGTCCTCTCTTCTCTGGAACACGTCGATCCATCTTTCTCTTTGGTTTCATTTTGCTCTAGCCGGATAGGAAAGTTAGCTAGAGGTGCTCTACTAGTGCTCTAATGAACCTACTACCCCTTGTCATAGTCACTCCTACGCGGCTACCCGGCCGATCAGCGCTTTATCCCTTCACGCCCATCACCCAAAGCCGGGAGCAGCGCGTGCATGCGTGCGCGGAATGAGCCGAAGGAGACGAGCGCGCGGGGCCGGGGCCCCCGCACCCCCGGCGCCGGCCGCGTCCCTTTCCCCTTTTCGGATTCCCCCGCGACGCAGCACCGCGGCCTTGGCAGAGGAAGAAAACGAAAGGAACCCAAGGCATCGTGCCGAGTCGGTTGCGGCGTCGCCGTCCCCTGCTACCTTTATTACCCCTCGCTCGCGTTGTTAACTTGTCACACCGTACCACCACCACCTCCTCCTCCCGCGTGCGGTGCGTGCGTGCGTTCCTGACCGGCTGGGCTCGGCCGCCGTTCCACCCGTCCCTCGCGCGCCGCCGTTAGGTTGCGGGTAGTTCTCCGTGCCCCTCCCTGTCGATCTCTCCCCCTTCGGCGCCGACGCCGACCGCCGCGCACTGATACAGATACGTGCTCGTCGGGGTGCCTGGACCACGCGCGCACGGTCCAAACAAACACAGACACAGGTGCGAGTGCAACGGGCGATATGTCTCACGTCTGTATGGGGACGTGACCAGTGTGGCTGGCGATCCGGTATCGCTCGACCGACGCTCTCTGCTTGATTCGGTGATCGATCGATCGGTCTCGCCGCGGTGCACCGCCGGGGTCGGGGATCGATCGAGATCGGTCGGTCGGTTCGTTGCATGGTCGAGCGGAGAGGAATGGACGACGGGGCATCTGGACAGTGGACGGACAGTTCGTGTGGGTCTCTCTTAGCCTGGCCGCCGTGCATATTTACACCGTACTAGGACGAACGAAGCTGACAAGGGTATACGCGTGTGTGGGACGACGCGCGCGAGCTGGTATTATCGTGGTCCTGAATGCCCCTGGCGAGAAAGTGGCATGGGTACAGTAGCCTGACACCCGTGTATACGCGCGTACGACAGCTACCATTTCGAAATTTTATGATGTGATGTAGGCGTATGCGTCACACTCCGATTTTATGTACGTGCCTGTGCGTGCGTCGATTTCTGCCCTGTTGTCCCACCCGGCACAGCTCATGCGTGCATGTAATGCGCGGCCAGTGTTTTGGGACGCCCCCATCATGACTGCGCCGGTACAAGGACGTGGCGTTCGTCGTAGCTAGCATATACACACACATGCATGAGCAGCTAAGAATAACACTAGCTAGCATTAGCATTTTTTCGTCGTCGTTAGAACACACGCCAACTGCATTGACAAAATTAAAGGACGCCTGCTGCTGCTCCTTTAATTTCGAGTGCCAAACAAGTTTTCTCGTCGGAGATTCACGTCGTCTCCAGCTGTGTGTTGAGCTGAGCTTAGCGTGTAGCGTGCCTGGAGAACCAAACACCGAAACTTTGGTATGTTCCAGCGTTGGAATTCGGGTGTCGTGATGTGTGCGCTTCCTTGCGACAAAAGAAAGGTTTCAAGTGGGGCGCGTGCGTGGATAAAATCACAAAGGCGCATGTGCATTAGAAATGGTCAATGGGACGGGATGGGGCATTATCAGTAGGCAACTAGGCATAACAAAATTGGTACTAATAATAGACCTATATCTAGCCATCCAGATTCTAGAAAAGCTAGGTGGTAGCTGCACATCTTTTTCTGGGTTCTGCACGGGCACGGCGATGGCGTGTGGCTGCACGCTTGCACCGCTACTGTGCCGCTTGACGTTTGTAACAGTATACGCGGGAGAGTACGTTGGTATCTTGGCACGTAGATGGGTGATGACCTGATGAGTTAGGACAGTACACACGTACGGATACGCCACTCTAATCGCGACGTCAAAAGCGTGACCCGATCCGGACATCCGGTCACGGGCACTGTACACGCCTACTGGGACGGGGTCCCCGGGCAGTCCCCCCAAGCTCAGCGGAACCCGATGCGAGATTGAGCTGCGATCAACTCCCGGCGTGCCTGGCAACTCCCGGCGTGCCTGGCAACTCCCGGCGTGCCTGGAGATGCGTGCCTTGTCTACAGCCGGAGAAGCGACGAACGGCAAGGCTGGCGTTTAGCACTGCATGCATGCTTGCATCAGTGATGGGGCCGTCGACCGAGCAGTCAGCAGTGGTTGGGTTTCTGGGTTCCTGTGGACACGACACCACCCGTATCCGTGTCCCCGTCCTGTAGGACGACCACCTACTACGCAGGAGTACTAGGCAGTGGTAGCCGGTAGGCCTCTGTTTCTTACAGTACGTTAGCGTTATCACCGTTTACTCATGTATTTATATGTTACACGCAAGGATCTTTGATCCGGTTACAATTCTAAGAGATACATCACAGCAACTCCAGACTCTATCTATAAGCTCTATCAAGACTCTATCTATAAGCCATATACTTTAACATGCCCCCTCAATCACAACTTGTCTAAGTTGAGATTACACCTAAACTCAATCACAACTTCTCTAAATTGAGATTACACCTAAACTCATGTAGTTGTCCTGCTGTGATTGGCTTCGTGAAACCATCCCTAAGTTGATCACGTGTAGATATTAGCCGAATCAGCAAAGTTCCTTGTGACACTCTTTCGTGACAAAGTGAAAATCAACTTCAATATGCTTGGTCCTTGCATAGACCGGATTAGCAGATAGACATGTGGCACCAATATTATCACACCATAAAGTGGCTACTTTTGGACAACAGATTCCCAATTCTTGAACCTACATTATCTCTACAGTAGCATTCGCCATTAACTTGTATTCACCTTCATTACTAGATCTTGACATGATAGCTTACTTTCGCGAGCTCCAAGAAATAATATTTGAGCCAAAGAACACTGCAAATCCTCTTGTTGATTTCCGGTCATCAACACAACCTGCCCAATCTGCATCAGAGAAGGTGCTGATTGTTCTTGATACTGACTTCTATATTTTCAATCATGTACTGAGCGTGAGCTTCAAATAGCGTAGTATACCCTTCACTACAGACCAATGTAGGGTAGTCGGCTTATGTAAATACTGACACACTTTGTTCACAGCGAAAGAAAGATTAGGCCGAGTTAGTGTCAAGTATTGCAACGCCCCTACTATGATTCTATACTTTGTAGAATCTGCCAGCCCTAGCACTTCTCCTTCATAGGCATATAGTTTTTCACTTGTTGATAATGGTGTAGTATTTACAATTCACCATCCCATCATGAACTTTCTTAACTTCAATTCCCAAGAAATAGTGCAAGTCTCTAAGATCTTTCAACGCAAACTCACTTTTGAGGTTATTCAATAGTGCAAACGTAGCTTCATGGGAGGAGCTGGCCACAATAATATCATCCACATAAATAAGCAGAAACATAGTTAGCCCTTCCTTGCTAAATTAGAATAGGGAAATTTGAAACCAAGACTCTGTAGCTTTGTACCGAGATGAGAATACCACGCTTTATCCAACTTGCATATATGATGTGGTTGATCTTTGTCTTTGTACCTAGGAGGTTGCCTCATGAACACTTCTTCTTCAAGTATACCATGAAGAAACACGTTCTGAACATCTAGTTGTTTGAGACTCCACCCATTTGACACTGCAACCGACATTATAAGTCTAATAGTGGCCGCCTTAACTACAGAACTGAAGGTATCCTCGTAGTCAATACCATAAATTTGCTTGAAGCCTTTAGCAACTAATCGAGCTTTGTACCTATCAATTATTCCATCAGCATTCCTCTTCACCTTGTATACCCATTTACATTTGATAATATTCTGACCTGCTTGAGGATGTACCAAATACCAAGTTTTGTTTTGCATAAGTGCCATCAATTCCCTGTCCATTGCCTCCTTCCAACGTTTGTTGCTGAAAGCTTCATCTAAAATTGCTGGTTCGGTTGAAACGGCGAGGCCATACCTGATGGTTCCATCCGTGTAGGTTTTAGGCTTACGGATTCCATGAGAGCCGCGAGTCCTTGGACGTGCCTCGTCAGCAGACGCCACAACTTGTGGATCAGATGAAATAGCTTATTGATCAGTAGATGTACCTGATGCAATTTCCGTTGGTGCGGAGATAGAAGCAGGATTTGGCGCTAACGCCGGCGCAATAGAGTCCCATTCCACACCAGATTCGTCTAGTGCCGTCGCGGATCCCCCAGCTATCGGACGCTGGCGGGATTTGCCCGCGCTCTGGTCTCCCTCCCTGGGCATGGGGCACGACTAGGTTTGCTCGCCGTTGGCACCACCCCAGGGCTGATTCTCCTGCGCATGGAGGAGATCCCGAGGCTTATGCGCCTGGGGCAATAACGGTCGGAGCAGGGAGATCTTCCTCGAAGTCCGTGCTAGGGGTATGCTACACAAAAACATCATCCACAACTCCGTTTTGCCTGGAATTTTCACCTGAATCTTTAGCAAAATTGTTAGGCAAAATTGATGAACCATTAGTCATACCAGCATACACAGTTGTACCCCAAGATGGATCAAGAAGATGATCAGGAAGGATTTGAATTTCAGCTCGTAGCCTTGCCCCAGCATCGAATGTAATTCGAAAAAAGGAAACACATTCTCATCAAAAATCACGTCTCTGGAGATATATACTCAGGCGGTGGGAATGTCGAGACACTTGAATCCTTTGTGAAGGTTGCTATATCCGAGGAAAGCACAACGCTTTGAACGAAATTCAAGCTTACGTGTATTGTATGGGTGAAGATTAGGCCAACATGCGCACCCAAACACTCGTAGCATAGAATAGTTTGGTTTTTCATTGAACAGACATTCTAAGGGGGTAGCATAGGCAATGACTTTGCTTGGAGTGCAATTGATAAGATACGCGGCCGCTAAGAAAGCTTCATTCCAAAACTTGAGTGGCATGGCTGCGTTTGACAACAAGGAAAGGCCAACTTCCACTATGTGTCTATATTTTCATTCAGCGGATCCATTTTATTGATGCGCATGAGGGCAAGAGACAAGATGAGATATGCCAATCTTCTGAAAAAACGAGTTTAATCTCTCATATTTTCCACCCCAATCTGTTTGCATGGCAATGATCTTGCGATTGAATAAGCGCTCAACAAGGCTTTGGAACTCATGGAATTTTTCAAACACTTCAGATTTGTGTTTAAGCAAATAAATCTAGGTGAACTTGGTGAAATCATCTATAAAACTCACATAATATTTTCTTCTCCCAAGAGATTCAGGAGCAGGATCCCAAACATCAGAGAAGATTAATTCTAAAGGAACTTTAGACACACTAGATCATTTTGGATAGAGTAATTGATGACTCTTTGCTTGTTGACAGGCATCACAAACAGACCCTTTACTAACTTCCCTATAATAGGGAGGACTATTCTCTCTAATGACTCTTTGAACGATAGGAAACGCAGGATGTCCCAATCTGCTATGCCATCGAGTATGGGACGGCATGACAGCACTCAAAGCTTCTTTGTGCGGTTCAGGAAGAGGATATAGGCCACCTTTACACTTGCGTTCCAAAAGAATCTTTTTGGTTGCTTGATCCTTGACCAAGAAAAAGTTTGAATGAAATTCCAAAGGCACGATTATCTTTAACGAGACGGTGAAGAGTGAATAGAAACTAGATTTTTTGTGGCTTGTGGCACGTGAAGAACATTATTGAGATATAGATTGCGACTAGGGGTACTAACAATAGCATGACCGATATGATTAATGTTCATACTGCACCACTTTCCGTACAAATCTGATCCTTGCCGTGGTACTTGTCGTGGATGACTATCTTGTCGACGTCGCCCGTGACGTGGTCGGTGGCGCTGGTGTCGATATACCAGTTGGTGTCGACACCGTATGACTGCATGGCCGCATTGACGTTCCTCTCATCTGGAACGAAGTCTTCATCGAGGTGATACTAGCAACACTCGGCGCCATGTCCTTCCTTGAAGCAAACTTGGCACCGGGTCTTGGAGCAGGGCTTCTGTCCTCTACTGCGACCATTGGACACGATGCCACGCCCTTGGCCACCTCCAAAGCCACGGCCACGGTTAGATCCATTATCGTAGCCACAACCTCTTCTCCTCGATTATAGCCACGTCCTCCACGAGACGTGGAATTCACCGAGGAGTATGATGATGAGTTGGCGTTGTGCTGCATGTTAAGGCGATTTTCATAACTCAATACCTGCGCAAGAAGCTCGTTGTAGCCGATTTGCTTGCTCTTAGAGATGACCGCCGTCACGAGTGGGTTGTATTCAACATCAAGGCCCGTCAGGATATACCCAACGAGTTCTTCATCACCAAGGGATTTCCCTGCTGCTGCCATCTCATCGGACAATGCTTTCATCTTGCTCATAAACTCAGCAGCAGATTGGTTTCCCTTCTTCAGCGTCACCATGGAGATACACGTGTTCATGCATCACGCTCTTGTTTGCGACAAGTAGATGTTATCCACGGCAGACCAGAGTTCAGCCGCAGTTGTCGTCGTAGCGACTTGCACCATGACATCACGTGTCATGGTGGTGAGCAGGTAGCCCAACACCTGCTGACCATGCGCCACCCACTTGGTGTATTCTGGGTTGGCGCTCTTGATGGTCTTCTCAGCTACCGTGACGTCAATCTCCTTAGCCAGCACCGGTGCCGTGCCGTCTAGGTGCCCCTCAAGTTGGGCACCGCGGATGGCCGGTAGAACTTGGCTTTTCCATAGAACAAGATTGTTCTCGAACAGGTTCTCCGTGAGGGGGAGGGTGAGCAGCGACGAGATCGCCGGACCATCGGAAGAGGATGCGCTGGAGTCTTCCATTTAGATGTGTTTGTAGAGGTAGGCTCTTGGTACCATGTAAAATTGGTAAGCGTTATCAATCTTTGCCACGGTCGCGCCATGTATTTATATGCAAGCCATCAACCGGCTAGGTTACAACAAGTTGTTACACGCTAGGATCTTTGATCCGGTTACAATTTAAAGAGATACATCTTAAGAGCTCGAGACTCTATCTATCATGACTCTATCTATAAGCCATATACTTTAACAGGCAGAAGCTAGTACGCATCGGATGCTACTGCTCGTAGCAGTGCCCGTTCGGTCTTGGAGCCTGCACAACGACTCGGCGAGGTACAGGTACAGTATCAAGTTACGGTGTGGTAATTACCAGTCAGCTTCATCTGATTTCCTTCGAGTCTTCGACCACTACTGCTGTAGCCTGTAGGACTGTAGAAGCACTGTTTGTTGTGAAAGTGCCGCGCAGCTGTTGCGGTAGTGCGTTACCAAATGTACAAAAACGACGCCGAAAGCAGGACCCTGGTCCGCGACCGGGTAGAGACGGGCCAGGATCCTCACAATGATTGTGCATTTGTGTTCGATTGATTTTGCTCAATTTTCCTTGCGCCCCGAACAGGATTACACTTCTTTAGACATCAACCGACTGCAACAACCAGCAACCAGAAACGGGATAGAGGCATCAATTATTCATCCCGTCATCTAAAAAGATCAATCATTCATCGACATCGATCAACAGCTACGACTGACGAAGTTAGTTAATACAGTACACCGAATGCGCCGTGTATGATAGTGGTATGATTCAGGCACGACGGAATCGAAATGACGCTTCGGATTTATAGACAAGTGACACGACAATTGTTTGGCGCCGCCCGCACCGAGAGACGCCGATCGGCTCAACCACCGTCGTCCGAAGGTACTGAGCAATCGCTGCGCTCCATAAACACTAGTGTTGCTCTTGCTCTGCTCGTGAGCTCCGGTTACTGCCCATAGCCTCATACTGCTGTGCCGCACACGATGGCACGGGAGGGGGAGGCCAGACTTTGACACGCTGGCGTCCATGGGGCATGGACCCTCATGCAGACGAACACGATCGTCTATGGTGTCAAAGGCGAGTGGCGTCGGTTGCAGTGCTGTCAGTGTCTGATTGGCAACAAAAACTGTTTGGCGTCGAGCACGCGATCGAGGAGGGAGGCAGGGAGCTCACCGCACGCCGGGGGCCCGGTACTCGTGCTTTGCTCGCCGCTCGGCGCCGCCGGCGCGCGTGCGTGAACACGAAGAAACTCATCCGGAAAAAGGGCACAGAGACTGCGCTGCGTGCCATAAATTTCCGGGACGCGTGTTTGGCGACCTCCGACCTTCCTCCGTGCCCGTCGTCGCAGGCGATCTGCCGGCCAGACGGACAGGAAATCCGCGCGTGGAGCGGAGAGCTGCATCTGAGCATCGGTGGTAGAATTTCTGATGGAAAAGCGGCAGTTTCTTTCAGTGAACACGACGCGAGAAGTCTTTCGAGGTGTACGTCTCGCACAATCTTCAGGTCGCAAGTGCCATCAGAGAACTGTGTTCTGAGCTGCACGGAGCACCACTGCTTCGACTTGACCCAAAGCAACATCGTGACGGCTGCTTCGATGCCTTCAATGCGAGTTGTTTAGTCATGCTAAAAGGGGAGCCGAGAGGTAAGCAGCTCAGCTTTGTAGCCAGAATGAGGTAGTCTGTAACCAACTTGATGGTTGGGAAGTTTAATTTGGGTAAGATGGGAAATGGTTTGTTGGGTCCGTTATATCATGCAGGTATGCAACGGTCTATCTGATAAACCACTCGTCCTGAGGAAGAAACGGCTTCCATCTTCTATGTTACTTGAAGCATCTAATACGTGACATTAGACCATATTTCAGATGCCACTGTGGACACGGAAAGCAAACCTCTCCTCTGTTTCGAGCTCGACGCAAGATCCCATTCATGACAATCACGCGAATCTGTTTGACCTGCAAAATCAACATCTAAAGCGACACTGCTAGTGTGGTTAGACTTGGGAATGCCAATCCCATTCAGAGAACTCTAGGTGGAATGGAACACAAGTGACAGTCTTGGGAGAAACTGTTTGACTCCTGGTGCTTACGAATGACCTCTCATGCATGCAACCGTGCAAGGATCGGCCCCGTACAACGCCGCGCGACAAGCGATGCCATGCACGGCCGTCGGCTTTCGTGCTCCGACCTCCGAGACCCTCCTCGTGTGCCGACAGCACAGTCAGATCGTGCAGGAGGCAGTGGTACGATCTGCAGTAGCCTCTTCCACGGGCGTGACGCCCCACTGCTCGCAGTCTGTTCGCGAGTAAATGTCGTGTCAGAGATCGATGCCGAACGTGCGACAGCGACGTGAAACGGGACAATCATCTCTCTGACAGCAACGTCCCGCCTCGTGCCCGGCCGCCGCGCGGCGCCCGCCGGGCCCCCGGCGCCGCACCGCGCGGGAGTGACACACGGAGAGTGGGTGCCCAGATGGAACGGATTATGGACGCCACCCGGCTCCTTCTGGGACGAAGCAATTCGGAGGCTGTGTGCCATGTTTCCAGCACTTGACACGCGTAGAGGATTTGTGGTAAATGATGAGTATAATAGGAGAGAGAATGGAGCATAACGCATGCTTTAAGGGCAAGTACATTGCTACACGTCAGCGATCTCGTAGGTCGTCTCATGCAGTGTCACGTAGGATTTTTGATGACGTGGAGGAGAGAGAGCGAGGAGAGAGAAAGAGGTCGTTGCTTCGCGAAACAACCACCTCATGAGCTAAATTGTAGGACTACGAGACAACTTAACAACCATTGTACGAGTTATTGTTGCCATGCAACTCATAAAATTTTATTTTTCTTATACACAAATTAAGGAATTATATACCACTACCAGCAACTTATAGGACAACCCATTGTACGCGTTGCCTGTTAAATCGTCTCAAGATTACGTGTCAATGCATGAGACCGCCTATTAGGGCAAGTACATTGGTGTTGTCTAATAGGCGGTCTCATGCATTGACACGTAATCTTGAAACGATTTAACAGACAACCTATACAATGGGTTGTCCTATAAGTTGTCTGGTAGTGGTATATAATTTCTTAATTTGTGCATAAGAAAAATAAAATATTATGAGTTGCATGGAAACAATAACTCGTACAATGGTTGTTAAGTTATCTCGTAATCCTACAATTTAGCTCATGAGGTGGTTGTTTCGGGAAGCAACGACCTCTTTCTCTTTCCTCGTTCTCTCTCCTCCACATCATCAAAAATCTTACGTGACACCGCATGAGACGAACTATAAGACCGCTGACGTGTAGCAATATATACTTACCCTTAGACGACACCGATGTACTTGCCATGACTTGATGAGATGTGTACCGAGGTCCTGTGAGTGTCGGAGACGACCATTACCAGTACATTATTTATTTTTCTCATTAAACTGCACCATAAATATTATTGGTCGTAAAAGCTTTCGCATGAATTTTTTTCCTCTTTCACTTGGTGAATTTACAAGGACATACAAATACTGTGTGTGTCTGTACAGGGGAAAGAAGCGTCCTGCACATATCTAGAAATTACATGTTTGATAAAAAAAAATTAAAAAAAGAATTTCTGATATCATCTACACATTATGAAAAAAACTAGGAAAAGAAAGAAATTTACGTCACAATCTATGTTCTTGCCAATAATTTTTTCACAAGTGTTCACACTGTCCAAAAAATACATATCACAACAAGAAAGTGTTGCCTTGAATCAAACTACACAGATTCTACGGCCAGCTCTAAAAAAAATAATGTGCATTAAGAAAAATCACAGTACGGATCCAACATTTTCAAGAAGAGCAAAACGGAATCAGTTGCGGGATGATGCTTGCCGATGGTTGCCGTTACTTGCTGCCGTCAACGTTGCGGACCTCGCCTCGTCGTCCTTGTCTTCGACGGTGACGAGTCTCGTTGTTTCGAACATCGAGCATGCTGACGCCGGGATCCGGCATCCCCGCTAGGGGCAACCGTGGATCTCGCTAGCCCATCCACGGATCCGTTCCTCGCGCCTTGATTCGACCCCTTTTTCCTCCTCGGCGCCGACGGATCCTCCACGAATCCGAGCCGAGCCCTCACGAGCTCGTGGTGCCTCCATGCCATGGATCTGCCAAATCCGAACTCCTCCATAGCTGGATCTCGCCGCCATGGATCTGGAGGGGAGAGAAGACGTGAAGAGAGGGCATACCTCGACCTAGTCACCTCCATGGCAGCATCCATGAAGTCGATGGAGCTCACGGGCCGCCTCCTCGACGGTGGGGAAGACCGGAGAGGGCCTCCGTCTTGGACGGCGATGGCTACCTCGCCGGAGCCTGCCTCCATGGATCCCGTCGTCGGGTTCCCGCATCGCCACCGCCTGGATCTCGTGCGCCGCCGCTGTTGTATGAGAGAGGGGGGGAGCCGAGGGGACGGTGAAAGTGGAGAGAGAGAGAAAGCAGGTCGGGTGGAGTAGAAAAGTCAAGCACGGTCATTAGAGAAATAATTATCTCTTTCCTAATCTATCTACCAAGCGTTAGGTGCCTCCATCGATCTTCAATCGCACGGCAGGAGCAAATCACCTCCCGGGTACGTGCCCTCCGGAAGGGATTTTCGGCTCCTTCTGTTGGGACGTCGGCCATCGTCTGATGCGAGGGATCGCAATAAAGCTTGCAGGGCACTAGTTATCATACACCTTTCTATCGTCAATTCGTCATCGCAGCAGTACTGTCAACTTGCGTTATCCTGAACAGTGGAGCTTGTTGCAGGAAACGTGCTCTGCTGAGAAGATTAGGCTACGAAACTTCGAAATGCAAACGGTTAACTCTTATGGTGCTACACGATGCACGAGAGCGTACGCCACGCACAGGACACCGCAGGTAGGGTAGGTATTTTGTGCAGTAGTCTCCGTGCATCGTCCTCTTTCTACCGGCCTTCGTGTCGGCGTTTTCTCTCGATCGCAAGTTGTGTGATGTGTCGGTGCTTGGCGATGGCGTTGGATCGGTCGAGCACCTCCCTCCGGCAGCGAACCGATCTCGCCATCTCCGGTTTCTCCTCCATCTGGCAGAACGGCCGGCATGCGTACTGCCAGCGCCACGCTACGCCAGGACGGTAACACTGTGACGCGCTGTCCCTTCCCCGGCTCAGCTCGGACACATGGGTCAGGTGAACAAGCGTGGCACGACGACGACGCGCGCTCGGCGGTCGGCGTCGCAGCCGCAGCCGGATCTGGAGCCCGTGTCAATCAACGGCGTGCGTCAGACTCAGAGTGTGCGTGTCTGTGCTCCCTGTCAATATGGTTGTTGCTACGCTGGGTATGAAATCCACACGCTGGGCCCTCCCTCTCCCGACCCCCGTGTCGCTCGCTTCGGGCGGCCCGGGAGGAAGCACCGCGACTGCCCCCGAAACTCCCCCGTCAGATCTAGTGCGCGTTCACCGGCTACGGCGGCGACTGCGGGCGGTGCATGGTGTGGTCCGGCGGCGGGGGCACCCACGGCCGGCGCACGGCGTCATCCAACGGCCGGTGGTGGGGCTGGTGGTGCCGACTGTCTCTTTACACCGTGGTGACAATGTGGGTGAAAACACATTTCTTCTTGGGATGGCGTCGATGGTGCCATTGACGTTATGCCCTTCCTGAAGGTGACGTCGGGCATCTCTGGTGCGGACCTTGGCTCCTGACTGGGGCCAACGTCAAGGGCACCGATCTTCCCTGTCGGATGTGGCGGGTGAAAACCCAACCCAGTTTGGGCTTGCTTCGACGACGGCTGCTTCCGAAAGGACGCTTCTCTTTCTTTCTTTTCCTTTCTTTCTCTTCTTCTTTTCTTAAAAAAAGAAAAGAAAAGGAAAAAGAGAGGATCCAATCCATAACGTTGGTTTCTCTTCTCTTTTTCTTAGAAAAAAAAGAAAACAAAGAAAAAGAGATGATCCAATCCGTGGCGTTGGTTGTGTGGTGGTTTGTATCGACATCCTAATCTGACCGGGTAGAGTTCGTGAAGGCTTGGATCGATGTCCCAATCCGACCGGGCGGAGTTTTCGCTAAGGATCGTGTCGATGTCACCATCCGAGGCTAGAGTTGAGAGAGACCCGGTTGATGGCTCAATCCAACCGGCATATTGTGTGGTTGAATTGAGTTTGAGTAGTGCGTTGGTGTGGTACGGTGCGGGATGTCCCAATTCAACCGGCCGGTGTTATTTTGTTTGCCCAATCTAGACTTATTCTTTTTTTTAATATAATTTTCGTTTTAAAAAAGAAATCCACACGCTGACTTCCAGAATTTTTCCACTCGGGAAAACGACGAAGGACTAGGAATGGTCGACATGCCACAGCTTGAGTCAATCATCGGATGTCTTCAACGTTATTCAGAAAAACCTGTTCTTAAACGGCAAGGGGACGACGGGCGAATCTTCGGTTGTTGGATGAACTGCTATCAGACATAAACCTGCTTAGGAGTAAATAACAAAGCTTGCTCTCTCGTCCTACATGCCTAGTAGCCTAGAGAATGGCTCTAGCGGCACAATCCAGTGCTTTCGAGATTGGAACTCTCCAACTAATGCCCGGCACAACGAAAGGCTGCTAGTAGGTTGATGGGCCTGTTCCAACAGATTAAAGCTTTTCTTAAAGACTCGATCACTGCACTGGAAAAGAATTGTGGTCATGAAGTTCTGCAGCAGCGGCTGTACATACCGGTGCTGGCAACATGAGTATGAACAGAATATAATACAGTACAGAGAGTCAATTTCCAGACTGATGCATTGATGTACGACTTCTCCAAACCGCAAGCTTAAGATGACACCTGATCCGAAAGAACTGTAGGACATGTTGATGGTTCGTTTAGGGACGAGAAATCAATGTGTCAGAATCTAATCAGTTAACTCATGAGAGCTGCTTAATCAAACAAGCAGCGGGTTGTTTTAACCAAAGGACACGGCATCATCCGTCGGTAGCCTGAAATACTCTTCAGAAAATAACTGTCTTTTCTCTGCTGATGCCTGATTGAACGAACTGTGCCCCCACAGTCGCAGCTGTGCATCTTGGATTTTAGGGCCATTCGGCTGCAGGACCTGACTGTCGCTATCTTGATGCTTGCACGGCCATGGACATGGCACTGAATTTCATGTCAGAAATTGTTTGCTCCGTGTCGGAAAGAAATGAACAGCGAAAACTGTCACCACTGCTGCGAGGAAGATTGATGATTGACCGGGCAGCGGCCCTCACCAATATATTTAATGCCGTTGTAATTGCCTCATAATGGCCTGCTATTAGCCGCTTTAATATTCTAACCAAGCCAGCCATATATATTTCATTAAGATCTAACCAAATAATTGAGCAGCTTAATCAAAGTTTTTGCTCAAGAGACATACCGGCGCATCCGTGCACCGCGCGAAAAAAAATACCGGCGCATCTGTACTTACAGGTGCTTAATTATGTTAATTTTTTGTGGATGAAATTACTTGAAGCATATTCAGGACACATTTAAATAGGGTAACAATTTGCAACAAAGATACAGGTGTGCTCTTTTGATGGTTTTTAGACGATCTTGTGGAGTAATTTTTTTTTTTTGACGATGATATAGACAGTTGCGGTTTGTTGACCCGATTTCTTTTATTATGGGCCTACCTCGTTAGCAACTTCGTACCAATTGTGATCCAGAAAACCACACTTGCCTGCCCACGGGCTATACTATGGGCCGAACTCAATACGGCCGTTTTGCAGCCTTGGTGTATGACCCAACAACATCAGCCCAGCCTTGTCCACGACCGTTTCGAGCCCAACATAGATCGAAGTACCGCAGCAGCAGATATGCGTCAATATGCCCCAGCAAACACGGGCCTAATTTCTTTGTGGCCCATTTAGATCGGACCTTCTTAGCCCGTCCGTGATGGACTTTTCGGTACTTTCACAATGGTTCGGCCCATGTTGCTTGGGCGCGGCGGCGTCTTCCACCTACCAGCAAGCGTTTTCCATGCGCGGGGAGGGAGTGTCCCGAAAAATACAGCCGCTGCAGCCCAGCCGAGTGACGGACTGTCCCCCATTGGATTCCACTCCGCCCGTCCCAAAGACTAGTAACTGATGCCACAACAATGTGTTTGACCCTTGCTCGCTGATTTTGGGACCCATTGCTGGCACGACCAACGTGTCGTGCCGGTAGAATTCACCACTCGCTTGGCTCAGAGCCTCAGACCCCTTTGGCCCCTTGTACCATCAGCCATCAGCATCCTTTTCTTCTCGAGGCACTATACACCGCTGACTGCTCTAGGAGGAGGTAACTCCACCCAATCACCTCACCCCGGCCCGTTTCTCCCCATTCTTTTCCTCACCCCACTCCAGCCTCCAATCAGTCACCATCCGTGCAATCTCTGTATCACGGTCAGGACTGCGCTCCAGGAATGGCGCCGTGCCGCCTGCTCCGAGTCGGCTGGGGGCTCCAACCCCTGTGCGCCTCTCGCCTTGCCGCGGCGCTGTGCGCGGCTGTGGTCGTCGCGCTGGCGCTGGCGCCCGCCTCGGACGCCACCTCGGCGTCGCTCGTGGGCATCAACTACGGCCGCGTCGGGAACAACCTCCCGCCGCCGCAGTCCGTGCTGCCGCTGCTCGAGGGCCTCGGCATTGGCCGCGTGCGGATGTACGACGCCGACCCCGCCGTGCTGCGCGCGTTCGCCCGCACCGGGGTCGAGCTCGTCGTCGGCGTGCCCGACGAGTGCCTGGCCGCCGTCGCCGACCCGGGCGGCGCCGCGCGGTGGCTCAAGGAGAACCTCGTGCCCTTCCTGCCGGACACCAAGATCGCCGTGCTCACCGTCGGCAACGAGGTGCTCACCGGCAGCAACAGCTCCTCGCTCTCGCGCGTCCTGCTCCCGGCGATGCAGTCCCTGCACGGCGCGGTGGGCGCGCTCGACCTCGACAAGCAGATCACCGTCACCACGGCGCACAACCTCGGCGTGCTCGGCACGTCGTACCCGCCCTCGGCGGGGGCGTTCCGCAAGGACCTGCTCCCGTACCTCTGCCCCATCCTCGACTACCACGCCCGGACCGGCTCGCCGTTCCTCGTGAACGCGTACCCCTACTTCGCCTACTCGGGCGACCCCAAGGGCGTGCAGCTGGACTACGCCCTGCTCGAGCCGGGCTACCCGGGCGTCCCCGACCCCAACTCCCGGCTGCACTACCCCAACCTCCTCGTCGCGCAGGTGGACGCCGTGTACCACGCCATCGCGACGGCCAACGCCGCGGCGTCGCGGGTGGTGGAGGTGCGGGTCTCCGAGACCGGGTGGCCCTCCGCGGGGGCCGCCAACGAGACCGGCGCGACGCCGCAGAACGCGGCGCGGTACAACAGCAACGCGATGCGGCTGGTGGCGGAGGGCAAGGGCACGCCGCTCAAGCCCGGGGTGCCGTTGCGCGCCTACGTGTTCGCGCTCTTCAATGAGAACCTCAAGCCCGGGCTGGCGTCCGAGCGCTACTACGGCCTGTTCAAGCCCGACGGCACGCCGGCGTACGAGCTCTCCTTCAAGCTGCCGCGCGACAACTCCACCTTTGGCCACGGCGGCGGCGGTTTCGGAGGTAACGGCAATGGCAACAGCGGGTACATTAGCGGCGGCGGAAACAGCAACGGCTACTACGACATCTCGGCTTCGACGCGTGATCCTCCGGTGAGCTCTGGTTCCACCCTGCTCTACCAATTGTTCTTGCTTGCAGCGATCATGATTTAGCTACTGCTGTGTTTCTGAAAAAGGATAAGGTACTTTAGGTGATTGCATCAGGCGTAGCTGCTTTAGCACTCGAGAATGTCGGGCGATGGCCATCATCCGAGTACATGTCGTGGGTTGACCATGCGCTGCACGGAAATTTATTCCCGCATCAGCGTGCTGATTCTGCGAATCGGCAAAGTGGATAGGGTGGTTTCATCAGACTTACAACTTCAGATGTGGACTTAAATCTCCATCAGCACGATTCTGTTTCAGCATCCTTGGCGTCTTTGTTTGAAATTCCTAGGGGTGCCTGAATGATCTGAAGATCTTCACATCGTTCATACCTGCATCCTGTTTAAGGTAAGGGCGATTAGGTGCCTGCAGAAACCAACACTAGATCTAGAAGTTTCTCTGCAGTGAGCTACGTACTTGTTTCTTGTTTGGAGCCTTGGAGGTACCCCTGCACTAGTGCACTACACAAACCTCCACGCTCGCACCAGGACCGCAGATGCGGTCCAACACTTGATGAAATTTCTTTAGAAATGGGCGGTGGCGAGTACTGATCTGTTTGTTGTTTCCTCGACGAATTTTGCTGCTGACTCTTTTCCTAATGAGGTCTCCTCGTCTGTTTCTGGCTTTGGTCGACAGGGCCGCTGGCGGATGTGGGCGCAGGCGGCAGTGGCAGGTGCAGCAGCCGTGCTGATGGTGGCAGCGTGAGACCACAGTGTGGCGCCGCTGGGCGGTGGCATTGTCTTGAGGAATGGCAGAATCGTCAGGGGTAGGTAGATGGATGTAGGATCAGGATGAAGTGGAGCTGCCGACCTGCCGTCCTGGGGCAGCGGCATTGGCGACGAGCTGATCTTGTGCTGCTCGTTTGTTTGTGGTTCTGACTTCTGAGACCGATCTGTTGCTGTGCAGGTGCAGCTAAGCACTAAGCAGCAATGGATCACTTCCCGGTTTCGAGTTTGCCTGCCTCCTGGAAAAGTGTGGGAAAAAAAATTGAAGTCACAATTTGCCGTGACAAAGAAAATTTTACCACACTTTTTTTTTCCTCTATGGCATGCAGAGTTCGAAGAATCCTGTGAAATGTTAGATGTCCAACTAAATACTTGATCAAATTATGGCAGGAACCGAGGACCGGACAGTTCCTGGAGCAATTCCGGAGGATAGAAGGAACGTGCAGTAGCGCATAGGTTACTTTAAACAAAGGTCGCGTCCCCGTCCCTTCAGTCCTGAAATCCTGTACACATGTGCATGAACCATGATTGTGCTGTCGTTCGTTTTTGGCAGTGACTTTGCTGCATTCTGATTCGCTTGGTTTTCAGTGCCTGTCAATGGGGATGGCTCGATGACCCCGCGTTGTACCATCCAGCAACTCCATTTGGATTCACCTTCCTCAACCACAAGTGAAGCTTGAGGCTAACCGCACTGCACGACTGTAAATCTCCCGGAACGCTAAATACACCGGCTAAACTCCCGCACCGCTACTCTCTATCCCAACCTCTACCCTTCCGATCGCTACAGGAAATCTCCAAAGCCAACGCTCGAGCGGACGAACGCTATCCTACCGACGCGGATCTCACGCCCCGCCTGCGAAGTGTCCTGCGCGTGGCCGGCGGGAAGGAGGTGGCTGGCGCGGAGGGAGAAGGAGAAAGCAGTGCCGGAGGGGAGGGAGGAGAGAGGAGAGAGGGACGACAGCAGAGAGAAGCGGGCCGCCGCGCCCGTGCCGGGAGGTCGTCGCGCCGGAGAAGGAGGCTGTCGCCCCGGAGGAGGCTGTCGCGCTGGAGAAGGAGGCTGCCGCGCTCCCGTCACCGAGTCGACGTCCTCAAGCTCCCACCGCGCGACGCCGAGCTCCTGTACCTCGCGCGCTTCGCCGGCGTCGAGTTCTTCCCGCGCGACATTGACGCCGTCCTCTCCAACCCGGGAGGCTGCCATGGCCGCAGCGGCGGGGAGGAGGAGCCAGCAGGAGTAAGGAAGGGCGGCGGGCGACGGGAGCAGCAGCAGGGCGTGACCACTGCCGGCCGGGGAGGAGGGGGCCTGCCGCCGCACCAAATCCGCCCGCGGATTCAACCGGCGGAGCTCGTCAGGTCCTCCGCGAGCGGATCTGCCGCAAGGGAGAAGGAGGCCACCGGGGAGGGGAGCCTGCCACGGTGGCCGTGGGGGAGAAGGAGGCTACCCGCACGGGGCGTCGCCCGGGAGGAGGAGAGGGGGGAGAGAGGGGCGGCGGAGAGTAGCGGGCGGAGAGGGCGATGGGGAGGGGAGGAAGGAGACGGTGGTTGCTTTGGCGAATGGGATAGCGGTAGGGCGGCAGCGGAGAGAAGAAAAAATGGATCGGTAAAACGGATCTGACATGTGGACCCTGCTCCCTGTAGAGGTCATTTTAGGGACCGTGCGGTGCGGTTAGCCTAAGGCCTTGAGCCCCAGCAAACCATCAACCGTCAGCGTGAGGACAACACTCCCTCTCTACACATCTCGCGAGTCGATCAGAATTCAGAACCAAGCAATGGTTGCATTCAACGAAGGTAGCGCTCCACATCAGATCAGACTACTTGCAACTGGGTTCATCTCTAATGTTTCAATCGTATACAGATTTCTAGTCTTTTAAAAGTACTACCTCCACCCCAAATTACTATTCATTTTGACTTTTCTAGATACAACATTTTTACTACGTATCTAAATATAAGTATAATTATATATCTAGATGTATGTCAAAGATGTATACCTAGAAAAATCAAAATGAATATTAATTTGGGACGGATGAAGTATCTAGTTAGCTAGAATATTTTAAATTCACTAGATATTTTGGAGTGCTTAACCGTTAACGTGGGAGAAAATTAAAGGCCAAACTTTGAACGGTAAAGTCAAGGTTATCAAATATCTATGAACAGGTTTAGTAGCGGTCACTTTTTGCTAAAAGAACTATTAGGTCCCGTTTGGATCCTTGGAATTGAATTCCATTCTAATAATCATTATTTAGATATAAATTAATTAAGCTAATATAATTGTATGTGGAATATATTTGTATATTATTGTTGGTGATACGGGAGAAATACTTATGCGCTGCACTTCTGCTATAGGGAAGCGCATCCAAGAGCGTGCTATAAGAATTGAATTCCATTCTAATAATCATAATCTATAGAATCAATTTTCATCTCCCACCCCATGAATTTAAGGTAGGCTTATATCTAAACTTTGGAAAGTTGTGGAATGCCACCTTCCAAGATAAATTAGCCTATTCCATTAAATAGATTCCAATTCCTTCAAAATGAAGGGATCCAAACGGGGCCTTAAGGGAAATTAAATACTTTGTGAACTTATAGGGGCTACTATCCACCTGCGCTCTCAATCTCAAACCCTCTTGTGCCGATCCGATGGCTAAGAGCGTGCCGATCCGATAACTGAGAGAGTGCCACATCGTAGAGTGGTCAGCTAGCTCTATGCTCATGAAATCCACTTTCTACTATTATTGCAACAATGGTTACTCTCATGAATCACGATGAAGTGTATGTAACAACAATGAGATCTGAACCTTTCATGTTTTCTTGAAGCTTGCACGAAGCTGTTGGCAGTGAATCTGGTGGGGACGAACTAAGTGCAGTTGCATCGTCTGCTAATGCACTTTTCATTGGACAGCTGATCATACTAGTTTCCATACAATCCCGGTGCAATTTATCTTTTAAAACAATCTTAACACAAAATTCAGTGTTGAAGCGAAAAAAAAGCTTCCTTTACATCACTGACAAAAATGACGCGCAGAACTAATCGCTCATCGCAGCTCAACGTGCAACACAGTTCTTTTCCAAAATCCATGCACGCATACTCATCCCTACAAACACCCCTACCCCTACGAACATATACACACAACTCTACCTCTATGAGCATCTAACGCTCCTACCTCTATGAGCACCTAACGCACGCATACTCGTCCCTACAAACACCCCTACAAACATACGCACACAACCCTACCTCTATGAGCACCTAATGCTCCTACGTACGTAGTTGCGTACCTCTATGAGCGGATCAGCAAAACCTCGAGAATAACGAAGTTGTTCGTTACCACTGGCATGTCTGTTACGGACACATCCCATCCTCAAGAATGATAAAGTCACCATCCTCTAGAATGATAAAATCACCATTAACAGCGCCTCCTCGGACGATAAATCCTCGAGTACCATCCTCTGGTACTCGAGAATGATAAAATCACCGTCGATGAGCACGTTGACGTGTCACCACTGACATCTCGAGGAGCACGTCGACTTCCATAGATTCCGAAAAAATGCGAGCAACAGATTCCAGACTAAAATAGTAGGCAGGTCCACCACAGCTACTCAGTTCGCAACGTGCACCCTTTACTTATTTTTAGCACGTGTCACATCAAACGTTTAAGGTAGTACTAAACGTAGACTATTTACAAAACCTATTACATAAGTGGAGGCTAAACGGCGAGATGAATCTATTAAGATTAATTAATTCATCATTAGCAAATGTTTACTGTAGCAATAATGAACTAAAATAATTAGGAGTATTAAACGTAGACTATTTACAAAACCCATTACATAAGTGGAGGCTAAACGGCGAGATGAATCTATTAAGACTAATTAATTCATCATTAGCAAATGTTTAATGTGGCAATACATTGTCAAATTATGGACTAATTAAGCTTAATAGATTCGTCTTGCCGTTTAGCCTCCACTTATTATGTAATGGGTTTTTAAATAATCTACGTTTGATACTCCTAATTAGTATCTAAACATTCGACATGACGGGTGTTTATGTAATGGATTTTGTAAATAATCTACGTTTGATACTCCTAATTAGTATCTAAACAGTATCTAAACATTCGGTGCATTCGATATGACGGGTGCTAAAAATAAATAAACAGTATCTAAATATTCGGTGCAATCGATATGACGGGTGCTTAAAAATAAACAGAAGATGTGACGGGTGCTAAAAATAAACAATGTGACAGGTGCTAAAAATAAACAGAAGATGTGATGGGTCCTAAAAATAAGTAGGAGAACAAACGAGGCCGGTTCATCCGCAATGAGGGAGAACAAACGAGGCCGGTTCATCCGCAATGAGCTCCGTTCGCTGTTTGTTCGAAATATAAAATGCCAGGTACTACATTGTACAGAAAATTGAAGAACACGAGAGATATACCGAATAGAAGAGTTTATTCACATTATTCCCCTCCTTTGACTACGAGTAGCATCTACACCCACACACACAATCTGCGCACGCGCAGAGAAGCTGGAAGAGTGAAACGCACGCTACAGCTACAGAAAAGCAGTCTCATCCATTGAGGTTGAGCTGAAAACGAAACCTTGATCCATCTACTGGACGTGCACGTCGATGACCTTGCGCTCCACCTCGGTCTTGGGCACGGTGACGAGGAGCACGCCGTTCTTGAGCTCGGCGCGCACCTTGCTCTTGTCGCACTCATCCGGCAGTGCCAGCCGCATGTCGTACGAGCTCACGCTGCGCTCCTTCCACCACCCGTCGCCGCTGCCTTCCGCGCCCTCGACGCCGTCCTCCTTCTTGTGCTCCCCGCGGATCACCAACGTGTCGTCCTCCACCATCACCTTCACCTCGTCCCGCTCCAGCCCCGGCATGTCGAACCGCATCTTCACCTCCTTCTCGTCCTCCATGATGTCCCACGGCAGGCGCATCTCGCCGGTCGCCGCCGGGGACCTCCGTGTCGCCATGGGGAACCCCACGGCGTCGTCGAACAGCCTGTCCATCGTGTCCAGCATCTGCCGCATCGTCCGCATTGGCGACATCGGATCAACTAACCCTGCATGTATAACCATGCGATGTGATGTTACTATGTTAGCCTCCTCTGCTCTCTGATCGTAGAACATCCTCTGCTCTGGAAACAGAACCAATCATGCAACTGAGGACTTACCGAACGGGGAGATGTCGAGCGGTGCTGCGCGGCGTGGGCGGCGCTGGACGGCGTTGCCCTGCTGCCGGTTGCCGCCGTCCTGGCTGACCTGGACGTCGACGGCGGTGTTGTCCCTGTTCTCCTGCGCCGCGGACGCCACGGCGAGGGAGCGGGCTCTCCCGGACGGCGCGAACCCGGGCGCCGGCCTCGCGGCTCTCCAGGCGCGGACCGGGAGGCGCGCTGCCGGGGAGAGTCGGCTGGCAATCGCAAACGGAGCAGCTGCCATTGCGCTACTGAGGGCTACTGGGACTCTGTGAACTGAAACGCTGAGATCGTTTGAGATCGTCGGAAACTGTTGGCTGCTGATTACTCTGTGCTTGCGAAGCGCGTTGCTTTCTTGGTGGGAGACCGCGGGTCTGCGGCGCGTTTTGTAGCTCGTCCCAGGAGTGCGGTGGAAGGGTGGGGAAAGGCGTTGAAGCTTCGGGACAGCGCCGCTGCTGGTACACTGGGGAATGGGACGGGAGAGCTTCGCGACAGCGGCGCGGGGTTCGCCACTCTTGTCGGCTTCTCTTGAACATTCTCGTGCTCTCCGAGCCGCTTCGAGATGATGTCATGGATGTCTGGATTCTGCTGCGTGGCAGTAGGATTTCGTGGGCCTTCCTCCACGGCGGAGAATTGCAATGGGCTTTATCTAGGAAGGATACGCTATAATCCATCATTGTTGGGCTGAACTTTTGTTGGGCCGATAAATTGTTAGCCCATAGAACACCGTGAACGGACTTAGCCGCTGAGGAAAAGCCTAATTTTCTTCGGACCTAAAAACAGCGCCAAGTAACCCTATCGGGCCGGGCTCAGATAGGCTCTACTTTTTACTTGCAAACCAGCACCAAGCCCAGCCGGGCCAGGATCATTTTGCTCATGCCTTTTGTTACTTTCCGAAGTCGTTGTATATCTGAGCCGCACATGCGGACACGAGGGCCGGCCCGGGGGCAGCATGTTTGTCGTTCACAATAGTTCACAGTAAAATGTGATATTAAGGTGAGCTCATTTCGTAGTTAAAAAAAGTCCAATTCATCTACGGCACCCCCTCATCCTGCTGCTGGTCCTCTCTCCCGCTCGCATCGCGCGCCCGCCACCCCTTGGCGGAACGGCGAACGGGCGGAGATCAGATAGGAGTCGTCAATTCGCTTTTGTGATCAGGTGATTCAATTGCCAATTTTCCAATTCTCCATACCATTAATTATTAATTCACTATCACAAGTCATTTAATCTCAACTGATTTATAACTATTGTATATTTATAATAATTTCAGCGGATATCATGTCGTATAGAAAATATAAATCAGGTAACGAGAAAAGGAAAAGACAAAGATAAAGACATGTGGACAACTTAGTAGAATCACAAAGAGAAGTTATGGATAAATTTTGCAAGAGTAATGGCCCTGAGAGTAATATGGGCGCTTCGACGAAGCTAGATGAGTTGTCAATAGTTTTTTGGGGATGAACCAACTAATGGAAATCAGGAACATAATGTTAACATCAATGTCGATCATAACAATGTAAGTAACTCTAAGAACACAGTAAATGCATCAGGTGCACATGCAAGGGTAAAAAACGGTTAATTGATATCAATCCAAGAACATTATATATGCCATTTGTATGTCATAGTCTAAATCTTACTCTTTGTGATATGGCAAAATCTAGTGGGAAAGCTGTTTCATTTTTTGGAATTGTTCAGCACATATATGTATTATCATATATGTGCTGGTTCTACGAAAAGGTGGAATATTTTGCTTAAATATGTTCCTAGTTTAATTGTGAAATCATTATCCAATACTCGTTGGGAGAGTCGAATCAAAAGTGCTACAACAATAAGATATCAAGCTACTGAGTTAAGATCTGCTTTGTCTGAGTTACATCATGCTTCTGACATTGAACCTATGGATAAAAGTGCAAAAAAATTATTTGATGCACTTGGCAGCTTTGAGTTTCAACTTGGTATGGTTACTTGGCATGATATTTTATTTGCTGTAAATAAAGTGAGCAAGAAGTTGCAATCGTCAGCCATGTGCATTGACTCTACTTTGAAGCAAATACAAGGTATAACGCAATACTTTGAGAATTACAAAAATGAGGGATTTTCTTCTAGTCTGATCATCACCAAAGGTATTGCAACAGAAATAGGTGTAGAGGCATCATTTTTGAAAAACGTCATGCTACGAGGAAGAAACAGTTTGATGAAAGTAATTGCCAGGAATTTCTTCTTAAAGCTAAGAAGGCTTTTGAAGTTAATTTTTTTTGTTTTGGTTGATATGGCGATCACTTCTTTGAAAAACAAATTTGAAGAACTCATGGTGTTTAAAGATATATTTGGATTTTTTTGAGATCAAGCACTTTGGAATCATTAAATGATAATGAACTTGAAGAATGTTGCACTAAATTTCTAGAAACTTTTTCTTTTGATGGTTCATCTGATGTTGAGGTATATGATCTTATTTCTGAATTAAAGATTATGAAATTCACTTTGCCAGATGGCGTGATGTCTGCTATGGAGATTTTCGAGCATGTCAGAGATGTGGATTGTTATCCTAATATTTCCATTGCTACCGACTCTTATTTACTGTGCCTATGATTGTCGCATCGGCTGAAAGAAACTTTTCAAAGTTGAAGTTATTTAGGAATTATTTGAGGTCAAAAATAACTCATGAGAGGTTAAATGGTTTGGCAACATTATGCATCGAGAAGAAATTGTTAGATGAGATTGACATCAAACCTATCATAAGTGACTTTGCATAGAAGAATGTTGGAAGAAACTTTTAAGGTAACATGTATAAATAATTTGATATGAATATTGCTTTTAGATACATTTAAATATTTATTGGTAATATTATATATATTTGTTATAATTTTTTAATTAAAGGGTCCTGAGTTTTACTTTCGCCTCGAGCCTCCCAAATCTCAGAACCAGCCTCGACCCGCTGTACCGATGCCCACTACATGCAGTACAAGGCTGTTGCTCGTCATCCGCTCGAGTAAATTCCTGCCCTTGGGACTAGCCTGGTAGGCTTCCACGATGGTGGCGATGCCCTCTTGTGACTCATGTCTAGCAAGCTCTTGAGCCTTAAGGCTCTGCTTATCTGATAATCGATTGTCTGAGAATCTAGATTTACTGAGAATCTGTTGCTGAGAGAATCTTTTTTTTTCACTAAGGGTATTGCCCGAATTTCATTATTGGAAGTAACGAAATTACAGAGTTTTGGAGTCAGAGTTTACATCCAAGTTCTAAGACGAATGAAGATGCAAGAATGTAAAAACAACTTTAGCCGAAAGGCACACATGGCCTCCAGATGAAGAACGAATCGAACATGTCTAGCAAAAAAGAGGAAGACACCCATTACAAACTACTAACGACACACATAGATTCCAGTTTTTAACTTCAACAGCTCAAAAAAGACTTCCAGAGCTGCTTTTCACTGCAACAGCACTACTCCCGCTTCTGCTACCTCCGTCGCAGCACTACTCCCGCTTCTGCTTCCTCCATCGCTTCTCCCTATAGATGGAAGTGAAGCGCCACCTCCTTCATTGCTTCTGCTCCTTTCTCTAGGTTCATCTTTGCTTCCTGCTTCTGGAGTCCTGCCCAATATGTTATGAAAGAAGATGCTAAGCAAACAATCTCAAAAGGAGATTTAACTTGTTTTTTGTCAAAGCACACTGAATTTCTCACTCTCCACAAAACCCAATAGACTGCTGATAAACCAACCATGTGAGCATATTTTACTCGGGGTAGATAACAATCACACCACACCCAAAACTACTATCGAGAGAATCTGCTGGCTGAATAAGCTGTGAGTTTGGCAACCCTGGTTATTTGTAGCTGATTATTCTGTTCTGAGTGTAAAATGATATGTATGCCTATGTGGCTGATGATAGCTCATTTGATTCATGAGTATGAGCAGAAGATGATTTTGACAATATTTTTGAAATTTGTAAAATACAAATTTTAATAAAATAGTAATACATTTCAAGTTATTGAACTAGCCAAGACAATCATTAGTAGTGTTTTACGTCACTTCAAACAATACCCATTAGTTTAACCCACTACAATAATTAATCACCCATGCAAAGCGGAGGCAATTGCATCACGAAAGGCACCCATATCAATATCATCTACCGAAAGACTCCCATCTCCTATGGTAGCTTGGTTACCATGAATGTCTACATCTTCTTCAGGCATAGAGTTGGCATTTGGCAAAGTCCACATCTTGTTCTGCATTATCCCTAATAAAATTATGAAGAGCCATACACGCACTTATAATTTTTTATTGCTTCCTAATTGGATAGCCTGGCAGGTTCAAGAGAATACGCCACTTCATCTTTAGAACTCCAAATAAACGCTCAATCACATTTCTAAGGGATGAATGCGCATAGTTGAACAACTCCTTTGATCCATTTGGGTGTTGACCATGTTGCCACTCGGACACATGGTACCTTTATCCCTTGTATGGTGCAAAAAAACCTTTTCTGTTAGGATACCCGGAATCAACGAGGTAATACTTCCCTACATGTGATTAAATAAATTATCCATAAAAATATGAAAGAAAAATATGTATGGAAATAAATGAAAACCACTTATATAATATACCTACTAGAGGGAATGGAAATTGTTCCTTGTATGTGACCAAAGTATCCAATAAGACACGAGCATCATGGACAGATCCAGCTCAACCAGTGACAACAAAAGTGAAGCACATGTCAAAGTCACAAACTACCATAACATTCTATGAAGCATACCCATAATGGCCAAAGTATTTAGGTTGCTCAGTCAAAGGTACAGTGACCGGTATATGTGTTCCATCAATTGTGCCTATGCAATCCTTGAAATGGAGCCAAAACTGAGCTTCTTGCAGTTTAGGATGGATTGTGCCAAATAATGGATCCCTAGGCTTTATGATGTCAATAGCCATTTGATTGACACACTCAAGTTTCTAGTGAATTGCCAAACTTCCTGCTAACAGTTTCTAGTGAATGGCCAAACTTGTTTTTAACTTGCCCAAAAGATTGAGGTGCACCACATGTCCATAAAAACATTCCTAAGGCTTCCTTGGTACAGATTCCTCTACTTGCACCCAAACCATATTGATCAACCAATGTGTCATAAAGTTGTTCGAAAACTGACCTCCTCATTCTAAACATGTCATAGCAATCACCTTCATTTTGTAGCTGACGCTCAACCCATTGAATTCTAGATTCACCTGGTATTGTCCTGGGCTGCTTCGTAATTCTTTGTCTTGAGCCCATGCAGTCCAAGGCCATATATGCCACAATGCAGTCATCATCTCCACTGGATGTACCCATTTGCACAAAGGCAACATAAGTAAATAGTCTCACATACATGTAAACAAGAGATGGCTCACATAGATGTAATTTAAAAATAGTCCAGCTATCATTACAACCAAATAATAGTCATACAATCAAATAGTCTCACAAGCAGATAGTCTGACATACTTATTACATGTTCAAGAAAATGTCTCACACATAAAAATAAATAAGCAACTACATAGCACAAGCATCACACTAATTTTTGTTCCTGTCCTGCGATGCCCTCCTTGGCCAATTCGACCTCCCATTTGGTGTCTTCAAAGTCTGAAACATGTCACGGTTCTCCATTGTTTTTAGAAGTTGGGTGGCATAGTAGTGCTCATCTCCCCCTTCCTCAGCCCCGTCCTCAATGACTTGCTCCATTATTTTTGTAATCTCATCTCTAACATGAGCAATCACTTGTGAAGTTGCTGAATGTTTGCTACTTTGGGCCTTCATCTCATACGCATCCACCAACCTTTTCATACACTGATCTCTGAAGGTCTTCTTTTTCTTTCCCTTGGGAGAAGCAACGGGTGCTGCCCTTTTCTCCTTACCGCCTGCATTAGAATTAGGAGCCACCGTTTGTGTGGCCATCTCATCCTCCTGGTCACTTACTGCCCACTGTGCCTCCCTTGCCCGCTGCCCGACACCCATCGCCGCCCCTCCCTGGGTGTCGCGCCACACCGCGTCGCGCTCCCAGGTACAGTGCCGCGCCGCGCCATGCTCCCGGTGGCCGCGCTGCTCGCCTGGTGCGGGAGGCACGAATATATTGGGGGCGGCACCGGCGGCGAGATCCTAGGGAAGCGGCAGCGGTGACGGCGACCTCCGAACCCTAGCGCGAGAGGAGGAACGGGAGGAGCAGGGGCACGGTGGAGGGAGGAGCAGGGGCACGGTGGAGGAAGAGAAATGGGAGGAGGGGGGTATCGGTGGTAAATGGAGTCGATTTTTCTCATACTGCGAAGGGGCATCCGCGTTTTGACGATAGGCAACCTGCGATGGGGGATGCGGTGTCGTGGGGTGCGTTCGGCGTGATTCTGGCAACGTGCTGTCGCACCGCACGACAAACGTGGTTCCAAACGGGGCCTAAAGCTATCTAGTACCAATTACAAGAGGAAACAGTTGTCAGGCTAAATCGAGAGGTGAATATGATCACATGATGCAACTCTGCCAGTCATGCAAATATAGGCCCATTTGGATCCAATTATGGATTCTGAAAATCTAGGTTTTGGATGGATTTTCAAAATCTGGATTCTGGACAAAATTTGGATGGACTTATTTGGATTCCTAAATTTCAAAATCTGATTCCAAAATCAACCCTTGAGGAACTTTTGGAATTCACATAATCCAAAATCTAGATTCTGAAATTTGAGCTAGAATCCAACCTGTTTGGAGGAGCTCCGGATTCTAGATTTTGGATTATCAAAATCCAACCTGATCCAAACGGGCCATATGTCATACTACCATGCTTTTCTTCCTTTCTTTCTTCTTTCTTTCTGCCTGCCTTGGACCAGCAGCATTGTCTCACCTATACATATCAGCAAAAAGGTCCGTGGCTTTGCACATGGCTTGATTCAGTTAACCGCCGATCGTATCGCGAAGAAATTAAACCGTTCGAGGAAACTAATCCATGATTGCCCTCGTTTCGATCGAGCAAGCCATTGAATAGCAGGTCAGGAATTAGGTGACAGCCATGATCGCACCTTAACTTGCCCTCTGCTGTAGTACTGTACTAGTGACAAACTGCGACTACCTTTCCGCCCGCCAGCAAAACAGTTCAAATGTACGATTCCAGACGAACAATAAGCTAGCTTGCGATGCAATCGACTCCACGCTTGCTCAAGCTTCTGGTCCTATGGAAATAATGGGAATCTTGTCCCCAGACACCAGGCCTGGTTGGTAGGGCTCGCCCGGCCGGGCGCACTGGCGTTACCTGAAAAAACGGTGTGTGACGCTCATCACCCAGAATTCCACCTGTCAAATTGGCCAAAACGACACTGAATTCCACCGTAGTAGCATGTACTGTGTAAAATCGTTCGGTAATTTTTTTTGGCTAACTAGCATGTACTTACTATTTGATTTGGTGTTCGTGTTTACACTAGTACTTTTCTTATTCTGGTATAGTCCTACAGTATATATCACTCCATCAAATCGCCAGTCTTGATTAAAAAGATAAGGCACGTTCCAATACTATACCAGAGTCAATAGATTTGACGTTTGTTAGCGCATGTAACTCTCAGGCACATTAAACAGCTGATAGGTGTGTAAAAAACTGGAAACTGCCAACGACCACTGTCCACTGGTATAGTAGTAACGTTGTTAATTGCTGACCCGCCGGCTGAATCCACACTAGGATGAAGGATCGGTCAGTCAGACCCGGATCTTCCCATGTCGCTGTGGTACTGTTAATTGCTGAGGCCTCCGTCAGGTTGCTACAACACACGAACAGCCTTCGCGCCTCCGGCATTTGCAGGCTTTCGATGGAGTCGTTGCAAAGACAGCATTGCATTGTTCAAGCCGATCGAGGACGAAGGTTCTGCCAGTCTGCAAAGCAGGAGAGTGCGATATAGGAGTATCGATTCGTTACACTTTTAACCGACCTCGCTGCAGATATAGCGAGTCACTGTGTATACCGCGGATGCAGTACGAGTGGTACCCGGCCGTATGGACCGTAACTGCAGCGCATTATTCACGTTCGCATCAATTTGCCGGCAAGACCTAGAAGTGCAGCTGAAGCGCAGTAGCCATTATTCCGAGGCTATGCCTGGCTAACCGCGTCCGTGCAGCTGCAGTCACGTACTGGCAGTGACATAGAGGAGCAACGAGCATGGCCGCAGTCTGTTCCCCCTTTAATTCGCCAAGCGGCCAAGCAGGCGAGCACCACTCATCTTCTCTCCTGTCTCCCCACCACTCACCACCAGCCAAATTATTCGGCATCCCGGACAGCCGCCCTCGTGCACCGTCGGGCACTCGGGCTTCCGCGAACCTCCTTGGCCGCGGCCCGCTCCGGCGAGACACGGTCCCGTTTCGTCTCGGCGGCCAGCCAGCCCGGCCGGCATTGCAGCAGCCCGGGGCGTCGATGGATTGGTCGAGCCGCTTCGGAACGGAACGGCGCCGGAGCTGCGTCCAGGGCGGAGGAGATCGTAGTGGGCCGGGCAGCAGCTCTGCCAGCGAAGAAGAAGCGCGGCGCATTGCCTCGTGCATTATTTGAACTAGTCAACTTCGTACAGTTAGCGAGCTCTGGTCGCGGCAGCACTAAATGGCTCATAGCATTTGAGAAGAAAAAGTCAGCGCCTCAGCGGAACAGATATCGTGCTCGGCTGCTCGCCAGCGGAACAGCGCATGGTGCAAGCACGGCCCATGCCGTTTCTCCTTCTGGCCGATCATCGCTGCCAAACGGATCGACGCAATAACTGCCATGCTTTTTCTGAATCCCTCACCTGATTCCATTACGTTGGCCCAGATGTGCCCGGCTGTTTTAGATCGGTTTTGCTCAACGGAATGCTGCCTTTGGAGGCAAGAGCCGCGTGAAACATAGCAAGATAGAAGATTTGCAGCTGCAAGCTGCTCTTTATAACTCGTGTTGAACTGTTGATGGCTCGTACGTGCAAGAAGCTTCCGAACCTGAGGCCAGGGACCGAGGTACGTGCCTCGTCATTTCGGGCAGTGGCATCTACTTCGCTGATGCAGATCTAGTGCCAAATCAATACAGGTCTCAGCGCGGCAGGGCGTACTCATCACGTGGTTTGCATGCTGCATTCTTTTGAGCACGGACGCTCTATACTGTCCTAGCTCGTTTCATTTGCTCCTCCTTCCTGTCAAGCTGATCCAGCTGCCTAATAACCAATAAAAGTCTCCTCCAAGCAGCGAAAATTGATCCTTTATTTCCCCCAAAACTCAAATACGTATCATTTCGAGGAAAGGTATTCGCACACGTATACGACAGTGTTAGGCTACGATTTTCTGTTGGAACGCATTCATGTGGCCTGCAAGCGCGGGAAGGAACCTGTCACACCGCCCAACCAACGGAATTACGCGCGAAAAGGCCTGACGGCACGAAGAACCGCCGCGTAATAACGTGAAAACAATCGCTGCCGACTAAAATTGCTTTCTGTTTTGGTTGCAGAAAGAGATGGCAGTGCGTGCGTAGAACAACGACAGATAGAAACTCTTACCGGACAGGAAAAATTGAGGCTTTGCATAAAAAAACAGCAGAGTTCATTTCCTTGTAATCCCTGAGCGTGCTTCTTCCTCACCACGGGAAGCCACGCCACAGGACTGTGGTGCCGATTCTAGACGTCACACCCACCACGCTACAGTGGTGTGGTATCCTATGGTTGAAACCAAACAGCCCTCCCGTCCGCCTGATCCAAGTATCCAACTGCCAGGAAAACGTTGCGACGCCGCAATTAATCTGAACTGACGGGAAAAGGAATTTTTTTTCTATGGAGAATGAAATGAGAGTGTACGTACTCGTGGCGAAATAGGGCCAGCAGAAGTGCGGGAAGAAACGCCGCCCCCCAACCAACCGTGGCGCTAGCGCGCGCGTGCACGGTTCTTATCGTTTGAAATCGAGAGAGAAAAACAAATGCTTGGTCAATCAATAAGTTTGTTGACGATTGGACAAGCAAATGAGGAAGCGAAATCGCAGCACGCTGGGCGTTTGTCTGGCTGGCTGCCTGCCTTGCTTGCTTCCCGGCCACACCACCGGCGGCAGGCAGGCAGGCCAGCGCCCGCCGGCCGCGGCGGCCACGCCAGGCGGATCCTGTACGCGTCGACCTGTGCCTCCTTAAATTCCAAGTGGTTGAGCGTCCCCCGGTAACCACCGTCATTAATAGGCCACCCTCCCCACCTATCCTTCTCGCGCTGCCCGGTTGCTTACCTTAATTCTAAAAAACCCGGCGGGCCCCTGCCCTGACATCTCGCTGGCTTTCTCCTGTTCCTGATGATGGAGTTCCGAGTCAATCATGTCGTGTGTCGGCTCGGCAACAGTAACAGGTGTGTAGCCGTATACTACGGTGTACGCAGTCGGAACACGATGCCGTTTCGGTCTAGGAGCGTCCAGGCTACATACGTTACGATTCGGTGTAGGAGCGTGCAGGTGGCACTCGTGTATGGCGTACGGGTCGGAATAGAGAGAGGTAGTTGCCTCGCGCGCCCATAAATTTGACTGCTCCGGCAGCTGAATACTACGCCACAAGTTTCGCAGCAGGTGGGTCGACCGCTCTCGCATCCCGTCGTGTGCGCGCCGCGCCCCCTATATATTCGGAAGTTGCCCGCGTGACCAAACCACACGCATCCGGCTCCGCCGCCCGTTTCCAACTCACGCCAAAGGCGACGTCGCGTTCCGCCACGCTTCGATCGAGGTTGCAGTAGCCAGCTAGCTCGCTCGCTTCCGATCGATCGACCTCCGATCCATGGAGTCTGCGCCAGCGGCGGTCATGGAGCGGGAGCGCCTCACGGCCGAGATGGCCTTCCGCGGCCCCGACGAGGGCCGGGGCGACGGCGGCGGCGAGCCGGCTCCCAGCATCGTCATCAAGATCCGCCGCCGGCTCCCGGACTTCGCGCGGAACATCAAGCTCAAGTACGTCAAGCTCGGGATCCGCCACGGCGGCAGCCCCACGTCGGTGCTGCCGATGCTCTGCGTGCCGGCGCTCGCCGCCGCCGCCTACTCGTTCGTGCGCCTCGACGTCATCTACTACTCCATTGACCTGCTCACCTGCGTCGCCTGGCTCGGTACCGCGCTGCTGCTCCTCACCGTCTACTACTTCAAGCGGCCCCGTCCGGTGTACCTCGTCGAGTTCGCGTGCTACAAGCCCGAGGACCAGCACAAGATCTCCAAGGCGGGCTTCCTCGAGATGACGGAGAGCACCGGGTGCTTCAATGAGGCCGCCCTGGACTTCCAGACCAAGATCACCAACCGCTCCGCGCTCGGCGACGAGACCTACCTGCCCCCCGGCGTCCAGGCGCGGCCGCCGAGGCTCAACATGGCGGAGGCGCGGATGGAGGCCGAGGCGGTCATGTTCGGGTGCCTGGACGCGCTCTTCAAGTCCACGGGGATCGACCCGCGCCGCGACGTGCGCATCCTCATCGTCAACTGCAGCCTCTTCAACCCGACGCCGTCGCTGGCGTCCATGATCATCAACCACTACAAGATGAGGGAGGACGTCAAGTCGTTCAACCTCGGCGGCATGGGCTGCAGCGCCGGCCTGATCGCCATCGACCTCGCCAAGGACATGCTCCAGGCGAACCCCAACTCGTACGCCGTCGTCCTCAGCACCGAGAACATCACCCTCAACTGGTACTTCGGCAACGACCGCTCCATGCTCCTCTCCAACTGCATCTTCCGCATGGGCGGCGCGGCGGCGCTGCTGTCCAACAAGCGCACCGACGCCAGCCGCGCCAAGTACCGGCTGCTCCACACGGTGCGCACCCACAAGGGCGCCACCAACGAGTGCTTCAACTGCGTGTACCAGCGCGAGGACGAGGTGGGCAAGGTCGGCGTCTCCCTGGCGCGGGAGCTCATGGCGGTGGCCGGCGACGCGCTCAAGACCAACATCACCACGCTGGGGCCCCTGGTCCTGCCCCTCTCCGAGCAGCTCAAGTTCCTCAAGTCCCTCATGATGCGCCGCGTGTTCCGCGTCAAGGGCGTGCGCCCCTACATCCCCGACTTCCGCCGCGCGTTCGAGCACTTCTGCGTGCACGCCGGCGGCCGCGCCGTGCTGGAGGAGGTGCAGCGCAGCCTGAGCCTGCGGGACACGGACATGGAGCCCAGCAAGTGCGCCCTCCACCGCTTCGGCAACACCAGCAGCAGCTCTCTATGGTACGAGCTCGCGTACGCGGAGGCCAAGGGCCGGGTGCGCCGCGGCCACCGCGTGTGGCAGATCGGCTTCGGGTCCGGGTTCAAGTGCAACAGCGCCGTGTGGCGCGCGCTCCGGGACGTGCCGGCGCTGCCGTCCCCCGGTGGCGCCGCCGCGGGGACGGACAGGAAGAGCTGCTGCAACCCATGGGCGGAGGACGTGGACAAGTACCCTCCCAAGGCGTACGTCTGATGGCCCACGTCACGTGGCCTCATTACACAACAATTGTATGATTCGATTCGATTTTCCTCGCGACCAAGGAAGAAGGGCGTTCGAGAGGAGAAAATTATATATGTTTTTCCTTTTCTTTTCTTTTTTGGTCTGTAATTTTATTTCGTTATCTGTTTGTTCAAGTAGGTTGCCGTGCATAGACAGTGCTGGGTTTTGGAATTCAGAGATTTATGTGGTGTAAAATGAATTCCAAAAGCGAGCAGTGCCATTCTTTCCCAGCCTCTGTTGTTGTCGTCCTTTGTCTTCCTTGGCTTTCTAGACGCCGGGGAAGAGTTGACGGACGGACACACCGTTGTGCAGTTCACATGACTAGAGATTCATCGATCAAGTGTGAATTACTGAATCAAGTATAGTACATATTCTGTTCTCAAGTGTTAAATCACATGTGTTTTGTGAGGTTTCACACATGTAGCTCTGGTGCTTGTGGTTCAACGAGGAGTAAAATATTAACCGATAATGATTGGTGCATGGCAGATCCCTGACGAAAGTTTTCTGTTTTCAGTACGTGCAGTCTGTCCAAAATTCTCGACACGATGTTTAATCCGCGCTGGTACATGTAAAAGGGAGCATATCCGGTTGGAGACACGCTGGGTTATGTGAGGACTTGGGTATGGTAGCTCGGTGTTGGATTTGACTAAGCGGATCCATGTGGTTTCGCGTCGTTTTCCCAGACTAAATGCGGGGGGTCTATCTGTATGCATGGCATGACCATTGCCCAACGCTCATCGGACTTTCTGCATGACCATCTTAGCACACGGCTGCCCAGAGGAGCACCAAACGGTATCTGCTATCAAGATGTGTAGTACAGTTTTGACTTGCTCAAACTCAGCCAATGCGATCCGGGTAGCAGATTTCAGCTGATGATTTGGTGATCAGCCATTGCTTTCGGCCTTGAAAAGGAGGACCATTGCTGCTCTCTCTGTGCCTTGCTCAACTTTACATTTACTATGCATAAAAATGGATTCATTGCTAGAAGCTACTTTAATGTAATGATTAGAGTTAGTAATTTTTCCCCGAGACTTTCTTTTATCCGACAAGCTGTATGTGCACCACGGGTCAGCTGTGATATTACTGAACAGATCTAGCCTCGATGCGTATTCTGTCATGATTAGGACATCTGACGTGGTGGCAACGTATCTTGACAAGCTGGTGTATGAATCCAAGCGCGATGAGCCGATGTCCGGTGTGAGACCGGAACAGCCTGACACTCGGATCTCTGGAATTACAGCCTTCAATGATAGTATAAGTATCTCCTTCCATGAGCATTAAGCGCTGTCTTCACAAGCATATGTCCACCAAAATCTGCCACAAAACTTCACCAAGTCGAATTGAAGGCAAGTTAACTCTTGAAATAGTAGCATGCATTGGCGACCGTGGGAAGCCCCAGAATATAAGAGTCCCCTTCACAGCTCCACTTGAATCAGAGACAGTGACCTGAACCTGAACATGGCCGGGAAGGTCAAGTGGCCTGTGGCCAAACCACTCTCAACGCCCAACCACAAACCATCCGCTTGCGTGTGACAGAATCAAAAGGCGAGGGGAGGTTAAGCGCTGGCTGCCCGAGCAGCCGACCTTGTCTTCCCTTTGTCCGTCAAGTTGGACTCGGAGTCCGGCCAAGTCGCGCCCATTTAATTCCTGAGCGCGCCGCGGCACCAGATGGCCTGGAGAGATCTGACCGCGGCATTGATTGGGCGTGCAGTTTCGTGTGACGATCAGCTGATGCGATGGAGATCGAGACGGCTAGCAGCCGGCTGTGTGCCATCCCCCTGTCTTGGGTCAACGTTGGCCTTGGCCCCACCCGCGCCTTGCACCTTGCTATTGCTATCGTCTGATTTGGAAATTTTTCGTGCGGTGTTCTGCTCCGTGTGACTTGTCAGGATTTGAAGATGCTGCCTGGAAGGTTCCATAGCCGATCCAAAACTATCACCTTTCTCATTATCTAAAAAACAACATTTTCTTTTTGGAGTGTTTTTTTTAGAAAGAAATATGGGTGCCTCGCAAAAAAGAAAAAAAAAGTTTTCTCTCCAGCCTATGACGACGACGAGTGCGACTAAACCAAAGCCCAGGTTCATGGGCCTAGTAGAAAGCAAGTCGCGAGATGGCTCTATTTGTCGGCCCAACCAGGCACGGTCCACTTTTTTTTTTTTTGTCTCGCGAGAACAGAATTGTTCGGAGGGCTGCAGGCTTCATAGTAGCGACTGCATCGACTTGTGCTTTAGAACGAGAAGAAAGAAATACAATTCTGAGTCTTCGACTATCGGTGGAGTGGTTATGTGGAAACTTAAAAAACTTCAAATGAAGTTGACCAGCGATGCAGTGTCCGTGCTGAATCCACTATCCAGGAGAAAAATAGTGATAGAAATAATGAAATATAGTTTCCCACAACCTGATCCAATGTCGAAACGGACACCGTCGTCAAATTGGGAGTCAGAGTTTTCAGTCAGACCCTTGCTACGTACTATGCTCTATTCTCAAGTGTCCAATTAATATTAGTACTCTACGAGGATGGCTGAATAATTCTCAGCATCAACCGGCTGAATGGCTGATGCACTCTACGAGGAGTCAACGACGAATCTCCTAGCAAAGTCTTTTGCTCGTTCTCTCTCCTAATCTCCCACTGAAACATTGGAGCCGGTAACGTCAACCACTCAACGTTGCCTTTACACCGTCACCATACTGTACCACTCCATCGCCACCTCTCCCTATAAAAGACACGCCAGCCCATGCAGAATCACAACAACAAACACACACAGATCGACCACTTCCATATTCCACCTGAGACCAGCGCACGAGTGGCCAAACCCCGAACCAGCAGCCATGCAACTCAGCTTTCTCCCCCACGTTGCCATTTGCCTCGCGCTAGCCTTTCTCCTCCCATCCCACGCCGCGGTGACGGCGGCGCCGGCCGGCACGATACAGCGCGTGACCAAGCAGCAGATCCTGGCGAGCATCCCGCCGCACTGGGACGAGAACCCTGTGCTGTTCCTGACTTCGCCGTCGGGCAAGTACGCGGCCTACTTCATGCGCAGCCAGACCACCCCGGGCGCCGGCGGCCTCGGCGCCGACTTCTGCTACGTGGAGGTGCTCGACACGACGGCGCCGGGGGCCGAGGGCCGGAGCGTGTGGGAGTCGGAGTGCCTGGCAGTGAGCACGGTGAACACGTGCGCGCTCGTGTTCTCGTGGAAAGGGCTGGAGGTGTTCGACGGGAGCACCTCGGTGTGGCACACCCACGACACAAAGTCCGACGACCAGAACTTCCTGGAGACGCTGCAGCTCGTGGACCAGGGCGACATGCGCATCCTCGACAAGGGCGGGGAGCTGGCGTGGAAGGCCAGCGACGAGCCCCGCGCCGCGCAGCACTGCGGGATGCCCGGCTCCCCCGGCCTCGCCTCTGCGCTGCCCCCGTTCGCCGAGCCGATCGGGCACGGCAGCAGCGACCTGCCGTTCGGATTCGGACAGGGAGCCGGCGGCGTCGGAGTTGGCGGCGTGGCGCAGCCCGAAGCGCCGCTGGCGGCGCCTTTGCCGCAGCCCGAGCTGCCACTGGCGCCGTTGCCGCAGGAAGCGGATGAGTTCGGTGGCGCCGCCGCCGCCGCCGCCGCGCAGGGGCAGGCCGGGGCGGGCGCGGGGGAGGCGTTCGGGTTCGGCAACCAGCCGCTGGTGGACAACAGCCCGTACGACAGTGGTGCGTTGAAGCATGGATTCAGTCTCGTGATCTCGCTTGCTTTTTGTTTCAGCGTCGCCGTCGCCATGGGTTTGGCTCTCTGAATTCGAGACATGAGCGCGTAAGTGGTTGTGGTTTACTAAATTCTTCTTGTTTCCGGCAAAAGAAGCCGGGAGATGTATTCGTTGTGTGTTGGGGTGGTGTTTGCTGATGTCAGTGGGGTGGCTGTTGTACACATATGAAATTGCAAATTGTAATAGAGTTCGCTTATGCATTGTTATGAAAATTTTTCACTAAAACGCAAACGTGTTGAGGATTCCATTGAGGTAGAGCAACAATTTGAAGTACCATGCATGCATGTGGCATGATAGCTTTAAGACTTTATTTACTAATTTGAAGTGGATAATGGGATTGTGAACGAGTTAACCCTTTTACGCAAAGCGACGACGAAAGCGTAAGCATATTACAGTGTATATGTGATCCGCTCAGTGTGTAGAGTGGTACGAGCTGTTTTACTAAGTTGGATCGTTACATTAAACAAACGTGGACAGCTCAAGCGGTTGAAAGCTTAGACCCCACGTGTTATCGTCTCGTATAGATGAAAATTGAATCTTAAGTGATGAATATTGAGCGTGCTTTTCTTTTGTTAGAAAATCGTCTATTCTAGGAAGGTACCATTTAATATTGCAAAACCTAGAGGAAGCAGACTCTCTCTGTGCCTGCTGGAAGAAATGTAGGAGAAGAGAAACCGGCCGGAGAACATTCCAACATGAATCTTTTTCTCCGGCTCCAGCCAGCATTCCTACACGTTGCTTGCAGCCGCCGCGCTAGCTGAGTTTCAGATAGCTATTGGGCTGCCCTTCTTTTTTTTTTGTTCCCGGCCCAGTTAGCCCAACTAAATCCGATTCCCTTTGTTGAGAAATCCCTAAACCTAAACCTAGGATAATCGTGGGCTCGTACCAAATATACCCCTGGAGGGTCAAGGCTATATAAAGGAACATGTACCTATCGAGAGAACAAGTTCCACCTATATTATCTCCTATGTGCTTATCTCGGATGCTATTGGGAAAGGATACGGGTGATCTTCTACATCTTCCTCACATCTCATCTGCTATCGGGAGGGAGAGGAGCCGGATCAGGAATCCATAACTGCGCCGTTACTTAACACGTTATCAGCACGCTCTACCACTACGCGTCAACGACGATACGCTGTTTATGATCCCTGCTGGATCCATTCTTCGGCAGATTGTTTTTTCGTTTTCAATCTAGATTGCCTTTTCGCACAAAACTAGCATGTTACATTGGTCGTAGATCGTTTTTCCTGGCTAGTTCGTCAGATCCATATATTGGTTTCTTAATTAGCGACTAGATTTTGTCATCTCGGACGCTTTGCCTTGTATGTCTTTTCTAGTCTAGATAGACTAATCTTTTATGTATACTAGATTCAATCTGGATCGAGTATTTTTATTTCTTTCAAGTAATCTAGCAATGCAATATAGAACCTTAGCAGATTGGTTTTATGGCTAGTTTACTCGATCAAAAGACTGGATCATGTTTTATCGGCGGTATTTTTTCCCGTCGATCTGGTTTGAGATGCCGGCCACCCCAGCATGCTATGTATGTACGCCGGCGTATCCATTGTTGGCCAACCCATCATGCCTTGCATGTACGCCAACGTATATACCCCTTCCCCACGCGTGACGCCATCGCAGCCTTGTCGGCTACCGTGTGCCACCGGTCGTTGCTACAGCCCCGCCGGCTGTTGCGCGCCACCGGCCGCTGCCGCTACGCCTTGCGTATGTACTTCAGTTTTGTTCCTTCGTTTTTTTTTCTGCGCTGATTTTTTTACCATAGTTCTTATAATTAGCAGAAAAAATGATTGTCCATGTTTCATACGACCATTAATATGCACGGCTGTAAATAATATTTCATGCATATTTACCAGAAGTTAATTTGCATGGATAGGTGATGGCTGCGATCAACAAGACGGAGTTTAAGGTTCTTGAGCTGAACGGCAAGAACTACCAGACCTGGGCACTCGATTGCGAGTTCCACCTGGAGGTGATGCAGCTGACTTCCACGATCGCCAGGCCTGGTGCCGGTGTTCCTGCACCGCTGCTCCATGAGAAGGCAAAAGTTTGCATCTTCCTGAGGCATCACATCCACCCCGACCTGAAGATGGAGTACCTGGAGGTGCGAGACCCTCTGGTCCTATGGTTGAAGCTTCAGGAGCGCTTCGGCAAGTAGAACGCAGTGCTCCTCCCACAGGCTAGGCGTGATTGGGCCCAGCTCCGTTTTGTTGATTTCAAGACCGTCGACTGCGATTCACCGTGTCGTGGCTTAGCTTCGCTTCTGTGGCCAAGTTGTCACTGAGCTCGAGATGATCGAGAAGACCCTCGAGACTTTCCATCCCACCAACATGGTACTCTAGCAGCAGTACCGCAACAACAAGTACATAAAGTACTGTGACCTCATTAACGTGTTGCTTGCTGCCGAGGCTTAGAATGAGCTCTTGATGAAGAACTTCAACATGCGCCCTGCTGGAACACAAGCACAACCTGAAGCACATACCAGTTTCCGCAATAACAAGGGTAAGGGTCCTTGCAGAAACAAGGGCCAAAAGTATCATGGTCAGCAAGGGTCAAAGGGTGGAAAGTTTAAGAAGTACATGAATGGAGGCCAGAAGCACAATGGCAATGGCAAAAACAAGTCCTTGAAGGGCTCCAAAGGCGATGCAAATGGGGCGAAGCATTCAAATGTGGGATGTTTTCGCTGTGGATCCCAGAAGCATTGGTCCCGTACCTGCACTGCCGAGCCACACTTTATTAAGCTATATCAAGAGTGGAAGAAGCGCCAAAATCCGGAGGCACACTTCATCCAGGCATTCGTAGATGCTCAAACTGGATTACACTTCCCGGAGCCACCGGACCCTCCAAAGAACCTTGAGTCAGCAGCTATGGACGTTGACCCCATTTCCAACAGCGATGCCACCACTACAGGGGGAGACGCCCATGTGGGTGATGAGGACTATGACCTCGATGACGAGGATCTCCTGGATGTGGAGTAGATCATACAATCATCAATCATTTGCTTTAAATTATTTATTAGCCAGTGTGATTTATTTCCAGAAGAATAATTTAGGTCGTTATGTAATAATGCTCCGGTTGAGCAACTTCATTATTTTATTTGGTTGAACTCTCGGCATGAATGTTTTGGTTGATAGTATTATTTTAATTACATTTATCCTGTTTGCTTACGTGCTTTCTTTATTCATTAGGCATGATGAATTAAATTAGTACTTTATTTAATAGCACGAGAGCCGTACTTTCCTACGATGGAGGCTGAAGAAGAACGCTGCCTAGTTGATAGCGCTTCCACAAACTTGATACTCCGAGAGATGAAATATTTTCAGACATTGCGGAAAAGGACTGAAAATATTACCACGATTGCCGGTAGCAATGGCCACATCGTAGGCTCCAGCAGAGCTGTTGTGGTACTCCCTAATAATACTAGCATCTTCATAGAAGAAGTGTTTTTGTATCCAGGAGCTGTACGTACTCTCCTCACATTTAAAGATATTCGTCGTAGTGGCTACCACGTTACAACTGCTTGTGAAAATGGTGCTGAATACCTTTACCACAATATTAGACGAATGTGAGATAACAGTGGTAGACAAAGCGCCGGGCATCTCCTCTGGACTGTACTACACAAAAATTAAGCCACCTCGAGAATACATTGCAATGTCAACTATATTTAAAACCCCCGAGTCATTTACAATATGGCACAAAAGACTCGAACACCCTGGATTAAGGATGATGTGAAATATCATAAATAGCTCTCCTGGTCATGGCATTAAAACCACATAAATTCCTAAAGACTTTCTATGCATGTCTTGTGCTAAAGGAAAACTAGTAACTAAACCCGCTTATCTGAAGATAAAGACTGAGTCACTGGGTTTCCTGGAGAGAATCCAAGGTGACATATGTGGTCCTATTCACCCCCTGCCAGGGCCGTTTAGGTACTTTATGGTCCTTATAGATGCTTCTACTAGGTGGAGCCACGTATGCCTGTTGTCTACGAGGAATCAGTGAATCACGCTTTTGCAAAACTTATTTCCCAGATCATCCGATTGCGCGCCAGCTTCCCGAAGAACAACATAAGAGCAATTAGGATGGATAATGCTGGAGAGTTTACCTCAAAAGCATTTAATGACTTTTGTCTTGCCCTGGGCATCAATGTAGAGCATTCTGTGCCTCATGTGCACACACAAAACGAACTTGCTGAATCCTTAATAAAAATAATAAAATTAATTGCCAGACCACTTCTACAAGATAGCAGACTTCCCACCAGCTGTTGGGGACATGCAGTGTTGCACGCTGATGCCTTAATCCAATATAGGCCATCTGCATATTACTCTACTTCCCCTCATCAATTAGCGCGTGGACAACAACCAATGATTTCACATCTGCGAAAGTTCGATTGTGCTGTATATGTGCCAATATCACCACCCTAGCGTACAACTATGGGACCTCACCGAAAGTTGGGGATATACCCCTGGAGGGTATGAACTCTATCCAACTCCCTAATCCTAGGAAAAGGGGAAGAGATCCAGATGACTCAGTAAAAGCCAAGCGGGGACGCCCGCAAAGGCAAGTTGCTAGAGAGAATGCATTACGCTCCGATTCAGTGGTCCCGACAGAGATATACCCTGAAGGTGAAAGTACTAGTGCAACTGTACACACAAATACAAATAATAGCACAAGGATAACGGAACAACCAGGCTCAAGTAATTTGGGAAATCATGATGAGCCAGATGATTCAGTTGAAGAAATTTCCATAAACTATGCTGAATCTGGAGAACTATATAACAGAAAGACTACGGATGTGGACATTAATTTTGTCTCTAAGATCGCAGACGTGATTGAGGATCCTGAACCAAAGTCCATGGCAGAGTGCTGGAAGCGCTCTGATTGGGTCAGATGGAAAGAAGCAATAGAGACGGAATTGCACTCACTTTCGAAGAGGAAAGTATTCAGGCCAGTCCAAAATATTCCCGGTAGAATACAAATGGGTATTTGTCCAAAAGAGGGATGAAACTAATGTGGTGGTGAGATACAAAGCGAGGCTCGTAGTACAAGGGTTCACGCAGAGACCCGACATCGATTACGACGAAACATATTCTCCAGTTATGAGTGGCATAACATTCCGATATTTAATATCTATGGTAGCAGGTTTAAACTTGAAAATGCAGATGATGGACGTAGTGACCGCATACCTGTATGGGTCCTTGAATTCAGATATATATATATATATATATATATATATATATATATATATATATGAAAGTTCTAGATGGATTGAAAATTCCGGATTCTAAAACAAATCGTAACATGTACAACATTAAGTTGGAGAGGGCGTTGTACGGGCTTAAACAGTCTGGTCGAATGTGGTACAACCGGCTAAGTGACTTCCTCCTGAAGAAGGGATACATTAATGATATTGATTCTTCCTGTGTATTTATTAGGAAATTCCAGAAGGGTTTTGTGTCATCTCAGTCTATGTTGATGACATAAACATAATAGGCTGCACAGAAGATTTTTAGGAGGCGAGCACCTACCACAAGGGGGAGTTTGAAATGAAAGACTTGGGTAAAACTAAGTTTTGCTTGGGCCTGCAGATTGAGCATCTCCCTGAAGGAATTTTTGTACACCAGTCAACCTACACGAAAAAGGTCCTAGAAAGATTTAAGATGTCAAAGGCTCATCCTCTAAAACCCCTGATGGTTTCAGATCACTTGATAAGGATAAGGACCAATTTAGACCGAAAAGTGATGACGAGGAACCTCCAGAACCTGAAGTTCCCTATTTGAGTGCCATTGGAGCACTGATGTATCTGGTAAATTGTACAAGGCCTGACATTGCTTTCACAGTAAACTTGCTAGCTCGTCATAGTGCAAACCCAACTAGAAGACATTGGGTAGGTGTTAAGACAATACTTAGGTACGTCAAGGGCACCGAAGATCTTGGCCCGTTTTTCCGAAAGAATCAAGACCTAAGCTTGGTAGGCTATGCAAATGCTGGATATCTGTCCGATCCACATGATGCAAGATCACAAACTGATTTCGTGTTTCTTTGTGGAGGTGCTGCCGTATCTTGGCGATCATGCAAACAAACTTTAGTAGCAACATCTACAAACCACGCTGAGATAATTACATTATATGAAGCCACACGTGAATGTGCTTGGCTGCGACGAATGACTAACCATATTCAGAAGTCATGTGGTCTTAATACTACTAAAACTCCCACCATTATCTATGAGGATAATGCAGCATGTGTTGTACAAATGCAAACATGCTATATTAAGAGTAATATGATCAAACATATATCTCCTAAATTTTTCTACACTCATGAACTCCAGAAGAAGGGTGAGGTGAGTGTCTTACAAGTCCAGTCGTGTGACAATCTTGCTGATTTGTTCACTAAATCTTTACCAACTACTACATTCACAAAGTGTACCCGCGGTATTGGCATGAGACGACTAAGAGACCTGCAAGATTCATGGGGAGATTACCCCTGAGTATTTTGCCCTTATTCACAGATCCAGAAGATCTTGATTTCCATAATTTCGAAGATTATAAATTGTCCTGAAGATATGTGTTGCACTCTTTTTCCCATAAATCAGTTTTACAGAATTTTCTCACAAATGATTTTTAACGAGGCAACATGTGCAACACATCTAGCGACACTATGCACTCTTTCTCCATATTTTTCCCATTGGGTTTTTAGGAGTTTTAATGAGGTATAGTTGATCGCGGTATTCATCCAAGGGGGAGTGTTGAGAAATCCCTAAACCTAGGGATAATTGTGAGCTCATACCAAATATACTCCTGGAGGGTCAAGGCTATATAAAGGAACGTGTACCCATCTATTATGATAAGAGAGAGAACAAGTTCCACCTACATTGTCTCCTATGTGCTTATCTCGGGTGCTACTAGGAAGGGATACGGGTGATCTTCTACATCTTCCTCACGTCTCATCTGCTATCGGGAGAGAAGGGACTGCGCCGTTACTTAACACCCTTTTCCTTGCTTTTCCACGACACAGGCGCAGGCAATGGCAGAGCCGCCACCGCCGCCGCCACCACCCACGGCCCCGGCCATCAACTGCTGCCTGCCGTCTCGGACGACGGGCCTTCTCTCGTCGTGGCCTCTCTGCCTATACCCTCCTTCCACTCCCTGGATCGGAAGCCGTACCGTATCCGCAGTCAGGTGCATCAGCAGATCTTGTCTCCGATCCTTGTCCGACTCCAACAAGAGCTGCTGCTGCTCCGACTCTGGCTCCGGCTCCTACAATTGGAACCCGACAAGAGCTTCCGCCGCCGCTGGTGCCTATATGAAGGGATACATACACAGGTGAGTATGTTATGTATCTATGGCTTCCCTTCCTATCCCAATCCCAAATATCCCATCCCATTGTGGTGCTGGTGCGATGCAGATGTCGGCGGTGAATTCCCGCCGGCAAGGCCAGCAGATGTCGGTGGTGAATTCCCGCCGGCAAGGCCAGGGACATGGAAGATTCATGCTCGTCCTTACTGGCCCGAGGTCCGGGACGGTGCAGCCGATCCCCGCATCCTCCTCCTTATCCGCCAATTACCTCCCCGGCACAAGGGTCGATGATTTGTTGGATGATGATGACGATGAACATCTGGCCGCCGCCAGCGAGGCCATCCTGCAGGAGGTGACAACGAGCGACGCGTTGCAGTCGGAGTGCGCCATCTGCCTAAACGACTTCCGCGCCGACGAAACGCTGTGGGCGAGCCCTGCTCCCATGCCTTCCACCACCACTGCATCTCCGAGTGGCTTCGCCGTAAAGCCGCCTGCCCTCTCTGCCACCAACGGCTGCCCACTGCTCTCACGCCGGCGGACCGGAGGAGGAAGGCGAGGAGGATTTAGCCGGATAGCTTGCAGATTGCTAGTTGCATTTATTCCAAACAGCATGTGATTCAAATAGATTGGAAACGATCAATTCGTTTGTGAAAAAATATATTCTAAGTTTAAGATTTGAACTAATTAAGTCCTCACCCAAGTCCCAACCAGTAAACCTGAAAAATGTGAAGCCCAAACCTGAGAAAGAACGCTCGAAAACACTTCTCTTTGCCTGTTCGATCATTCCTTCTCCATGCACCGCGGCGGCCGGTTTCTGCAGTACTTGACGAACCCTACCTTTCAGCGACCCTCCAATGCCAACTCCGCGAAATCGCTCGGTCTGTCTAATGTCTATCACATGGACGCCGAGGGACGATGCAAGCGTACACCGGCCATTATCATAGCACTCTCGCCAGTTCACAGTTGTTCGCCGTGAAGCGTGCAGCTACGACTACGAACCAAAATGTTAAGCGCCCATTACGATTACGTGCCTAGCTAGCATGTTCGCTTACTTGCCCACAAGTAGGCCACTACTACAGCGCTGTCGCCGCTCGTTTCCCACCGACCCTTTTCAATTAGCCCCGAGCAACGTACGCGTACTGCACGCAGGCCGGTATGGGTTTCGTGCTCGATCGGTGGTGGCACGCACATGGTCGCTGCAACCCACCCTCTCCTGTTCCTCTCCCATCACGCACAATCCATGCGCCGGCCGTGCGAGGTTTATGAGCCACCGTACCGTGACAGATGAAGCACACCACATTGCTGAGGAACTGTACCGTTGGCGATCGGCTTCGAATTTCAAACGCCAAACAAGGCCCAGGAGGCATGAAGATTAGTAATTTCGAAGCTTGGCGTTCTGTATTGGGAAAAGAAAGAACGGTTTCCTGGAGCATTTTTCGTAACATGGTACCGTGTGCAGAATGTAGCAGTCTCCCGGTTTTCTTCTAGTATCCGATGGCAACTTCTCAAAACGAAAGAACCTGCAGAATCTTATTTGACAGCGGCACAAATTTCTTTTGCGGGGTAGGCCGGTAGCTACAGCAATGCAAAGCTCGGTGTAATTGCAATACAGGTCGGTGGTTAGAAAAAGGTAGAAATCACGGATGGAATGATGAAATCAGTACCGCGGCTCCATTGGAAATCTGCAGAAGTCCATTGAATTATTGCTGAAACTTTTTTGCCCCCTCGACCTGGTCGCATGGACACCGGCCAGTACCTGTCCCTCCCAGGCTTCAATCGCTGAGCCGGCCGGCCACTGTGTCACAAGGTCACTCACTCTCCTCTCCTCTCCTCCCCGCCCCTATAAATATGCATGCACCCAAGCACCATCTCGCCATCCAAACTCACAACCATTTCTTCCTCAGATATCCTCTCCTCCTGAAGAAGCAGCAGGGCTTCATCATGGGGGCTAGTCTTCCTCAAGCCGCGGCTCTTTTCGCTGCGCTCTTGGCCGTCAGCTTCGGCGCGGCGGCTTGGAAGGCCGAGGCTGCAGCGCCGCCGCCGGTCGTGGTTGGCTCGATCAAGTGCCTGGACTGCTTCCCCAACGACATCAATGCCGAAGATGCCTTCAAAGGTACATGCAAATGGTCTGCTTGCACACTTTACACTTCTCGATTAGTCCTGTGTCATCCATGAAAAAAATGGCCTGACTATTGGTAGCTACTTTCTTTCTAAGACAAACGAAAATTCTGCACTATATCAAGAAAAAAAATCAACTGGTAGTTCTTCCTAAGTAACTCAAATGTTCTATTCTAATCTTAATATAAGGTGCAGCAGAAAACAAATATCTTGTGATCTTAAACAAACTAGAGAAGTTTAAATCGACAAAATATTAGACACACTTCATTATTTGTTGCAAATGGTTTTGTTGCGAATTACACATTCTGCAATGTTTTGTGGATTTCTGTCCCTCTGACCAACTATAGCACATATAGTGGATTGGGCCACAATTCTGTCTGAATCAGGCCCAAGTAGGCCTGACTACGCTTTGCGGCCCATGGCATGGCCGCGAACACTAAAATTTTCTTCCTTTGGCGCGTTGCAGGCCTTCAGGTAGCGATCAAGTGCAAATCCGCCGCCGACGAGAACTACGACTACGAGACGAAGGCGGTCGGCCCCCTCGACGACGTCGGCGTCTTCCGCATCCCTCTCGCCGCCGAGCTCCTGCGCGACGACGGGAACCTGGACCGTGACTGCTACGCCCAGCTCCACAGCGCGCCCGACACGCCGTGCGTCGGCCAGGCGCCGCCCAGGATCGCGCCCACCCAAGACGGCACCGCCGCCGCCACCAGCGCCACCTACCTCGCCGCGGCGGCCGACACCGTGTTCTCCCCCGTCGCGTGCGCCTGCGGCAAGAAGAAGAAGAAGCACTTCATGTTCGGCCCGCCGCCGCCGCCGCCCAGGCCAACGCCAACGCCGACCCCGAACCCGCCGACGCCGACGTACGGCCCCCCGACACCGACGCCCACGCCCGTGCCGGAGCCCAGGCCCCCGGCGCCGGAGGAGCCCGAACCGTTCTTCAAGAAGAAGCCGAAGATGAAGTTCATGCACAAGAAGAAGCCGTGCCCGCCGCTCGTCGACGACGACACCACCCGACCTGCGGCAGCCGGGCAGGAGAAGCTACCCAAGAAATTGAACTAGGGCGCGCGTGCTGGCAGGACTGCAGCAAAGGGCTAAGATGATGGCGTGTTTCAGACTCTCATTGATGTTCGTTTTTGTTTCGGTGATGTTGTTGTGTTGTCAGTGACTTATTGTTTTCGTTCGGTTCGTGCCGTATGCTGTGGCGCTATTTGTGTTTCAGTGCCAGTTGTTTGTTTGTGATTTGAGAAATAAAGATAGTGATTTCTAAATCAAAGCTTCTCCTTGGGGATCAATGGCGATGGTTTGTTGGATTTGTATAGTGAAGATGAAATTCTACCTATAGTCTCATGAGATTCATCATCTTAGTTCTCTGGTCACCCTACAACTTTGTACTGCCACAACAGCTACGGAACGAGCTCCAACTCTGACATTGTTCTTCCCATTACCTTCTTCTCCAAATCGACAGCGCACGGTTAGTTGAACACTATATGCACCGGATCCAGATCGCCGGATCGCGCAGAGGTCGAAATAAAATGGGCGCAATCTCCGCCACCCGTTACCGCGGTCCTGCCTGCCGAATTGTCGAGTGCCACCTGGTGTCTTGTACGACTGTACGGGTGCATTCGACGGCACGCTGCAGCTGGGGAGCAACATGACATGGTTGTTCTGGCGATCATCAAGCCTCCTGTTGATTTTGTTAGCACCATGTAAGTTTGTAACAGCCACATAATCAGCTATTCCAAACAGCCTATCACCAATAGTTTTAGATAAACTGGCGATAAAAAGCACCATTACTACCGTTTTGTATTGCGAACCGACGGTGATAGTTATCACCGCCGGCTCGTAATACCAACCGGCGGTGATACGTGATTCGGACCTGAAATTTTTATAGATTCCGATTTTAAGAGAGCTAGCGTCCGGCACCCTTCTCCCGTCCGCTCTCCATCCCTTTTCCTCTCCCGTCTTCTCTCTCCACCTTATCAGCTCCCTCTCTTCCTCCGCATACTCCTCAGTCCTCTCTCCGTCCTTCCCTCTCCCTCCCTCCCCGATGACGGCGCCAGCCAGGTCCAGCCTCTCCCTCCACTCCCCCCTCTGCTGCCCCTCCCTTCCCCCCTTCGCTCGCTCCTCAGCCGCTCGCCGCGGCATAGGAGCGGTGGTAGGGTGAGGTGTGAAGGCAGCCCTTGGGGGCGGGCCTGCAGCGGCTAGCGGGCGAGGCCACGGTGGCGAGCGGTGCGACGGCGGGTGAGGCCACGACGACGAGCGGGGAGCTGCCGTGGTGGGCTAGGTGTGACGGCGTGGCATGGGGTCCAGGCAGGCAGCGACGGGCCAGCGGCGACGGGGCAGCAATGGAGCAGCGGCAGCGGGAAAGCAGGGTGGGAGCAGCGGCGCCTGGTGAGCTTCTCTCTCCCCTCTCAGATCTGACAAAATCTCTTTCTCCCTCCCCCTCATATCTCGGATCTCTCTCTTCTATCTCAGTGGGCAGTGCCGGGGCTACGACGGCGGGGCAGCGGGTACCTCCATCGCTGCCGCCTTACATATTACGGATCCAAAACCGACGGTGAAGGGCACTCTAGAGCTGGCAGTGATAAAGCATTGTAGAGTAGTGTAGGTGGAGTTTTTTTTAACAAACCGTACAAGATAGTGCAAGTTTCTATTGATATAGCAGAAAAAATACAAGATTATAGCCCTGGGAGGCCCTAGACAAGAAAAAGAAAAGAGAGGGAAAAAATAGCTCGACTCGTCCGATTGAATTGGGACATCAATGTGGTCGTACCACTCCACTCAAACAGCAGAGTAGAGCACACTACATCACTCAACTCACAATAACACAGAACCGAAGCCTTTATCGCGGCATCCCCGATATTCTCACGCTCATGTAGTCGCCGAACCTTCAGGTATGATTGTGCATCGATAAGGAACCGAGAGAAACAAATCAAACCGTACCGAGATGGCCACGGCAGCAGCTAGGTGGAGTTGGAACTGGAACAGATCGAGGCCACGAATTTCTACGACTTGATGAAGCACAGTGTGTGGCGAAACGGCAGAGACCTCCACTGAGTATGATTGTTAGTTTGTTATTAGTACTCACGTGAATCTCACCGAGTTCAATGTAAAAAACCAAAATGAAATCTAGAATCTACATGTATCTCTGCCTTTCGAGAATTTCGCATGGTTTTTGAGGAACGCCACAAAATGGTGAGCAGTGACGAGAAACAGTCCATGTGCATATGTGCTACTGTGCTTGAGCAATTAACAGTGCGTACGAGAAAAGCTGGAGGAGTAGACTTGAAGGAAACTCCTGATCACATTGCGCGCGGCCATATTAACTGGCGATCTACAAAAGCGGCGCCCAATTTAGATGCGCCATGGTTGCCTTCAATCGTTTCACTCAACCGCGGTCGATCGAGCTGCGTCGTCAGTCCTCGGCGCCTATATAAACACCTGTCGCTGCCACTCCTTGCTCCCCACCCATCCACATCTTCTCCTTCCTCAACCACTCCGAACAACAAGTGGTAGACATGGAGATCCAAGCACGGCAGCGACTGTTGGGCGTTTGCGCCATTGTGATGGCGATGGGTTTCGCCAATGCCGTGCAAGGAGAGACAGAGCTGCCGGTCGTTGTCGGCTTGGCCAAGTGCTCGGATTGCGCGAGAAAGAACATGAACGCCGAGGCAGCTTTCAAAGGTAGTTAGTGGACACAAGCACAAACCCTGCCATCATCAATCCGATAACAATAAACAGTTTGGCCGGCTGATCAGTGATCTGTCGTTTACCTGTCCCAGGTCTTCAGGTGGCCGTGAAGTGCAGGAACAGCAACGGTGAGTACGAGAGCACGGCCGTGGGGCCGGTGGACAAGTCCGGCGCCTTCAGCGTCCCACTGGCCGCCGACCTCGTCGGCGATGACGGCGAGCTGAAGCGGGAATGCTTCGCGCAGCTCCACAGCGCGTCGAGCGCGCCATGCCCCGGCCAGGAGCCCTCCAAGATCGTCGCGGCGCCGGCCGTCCACGGCGGTGGCGACAAGACTTTCGTCGCGCTCGGCGGCGAGGTGCACCGCTCGTCGTCCGAGTGCGCTTCGGCGATCCTTTGCTACCCTTTCCTCCACAAGCACCACCATGTAGGGATCCACACGCCCGTGGTTGTCCCTCACGTCCCAGATCACGGCCACTCCCTGCCGCCTGTCACCAAGCCTCCGGTGGTCGTGCCTGAGCACAAGCCGCCGGTGCCCGTGCCGGAGCACAGCGCGCCTCCTTCGACGCCGGTGTACACGCCACCGTCGACGCCGGTGCCCGTGCCGGAGCACAAACCTCCGTCGACGCGAACCCCCATCTACCACCCGCCGGCGCAGCGCAAAACTGTCGCTGACCCGTAGCTCTGGGAGCTGCTCCCGTTCTTCAAGAAGTTCCCTTTCTTTCCTCCTGCAGCGCACTAGAAAGCTTGGTCAGTGGTTTCTTGGCTTTTGCAGGTTATGCAGAGTCCTCGGAATAAAGGTTGTGAGGTTGATTAGTTCAGCATGAGGTTGCGTTAATTTAGATTGTGTGTGCTATGTATTGGAGATAATTATTAGGTCTCTTGTGTAATTTTCTCTTAACTGTTTTCATTTATGTAGCTCTGGTAAGAAATTGGAAATTCGAACCATCATTGGCATGAAAGCATGCTAAGTGCTTTCATAGTTTATCTTACTTCCCTCATTGAAGCCTCCATGTTAATTTACAACCGATACGCTACTAAAATAGAAAAAGAAACATAGAACTCTGGGGAAAAAAGACAAAGCATCTAACCATCAATTTGGAGCTGAATCACTGACAACCATTGGATCTAAGTTACTTCTAAATCACCCATATAAACCATTACAGGGAAAAAAACTTAAGTAACACCTCTAACTCAGTGTCCAAGTACCTAATTTTTACCACTAACAAAAAAATTGAAAGGAAGCTCCCTAAATATACACCTAAATTATCCACCTATAATATTTTGGAAAATAACTAATGTAATCTCTAAATCTCAAGATAAACTACACACCTCTGCTATTACTAGAAATAAAATAAAGTAAGTCATAAATCTGCTCCAAATTACCCACCACTGAAATTATTAAACTAAGATCCCCAAATACGCTATATAAATACTTCTAAATTACACACTTGTGCCATTTAATTTCTGAAAATTGTAACTCAAAATTTGTTGCAAGATGTATGTCATAAAAAACTAGTCTGATCTCTCTCCCTACTCCAATCCTAGAGCCACCCTCTAGTCCCGGTCCCTCTCTTTTTCAACGAGCTACCAAAAGTGGGAGCAGGCACCCATACCTCTAGTAGATCAATACTCCCTCTGTTCCAAATTATAGATCGTTTTAACTTTTCTAGATGCATAGATATTATTATGCATCTAGACATATGGTATATCTAAGTGCATAACAAAGTCTACGAATCTAAAAAAGCTAAAATGATCTATAATTTGGAACGGAGGGAGTAGTTTTTTTAGACCTTCATCCAAATAAGATAATTATCTATCCTCGCATTCGTCATGATGGTGGTGATGGTAGATCTTCATGTGTTTATTCTCTGATCGTCTCACTTGGTCGTTTCTTTCATAGATTTTTATTGGTTTTGTTTTTCTTAATACAAACCGGGTATGATCCCTAGCATGTTTTTGTCAAGGGGAGGAAAAATCTTGTTTGCCTCAGTTCTAAGGCCTCCTCCAATAGTTAGAGTCAAGTTACCAGCTCATACGTTTAAAAGATAGTGTAAAAGATATATCCTCCAACTATTAGAGTCAAACACTATCTCTTATCCTTGTATAGCCCTACACGTCAGTCCCACATGATTTAGGGATGTATCTATGAGACTATCTATTGAATAAGAGATAGTTCTTCTTTCTCTCTTTCGTATAAGTAAAAATATAATATGGTATATTAATAACCTAGTTGAGTTGGCATCATTGGAGGAGAACTCGGCTTGGAAGCCGGCCGTGGGTACCCAAGAGTCGATTGCCTCGTACCCCAGGCTCGCTAACCCGTGGAGTCCTTGTTTGTCGTAGTCTTGTGTCCTCTCGAATAAAAAAGAAAGGAAAACCCTAGAGGTAGAGGAAATATTAGGCAGATCCGCGGAAATCACCGGAACGAATTATGGCGGGTTCATCCAAGAAGCCAGCCGCAGCGATCGTGGATCCTTCCTCTACGGCGGCGCTGGCGACCGTGAATCCTTCCTCTCCAGCTGCCGTGGCCTCCATGGCGATGGCGCTGTCCAAAGAGAAGAAAAGGATGACGAAAGGAAAAAAGACTACCGGGGCGCCGATCACCGCGGCTGTGGCGGATGAGAAGGAAACGACAACCGGTAGGGGCTAATTTGGAAACTCCAATCCCGTCGAGGATCCTGTCGTTTCCCATGGGCTGGAAGCCCACGGGGAACTGACCACGAGCCAAATCGTCAGGTCATTTGGGAGCCCATGAGACAGGGGTGCCTAACCCGATCCTCAAATTTTCCCTATGCCGAGCCCTCCCCACCTGCGGGGTCCGGCTGCCCTCCCTACGCCTCGCCGTCGCCACTCCTCATCGCCTCCCGTCCTCGCCGTCACCTCCCCGTCCTCCCCGTCGCCTCCCCGCCACCTCCCCATCATCTCCCCGTCGCCTCTCCATCCCCGCACCGGCTCGATCTTAAGATCCGGTGACTGCTCCATGACTGCCCCGCTTGCCTCGTCCCAAGATCCGGTGAGCCCTTCCTCTCTCCTCCTTTTCCTCCCCGATCGAGCTCTTGGTACTTGGATGTGAATAATATGTGCTCATCTCCCTGTCTCCCCATCGCCTCCCTGCTGCTTGTGCTAATCTATTCTCTAGTTTTGCGGAGACGGACCCCAGAAGCTTCAACAACACGGTCGCTGAGAAGCAGGTCAACTCCTTTTCCTCCGAGAAGCTGAGAAGCAGGATGTTAGCCCCCTGCAGTGTGGATGTATGGCAAGGATTAACTGGGGCCGTGCTTTATTTGTTTGATCCCAGTACAGAATTATGGAACAATTAGGCTACCACATGTCCTGACTTGTTTCATACACAAAGCATTAGCACCGATGCTATCAGTCATTGATTTTCTTAATCCTTGGCAATAACTATCGACATGCACGATCAATTCATTCGATACTGGTTAGGATTTGAAACAGCTTGTTACTGATACTGATTAACAACACTATGATCACATAAAACCATCAGTCCTGGACTGATGTCAAGAACTAGGAAGTATCTAGCTAGTCCAGCAATCCAGATATAAAAGACGAGACCTAGTTAACTAATCTAGTTAGCTTCATGATAGTGGAGCGGTGCACATTGATCCACAAGTTCAAGCACTGGGATACTGGGTACCAGATGATATATCAGAAGGTTATTCTCATTATGTTGAAAGAGATAACTAAGGTTAAGAGTGTACGTTTGGAGTAATATCATACTAAATCATAGTGTAAATCTTTGACATGAAAATGTGAAGTGCATTGTATATTTATTACTACAGAAACTGCACATTCATTTCTTAATTTGGTCTTGGTATAACCTACATGCATGGTTTCCATGTCATGGAAATGTTGACCTTGTATCAGATCGTGTGAAACATGAGATGGATCGATGTTTGGCCAGTCTGATATAACATAACAGTTTTATGACCACGATTTGTGATAGTTTGATGAGTAAATTACTGTTTCATGCTTTTTCCTAGACTCATAACTACTGTGAGTTCATCTGTGCCTCATGTCTGTCCACAAATGTCTATGGAAGTACCCCTTTGTGCATGCTCACCCTTGCCATGCTGGATCCTTTAGCCTGTCCACAGAAAGTGCTAAATAATGAATTGTTGTAGGTTTTTATGTGCCTTTGCAACATCCTTTAGCCTGCATGCATCTTGATATAGGTTAATAGATGTGAATATGGCTCTGGGATCATATATTTTCTTCTCATTTTCTCAATGTGGCAATGGTCCTTTAATTCAGAAGTAAAAGACATTATCAGTACCTTGATACCTTCTATGATAGCTGTCTGATTTTTTTTCCCCATGATCTGATTGCCATCTTTTTTATTCTGAACCAAAATGCTAGCTTATATCATATATTCTTGCAAGTATTTCAGTTTTCATAACCTGTGAGCTTTTTCTTTTTTTTTCTAGACCATATGCATTTGACTGACATAGTTTACTTGCCTTACCATATATATACATATAGATAATGGAATCTTGGGAGGATGAAGCTAGGAGATTCATGCTAGAGGAGGAAGAAGAGGATAACGAGCTATTCCTAGTTATGGTCCCCGTGCTTCAGCAGTGTCTATATGAGGAGAAAAGGTCGGAGCACACCTCAACTCTGCCTAGTGCTGAAAAGGTCATACAAATCTTGGAAGGCCACGAGAATTGGTGCAAAGTGGAGTTCAGGATGGAGCCTAAGATATTTAGAGTTATAACAAATTATCTTAGAGTGAAGAACTTATTACGTGACACCCGTGGTGTTAGAGTTGAGGAGCTGCTGGGAATGTTTATGTTCGTGCTCTCTCATAATGCAAGCACCGATAGGTTAAAAAAGGAATTCCAACACAGTGGTGAGACAATTCATAGGAAAATAATAGAGTTCTTCGATATAATTCCAGCACTGACTCATAGATTCTTGAGTGAACCATACACATGTGAAAATTGCATCAGACTCTCGCTTTATGCCTTTCTTCCAGAACTGCATTGGGGCCATTGATGGCACTCATGTTCCTATCACCATTGCACAAGAAAGAGCCGCCAAGGAACCTTGTCACAGAACGTGATGTGTGCATGTGACTTTGATTTAAATTTCACTTTCATCTCATGTGGTTGGGAATGATCTGCATCTGATGCAGGGGTCCTACGATCTGCACGTGTGAAGGGTTTTCATGTGCCTGTGGGGAAGTTCTACCTCGTAGATGGTGGATACGCAAATACTTCCTTATTCATTGCTCCATACCGAGGAGTTAGGTATCACCTTAGTAAGTTTAGGAGATAAGGAAATCAGTATGCAAATTATAAAGAATTGTTCAACCATCGGCATGCTCAGCTACGCAATCATATTGAAAGGGCCTTTGGCGTGCTAAAAAAGCGGTTTCCAATCCTGAAAGTTGGGACATTTCATCCAATAGAGAATCAAATTAAAATTCCAGCGGCATCTGCAATATTTCACAATCTCATTAGAGGGCTAAATGGGGATGAAGGGTGGCTGGATCACCAACCAAATAATATCAACCCATCTGATTATATTGAGTTGCCAGAGAGGATAACAACTGCCCAAATGAACTACAATCAAATGAAGGAAGCACCCTACGAGACCAAATTGCCCTTCAGACGTGGGCTACCTATAATAATTAGGTGAAGCATAAATGTAAGCACTAGTATGCATGGATTGTTTGTTCCTGTATTATTTTTTTGCTTCATTGCTTATTTCTATATTATTTTCATGACAGCATTTATCTAATCTTATTTATTTCTTACAGCCATGTCAACGGAAAGAGCTATGTGGAGCTATACGTATGAGAAGTAACTCGTGGATATTATGAAAAAGCTTGTCAACATCCAATGTTTAAGGGACAGAATGGGTGGACAGCAAAAGGTTGGAGGAATATCACAAACAAATTCAATGATACGTTTCTAACAGCACATAAGCTAAAAGGAAAATAAAAGAAGCGAGAAAAAGTGGTGTTGGCTGGAACGACAATTTGGGTATTATCATTGCAGAACCAAAGGGTTGGGAAAAGTTGATCTCTCAATGGGATTGCAGAGTGTGACATCCTAACAGAGAAGGTACCCGGGACAACAGTTTCATCCCAACAACGTGCATTCGCTGATGAAACTGCCAAGACTACGAGTTCTAATGTGTCCTCATCTTCTAGGGGAAACTTGGAGAGCTTAGGCTATCCGCACCGCGGCTCGCCAAAGTCGTCTGAACGTGAAATCTGCCGGTCGAACTGTTGCACTACAGGAGACCTCCAGACGTAGCGATGCACGCTGGAAAGCTATCCTCCGGTGGGACCCACGGTTGATGGCGGGGAGGAGCCGTGGCCGCCGGCAGGGAGGAGGAGGCCGGGCCACCGTGCGCTGATCTGGGTGGACGCTATCCAGCGGTGAAGTCAAGCTCGAGGCCGCGTGGCGCGCAGAGGAGAAGCTCGCCGCCGGTTGTCGGGAAGAAGCTCACCGCCGGCCGCCGGAAAGGAGGAGGGAGGGACAGGGAGCCACCGGCTGCCGGGAGGTCGCGCCCCCGCACCAGGAGAGGAGGAGACCGCCGCCATGGTGTCGAAGAGGAGGAGGCGGAGACTGTGGCCAGCGGGGGAGGAGGGCGCCGGCAGGAGGAGGCCGAGGCGGGGGAGGAGGGAGCGGCGGGAGGAGGACCGCAGGCCACCACAGCACCGACGGGGAGAAGGGGAGGGGAAGGAGGAGCGGCGGCAGAGAAGAGAGGGGAGGGAGGAGGCCGCGACGGAGGGGAGCTGGAGGAAGGCGATGAAGATTGGGATAGCGGTTGTCTGCGCGGCAGCGTTTTTTTTTTTTACCCACCTCTACAACCGGAGCTGACAGGTGGGCCATGCCCCTTTAGAGATCGAGATGGGGTCCGGCGGTGCGGATAGCCTTAGTACAGACTGTGTTTACCTAATTCTGAATCTGAACCTCTACTGATATGTAATAGTTCCCTACAGACTACAAAAACAGTGTGGTGTTGCATTATATTTATGAACAGCTAATCACTCAACTTCATCGCATGTAACCTTCTCTTAGGACATCATACATATCATATATCCTCTTAGAATCTTTTGATTGTACCTACATTGAAAATACGAGTAAGAAATAAGGAGTATCTGTATCTGGGTGCCATTAAAGAATAGCCCAATTAACACATCAACCAACCTTCCTATGTAGAAAGATGGCAGCATCAATAGTCCCTTCTGCGTAGATTGAACGACCACAAACATTGTGCTGGAACTCAAATGAAACACTGAAAGGAGAGTACAGTATAACCAACAAAGATATAAATAACATGCTTTGCTCTGATGAATCACATTTAACAGACCAAAAAAAATCAGCAATTATTCGTATGCTTTATTGTCAGTATGATCGATTTCCAGGACAATGTTTGTCACCTGTCATCAGGAGATGTGAGATGGTATAAATGGAACGCATGCCCTTCGATGTGCTCTTCAGGGACACCCACCATCTCAAGCTGCTGCTCAGGATCCCTAATCTTAACCATCTGCCAGCCCAGGAGGTAAGAGAATAACAGCATGTAACTGAAGCTTAAACCATAGCTTTCAGAAATTGGACAAGTACTGTAACTCACAACAATTAGCAACATCCATGGTGTTGTAACAAAACAGGGGGAAAATATCAGTAAACAAAATTAAACACTGTAAAATGGTGGAACTATTTTTGAATGGAAATTGTCATGAGCAGCCGCCCATTAGGGCCCGTGAGATGGAGCAGCCAGCCCCAGGTCATGCTTGCCCCAGGATTAGATTTCTTATTTAGAGATAAGATCAAATTGAGTTGGTTCCTTGATTCTAGAGATTGGTTTCTTAGATGTCGAGTCAACCCATCTATATAAGGATAGGAGTATGGGACTGTATCTCTTTCCATTAGCAAGAAATAGATCAAAAGTTCCTATCTCCCTCTATCCCTACCCTTGTGGCATAACTGCCAGACATAAGCATGGCCGTGCTTCTTGGGTTCAGGACCATCTAAACTATGCCCATGACAGAAATCCACATAAGTGTTCAATCAATTATGCACATACAATCATGTCAACAGAATCCTACCACGGATGCACTTATTATTTATAGTTACTATTTGAATATCTGGACTTTTAACTTGAATAGCCCAGAGTTCATGAGAGCACTAACAAAAATTACAAGTAAAACGTCTTGATCCATGGAAGTAGTGTGGTAGTTTGACTGCCTTGATGTGTTTTTCAGGGTACAAACAGCTGTTATCTCAATAAGATGAATAATTTATGTAAATTTTAAACCATAAATATAAAGCATACCCGGTTCATGTCATATGATATGCCCATTTCCTCAAAACAAGCAATCACATCTTTAGCTGTACCAGATGTGTCCAGCTTGCCAGCTTGGTGGGATTCTAAAACCTGGAAAGGAAATGCATGGCAGTCACAGTTACAGATCTGATTGATGGTGCGACCAAAGATCATAATTTAGCCACTAGAAATGTCTTTGGCCTAAAGATCTAAAACAAATCTCAGAACAGACAGCTAATTGAAGAACCTGCAAAGAAGCTTAAATGATTGGTTTAGTAGAAGACTCAATATTTAAATATAATCAACCTTTAACTCCTAAGGAAACATTCAAGGCAGAACTGTACCTCTAAATGATATCCTGAAAAAGACCCTGGAAACTGCTCAGCCATGAATTTCATTATAGCAACAAATGCAACAACCTGATCATGAAAGAAAGAAAGTTACACAAGTCGTCCATGTTTTCAACATAAGTACAGTAAGGTCAAACTATAAGTGTTAAACTCAATTGAATAGATAACCTTTTTCTAGTATACCTGTTTGCCCATCTGTGGAGATATTAGTGCATAGTTTTTTGAATCTTGTACTGACTTGTAAAGTAACTGCTTGTTCCCTCCAGTTGTGCCCATCACAAATGGCAAACCAAGTTTGCAATAGAGGTCAGCGTTAGCTGCATAATGCAAGAGTATTTTATGTTTCGAAAGAGGTGAAGGCTTTCAGGTAGAACCCACTTTACTAGTTTAGATATTCTACGAGAAGTTTGTCGAGCATAAAAATGTATTGTTCTTTACTTGCTGTTATTCTGCCATGTAATCATTAACGAAAACCAAACAAAAAATTGGTAGAAAAATTTCTAGTTATACATTTTGATGTGAACATAGCAGCAAAGAGATATTATATGAACACCATGACGTTTAGCAAGAAGACTTGAAGGAATTTCTTAAACTACAATCTCATGATCGCACTAAGAACTTTGTATAGCATATTGGAAAAATAAGAAGGATAAACTGTTTACAGTTCACAGAATCAGGTGCTGTGTAGTCCACAACAATGACATCTGGGAATTCGTCAATGACAGATGAAAGAACGTCATCTCTTGCAGAAGGACCATATATCCGAATGTCTGTTTGTCCAACTTCTATTGTTGTATCAACCTTCTCCCTACTACTGAATGAAACAGGGACTAGGTGAAGGCCCCTAAGAGCAGCAGCCTCAGCAACAGATAATCCCATCTTGCCGGTGCAGCCATTCACCTATATAATGGAAGAGGAAGTTTGAACAGCTATCCTAGTACACAAATGCATCCAATTGCACGAATAAAACATTGACATTGAGCATCCACTTAAAATTGTATTAGTTAATGTGAGAACTGAGAAGCATTGAAATTTTTTATAATAAAACTGTTATAATATGAAGCTAAAATATAGTGTTTCCCTTGTAAAGTATAAAGTTCTTTCATCTTTCACTAAAGAAAAGTGGATACAGACTACTGATGTAAAATACTATACAAGTTGACCACCTCTTAACATCTGAATAATTACATATGGGCAGGGTTGATTCGCTATAATTGTGCCTTTTATTTCCAACTTTTTTTTTCTTTATGACCACATCAAATTCTTACACAGCTCTGATATTTCTTATAACCAGACAAGTTGCTATCAGCATAAGATAATTGTTTAGCAGGGTTTTAGTTGAGAGAAAGAAAATTCATGGACATTTGTGACTTTGCACTTCTCTTGTGAATTAGAGAGGGAAGCGCGGTAGCCAAAGAAGTTTCCTCAGCAAGAAACTCAACTTCGTATTTGACCACATATTTTACCTCGATATGTATCAGCTAACCTGAAACCTAGCTTGTGTAGAGGGCAGCACATGTGCGTGTGCTGTGTGAGCCAGGTTATGCATATGGTGGTGTGCTTCCTCAGTTATGCTCTCTCCCTCGGAAGAGTAACAGAACATGTGAAAGAGAAGTGACTGAATGACAACCCATGATGAAATATTTTTACATTAATAATGAGATATTGTTGCTCCATTATATGTGTGGCTGACATTATTATCCTAGAAAATGAAGACCTCGAGTCGTGAGCACATTTGGTCAAGCATTAGGTTTTGCACAGATTTATCTTCCGAAGATCCTAGAGCGCAAAAGCCGCATCTGAATCCAAACCTAAATGATTAAAACCCTCTGATTCTCTCAGAAGGCAGTCTAACCTACTGGCGGGGCGTAAGACAATATCCCAACCTGGCAGTGGCATTACATCGAACACGTAGGAAGTAGGACACTAGGACGTAGGTGAGAACCATTATGCGAGATGGCAGAGGCAATGAGATCCGGCGCAGCATTTCATCGAACAGGCTAGCGGGACATCAGAGACGCCCCGAGATGCGTACCAGAATCGGGAAGGAGACGCTCCCTGGCGGCGCGGCTGTCTCTGGAGCGGACGCCGTCGACTCAGCGTTAGCACAGCGCGGCGCGGCGGCTACACCGAGGTGGTTCCGTCCCGGCCAGATCAAGGGCCGCGAGAGGGTGGGGTGGGGTGGACGTACCGAGAGCATTTCGAACTCCGGCGGGCGGCGGCGGATGGTTTCGAGCACGGCGTACGGGATAGGCCGGACGGAACAACTAACGGATGGTTTATCTCGCTCGAGTGCAGCCGGAACCCGTCTCGGTAAGATGGACTCGATCGGATTCTGGCTTGGGCTGGCTTGAGATTGGAGTAGACTATCCTGTGATGGGCCGATGGGCGTACGGTTCAGATCGACTCTTTCTGTGATGGGGCATGTTACCACACTGTTGGAGATGTTATTTTTAAGCAAATGTTGGAGATGTTTTGTCAAAAGCGTCCTGGTTTTCCAGGTGTATGGGCATTTTATGCCAACTTGATGATTTTTGGTATAATATGACTACACTTTATAAATTTCAAATTTGACACATAACCCTATATGTGTAGAGAGCAAAAGTGTTTCCCCGTTCCCTTACCGTGCGGATGAGACATACAAATAACATTCCATTCCAAATTATAATTCAATTTATTTTGTTCTAAGTCAAACTCCGGCGTCTGTTCGTATCTATGCTTTTGTTTTGCCCCTAACGATTGTAGTTATCTTCTCTATTAATAGAAATAGGCACCATGCAGGTTCGTTCAAAAAAATCATATTAATACCTAACTTTGGCCAAGCTTTAAGAAAAACATATTAATATCTAATACTAAGTAGATGCATTGTTATGACATAGTTTTGTGGTGGATTTAATTGAGCTAATTGGTCGTTGTGAATATTGGTGTTTTTCCCTATAAACTTTATTAAAGTTAAATAAGTTTCACTTAGATAAAAATAAAATGAATTATAATTTATAAAGGCAGAGTAATTGTTACAGAATTGTTCATATAAGAGTCGCAATTTGTACTTCTATGATATTTGGAGAGAGTATACTACCGGATATAAGATTGGAACAAAGATTCTAAGGTTCCGTTTGGTAGAGCTTCGGCTTCTCATAAAACGGCTTTGGCTTCGGCTTCTTCGGTGGAGTGGCTTTTTTAGTGAAGTTGAAGCCGTTTTGCAAAACGTTTGGTAAAATGGCTTCTCAATAGCAATATATGTAATTTTATGATCACTTAATGCTTGGAGAGAGAGGAGAAGCCGGTGAAGCCACTTTTTTCGGCTTCTCCTCTCTAGTGTAAGCCGTTTTGCGGCTTCTTTCCGGCTTTGGTGGTGAAGCCGTTTTGAAATTGGTCCTTTGGTAGGGCTTCACCAAAAGTCAGTGGAGAAGCACTTTGAGAAGTCCTACCAAACGGGGCCTAACTATTACATGATTTGATTAAAGGATTTGTACCTCCAGACTATTAGCTTGTAGATTGCAAATTAGCTATCATTCATACTACCATATAGTTTTGTGTATGTTAGATGTTCAAGTTATAATCTACCAGTTGGTGATGTAACCATAACGTCTCATACCGGTATGAATGCAGAGTCAACGCAGCTTTTCTATCCTTCTAGGGGCAAGCTGGCCGTTGTGTGGTACAGAGAGTACTATACTAATCAACCATCGCGTGACGACGCTCCAAAGAAGACTGCCGAATGAACGGCTGATGATGCTAGCTAAAAGTATTAAAATGCCATTCCTGTCCCTCCCCCTCCCATTATTCCAGCGCCGAGAGGGATGGACCATGGTGCACCCCTCCTGATTCACGAATCACGATCCCTACCCCATACGGCCATACCCATCCTGCCATCCATCGTCAGTGGAGTACACGGACGGTTGAGATTCCGGCCCGTCCCTCGATCTCGGCTTCCGACAAAGTCAACGGGGTGGCGCAGCAGCCAATACGGGCAGCCCACAGAGAACGTTGACCAGCGGCGCCCACAGGCCACGGCGGAAAGCGACGCGAGCCAAATAAAAGGGCGGGAGGGGCCAGCAGCGAGCTAACCCGCCTCTCAGAATCTTCTTCCCAGCGCGCATCCGGCATCCCACAAGGCTCGGCCAATCCCGATCCTTCCTCCCTTCCTCCCCGTCCCGCCACTCCACCACGAGCGCCAGCATGATCTCCCCGCGCCCCGCGCTGTCCCCGAGCTTCCTCGCCTTCCGCCCGGGCTCCCCGGCCGCGTCGCCGCCGCCCTCCCCGCGCCTCCACGCGCCGCCGCCCTTCTCCGCGTCCTTCTCCGCCTCCGCCTCCGCCGCCGTCACCGCGCCAGACCACGCGGCTGCCAGCTCCTCCTTCTACGACGTCCTCGGCCTCCGCCCGGGCGCCAGCCCGCGCGAGATCAAGGCCGCGTACCGCCGCCTGGCGCTCGCCGTCCACCCGGACGCCGCCCCGCACCCCGCCTCCTCCTCCACCGCCGAGGACTTCATCCGCGTCCACGCCGCCTACTCCACGCTCTCCGACCCCGACAAGCGCGCCGACTACGACCTCCGCCTCCTCCTCTCCGCCGGGCGCCGCCGCGCGCAGTCGGTGACGCTCGGCCGCTCGCCCACGTTCCCGGCGCGCCGCTCCCGCCGCACCTGGGAGACTGACCAGTGCTGGTGAGTGGCGACAGCGTAAAGATCTCTCCCGCGCATGCGGCCGGAGCGGCCTCTCGCTGTCTCCGTCGGGCCGCCGAACCTTCCAATTCAAGTTCCATTTGGACGGGAACGCAAAGATCCCCGCAGCCACTGGGCTAGCTTGTGGCCAGGCTCTACGCTTCTAGAAGAATAGTAGTATAACCTCGCACGCTTCACCGGCGACCTGTAAAAATGCTGGAATCGTATGGTGTGTGACGTTCCCTTGTTTTGGATCGTGGATGTGTGTGTATGACTTGGCTTGGCGATGTAATATTGTGATAGGATATATAGGTTAACTTATTAATCTACACTGGAGATAAGGCCTGATGGCCACAACAATAATGCAGTCCAGGTTTGAGAAGAAAGCGAGTGTTCTGTCTGCATTCAGTCGATTGCATACTCTTCTTCTTGGGTGATTGTGGACGTGCTGGGAAAATGAGCAACCTGTCAGTGTCTTTGCATACTCTTCTCGCGCGGTGAATGCAGACGTGTTGCGCAGTTTGTGGATTCTGAACGCTTCAAGTGACAGAATTGCTTGCTTTTCCTCGAGAGAAAGGGTCGGGATCCATCTTCCAAGGTCGCCCCGCGAGCGACACAATTGTATAAAACTTCATCAAATAATATTTGATCCCCTTGCTCGTTTGCGTCTCCACGTACTGAATTGAGCCGCTTGTCAGTGTTGCGTGCATGATGCGTGCTGTTGTTCGTAAAAAAAAAAAAAAACTGACTCTGATCAGTAGACACTGACAGTAGTTGTTGATGCCTTTGTTTGCACTCTGGCCCTTGTTTACTTCCCAAGTTGGGAGGTGCCAAATTGGCATTTTGCCATAAATCGTTTATATTTGTGAATTATTGTCCAAATATTGACTAATTAGGCTCAAAAGATTCGTCTCGCAAAGTACAACAAAACTGTGCAATTAGTTTTTGATTTCGTCTACATTTAGTACTCCATGCATGTACCGCAAGTTTGATGTGATGGGGAATCTTCTTTTTGCATAGTGTCAAAGTTGGGAGTTTGGAGGGAAGTAAACAAGGGGCTGGTTTCTTTATACGGGCAGTTGTCACTCGCACAGGCTAATCCGTCAGTACTGCCGCTGATGCTGCAGCACAACTGCAAGGTAGGGCAATCATAGTACAACTGCTAGATGAGTATCAGCTAGCAGTTCAGCTGTCACCATCTCACCTCACTTTCAGAAGCACAAGAGGGACGATAGATCTAATTTTGAGCGATAACTGGTGGGTCCCACGGAGCACCAGAGTCTGCATCATATCCATGACCCATCCGTTAAAAAAAATTATGGATCCAATCCAAAACCAGCAAATATCAGATGCGACCTTTTCAGGCAAATATGGCCCATAAATTGGCTGGTGACAATTAATCGAGCGGATACTTTTCTAATTTGTTAGGCTCTTCGGTGATCTAGTGGTTACACTGATATCCATCATCGGATTCATGGGCGGGTCGACCTAACACATGGTCAACTCCTCCGTTTCACGCCAAGGCCATGCTTATTGGAGCAAAGATGGATGTTTTCATGGAGCGTTCCTTTTTTTTTTTGACAAATCAAGGAGCGTTCTTGGTGGCTATTGCCCACTGGCATTCTTTCTATGAATCAAACTCTAGGCCTTAACATGGAACCTTTCCTCTTTGAAAGGATTAGCTATAGATCTGGATCTCCGAACGTTTGAAAGGGTGCTATGATGAGACCTTGAGTAGCCAGGCAAGTGTTTTTTTTTTCCTTTTTCGCTGAACGTCAGACAGTGTTTTTTAGCGTTTCGGTGAATTCCCTTCCAAGGGGATTGAAGAGGATTTTGACTTACAGAGAATTTAATCTCTCCTAATCTCCTCCAATCCTCCCAAATCCAATTCAAACCCAACAAGGCCTTACCGATGATTATCACATCAACAAAAGGGCCCGACAAAAAACAAACCATAGCCTAGCCCATTTTGTTCTGACGAAGCATCATTTCATTCTAAATTGGGCCCAACTACAGGCCATTTTCGTAATTTAGTTGGTGGGCCAAACACAAGTCACCACCCAGAGGAGCGAGCGAGCTTAATGGGCCGTTGCCCTCCCGTCCTCTGTTCTGTTCCAAAACAGCTCCGTCTGTTGCTTCGCTTCATGCCTTCCTGCTGCTTGCTTGCTTCTTCCGGCTTCCCGCCCGCCGGGCCAGAAATATGACGCGGGGGCGGCGGCGCCTAAACTTTCAGACGCCAAAATATCCCAAACTACGCCCGTGCCTGCATTGCCGGCCTGCGGCTCCCGCTCCGCTGATTCTGGCAGTGTGCCCGGAGGCCGCAAAACTTGTTGACACGGCGGCGCAGGACGGCAGGAGGCGTCGCGTCGTCACGGGACCCGATCGCGATCCACTCACTGATCCAGAACCAAAAGCGGCATCGTCATCTGGCACCCGTCCAACCGTGTGGGCTCTGTCCGTCAGCGTAACGTGCCTGTAAAGTAGTGGGCGAGGAAAATTCCCTGGGGCCTGGACGAGCGCCTCCCCCAGCTGGGAGGCGGCGGCCTTTCAGCCTGTCACAGCTCACGGAGATCGTAATCGCCCCCTGGATTGCGAGTTTGCCAACCATTGTTAACTCCCTCCTGTCAGGCGGCAACGTGGACTCAGCGAAAAAAGTTCAGTCTGTTGTCGTGCGATCTCCTCTGGGGTCGTGGCCCGCCGCGTGAATCCTGTCGTCCTTGTTTATTGTTTTCAAGGAGCTACGGTAGGCAAGGAGCCTTAAGAGTACAAGGGAGTCAGCACTAGCTTAAGCAATTACGGAGATTTGCATCCTTGGCTAAAGAGCACTTGTCATATCGAATATTTGATGCTAATTAGAAGGATTAAATATGAGTTAATTATAAAACTAATTGTAGAAGTCCTTGGCTAATTCGCGAGACGAATCTATTAAGCCTAATTAATCCATCGTTAGCAACTAGTTACTATAGCACCACATTATCAAATCATGGATTAATTAGGCTTAATAGATTCATCTCGCGAATTAGTCTCCATCTGTGCAATTAGTTTTGTAATTATCATATATTTAATACTCCTAATTAGTATCAAACATCCGATATGACAGGGGCTAAAGTTCAGCCCCCGGTAAACAAACACCCCCTAAGCTCCACAACAAAAGAGTGTTGGCCGGCTCAGGTTGGCGCAGGTGATGCTTCCAAAGCTCCAGGTCGGTTGCCGCGTTCAGGATGGTGATGCTCACTGGGACATAGGCATCATTGAAGACGAGGGTGTTGCTGCACATCTTCCATATATTCCAAAGAAGAGAGGTGATGACGGTGGATTGGACGCGCTCATCGGCAGTGGACATGAGCTCTGGCAATGTCCAGAGGTCGCGGAAGGACGTGAGGTAGGGAGCACTTGGCCAGCCGATGGTCCGCCAAAGAAGACGAACGCGTAGGCACCGCAGGAGAAAGTGATCCTAATCTTCATGCTCTCCACGGTAGGCACAGAGTGGGGAGTCGATGATGTTGCGGTGATGCACCAGGGCGGCGGAGGGGAGGCAGCGATGATGTACCATTCAAAGGAAGTGTTTGCACCTGGGAATAACGGCCACTACTAGGGAATGCGTCATCAGTACCAGTTGGGAACCCCCTTTAGTACCGGTTTTGCAACTGGTAGTTCGGTACTAAAGGACCTTTAGTACCGATTGAAATAACCGGTATTAAAGGGTGTTAAAAAATTAAAAAAAATCCCCCGCCACCGGCCCTGGCCTCCCGCGGCCCCCGCCGCCTGCCTCCGCCTCGCCGCCCTCCTCCCGCCTTCGCCCCGCCGCCTGCCCACCCCCTCCCACGGCCCGCCTCCGCCCGGTCCCGCCGTCCCCTCCGTCGGCTCCCACCCGCCCGCCTACCGCCGCCTTCCCGCTGCCCCCGCCCGCCCGCCGCTGCTCCCACCGCCTCACCTCGCCCCACCGTTGCTCCTCACTGCCGGTGAGGCGACGAGCAGAGGGGGGAGGGGGGGAGGCAGAGGAGAAAGGGGTCCTGCTGCTCCTCACTGTGTGTGAGAGAGGAGAGATTGTCGTGCTGTGAGGAGGAGGGGGACGGGGATAAGACCGCCGTGCGGGGGTAGCGGGAGGGGGGATAAGGTGGCCTTTAGTACTGGATGGAGCCTCCACCCATAGTATCGGGTGGAGCTCCCACCCGGTACTAAAGGGAGTCACGGGGACCTTCTCGGGGACTATCCGTTAGGATCGGTAGTAATGCTCACATTAGCACCGGGTCAAAATGCAACCGGTACTGAATCTCGAGATGAATGCTCAGTTTTCCAGTAGCGGACATTCGACGAACGGATCCGGCGTGGTGGATGCCATGTGCCAACTGTAGAGGGCCGATGAGGAGAACGGTTGCAGGCGAAGGCCGATGCCCCGACGGTCAGGCACACCAGGCGTGGGCAGCGCCTGGCCGAGCGCAGAGAGCAAGACCCCGAGCTCTGCAGATGCGGCAGCACTGAGGCGAAAGTAAAGGTGCAAATCCCAGTGGTCGCCGGCTCTAGCCGCCTGGACGGAGATGTTCGCTCGCCGGCAGAACGAGAACAGCGCAGGGAAGGTCGTCGCCAACGACTGCGGCCCGATCCAGTGATCGTGCCAGAAGCTGACGGTCAGGCCGTCACCCAAATGGACGGCAGTGGCGCGGCGGAAGTGCTTGTTTATTGTCAGCTACTGTGTGTGCCGTTCCGTTGCTGTAGCTTTGCGTTAATTTGCCGGGTGAGCAGTGAGCTGATCCGACAAACCGCACAAACCACTATACCAGGGGAGAAGCCATTAGTTGCACGAGGACGCTGGACGCACAGCATGGTTGTTGAGCGAACAGATCGGGACACACCTGATTGCTGGAGCTCAGTCGGTAGCCTCTTGACTGAGAGAGAGGAGTTTGTTTCGAACAGACCATTATTCGGATTTTTTTTAGGGTCACAGGATGATCTCCCCGTCCATATGCTATTATTGCAACAGGACCAACCGGTTCCACATTGTCTTTTACAGCATTGCAAGTTCATCAACCATGAGCATCCATGTCCAGAACATAATTTATCTGCTGCTAGAGACCACACAAATTTCTTCCTCACATCAAACTCAAGGAACACACGCACATTCTAAACATCTCACTATACTACAATCACCCCAAAATAGGAAGCTCTGTTGATTTTCACATCACCACCTGGGTCCGATCTGGTTGCAGCTAGGAGCAAAAGCATGAGTAGCCCTTTCTTTCACCCTCATCAGTGTCTAACATCTCCAATCTTTTCAACCATTCATGGTATCTTTTCAGGTGTCGTGTGGGGCATGGCAACACCCAGTTCCTTAGCATTCCTAGCTAATTTTGCCACAGCTGGGTAGCCCCCACTCCACCTGCAATTCTGAAAACAAATAGAGTTTAATTTCTTAGCTTCCGAATGGACTTTGCATTATTCGGATTTGGACTTTGCATTATTCTTTCAAATGAGCTCGTCAAACAGATTAGCATGGGCCGCGATTAGCGTTTAGATGTTGGTTAGACGCCGCTGCTGTATTTTATTCGGGCAACCAAGATTTTGCTTCAGCGGTTGATGAGGAATGTTTCTCTAAAATAAGGCCGGGTTCGAGATGTAGGATTTTTCGCCGCATGGGGCTCGTGCCACGTACTGCAGGAGCAATCAGACAGCAAATGCTTTGGGAGAATATTTGGTGCTGGTAATATAGATCGCCTGTAATGATAGCAGCATGCATGCGCGTTCATCATTGCATATCATTTATTTCCCCCATAAATGGTAATCTGTCGGTCTCTGTATAATGCATCGCTTAATCTAGAATTGAGTCGCCGTGGTCCCGTTTGTTTTCGCATCTCTCAAACCATGCTTGATGGTTGGGGATCGTCAAAAAATCAAACAACCTCGAGTGCCGTTTGTAGGCGAAAACTTCCTAACCTTGCAAGTTCGATCCCTCGCAAGTTCAGGATCAGCAGATAAAACTCAGTTAACCTCGCAAGTTCTAGACCAATGAATAAAATTGGTTAACCTTGCAACTTCCTTGTTACTTTAGCTTCGAAGCTAACGGCTATTGGCTGATGGCTAAGTTACAAATTAACTTACCTCGAGTGTTCGAAACTAGTGTTGAACACCAAGCCTTTCACTCTGCTTTTTACTCAGGATTGGAACTGGACTAGACGCTACGAGGTTGAAGGTACGAGGTTAAGAAGCTCTTTCAGCTCGAGACTAAGGGCGCGAAGCTGAAGGCTCAATCTGGCACAGAAAAGAAGTCTCGAGGTTAAGGATACAAAGAAGTGAGAAACGTGGCTACACGAAGGCATGAGAAACGTGACTACATGGAGGCGTGAGAAGCGTGACTACAAGAAGGCGTGAGAAGCGTGACTACGTAGGAGAATTCAATTTGTACGCGTTACCCCATTGGCCTTCATATACGGCATACCCTAGGAATTATCTTAGGAGTGTAGTAGGTGAAGAAGGACATTTTTAGGATGTAAAATGACCTACGAGTCACTATAAAAGGGGAGCCCTACCCGTTGTAAAGGGGTTCGAATGTTTTTCAAGAGATTACAAGTGTATTTCCCATTCCATCTGTTGTGCTCGAACTCCTTTGAGACCAACACTTGGATTATAATCTAAGCGAAGATTTTTCGCTTCTTGCTTTTCGCTTCTTATAGTTCAAATATCTGAAGCGGCTTACCATATAAGCAAGATGTTTGATGGAATTCTCGCTTATTTTCACCGATAAGTCGTTTATATGCGGAAATAAACAGGGCTAGATATTTGGTTTCCACTCCTATTGTTTCCAGTCCAATTGTTTCCCATGATGAGCTTGAATGCTTGATCTAGAATCGCTGTGCGAGTTGCCTAACCATTTGGTTTCCACTCCCATTTTTTGTTGGTGTCGCCGTGCCGGCCAGCCTCGATGGGTGCTGACTTAGTTTAAACCGAATGCAGTTTGACTGGACTGCAAACTCGCAGTAGTTTATATGCTCTTTGTCTTTCCCACGAAGAGCCGTACCCCGTACGTACTCCCGTATTCTATCGATAGGAACAGCTCTGTAAGTCTGTAACTAAAGAGATAAAAACTATATATGCAGTGCATTTCTTGCTGGCTTGCTGCAACACGTAGGCTCCGTCCGTGTTTGAAACAACTATAAATTAATAGAATCTGGATTGGATTAAACAGAGGGCCGATTGTGAAGGCCACATGTTTACGATGCCCTTGTTTATGAAGGCAGAAATGTCATTGTTGGGACGGGGCAAAATGACCTTTTCTCGACCTAGAATTTCCTAGAAGCTAAGTGAGAGGGGGATAATCGACTATGGGTTAGGATTGTTGAAAACTATTCCTTAATCCCAACTATTTAGACTAGATTGTGATTATTTTTGCTGGATTGTAGAATTTTTAGTAGATCCTAATGGCATCACAGTTGGACCTCAATTTCTACAGCTCACGTCCACTTGTTTTGTCCGTTACCTCACTTCATGCCTTTGAAAGGGAAGGTCGGTTCGCTGGGGCGATTTGGTCAGTCTTCTGTGGCGTTACGCACGTAGCGCCAGAGTTGCAGGTGCCAGTCAGCACCATGTCCTCCTGTGATCACTTTCGTTGCTGTCCGCCGATGGGAACGTCGCAAGGGCGTGCGAAACTAACCGTTGGACCGGGTCAATCGCGTCTTAGTTGGACTGACAGAACACCTCGTGTCAGGTTATGACCGGTAGCTGTGTGGTGAAGAAGACCCATCCAAGAGGGGTCATCATGGCATAGATCGGCACGGAGCTCGGACCCGTCGAGCAGAAACCAGGTTTGATCATCACAGCCTGACCCGAAAACCGCAGGGAGAAACCAGACTGGTAGCAGTCGTAGCGGAGCATCGCTGAAAGCTTGTATCTTCTGCGAGAAATTACGACTGCGGGGGAGCGAAACGAAGTGGAAGCAGGCTGCAACCGGAACTGGTGCCCGACGCCCGGCGGCCTACACGTACACGTACGAGCCGAAGGTCGAAGCTGCGGAGCACACCGCCGCGCTGAACTGCTGAACGCAACGGCGGACCAACGGCAACGACCCTCAGCGCCGCGCGGCTCCGGTATCTCCCTCTCAGCAAAAGGCCAGTGAAGGCGCCGTGAGGGCCCCAGCGGCAGGCCGCCAGCCAGGCCGGGGAGGCCCACCGCGACCGGTCCACCAACCCGGTCTCACGACTGACTGGCTGGCTGGCTGGTTTGCTAAAACCCGCCTCCCCCGCTCGCTCCTGCTCCTCAATCCTCCTCATCCCGTGCCCTCCAAGGGACGAAATCGAAGACGGCAACGCCACACGCCCACACCAGAGCCAAGCGACCAGCGTAGGAACCCACGCGCCGGCGCCTCCCAGCTCTTACCCTGCTGGGCGTGCGGTGGTTCGTTAGTGGCGGGATTTTCCTTCCATTTTCCGGCCGCCGTCTTGGCATCCCGATTCCCGGCCTCTCGCGGCGTGCCGCCGACACCACCGAGCAAAGGAAAGCAGCTCCTGATTTAAGCTCAATTCGTGGGGGATCGAGGCATCGTGGCCTTCCGATTGCTTCGCCGCCCGCTCCTCCGAAATCTCGCCGCCTTTTGATCTCTCTCACCGCGTGGTGCGGAAGGATGGGGGAGGGGGCGAAGGCGATGCTGGCGAAGCCGATCCAGCTCGCGGACCAGGTGGCGCAGCAGGCGGGGTACCAGTGCCTCCGGACGGACTGCACGGAGCTCCGGGCGCGCGCCAAGAAGCTCGCCGAGCTCCTGCGGCAGGCGGCGCGGGCAGACCTGTACGAGCGCCCCGCCGCGCGCGTCATGGCGGACACCGAGCGGGCGCTCGCCAAGGCCGCCGGCATGGCCGCCCGCTGCTTCCAGAGCCACTCCCGCCTCCGCCGCTTCTTCACGCTCAACCCGGTGTCGGGGCTCCCGCGCACCCTCGCCATGCTCGACACCGCGCTCGAGGACATCGACTGGCTCATCCGCATCTCGTCCCCGCAGGCCGACGACGACGGCGACCTCCGGGGCCTCCCCAACATCGCCCAGAACGAGCCCGTGCTCGGCATGATCTGGGACAACATCGCGCGCCTCCACACCGGCGGGCTCGCAGCGCGGGCCGACTCCGCCGCCACGCTCGCCTCCCTCGCCCGCGATAACCCCCACTACGCCAAGTACATCATCGAGGAGGACGGCGTCCCGCCCCTCGTCAAGCTGCTCAAGGAAGGCACCGACGACGGCCAGGAGGCTGCCGCCATGGCGCTCGGCCTTCTCTTCCGCGACGAGGAGAGCGTGGAGAAGCTCCTCCACACCGGGGTGTGCTCCGTCTTCGCCGCCGCGCTCAAGGAGCCGCCGATGCGCGTGCAGGCCGCGGTCGCGGACGCCATCGCGTCGCTCGCGAACCACAGCCAGAAATGCAAGGACCTCTTCGCCCAGAACTACGCCGTCCGGCACCTCGTCGGCCACCTCGCCTCCGGAACCATCCAGGAGCACAGCAGGTACTCTGTCAGTGGGAACGGCTCTAGGAACACCCCTACTCCGGCGGCGGCCATGTCCTCGCTCGACAAGCTTCACTCCGTTGTGCTTGCCAAGTCGCGCAGCGTGCACCAAGGCGGGTCTGGTTCCTCAACAAACGAGCCGCCGAACCAGCCAGAAGCCTCGAATGGCGGCCAGCAGCGAGAAAGATCGAACCAGATGCAATCGGTGGTGAAATCCGCGATAGCGGCCAAGACAAACGTAGCCGCGCCTCCACCCAGTAGGCCTCAGCTGAGTTCGAACGGTTCGAGCGGCCGCGGATCGCGCGAGGCCGAGGACCCGGCTACCAAGGCGCACATGAAGGCTATGGCGGCGAAGGCTCTGTGGAAGCTCGCGCGAGGCCATGTCGGAGTCTGCACCAGCATTACGGAGTCTCGCGCGCTCCTCTGCTTCGCCAGGATCCTCGAGAACGGCGACGGCGGCGCGGGCACGCACCTGCAGTTCTACTCCGCGATGGCGATCATGGAGATCACCCGTGTCGCCGAACACAACCTCGCGCTCCGGCAGTCCGCGTTCAAGCCCAGCTCGCCGGTGGCCAAGGCCGTCGTGGAGCAGCTCCTCCGCATCGTACGCAAGGGAGACGACGACGAACTGCTGTGCCCGTGCGTCACCGCCCTGGGCTGCTTGTCGCGCACATTCACCGCGAGCGAGACACGCGTGATCGGCCCGCTGGTGCAGCTGCTCGACGACAGGGAGATCCCGGTCATGAAGGAGGCCGTGGTGGCGCTCACCAAGTTCGCCTGCACCGAGAACCACCTGCACGTGAACCATTGCAAGGCCATCATGGACGCCGGCGGCGCGCGGCACCTCGTCCAGCTCGTGTACCTCGGAGACCATCTGCAGATCGAGGCGCTCATACTGCTCTGCTACATTGCGCTGCACGTCCCAGAGAGCGAAGAGCTCGCGCAGGCCGGGGTGCTCGCCGTGCTCATGTGGGCGTCCAAGCAGGCACACATGGTGCAGGACCTGCGCGTTGAGGCACTGCTGCCGAACGCCAAGGGTCGGCTGGACCTCTTCCAGTCCAGGGCATCCAGGTGATGATTGCAGGCTTGCAGCAATCACCCGGTGGAGATGAGTTTGTTCATCTTGCTTTACAGAATCAGATTAGATTTGTGTCTATTTTTCTTTGCAGTTTTAAGTTCCAGATATGCGATTGTTAGAGTGTACATATCCCGGTTCCGTTTGTCAAAGAAAGTGTTGATTGAATTGAATCGTCTCATTCTTAAGTCCTGAGGAATTCATGTTGATCATTCTGTACGTGTAAAGTCGAAATGAAAAGAAAGGTTCTGTTCATACGATTGCTTCAGTATGTTAGGTAGCAATACTTGGTTATGTGTAGCTTCAGACATAATGGCAGGTTGACTTGACTCCTAATGAAGCCTGAGTCACTTCTTCCTTTTGATTTGTATATAGATCAATTGGGACACATCATGCTACAGAATAGCAGGTTCATTGCTCTATCATGTTTATTATCTTTTTAGAAAAAAAAAGTTTTGTGGTCAAAAATTGAGTTAATTTCTGCTTGATCACTTTCCACAATTATCTGTCCTCCTTGAGGAAGCAGGATACTATTTTGCAAAAGTACTGTTGAAGTTTCAGTCAAAACTATTGTATCCATGTTTGGACTTCTGGAAACATTTGTTTTTGAGATTTAGTCCTCTTCAATCGACTCATTTCTTGCTTATCTATCAATCACCCAAAAGTGCACTAGAAATTTAATTGGCAATGGAGCTTTGTGGTTAGGGTTTGGGGACGACCTGTGGCCTGCAAGCCTAGAAGGAGCTTGGGGGCGGCTCGCCGGCCGGCGGTGGAGGTGGAAGAGACGGCAGCGGAGGCGGTGAGGGCACCGCTAGAGCCGAGTGGTGGGAGATCCCTGGTAGGCAGTGAAGGCGGCACCCCAACGGGTTAGCGTCGACGGCGGCGGAGGCCGTCGGAGCATGAAGGAGGCGGGCGACGGCGGGGGCATCGCGTCGGGGCCTCGCGCGGCTTGGGCTATCGGAAGAAACCGAAGAAGACGAAGATGGGAGGAAGAGAAAGATAACAGAGAAGGGGGGGTGTGATTTCAATCGTTGGATCTATATCAAATGGATAGGAACGGTGATTGATAGAAAATGGATATTTCAATCGATTGAAGAGAAGACAGTCCCTTTATTTTTCACTAAGGATTCTTGAAACAATTTGACTTCTTTATTCATACGTTTGTAAACTTGTACTTCCTGAGAAAATTTAGTACAATAGTACTTATCGGCTGCCGATGAATCCCAAGGAAATTCAGGTCGATCAAAATCTTGCAATAGAAGCTCCTGCCCCAGTTAGCTCATCATTCATTTGAAATGTTTAGTTCTACTGACCGGGGCACACAAGTCAGACTTAGGCGCACATTTAAAGAATGGGCAACTGGTGGTACTTTGTTTTTCTACGAGCATCTCCATGAGACAATGACCCTTCACCAGGATAGTATTTGCCTACAAACAAGCCTCTCGGTCAATGAGGATCTTTGCGGCGTGTGCAAAATAATTTAAGGCTATTGTTTAACGTTGAATTCGAGAAAAATTTTAGAACGGTGCTACTAGTGAACTCCGAAGACAAGTCTCCTTTAGGTCAGTCTTCATAAAGAGTTCCATGAAGATTAAATTCTATGCCATCAACAATTTTGCTGATTTGGTAAGATCATTAAGAAGAGAGAATTCCATCAGATGTGAGGGAAGTTTCATCCTCATGATATTCAGTTAGAGTTACCCGTCCTAATTATGCAATAAAACTATGCACTTTGATTGACTTTATGCTTTACTTCTATTTAAGTAGGGTGCAGGCTGTGGTAACTTCTATTTAATTGTTTATCGGTTCTCGCTCTTGGAAAAAGTATTTTGGTGCATTGCTCGCTCCGAGAAGCCGGGCAATATTTTTCTGGATGCTTTCAACATGACTTTAAATAAGATCTGAGATAAAAATGTACTACTAATGACTATTTACATTTATACTGACATAAATATTGTTTAGCTGTTAGTCTAAGTTCTCAATTGAGACGAAAAAATGGCGCTGGAGGCGCGCCGCAGACTCCAGTCAGTTCTGAACTGGGACCAAAAAATGGCGTGTTGAGCCGCACTACAGTACAAAAACGGCCATGAAGGGCGGCTGACCAGGGCCGAACATTTTAACCTGGCATTTGGTTAAAGAATGCTACATAAGCTGACAGAGACCAGTACGTGCACATTGACACACCACTTCCATACGCCCCAGAGTTATCTTCCGGCAATGAAGTGTTCCGCACTGCTGACCAAGGGTTAACTCCATGGCCTGAATGGAGACGCGAAAGTGCCACCACCTAGGAATATCATTAGGTCAAATTATGCATTTGGAAACCACCCTGAATTGGGAAGAACACTGACCGCCCCCAAACAGTTTATATGAAAATTTGTTGTCATCAAAATCCCGTTATGAACCTAAGCAAGATATTTTACTCATACCAGTTATCCATGCCCAGATTAGCTTGAAACTTCATAATAACAGAGCTGAAAATCTACCACCTCCTGTATCCCATTGCCAAATAACACCTTCTGAAGGGAAAGGAAGTAAAACTAACAGAAAAATTTCACGGTTTAAAATATCCCGGAATAGCGTAAAAAAAGCAAAAAAGATCAAAGATCCCAACTTTATTTGGAAAATTAGTGAGTCAAATCAAAGAAGTGCCAGACGCGCAACAGACCTCAATTCAACCAGTAGTCTTAGAAGATATTAGCTGCGAATGCATCTAATGGTAGGAATGAAAGGGAGGCCTTTGATCGGCCAACTACTAAAACTGATTCAGAGCTCCCACTTGAACCTGTCTTCCATGAACATGTAACGGACAGACTTGTGACTGACAATCTGGAACCCTTCTAGTTTAGCATCACCACTGCTGCTATCAGTGACTAGTTCAACACCTGTAAGCACAGCAAACTCAGGGCGAACTGCCTCCAATTCCGAGAAGCCATCTGATTCGTCTTCCGTGTATCCCACAATTTCTTCGAAGACACCAGCAACACAAAACCTGCCTCCGCCTAGGTTGAGGAGCTTGAACCTTAAAGCAGACCAGTTTTTGGGTGTGTCCAGATCTGATAGGGTATGTAAAGTCGGCGGTTTCTCCATGGCAATGAGGTCCTCCATGACAGAGAGGTTCCTGGTCGCACACAGGTGATAGGGATTGGTGGGGAAGAAGCCCAGCCAGAGCTTGAATTCAGGAACATACTCAGCTCCACCCACGAATGGAAGCACCCAACAACCACCTTGCCACCATTCTCGTTCAACAGTGTGGAAGCAGTAGGTGCCGAAGCCATCTGGGGAGGATGACACGCAGATGGTGCGGCCACCGTCAACCACCGAGTGGGAGCCGATGATGTTGTCGAAGGGTGGCCGTTGAAGAGACTCCCAATGCCAGGCCTTGCGGCCCATGGGGCGATAAACCAATCTGTCCTCGGGGCCAAACCTGAGGACGTCGAAGCCATCGTCGTGCAGGACGTAGAGGTCTTCTTCCAGGGCACCGGGTTGGCCCGTTGAAATGATTTTGGGCGTGATTCCAGTGAAACCCTGGCTACTGGGCATGGTTCCAATAGAGTCCGAATCAGCGTCGTAGAGGAGGGAGTGGCCTGCCAGGCTGCAGCGGAGGATCCTGCCCTCGCTGCTGCGGGGACTCACGCGAAGAACCCCATCGTGTGGGGTCGAGGGAAGCTCATACAAGGCGGAGGCAGCCGCTGCAATGTCGGTATCGGCGGTGCCTGCGGTGCCTTACCACCACCCGCCGCCGCCGCCGCTTCGGCTGTTGACGGGTAGAACAGATGCTTCGAGACATCCAGGCGGTGCAGTGAACACATACCGCTCTTGTAGTTCTCCGCCACGATATTCACGAACCGCCGGCGAATCATCCTCCTCCGAATTGCGGATCTGATTTTTTTTTTTAAACGAACGGCAACAGATTGCGCTATTTCTATTGATCAAGTAACCGGTCCCAGCGGACTGGTGACCAAAGAAAATTGGAGCTCCAAAACAAGAGAAAAAACCAGGCTGGAGGCTGCCCGAACTGTACACAACAAGAGACCTAAATATGATAACGGTGTCATCACTCCAAGTCGACCATTTCATCACTGGGGCAAATCATCAAGGCCTGACAGGAAGATTAACTTCCAAAGTAAACAATTAGAACAACAGCACAGCCCTCCACAAGGAAGTTCCTAGAGCAGCCAGCCACAGCAAGAAACTTCCAAACACACCGCTGGTAGCAAGATAGAATCGTGTTAACTAATCTGGTCTTGATAAAACATGAATCCTAAGAATTTCACTGAAGAAACGCATGAGATTGGAGATGTTGAACTCCCCACCGGTAAAATAAACGGCTTTATCAATACTTTGTCACTTTGCCTGCATTCAAATTCTAGACCTGCTGGCATGTGTTCTTCCCGAACTTAAATTTCTATTGCTGAGCCATATGATGACATTTGGAAACGTTGGACATTGAAAACTCTTGTCTGTTCTTTTCAAAACCACGATTTCATTTAGATGCTTTGATCGATCTTACCACTGGCATCTTGAATTCGACAATGTCATTCAGATACTTTGAGCGATCTTACAACTGACCATCTTGAAATCGGCAACGCCTTTCAGATGATTTGGTCGATCTTACCACTGGTCATCTCGAATTCTCAATCCGTTCTAATTTGAGTCATGGCCGTGAGATCAGATATAATCAAACATCTTTCTGTTTATAGCGACTCATCCATTTGAATGCAACTCTTAATCATGGACGATGAATTTGGTGATGCAACTTACCACGCCGAAACATAGCGCGTGACAAACAAAATACTTTTGACTTTAAGCGCTTAAATATGTAAAAATCTTACTAAGTTCCTGTGGCGATATTACAGGTAATTTCTAGATATTGATTTTGTGTACAGCATGTTCTAGAACAGGAGGGGAAAACAAAAGGCATATGCTTGATATTCAGCAGTCACTTTCCAGGTAGTTCTCTGACAGAGGCTTTTCTTAGATTTTATCGGGATTTTCTGGGACAATAGAGCACACATTTCTGACTGGATACTGACTGATGCAAAGTTACGGGAAAAAATGTGCTTGCATACTAGATCCTGACATCCATGAGCAATGGTCAGTGTTTCTGACGCTAGAATATTTTACGAGACTTCTCGAAGGGGTAAAAAAGGCGTAGCCACTTAGAGAATGAAGCCCATTTAGCCCGTATAATTTGCAGCATTCCAGATCCGGCCAGCCTCGTGTGCGAATTTTGATGCCGGCCCACCGGAAGGAAAATTGGACGCAACGGCCCTGGTACACACACACACACACACGGCGCACATGCAGCAATTACTGGGCCGTATCGGACATTGATCTACAGGGTGGGGCCGATAAACGAACGTGTCCTGCGCCGATTGTGAACAGGGATCGATCCTTGTGTCAAAAATCAGAGGGGCAAAATTGGCCATTCAGTATTTTTTCAGAAAAAATAAAACTGGCCGTTCACCCAGCCATTTTCTTGCTCTTGCAGTTGCAGCGGCAGTCTCGCGATGACACAAACGACAGCATTTTCAGTCTCCATACCGAGTAGCTAGCTACGGCCTAAGTACGAGCACTTGGCATGGGGTGGCAGTAAAGCTTACGACAACCGAGGAATGGAGCAAAGAGATCCTGACTCCTGAGTCGTCAGAGCTACTGAGCTAGCCATACATGACTCGTGAGCGCACCAGCGCCGAAGTACTGCCAATGATACAGCACTGAGTGGTGGAATACCGCCAGACTGCTGCAAAGGTGACGAGCTATGCTATGCTCTTGCTGCATGAGGATGAGAGAAAGCGGCAGCTAGGCTTGGCATCTGCGGCCGTAGAAATATTCCTCTTTTTTGAGCTCCACGCCAGGACACAGCTCAGAACACAAGACACTCCATGCTACTGATACAGCGATACCCTCACCAGCCTTTTATGAAGTCCGAGCAGCAAAGCAAGCGACAACAAGCCAGAGAAGGTGCTGGTGCTAAATTAAGCTAGACTAACTACTGGATTAGCAGGAACTAAAGCAGGGTCATGCAATGTCAGCTGGGCTGATCATGTCTTCACTCTTCAGAGACCGTGGCTGTGATGCCTGTGGTGGTGGAGGAAATGCGCCGGCGAAGGAGCCGCGGCCGGTGGGAGCCCGCCGGCGAACGGCATGGTGATGTTGCCGAGGCCGCCGGGGAACGGCAGCGGCGCGGCCGGCGGGAGGGGCGGCGGCGGGCACTGGTAGCACTTGGTGAAGAGGCCGAAGGTGTCGATCTGGTGGACGAAGTTGGTCATGCTGGCCCAGCCGCCGAAGCCGAAGCCGACCACCAGCACCCACGCCACCACGAACGCGTTGATCATGTACGTGCCCGTCCACCGCCCCACCAGCCGCGGCGGAGGCTCCACCGCGTTCTGCACCGCCGCACAGGGTGAGCTTATTAGTTATTCAGAGCATGCACGTATGGTTTTCAACAAATTGAAGCATTGTATTCTCGTTAGAACATCGAGAAGTAGCCAGGAATCCCAGGATTGGGTTATCATTTGCATGGAACTCAGTGCTACAAGCCTACAAGGTTTCTATTCTTTTCTTCTTTCTAGATAGTAGTACAAAAATTTCCTGCACATAAAGCATCTTTATTCTGGTTCTAACGTTCTTTCGCTTTGTCGCTTAGCTTTGCGCCATCCTTTCTCTTCTTTCTTGCTAGTACGGAACGGAACGGACTACCCACTTCGTAAAAAGACAGTTTGACACTGCTGTTGTTTTGTCTTATGTTTCAGACTTTCAGTAACAGTGGTACGAACTACGGACAACCTAGCAGAGAGGCAGCGTTCATTAGAACCCTAATGATTTCAGCACTAATCATTAGTACTACTAGAGCTTTATGTACTAGCAACATTTTGCCTTGTAGAAGGTGGGGCCCAATTGAATGACTACTGAGTCTCGTGAATATTTAGGCTGCTGTGCAAAGTGGCATCAACGCATGCAGGAGCCAGGGGCTAGCTGTGCAAAGTGAGCAAGCTATGAAATGCCCAAAGAACATAGGCGTGCGACGGTGCTGCGTGCGACGACAAGCTACCAAATTCCTATGCACGATAAAAGTAGAACCATCAGGTAAAACGTAAAAACATGCAAGGTAAAAGAAATCAATAATATTGGCTGCGTGCTAATAAGATGGTAAAAATAATGCAAGAAGAAGTACTGTAAAGTATACCTCACGGGCGCTCGCGGAGCGGAAGGTGATCATGTGCGCCAGCGCCGGGATGATGTAGACGGTGAAGCTGACGAGGAGGGAGCCGACGGCGGAGTTGATGGGCCCGAAGAAGGGGAAGACGATGGCGAGGAACCAGATGGGCACGACGACGGGGAGTCGCGCGGCGGCGCGCTTGCAGAGGCTGCGGCAGTCGTGGAGTCCGATGAGCTTCTCCCACACGAAGTAGAGCGGCGTGCATGCAAAGCCGAAGGTGATGAACTGGTGGACGAGCATGAGCACGACGGCGGCGTCGCGGAACGCCGTGCGCGGGAGCAGGGCGAACGCGTTGGAGTGGGTCAGCAGCTGGTCACCGAACGCCCAGTACACGCTCGCCGCCGACGGCAGCGTCAGCGTCAGCACGTACAGCGTCGCCAGCAGGTAGATCGCCTTGAACTTCTGGGGCCTCCACATCGCGTGCATGATCTCCCTGCATGGATGCCGAACATTGTTCAGTCACCTTTCAAACGATGGTCAGATGTGATCAGCTGTAGACAGGAGACTAGACCTCTAGACTCTAGACTGGACATGGCATTCACAGCCGTTTCTTTTGAAATTTTGCGTTTCTCTTTTCGTGCACGCAGAAACCTGGACACCCGTCCCATGGTTGTGCAAGTTTTTCGTGTTGTTGGCATCTGCGGAGGGGTATCGTATCGGCATCTATCAGGGCTCAGGGAGTCAGGGCTCTCCAAGTGCAAAAGCAGCAGGAGCCCTGCGCGCTGCTGGGGTAAAGCAGCAAGTGCACGCTCCTAGGGTGGAGTGGCTCCTTTGACTGTACAAGCAATGAATTGAGTCAGAGGAGATAGGCCTGCGCTGCCGTGCCCCCGTGCCCTGAGGTTCGTGAAGATGCACGGGGCAGAGATACTTGTGTCAGTGTGTAACCTGCTCGCACGGGTCTGGTGGTGCCAAGATGGTCGATGGAACAGTGCACAGTGTGCAGAGAGTCTCCCCCCTCTCCTGTGCATTTGCCAGCCGGTAGATGGCATGCCGCATGCATCTCTAAACTGTAGGCTCTATGTCTCCGTTTGCATGCCACGTTTTACAAGACTCCATGACTTGGTGTCTCCATTTGCAACAGTTCTACTTCTATTCTACCTTGCATTCTTCTCCAACAAGAAGAGAGAGGCAACGCTAGCTATCGTGTAAACTTGTGCATGGGTACATGCCTAGATGTCTGAAGCGTGTGGCGTGACCTGACGAAATGTATGGCACGGCTGGATCAGACCACCACAGCACATATAGTTTCATTGGCTCAGGTCATGCGGTCCCCTAGTGCGTGCTCAAATCCCTGCCCATGGCATGTGACCGGCGCGTGTATCTTTTAGGAAACCTACTCATTCTATTCTTTGTTTTCGGCAGGAACGTCCACATTGCTAGTAGCTGTAGCTTTGTTCACACAGTGACATGACATAAAAAAGGGTGCTTGTCTCCTTACACAGTAACAGCGTGCCCGCCGAAGGTGTAGAGGATGTTTGTGGCCCCGGTGAAGTAGAGCACCATCATGGTCGGCCCGGAGTGTTTCACGCCATCAACCTGCAAGTACGGCATCGCCCATTCAACGAAATGCTTCGACGACAACACTACTCGATGGCATCAAGAGCTAGCTAGCATGTGCTCTCGAGACGCACTTGAATATATACGCGTGCGTTACCTGGCCGTGGATGATGGAGGCGATGGCGAGGTACCACGCCGTGTAGGTGGTCATGACGAGGCCCAGGAAGGACCAGATCCGGTAGTTGTGGAACGACGGGATGAACACCGTGGTGGCGCAGCAGGCGCCGAAGATGTACGTCCACGTCCGCTTGTCCAGCTTGTCGTTGATGTAGTAGATGTTGCTGCAGCAGGCATGTCATCACTTACAGTAAGAACTAAACACCCCTTAGCCACAGGCTCCATTGGCTTGCATCTATACCAGAAACAAACAGCCAGAGCAAAGACGGACCAAGCATGCTGTGCGAAACAACAGTGTAGCCTGTAGGCATGCGTCGTACCTTGCGCAAGCGATGAGCTGGATGACTGAGCCGAAGAGCAGGAACGTGCAGTTGAAGGCCAGGCCGACGTTCCTCCAGTGCCTCCCGAGCAGCCCGTCCAGCACCTCGAACCACTGCAGATCGATGCATCCGTGGTTGGTCCAGAACAAAGTTCTTCAGATGGCCACATGCATACTGGACAAGACGAGCAAATGCAACAAATTTCATGAACGCCGGTGCGTGTTTCTTCTCACCTGGATGACGTGGTTCCTGAAGTCGGCCTTCTTCTCCCTCTCCTTCCGGGTCCGGTACTCCACGTACAGGATGCTGATGAGGTACGCCGTCCAGCTGCCCATCAGGCCGTAGAAGAGCTGGAACAGGATGCCGCTCAGCATCCCCAGTTGCGAGAAGGAGTAGGGCAGGGTCAGGAGCACCTGAGCTACCTGAACAATTACATAAACAAGTTTCATGCATATGAGCTCAGAGCTCTCACTGGCCTCTGCTACAGGACGAATGAACCAGCTAGCTGATCGACCAGAACAAGGAAATAACAACGGCAAGGTCGTCACCTGGTTGGAGGCGCAGCTGAACCAGGCGTCGTAGGCCGAGCCGCCGTGCCAGAGGAGGCCGGAGAGGCGCGACTTGACGGTGTTGGAGTCGCCGTCCTGCTCCATCTCCACGTACCGGCCGACGCCGACCGTCTCCGGCGCCTTCTCGTTGGCGAGGCTCCCATTGGCCTCCGAGTCCATGACCTCTCTCAGCTAGATTCCTAACACTCGGTGTCCGTGTACTAGACCTCTCACCTTATTATGAGGCGTTGCCCGTGTTCAAGTCGAGAAGAGGTGGAGACCGGAGGGGGTGATATATATGCAGGGGGGAGTGAGGTGCCGGCCGCGCGAAGCAAGACTGCAGCACGTCCGACAGGTGAAGATAAAGAAACCCGTCTTTCTCGTAATCTCTCTGTTTGTTTCCAGGAGCTTTTTTGGATGCAAGTAATAGATAGAGCATGAAAAAAAAATTGGCAAAGGAAAGTGAGTCTTCCGGAGCTTCTCTTTCTGAACCATGTGTTTCTCGGCCAAAGTATCGGCGGCAAAATCGGGACGAGACGGGATAGCAAAATCGGGACGGCTAAATAAGGGGTTAATTGTGTTAAAGGATAGGTACATCGTTGTACAAGAGTTTTGTGTTAACCCGTCAAATGAACGTGATGATTTTAGATACATAGATGCGTTGGTTAAACCTTGAGTTGCAGATAGATATTGTATAGATAGAAGAGGTTTAAACCAACTATATCTTGTATCACACGTTGTAATCAAACTTTTGTAATCTGCTGGGAATTCTCCCTATATTAATACGAAATCGTGCGCATGCCAAGGTAGGCAGCCACGTTCACCTAATTACCATTACATCTTTCATGGTAATTAGAGCTACTTCCTCAAAATACATCTAAGATGCCATGGCCTCTCGTTCCTCATCATCGCCGTCAAGTGCTCTCGGGCCGCCCGTCTCCGAGAAGGTCACGCGAGAGAACTTCATTCGTTGGAAGGCCCAGGTGTTGCCACCGATCAGAGGTGCTCATCTCCTTGGTATCTTTGACAGCTTAATTCCGGCACCACCAGAAACAATCCAAGATGACAAGAAGAATGACGTCTCCAACCTGGCGTACGAGATCTGGCTGCCGTAGGACCAGCAGGTACTCGGCCACCTCGTCAACTCCCTGTCGTCCACAGTGCTTGTGCAGGTAGCTACGTTGACATCGTTGTCTGAAGTCTGGGACATGTACTCGGCACAATCACATGCACGAGTCCCCAACCTACGGATGCAACTTGCAAGCCTTAAGAGGGAAGCATGAACATCGCGACATACTTCAACAAGATGAAGGCTATAGGAGATGAAATTGTTGCTGCGGGAAAACCTATCGACAACGATGAGATGATATCCTTTATTTTGAATGGTCTTGATTTTGAATATAATCCCGTCGTCTCCTCTGTCTTGGGTCGGTCGGATCCAATTTCTATCAATGATCTCTATGCCCAAGTCATGGCATATGAGATGTGCCTGGACATGTTTGATCAACGTTCAGGAGGTCACTATCAATCCTCGGCAAATTCAGCTTCTAGAGGTTGAGGAGGCTTCAACCCTCATGGTCGCAGAGGAAGTCGCGGGTGAGGGACAGGCGACCGCGGCTCTGGAGGGCGCGACAATTTTTCCAACAGCAGCAACTCCTCCAACAGCAGTTTCAAGTCTGGAGGACAGTCAAGTCGACCTCAGTGTCAGATTTGCGGCAGGACAAATCTCACTTCCATTGAATGTTGGCATCAGTTTGAAGAAGATTTTCAGCCATCAAACAACAACAAGTCAAGCTCAACCACCTATGGTGTTGATACTAACTGGTATATGGACAGCGATGCAACTGATCATATTACCGGTGAATTGGACAAGATGACGGTGCGTGACAAATATGCTGGTCATGATCAAGTTCATACGGCAAGTGGTTCAGGTATGAAAATTAGAAGTATTGGTCATTCAACTTCACATACCTCAGTTCGCAATCTTTTATTAAAAAATATATTGCATGTTCCTAATGCTCATAAAAGTCTTGCTTCTATTCATCGTCTTGCCTTTGACAATAATATATTCCTTGAATTTCACCCGATTTTTTTCCTCATCAAGGACCGAAAATGAAGTAAACTCTTCATCAAGGCAAGTGTGAAGGAGGCCTTTATCCCTTAATTTCCAGCTCTTCTGAAGCAAGCACAAGTAAAGTACCGTTTGGAGTCAATAAACCATCCATGTACAGATGGCATAGTCGTCTGGGTCATCCATCTTTTCCTATTGTTAGGCATGTTTTGAAGAACAATAATTTATCGTTTCTAGATGATGCTAGTTGTAATTCAGTTTATGATCCTTGTTAAAGAGCCAAGAGCCATCAATTACCTTATGCAAATTCCAATAATGTGTCTACTTTTCCTCTCCAATTGATTCATTCTGATGTGTGGGGTCCAGCTCCAGAATCTGTTGGTAGACATACATACTATGTGAGCTTTATCAATGATTATAGTAAATACACACGGATCTATTTACTTCGAAAGAAGTCTGAAGTTTTCCAAGTCTTTCATAATTTCCAAAATCTTGTTGAGCGCAAGTTTGATAGGAAAATTTTATCCATGCAAATAGATTGAGGAGAAAAGTATGACGAATTGCATTCCTTTTTCTAGAAAATTGGCATCTCCCATCAAGTTTCATGTCCCCATGCTCATCAACAAAATGGTTCTGCAGAAAGAAAACATAGGCACATAGTAGGGGTTGGGCTTGCTCTTCTTGCAAATGCATCAATGCCCTTGAAATTTTGGGATGAAGCTTTTCTTACCGCTACTTATTTAACTAATCTTCTGCCTAGCAAAGTCATAAATTACCACACACCAGTAGAGCTCCTTCTTTAAGAAAAACCCAACTATGCTTCTTTTCGTGTTTTTGGGTGTGCATGTTAGTCGAACCTTAGGCCCTTTAATACAAGAAAACTTGCTTTCCGCTCCAAGAGATGTGCCATCCTTGGTTATAGTTCTATTCACAAAGGATTCAAGTGTCTTGATATTCCAACTGGTCGTGTGTATATCTCTTGTGATGTAATCTTTGATGAATCTGTTTTTCCTTTTGAAACACTGCATGAAAATGCTAGTGCTCGTCTCCGTCAAGAAATCCTTCTTTTACCGGATCATATTTTGAATATAGTAAGTTGTAATGCTAATACTACTGATGATCATAATCCACTTTGTGGTTCTAGTGGTGTGTCACATATGCAGGAGCAACCATGAGAAAAATTGGCACAAAATGATATCATGATCATTCAAAACGGGCAAGAAACACGAAGCTTTGCATACAATGAAGCAAATCCAGCAGGCACGCGAACCGAAGATGATGCGTTGGTGCTGATAGACGCTGAATCCCAGGGGGATCCTTCTGTTGCAATGTCCCCCGCGTGCGTCACCGCGCGCATCCGTCCCTCGCGAGCCGCGTGGCAGGCCACAACAGGCGGGCAAGCAAAGCTCGGCGGGCCGTGCCGCGCCTGGCGGGGAGCGCGCCCAGCTCCGAGCCGATGTGTGGAACGCACGGACAGGTGGGTTCTATATCCGTGCCCGAGAGCAGCATCTCGGAGTCAACAGAGATCTCCCCGCTGGGATCTTCTATGCCCACGACTTCGGATTTAACTACAGAACTTGAGTTTGTCTCCTTTCCAACACCAAATACTCCTCGACCAAGGACTATATCTCAAAGTGGTATTGTTAAACAAAATAATGGGACTATCAGATATGATTTTTCTCTCTTCTACAGGAGAGCCACATACTCTACAGGAAGCACTTGGGGATCACAGATGGACCAAAGCATTGGAAGAGGAGCTTATGGCGTTTCACAAAAATAAAACTTGTCACTTGGTTCCTCCTTCTAAAGGTAACAATCTTATTGATTGTAAGTGGGTGTATAAATTGAAAAGAAAAGCTGATATGGTATTGATTATGAAGATACTTTAAGTGGGTGTATAGATCGTTGTAAAGCAAGATTGGTCGCTAAAGGATTCAAACAAAGATATGGTATTGATTATAAAGATACTTTTAGTACTGTTTTGAAAATAGATACTGTTCGACTTGTGCTAACTAAAACTGTCTCAAGAGATTGGTGTTTGAGGTAGCTAGATGTCCAAATGCGTTTTTTCATGGTGTTCTTGAGGAAGAGGTTTACATGAGACAACCTCCAGGCTTTGAGGATGCAAAATTTTCAAACTATGTTTGCAAGCTGGATAAAGCTATTTATGGGTTGAAGCAAGCTCCCAGGGCCTAGTATTCACGGTTGAGTTCGAAATTACTTGATCTTGGGTTTAGAGCATCCAAGTCTCATGCATCACTATTTATTTATTCCAAGTCAAACACAGCCATATTTATGCTCATATATGTTGATGATATCATAGTGACAGGGTCCTCCATGGATGCAATTTCAGCATTGCTTAAAGATCTTCGGGCAGATTTTGCTCTTAAATATTTGGGTAATCTAAATTATTTTCTTGGCATTGATGTCAAACCAACTTAGGGAGGCATTATATTATCACAAACAAAGTATGCTTAGGATGTGTTGAAAAGAGTTGGCATGACAAATTGTAAGTCTTCTCCTACCCCTTTGGCAGCCTTGGAAAAATTATCCTATCAAGATGGCACGTTATTATCATTAGAAGATGGTACGAAATACCGCAGTATTTAACTCTTACTCATCCTGATTTGGCTTTTGCTATTAACAAAGTGTGCTAATTTCTGCATTCTCCCACAACTATCCATTGGGCGACTGTTAAACGAATTTTGAGGTATGTAAAAGGAACACTGAATATTGGGCTTGAGATATGCAAGTCATCTTCTACTTTGATAAGTGCTTTCTCTGATGCAGATTGGGGTGGTAGCATTGATGATAGAAGGTCTACTGGTGGCATTGCTATTTATTTTGGTCCAAACTTAATTTCATGGAGTGCCAGGAAACAGGCAACTGTCTCTAGATCAAGTACCGAAGCAGAGTATAAATCATTGGCCAAAGCTACAGCCGAAACTATTTGGGTAGAAGCATTACTATCGGAATTGGGTGTGAAATTAAAAGAACCGCCTTGTTTATGGTGTGATAATCTTGGTGCAACTTATTTGTTAGCTAATCCTATCTTTCATGCACGGGCTAAACATATTGAGATTGACTTTCATTTTGTAATAGAAAGGGTAGCAAGGAAGCAGTTAGAAATTCGCTTCATTCCTTCTGAAGATCAGTTGGCCGATGCTTTCACCAAAGCACTTTCATCTAGGGAGTTCAAAAAGTTCAAAGGTAATCTAAACCTCAGAAGCAAGCGCAGTTAAGATTGAGGGATGTTGTTAAAGGATAGGTATATCGTTGTACAAGAGTTTTGTGTTAACACGTCAAATGAACGTGATGGTTTTGGATATATAGATGCGTTGGTTAAACCTTGAGTTGCATATAGATATTGTATAGATAGAGGAGGTTTAAACCAACTATATCTTGTATCACACGTTGTAATTAAACTCTTGTAATCTGTTAGGAATTCTCCCTATATTAACACGAAACCGTGCGCATGCCAAGGTAGGCAGCCACGTTCACCTAATTACCATTACATCTTTCAAATTGTACATGAAAAAAAGCGCATATAAATTTCCCGTGCACTTTCATCTAACCTCCAGAGGCTGTGATGATGACTGGCTTCCTTCTTCATCCCTATTTCTCACAATTCTGAACCTTTAACTTTAATCTTGAGTCATATTCTAATTGGAGGACCATCCATCACAGGAGTATCGCTAAATACCTCCATGTCGATGGATTTAAAGCTCGACTAGTCTGTATCAGTAAACTCTAAAGGTAAAAATATATAGGATGTAGGGGTGCATATGCACCCACACCAAAATGTAAAACTAGTGTGATTTAGGATCGAATTTTACAATGCACGCAACTGTCACATCTCATATTCATGCGGTATAAGCAGGTCCACCCCTCTTGAATTTACTTTAGATTCACTATTTATAAGGATGAGAGACAAATGCAGCTGCTTATAAATAGGAGGAATTTCCCACTTGAAGGTAGCTGATGCGAAGGGCAACACCTGGTGAGTGATGAGTGGTGACCCGGTCATACACCGCAACAGAGACTAACTTGAGGGCTCGTGTGCTTAAAAAAAATTAAAAGGCACGATGGATGCGTATATATCTACATGCAGCCGTGGTTGGACCCCCACCCCATGCAAGGCTCGAGCTAAATTTTTTAGAAAAAAGTGTATTTTCACCCTTAGTATTTGGAAAGTGTGACATTCATCATGTTTTAATTCGTGCAAACTAATTATATGGGTTCATTAGCCATTCCCACCTCAATTTAACAATGGTTTAGTGTTATCTAATGAAAGTTTATGCCACGTAATAATCCGACTAACCATTGCTTAGCAATGTAATAAGTCAAAAATATAAAATTCACAAAAAAATTTAGTAAATACTCTAAAATTTCTACTCATAATGTTTTTGAAAATTAGCGGAACCAATTCACGTCGAGCTGTTATAGCGATTGACTCGACGGCTAAGCAGTGCTTAGCACGATGCGTGCATGGTCAGAACCGATGTTATATGATGTTAAACCATTGTAAAATTAAAGTGGGGATAATAAATGCACCATTTTAGTTAGTTAAAAGATTTATTGCACCAAATTAAACATGAGGATGAACGTCACGCTTTTTACAATAATAATGAAAAGTATATTTTATTTTTTCTTCAACTTTTTATTACTAGTCCATCAACCCGTGCTCCCGCACGGACTAATATTTTTAGAAGCTATTATATTCGAAAATTCTTTAGAAATTAAACTCCTAGCTAATAATCAAAATTAATTACCTAATACTCTCTTATTTTTTTAAATACATCAACATAATACTTATATAGATATGTACCTAACTTTGTCCAGTTGTGATTGATTTTTAATTAATAATTACTCTATGCACTTTTTCATCCATATTCATACTTTTTCCATTTTGTATCGCACCTCCGATCCTCCATATATTATGTTTAGCATACAAATCAATATTTTTCATCGATTCCTCACATATATGTATAAATGGTCTAAATGGTGACACTCATCATATGTATATACTTTAACTTAGTATTTTTATATTAATAATAACACAAATAGGTAATTTAGAATTATATATTAGTTTATTTTTGACATTTCTGTATGATGCACATGAAGATAATTAGATTAAGATTTAGATGTTTAATTTAGGTTATTTTTAATAACAACTTACGTGGGTAATATAGATTAAATTTTAGAATGACATTTTAAGTTATGCTTTATAATGATATGTATTAGTAAATTGGATGAAGATTATGGGATTACTTTAGATTATTTTTTATAATAGCTGAGCTCGGTAATTTAGATATAGGTTTAGAGCTCATTTTTGAATATTTTCACAATGATAGTGGTGAAAACATAATAGATCAATGGCTATGATTATTAGAGTTTACATGATTGGTGTTTGATATTTTTGATTTTTATGAGAATTTGTCTCTTTTTTTCTAGCTTGTCTCATGGGAACTAATGCGGAGTCTCCAATGGAAAAAAATGGGACTACATTGCTAAAAAATATTACCATAAGCTACCTCTCGTTTGTTAAATATTCAAACACAATAGATATATATTATTATCTTTATCCAATTGTGATAGATTTTAGTTAGTAATTACTCTATAATATTTTCATCCACATTTATAATCTTTAACTTTTTCACTTTGCATCGCAGGTATGCGCTTGAATTTGTTTAATGAACCCTAAGTTTGTGATACAATTTTAACATAGAAATATATATGCTCATCACTTCCTCTATATCTTTATAAATGGTGACACATCATGTGTATAGACCTTAATTATTATATCATATACCAATAGTGCAAGATATTGACGATTTAGATCATATATTGCTGTATATTTTTAATTAAGGTTATTTGATTCAAACGTAGAGTTATCATGTTATTTTTAATAATGGTATGTGTGGGTAATATAGATGCAAATTTAACAGGTTACTTTAAGTTTTTAAGTAATAGCGGTGGGCAATTTGGTTGCAAATTAGGGGGTTATTTTAAATATTATTTATAATGGTATAAGTGGGTAATTTTGATGAAGATTAAGGGGTTATTTTATTTTATTTTATATAATAGCAGAGGTGGGTAATTTATATATAGATTTAGGAGGTTAATTTAGGCTATTTTCATAATGGCATAGGTGGGTAATTTTTTAGAAAACATAATAGATCTAATGGCTATGATGATTTGAATCTATCGATCGATAGTCGGATGTTTTGCTTTTTTGTGAGAATTTTTAGGGTTTCTCTCTTTTTCTAGAGTGTCCACCTAGGAATCCTATGTGGCTTCACCTAAAGGCTTCGAAAGGAGCCTCCAATTAGTAATAGTAAGATAAGATGTCCTTGCAGCTTCGCCGCTCGCTGGATCCTCGCGTACGGTGTGCCGAGAGTGCACGGTTCGCACCTGTGCTACACGAACGTTGCCATTAGACATGGGCATGGCGCTTGCCCGGCAGATCGCAGGGTTAGCTCAGTAGCTCACCGGAGAGTCCTGCTCATGCAGCGTATAATTTTGCCGTCCGGGGTTAGCTTTTGCCACCAGTAGAGCCCTTCCCCTTTTAGCTCCCTTTCCGTTCCCACGCCGCCTCGCGCCGTCGCTGCGCTGCTCCTGCAATCCTGCACCGAGCTAGAAAAGGCGCTTTGCTTGCCCACATGGATCGGAGGACATGCCCCGCCGGCCGCCGCTCGCCGCCTCCTCAGCGGCCGGAGCACCACCAGCGCCCTGCGTGCACCACAAACCCCGCGCGCGGGCACCGCCCCACTCCACAAAACACGCGTGGCACTGCCTCCACCCTCGCCGCCTCGGAGCACCGGAGCAAGCAAATGGCTTCCGCGATCACGGTGGCAAGGGGAGGCCCCCATGCGGCAGGGAGGAGGTGTGCCTTGGCCACCTGGTCCGGGGACATTCCGTCCTTTTAGCCCGGTGCGATGTCCCCCGCTTTGGCGACGCTCTTTGGAGCCTTTCTAGGCACCGGTTCTCGCGCGCGCCCCACGCCCACGAGGCGCCTAGTAAACAAAACAACTTCATCCTCCCATCACTCTCCGTGGCTACTCCGCCCGCCTCGCCCATTCTGTAGCCCTGCGCCTACTCCGTCCGCTCAACAGAGAGAGGCTGCAGCAGATTGCAGAATACAGATGGAGGATACTAACCACGGTCCCAGGCCCATCTCGTCCTTGAGAACTGAACGCGCAATTCGTGAACAGAGCATGGGCATGTGGGACGAGCAAAGATAATCCAGTCGTGCCGTCGTGGATGGACGAGTCCTCAGTCCTCTTTGGCCAAACGAACTCCCACGCAACGCATCCCCGAAATGTTGCCCGGGGAGCAAGAGCCCGTGTTCGGTGTAGTGTTACTCGGCGACTTCGCCGGCGGCGGCGTTCCACCTAGGCACCGATCGAGCACGATCTTAGATATGATCATTGATCAAGCACTCCGAGGAGTAAGATAAACGGGCCACTCGATGTGGTCAGTTCTCCGAGTACGGCGCACGTCCGCTCCGGGTATAAAATCTAAAATGAGTAGTAAAACCCTTCACTCTGGGCTGGCCGTTTCGATCTTCGTAAGCTCATGGATGTGCTAGCCCTAACTAAAAAAGGGTCTGATTTGGCGCTGTAATTAAGCGATCAGCTAGGCAAAAACAGCAAACGCCTGCTATCATGGCAGTTGTCAGAATATCTCTGCAAAGTTGGGGACGAAAAGCTACAGCAGCATGCATCCAAACTCCAAAGCGCTGTACAGTTTCGCTTGGATTGAGCTCTTGTTGTGAGGTTCAGAATCTGCTCCATTCGATGCAGTGTTGGCAGCTCCAAACTTTGGCGAGGCGAAAAAGCAAAGGCTGCTCAAGTGCACATTCAATTTCCTCTACTGTCTTTTCAGTATGGGAGGTATCATTGACAGCTCGGCTGCAAATTTTTTGGAAAAGTTGGGCTTCGATTTCTGGATATTCAAATCGAAATGTGCACGATGTGTACCTACCTAGCATCTCATTTGTACCTGCATCACTGTCACTGATGTGTGGACACTGAAGAACAGTTCTCATAGTCCAGCTACAGTTAACTAAGCAGTATCCTTAAGCCTTGACTGACCGCTTGCGGCTTGCTTATGCAGTAGTATTTGGCTATTTGCAGAATATTTCCTCTCTAATGACCAACTCAGGGCACCTGCCAAAATGCTACTCGATTGAAAAATTATTTGGTGGGGGAACGAATGGGTAACCAATGAGAAAAAGGCAGTGCAAAGGTTGTAGCCAGCAGGAAACGATGCCGCAGTAAACAGATAAGCCGCAACACGAGAAAAGTTGAACAACCAATCGTCTGCATCAGTGTATGATGACACGGCATCATAACCAGAGATCTGTCATTTCCTTTCTCCCAGCTCTCGTCTGAAGAGAAAGTCAGAAGGATCGGCATCATAAGACCAGGATCATGAGAGGCCATAAAACCACGGGACTCCATGATGTCTGATTAAGCCCCAAATCTTGGATCAGGTCAGGATCTCCCCAACTGTAAAGGTGTAAATTACGCACAAGGGATGTACATTCTTCAGGCGGAGTATATGCCAAGCTGGCAAGTTCTGACGAACACTCAAAAGCAAGTGGCGCCACTTATTCTCACTTGAGAAAGCCACTTTCTTTTAGCCCTCTTTTCCAAGGAGCATCGTCTCTTCGCGTCCAAAAAGAAAAATGAAAAAGCAAAGACGTGCATATTCTCCTCTACACCAAAAGGATGTCAAGAGCCCAATTTTGTTCCCATGTACGAGCTGGCTCTGCCATGAATAGATTCCCTCGCCGATGGAGCCTATAATTCGTTATAAGTACAGAGTGCACACGGTGCCTATATTTTTTTGAAAAGAACATACGGTGCCTCTATGCTGAAGCAAATAGCACAGAAATACTGGAGTGTTCAGCAGCCCATGAGACTTGCCTGGCATCATGTCCCTGATTCAGTGGGCTTCTCCCTGGCAAAGCTCGTATCATTAGATGGCCTGAAGCCACGTTCTCTGAAGAATGTCCTGGAATCAATGCCATGATAAGGCTGCAGAGCAGCAGTATTTAGCGTTGTTTTTAATCAGTGCACCTGCACATCTTTTATTACGGTTATGGCCCTGAATAAACCTGCCCCTTGGGATTATACAACAAAGCATATTCATGTGTCGGTAAACAAACAATGCCTGCCGTCGCCTGCCTGAATGCCTGAGTGTATTGGATGGCACAATAAAGCTGCCGATGGCCATTGATCACACGCAGGTAGCTTAGCACCAAAGGCTTCGATGTGCATGCAGGTAGCAGCCGTAGCAGGCTAGCAGCAGCTCATACTTTAATCGGCCGAGCTACTGCCGCCAATGACTGGTCGGGAGTTTTTGCCCCCTGTTTTTCTGTCTAGATGAACTTATAATGCGATTCTACTGTTCACTCAAGTGGTCACAGACTGCTAGCTGATATGCGCCTGTTAATTGGAAGCATGAAAGGATGAAGCCCTGCTGCGTCTACATGTTGCCATGATTAGGAATTCAAGGGTGAGTACTCTACCACTCTACATAATCTTTTTAAGGTTGTTATTTCAATCAACAGAAGTAGGCGTGGCATGCCATACCCTCACACTGTCTTTTCTTGGTGCACTTATTAGGCAAGCTGAAGCTTTCCCATCTTTGCGATCGTGTCTCGCGAGATTGTGCTTATTGCAGCCCGCAGACCTAGCAAATATGGGCGAATTATACCGTCCACCTTGCTAATTGCCTTTGACCGAGATTCTCATCTCCTACCTTGATCTTCATGGAAGCATCCCATCGTTCACAGCAACTTGAGACTTCGTGTTTGATTGGATTTGCGCCTCGGCATGATGGAATGATGGATTTGGCCCCTGAGCCGGCACACCACAGCAAAGCGCCTGCGCCTTTTGCTCGGCACGCACAGCCGCCAGGCCGGCCGCGCCCGCGCGAGCCTGGAGGCAATGAATAGCCCGGAGGGCACGAGCCTGTGATGGCGGGCGGGCGCTCTCCTTTTGCTGCGATCCCGACCCGTAGCGGTAGCAGCTGTAGCCTGTAGAGCGCGCGCGCATTGGGCTCAATCATGGTCCCGAGCCCTCACAGGCCAGGAACGGTGCTGCCTCGGCGCAGGCATGTTGCCGAGCACAAGGGCCGCGCCCGGGCAGAGAGAGGTAGCAACGCGCGCAAAGCTTTGGCCCAGCGTCTACGTATGCCTCTCTGCTCGTGCCACCAAGGAGGATCGGGCGCGCTGGGCGCAACGCAACACCATGATTAGCGGCCTCCGTCATCGCTCCCCCAAGAGAAATCATTCTGTCCGCCTGATATCGACCCCATCCTCGCGTTGCCATCCGGCACGCGTGGAGATGGATGGCGCGAAACAACAACCGCAAGAAGGAGCCTGCTAATCTGCTCTGCTTGAGCCTGCAGTGATCGATCGGTGTCCGGTTGTCGCCTTGCCCCGGACCTGTAGCTAACGCTTGCGGGGTCTTTGTTTGACAGCGTATGGCGTCCAGCCGGTCACTGATGGCGCGACGGCAGGCATGTATCTGCCGGGTCGCACCGCTCTTACGCACTTGCGGGCCTTTAATCTTCACATTGAGCTAGGAGGGGACGCTGTCTGGGACCAAGATTTCGAGCACGCTTCGTTCAAAGGCTAGCCCCGCTCGGCACGACGACGCGATGAGGTCAAAGCAGCCTCGCTTTCCTTCCCCGCGGCCGCGTGGCCGTCGCAAAGCCCCCGGCCGCGGCTGAATCCGCAAAGCGCCCGCCCGTTCCGTGCTAAAAAGGTGCCGAAAAGACGGGCGGCGCTTTCAGATTTGCTTTCACCCGCAGCGGCGTGTGTGCTCATTTGGCCTGCGAGCTCGCCCTACTTACATCACCATGGGGACGCCGGCGAAAGGAGGCCGCTGCAAACCTGCACGCCGTGGGGCACTGGAGTGGCCGGAGTCGTCGGATGCGCGATCCGACGCGCGTAATCGTGCTGCAAAAGCTAGCCCCCGCCCGGTGCATCGCGTGGTACGCTGATCCCTGGAGATCGAGCGTGGCAGCGAGAGAGGTGGGGTGCAGTGGTGATGCAACGGCTGATGATGAGCTTTACCGCTCCGGACTACAGGAGGGAGGAATCTTAGCGGAACAAAGGCCAGCATCCATTGACGTCTTGGCAGGCTCTTCTTGCCCTCGTGCCTTTTAATCATGGCATTCCATGGAATCGGAGGGCAAGCATTATCAGCAGGGCATGTGACACGCTCGCCCCCATGCTAGTCGTTGGTTTCAGTTAAGCATGTCTGTCCTTGGCTCCTTGCGCACTGGTTTTCTCTTTTTCGCCGTGTATTTGTGCGCCCAGCTGAAGGTTGCAGCCGAAGTTGACCACAAGCGACAAAATGGTGTTTTTCATATTATTCACAAGGAAATTGAGAGCCGGATTTTCTCTAGTATCTTTCTCTGTCTTCTGCTTAGATGTAGTCTTCAGTGATGAGAAAAGGAGGTAGGTTCTTTTTTAAAATAAATAAAAAAGAGGTAAATAAAAAAGAGGGTAGGATTCGCATCGGCATCCACCAAGGTTTGGCGGCTGCAAATACATTTAATTAAGAAACCTGTAAATTAAACCATACGAGTAGACATAAGAACGTTGGTAGCCCTTGTTACAACTTATACACGTCAAATTGTCCACCCAGTTGGAGGAGTGCAAATTGGTCTTTCAAAAAAAAACATTTGCAAATTTGGACTGAAAATTAGCATGGGCGTGCAATGGGTTTCGTTTTAACTCATGGGCCTAATCATTCTTGTGTACGGAGAGAACGATCTTGGGCCCTACTAAAGTAGATGGGCTTAGTAATGTCAGTTGCGAATCACTAGGCCTACCAGATAAAAAGCCCATTTAAAACAGCGAGGAATTTTTGCCCGAGTTCGATGGGCTATAATTGGGCTCGACTTGCATGTCTATGAGAGGCTGAGAGCGAAGCTTGAACATGCTCAATTATAGCCCAACTATGCACTGCTGCTGCTGTTTCGCACCTGACGCAAACCGGTGGTCACCGGACACGGACGAACCGTGCGGCTGATAGCGAAGCTTGAACATGCTCTGAACTTTTATACCTGTGGTAGGAGCATATCACTGTATTGATTGGTGATTGCTGTCGCTCTGTTGAAAGACGGTCACGGATCGGACTGCAGCCGAACCGCGTTTCCATCCATCACCGGAAGATTAGGACATGAAGCTGAAAGCGCAATCATAGCGATCTCGAAAGCTTTTCCGCTAGGGTCCTGCTTCCCCCAAACTCCCAACTTTAACACTATGCAAAACGAAGATTCCCCATCATATCAAACTTGCGGTATATGCATGGAGTACTAAATGTAGACGAAATCAAAAACTAATTGCACAGTTTTATTGTACTTTGCGAGACGAATCTTTTGAGCCTAATTAGTTAATATTTGATCAATAATTTACAAATACAAACGAAACGCTACAGTGTGCTACAGTGCTACAACAATGATTTTGCATCTCTAAAGTTGGGCAACAGCTTAGATTTCCTCGTCTGGTCATGAAGAGACTGAGCAGTAGCTTCGTCGACGTCAGTAGCAACAGACCAACCGCAGGATCTGGCTATCTGGAGTAGACCTGTAGGCTGTAGCACGCTACCACTCACCCAGCTAGCTCTAGCACATCGATGCACGAACGGCAAAGTGACAAAGTCATCGATTCACATGCCACGGTAAGTGTGAGTGAGCCCGTGAGGCCTTCGACTGCGACGACAGGATGACAAGCAAGTCAAGCTGGAGTAACTTTCAAGGAACATCGATAACATTTCAACCCTTTCGTCTTTTCCCCACAGTCCAACAGTTAAAAGGTAAACTAATCATCATCACGTAATCTATAGCGCGAGGGACAACGATCGGGTACATCGTCTCGGCCCAACAAATCGAGGAAGCGTGGAGAAGAAATGAAGAATGCAGAGGTCATCACGTGCTACCAGTTATCCTAAACCCTACGACATAAGCTAACCTACCAGTAGAAATTAAAGCTGCGATAGATGCGATCCGGTGTGGAGAGATATCGTTGTTTTCTCGAGTTAGCCGTAGTAGCAGTGTCGTCAGCCTGCCATGGGCAGGGCGACGGCGACCCCGCATTTCCTTTCTCGAATCTTATCTCTGCCTCCGTCACGCCGGAAGCGGCGCACCCGGACAAGGACAAGACCACACCGGCGGCGGGTAGCGAGCGTGCTCTGCTCGCTGCTTTACAACGACGACTCTTGCCGCCTCCATTTCACACGCGCTGCCCGGCTGGGTAGCTCAGAGCAGGGCGACGGCGGCGAGGGTGGCGGCCGCGAAGATGAGCAGCGAGGAACGGGCGGCGCCGACGTGGGCGTCGCCGGTGGCGAGCTGCTCGCCGCCGAGGTATACCATGCTGCCGTTCGTGGGCTGCACGCCCGCGGCCTGCGGGTTCTCGCCGGAGTACTTGCCGCTGTAAAAGACAAGAGAGTCACGGTTAGCACGTGGTAGAAACGTAGTAGAAACAAAAATATACTTCTGCTACTGCCACAGTCAAGTTCTTAACAAGTTAAACATCGTGGCAGTACAAGAATTGAAGTTCGATACTGTTGTACGTGAGCATGCGAGATCTTTTGCCCAGGACCGTAGTGCGAGTACATGGATATTTTGGGCAACGCGTAAATGCGGTTGCACGCATCTGAGCGTGGGAACATGGGGTGCAGTTGGGGGCTGCTGGCTGCAGGCCAAATCAATGGCATGGGAGTATGGGACCGTACGGCGAAACGGCTAGAAGGCGGCCCAGGACAGGACAGTGCTGCGTGTCAGCGGCCGGTTGGCCTGTGCGCGCAAAAGGAGGTGACCCACTGACACCCGCCTCATACTGTGACACTGGGTCCACGGATCCAGAGCCTGAGAACCGTTGATGCTACGGTGCCTCTGCTATTAGCCGTTGAATTGTCCGTCACCGCCTCTAGTGGGAACCATTCAACGGCTTGACATGACAGGCTTTTTTATTTTTTCTTTTGACAGGAACATGTAACAGCAGCAGTTGGAAAAAGATGCTCATCAGTCACCAGGAGGTCGTGTGGACTCTGTGACCTGTGAACTGATAATTTTTCGGCGTGGTGTCTAGTGTGGCGTCTCAGCTCTCCAGCCCTGCCCTCCACCAAACCACTATGATTTCCCATCCGAATTAGGAATTCTGTCATGGGATGAGGATGATTTCCCACCCGTCCTATCGAAACCCCAACCAACGTCTTGCGGAATTCTACACGGAATCGTTTCCAAGAATTCGAAGTCAAGATTGCTAGGAGATTTGTCAAACTTAAAATTGAAGCCTTCGCGACTCGTGCATGCCAAGACAGAGACTTCCACGTACTAGATTGCTTTGGTCCCTATCACCATTAAGCCCTCTTGGTTAAAACTGCCCGACCGTGCATTTCGCGCCATTTACCGTTAGTGCTTAATTAAACGACGGTGAAGCTTCAAGCAGGAGACTTCAGTTTGGGGCAAAGGATTCACCTGGTGGTGCTCGGGCAGAAGGTGATGGCGTAGCTGGTGCCGGCGGCGCACGTGAAGGTGGAGGTGGAGTCGTCGTAGGCGTAGCTGTAGGCGCGCGGGCACGCCGTCTTGAAGAACTGCGAGTAGGTCGACGGCTTGCACGTGTTGGGGTTCCCGTAGGCGCCACTGCAGCAGTACTGCGGCGTCCCGAACGCCTCGCACGCGCTGCGGCACGCCACGGGCCCGCCGGCGCCCGTGGCCGCGGCGGTGGCCATGACCCTCAGATCGGCCGGGCACGCGCCGTTGAGGTCGACGAGGCACCCGGTGGCCATGCACTTGCCGCCGTCGGCGGACCCGTTGGTGCTGCCTCCGCCGGCGGCGGCGCCCGCGCCCTGCGGGACGATGAGCATCGGGACGTTGTAACCGTCGACGAGGCTGACGTCGAAGAAGTCGAGGCCGCCGGAGCCGTCGAGCGTGAACTCGGCCAGCGTGGCGGGCGGCGCCGCGCCGCCGCCGTTGCACTGGACGCTGCCGGACCCGCAGTCGCCCGTGGCGCAGGTGAACTTGCCCGTGGTGGCATCTGTGGCGCAGAGCGTGCGCGCCCACATGCGGCCCGACCAGCTCGCCGGGGCGTCCACCGTCGCCGACGCGCCGTGAGCCAGCGCGAACCCTGTCGTGGGCAGCGGGGCCGTGCCAGCGCCGGAGAGCAAGCCCGGCCACACCGTGTAGCCGCAGTTGTTGGTCATCGTGAACGTCGCCGACCACGCAGCTGCAAGCGCCGAGAAATTAGAGCTCGATTCGGCACAGATCACAAAAACAGCAAGGAAACACGAAATGCTCAACGCGAACGAACGGAAGAGGAGCAGAGAGCGAGCACTCACCTGGAAGCAGGAGGAGCAGAGCAAATGAGCAGAGAGCGACATGAGCTGATCTCCGCGCCATTTCGATCTTCACTTGCTGAATGTCTGGCGCGCACAAGTCTCAGCTCCAAGCTCTCCGGCGCTCGCTCCTTGCCGCCTCTGCTTTCGTGTAATGGGCCGGGAGAAGATGGGAGGGTGAGACGACCAGCCGGTCGCTCGATTTATAAAAGAACTCACAGGCAGGCAAGCGCTCAGGCTCTCAGCGCAGCCAGCCCAAGAAGACAGGGAGGGGAGCCGTATCCGCCCGTCCGACGCACATGGAGTGGGAAAAACTGGGCCCAGAGCGTCAGTCTCCCTTGCAAAGTCGGCAGCGGCCTCCTCTCGCCGACCTCCCCTGTTTTGTTCGCGCGTAGCGTAGCTACCGCCTACCAGTCCGGCAGCCCCACACGCCTTGCTCGGCGTCGCGGAGGTCGGCGAGAAGGCTCAAAAATATCTCGACGCCGGTGCGCAACCGACCTAAGCTTGGTATGATCTCCTTGTCTGGTCCTCCAATTTTATAGGGGTACGGGACGGGGATGGGCAAGACGGAGGTTTTTGACCCGGGAAGAAATGGGGAAGTCGAGCAGGAAAAGAAAGCTCTGCCGCGGGAAGAAGCTGTGCCCGTGCGGTTTCTGGTGACGTGCGCGCTGTACTCGTTTCGTTTCACCGATCTGATTTTCCCTCCGCCACGGAAATGCTCCTACCGGAATAGGAGTATCCAAAAAAATCGGCGCCGTTTCTCCTCCTCCGCAAGGCACGGCAGACGGCTGTTATCTCCGTGGAATAACAGGGATGGAATACGGCGTGCATCCGGTTTTGGTATGCATGTGTTTGATATAAGATTCACGCATGGAACAAATCCAGGGCGACCTGGGTTAACAGATTCGACAACGACAGCGGCAAGCTCCAGACCTCCAGTGCTCGACGCAAACATTTGTGCGGATCCGTTGGTGGCAAGCGAGCACATCCCCGGAATCACCCATGGCCATGAACCATGAGGGGAGCAGAGCACAACACAACAGCTAGAGCCGAGGACAGCCAACCACAAGCCACATGTGCGCGAGCGAGAGCGTAACATGCAGCGAGCCAGACAGGATCCCCGGCGTTCCCGAAAGCGGCGAACCGAGCAGCCGGCGATCGTGTGGCTGCTGGCCCACGGAATTCGGCGGATCGGCTGACGGGGACGGGCCCACGCACATGCTGTGTTGCATGCGTGCAGTGTGTCATCTTATCCGAAAAATTTTAAGCATGTTGCATGCATGCAGGGCGCGCTTTAACGCCGGGCAGAGGGCACTGCTGCCAAACCGTCAAAAAAGGCCGCGCGACTCTGAAGAACATCGACACGTATTGCAAAGGCTAACAGGCATGATAAAAATGCAGGAGCCCAATTCAGGTGTTGCACCGTATTTGGTGTCTTGGATAGATAGTTCTTACGGCTTTTGCTACTACTTTCAAAGCTCTCTTCCACGGTTTGGTACGCAGGTTCGGTAGTCACTACCTCACCAGAAAAAGGGTTGTCCGCGTGGCTCCAGCGGAGACTGGCATATCCGACATACAACGCGCACATGTTTTGTTTGCACCGAATGGAAAAAAGATTCAGAGGATCTTAGGCAAAGGGATGACTGATCTCCATCAGCACCCTTTAACGATGACGAAAAAGGAGGTCACAGCTTCGACTGTTTTTGACTCAACCATCTTCTAGGCTGGCTATCACGTCTTTTCCAGACGGTTTGGTGAGCCTGAATACCCGTGACAACTCTGGATGGCGTTCCAATTTCCAGCGGAAGTCCTCGCAACAGATCAGCAAGAGTGGATATACACTGCTTTTGGCAACTACAAGTCTGAATGTTCAGGGGATCAGCAGAGTATTTAGCTAGTACCGGTGACTCATATCCAAATCCAATGGGAGTACTCCCTCCGTCCCAAAAAGAATACAACTCTCGCTTCTCGAGAAGTCAAATAGTTTTAAGTTTGATCAAATTTATAAAAAAATATTGCCCTTCACGTTTCTAAATAGATTTAGTATGAAAATATATTATATGATTAATTTATTGATATTTATTTTGTACTGTACGTAAATTTGATCAAATTTAAAATTTGTTGAATTCTTATGAAGTGAGAGTTGCATTCTTTTTTTTATGAAGAGATTATGCATCGTGTCTCCTTCCAACTCCGCCGTCTGACTACTGCCTTTGCAAGAAAAGTGAGCACCGTACCAGATCGGCATGGCGAGAAAGCGCTGGGTGCAGGGGGCAGGGCATGAGCTCCACTCCGTTCTGACTTGCCAAGCCGAGTGGGTGGTGACACAAGCGGAGGAGCTTTTGTGACGGACAGAGAATGAAGTTTTATCCATCCATGGACATAGACGCAACTAGCAAGCACCCTTTTAACGACAAAAATGTAAAAGGCGGCTCGGCTGTTGAGCGGCTTCGGGTTTTTCTCCTAGGGATTGGGCCCATTTCATGCGGAAAGTGGCTAGCAGAACATGGTGACCATCTTCTCGCCAAAGCTTGCAGCATTGATCAGAAAAATCGATCGAGTTGCGGCAGGTTCTTTTTTTCCCAACGAAAGTGCATGATCAGTTAACTCCATTGATCACTCGAGCTGCGTCCGTGTGAGTTGTGACGGCACTGTCCATGGCTGTTCTTCTCAACCTGCGGCGGAAAAGGGTTCAGCACGCCATAAACCGATCGAATGGAAGTGCGAGACAGGCGATTCACGTCGCTGTTTACGTGCTTATCCACCATGTTGCAGTTGAAACAAGCTTCGTTTTATTTGTCATTTTGGCATCCTTACGCCTTGATTTAGCGTCGGTCGAGTTTTTATGCATCACACTGACACACTGTTCCATCTCTCCTTGCCCTAGTAGAAAGCTGCAGTAAGAAGGAGGGCCTCAACTTGGGATAAAAGTGTACAATTGTACACTTTATATTATTTTGCAAAATGTAGAGAATTAAAAATGTACTCCCTTCGTTTTAGGTCGTTTTGACTTTTCTAGATAGATAGATTTTCCCATGTATCTAAACATAACATATATGTAGATGCAGAGAAAAAATATATATTTAGAAAAGCTATAACGACCTACAATTTAGGATGACATATAAATAGTTCAGTTGATCAGCATTTTAATTGGCTCATATAATTATAAAACAACATACATATATTATTTCACTCCTATACAATCTCTTGCATTGGAATTGCCGGATTAGCAAATAGGGGATCGTTAATAGGATGAAAATGGACGAGAATGAGCAGGAAAACCCGTCTCGTTTCCGTTCACACATTTTATCATCGAAAATGGGACCGGGTCCGGAATAGCAGGGAGCGGGATGAATGGGACTATAGAAATGGGACGGAATCGGGTACTTAAGCGGGAACTCATACTTTGGTATGCATGCACATGACATTTTTGGTTTTTGCTGCTTCTAGTTGCCAACCATGTTTTGATACCTCTAAGGACTCTTCAGCAAATATATGCTAGCATGGCCTCTTGGGCCATAAGTTGTTTATTGGGGTATTGAGCTAGAGCTATGTACGTACCAATGCATATTAAATCTATCCTGGATTTATCAAATACGGGATAAATACAAGTTTATCCTGGCTAAAAACGGGATCCCGCAAAAATAGACGGGTGGACCCTCTTCCGCTTCATGTCCCATTTCCAGATTTATCTATAAATACGAAAATAGGCGGGTCAAATGTGAAAAACGGGACGGGATGTCCCGTCCGTTTTCAATCTAGTCATTAGTCCATGCCTATTTCTTCATGCTTTCTCATCGTGACTATCTTTCACAAGAATCCATTTCTTTCCACTCGAGTTCGCACTTCTATTTAGGTATGGCAGGCAATCGTAGATATTTTTTTGGCCATTTGTCAACACCACAAAATATTTATATGAACACACATGAAGGAAGGAGACCATGCCACCATCAAAGAAGGATATGCCACCTGCGGCATAAAGGAGGCTATGCCGGATCAAAGTTGATGTGGCCATGACCTGAGCCTGGCATTAAGGACAGGGGCGGATCTGCAGGGGGTACTGGGGTGCTGCAACACCCCCTGCAGGCCATGCATATCCATGTAGTGTTAGTCTTTTAATCTTCAATTTTTACAGAAAACGTGTGGTTAGCTTAATTTTATGAGTGTCAGCACCCCTTTGATTAGATCCAGGCTCCGCCCCTGATGAAGAGGATCCCATGCCGTGCTAGCTGGAGATCCAACTTTGGCCAAGACATCGAGGATCATCCACACTATTACATGCACAAATGGAGAATGTTTGTGTCTTTGTTACCTAGTCCCCATGACCACACAAACGTTAGCAGCTCCACACCAACCTTTGCAAGCAATAACATCAATAGTACATGAGCCAGTAGAATATGTTAGCATCTTAGTCTGTACAAGATTTTAAACTGACTACAAAAATTCCAAGAGGAACGATCACAAACAATAAAAATTATTATAAAATTACAATTCTACTATGTACGTAATATCAATTACGTTAGACGGATGTTTAAGCCTATAAACACATTTTTCTGCGACAATGATAAAATATCTTCGTATATTAATCCTCTACAACTGATAGAAAATGTCTGGAATATATTTTAATTTCTAAAGTATTACCTTATCATGGCGAGGTAATTGCCACCGTGCACATCTTTACCTCACAAAGAATTTTTTAGAATTATATTGAAATAAAATAGATATACCCCCCCCCCCCAAAGATTTTCTAGATTGTTATTAAAATCCAAAAGAAGAAAAAATCTAGAATGTTATAGAGATCATATAAAGTTTGCTACTTTTGAAAGTGTTTTTAGATAAAAGAATTTAACATTGATACATAATAATAGTATATTATTTTAAATATTGTCATACGAGAGCACTAGTTAGAATTATATTTGAAGAACTATTAAATATCTACATAAGCTAACTGACGAGCGACTCTTTCATCACCAACATCTAAGTGCTAAGACGATATTTATTCAGTTATGCCATAACCAATGCGAAGAAAGAGTGAGGATTAAAAAAAAAAGCCAAACTTGCACAACCTGCAAAAGTGCATAAAGCTTGTATTTTGCGTTGTGGAGACTAGGTGCTCCGATGTGCCAAGAATTATTTGTTTTCTCGTATGTTGTGTCGGTGTTTAGACCTAGCAACCTACTGAGGGGTACCCGAGATAGTGTTTTGTGCCTGGAGCTCGCCGAAAATCAGGAACTCGAAGGTGAACTCGAACACACGATTTAGACAGGTTCATGCCGCTTATATCGCGTAATACACTACATCCTGTGTGTTGGTTGTATTGATTGATGAGATGTTTGGAGGGGATCTCTGGGATTTCGAGTTCTGTTGGGGACAATTTCTTGAAGGCGGCGAAGATTTGTATCATGGAGTTTGGCACCTGAGTAGTTGCTACCAGCTCCACAGCATCTGTGTCGCAGTTGTACGATCTCTTCAAGTCTCCGTGCAGGGAGAGTACTTGGGTCCCGGCATCTTGAGTACTAGGTACACGTAACATGGGATGGCATTGAACTTGGCCAGTGCTGGTCTTTCGAGGATGGTGTGGTACGAAGTCTCGAAGTCAGCCACCTCAAACCGGATGTACTCGGTCCGATAATGATCCTTTGTCCTGAAAGTAACTAGCAAAACCACCTGACCAAGGGGTACAACCACGTTACCCGAGACAATCCCGTAGAACGGAGAGTTCGTCGGGGTGAGCATATCTATCATGTCGAGGTCCATCTTTCTCAAAGTCTTGGCGAACATCACGTTGAGGCTACTGCCGCCATCGATGAGTACTTTTATGAGACGAGAGCCTGCGACGACTGGATCCAGGACGAGAGGGTAGCGTTCTGGGTCGAAGAAACTAGTCCACTCTTCTTTTCTTGAGAAGGCGATTGGCACCTCGGACCACTTAAGGAACATGGGTGTTGTTGGCTCAATGGACATGATTTCCCGGAGGGTTAACTTTTGGGACCGTTTGGTAGCAGTACTCGGAGTACCGCCGAATATGACATTGACGGTGTTGGATGGATTTTGGAATTTCCCATTATTTTCCTCGTCTTCGTCTTCTTTGACCTTTCCCTTGTCTTTAGCTCCAGAAGATTCTGGATATCTTTCATGACTCTACGAAGGCTTATGCAGTCGATCGCAGAGTGTTTACAGTTTGGGTGCCATAGGCACTGCTTTTTCAGGAGTTCCTTGAACGAAGTCCTTTCTTGATTTCTGCCATCCTTCTTGGAGGACTGGGACATTGCCGAGACAGTATTGTCTGGCTTCTTCTTGCGATTTTGACCACCCGAGTAGTTGCCTCGGTTGTTGTTGGGACGATCGTTACGATTCTTGCCGTTACTTTGGTCGTTGTTCTGCTTATTGTTGTTTTGACCTCTGTTACAGTTAGATTCAAACTACTCGATCTCCTTGTCTTCTTCATCTGCCCAGGCTTGTATCATGGTCTTTAGAGACTTGATATCTTCCGGGCAATTTCTGCCAAAATCTGTGAACATCCGGCGGTCGTAGAGACCGTTCTGGAAGCACTCTATGGCATCTTTCTCTATGATGTCCATGGCAGTGGCCTTCTTATCGAAGATACGGCGTAGATAACTACGCAGAGTCTCACCTTGTTGTTGTTTGATTTGCGACAAGTCGATCCTGTTGCCGGAGCGCTGCATTGCCCCGGTGAAGTTGTTCGTGAACTTCAGATGACTCCATGTATCAATGGAGTTCTTCCTCTGAAACTCGAGCCAAGTGAGTGGACCTGCCTCCATAAAGATTGGGAAGCAGATGACCTTGGTGTCATCATTTCCTCCCATCGCTTGGACCGCTAGCGAGTAGCACCGCAGCCATTGAACTGGGTCCTGCTTGCCGTCGTATTTGCTGATACCCGGAAGTTTGAACTTGTCGGGTAGATTTTTTATGCGTACTCGGCTTGAAAAGGTGAGGAACACGTCAGTGTATTCTCCCGAGTAGTCAACTTCTTGATCGCGTTCGCAGCAGCACCCTTCAATGATGTCACGCACGTCGCGATTCTGGTTGATCTGATGGCGGAGGTCGCGAGGTTGCTCAGGTTTTGAGTAGGGCCAACGGTGGCCGAGGCCTCCCGAGGGTCCCGCGAGACTACCTTCTGCCCTGTGCTGACTCACCCTGGGTTGCTCAATCCTGGGAACCTCGTTTCTGGGGGCTTCGTGGTGGCTTGGATGCCTGCCACTGCTGCCATGATGGGAAGAGGTGCGTCAGACCGAGTGGATCGGGCTCTGTCGATCGAGTAGTTTGTACGCGTGCTCTGCCAGGAAAGATAGTTGCATCACCCGTGTGAGCAGGTCAATGGAGGCGATGGCAGCGAGAGGAGTGTTATGTTGACGCGCTAAAACTGCTTCGAACGCTTGATCCAGTTTCATGATGGGTAGGTCGTTTGCAAGACGACGTCGACGTTCTGCTCGCTTTGCGTTTCTTGCTCGTCGGCGCGTCCTTTGATCTTCCGTCTCTTCTCCTTGAACATTGGCAGAGACTTCATCCGTCGACACATCATCCGGATGGCGCTCGCATCGTGGAGTTCTTTCTGGTTACTCTCCACCATCATCATTGGCTCTTTGAGGAGTGATAATGGTGAGTAGTTCTCAATCTGGGGAGGAACTACTCGAGCTTGACGTGATGATCTCCGTAGGGCCATCTTCTTCGTAGATAGGAGACAGAAGTGTTCCATCCTAGTATGGGAGGTTGTCGAGGTACGCGACAAGGCGTGACTCGTCGTCCTGGTGAGTGCAGATGGTTTCATGCCAGGCCAGTAGGCGAATGTGCCTTGCGAAGTAGATGTGATTACCAAACCCTGTTGCGGACCTGATAAGAGAATCTCCTCGTTCGGATCCAAGTAGTAGTCGAAGTCCTCGATCGAATCCGAGTTGGATTGGGATCTAGACAAGAAAGCTTGGTAGATGGTGTCCGCGTTGCTGAGTCTGAATGGGAACTGACTTGTATTGTAGACCAATTCGCACGATGGCTCGAGTGCCAGCTTGTGGAAACCAGTCTGACTGGTGGGAGAAGTCAAGTTGTACTCGGACTCACCCCGGAACCTCGGAAGAGGTCGAAAATTTCGTTGAATTTTACAACGAAGTCCTCTAGAGCTTGGCGATGGAGGTTGATATCGTAGTGCTTTTCCTCCGGAGCTGATGTGATGTGGCGGTGGAAGTTCCCAGCATCATTCGCGATGCAGACCCAGGAGCCGAAGATGAACATCGCGCCTTCTTCAAACGCGACGGTGGGCTCTATGATGACTGGCGCCATCGAGTTCGCCAATGGATCTTTAGTGAGATCCCCTATCTGGCGTGGCAGCTGTCGATGTTTAGACTCGGCAACCTACCGAGGGGGTACTCGAGGTAGTGTTTTGTGTGTGGAGCTCGTCGAAGACCAGAAACTCGAACGTGAACTTGAACACACGATTTAGATAGATTCGGACCGCTTATGCGCGTAATACCCTACGTCCTGTGTGTTGGTATATTGATTGATGAGATGTTTGAAGGGGGTCCCTACCTCGCCTAATATTACTGAGGGCAGGGTTACAGGTCGGTTGTTGTACAAGAGTACTAGTCGGATTCGATCAGAGAGTCCTACTCTAATTGCTACGAGTAGTTTCCTAATCCTTGACTGGTCCTTGACCGCCATATAGACCACGCCATCCTACACATAGTTCCCATGTCTGATATGTTTTGGTGTACAGTTCAGTATTGTAGGACTGTCCAAGTCTTCCAGTGGGCCCATAAATATATGGCTGATATGTTGTTAATAAAATTATTTTATTAAAAAAAGTCTTCGTGTGCTTAAAAATTCATGAATTAAAATTAAATATATTTAAGAATAAAATATGAATATTATGTACATCCATTTGTATAATTCCGCTCCCACCGCTAGAAGGCTTCTAACACCTTGGAATCCCATAATATCAACACATTGGGAAAACACACGGAAGTCATTGGAGATGTACAATGTATGTCAAGGGGAAGGTGTCACTGACCAGACATTACGTATGGAAGTAGTCGACAACCCCTAATTATGCAGTGAATGAATATGCAGTGTCGTTGTGTGAAGCAAAAAAAGGTCGGATTTTGAAGGGACATATTGCTGGTGGCAGCGGCCAAGCACGTATGGGTAACGATCGATAAAATTACTACATGTATGAAATGAGGCATAATAGATATTAACATGTAAATAATGTTTTAATGTAAATAAGTTGTATTTACTATCTTGAAACAGTATAAGATGTACAACATGTATTTATGTATTTGTTGTCAGCAAGGGAATGCGCTCATTGGCACCAATAATTTTGTTACAAATATTATTTTACGATGTGCGATGGGTTGAAGCCAGCTCTCTCCCCCCTTCCCAAATGTTGCCAACTTACTAGCACCGTTTGCATCGATAATGTTGTGAGCAAAGGTGGTGGCTACGGCTTATCTAGGTACGGCATGCCCTAGAATATAAATAAGAAGACTAGTATTGAATCCTGACAAGTGATCCTCCCCGCAGCAGCGACAGGAGCTCTTGCATTACTGAGAAGATCCCAAAAGGATTCTTGGGTTGGCCCCAACAATGAGGAGGTCACGAAGAAATATACATATCATAAGGAAAAGGAGGGAAAATGAATGCGATAATGCTGTAGATTCTTTATTCGAAAGCTTTGTACTACCTCCAGCTACGCCGGTTAGTTAACCAACGTCAATAAAACGATACGGAGCTTTATATAGAGAGAGACATGTGCTATTCTACACCCAAAGTGTAGAATTACTAACCAACCAACCTAACGCACCATCCAACCAGCTTACACCGCGCCCGACCCAAACCCACCCGCATGCAGGCCCACTGACCCACTAGCGCCCATCACCCACCTCGCGCCTGATCCCCCTCCTTTCCGTTGACTCTCTCCAGATTCTATCCGAACAGTTTCCTCTTTCCCAATGAGTGCGACGGGCGGTGGCAGCGGCACAACGGATTGCGAGCAGCGGTGGGGGCCGCTCCGGCGACGAGCGCACAGCAGCAGCCCCGGTGAAGTGGAGCGCGAACCCCCCAGCTTGTGAGCTCCTCGCTGCTTCTTCTGCCTGCAGCAGCGATGGTGGTCCGGCTTGAGCTACGGCGGGTCCCCTTGGCTGCAGCTCATTTGTGAAGACGGTGCAGTCATGGAGTTGCGATTAAACAGTGATAATCACCTATGGTGGCTAGCTACAGCAATGGATGGAATTCCCAGCGGCACGAAACTCTCTACAAGCTCTCTGCTTTTGTTTGTCCCCCATTGTGATTTGCTCCAGCAATCTCAATCTTTCGTCCCTCAAGCAGGCTTGCTCAAATATGTCAGAAGAGGTCTAAAAATCATGGAGGCTACCGTCATGAAGAAAGGGAGATGTCTGTATGTGTTTTTTCTGTAAAAATTAAATTGGTTTGTTGATGTCCGTCATGTTTTAGAAACCTGCATATTTGGGAAGTCTAAAAATTTCCTATAAGTTGGATTTTTAGTATCCCGCTTATATGCTTCAGTAGTCTTTTATGTTGTCAATGTTCTTTTTGTTCAGTAATTTTTAAGCAACTACAGAGAATGTCCACCGACATTTTTTAGTAATCTGTCCGATTTGTTTCAATATTTGATCCATTGCGTTCAGTAGCCATCCTGTTAATAGTTGGCCCATCTCGTTGTATTAGAAGTTGATCCGTTAATTAGTGGCAGTAGTTGATTAATGACCTTCAGCAGTAATCATGTTAAGTCACTCTTTCAGTAATGGACGTGTTGGTTCGTTGCCTTTCACTCTGCAATTACTAGGAACCATTCAGTAATCATCTTTCTCGTCATTAGTATTTGATGTTCAGTAATTACTAGGAACCATTCAGTATGTTCCTTTTTCTTCAGTAATGTTTAGCATTTCCCTAGATTCAGTAAGTGCGTATCGTTTTGTTTATTCAGTGGTAATCTAACATTTTTCATCAGTCAATGTGTTTTCATATTAATACATTCTTCTCTCCGTAACACTACATTATTAGCAAATCCATTGACAATCTAGAAGATACTAAATAATCATGTTACTAAACACAATAACACAATCAGTAATTTTTCCTCCTTTTTCTTTGGTATTTTCATTTGTACTTCTCTTCAGTAATTTTATTTTCATTAGTAATTAACGCCCTTTGTCTTCAGTACTTCCATTATTTGTCAGTAATTTGTCAGAACTTCCATCCTTCTGCCTTTACCAATCACAAGTGTTTTTTCTCGATTCAGTAAGTGCAAATTGTTTGTTTATTCGGTGGTCATACCAAGTAATCATATGGAACTACTAAACACAATACGTCCTACTACTTAGACAACTTGAGATATTCAGTAATTCAGTAAGCATGTATCAATATCAAGAGGTAATTCAGTAATCTTGTATCAATATTAGGAATTCGATTAGTCTGAGAAAGAAAACCTATAGCATAGCAAGTCACAATTAGACGGAGATAATTAGGAATACGAAGATAATATTAGCCGATTTAACTGAGAAAGAAAATTAAAAGTAAGAAAAGGGAAAGACGTGTTCCCTTTTTCATGCGTATTTGTAGATGGATTTTTCTTCGCTGCCTGCAGACGGACGTGGAGTCAGTGCCAGAGTGCCGGAACGTAGGGATCCGGCCGCACCCTTCATGTACACGTCAAGCCGACGCAGACAGTATCCTAAACGGCGGCTTACGCCGGACTCGATCGCAGGGAAAGGGCCGATCCATATAGATCGGAAGCTCGTGACGGTGAAAAGGTCGGCGGACGACGAAGATGAGCGGGTTTGATGATGACTGCCATCAAAGCTCGCGGGGAAGGATCTCGCGATCTGTCAATGACCGGCAGTCCACCAAGGGGTACTCGGATGGTTCATTTGTAGTCAGAGGATCGCAAGATCATGAACTTGGTGGTAACGCAATGCACAAGACACAGAGATTTATACAGATTCAGATCGTCAGTGTAGCGTAATACCCTACGTTCTGTTTTGAGGATTGTATTTTGCCCTGCACTTGGGTGTTTAAGATTCATATGGTGGGATTGGATGTCCTCTAAAGGGTACCCCTACCTCCCCTTATATACTTCATGGAGTAAGGTTACATGTTAAGTCTCGTAGTCGGTTACTATTGATAGGATCTAGTCGGATTACAATACGTGGGGAGTCCTTGCCGGACTCTATCTTCTGTCTTCTTTATCAAGTCAGGTCGGCCCATTAGTGGTTAGCTTGACCCTTCGTAAGGTTACCTAGGTATCTATAACCGTCACATAATAATATCTATGCACTTAGAAAAACCAAAACGATCTACAATTTGGAACCGAAGGAGTATTTGTTTACTTGTGAATCTGCGATCGGTATATTTTTTTTTTGAAATTACTGATCGGTGTAATTCTAACCTGGCCTACTCCGCATCAACAATACGCATGGATAAGTGAGAGCTTTTAGCCCATGTTGTTTTTCAGATAAAGTATTGTAGTAGTTGAGTTTTGTTGCAAGAGAAAGTCATTCTAACCAAATGCGAATCACATTTGCATTTCGCCAAAAATAAAACAATGTTATCTTTCCTCTTTAGTTCACGTCTCCAAGGATAAATTAACTAGTTGGTACCTGAAATGAATCTACGAAGTAAGAGACATATTTTTTTTTCGAACAACAAGTAAGAGACAATGCATACCGTGGCATAAAAACAACGAGCATATTTATTTGATGCTTTGCTTAAAATTCCATATACGTTAAATAATAAAGTACAATTCACAATGGAAGGAGTCAAAAGTTTGAAGTGAGATAATAGAACTGGCAGGTGCTGAATATGTTGTCCATACACATAGACACGTTTTTGGGTAGATGAACGGAAATAAAAGGTTCCTATAACATGTGCTTCAGGATACTTGCACCTTATATTGGAAGTAGCATTGCTCGTGATCTAGATTCAGGATAGCCATCAGGAATGTATTTTAACACATAATTTTCCGGCGGCAGGTGTTCTGCTCGAGGCACATATGGGAGATAGTGGGACAACAATCATAGCAATTAACGTAGGGTCGTCCCCCGCTAGTGCTCATCGCACACGCAAATGTTAACAAGTCACCACTAGCTTGTATCATGTGAGTTTCTTAACACAAAGTGTGTGGAATGATACCTAATTGCTGCCGCTGCCACATCAGGAGAAGCTTCATCTGCACAAGGTTTTGTAGGAGCTCAAGGAAAGAAATGAAAAAGGTTCTCTCTTTATTATATTTGCTAACTTGGGAATGGAGTCAGAGGCTCGGAGGCAGTTGCAACAAATTGCTGCAGCTGTTTCAAAGATGCAAAGAGATGACGAACCTGCTTTGCGTGAACATGTCGTGTTCGGTATGACCAAATTGATGGCAAGGTTCAGTCGTCATCTCTGCTTTCGATGATCAGCGTCGTGGGCTTCAGGGCCTCACAACAAATTGGTCAACGTACTTCTGCTTATGCTGCAGATCCAGGGGATGAGAAATAAACGCATTGGCATGTTCTTCACATGTCCAAGGTGTGAGTCTGTAAGAGTACTCATACTATTGGCTCAGCATCATGAGTTGTGGTTCATCTATTAAAAAGGAAAATTTCTGCCTCCCAGGTCCCAGCTGACATGATGTTGGCTTGCAAATTCACCCAAAGATGTCGAAGGATGCGGCCGTATACGGGAGAAACCAAACTGCAACTTGTAAGAGTTTTACTAGGAGTTCTGAATAAGTGCCAAAACCGTCATCGTCTTCCTTCTTTCAGGCCGTCCTTGTTGTGCATCTTTCATTTCGAAATGTGGTCGCTCTGTACGCTAAACAGCGAGCCATCCATTTTCTCTGTGCTCCTGAATTGCTGCTCCTGTATCTTCATTTCATTTCCGTCCTCCTATGTTTTCCCCCCCGAGAAACAATTCAGACTGTATAAAATTAATAATCGAGATGTTGAAGGATGCGGCCGTATACGGGAGAAAGTTATGACGAATTGTTGTAAACTGAACTCTTTAACTAGGAGTTCTGAATAAGTGCCAAAACCGTCATCCTCTTCCTTCTTTCAGGCCGTCCTTGTAGAGCTGCTTCCTGTGCATCTTTCATTTCGAAATGTGGTCGCTGTGTACGCTTAACAGCGAGCCATCCATTTTCTCTGTGCTGCTGAATTGCTGCTCCTGTATATTAATTTCATTTCCGTCCTCCTATCCCCCCCCCCCCCCCCCCCCCCCCCCCCCCCCCCCAAGAAACGATTCAGACTGTACACATTGATAATCGAGATATCACAATCAAATCATTTTCAGGAATAGTACACAATGTTGGGTAGCTGATTGCCATCACTTGCCACCTCGGTTCTCTTTCAGCACCTTTTACTACGTACTCGCTTCAGAAATCAGACAGACCAACTACCTTGTAATCGTCTGCACATGCAATGCAGGTCCTGACCATCAATACTTCAAAGATTACTGGCCACCATGATTACTGGCAAAACAGCTCAGACAACGTCCTCCATTTCCTTATGTTATCCTCTAATCCCCCACAGGCCACGGATGTTGGTTCAGCCATGCCTGTCACCCTTCCACTAAATCTCATCGCGATCGACGCCTTTCTGCTAAAAGATACGGACACCTCCGAGCACCAAGCCACCATGCTTCCCATCCATCCTGGAAACTGCACAGGGCAATTACAGCAGAGCTACGCTTCCCACTGCAAATTGCGGAGCAAAAAGGGCATCTGAATCCAATCAGGCCGTAGCCCTATTCACTTTGCCGAAGAAAGCATGATTATACTGGACGGAAAGCGTGTTAGCAAACTGCCTCCCTTGAGCTATAAGTGTAGTCCAAGAGGGAGTGCTCGGATTCCCCCTTCTCCTTCTCCGCTCCACCACCAGTCTCCTAATTCTGATAGTTTATGGGTGGTGGCTCTTCCGTCTCGCCCAGCCCTGTCCAGCAGTCGTCTACCTTCCTCGCTTATCCCACTCCTCTCTAACCACTGTACTAAACTAGCAGTACCGGAGCTGGACTGCCTCTACTTGTACTGATTGCTTGTAGCTGTACTGCGCTGACATTATATACCTCTTCTTGCTCGTGCCAATTGCCATTGCCAACCACAACGCGACTTTCATTGCTTCGAGAACATGGGAGTTGCAAGAGTTTTCGTCGTCGTTCTTGCTCTGATTTGCATATTTGTAAGAGGTAATTCGATTGTTAAAGAGTAGTTGCTTTGGTAATTGATGGAGTTCTTGTAATTGTGAGCTGAATCGACGTCTTTGGTTGCAGAGGGGAGGGCAGCGACATTCACGTTCGTGAACCGGTGCACGGGGACGGTGTGGCCGGGCATCCAGTCGAACGCCGGAAGCTCGAGGCTGGACCCGACGGGGTTCGTGCTGCCGCCGGGCACGTCGCGCGCGGTGCCGGCGCCGTCGGGCTGGTCCGGCCGTGTCTGGGCGCGCACCGGCTGCGCGCAGGACGCCACCGGGAAGATGGTCTGCGCCACGGGCGACTGCGGCTCGGGGTCCCTGGAGTGCAACGGCCAGAACGCGGCGACCCCCGCCACGCTGGCCGAGTTCACGCTCGCCGGCGGCGCCGGCGACGACTTCTACGATGTGAGCCTCGTGGACGGTTACAACCTTCCGATCCTGATCGAGCCCGCTGGCGCCGCCACGGGCGCCACGACGTGCGCGGCGGCCGGGTGCACGGCGGACCTGAACGCGCGGTGCCCCGCGGAGCTCCGCACCGAGGGCGGCGCCGGGTGCCGCAGCGCGTGCGACGCCTTCGGCAAGCCCGAGTACTGCTGCAGCGGCGCGTACGCCAACCCCAACACCTGCCGCCCCACGGCCTACTCGCAGGTGTTCAAGTCGGCGTGCCCCAAGTCCTACAGCTACGCCTACGACGACCCCACCAGCACCTTCACCTGCGCCGGCGGCCGCGACTACACCATCACCTTCTGCCCCGTCGCCACCCCGAGGTCTGTCCGCCCGCCGCTCGCTCCCTCTCTCTCTCCCCGCCTCACATGGCCACAGTTGACTCCACACGCCACTGCACTGGTACTCCAGATATTAACTTTCTCCTATGACCGTTTAATCTGGCGTTACGTCTTGATTGGAGTGTGGTTAGCCATAAAAGCTCGCGAGATTTGCGACGGCGGCATGGGGTGTTACACCTAGCCATCGTGTACCGGTAGTGGTTGGTGCACGATCATGAGTGCGTGACGGAGCATCGAGCGTGTCATATCACCTTATCTGTCTTATTTAAATGCGTAGAAAATGAGTGCAGGTGCAGTGCAATATGCCAAAAATCTGAAATGGAGTTGAATGGGACAATGAGAGTGAGAGGTTTGGAAGATTGCAATGGGATGCAATGATTGGCCTGGATCGGAGTTAGTAGCTTAGTATTTCTCATTAGGTTGATACATTCAGGGTACCTTGCCATTTCCGTTGGTGCTTAACTTGTCACGAGAGGTTTGACCCCCTGTGTGGAGTGTGGGGACCCCTCTTCTTACCGCTGTCGGTTTACATGTCAACGTCATGGCAGGCCATGCCCGTCGGTTTTCTCATCTCGTGAGGTCAGGGTAGAAAAGGGAACGTAAACAAACCATAGCTGACAAGCTGAGATCACGACGGCAATCGGGAATATTTATTGCTATGCAAAAAAGATAAAAAGCACGCGCAAAGTTACTTTCAGTAGATTACAGCCGCGTTCTTTTCACTGACTGCATGTCCCCTTTTTGATAACAACGTGCAGCGTGAAATCGTCGGGCGGGCCTGGAGCGACGACAGCGCCACCGACAGGCGGCCTGACGCCGACGCTGCCGGGGGCGGGCACGGGCGCGACGCCGCAGATGCCGAGGCCGGCGGGCCAGCAGGGCGGCCCGGACGGGCAGGGCGTGATGCTGGGCGACAACTCCTGGCTCGCCAGCCTCGCCACGGGCGACGCGTCGTCCGCGCCGCCGACGTCGAGGCCCGTGTTCCGTGCCTTGCCCCTCGCGCCGGCGCTCCTCCTCCTCGGCCTGCTGCTATAGCACCCGCGGCGCCCACCCAACCAAACCCATCACAACAAGTGAGGCGAACGTCTAGGCCAAAAGCAGCGAGCGTCGCGCGCGCACCGGCGCACGGGCCACCGGAGCAAAGCGAGGTGGCTCCGCGTGCCGCGGTGCCGATGCGGACGCCGAGCCGCTGGATGGAAGGGTGGTTGGTGCTGCGCGCGGTGCGGCGGTGGGGCTGGCCGGGCCGGGTTTGTGGGTGCGTGGGGATGATATGATTTGATTTGACCAGGATCGCATAACGCCATTTGTAAAATCCGCCACCTTCTTCTTCTTCTTCTTCTTGGGGTTTGTGCCGTTGTGTTAAGGGAAAAGAAAGAAAGGAAATGTACAAGAAGATTGTCTCGCAGATAACGAAAGAATAGAGCAATGATTATGCACGCACTCAGCACTCCGGCCATCAGGCGCTAGTGGCGAACCAACTAACACTTGCGCACGACGGATCATCAGGCTCAGGCTAACCATTAACAAAGTCTCTTACTAGCTCACATCATTCTCAACGGTTGACATAACACTTACCTGCTACGGAGTAGTACGTTACATGTCTCTTTGATGATGAAACTGCCCCGTCCGGGCCCAGTTGTTGCTGTTACCGAACAGCCGTTTTCAGAGACGTGGCAGGTGCACTATCTCCCGGACACTCTACCGAACGTTCTTCCTGCTGCATTTGAAATATTTTCTCATGCATATGGTGCAGGCAGGCGTGCAGGAGGTGATCTTGATTTCTGAAGGCTACCTGAACGCGTGCCCCAATCAACAGCTAACAATGATTTTCATAACATTAATTGTATTGCCACGTAAAACTTTTAGCTTATGTGGCACTATATTAAATAAGAGAGAGAATGGAAAGAGAAAGAAACTGGGTCTCATGAAGATCCAGTGTCAACACAAGAACCTATACACTAGACATTGCCAAATTTTGCATTGGGAGAATATGGTGTCTTCGTAATTGATGAGAAACAAATATGATGGGTTGAGTGGAGAGATGATGAATTTATTAAGAACCTGCACTATACACTAAGGCCAGTCTCAGGGTATAGTTTCATGGCACAGTTATTAAGGTTGAGAACTTGGTAATTGTGTCTGCTGGGTTTTACGGTAACGAAACTCCTCTCACATATCATGAAATTTCATCACCTCTTTCCTCATAATAATCTTGCCACGTCGGCAAAATTGCTGAGGTGTCTTGTTATTTAGTGATCATGAAACTCTTGATAAAACCTCCACTGACACGGACCTAAGAAATCATGGTTGTAGACTTTAATTTTTAAAGTGATGTCTTGCTTACGTAGTAGTATTGACACTAACTATGGGGTCTGGCATAATGAGGTGGCCGCGGCATGGACTGAAACACTAGAATACTGGCGCTAGTTGTGTAGTACTGCAGCCACTTTAAAGTAGCGTACACTGGTGACGCAGGCCTCGGCGGCCGGCACATGGGAGAAGACGTGCCACCTGTGCGTGCGTGCCGATCAATCAGATGCTACAGGTTGCGGCGCGGGCGTGGTGGGGTGGAGGTGGACATGGGCGTGGTGATGGCCACTGATCGTTACGGTCCACTGCTTTTGAGTGAAGCCAAAGGAAGGATCGGTGCCCGGGCGTTCCTGTAATCCTGTCCTGCCTGCCCATGATCGTCTCTGATCAGCCTAGGACGATCGCCTTTCATTGCCAACGTAATGGCATCCTTTCTGCTGTTTGTTGATGCGATTGCGATCTGTGACTGCACAGCAGCTGGGACCATAACATCTGAATCTGAACTTCGGTTCTCTAGAGTCTAGATTCACATTCACTGGCTCATGGTTCTCAAGAGCTTCTCCGTTCTCACCAAGGCCTTGTTTAGTTGCCAAAGTTTGGAGATGCTAAAATACTGTTACAGCACTGTAGCATACTGTAGCGTTTCGTTTGTATTTGTGGATTATTGTCCAAACATTGACTAATTAGGCTCAAAAGATTCGTCTCGCAAAGTACAACAAAACTGTGCAATTAATTTTTAATTTTGTCTACATTTAGTACTCCATGCATGTACCGCAAGTTTGATGTGACGGGGAATCTTCTTTTTGCATAGTGCCAAAGTTGGGAGTTTGGAGGGAAGTAAACAAGGACGAAAGTAGTTGTCAATTCGGCAATCAGTAGTACGATCGTGCTGCTAGTGAGACGGACTTCAGAAGGCAGAGCTAGGAACTAAAAGAGGGTCGGGGTTGCGTTCAGCACCAGGAGCTACACACGATGGCATACGAATTTCAACCATTTCTGTCAATGTCAATGCATGCTGTGATCAGGTGTAGCCGTGTAGCATGTACAGCTCTATACGAATCTCGGAATCTGATGCGTACGTACCTAGACCCTTTGACTTACCGAACATCAAATCGCACCAACTGCTGGCCTCGTGATCTTGCTTAAGTTAGTTAAAGGCATCAGCTAGCTCCGGGCCATAACCCATACCTAGCATTCTGCTCCTGCGTTCAGTAATCGGTCGCCATCTATCTATTATCTTAATACAATAGTGTTAAAAAAGAACCCACCACGTTTACCGAGAGAATCTAGAAATTACCATATTAATTGGAAAAAGAAAAAAAATACACGCCATTAGATTTTATGATGATCTAACAACTCAGATTATTCCAAATAGTCCGTAATTAAAAAAGAAGAAGAAAATATGTACCATAGGATTTTATGATGATCCAATGGTTTAGATCAATCTATAGAGTCCGTATCAAATACTATGAACCATGCATAAAAGAAAGGAAACATCTGTGTGGATTCTGATTCTATACGCAAAATAAACATGAAGGTGTAGGTCATGTCTACTTTGCGGCAAGAAAAAATCAAAGGAAAGAAAGCCAACTGATGTGCGTATTGGATCTTGATTGTACTAAATATGTCCATTATGTGGCGAACGATTGAAAAACAACGTACATTAATTTATACGGAAAGAGACTTATACAAGGCAGAGTACTTTTCATTGGATTAAAAAAATGCAAAATAAAGAAACGTATTTCTCATACAAGGTGCAACACAAAATAAAGAAACAGATTGCTCGTACACGGTGCAACCTTGGACACATGGGTGACGTAGGACTTCTATTTTTCTTTGATCAATCTCAATATACCAGACCGATGGAAAAGGGATAAAAATACGTTTTCCGTGGCTGTTCTAGCTAGCCCGAAGGACCAAGTTATCTCATTGCCTGTGGATCGACGATGTCGCAACTGACCACCGACAGGCGACAAGGGGAAGCCAACATAGAAAATGAAGCTTCGTAGGTGAAAACCCAAATATGGATGGCACAAGTGGAAAACTGTAGCGGCGAAACTGAAAAAGTCCCGTTATTAGCGACTCCATCCCCGGTGGGAAGACCAACTTCTGGCCTTTTCTTACTACCGCATGCTAAAGCCAAAATGCGGGTTCGACTCCTTCGTGAGAAGGCTCTTTTTTCAAGAACATTAGTGCGAAGGCTCTTGATCAGGTTGGTAATGATGAACTAGGGAACGGCAAAGAAAGCCAACCAGAGCTCGCGCTCTTCCTCCAGCGGTTGCGGGCTGCGGCAGTCAAACACCCTTGCTCATATTGGACAATAGTTGCACGCTTGCTCTGCTTTAGATGAGGAGAAGGAAGAGAGGGATCGTTTAGAAGGAGCACATGGGAAGAGATGCTTCGACATACAACAGCGAGCAGGGCAAGTGAGCGTGAATTGGCATGCATCAAAGCGGTGGGCCAAAGATGCAGCACCCTATGGTAACGAGCAAGGCAAGCGAGCGGCTGTGATAAATTGGCATGTATCAAAGTGCTGCGGCAAGGGGAGCAAAGTGTCAGCGAAAGAGAGAGCGCACAAGGCTAAATCAACCTTTTTAGGAATTTTCTTTTTAAAAAATCATTTTTGTCTTTCGTTGGCTCAAGCAGCGTGCCAAACATTCTTTTATGGTCTACGAGGACAAACAAGCTATGAGTATTAACAAAAACAATGAAGAAATCCTTTATAAATAGGATCAATAGCATGGGCTGTCAGTTGGCCCACAAGATCACTTGGGGTAGATTTTACATAGTATGCCCCATGAGGCACCAGTCAGAATTCAAAAGCCCCTGGCTAAAGTTGGAGATAAAACTGAGTGTTTGGTTCACCTTGCTAAACTTTAGTTGCTAAAGTTTAGCAACTTTTAGCTGCTAAACTGCCAAACATCCTTGCTAAAACTTGCTAAAGTTGAGTTGCTAAAGTTTAGCACTTTAGCAAGTTTTTAGTTGCTAAAACTGCTAAAAGGTGGGCTGGACAACCTGTACCCCTCATTTATTGCTTGTCTCCCCCCTCCTGCGCACCTTTAATAAGGATAGATAGGTCTTTTTACAGCTCATTAAATGCCTTTTAGCAAGAGTATCCAAACAGCTTTTGCAAAAGTTTAGCAACTAAAGTTTAGCAAATTTTAGTTGCTAAACTTTAGCAAGAGTAACCAAACAGGACCTGAAGTTGGAGACAAAACGTTGCAACACCATACTCCTGTTGGCTGTTGCGATTACCTCAAGTGGTAGTGCATAAGCACCCTAATAAATTATCTTCATAGAATTGCTGACGTGCCACAAGGGAGAGGAGTTAAGGAGATCCAATGTGCCTTGGATTTCCATCCTGATGGTGATCACAAGAAAACAGATAAATAGAGCAAATGCAAAGAAACCGGAATGAGTAGCTGAAACTCCCTGTAAAAGGTAGAGGCTTTTAAGTAACAAATGAAGAAAGGTCTTAAGAAAGAGAAATAGATGAATATTGGTGGGACAACGATCCATGGTGCATACTAGTGAGATGGAAATAAAGGCCTTAAGAAAGAGAAATAGATGGAGTGCATGGGAAAGGATACGAGTGGCAAGAAAAACACCATGGTGCATCGCAAGGGTAAAACAATCTCAAAATTATAGGATTTTCATAAGAAAATATAGAAATAGTAAATAAATTAGAAAAATTTGATGTTAAGTAAAAATAATGATTCAAAGTGGTATATAAACATTGAAAGATGTGCTTCACATCATTCTACTAGGAACAGTTTAGTTGGGTTTCTAACAGAAAATAAGATATACAAAGCGGAGGTATGCGTATAATATTGACATCAAAATATTTCCCATATATTGTGAAAAAAATACTTTGTAAATAGAGACAAAAGTTCAAAGGATGCATGCACAATCCAGCATGCATGCCGCATTGTCATAGGGAGCAGATTTATAGTGGAAGATCAAACATAAAGCCAAAACAAAAACAAAAGGGAAAAAGGTGAAGCGCCCTCTAGGATTGAAATTTCAAAAGTAAATCTCAATGTGTTAGTATAACTATATCGTTGGAGAATAATGTTTAAGTTTTCTGAATTGCATTCCCATTGTAACTGCATAATATTAATCCACATAAAGTTTAAATTAATATATTTTTAATTCATATAGAGAGCTATGAATCAGACTATATAGTGCAATGTTTCTAACCGCGCTATTAGCGTGGTAAAAAAAAGAAACTTAAAGAGAGTACCACATGGCAAAGAGATCTATCTACTAGATCGACATAAAGTGTAATGGCCCTAGGGAGCAAAGCAGTCGCCTAAAAATCTTGATGAATTCAATGGAGACGACGAGGACAAAAACAACATCTGGGAAAAGGTAGATGATAAGGTTGGCGAAGTGAAAGAGTAGAGAAAATTATTCAACAAGGTTGACCTCTCAACACCGTATCACCTATGCAAAAAGTAAAGATGCAACGCCACGATGGCTGAAAGGCAGCTTGGTCAACTCGCCAACGAATGCATCCACAATCCTCGATAATATTCAAGAGACAAGTCAAATAGCTAGCTCAGTTGGAACAATTGAGTTGAGTAGGCCTATAAACTTAACAATAACAGACTACTTCAACTTCTAACTCACCCATATCTTCTTCATAAAACCTAAGAATATATAATATCTCACCATAACTATAGGCCTGCTTAGTTGATAAACTAAGATTAACAATGTTTGATGTTTGTCACAATTTCTTGCTAAACTTGACTAAAGTTAATCGGTTCGTCAAATTGTATGCCACACTTTTGACTTGCGTAGGAGAATCTTGCAACACTTTTTTACTTACTGGTATGTGCGACCGAGCTGGTAGAAGGGAAATCTTGCCATAATTTGTGGCTAAGACTGTATCAAAATCAACTAACCTTAGGTGTGGCAAGGTTTGTTTAAAACCAAACAAGCCCTCCAGAAGAAATTCACATCACAAGATAAAAATATGTTACTTTGAATAAATATAAATATGTTTTAAATAAGATATTTTATTTTATTATAAATTCATGTTTCACGCCATAGAAGTAACTTTTTTTAAAAAATATGTTTTGGTACTAGCAATTTGGATAAAACAATGGCAAAGTTTTGGTACGGTTAGTATCGGGCCTGTTTGGCTTCAGAGTGTTAAAGTTTAACATCCGTCACATCGGATATTTGGATGCTAATTAGGAGTATTAAATATAGGCTAATTACAAAACTAATTGCACAGATGGAGTGTAATTTGCGAGACGAATCTATTAAGCATAATTAGTCCATGATTGGACAATGTGGTGCCACAGTAACCATTTGCTAATGATAGATTAATTAGACTTAATAGATTCGTCTCGCGAATTAGCATAGGGTTCTGCAATTAGTTTTATAATTAGCTCATGCTTAATTCTCCTAATTAGCATCCGAATATCCGATATGACACTGTTAGGCCCCGTTTGCTTCCACTGACTTATTTTTAGCACCCATCACATCGAATGTTTAGATACTAATTAGGAGTATTAAACGTAGACTATTTACAAAACCCATTACATAAGTGGAGGCTAAACGGCGAGACGAATCTCTTAAGCCTATTTGACAATTTGTTGCTACAGTAAACATTTGCTAATGATGGATTAATTAGGCTTAATAGATTCATCTCGCCGTTTAGCCTCCACTTATGTAATGGATTTTCTAAATAGTCTACGTTTAATACTCCTAATTAGTATCTAAACATTCGATGTGACACGTGCTAAAAATAAGTCAGTGGAAGCAAACGCCCCCTTAAATTTTAGGGCCTCGTATCCAAACATGTTCTAGCTAGCCGCGCTATTCAGCTAGTCGCTAGAACTCCCATCAGCTTTCGGTCCGACGCGACAAGGCACGTACATGTTGCCTGCAGAAGAAAATGATGCGACGGCCGACGGGCATCCTCAGCTTAGAGATCGGCACTTCAGCAGTCTTTTCCATGGCCAGTTTCTCCTAACAGCAGTGAAACAGCGACAGGCATGTTCACCGTAACCGCCGGAGATTTTGGCATGGAGATGACACGAAGCCGCATGCGACTTTCAGGCACCGGTCAATCGGTCTGGATGAAACGAAATGAAATGAGGTAATGCCGGGCCGGCACATGAGGCTGTCCGGTGGCCGCGACGCTGATCGGCCACCGACCGGTCGTTTTCAGTTTTCCCGCTCACAAGGGAGGTGCTGCCAAATTCATACGTGACGGTGCCTCACAAATCTCGGATCAGAAATCCAGAATACAAGCACTGCTGCAGTAGCATCTGTGCCTCAGTTGCCTTGTAGAAAAGATACACCAGCAGAGCACTGAACTGCCTGCAACACAACAAAAGGAGCTTTCTGATTCATTTGTGAATTGTGTGATTCAGCATTAGTTGTAAGGCAGCAGCATTGTCACCTTTCTTGCTTCTGCGAGTGATTGTCCATTGGGCATTGTGGTTGCCTACTTGCACCCTCGTGAATGAAGGGTTTCCTTTTACGTTGACTCACAGTCGCTTAGCAACAACTGAAGCTCTGAAAGTAGGACAGGTTTAGCTGTGATTTAGGTTTGTTAAACCGGACGGAGGAATCTTGAGTCAAAAGTTGAGTAAACTGACAACAATCCTGCGATAAAAGATGCTAAAAGAGGATCCTTTTGGGGACGACAAGGATGCTTGTAAAGAGGAAAGGTGAAGGGAGAAGGGCGAAAAGGAACGGAACGGGTGCATGCCGACCACAGTTAGCAGAAGCTACCTTCTATTGGTCCATCGCTAAGGAATGTCCTGCTCTGCATCGGTGTACCACGTGCTTAGCAATAGCATACTACTTTGCTCTTTATTATTAGATTATGGACGTAATTGTGCTTCAACAGATACACAGGTCGATACACAGGTCGTAGGTTAGGGGAGAACAAAAGAGACTTTCTCCTAACATGAGCTGATATACTCGATGAAATTCAGAAACTAGCAGTATATAGAAGGCGACAAGAATCCATTTTTACAACAACATCGGCAGTTCCATGGACATTCTACTATGTGGTGATAATAGAAATTCATCCTCAGTTTCAATTCAGGACGAGAAGTTGGTTGAGCAAATTGATATATTTTGTATGAAAAAGAGTGGCGATCATACTTTCGACAGCTCGTATAAGCTCGCACATGGCGTCAACAACACAAAATGAAGATGATTTGTCGCAGGCTTTTCTTGTAATGGCGTAGCAATGGAACGGGCAAAAAAAGGAGCTGCTGCTTTGGGGAAGTGTCACCATGTTCATGGAACCTATTAAACACAAACATTGGTCATGAAAAATATACTAGGGTACCTATGCAAAGTTCATAGATGGCGATTGACAGGAACAACACACCAAAATGAGGCGGTTCATAAAGGAATGAATTAAAGCAAGTGAGTGATAGCATCAGTGGAAAAATGGGCCACCGAGGGGATTGCCAAAAGCCTAACTGGGGGGACGACTACGTCTTGACGACCCTTCCAAAGACCAAAGGTACTCATCAGTTATGAGACCGTATTTTGTATTCTTGATTGTTGCCGATGAGCACAGGAAAGTTCATGGGGTGTATAATGTGCATAGCTCTCCGAACTGAGATAAGGTAACAAACTGAAAACTATTCTGAATCCACCCATTAATAAACTCAGATGCGAAAGGATGTGTGGATCATACACTTGCTGGCATACTAAATTAAAGAGCATTAGAAGCTATGCATATGCATGAACCCTTGCTGACATCTCTTAAGACCACGTTCATCCAGTCAGCAACCATGAAGATTTAGCATCAAGCGTTAGATAGGAACCAATTGCATTTGAAAAGAAAAATGAGAAGAGGCTAGTCATACAGACGCAGCAACATCAGACAGTAAGCCAATATGGGTGCTGTGATGCAGCAACCACTATCTACTATTCTTCAGAGATAACACAAGTCCTCAATCATCGTGAGCCAAGACGTCAGCTTAGCAGTTGCAAAGTCATAGAAAGCAGCTTCGAATAACACTACTTTCAACCTGCAACCTGTAATCTATTCCACTGTAATTAGACAAACAAGCAACGATGAACCATAGATAGCTGTCCAAGCACCAAAGATAATGAAATATATTCCACTGCCAACTAATGCATGCTACTCCAGCAGCAGCTGTTGAAACGCCAAATTTGAGAAGGGTGCAATGCGCACACCAATAGGCAGTTGACTATGTAAAGATTGATAACTAGACAAGGTTGAGTAATAGTTGCATGAAAGGGGAATCTAATAATCATCTGACACAAAAGTTTGGCTACATAAGCAATGACAGATAGCTTATAGTGTTTTATATTACCTGAATAAAACCATTTCAAATCTTGAATTATATACACCCATCAATACTCAATGGCACAAAAAGTTAAGACAATATATGCAACCACATCAGTTTTTAAATTCTAACCATTTTGGATAGGGCAGCTAAAATGAGGGACCGAATGTGTTAGTCATTGTCCAAAGCAGTCCCAGTTTATGTACTAGATATATAGGACAATAAAAGGGGTGCTTGTAAGATCATCGTGAGGAATTGAATACACATTGGCAACAAGTTGCAACATAATGCCATATCATCTTATAAAAATAATGCACCGTTACATGTCACACATGCACTTGTATCAGTGATGTCATGGAAGCCTCTCAGATGAGGAAAGGTGAGTTTGCAACCTTTGAACAGTCTTGTTGGTACTTCCATAGAAAAGGGAAGATTTTTCCAAAATGTCCAACCAATATCAAACTCCAGGATTACACTATTCTGCTGGATGGAGTAGATTAAAGAACAGATTTAGCTAATGAATTATAAATGGATATTCCAATGAAACAACAATATCCTAAAATGACTACTCACAAAATGAGCTAATTCTAACCAGCAGAGGGTAGCAGTGCTCCTTGTCATAATTTGGCCAAGCTCTGTCATCACCAGCCACATATTTTTTGTGCAGATCCCAGACAGTAGGATCATAATTCTCTATCAACTCATAATTGAGCCCATTCTCTTTAATAATTCTCAGGAATTTGTCAAGTGAATCACCTCTTTGGGGGCTCAGGAAGATGGCCTGTGAGGTTGCCGAATGCTTCAGCAAGGATTTGACTGTCCGGGCAAGGCTCTCATGGAATTGCTTGAAAAATGTGCTGCAGGACCGAACTAAATGTGAATAAGAAAATTCAAATGGAACTTATTAACCTGACAATTGTTCATTACTAGTAAAGATGCATGGTGCAATAAAAGTACAGATGAAATCAACCAACAGCTACAAGGTATAGCTTCTGAAACATTTATTCACAGGAAGATGCTAAGGAGCTCCAAGCCATCAATATTACTATTAAAAAACTAGTTGGTTAGATGCATTACTTAATGCCAAATTAACAGCCTCAGATCATATCACTGACATGTGAGAATTGAGAAAACAGCAGGTAACAGGATTGTAAAGAAAATCAGCATTCAAGAATAAGAAAAATATCAAGAGGGTTGAACATACCAGTCACTTGCAACAATGATGTCAAAAGTATTCAATATTTCTGAAGCTTGCTCTTTGTCCCAATGCAGTATCATAGATTTAACCTTTGTTTCACCAAAAGTTTCTGCATTGATGGATATGTTCTTCTGAATATCTGCAGGTTAATGGCTTACAAAGGTCACAGAATGTGTTTTTTTTAAAAAAAAATAAAACAAAGGCCATGAAGGGTTAACTTTGGAGTAATCTAATCTGATTCTCTGTGCTATTTACAAGAACTAGCAAAAACTCAACTGTGCAAACATGAAATTAAGAAGGATACATTCAACTACTTGCGGGTTTCCATCAGAAATAACAACCTCGTCAGCATCTGTACAGGCTGCAATAACAAGCCCAGCCAATCCATAACCAGATCCAAGTTCAAGCACTTTCTTGGCCCTAGAATGAATTAAAACATTCAAATATGGGATAAATATTGTGGAAATTGGTCTTAGTTAAATAAGCAATGATTCAATGAACTACTCTACTATCATGGAAAAAGCTTTCAATGGACTACTATTATTAAAAAGCTTTATCTTTAGACTATTGCCAATTATGATAGAACAAAAGGTATATAGAATCTTCGTAGAGATATAGTTTTGCAACACAAAATAACTGTGTACTGCTGCAAAAGTCATGAGCTATTGCAGCTCTCAGATATATGTTCATTTTCTGTTCTTGATCTCATCGAGAGCAAAATATATGATAAAAAATAGCATGGACAAAAAACTAGGGCAAGAGTGTAACTTAACACAGCTCAAACCTCTGATGGATTTATTTAAACAACTTTGAAACTATTTGCATGAACAAGGACCTATATATCAATATTGTACATTTGTCTTACAGGTTGTCCTAGAAGGCCAGCCACACGGCTAATGTATGCTGTGAGAGTGTGACATGGCAATGCACCCCTATCCTATTTGGCCATACCCCAAATCTGGGATTGCCCCAATCCCCTCCCACCTCATCATATGTTCAACACAGAAGACAGGATGGCTTATTTTATTTACTAAAACCCAACGCTGGTTGAATAAGCAATTCACTTAGGCCCTTGAATCCCTAATAAAGGTTCAGAGCCAACAACGTCGAGTGCCTAAGTTGATGGACTCAAAGTGGAGCATTTATGATCGCATGCAATTTACTCAACTACAAATCGCCTGACTCCAGCATGCTATGCCAAGTAAGCTAAAGGTCCAATCATGTTTTAGCTTTGAGAAAAGAAGAAGAAAATACATACTAATGCAGGAGTGTCACGTGTGTAATGATCTCGCAATTCACAAGTCACAACAAACCTGAACATGTCTGAGTGGTTAATACAGTAGTAGGCAAGGACCTCTTCTGATGGCCAACAACCTTCAGGGGAAAAACACATATAAACTTAGAACTGAATTTGAATTCTCTTGAACATAAGAAGGATATAGCATGAAAAGTGGAAGAATTTTAGAATAGCACGGCACTTCAACTCTTTACCGATCACTCGATTCTATATTGTTTTTTTATAGCATTCCTACTTCTAAAGTCAGCCATATGCAATCTTAAGTGCTTATTGACCGGAGAGTATAGTCTATGATGCAAGTATAATAAACTTTGTATTAGTTAAGTTCAAAAGTTTATTAGGTGTGTAGGAGCACAATTCTTAGTTGAAGGAAAAATTTCCTTGCATAGAAGGATTGTATCAATCGCCTATCTTGACCAAACCAGTATGAAGGTAGCTGCATTCTGGAAAGTGGCCAAGAAGCCAAAGTTAACATATGCATATGTTTACATTTATTTTCCACGCAAGTGCCTTCCTATTCTGGCAGGAAGTAACAGACAACAATAGGGAAAACACAACAAACATGACCATACACATAAATTGATGCAAGATGACGGAATCACATTGTGTATGGCAACAGAAAGGAAAAAAAACTTGCTTGAACAAAACTTACATACTAGTCCAGTAGTGTCGATGTTGTATCTGTTCGAAGCTTCCATGTCATTTAGTTCAAGGGAATCCTCTCTTCTGTATCTGGAATCATGCACTAAAATAATAACCAACTGGAAAATAGTACGCCAACCTTTCTAGCTGGTTGAACACTTCATGATGGATAAATTTGTAGTCACACACACAGGGCTTACTGGCGAGAAAACAATATGATTCCCAATTATATCAGGGAAAAGGAAGATAGGGAAAAACTATATTCAGTACGCCAGTAGATTGGGGGCAAATAGTAGACTACGTACACTAGATTAAGTTTAGAGGAACCTCCACAGGGCAGCTTATAATATACATAAACATCCTTTTGGCATCCCAAATCATTTTCACTTCCATTAATTGAATTCCCAAGTGATTTCACTAGCTGTGAAATTGGCAATGAATGGCATTCAATCAGGTTAAAGCCACGTGAAGCCTTTCTTGAAATGTTGTTGGTACCATCTTTAATATGCTGGTCACTAGAAGTTCCCTCTGCATGGAAAATAAAGTCATAAAAACCAAATTATTGTAGCTCAATATATAAAAACAATTAGCAAATATGATCTGTTTAAGCAGTATAAACGTGGAATTCAAACAGCTTAAATCTGCCATGTTGAAAATAAAACAAACATTAACAAAGATACACAATTACATTATTCTATGCAAATTGCCAAAGTACTGAGAGGGGAAAACTACCATTACCTTCTGGCCCATAAAAAAACTAATATGACAAAATAAATCACCTTACATCTAATGGCTCAACAGTGCTGCTATACAAAATGGAGGACCCAAAACATATCATTCAGACACAAGCTGAAACAGTGCTAGTGTGCTAGCCTGTATACTCACACGCTCAGAAACCGCCAAGTGGAGCTAATGTGCAAGAATGGAAATTTATTGTAACTATAACGAAATTTAGTTGGTCAGAAGCACATACACACTTTGGCAAACACTAATTTTAAAGGTGAACCACCGTAATTGCCCAAAGTATATACTATTGAAGCAAGAACTCTAGACACATCTCGTTCAAGCAAAGTTTTTAAAACTCGAAATCGGACTGTACTGACTCCCTTAAGGCTTTAACTAGGTAACCATCGAACAGGACATGCCACAATAACTTGTGCATTAGTGACCATTCTATCAGAATTGTACAAGCACAAGAAGCTAAAAGCTGAAATGGCACACCACAGATTAGGCTTTGACCATGCTTGTGCCAAGCCTCTGAAAAATCAAGCAGGCGGGCGCACAAGGTTACTGATCCCTTGCCATCAGTAGCCCCAACATCACCAGAGTATGTAGCAGCTGGTCAAGAGCTAAATCGCTTGCTAGAACTATCCTGTGGCGACACAACAACCTACATCATTTGGCCTTTGCACGAGTAAGCTGCCGTCTGTCCTATCATCTAGGCAGGAGGTCTTCTGAGTCTTTTTGGATCGCTCAATGACGGAAAATGAATGCTACATAAACGGCGTTACTTTCCTGCTACATTAAAACGAAGCGGACGCAAATGTTGACATGGGCGAGGAGAGGGGGAGTGAATCGGCGGGACCTGGGGCGAGCGAGGAGGAGGAACGAGCAAGAAGGGAGCGGCGAAGGATGCTCCACCGCTGGGAGGCATTGGTGGCTCCACGGGATCGAGCGGGAGCCTGCGACGGCGCCGGCGACGAGGAGGGGGGAGGCGAGGAAGAATCCATGGGAGCTCGAGATGCGTGCACACGAGAGAGAGAGAGAGAGAGAGAGAGAGAGAGAGAGAGAGAGAGAGATGCCAAATTTCTGTGGATCGGGCTCAGACGGGGGGATTGGTGGGATACCAAATTGGCAGCCCACACGGCCCAAGTAACCGAACAGAGCATGCGCTGCGCTGCGCTGCGCGCCTGTGCGGTGCTTCGGTTTAGTCCCACCTCGGCGGTTTTGAGCGAGCGCAGACGGAGGACGTGGATAAAACGAGACCCAGGGCTCCGAAGCAAATCATACCTTTCTCGGCCTTTTGGCTAAGATCAAGTGTAGTATCTGTTCTTATCAGTTTAATATCTGATATGTGGGCCATGTGCCCACTTCGATATTAAATTTATTTTTTGTGGGGGAGGGTCCACTACAGTGGCTTGCCACTGGGGCCCTCAAGCGTCGCTTGGGCTTTGCACTACTGCCCTAGCCTGGCGCACCCCAACCAAATCGAAGTAAAAAATTTTATTGGGCCTCCAATGGGCCCTCTCTGCTTTGTTTCTTCGTTGCCATCGCCGAGGCCAGTGACCTATCAGGCCTCTTTGCCGTGCATATGTTAGCTGATCTTTGGACCAATTTATTTTCGTCCCCAATTATGGAATTATCAAATTGTTCCACGGATCGTTAACCTGAATCGCATAGTACATGACAGATTCGAGATTTTGGACGCTAAATTCCACGAAAAGATCGCAAAAATAGTTTTGCCCGTGCAATTTTCTTCCACAACAATCACTTACAACCACTAACATTAACTACTACTAGTATGCAGTAACATACACTACCCGTATGCGACGAGGAGTCAGGAGAGAGGAGCCCAAACCAACACAAGGGCTGGTAGGCAGTAACAGCGTGGCTAGTAACACCACCCGAATGAATGGCCGTATTCACCGCGCGCAGCCTGACAGTTACATCTGGACGTTGATGTGCCTGGTCTCGTCTCCCGGCGACAGCGAGAAGGTGGACTGCGTCGTCCTGTTGTTATAGCTCACCGTGAGGGTGTACTCCCCGAGGTATCCGCTGAAGCTGTACGCGCCGTGCGCGTCGGTCTGCCCTCCGGCCTGCAGCGTCCGCCACTCGTTGAGGAGGCGGTCGACGACGTCCCCCGTGGGCAGGTTGTTCAGGTTCCAGTCCGTGAGGCACATCTGGTAACACCCGCTCTGGTGCAGCGCCGTCCACAGCATCACCCCGCTCACCGCCGGATGCGAGTAGGCCTCCCGCATCACCTGCTCCAGGTACGCCGCCTGCGTCTGCGCGTCGAACTTGTTGCTGATGTCGATCTCGGTGAACCAGATGGGGAGCCCCAGCGTGGCGAGCTTGTCCAGGATGGCGCGCATCAGCGGGATGTTGGGCTTGGAGAAGTGTCCCTCCAGGCCGATCCCCTCCAGGATGGCGCCGCCGGCGCGGAGCTCCTTGAGCTTGGCCACGTACGTGTCCACGGTGGAGAAGGGGTCGTCGCAGGTCTCGATCACGTTGTACTCGTTCATGAAGAGCGTCGCCAGCGGGTCCGCGTCCTGCGCCACGCTGAAGAACTCCATGGACGCGTTGGGCCCCAGCCGCTGCTCGTAGAAGTTGTAGTGGAGCATCTCGTTGTTCACGTCCCAGTGCGCGAACTCGCCGCGGTACCGGGTCATGAGGCTCTGGATGCGGGTGTTCACGGCGGACCGGAGGTCGTCGGCCGTCAGGTTCTTCACCCACCGGGGCGTCGCGTCCTGGTTCTCCCAGAAGATGTTGTGCCCGCGCACCATCACGCGGTGGGAACGCACGAACGCCAGCATCTGGTCGGGGACGTCGAAGCGGAGGAGCCCCGACATGGGCTCCGTCGAGTACCACTTGAGCTCGTCCTCGAACACCGCCGCGTTGAACCGGTCCACGAACCACTGCTGGTACGCCTGGTTGCCCAGGATGGTGGAGGCGATCGCCGACCCGATCGGGAAGTCCTTGGTGGTCTGCTGCACGGACACGGACGCGCCCACCACGCGAGCGCCCTGCGGATCGGCGACGTGGATCGTCGCCACGCGCTTCCTCCTCTGCTCTCCGGCCAAACCACATCATTAGATCAAGATTAGTCGCGCGCAACAACTAGCCGTTCTATCTTGACACGTCCCAAATAATGCAACGAAGAGAAACGTTACCTTCCGGATGGTATCCTGCTGGTGCATCGCCCACTGGTCCGTCGTGAACGGCTGCAGCGACCCACTCGCGACGGTGATCTTCATGGGCGTCTTGTCAGCGTTCTGGACATACAGAGCAAATGAAAATCAGTGAGCACTTCTGAATGATTTTTTTTAATTTTGATTGACATTAAATGCGAGTACGCGACGCGTACCTGGAAGAAGATGACAGAGGTCTGCGTTGGCCAGTCGAGGACGAAGCCGCCCTTGACGAAGGCCCAGCAGTCGCTCCTAGCGAGAACCGTGGCGATGCACCTCGCGCCGGAGTTGTCCGGCGCCAGCCTCGCAGTGATCAGAGCCGCGGAGGCGCCTTCCAGCTTCACCCAGCCTGCACGATGCCGGAAATTATTGAAGCTCACATGACCGCCGCACAAACACATAAGCTAGCTAGTTAGCTAGATTGATTGATCTGAACTGGAAAGGAGGACATGGGCGGCGGCCGTACTCACATGAGAAGGTGTACATGGTTGTCTTGTTGAGGTTGTAGACCACGAACGCCGGGGAGAAGACGCCGGTCTCCGTCGTGCGATAGCCGTCAGGGTCGTCGCTGTTGCCGAACTTGAGGATGCCCCCGTTGTACAGAGCCGGCTCCGGCTGGCCTCTGCACTGCACGCCATGCAAATTTCCGGTGAGCTCACGCCGCCCTACTCCATGCAGAGCTTAATCATGGATTATGGACGTGACAGAGACAGATGACACGCGACACACACAAAAAGCGCAGCTAAGCGTACAACTAATTCGCCGTACGCAAGCACTTGCGCGTTAGTTGGTCACTTTGGTCGGCCCAAAAACGCATGTTAGCCGCGTGCAGAGTTTGGCCCTTCGGCTTGGCGCCTTGCAGGGCTTAGCTTCCAAGAAGAGCATCGAATAAACATGGTGAGACGGTGCCTGAATGCCTGATCATGATCCTCCCAACCATTTCAGAGTTTAGCGGAGGTCGATGCTTAAAATATTACAACGAGAAGTGTAGTATAATATGTGTCACTGGTTCCGTGTGATAATGTTTATTTGGCCGCTAGCAGATGGTGGGTACTGGTGGGACTGTGGGATGTCCCCAGCGCACGCATGGGAACAAAACTGGAATAACCGGAGGGAGGATCATGTGCATTGTGGCCTTGTGGGGAGTAAGCATCTGGGGGGGTACATACGGTGGTCCAACAATGGCTTTGAGCTTCGTCATCTTCCCCAGCCGGTTGATCTTCTGCTTAGTTCTCTATGGCATTGGACCATTGGTTATTTGGTGGTCACTGGAATGGTCTTTGATAACGACGCAACAACCGCCAGGTGCAATGCAGTTTTAGTGAATAGTTAACAGTTAACGAGCTTGTTGTTACTCATGCAGCATGGCGTGCAAAAAGCTTGCTAATTCTGGAAGAGGAAGATGTTTCGGTGAGAGAGACTTACGTCAGTGTAGGAGGTGTAGTCGTACCAGCCAGCTGCATGTCACCAGGAAGCTCAAACAATGTCACATACTCGTACGCGTGAGAGATAGAGGAGGAGAGCGAGGTGTGAATGATGGGCAGATGGCACTTACGAGGAGGCACCGCCGCGACGAGCTCAATGCCGCAATGCAGCAGCATCCACAGCGCGAGGAACCCCGCGGCACGCAGAGCTTGGCGAGGCGTCCTCATCGCCGCAACCGAACGAGCTCAACAACTTCTCCTCTGCTCAAGGCTTCAAGCTGCTCTCACACACTGGGTATGGAGGAGGAAGATAGCAGCTAGCCTAGTGCTAGTGAGCAGTGGAGACCGGAGAGCGAAGAAGAGAGTACCCGCACAAACACACACACACGGGTCGTGATCAGAGCAAGGAGCTGTGCAACGCTATATATAGCCCGGTCACATGGCGCCATCCGTTCCAGCACTTCGGCGAGGCCGCGCGCCCTTTTCGCACCTGGCGACCCGCCATTGGCCGCCGAGTCACGGGCCGCCGTGGGCGCCCACCACGTCCTCACCTACACCTGGTCCTCGGACTCGGAGGCTGCCGCCTCCGCAAGCAAAGAGCTGTCCGTTTGGTGCGGTGGCCTTGTGGTGCTCCTGCACCGGGCCTAGCCAACACTAGCGCCTGTTCGCCCGGTGGAGCCGTGGAGGTTCACATGCGGCGACAGACAGAGTTGATCGGCGAGTTGAACGGTGAAGTCAGGCGGCATGGAGGCGGGTACAGAGTGAGATCAGGACGCCGTGAACAATCCCTCGCCTTATTCTGTGGTCGCGTATAGGTCGCCTCCCCCGCCCGCGTCGCGCCATGGGAATTGTACCGCGGGGCCTCGAAGTTTCTTCTGTTGTTTTCTCCCTGGCTCCGGCATTGCATCCGTGGGCGGGTTCGGGCAGCCGGTGTACGTGTTAATGCCAGAGGGTATGAGCTTCGCTCACGGTCGCGATGCCTGTTCACGTGTGGCTGTGCGCGCAGCGTCCGGGCCGGCGGAAGAGTGACTGCCGCGCGCGGGTGTAACAGTGCCGTGTCTTTTGTGCTTCGCCTGAGGCTCGTGATGAGGAGAGAGATCACATTCCATGGATGAACTGAACAGGTGCGAACAGCAAAGTTGCTCGACCAGCAGTGATGTCATGACTCATGAGAGTTTACTCTTTTCATTCAATCGCCTGTACTTATAAACTAAATACTATATACTACATCCAACCAACATCGATTGGTTAGCGGCAGTGTTGGATAAACAAGTGTGCTGTGCTGCACAGCCAACCCCATTGTGATTTGTGAAAACATAACGTAGACTACATGCATGACTTGGTTTTGCTTTGCTTCCACTCACGCCATTGCTATAAGCAGCAGCACCCCAATCTGCCTTAAAAAGGCACTTTAATAAACTTACAACCTTGTACTCATGCAGCTACAACCTACCGCCGCCTTTTGCGTATCCATAAATCTAATGTCATCCTACCATCTTCCAATTATCTTCCTCTGCTTTTTTCCTCACCAAACGAAAAGGGTGGAGTTTAAACCCATCTTTTGCACTGGGAAATTGGTCCAAAGGCACCGCACGCCGGCAGCGGTTGGTACACTAGAATTCGACCATAACCGGCCTGCGTTCTCCTCTGGACGTCGGAATTATTGTCTGCCTTTCGGAAGTGGGTTTCTAAAGCTACTCCGCCGGCCAAAAAGGAATCGATTCCCTTTGCAAAACCGAGCCATGCAATGCGTGCATGCTATCGCTGGAACGTTCAGTCCTTTGCCCCAAAAATACACAAAAACGCTAGGCACTCGCGGTTTGCAGAGTATCTTTTGCTCCGTAACCGACTGGCCGTGTACGAGCAAGCTACACGAAAATCCGCGGAGTGGGGCGCTCGCACGCGTGCGCGCGCGAATCCCACGCTCACAAAAGCATTGTAGGCGCCACCACCACCACCGCGGAAAAGCGCATCGCCGAGCCGGCGGCAGCGACCTTTCCATGCCGCCTCGGCCTCGCGATGGATGGCTCACGTTTTGGCTGTAGCCGAGACGCTGCCCGCTTGGTTTGGCGCGGCCCCCGCCCCGGCCGGCCATGGTAGGCGAGGGGTACGCCTCGGCGGGATCACGGGCGGGGGGCGCGAGCCCGGCCACGGGGTACGTTTGACTCGCGGCGCCGAAAAGACGACGCCGGATAGTGCCGGGCGCCGGGGGCTTCTTCGGCGGCACGGTCACGGACGCGCCCGCGCGCTTGTTGCAGGAGCCAGGATTCGCAGCCGCGGGGGCGTTGGACAAGTACAGCTCGGCTACCGTGCCCGCGCTCTTGTGGGTCATGTGACTCGCCCAGTTCGTGGCCGAGATTACTAGACAGAGGCGCAGAGCTCCGCTGCCGCGGTCGACGCCGAAGTGATCGGGGCCTTTTTGTCCCGGAGCACGTGCCACCGGTTGCGCTGTGTCATCGGACGACCCGTGCCAAGTATTTCACCGGTGGAGCCTACGTGAGCGGTGCTCTGCACTTTTTGCTCGGCTCTCCCCATCTGGCCATCTCCATCAGAAGCGCGCGCGGGCGCGGCTTTCGGTGTCCCGATCCAGGCGTCCAGCCAAGCCTCGGGACACTGCTGGCCTCACGAGTCCATTCTCTGCTCCGGAAAATGGCAGAATGAGGTGACCGCGACACGTAACATGCGTTACCATTTGTCACGGCGTCGCGGTGCCGGTGCCACCCCCAAGAAAAATGAAGCGTTCCTGAACCATTCAGATGAAGATAGCGTGAAAAGTTATGGATAAAATAGTGGTTATGCTATGCACCTCCAAATCAGAAGATTTCGGCAATTCTGAATGAGATACAGTCTTACCTGAACCGATTAAATTCTTCGTTCCAAACTACTAGTACGTGGTAACAAATATAATTACCACTTACCAGTTACCAGGGGTAACGTTAATATCGACTACAACCGATGACAAGTCTGTTGCAAACGGCCAAATATACAGGCAGCAGTAGTTACGGATATATACAGTCATATATATACACGAACCAACATCATCATAGCACTAGTATTAGCACAACCACCACAACTGTACAGATCTAATCTTATGAGGAAGGCATCAAAGATCTCAGCAATGGGCTGGACTCATTGATGCAAGAATATTTGATGAGTGTTGTCTTCATTCAGCAGGGACATCAGAGCTCTGGCCTGAAAATTTACAGGGTTGACATAGTAAAGAAGCAGACAAACAGGAAAGCCAACAAAGAAATGACCACAAGTTCAAAATCCATTGACTTAGGAATTAGGATATTTTTTATAGACCATGATGAATTTAAACTAAAACACTATGCAACCAATATATGTATTACCATAAGGCTAGAAAATACTACATGGATGGCACGAGTGCTATCAAGGTCCAGTTACAGCAGATAGAAGACATACGTTGCACGAAACTCGAAGTGAGTATGCAATAGAAAAATTAACCGACAACAGTAGTTCTAATCATTGATCCAGTACATCTTATAGTCAATGAATTGTGAATGTGTTTTCCTTTTTCTAGTAGCAAGAAAAACCATGTGTGTGTCAAATATATACCTCCCTCTGGGTTACGGTAAGTTCCTTCATCTATGCTAGTACTTTCTTCATTCCTGTAAGAAATTCATCCGCAGCAGAAAGTCATACACCTCTGTATATGCCCTTGTTCTAAAAAGATTATCATGTTGGGTCACATCACAGCTACCATTTGCGACCGGTACATATTACCAGCAAAACAAACTGGTACAGACTGAGCTGAAAAATTCATTTGAAGATATTCATACCAGCACCAGTCCATACCAGTCAGTGTGCCAGGTACAACATTTGTTATGGTGATAGTGTTCTTACAATGTAAGCTAGATGTTACCACATAAGTACTTTCAAAATATGTAATTAGCTTTCTTCGAAATTCCATATTTTCATAGAACAAAGCCTCAACTTGTAGAAAGTGTAGATGTCCTAATTCCTAAAGGGGACATGTATTTTGATTGGAGGGAGTAGTAACTAACCCTTGATTGCTCTGTTGAACACTAGTAGCAGTCATGGTTAATATAGTCTCTGCAGATAGACTGCCAGCGTCATGTTTCTTTGTGTCCTAGAGTATAACATACATAAACTGTCAACCTTTAAGCACTCCTCCAGTTTACACTAAACAAAGAAGCAAGAAAATATGCGTGACAATAATAAATTACCGAGGTTTCATTCCCCATCCACCCTGGAATTGTTTCCGATAAAAGAGTCATGTATTTCTCCATAGCAATCTCAGGATGCATGTTTCCTAATTTCTGCCAAGCGATCCTGAGAGAACAATAAATGGTTATTAGTAGTAATCATTATGAATTCCTACCGTAACTTCACAGAATAAGAAACTAGACATAGATCATCCCTGTCAGATGATAGCTACGATGTCTACTATTTCACCATTTCTTTTAATGCATTCAGACACTTAACAGAGGTGACAACGGACAAAATATGTCAAAGAAAGAAGAGTTATCAAAATTTCTCTTATTGGATATTCATGTGTCTTTCCTTAGTATTCTATATTCCCTGGAGTTGTTGGAAATAAAAATTCATATACGTGGCCATCTTATAAGTAATGCACGTGTTAATTGTAGCTTTACTTGTAGGCATACAAAAATATAATTGGTGGAACATTGACCAGCTTCCAAGACTTAACGTAAAGAGATACACATCAGTCTACCAGAAATAGGGGCAAGATATCTGTCCTGTTAAATAATTTAGATCAGTTAGGTATGTCGAAGTTTTTATTGAATACTTCTGGCCACCAATCCATATTTTATAGCACATATATTATTCTTCTCATTCCAAGGGAAAGCTTTGGTAGTTAGATGTATACGACTGGTTGTTAGTAGTCCATTTAATTGATCCATAAAATAGCATGGGCAAAAAGAGGAGAGCAGTAATGGCGTGCATGTGCTAAACATATCAATGCATCTTTCTGTGTTAGTTGCTCCTGTCCAGTGCCAGTGGCTCGTAGTAGAAATTGCTAGAAATATTCATTTGGTGACACATTGCAACAATAGCTCATTCTAAACTCTGAAGGCAAACCAACAGTTGGTAGTTTCTTTGACCAAGATGCTCTTATTTTCTCTCTAAATGCTACACTACCTTTTAATGGTTAACTGGATGAAGCATATCTAAATATAGTGCTCTCATGCACAACGAATTGGCACAGTAAAGTGGCCGCGGAATTCAGGTGGCAAGAAGTATTTGCAATACTAGAACAGCGTGCAGCAAAGGCAGCATCAAACAACCACATATCTTGAAACGGAATGCATATCAGCAATGCATTGCAAGCTCAATATACAGAAGCATGTTTATGGGCAAGACAAGCTTCTAAAGTTGATGCCATTCTGAAGAGATGAGTGCAGGGGTAGCTGCCAAATGGGAGGCTTTTCCTCGGCTAATTATATGCAAACTATTGTAGGGGCAAAGCTCTTCTTTTTAACTAATAGGGGCAAGCCTTGCTGAAACAGAGGATGGCCAGTGACTAGTTGCTATCAATTATGCCTAAACTAGACAAGAAACAAACATTTACTTGATCCGGGATTGTTAATTCACTCGATCATTGCACAAGATCCACCACTACGATTTTGACCTCTATTTTTTTGGCATTTTATTTATGATCATACTTTCATTCTTAATTTATTTCAAAAACTCAAACACTATCCTATGAACCATGCAGAATCATGCACTAATCTTCTTAAGACATTCACCTGCTCAAAATCAATACATTTTTTAAAAGAAAAAAGCTACTACCCCTGATCAAATTTGAGAAGTGTGGATTCTAATTGTCTCATGAAGGAAAGTGGTTCTCTTTGCTACCAAGGAGGCAAGGCATATAACTCCTACAATATATGCTTCTTTTGGTCTTTTGAAAAGAGTTCTATGCTTCTCTGAAACTTACAGAAGCTGGTAAACCCAAATTCAGGAACTAAGAAGAAGAGAGAAGAAAACACAAGACTAGTGGTGCAGAGTTGCCATAAATCCTATTCCAACTGGATACCCCTAATCTCTTTTGAAAGGAGATGCATAAACCTAATCATGTTGGATTATATAACATCACACCTTTCCTATGTCATGAACCTCACATCTGATGAAATCAATAGTCAATAAGAGATCAAAATGCACAAGTCCTTCAGTCCAAAAAGGCATTGTATTTCTTCATTTCAGGCTTACTTTAACAGACATGATTTATCAGCAAGAAAACAGATCCATTACTACTAATAACTATAGAAAAAAAAAGGTAGCTTCAAAGTTGATTTGGACATATTTACCCCTAACTTTAGCATCTGGTTTTAGACTTATAAGCAGAAGCCAGAGCCTGATGTGCAGTTCATATTAGTTCACCTAAATCACTGAAATGGAAAAACCTGCTTCCACATATAAGCCACAAACAATGCTAAAGCTGGTGAAAAGGTGTCTTTTGTCCTTCCAAGCGATCTCCCTGTTAGACAAAGTATACCTACAGTATTGAAGAATCTGATTGCTGCTATGATCTAGCTACCTAAAATGTGCCAGATTTCATGATGTACCACTTCTGTCAACTTTGAAACAATGAAGAACAAACGATTTAGTTTTCAATGGGATTTGTTTATGTTATTTCTTTGTATTGGAAAGCACAAGTATGCTGCAGCTGTACTTGCTCTTCCTTGGTAGAAAATATAGCAGAGGAACAGCGCTCCAGTGTTGATGACATCCAGACCAGACTTTGCTTGTCTTTGAGCTATAACCTACCACAGCGTAGCAATGATAAATGTAGGGTGTCAGGAAGAAGAATGAGTACCACTTTGCGCGAGATGAAGGCCTCAGTGTAAGTGGCTGAGCAGAGTCATAACAGGGACCGTCAATGGCAACCTTGAGGAGCCCTTGAAGCTGCAGTTGCACGTCACTATCAAGCTTCGACAGGGCAGCTGATCCAGCCCCACTAGCAGCAAATGCTGCAGCTGCACCAAATCTCTTCTCCACTTCACTCCTCTCAATCCCTTCCCACTCCTCAAAGTCCATGTTTGATTCAGCATCTCCCTCCGGCAGGTTTGGCAATGTCACTGACTCCACAGGCAACTCAGTGACCACTTTATCACTGGAGCTGCCTTCGTGGCTAACATTCACATCATTAGTTTTCCTTGCCACCGACTCCTCTTCAGGAACCAGTTCTTCTTGTTGATCAATTGGATGGGCCTCGCATTTAGGTTCCTCCTTGCTCTGCACATCCTCGTGGACGTTGACAGCTTCTTCAACGGGTTGAGGATCTTTAAGCTCTTCCTTCTCTGCCAATGGTACATCGAGAAATGGTTGTGGAGCAGCCTCCACAGGCAATTCGTGCTCCTTCACTTCAACTACTTGCGCTTCCTTCTTCTCTAGTGCCACGTCAATAATCTCTTTGGGAGCAGTCTCAGAACCCAATTCATCCGGACTCACTTCAAGAGCTTGCACACTCTTACCCACCAATCCTGCATCAAGAACATCTTCAGCAGGAGCAACTTCGGCAGCCAGATGGTGATGTTTCACTTCAACGGCCTCTGTTTCCAAGGGAAAGACTTCCGCGACTTCAACAACTTCCACTCTCTGTTTCTCCGGTCCTGCTTGGAGAACTTCAATGGGAGCAACCTCAGCCCCCAGATCATGCTGCTTGACTTCAACATCTTGTACGCTCCCTTCCTCCTCAGCGCCAGCCTCGTCAGCGCCCGACACCTGCGGGCTCGCAGTCACCTCAGCAACCGCCGTCGTAACAGCAGCCGCTGGGGTCAAATCACGCCGCTTCACGACGTCACCGCCCTCCTCCTCCACTCCAGCACCAACGCTCACCTCCCTAGCGGCCTTGACCGGGACCCCCTCGCCCTCGGGCAGGCACTCCGGCTCCACCTCCTCCTCGACGGCCACCGCGGGCGCCTTCTCCGCCTCGACCCACCCCTCCGCCTCCGCCGCCCTCCCTTCGCTCCGCCTCACCTCGTCGACCTCGATGATCCTCTCCTCGTCCACCACCTGGTCGGCGATCGCGGCGGCAGCGCGATCGGCCCCGCGCGCGCGGCGCGGCGGATCATTGGCGGCGAAGAGCGTGGCGAGCAGGAAGGCGGCGAGGAGGGTGACCGCCGCCGTGAGCAGCAGCTCGTAGAACAGCTCCATCTCTCCCCGTGTGGTGGTGGTGGGAAGGAACGGAAGCCGGCGCGGGCCTTTTCTCCCCTTCGCTTTCTCGCTCGGCTGGGCCGGAGGAGGGAGGGGGACAGGGGAGAGAGGAAGGGAAAAGGCAAAGCGGAAGGGGAAGAGAGCAGGATCGAAGCGGTGGGTGTGGGGGAGTAAAGGAGGTGGGGCGCCAAAGCAAGGCATATTCGGACGGATACGATCGCCACGAGGGCCGCCGCGGGTGTGGGGGATTGGGTTGGGGCGACGCCGAACGAAAAAGTCTTTTCGTCCGGGAGCTGCTAGTAGGAGATGCCGACGCCGTCAGGCGTCAGGGGATTTCGTGTGCCCCCTGTGGCACGTTTCCCCCTCGGGGCCGTAGGGACAAGCTACGGGACCGAGCAGCCGAGCTAGGCAGATGGGAGGCAACGCGACCGCTCGCCGCTCGGTGGAAGGGGCAGCGCGGAGACTCGAGGCTGCCGATCTGCCGAGGCCGGATGGATGGTTCACTGGTGGTTTGGCTTCTGACGCGGCCATCGGGTGCAGGTATAGACGTCCGGATGGCCCGCGGCCCGGCGGCCCGCTCAGGAGCCCTTTTTTGCCCGGCCGAACCCAGCCCGACACGGTGGCCTTCGTGCCCATGTTGGCCCGGCTCGCTAGCCCATGGTACGGCCCGTGAAACAACATCCGGCTCGATGCCAGCCCGCAAAACCCCCACCCCCATGTATAAACTTAGAAACCCTAACTTCTTGACCTAGGCGCCACCACCTCCCGATCTTCCCGAGACCCACGCCGCCACCTTCCCTCCGCCGCCTGCCCCTCTCTCCCCGCATCTGTAGACGGCAGACCGCAGGGTGTCGCCGCATCGTAGGCTCACCGCTCGGCGCCGCAGCTCGCCCCTCCCCTCCACCGCTCCCCGCTCCCCTCGCATTCTTCCTCCCCGTGATAAGCAGGCCGCCGCTCCCCTCCCCTACTTCCTCGTCTCACTGCTCGACGTCGCCGCTCGCCCCTCCCCTCCGCCACCTGCCGTTTGTCCCTCCCCTCCACTACCACCACTCCCCTCCCCTACTTCCTCCCCGTGACGAGTAGGATGCCACTCCCCTCCCCTACTTCCTCCCGCACGGATCTGCGGGGGCCGGCAGCCTTGGCGCGGATCTGCGGCGAGCGCGCGGCTCCCTCCTCTCCCTTCCTCCCTACCCGGGCGGCATGAGTCCGACGAACTCACCGTGCTTCACGAGTTGGCTCGGCACGAAATAGGCCCGTGGGCTCATGCCTGGCCGTTGGTGCAGCCCGTGGGCGGGCACAGCCCAGCACGTGGAGGCGTAGTTCCTGGCCTAGCCCGGCACAAAGTTGACCGAGCCAGCCGAGCCCGTGCCAGGTGGGGCCGGGCTGCCCGTTTTGGACATCTATAGGTGCAGGGTAAGTTGCACAAGTTACTTGTACGCCGGAGTTAACTATAGCTGGAGCTGAGTGTACTTGTTGGATAATGCTTGTACTTGTTGGATAATGCTAACTTGTTTACGAAGAAAAGGTCATTTGAGAACAACAGTTCAGTGCCAACTGCCAAGCAAAAAGAAGCCACGTCGTTGTCTCCGTCGTTATTAGTCAATGGGCGCTGTACTCTACTGTGTATTTGTGTCAAAGTAGTTGCGTGATAAGTTCAGTTATAAGCATACAGGATCAATTCACGGAGTGGAGGACGCTTAATTGTTTAAATGAATGTGGGACAAGGATACTATTCCTTGCATGGTGCCGCGAACAGGAAGCAAAACAAATGTTTCTTTGTCCTCTCGAGCCATGTGCATGATCACTCCACTTGTCGTCGGCAGTACTCATGGCCACGCCTATCTAGCAGCGCTACAAAAGGCCTCGGGGGTTTGGAGTTGGCACGGAGGACTGACTCCTTGTAACTCCAACACAATCGTCACCGTACAAGGACGATTAAACTCTATTCATCCATTTTTCCCATCTCATTCACGGGCGTGGTATCCTACCAATCACTAGCTTGCACTGCCACCAAGTACCTTATCACATCCCCTCCATATTTGTGTCAATTGGGCGCCATATGCGAGTTAGGGCCAGTTTGGTGGAGCTCCCATCGGTTCCGACTCCACGGATCCGGTTTTCTCTCTCCTCTTCCACCCCTCACAAACCGGAAAGGAGCCGGTGGAGCCACAAATTTTGGCTCCACCAGCTCCAGCTCCTATGACACTCCTGCCACGCACAGTCCATGAGCCGGAGCCGGATGGAGTGGTACCAAACGAGCCCTAATTTGTTGCCACGTGTAGAAGGAAGCGGAAACATAATTTGCATACGAAATATCAATGAGGTAAGGTCTAAGACAATGAGGCATATGCATGTTTTATGATGAAGGGAACTTTCCTAGATATCTAGTGTCTTCAACTGTAACGGCGTGATAATTTTGAGCTAGATAAATACTAGACGGCTAGACGCTATTGCCAAGAGTCGGTGGCTACAATGTTAGGGGACGTTTTCTTCCCGTGTCTTATTTTTAGCACGTGTCACATCGAATGTTTAGATACTAATTAGGAGTAGTAAACGTATACTATTTACAAAACCAATTACATAAGTGGAATCTAAACGGCGAGACGAATCTATTAAGCCTAATTAAGCCTAATTAATCCATCATTAGCAAATATTTACTGTAGCAACACATTGTCAAATCATGGACTAATTAGGCTTAATAGATTCATCTCGCCGTTTAGATTCGTCTTATGTAATGGGTTTTGTAAATAGTCTACATTTAATACTCCTAATTAGTATCTAAACATTCGATGTGACGGGTGCTAAAGTTTAGCAAGTGGAAGAAAACAGGCCCTTAGTGTATGATTGAACTGACTTCCCTTCTTTTGTTTCCTCTTGCACAACTTTTTATGAAAGTTTGGTTTTTGAATGAACGTATATGATTGCATTCGCATCCATCCGTGTTTTTGTTGAAATTTTTCACACACTTTAACATATGCAGTTATATGACGGGAGCACCGGGCCACCTAACTTGATGGGGTTGGGAGTACCAAATACGTCCTCTTGTCCTAACATAAGATTTGACCAATTTTTATACATGGTTTTGACAATTCCCTAGGCCTTTTCCCTTGACAAATGTAAATGTCCATAAGTTCCTTAAACTTTACTTTGGTGTATTTAATTTTAGTAGCAGAATACTAGTACGTTGCTATGATGAAATAGTAATTGTTTTATTTTTTTAAACTTGTATTTTTTTGTGACGTTATATTTTTAATAATTGCAATCACTGGATCTCTACTAGCAAACCCATAATTTTTTTGACTCAATGTATTTTCTTCTACTCAAGTGCTCACATTTCTACCTTTTTATTACTTGAGCAATATAATTCCTATAGGCAGAAATAGGTACAACCACATTTTACCATTAAACACGACCTTGTCTCACAAACATGACACAAAATGAGGTCAAATAAATATGATACTAGGAGGAACACATATGTCATGATTTTATAAGAATTTAGGAAAAAGAAGTCATGCGGAGTTCAAGATGCGTGAGAGATCTGAATTTTTGGAGGGTCATATGTTGGTTTATTAATTGGAAAATAGAAAAGCAAAAGGGAATTTCGAGTTGGGCTTGATTTATTGGGCTGGCCGGATCATAGTGGGCCTTGATGTGGTTTCTACATCTTAAGCAAGCTCGATCATACAGCGTGCAAAATATGAAGATGTTTGATTTTAAATTTAAAAGAAGATAGCGCAAACCACATGTAAAAAAGAAGAATATTTACATCATACTTTATCATGCTCGGTCTATGATAGTCGACAGGTCTCGTATTCTCACATTTTCATATGTTCAGTTTGTATAAAACAGCCGATACCTGTTATAAATATCTTGTGATAATAAAAGTATTACCTAAACTACTGCATTATTTTGAAGAAAAACGTCATTTGTGATCGGAGTCGGGGGATAACATTTCAATCCTTGTTCATCCCGAAGTCCTGAACAACCAACGGCCTGTTCGCTTCAGCTTATAAGCCGGCTGAAAAGCTGAAACGGCTGATTTGTTGTGAGAGAAAAACACTGTTTGGTGGCTGATAAGCCGGCTGAATAAGCTAAAGCGAACAGGCCGCAAATCCGCGATCCGACGGTCCGCATACCAGTCGGGCTCGACTAGTGTTGGGTTCGGAGTCGGACCCGTCTGCACCCCGTAGCCTCCGACCCCCAAATAAGGACGCACACACCCGACCCTTCTCCTCGTTTCTATCTTGCTCCGCAAACCAGCACAAACCCTTCCGTGACTGCGGCGGCGACACCCCCAGCGGCGACGCCATGGTGCTCGAGGTACGACGCGCGCCCCGCCGCCGTTTCTCTCCCGGCGAACTCCGATCTTCGACTAATCTCCTCCCCTGGGCTTGGTTTTCCTCCTGCAGGCGACCATGATCTGCATAGACAACTCGGAGTGGATGCGGAACGGCGACTACGCGCCGTCGCGGTTCCAGGCGCAGGCTGATGCGGTCAACCTCATCTGCGGCGCCAAGACTCAGGTACCAATCGCCCGTTCGCCCCGTCCTCCGATCCGATCGATCGATTTCGCAGTTTCGTATGGGTTAGGGTTTCTGGGATTCCGGATCTGATAGTTTCTGGGTCTTGGGTGGGTGCAGTCGAACCCGGAGAACACGGTAGGCGTCATGACGATGGCCGGCAAGGGCGTCCGCGTGCTTGTCACTCCCACCAGTGACCTCGGCAAGATCCTCGCCTGTATGCACGGTAAGCTCGCATCGATCCCAAAACCTTTGCTTTTCTACTGTGCTGGATGTCTTTTGGTGGTACCAAAGGAGAATTGTGCGAATTAGTTCAGGGATTCAGTGTAACTGCTTAAGCTGTCTCATAATTTGTTAAATCATGGCACTTGTAGTTGTCTCTTGTCTGACAAATTGATGCACAACAATGTACTTGTGTAGGGTTGGAAGTTGGTGCTGAGGCAAACTTGGCTGCGGCCATCCAGGTTGCTCAGCTGGCGCTAAAGCATCGCCAGAACAAGAGGCAGCAGCAGAGGATTATAGCTTTTATTGGAAGGTATGCAAATGTGGCATAACTTGTATGACAGTTATTGTTTTTTGTTTGAATCGTGCCTAATGATGCATGTCGTATCTATCAGTCCTGTTAAATACGACAAGAAAGTTTTGGAGACAATTGGAAAGAAGCTGAAAAAGAACAATGTTGCTCTTGACATTGTTGACTTCGGTGAATCTGATGATGAAAAGCCCGAGAAACTGGAAGCATTGATTGCTGCTGTCAACAGCAGTGACAGCAGTCACATTGTTCATGTTCCTCCTGGCGATAATGCCCTCTCTGATGTCCTTCTAAGGTAATTGTGTGCCATGTTACTGTGATCTATGTTTTTCAATGCTGCATCTGTTGATGACCTTATTTTTATATCCTTTTCAGCACTCCTATATTTACGGGGGAAGAAGGTGGAAGCGGATTTGCTGCTTCAGCAGCTGCTGCAGCAGCTACTGGAGCATCTGGATTTGAATTTGGTGTGGACCCAAATGTAGATCCAGAATTGGCACTTGCCCTGCGGTTATCTATGGAGGAAGAGCGAGCAAGGCAAGAGGCTATTGCGAAAAAGGCTGCTGAGGATACTTCGAATACTGAAAATAAGGACCATGCCTCAAGCTCAAACAGCGATTCTATTATGGCTGAAGCAGAACCTGCCTCAAATGCTGCTGCTGATGACAAAAAACAGCCAAAGGTATTATCACTATCCATCAGTTAGAAACTAACAATGACCTGACCCACACTCTAAATATCTGAGCAATTTTTGAAAAGGCTTATTTCATGTCTCAAGTTTTGATTGTTCTATGTACTGTCATGAGCACTTTCTGTGAATTTTGAAATTGATAGTGTGTTTGCTTCCATGCGTTCTAGATTACATTTAGAACTTAGATGATGAATCCGCCAGTGATTGTTTGCCAAGGCACACCCAGCAGCTGGGCATGTTGAAATTTATAGGCAGCCCTTTACATTCTAGTGTTGCATTAATTAACCATAAAGTATCTTGATATGTGTGCCCTACTTTTTTTTTCTCTTGATTGATAACTACGTGACAAATCAATTTTTGTTCTTGTTCAACAAAGAAAAATATGGAAAGTACTGGGTTGGAGGTGCATCTTTTCTTGACTTCTACTTGGGCAGATAATTGTTAAGTTTTTGGGGCTCTGCATATAAATTTCGACCTTACACTTGCTTCTGACCAAATAAAATGAGCCACTGCTCAATACATTTTTATCCTTTGGTGACTAAAATCAGTTGTCAGCAACCATCGCTTTGGTGTTGAAAGTGGTGATTCTGCTACAGTTTCTGCCTTGCCTGCTTAACTTTGGAACTAGTAAACTTTCCTATCACAACTTTTGCTTAATCTATATAAGTTGTTTTACTACTACTTCGATTATAGGCAGTATAGCTTGTCCTCTATAACATTGTTTGATAGCAAAGGTTGTCTGTACCAAGGACTTTTTTCGAATAAAATGCCTGACTCTGGATCTTCCATTTCTATTCTTTGGATATTTATATTTATATATAGATAGTTAATTTTATCCAAATGGACATCAGATGGCTAACATAGTTGTGATCACAGGATGATGATGATCTACTACAGCAGGCACTTGCAATGTCAATGGAGGGCGGTGCTTCAGGATCTGCAGCTGTGGCTGATGCTGCTATGGCAGAAGCTGGTGCAGTTGACCCCGACTTGGCACTGGGTGTGTTTTTCTCTACTTTCTCATGTTGTTTGCAGTCTCTACAATGCTAGTGCATATGGTATCTATTCAATCAATTGATTTTCGTAGTGGCAAATAAAAACTTGACTGTTTATGCTTTTTGCTCCAGTAGGAAACATATAAACCACCAATCCTGGGTAGTTATTTTTCTTAGTATAACTTGCATTTTTGTTCTGGGTAGTGTCGAGTCAGCAAAATGACCAAGCTGGCAAAGCAACCATCTAGCGGATTTGGTGATATGTTTCCAGCCCCTGCACGTCATCTTCATACTAGACGTTTTTTCCCCTCAGCATCTACCTCTTTTTATGGCACCAAACTGTACGTTTCATAAATATCCCTTTAAAGTTTTAATGTGTAGCCTACCTACTTAATTGGTCCTAATACAAACCCTCTTAAACTATATATAATTCATTAAGGAAACCCGAACTTTGTAATATGTTCTGGCTGTCAGGTTATACTTTAGTAAATCTTGTATCATTCAACGTCATATGCTCATATCTTCACATAACTCAACACATATCTTATTGTTTTTTCTCTGTTTCACTATCGTGTTTTCCTTTTCAATTGATACCTATTATTAGAAAGTTTTTTACTTCTATCGACCGCATGTTCTAATATTCCCATGTCTGATGTGTACTTTGATTGTTTATATGCAGCTCTTCAAATGTCTTCCTTTTTGTGATGTTTTCCTACATATTGTTTTTCTCTGTTTCACTATCGTGTTTTCCTTTTCTATTGATACCTATTATTAGAAAGTTTTTTACTTCTATCGACCACATGTTCTAATATTCCCATGTCTGATGTGTACTTTGATTGTTTATATGCAGCTCTTCAAATGTCTGTCCAGGATGCTAACATGTCCAGTGACTCTGATATGAGCAAGGTGTTCGAAGACAGATCATTTGTTAAATCTATCCTTAACTCGGTACGTGTTCTTTTTAAACTAATATGCAGATACAGTTTTAGCTTCATCATTTCAGTCACTTACTATTGGTCCTTTTCTGTGTGAAATAACAGCTTCCTGGTGTTGATCCCAATGATCCATCTGTCAAAGATTTGCTGGCGTCATTGCATGGCCAGGGAGAGGTACTTTCTTGTTTTTTGGCTTCCGTTGACTAAAGGCCTGCCAGCACAGTGATGCTATGACATCCATGTTCCTTTAGATAATCGAATCTTATATGAGAACATCATTCAGCTTCACCTTCACCATAATAAGAATATAATATCTGTCAGAAAATCTTCATAACACTACTTATGGGGACACAATTCCTGTGCACAGTTGTAGCAGCAATTTCGTTGCAATATTTAACTATGTAATGAAATTTCTCTTTAAGATAGCATGTGGAGTTCTTTATGTTCTACAAGCACAATGCTATTATGGAATAGAAATAGAAGCACATTATCAGGTACCAGCACGCGAATACATTAAAAAACAAGTACCACCAAATTAATATGCCCTTTTTTGGTTTGTTTCACATGGACTGCTATCCTGTAATGTTAGAAATCATGACTAGGTTCTCTTGGAAATGTATGTGCAAAGCTGAAAGATTTCTTTTCTTTTTTGGACAGCAGGAGAAGAAGGAAGACAAATCAGACAAGTCAGACGAACCAGAAGATGGGAAGAACTAATGTAGCCATGCTCTTGCTTCCATGTAAGAGTTCGTAATATCCATTGTTGAAAATTGAAATGCATGTTACGCATAGCTTGTTCAGCACTTACCACCTATTTGTCATATTACTGCTACGATGATGTCAAATAAGAGCTGGTGGGGTTTTTGATGTAGTTGGATGTAAAAATTATTTAGGCAATCCAATATCATTCTGGGTCACTGTTAGTTCCACATTTTCCTCGGTCAATCTCAGGCGAGGGGGCACATAATATATGATCTTCATTGCCCTGATTAGTGATAGTTCCACCACTGGTTGTCATACCTTTTGCTCTAGCTCCTTTCTTCTGGAAGCAGGGAATTTAACATATCTTACTGACTTTGCAGGCGCAAAAAGAAATTGAAGTTTCGTCTGCATTAGCTGCGTTGGCCCTGTTCGTCATGGAATTTCCTTATCCCCATGAACTGTGCTTTGGCTATAACTTAATGTCGAGGGAATTTGTATTGTGACTGCTACCGACTTCTCTCCGTATATTATATGTTTTAAAGTGATTCCGTATTCCAAGCTCTGGTCACTTTGTGTTTATTTCTAAGCGATAAACTGGCAATTTGTTTGGTTTTAAGAAGTGACTTAGGAGGCGCCTGAAGTATCTGTTCTTTGTGCGTTAGTACTTCGCTTGCACTTACACTGATATCCCCAGGCCCCAGTGGCATTTGCATGATGATGCTGGATCCTTAGGCAGCAATTCTAAGTCCAGATTATGTAGACAAGGTTGACGATTGTGTGTTTTGGATTGCATGATTTGTTTTTCCAATTGATTAGACTAGTTCCTACTGTGGCTGCTGAGTGGATTTGGTGACGGTATCTCAGCTATCTGGACACTTTAACAAATATAAACACCTAATCCTCGCGAAGAGGCTAGGTAGGGCATACCATCAGCGAACTCTTAGACGGAGGTTGAAGATAGAAGATCTCTCCGATCCTGATCCAACGTATGTGCCAGTGCTTGCTCCGGCACGCCTACGAACCTATTTCGACAGCAATCCCGAGTTCTGGACATGCTACACTACTATTCCAAATCCAAATCGACATGGCTGCGCTGCGGGTTGCGGCATTGCGGCTGCTAACCTTCCGGCGGTGAAGAATAGCACTTGGAAATTGGAAGTGGACGATGCCCTCCAAGGCTCCAATCTACATCAGGTCGCCATCAACCATACCAGCCACACACCTGCCTCTGGTACGCCACCAGAAGCGCGCATTTTTTTGCCCGGGTCATCCTCAGTGTCTTTTTTGATTCCCTTCTGATCAGCGTCCCAACGTTCGCTGGAGACCTTCCGCGGCCAATCAAGCTGGGGCCAGCCGGTGTCCCGCCTTTGGGCAACAAGCGGGTACACCACTGACAGGGAGGCTTGTCGCATATCCCTTGTCAGGATAGCCTCCTCCCCCAACGCGGATCCACGCGACGACGTGCTGTGCCTGTCAGGGAGCCCCTCCACCTTCCATCGCTTTCCGGTGCCGATCCACTGGCGTCCTGAACCCTGATCGGCGTCGGCTCGCGCGTGCAGACGAGCGTGTGCGTGTCGCCCCATGAAGCCGCCCATGCCCATGACATGAAGCTGATCTTTTCTAATCCTTTGGCGCAGTACCGAGAACAGGTCGGAATCAGCTGTCGTGTTTGGCGGGGCTTCTTCGTCGGCAAATATCGCGCGTTTCGGGTGGTCGCCCGTGCGCTGCTGTCGACGAAATTCTTCGGGGGTAGTGGGACACTACGTTTGTTGACGTACCTTTGCTTAGATGTCTACGTCGTCCTTCTGTCCGTAGGAGGGCCCACCTCCGCTTGCAGGCTGCAGCTCTTGATCTGTTGAAGGGACGCGGCGCTCTGTTCGCGTGGAAGGAGCGTAGAACGAAAAACTGGACCGGAGATCGAATTGATAGGTTACTGGTTCACCGGTCCAACCTGCAGTTCACTGGTTGAAATCAGTGGTTCATCATTTATTAATATAATATTTATTTCTCATGATTTATATGAGTAATATACAAGTTTTATTGCAAAACATATCACATATGACATAATAGATGGGATTATAGAGAAATAACGTAATAATCTATTCCCTAAAGTTCCAAAACCAATGTGCAAATGTCAAACTCTTCACCGATTCATAAAAAACCGATCACCGGTTCGATAAAAAACCAACCGGTTCGCACCATTTCATGCCGGTCCAATTGCATGACCGATCTTTTGATTGAACCGAACAGGTCTGGTCACCTATTCACGGTTTTTCAGGTTCAACCGGTGAACCGTTCGGTTTTTTGTTCTACGGGAAGGAGTGTACATCGTTACTCAATCATTGCTAAGCTGAGGCCAGCAAATCGCAGATGGGATGAAGAAATAGTAGGGAGAAAAAAAGTGCCGGTTGACATCAATTTCAACTCATAAAAGCTGTGCAGAATTATGTTTGTAGTTGTAGGCTGACCTTTTCCTTTTATTTTCGTTCTTGCTGAAACCTGGTCCGTTTATTCTTATGTTTTGATTCTGCCATGTTTTACCCATCTACTTGTGTTTGTGTCCCTCTGCGCCGAGTGTCTTGCCTTTTCCTTTTGCACCTTTTGCCTTTTACAATTGCAAAATTCTGTAACATCAGCACGGGTAGTGGAGGGCTGTCTAAGAGCCTACATCCGAGGGCTCATGATCTATCAACGGTGAGAACTTGAGCACATCTACGGGCTGAAAAAGATGATAACTCGGGGACATGCTCTAGTCGTAGGGCAATTCAGGCCCTGGGGAAGGGGTGTTAAAGTTTAACACCCCTTTTTAACACTTTTTAACACTTTCCTATCTAAACACTTGTGTTAAAAGTGATGTGTTAAAGTTTAACACCCTAATTTTTATAAACACATGGAGGGAGTGTTAAAACTTGCTAAAGGTGTTAAAAGCGGTCCCTTAGTCCACTTTTTTTCAGGTTACCCCCTCTCTCTCCTCCCCGCCACCAACGCCGGCCTCCTCCTGCTCATCCTCTCCGCCTAGCCGGATCCACCGCGCCGCCCCTCCTCCTGGCCAGATCCGCCGCGCCGTCCTCCCTCCTCCTCTGCCGCGCCGCCCTCCCCCTTCCTCCGTCGCGCCGCCACGGATCCCCCTTCCTCGGCGGCGGGTGCGGGAGGCGGCTTCGGCGGGCGCGGATGGCGGCTCCGAGCAACGCCGACGAGCAGCCGTGCGGGAGAGCCAACGAGCGGCTTCTCCTCCACCACCGTCGTCCCCTAAGTGCAGCCCCTCCGTCCCTGGTCCTCTCCTCCGCTGTCAAGGCCCGCGCAAGATCTCCACCGTGGGAGAGCGTCCAGTTGAGCACGTCCACCACCCTCCCGGCCACCTGCGCCTGCCCGCTGATGGAGTGGTCATGGCCGCGCGCCTAGATGGGGAACCCCCGCGCCGACCCATACGCGGCGCAGACTAGGTCGGCCACGTCGCCGACGCCACGGGGCTGGAACACCGCCACGGGCTCGGCGCGGGCGCCGCCGCCGAAGTTCCGCGATGCCTCCTAGATGTCGGAGGCATCGATGCTAAGGCGGCCGCCGTCGCCGAAGTCGCCGAGCTGCAGCACCTCCGCGGGCGGCTCGACAGGGAGCCCCACGGTCGAGATGAGCGAGGAGACGAGGAACAACACGGGAAAGGGTAGTGTGCGAGAGGAAGGAAGGGCAATATTATCATTTCTCAGGTAACGTGTTAAAGTTTAACAAACTATCCAAACACCTCAAGATGCTAAAGTTTAACACTTCATTTGAGGGTGTTAAATAACACTCTGTTAAACTTTAACACCCCTTCCCAAATAGGACCTTAGGCTATTTTCCTTGGGCTCATCATGTGTTCGCTGTACCTAACTAATGACTTCTCTCGTGCTTATCTTCACATAGGAAGAAAAAGCAAATTCTCCGGTCAATCTCCAGACGCTAAACATTTTGCCAAATCTCAATGAGGGCCACACATCGCTACGCAACCTACTCGCCCATGATCCTTTGTTTTCTTCATACACCAACAGCGTGTTGCAATTCGCAACGTCCCACAAAGCTCTTCAATAATCCGGTCAGTGGTCATGTCCGTTCGCCCTTTTGCTTGCGACTTGTGTCCCTCCTCTCCCTTTCCCTCACTGTACGGCCACATCTCGTTCCATCGCATTGCATGACAAACAAGCAAGCATCATCACATTCATCATCCCCATCAACTGCTCGTGAAGAAAACGGACGCTGCGTTGAAATTCAACAGCGCGCAGGAATCGGCCGGCCTGCCGGCGCCCGCTGCTCTCAACCCCCCTCGCGCGCACGGACGAGTCTCCTCGTCGCACCAAGAAATCCACGCGGACGCAAAGAGAGAAAAGAGCCGGGAAAGAGCCCGAAATCCCCCCATCTGCTCTGCTCTGCAGCCTGCGGACTGCCTGCGCGCACCTGCCCGCGCCCCACCGACACGCTCGTGAAAACTAACGTGTGGAGCAGAGACCGTTAGGGGGAAAAGGGAGGAAAGGGCCACGGCCGGACAGGGCCCCCACGCCCGCGCGCCCAGACGCCCACCGCCGTGGCGTGCATGCACTCTTTCTCTTCTTTTCGCGAGTGGCTTGGTGCTGGTGCCGGTGTGCTCGGCTCCGATTGGCAAACGGCGAGGGCGGCATCCTCTTCCTCCCTTACCGTGCAAGCAAAGGATGGATTGCAATGGAGCCGGGCACGTCTCATGAGTCATGACGAGCCACGGTGAGCGGTGGTGGCCGGAGCCGTGTTCGATGATGTCTAGGCGAGGGCGTGGGATAGCGTCCGCGGCTGTGCCCCCACGGCCGTCGAGGACGTTAATGGGGCAAATCTTGTGAGATCGAGCTGCCTCTTGCATATGGTCACGGTGGTGATGATGTCCATGCAATGTGCGTTGCCTAAGTGGATTTAAATTTTGGATATATCTAGTTTAAAATTCTATGGGACATCCATTTTTAAACTTTGTCCTTGGACTGCTAAAAAACTCTGTTAATCCTTATCATCCATTTTTTACCTCATACGTTTTCAAACATCAAATGAAATAAAGCTTAGAAAACTTAACTAAACATTATTATGTTCTGCTACCTAAACTTTATTCCGGGCTCACCTGTAAGCAAAAAGGCACAAGGAAAGCATGTGGGGGCAAACAATATGCGCCCATTGCATTATTACCTTTTTCAATTTTAGCTAGGAGAGAAGGGAATTTTGGGCTGGTTGCCACTCTTTTTATAAAGTCGACCCACCCTCACCTAATGTCAAAAGAACCCGCAGCAGGGTAGGAAACCGGGGGAGAGAGAGCGAGGGGGTCCTGAAAGAAAGAACCCAAACCCAAGCAGAGAACACCACCGTTCACCTCGCCGGGGCGTCCATCCGCAACGATCTGCAGCCATGGCGATGGCTTACAAGATGGTAAAACCCAGCTTCCCGGTTAGCAGAGCCGCCGCCTCTGTCGTGTCGAAGCAGCCATGGCTGACGACGTTCTGTGTTGTGTTCTGTGCGTGCGTGGGTTGCAGGCGACGGAGGGGATGAACGTGAAGGAGGAGTGCCAGCGCTGGTTCATGGAGATGAAGTGGAAGAAGGTGCACCGCTTCGTGGTCTACAAGATCGACGAGCGGTCGCGCGCCGTGCTTGTGGACAAGGTGGGTGGCCCCGGGGAGGGCTACGAGGAGCTTGTCGCCGCGCTGCCCGGCGACGACTGCCGCTACGCCGTCTTCGACTTCGACTTCGTCACCGTCGACAACTGCCAGAAGAGCAAGATCTTCTTCATCGCCTGGTAATCCTCGCTGCTCTCTGTCTCGATTTCGTTTCGCTCGGTCCCTCAACCAATTCTCATCACCGCGCGAAAACTCTCAATTCCTTCTCTGCCATGGCGATAGTACAAGGTTTTTCCTTAGGAAAGGCAATACTGCTAAACTTGGTAAATTGCGCTGCAGAATCAATTGATTTGACGATCCGGTCCATGACCATTTACTGGTTTCTAATTTTAAGCATTCATGTACCGAGTATAATAATCTTTCTACGGTAGTGTTCATAAATCCGACCTGCACCCAAGCATTCATAACCGTAACTGTCCAAAACTGTATCTGTCAAGTTTTTCTCTGAAAGCATTCATATGCGGCTTGGAAGATGAGCAACTGAACCGTAAACTACGGCACGGAAGAAACCAAATCCTCTTGCGTCATTTGCACCGTTGAAAAATCTTTGTTTGGTGATCATAACCGTAAAAAAACCATGGTAAACGCTGTTGGTACGATTAAGAATGCAAGTAATGAAATGTCATCTTACCAACTGAAGGTCAAAATATTCTCGAAGTCGTTCGGTAAATTGACGTAAATTGGCAGAATGTGTCTATCCTTCCGAGGAAAGGAAGGCGAGAGTTGCAGTCTAGAACATGTCCTGTCCCTTGTCTGAAGGAAAAAGAACTGTCATCTTGAGCCTTAGAGGTACAGGAAGGCATCACACAATTGACTATAAATCTGCAGATCCAATGACTGTTCAATCAGTGCCGCATCCTTATCTCGCAAAGAAGGAAGGTGCGCCAAGCTTTTTCGTTTTTTCCACAGAACAAAAGTTTGCTTGTGGTTAGTCGGGGTCATGACGGGGACCAAGCTTTCCTGATAAGCCCCGGCCAGGCCTCCCTTTCTCCCTGTCACTGTTGTCTTGAGTGCTCTCTACACGCATTAATTTTCTCCAAAACCTCCAGTGCCAAGGACGCCGGTTATTTTATCAGATCTGATCTAGCCTGAATCCACCTGTTGTCTAGATCTGTCAGCCCTCCTGATCCCTCACCGAAAGCGCCCATCGCCCACTCCAATAGCCATAGGCACCGTTCCGTCAGTTTTATCAACCTTACGACAGTTACCACAGTTTAATTTCCTTACTATATTTAATATATATACATCTTTCTTGGCCTGTCCGCGTCCGGCAACAAGAAAGCCATGCACGACCTGATCACTAAGCTGCACAACTGAATTATTTAACTACCGTTAACAAGTCCACTTGCTCCGGTTTCCACTTGTTAAAGCGCTATGATTCTGCTGGCGACTGCTGCTTGTGCGCTGCATTTTCCAGTGGGCTGCTGCGTGCGCAGGCAGCAGTGGGTTTGGGCGTTTGGTTTCCTGATGGATCCGTTGCCCTTTTTTCTTTTTGGCACACAGGTCACCGACGGCGTCGAGGATCAGGGCCAAGATCCTGTACGCGACGTCGAAGCAAGGCCTGAGGCGGCTGCTGGACGGGGTCCACTACGAGGTGCAGGCCACCGACCCCTCCGAGATGGGCTTCGACGTCATCAGAGGCCGCGCGCAATGAGGCTGCTCCAAGCCTCCTACGTGTGTGTACGTGTGCGCTCGTCTCCTGTCACTACTACTCACTGCTGCGCGTGTATCTGATCGATCGGCCGGATACTAATTGGCGTTGGTGTGCTCCCGTAGCGTTGATGATGCCATCTGACGAGGGTTCATGTGTGTGTGTGTGATCTAGAGGTTTGGTGTGTTTGCTTTTTGATCTCTGGTGTAGTGGTGTGCTGATGTAATATGGATGGAGTAGACGAAGCTGAGGGAGTGGCAGCGGATTAATGAAACGTCCATCTCTGCGACGTAGAATTCCACTGAACAATTGCTCCTGAATGTATACCATAAGGTGCTTCAGATTTGCTTGCGTTCTTCAGGCAGTGCTCCTTTCCAAGTACTACGGATTCGAAGCAAAGTTGTTTCCTGCTTTGACGTCAGAGTTCCTGTATAAATTTACAGTTCTTATTTCCTCAAAAAATTTACAGTTCTTTCAACGATCGAATGAAAGCAAAAGTTACAGGGACAAAGAGCAACCCTTCAGATCTGAAGAGAATACTGGACAGAGTTGATCGCACAGGTCGTATTTATGGTACACTGTTCGAAGAGAGAATCAACCACGTTGAGTCGTGGCCAGCGCCAACCACGATCGAGATGGACGCACCAGGAGCTTTTCTTGTCGGTGCTTACTCGCCGCATGGAACTCACGCTGCCGAACAAGACTGTGTGAAGGAACGTGCCGGAACAGCATGCCAGGCCCGTGTCGGCCGGCAAAAAATAAAACTGCGTGATGGGGGTTGCTTGTGCCTATAGTCTAGAGGCCCAAAAATGCACTGCCAATAGCCTACAGGGGCCCAAAAAACTGCGTGATTGCCTAGTCCGTCCATCAGGGCCCTAAAACTGCGCGTTTACTAGCCAGCGGCCCATACGATACGAGAGAATTGGACTACCTTGAAGATGGGCTCACTAATTTCGAAAGACGAGGCCCAAGCTACGCAACCTTCTCTCAAGCACCACGGAACTCGCTGCGCGCTTGCCTGACCCTGTTCTGCGCACGGCACGCGAGTACATACGCGTCGCTGTTGCTCACTCTGAAGCCGCACCGTCGCCAACCCCGTGCACGCTCCCGTTCTTCAACAATCAGCGTTCAGGCGCACATAAGGTAATGCCTCGACACATGTAACTCCAGCCGAAAAATCGAAGCATAACCTGTGTCCCTGTAGCATTCGAACGAGGGGTACTTCAACTGGTTCGTCAGCTACGTTGTATACCAATCCAGTATTTTCTATCCAAAGCTACCCGTTTTACGCCCCAAATATCGCCTCCGCTTCAAAACCTTTGCTACTCGCCAGAGGACAAAGAAAACGAGTCAATGAAGAGGCCACCGCTTTCGCAGGCAGGGACCTCACCATTTGGTACCGGGGCTACCGGCTTTGGCAGATGCCTCTGAAAAACGAGCGTGGCTAGAGCCCCAAAGACCACTTTACCGTGAAAGCACGCTCCCGTCTCCTTCCACCATCCCCACTCCCCCAGATCCGGCTTAGAATCGATGCCCGCATTAATGAAGCGGATCAGCACGAGTGCTTAATCCGCGCTTCGCCTTTTGCGACCAGATCAGTCGAGGGCTCCAGGTCCAGGTCCCCCATTCCGAGTTTCTCGCAAAGCCTCACATGCTTGTCAGTTTCTTCTGGTGCCGGCGGCGGCGCCAGGATCTTAGCAGCAGCCCGGAAGTGCCCAAAGTCCCCCAACATTACAAGCATCATGCAGCTGTATCCTGTGGAGCCGATGTGGAAATTGGCCCCAGATGTTTGAGAAAGATCAGCACGATTCGATTACACGAGACGCCCGCGGTCCAGGCGTCCAGGCAGCCACGTCCCGCCGCTCATCTTTTGACGCTGATGGCGATGGCATCACTGTCACTGGTCGAGTCACTCGGTCAGTGCCCGGCTCCCTCCCTGCAACTGCAATGCAAGGCCTTTCAACCGTAGCCTATGCGCACGGACGCACACGGCAGCTACCACGAGCCCACGACCATTCCCCAGACCTTTTACCCACCATGACGCCCCGTCCTCTCTCTGACTGAAATCCCGGGGCGGCATTACTACCGCTGCCGTACCATGCCACGGACGTTGGCAGCGGGGCCAAGGACATTACTACTGCTGCTGTACGAAGCCCACGTCGACGGCCACCGCAGCGCCAAAAGGCGAAACCGCCCCCAACATCCCACTACCCCGCAATTAACTCCCCGCGCACCGCACTACTGTCGCTTCCACTACTGCCGCTTCCACCGCTCGTCCTCGGCATCGCCACGCACGGTGCCATCACTCTCAGTCTCACTCGCTCACTCACTCATGGCGGCTCCTCGCTGCCCGTTCCCCTTCCTCCTCCTCCTCCTCCTCCTCGCGATGCTGGCGCTGTCAGCGCCGGCGCTGCCGCGAGCCGACGCCGGCGGCGGGGAGGCGAGGAAGACGTACATCTTCCGCGTGGACCACCGCGCCAAGCCGTCCGTGTTCCCCACCCACGCGCACTGGTACGCCTCCGCCGCCTTCGCCTCATCCGGGGCCGGGGCCGCCCCGCTCGAGCCGCTCCACGTCTACGGCACCGTCTTCAACGGCTTCTCCGCGTCCGTGCCGGCGTCCCGCGCCGAGGAGCTGCGTCGCCACCCGGCCGTGCTCGCCGCGTTCGAGGACCGCGTGCGCCCGCTGCACACCACCCGGTCGCCGCAGTTCATGGGCCTCCGCGCGCGGCTCGGGCTCTGGTCCCTCGCGGACTACGGCTCCGACGTCGTCGTCGGGGTGCTCGATACCGGCGTGTGGCCCGAGCGCCGCAGCCTGTCCGACAGGAACCTGCCGCCTGTCCCGGCGCGGTGGCGCGGCGGCTGCGACGCGGGGCCCGGGTTCCCCAAGTCCTCGTGCAACAGGAAGCTCGTCGGCGCGCGGTTCTTCTCGCAGGGCCACGGCGCGCACTACGGCGCCGCGGCCGTGGCGTCCAACGGGTCCGTGGAGTTCATGTCCCCGCGCGACGCCGACGGGCACGGGACGCACACGGCCACCACCGCCGCGGGCAGCGTCGCGTACGAGGCGAGCATGCAGGGGTACGCGCCCGGGGTCGCCAAGGGCGTCGCGCCCAAGGCCAGGGTCGCCGCGTACAAGGTGTGCTGGAAGGGCGCCGGCTGCATGGACTCCGACATCCTCGCCGGCTTCGACCGCGCCGTGGCCGATGGCGTCGACGTCATCTCCGTCTCGATCGGCGGCGGCGGCGGCGTGACGGCGCCGTTCTACCTCGACCCGATCGCGATCGGCGCGTACGGCGCCGTCTCGCGGGGAGTGTTCGTGGCCACCTCCGCCGGAAACGAGGGGCCAACCTCCATGTCCGTGACCAACGTCGCGCCGTGGCTCGCCACCGTGGGCGCCGGCACCATCGACCGCAACTTCCCCGCTGAAATCGTGCTCGGCGACGGCAGACGCTTGTCAGGTGTGTCACTGTACTCCGGCAAGCCTCTGACCAATTCGTCGTTGCCGTTGTACTACCCCGGCAGGACAGGCGGGCTGTCCGCTTCGATGTGCATGGAGAACTCCATCGACCCGTCACTGGTGAAAGGCAAGATCGTCGTCTGCGACCGCGGCAGCAGCCCGCGCGTGGCCAAGGGAATGGTCGTCAAGGAAGCCGGTGGCGCGGCGATGGTTCTGACTAATGGAGAGGCCAACGGCGAAGGCCTGGTCGGAGACGCCCATGTCCTCCCTGCTTGCGCGGTGGGGGAGAAGGAGGGCGACGCGCTCAAGGCCTATGCTGCAAACGCCTCCAATCCGTCTGCAACAATTAGCTTCGGGGGCACGGTCGTCGGCGTCAAGCCGGCGCCCGTGGTGGCGTCGTTCTCGGCGCGTGGACCCAACGGACTCGTCCCGGAGATCCTCAAGCCGGACTTCATCGCCCCGGGCGTTAACATCCTCGCGGCGTGGACGGGCGCCACGGGCCCGACCGGCCTGGAAGGTGACACCCGCCGCACGGAGTTCAACATCCTGTCGGGAACGTCCATGGCGTGCCCGCACGCGAGCGGCGCCGCGGCGCTGCTCCGGTCCGCGCACCCCGGGTGGTCGCCAGCGGCGATACGCTCCGCGCTGATGACCACGGCCGTCGTGAACGACAACCGCGGCGGGCCCGTGGGCGACGAGGCCGAGCCCGGGCGCGCCGCGACGCCGTTCGACTACGGCGCGGGGCACATCACGCTCGGCAAGGCCCTGGACCCCGGCCTGGTCTACGACGCCGGGGAGGAGGACTACGTCGCGTTCATGTGCAGCATCGGGTACGAGCCGAACGCGATCGAGGTGGTGACGCACAAGCCCGTGTCGTGCCCCCCGTCGACGGGCAACGCCGCCTCGGGCTCCGACCTCAACTACCCGTCCATTTCCGTGGTGCTCCGCGGCGGCAACCAGTCGAGGACGGTGACCCGCACGGCCACCAACGTCGGCGCCCAGGCGTCCGCGACGTACACGGCGCGCGTGCAGATGGCGGCTGGCAGCGGCGTGTCCGTGTCCGCGAAGCCGGAGAAGCTCGTCTTCTCGCCGGGCGTCAAGAAGCAGAGCTTCACGGTGACGGTGACCGCGCCGTCCGCCCCGGGAACCGCGGCGCCCGTGTACGGGTACCTCGTCTGGTCGGACGGCGGCGGGCACGACGTGCGGAGCCCCATCGTGGTGACGTGGCTGCAGCCCATTTGACTGCCAAGTGGGGACGCTGCCACGTCTCGTGGAGTGGGCCCCGGAGCTGCCGATAAGGTGGCGGGCAGCAGGAGTCAAGAGGCGCAGTGGGCCAGTAACGGTAAAGTCGTGCGGTCGGGACTTGGCCATTAAAGCTGGGCATGGGACGGACCTACTTTAATTGGGTGGGGTCATGCACGCTCGCTCTGCAGAGATTGATTAACCGTGGGGCATGCTGTAACACGGTAAACAGTATGGGGGTATACTGAAGTGACAGTGGTGTGTGAAAACTATCGAGCCGGGGTGATTTTCTGCCTGGTGTTTTTACCTGCCTGTTCGTTTCCGGAGGCTACAGTACGTGCTTGCCACTGGTGGACAGTGGCAACGGAAAGTGATGGAGAAACAAGACAAAGCTACGAAATATTTGTGCCATTAGCTTGGGTATTTGTATGTGGATTATCTGAAGTAATTTACTGTCTAGTCGCATTCTCTCCGGCTAAACCTAGTCGAAGTTTTGTCTGTTCGTGGAGCATTTTCTTGTCATCTTTTCTCAGAACCTGCAGGTTTTGCTGTATGCTGTCGGGCATTTTGATGGATGGGCCATGGGTGCATATACAGGACCTCGTGACCTGATAAAGTTCGTTGGATGTTCATATACAAATGGGTGGGTCCGGCTCGGTATTCGGCGCCTTTTGGGTCATTTTCCACAAGCGCTTTGCCCGGCAGCGGCGACAACGAGGAAAGCAGGGATGGCTATGGCTTGATGCTTCTCGAGCAGGACAGCAGGAGGCGCTCAAATAAAGAAAACTCCATCATGCCGCGTACCTGAATGCCAATCCTTTGTCCCTTTAGGTAGTGTTTGGTTCTGTGGTCGAAGTGGGTTGGGTTGGAGCCGACCCACTTCAACTCATGTTTGGTTGGAAAGGGTGGGGGTTAGGTCCAACCCATTAGAGGAATATTCCTCGTAGATTCGGGTTCATCCGATTCCTCAAAAAACAAGGAATCACCCCGACCCACTTGAACGACGTCCGCGTCCGTTTCTTCTCGCGCTCGTCTAGCCGCGCACCCGACGGCACCCTCCGCCCGCCCGTCGCCGGTGCCGCCCTCCACTCGTGCCGCTCTCCGCCGCCACCCTCCACTCGCGCCGCTCGCCCGACGCCGGCGCCACCCTCCGCCGGCCCGACGCCAGTGCCGCCCTCCGCCGCCGCCTTCCAGTCGCGCCGCCCTCCGCCCGCCCGACGCCGGCGCCGCCCTCCGCCCGCCCGCCGCCCTCCGCCCGCCCGACGCCGGCGCCGCCCTCCGCCCGCCTGATGCCGACGCGACGGGGAAGTGCGCCGGGCGAGCTCGAGCCCCGCCGCGGCCGGACGAGCTCGGTGGGGAAGGAGGACCTCCGGTGGTGGGGATGAGGTGGCGCAGGGGGGCGGACTGCCGGCGGCAGGGAGGAGGACCGCCAGCGCGAGCTACCCTCGGTGGGGAAGGACTTGCGGGGAAGTAGATGGAAGAAGATGGAAGGTTAGGAAAAAAAAGAGAGAGGTTGACAGGTGGGCCCCATGGCTGACAGGTGGGGTACACAACTAACGGTGTTAAACAGATACCCATCCTAACCCACTCAACCAGCTCAATCAAACAAAAAATTGGGTCCAACCCATCCCTCCAATCAAACAAGAGATGGGTCGGCTCCAACCCAGAAAAGTGGGTCGGCTCCAACCTAGAAAAGTGGGTCGGCTCCAACCCAACCCACATGGTTCCAAAACCAAACGGACCCTTAGAGTCCTCTTATTCAATGCTCTCTTATTTCGATGTAAAATACAAGGACTATATTTTTCTTACTAAAATCTAAAAAGGACAAAATATGAGATAATTTCATAGATATTGATTAATTGGTGATTAGAGTTTACTAACTTTGATTAGTCCATATCTAACCTGTTAATTTTAGCATCCCTATTTTAGCCCATGTAAACGGAGCCTAAGGGCACATACAAAGGGTGACTAGGAGCTGTCTAGGAGCCGGTTTATTTGCAAAAACACCCCGTGAAGGCCAACAGACGGCTGCCCCATCATCTTGCGAGGCGACGATCCGAAAGGAGGCAGTAAAAGATCAAAAGGAAGCAAAAAGGTATGAAGCTGAAGCTAGGATGTTTGAGACCTATAACCGTCTTCTCTCGCAAGATGTAGGACTAATGTCTAACGAAGAAAAGGCTGATCATATAGCAACAATGAAGGCTTTGAAGAAGAAATTATTTGCTGAATTTAATTAAGGTATGCTTTAATTGCTCTGAAACATGATATGTAGTTATCCTTCTGAAACCTCCTACAAAACATGATTAGAATAAGTTCAGACTGATCATCTAAATGTATGTTAAGTTCAGTGATGCTTTTTCTAAATATCCTCTGATAAAGTATTTATTAAGGTGAACATATGGTTATTCATGTAGACAAAATCCTGGAGATGCTCTGGATGGCAGCTTCAACTTCCTAGATATTTGATCTATCATGCTATGAACCCATGGTGTAAAGGTCTATCTAAATATTTGGACTCTGTTCATTATGCTAGTTCAATTTATACTACAATTGGTCAGCTGAAGGGGTTTAATGTTATTTTTAGTCAGCTCGTGTTGTGTTTCCTGTTTGGTTGTGTCACCATGATAACAGAGACTTCAAATATCATTTATATCTATGTTTCTAAAAGATAGTGTAACCACGATCATCTAATTTATACTTGATCTTTCTTCTTTTCAATGAGCAACATAATACACAAGTCTTATTTACGATTGATCGTGGCTAGATGCGGGTAGACAACCAAATAGACAACTTAAAAGACAAAGCATTATACAAGCTGTCAGTTTTACTATCTATATATGACTTACATACGGCAGCCGTCTAAACTGTTGAATGTTGTCGTGCTGTCTTGACAGTGACGCCAACGAAAGAACTCTCCACTAAAATCGTGCGGCTTGGCAAGTCACTAGAGCACTCCATTTACTTAACCCGAGCCTTTCCCGTTGTCCATTAGGGAATAGTGCAGCAGGCAACCTCACAAATCACAATAATACCTTTTCCCTGCTTTATAATCATAGCCTCTTTACTTCAGAGTTAACAACGTATGATGAGTGTTCCCACTTTTTCGCCTTGCCAGTTCAATTCTTTTTTTGCCCTTTATTTTTGTTAAAGTAAAAACCGGAGACAGTAGAATAGCCGAATGAATCGGTAGTTTTCCATTGATCTGATACTTTGAATATATATAGGAGGAAGCGTCGCTTCCAAATCGGCGTCGTGGGCGCGCGAACAGCAACCGCTCGCGAGGAGCGTCAGGGGTGCGTTGTGAGGAGTCAACTGCCGTTGACATCGTGGATCCAGGATGAGATCACCCTTGAACTTTTAATTGTAACAATTTTTAGCAGGATAAACTATGGAGCATCAATTTTCCGATAAAATGATGAAGCTGGAGGTCAGTGACCCCGGAAGCTTGAGTACCACATAATGTGGGCGTTAAAGGTGCCTATGGGCTTCCGAACATGTTGGGCTCTATGGGCATTGCTTCTGAGAGCCCATCTACCCATGTTGGGTTTCTTAAGAAAATGTTTGCTTTCTTGGGAAGGCTTGGTGTAAAGTGATGGATTAGTTCCTGTAGATAATTGTGTATATGGCCTGTGAATGGGATGTGTCAGTTGATATAGTGCAATTAAAAATGGCTGACGCTGTGAAACAGATTTGCAGGGCACTTGATAAGCATATATCTTCTGTTAACATTTTTTCTTAATACCGGATGTTATCTGTTCATTGGAGTGCTAGAAGTGAAATCTAAATTGAAATACACCGATCCTGAGAACCACCTGTGCAAACTCCATGCTTTAGCTCTCTGTATTTTTGTTACTTCTATTGTTTGTACAAACATCCATGCTAATATCTTATATTAGCAAAAGAGATCTACTTTCAGTAATTCTTTGCCACGCGTAAAAACCACAATTACGAGTGGTGCAACATAGAATGCACGCAGTCAAGCTATTCCTACTTCAATTTTCATTCGCCAAATCAATAAAAAATGTCATGAGCGATTTGTCCTTGAAAAAGGTAACATATCAGTTTTTAAATATTATAACATCTGTTTCTTTTTATATGGCGCATTAGGATTTTGAGAAGTCTATATAGAAACATAGTTTGATTATTAATTCATATTATAATATAATGCAGTAAGGTTCATTGTGGTGGAACCTGCCTACCAGGGTTTGAGTTCTTGACTTAACATTGGTGCTCGTATTTTCCTAGATTTATTTCAGGATTTAATTGGTACTATTTTTTAGTGGTAGGCGACATGCCCATCGATAGCAAGGTGCCGATGCTGACTTTGTTAATCTCGAGTATCTACTGACTCAGTCTCTCGGATGTGATCATTGGGAGTGATATTGCATGCGTATATTCATAGGGTTAATTGTGCGTGCGTTTATGTAAGCGTTTGCGTATGTACTTTATTGTGCAAAAAAAGATCAATGAAATACATGCAACTTTTCTTCACTAAGCATGCATATAGTTTCACTAATTGTTAGTCAAGATGTATGAAGTTTGTCCTTTTGAAATCCTAATGTGTTCTATATGAAAAGAAAAATGTGGCAAGTGTCTATTTTAGAGACCTATTCAAAAAGCAACACTTGTTTGCGGAGTTGAGAGCAACCATTTTAAAGTTTTGGAGAGTCTGCCCACAGAAACATTTAGTACTAATATGAATTTTCTAGGTACCTCATGTACTTGTGGATCTTGGATATTTTTTTAATGTGATAACATTAAGTGTATGAGTAATTCATGTTTGATATATATGGATGTAAATTATGCCACCAGTTTGTCTTTATGTGATGAAGTGCCGAATTATACTTCTAGTGTCAGAAACTCTAAAGCAGTTCAAATAAGGTGTTGCTTATTTCAATGACATAAAAATATTGTCCCTTATCTAAATGGTGGCTCTAGCTAGTATGTATAATAATGCCATTTAGTTCTGATGTGGAAATGATAGTTGTGCATGGCTCAAATTGGATTAAAAAAATGAAAGTGTATATTGAGTGCCGAGTTACTTGAGTAATATAATGCATAGTTTGGCTAGTATTTTAAAGGGAGTTTGGACATCCAAAGTGGTTCATGCACATAAAAGTTTTTTTTTGTTAATGATGGATCGGCATGTTGGACCATACACCATTGTTGTAAAACCATCTAACTATATCCCCATTTCACAATTTTTGACATTTTTTTATTTTTTCTTGGAAGTTTTTGAAATGATTAATATAAACATCTCGAATTGTGAGTGATCCTGCTTTTCATTTGGGGCATGTATTATCCAAGGTTCACATGAGGACAAATATAGAATTTTGAAATGTTACATTATCATGCTCTTGTGTTAACATAAAATATGTGTATGAAGGGAAGAAAATGATTTTAACTTAGAGGATTATTAATGACTTGATAAAGGTTTTGAAAGTGCATCTAGCTCCCTAAGTGGGTTATGACAGAATAATGACAAAATGATTGAATAACTAAGTGGGTTCCGATGTGGATGGTGTGTTATATGGTAGCTTGCAGAATCTCCAGAAGTTATCCATTTTACGCAATCTTGTGGTGCATCAAAAGAAGTTTGTATCACCCCAATAATTGAGCAAGAAAACTCTAACTCAATCTTCGTAGACACTAGAGTGAGGATAGTGGCTTACTATGAAAACCAAATTTTTGTGTGCTCCTCAATGGATATGTAGGTTCCATGTGTGGGAATGAACTTTAGTAAATAAATCCTTGTGTCTCTTATACTTGATTCATTAGTTTAACTACTTGTTGCTTGTACTACCTCATTTCTAGTCTTTCGTCTTGATCTACCTTATGTGAAGGTTTGAGTTGTAAATAGTTGGTGAAGTAGGATGGAAACAACCATCCTATGCTTGCAAATTCATCAATCTATTTTTGGTTGAGGTTTGCATTGTCAAAGTATGAATTTGGTAAATTGTTCGAATATTCCGCAGATTTTTGCGGAATCCTTAATAAACCTTCGAAGTTTAGGTAGGTTACTAACGTAGCTGTTTTATGTTGTAATAATTTTAGCTTTTGACTATTCAGCACCTCTAGAGTCCAATCGACATCCTAGATCCTTTCAGATGAGTACAAATATCGACAAACAATGCTTGCTTGAATCATAAATTAGAAGCTACTCATAAAATAATTGTCTAGAGCAACCTTCAGGGTACTAGAAGCATCAACAAATTTCAGTCTAATAATGTGTAACACCCTAAATTTTCTAGGAAAATGGAGCCCATTGCCACCTTACTTGCATTTAGCGTTTTTTGGCCTCCTTCGCTGATTTTTCTAAAGGACAAATGTGACAAATTACCATTTGAGGGGAGCTATGCTACGTCATTAAAAACATGCACGACATATATGTAGTTTACATTATGCCAATCATAAATGTATGGTTGCAATCTGTATGCTAACCACATATGTTAAAAATTTAACATTTGAGACTCTCTTGAAGGTCCCTAATATATCGGAACTTTTAAACTATGCATCATGTCACATATAACTCAAAATCACAACATGAGGATTTGATATGTTTTTATTTGCTAGTGGAAATTATGACAATGTAAGTGGCAAAAATTTTATGTGACATGGTGAAATCCACAGTGCACAACTCTTATGATGTAGTATCTTTTCACTAATAAACCCCACAAAATGGATCAATTGCTTGTTTTAGATCCTCATTGCTCATGCCTGGATTAGGATCTTGAATAAACATCTATAAACATTAAGTTCATTCTCAGCATTTGGGGAATGGCTTGGCCTAAAGATGGCCAAACAGGTGGCCCAGCCTGGCCCAAGCACGGTTTGGCTCGGCCCATTTAGGCCCAACACGGTGCAGCCCGGATAATAACCGTGCCGACCCATGGGCTGAAGTAGCATCCCAAGCCTAGTACTAAGGGCTATTAGTCAGGTCAAGCTGGCCTGATGGCCCGTCGGGCCCATGAAGGCCCATCGTGCCCATTCTAGCCTAGTTCAACTTAAAAAAAATCCTTCATCCAATTAAATTTTGGAAGGCAAAAATTTTGAGATATTGTACATACAAACATATATACATGTATATTCAGAGGTAATACACATACCAACACATATACAAATTACAACTAAACATGCTTGAACGTGCCTAAGTGTGCCTAAACGTGCCTCCATCATGCCCTAGCGGGCCGGCCATTAATCGTGCCAGGCCGGGTCGGCCCACGAGCTGATGCAGCAGCCCAAGCCCAGCACTAAGGATGGGCTAGGCCAACCTGGGCAAGGCTAAGATCGTGTCGGGTCGGGCTGGTACCGAGCCAAATTTTTGAGCTGTGGGCCAGCCCACGGGCCTCGTACCTTATGGCCATCTATAGCCTGGCCCTTGTAGATTTGGCGATCCATGTAAAGCCCGAAGGGCTTATTTGTAAATATTGAATCCATCAGGGCTTGGTGGGTAAATGATGCCCAATCCATCCTCTATATAAAGGACTCAAGGGGTCATGGGAGGAGACTTACATTGAGCACGTCTCACTTGCTATCTTATTTCGCCTTCCTGTTCTTCTCACACGCTCTCTCTGCATCTATTTGAACGAGGAAAATTCAAAAAACTCAGATCAAATATTCTCATATGTGACTCCTTAAAAGGAAAAAAAGAGTGCACTAACTCTTGAGTTGTAAGGAAACGGACATGAATTTAAGAAATTTTCCAATAAATAGTGATATGAATGTTGCTGATAATAATACATATGCAGTTCATAAGTAATAAAACTAGCACAAAAGTAATTAAACATATTGTTAGCGAATGATGAAGTATGAAATGCAACAACACAACAATCCACAATGCATAGGCGCTATTAAAGAAAATTAACTACTTCAGATAATCAGATGTGATAAAAAAATCTTTTTTTCTAAATAACATAGGGTCAAAAGTTCCAGTTACTTATTTTACTACACATAACCTATTTGGATAGAATATTACTCCTGAATAATGAACCAAAAGTACATCCTATTAGGGTAGAAGTGCACATTAAATAATTGTGATAGTCATTACCCTACTATTTAATGTAAATATGATGTAAAATATATATAATATTCCAGCAGGTAATCCTAAGAGAGATAAAGTGTACAACAAGAATGTTTTAAAAATTGTTAATGTGTGATGATGCATAAAACTAACATAAATTCAGAAATTAACTAAATGATAATTATTTTGTATGTGTACAAGCTCATGTTGTTGGGAGATGGTCTAATACGCGTAGTTGATCATCACTATGTTTATCAAGTATGTCTAAGAAACGATAGAGATCTCATGTTAGTGATGTATTACTTTATACACATACAAATTTTTCATCAAACTATAAAATAGAGTTATTAACATCCTTATAGACCATAAAAGGCTTGGATCCATCACAAGTGTTCGAAAAAGTTACCTTCAACACAAATTTGTCACAATTTGAAACCTTAAGGTTGCCCTCAACTCAAAATCTTGCGATATCATGTACTTGAAGCATTGTTGATGAAAATAAACTCTACACTTGACTACTAAAGTTCACTCCTAGTATCAGACAACATCCATGATAATGTGAGATCTATACGTATCAGATCTTTGTGTATTTGTACTACTTGGATCACAAGGTTGTCTATTAGAAAAGCTTACTTTAGAAAATGACACGTTTCATAAGGTGCATGATGATTTGCTAATATTTATATGATAAATAGGTAAAATATTTCATAAGGTACATAATGAGTTGCATGAAAGACTAAATTTATGCATGATCATACATAATTAGTTAGGCCGATCAGGTTTATAATTGTATCAGATAGAAATCATGCTAATGCATGTAAACCATTTTAGTCTTTAGATAATTCAACGCAATTATATCAGGGTGGATGTCATGTGCTATGGAAATGTTAAGTAATTATCTAATTCAATTGTGCCATGAGGATGCTATGTCAATTGTAATTTAGTTTGTATAGTAATATGCTTCATTGCATCAAAATTCAAACGGTATTCTATGTGACCATCAAACAGGATACTAGAAAGAAATTGAAATATGTAGGTGTTTGGTACCAATCTGGCATGGCATAGGAAAAATACATTACGGTATAGTCTGCTTCAAATTTGAAGAGAGGTATAAAAATATAACAACCTAGAAAACTGCATAAAAGGATTAAATCACTTACTTGGACTCCATTGGTACGGTTGGAAGTGCATGAAATAAGAGATGCGAGCAAGTATTGTGGCTGGGCTTATGAGTATCACGCTACAGCTAAATCTCCATACGGGAGTGATGTTTGGGGTTGCACCACTAGGTGGGGCAAGCTACAATGGATAGCGGAGGGATTCGATGAAGCCCTCGGGCTAGATGCCCACGGGCCTTGGGGTAGAGATATGCACTACAGGATGTATTACTTGATATGATCCATAGACTTCACGTGTGGCGAGGGTTCGGTGCCTACCGTGGATGCTGCAGGCGGTAGTTCTAGGATGCGATCTTTCTCTCTGTTTTTCCTTCAAAAACTCTATTTTAGCTCCCTTCCTATAAGCTAATTTTCTCGAAGAGGAAAAATTAATTGAACACATCAATTATAGACAAAGGACGGCTTTTCACCTCCAAAAACTAGATTTTCCATTCCTCTCAACTTTTAAAATTGACCAATTTCACTCAGTTGGTTACCCAACGAGTCTGAGTGCGTCTATTTTTCTAAATTTATTCTAGGATTAACGGTGCTATTATTTAAATGGTAGTCGATATGTTGTTAACGAAGAGGGCCTATGGTGACTTCGTCAATCTTAAAATTTACCGATTCAATCTCTCGGAGGCGGTCATAAGAGTAGAGTAGAGTTGTATGTATGTATTCATAGGGGTGGGTATGCGCGTATGTATGTAAGTGTCTATATCTTTGAAAGCGTTTTAGCCTATGTGACGCCCGTCAGTCGGGGGTGGTGAACCAGATTGTGTTATAGTTGAGGGTCAGATTGACTATTTCTACAATTTTTTTTAGAAAAATATTTTCCAAATATTTTTAAAAAAAGCTTGCAAATATTTTCTAGTAATTTATACTAGCCACCATTCTACCTCTCCTCGCCGAGCTGCCACTCCTCCCTGACTATTTTTATCCCAAATGAGCGAGGTGTCTTGGTCTTTGACGAGGTTGGTCAAGGTCGATCTCGTCGGCGCTATCGCTGGAGAGGTTGATTCTAGCGGCTTAGCGGATGCCTCCTTGCGTCCATGGAAGAATTTTGATGTGGGAGGAGTGGCGTAATGGTGTGCCTGCTAGAATCGATCTCTCTACCGACCGGCATCGACAAGATCGACCTCAACCTCCTCAAAGACCGTGGTGGCTCGCTGCTCGGGTCGGAGGAGCAGTAGCTCGGCTCGGCGAAGAGGCTCCGGAAGGGATTGGCACGACGAGAGTGAACGAGGCTAGCCGGATGTGGTCCAATGTACGCGTCTGCGGACCGATCAGCCCATCATCCAGATTGAACGAAGCGCGTCCTTGCGCTCTCTCGCTTTTCTACCAGCCCGCCGCTCGGCGCGAACCCCCTCTGCATCTTGCGTGTTCCGTCTCCAGTTCTCTATGACCAGGAGAGGAAGAACAGGTAGAGAAGGAAGCACGGAAAGAGGCACGACGATGAATGCTTAACCCAAAGAGTAAGTTCAGCTATCTACGATGCACACGCATCCTCCAGCTTGGGCCCTAGATGTCACTTGGCCAGTTGGCCCATTCAACTCCAGCAATGCGGGTGTTGGGCCTGCGGTTCCTGAGCCTACGATGCAGCCCAACAGCCGATGCATGCTCGTCAGCTTCAGTAGTGCTGACACCAAGTTTCCGCGCAAGTACTCCGACGGCCACAAGTCTAACCGCCAGCAATTTCCGTGACGCGACGAGCCTGCACCTGCAAGGATTTATTGGCGCGAGGAGTCCGGCGACCTGCCAATTAAAAGCTGCCGACCGCCGAGGACGGGCACGCACGGTACAGGGCACCACTATTTCGTCGGGCGGCGCGGCACGAGGCCACCACGGGCAGAGGACGAGCCAGCCAGCCAGGAGCCAGCCGAGCCGAGAGGCCGGAGCGGTGGGCGGCATAAAAAGCTGCCGCCATGAGTCTCGGCGAGGTCCTTTTCCTTCCCTTGTGAAGCGGCGCTGCCCGCTACGTATCCCCACCTCGCAACTTGACGACGATGTTGTGGACGTGATGCAATGGTCGGCGCTCAGCAGAACGCCGATCCAACACTGGATTATCCTATACTATTCTATTGTCCTATACTCATCATCTAGTAGACGCAACTGGTGACCGGAAATGTCAAATGGGGAGTTAGCTGACGACGGCACGCCTAAACTAACTAAACCACGGATCCACCGAGTTCCCGCTAACTAATCTAGGTTGAAATCCAGATGTCACAAACAGCATTGCTGACTGCAATAACTAAAAAAGAACTTACGCGCAAGTTCTACACGGCTCCAAAGTGATGCGCGTATACGGAGGTCCGGAGTAGTAGGTGCTGTGCATGTGCTGATGCGCGATGTGCGTCGCCAGTGGCATTTCAAGTCGAAGCACGGGCACTGTGTGTGTTACAACCAATTCGATTAATAGTGACAGGCCAGACGGTCGCAGCCTGTTAATTTGCCGCCATTGCCATGGCATTAGCCGTCACCCCTCCCGAGCTCCCATACTTTTGTTGTACTGCTACTACCATCCCATCACATCACACGCACGCCCAGAAAGATACGCTACGCACACGCTGACACGCGCTGACTATACTGCGCAGTACGGCATGCCGTGCACATGCGTTACCTTTTCCTGTTCGCTGGCCTCAGGACGGCGAGATCGAGGGAGGCCACACACCCGTCCTCGCGGAAATCAGCCGACAAATCCACCGCAGCTTTCCCCCGGAGCCAGCAGTGGTGGCGGCGCCGCGCTGACGCTGCGCGCGCGACCCGCGCGGAGAGGGTGGCGCGCCGACCTTTCCTTCTCTGAAAGGGAAAACTGGCAAAGGTTTCTGGCTCTCGATCGCCGTCGTCTGCCCGGCCGGCCCGCGAAATGTGACCGGCCGATCGAACGCGACCAATGGCCGGCCGATATTTATCGTAGATCGCGTCCTCGTGCTAAACCGCCGTCGATCTACCAAAGACGGAGACATTTTTGTATTGGCAATTGTGTTTCGCGAGCAAGTCGGTGATGATGGCTGAGCGGCTGAGCGTCAGCAAATGCCGGCTCGCTCTGCCGAATTAGTTAGAAGTAGCTGTCGGAATTAGCTCTCGAATTAATGGGACCCTCTCGTGTCTCGGATCGCTACTATCTTCAGCTCAGAATAACTAAGGTTGTTATCCATCCTTCTCATGGGTTCTGCTGACATTCCAGCTGAGCTGAGCACACATCGTCCCAATGGGAGAAACTGTGTACTATTCTATATAGGAGTGGTTGCTGCTGCTAGGGTTCGCGACGATTCCAGAGAAATAACTATGTTTGGAAAGGCTTGGAGCTAATGATGATGGCCAATTTGTTTAACAGGAAGAGCAGTGTTATTAGCTTGATTGATCTCGTCATGGGGATAAAAGAACGGCTTAACAAATTTTGAGTAGCGCCGGCCATGGAGGTTGTTTGACCTGCACATGTGTTGTGTACGCCCACTTGGGGAAACTAAGAAGAGATCTAGCCGCGATGTTATCGAGGTTGCGCTAGCTTACTCAAATAAATAAGATGACTGCATTTCCTGTAGTACAACATTTCTAGCAATCCGTGATAAAGTCAGCGTGTTACTTTTCGAAGAAAAGGTTATATAGCTGCATTTGTTATAAAATTAGCACGCAACCAACAAATTGACGACCATTAAACAATAGCAAATGTTTTCTACTAGAGACCTAAGGGAATTTCACTACTGGGGAATCCACGTTTAGTACCGGTTAGGAACCCCCTTTAGTACCGATTTCGCAACCGGTACTGTTAGTTCGGTACTAAAGGGGGGCTTTTTAAGTACCGGTTGAAATAACCAGTACTAAAAGGTTATTAATTTTTTTTTAAAAAAAATCCCTGCCCGCACCCCCCCCCCCCCGCCGGCGGCCCCGCCCCCTGCTACCCTCCGCCCAGCCCCGCTGCCCTCCGCGCGCTCCTCCACCTCTCCGCCCCGTCGCACGTCGTCGTCGTCGCCGCCGCCTCACCTCGCCCCGCCGCCGCTCCTCACTGCCGGTGAGGGCCGAGCGGAGGGGGGACAGGAGGGGACGCAGATCGAGGAGGACTGGAGGAAGAGAGATAGAGGGAGGGGGGCGGGACGACGGAATAAGAAATTAACGAGTGTGCAGCGGGGGGGGGGGGGGCTTGGCGGACGGGAGTTTTAGTACCGGGTGGAGCCTCCATCCGGTACTAAAGGGGATCATGGGGGGCTCCCCGGGAACTATCCGTTAGGTTTGGTACTAATGCTCACATTAGTACCGGAGCAAAATGCAACTGGTATTGAGCCCGGGACGAAAGGTCCATTCCCTAGTATTGTTTGGATGACCCAACAAATTTACTTTACTTTTGCCAATAAACAACAATGGCGGAACACTCAAGATGTTAAGTTAGGGGAGTGCTTATGGAATTCTCCTTTTACCTCTTGCTTTACATCCTAAATTTGTCCAAGCTATTGAAACGCCGGGACATGCTAGCCTTAATATATAATTAATAGTATAAGAGTAGCTTGTTTTACCAGTTTCTTAGTTTTTAACTTACTTCTCTGCAGCTGCAGGAATATCTCACTGAAAGCTCCCTTTTTTCAACCTGGTCGGTGCTTAACAAATCTTCACGAGTCTATCCTCAAGTAAACGAAGAGATATTCATCACCTCATCGTGAGCCCACGTGGTTTCCACGATGCTCACGGTAGATCTCTTTCCCCCTGGGGGAACAGCACCCAAAAGGGGTCATCACCGCATCACTTTCTCTAAAGAAATCCATCTTTTTATCAAAATCTCCATCAACAAGCTGGTGTAAGGGAGATGCTTGGGCTTCGACTAGTTGTAAAGAATAGATCGAGCCTTCTTTTTACATGTTACACATGTATACTAGTACTAGTCTACGGCCATGTCAATGCATCCACTTTTCCTTTCCGGTAACCATTCATGTTTTTGTAGCCTACGAATAAGGTATATATCCTCTTATTTTACGTACCTACGCTATCATCCTTCTTCCTTCCCTTTCCTTAATTAGGTTTCAGTTGCAAGATGAGGCAAATTCACAAAGAGAAATATGCACATTCATTGCACCCCCACGTCCCCAAGTATGCTCCTACGCTCCTATCAGGCTATCACATGTCTATAAATTTACCGTTCGAAGCACCTGCAGGTTTACCATCCCACCGAAAGAAAGGAGGTTCTTTCCGCTGCATACACATTCATTTCATCTAGTCTAAAGAAGTTGATATAATAGATAGATAGGTAGGTAGCATTACTTATTCTCTAGATACTTAATAGTACAACATTGTGAAATTCAAAGAACACAATTCCCTACAAGAAATCTGGTCTAAAGAAGTTGATATAGTAGATACAGCAGCATATAGCATTCATCTAGACATCTTGTACTAAATTAAAACACATTTGTGTTGCATATATAAAAATTGCACATATTTTTACCTCCTCCTCAATCATGAAACTCCACTCTCTAACACAAAACGATTCCATTTTACGTTCTTAAACCATGATATCTTTTAAAATGTCATGAGTAGTACATTTGTGTCTAAAGTAGTTTTCTACTTCATTTCCCTATACCATGATATTGTTTTTCATGATGATTAGATTTGTGATCTAAAGTAGTTTCCTAACACATTTCTTTTTTAAAAAAATACTGCAAGAAAAATATTAGTGGTTAAAGTTGGAACCATGATGACCCAAGACTTTAATCGTAGATACAAAATCAAAGTACTTTGACCTGCTAAATGATCATATATGATGTTAATATAGTTCATCATGGCACTACAATGCTGTTGTTGTTTTCAGTATAAAACCACCAATCAGATTGCCGACCGAAAGTCCAAGATGACTTGATGTCTTGATCCATCAGCACCACCGTCGACCGATTCTTGGCTGTGTCGTTGCACATACCATATGCATGTCTGCTTGCTCGAGCCCTTTGGTAGGGTAGCTACTAGGGTTAGCCCCAAACAGCAACAGCTCAACTCCCATTCGTGCATCTGACGATCACGGAAAAATCCCTGTGGTTTTGGCGGTGGCGTGCTACAGCTTTTGTCGTTCAGAGAAAGTGGCTAGCCGGAGCCCCTCCCCTTTGACGCGAGTCTTTGAAAAAGCCTACAGAAAAACCCGCGTGCTGCGCAGGCGCGGCGCTGGGGGCAGCCGCCGGCCGGTGGACCCCGGCAAAAAAGTCCGGGAGGGGGAAAAGCAAGGCGGCGTCGCTTTCCGGGCGTCCGTCCTCTCGCGCGCGCGGCGGCGATCGGAGCCCGACGGACGGCCCGATGCGGCCCAGCGGCACCTGCCGAAATCCCCATCCGGCGGCCGGCGTCGGTTTGGCGGTTGCCGGCCTACCCGCAGTCGGTCCCTGTCCTCCAGATTCGCGCTAGCTACAGTGAAAACCTAATTAAAAAAGATAACTGTGGCGCTGGGTGCTCGACGCTCGCTGTGCTGTGGGGCCGGTGGTTTTGTGTGGGCGTCGTGGGCCCACTGTCATCGACACACTGCAGGTTTTGCGAAACGTGAAATGTTTTGTGCACCGTTGTTTTTTTCCCCCACAAGTCATGTGGTTGGCATGGTTGGCTGAGTAGGCTGGTCTAACTGTGGCTGTCGGAATTTTTGTTTTGCAAAACCACCCCACTTACATTTTTATTTTGTTCCATAATACTACCTTGCCTCAAACAATCCAGGTGCCTGTTATTATGATGGTACAACTTATCTTACCTACCAAATATGAGCAGTTAAATTTGGCTCAAGTTTCTCAGCATCCTTATTATTTATAAGTTTAAATGTATGCATCTGTGCATTTAAGCATGTGAAAGCATGTGTGTGTATTGCTGTAAGTCTGTAACTAATTGAGTTCTACAAATAAATTATGCATGTATTAATCTCTCATAACCTGGCCTATCTTTTCCTCAGCGGCAGTGTTCTCAGAACAATGCTTTACAACTGGCAAAGAACAAAATACCATTCTCTCAGGGAGCATCACCAAAAGCCTTTTTTTACTGACCCTAGAAGATAATTTGACACGTGCAAACCTGCCATTAGCAGTAGAGAAGAAAACGAGGGCGGTAGTTTGTGGTCAATTGTCAAAATCCCCTTCCATATTTCCCCCCAACGTTAGACGGTGTGACACCTAACCCATCTCTCAACCTTCATCTCTCTGCTATAAAGAGAGGGCTTCGCATGCCACCGAGCTGTAGCCCGGAGGTGGAGGGTGGGCTTGGTCTGGTGCATGGCCATTCCTTCTCTACTGCCTTAGACAACAGCTGGAGGAAGATAACATCTTCTCCACACACCAGAATAGATATAGCCTCTTCTTCCTCCTCGTTTTCTTCGTTCTTCTTTTTCTTCGTTTCTTTCTTCTTCTTGATCTCTAAAGCCGCCATCGATCAATCCTAGCATCCTTGCTGTTTTTCTTCCCCAAGGATCTTGCTAGCTTCCTCTTGCAGATTTCACTCAAAACTAATACAAGTTCTTTCAACTTTTAACCTTCTCAGCAGTTCTCCTTTTAACTTCCTTTGCCCTTCAGCAATCCCAACGAAAACCCGTCTTTCCTGAGCAAAATAGCGCAGAGAGACCTAAAAACCTTTCCTCCTAGATCAACAAGATGGAAAACGTTCTCCTGGATCGATCGTCTGGAAGCTTTGAGTTCCCGAAGAGGTCCCTCGGCCGCAGCCGGCGGGGGCTCGCCGCGAGGCCGGCGGCGCCGGGCGGGGCGTACAGCTCCTTCCCGACGTACCAGCCGCCATACAGTGGCGCGTGGACCTCCGCTCCAGCGCTTCCGTACGCGAGGCCTCCGATATACTCGTCGCCATCTCTGCCTCTCCTACCGTCCAACCAACCGCCGCTGCTGCCGCTCCCACCCACCGCTACCAAGTACGCTACTTTCCCCTGCCTACCGGCGGCAGCTCCGCCTCCATCACCACCGCCGGCGCCACGCGCGGCGGGCAGGGGTAGCGCAGGGGTAACTACCGCGGTTCCAGCAGCAGCAGCTCCAGCACCTGCGCGGCGCGAGAGGGACAGGAGGAGGAGGCCGGCAAGGCCGCCGCCGCCGCCGTCGACGGCGGAGGCGCCCAGGGCGCAGAAGAAGAAGCCACTGGAGCGGGCCACGCCTCTGCCGCCGGCGCCGGTGGTGACGGAGGCGCTGGACGACCTCGAGCGGGAGGTGGCCAGGAACTTCGTCCAGGACCTGCTGCACGCACTGGCACCGCCACCGAGCAGCCTGCCGCTGCCCAGGTTCTCCCTCGTCGCGAAAGCGTCCCCTGCCACGAGCCCCAGGGTGGTGGCGCCGGCCGCGCCGTCCTGCAACGTGGAGGCTGCCGCCGCCGCCGGCATCCACGGCCTCCTCCGCCTGTAGGAGAAGGCTTCGCTCTCCGCCGTGTTTGGTATTCTATAATATTTCCCTCCAATATTATTTTTTTGGTTGGGAAAATTAAATGCGTACTATAAAGGTAGAAAAATATTGGGAGAAAAGATGTGATGCTCGAGCCATGGTCGGTCGAGTTGTCCGTAGTGTGACTGTGATGGTGGCGTTGGATGGATGCTATCTCTGGCGGTGCAAAAGCGAGAGGAAGAAGACGATGTCAGCTAAGGTTTTATTAGTTTGTGTGAGACGTCGTGTGGTAGATATCTAGGGTTTTACGTGATGTCTACCGACGTAAGTACGTAACTGTGTGCGTAGTTCTGCTTTCTTGATTGGGTGATGGGTTTTTGAATTACCTTGTATCAAGAGATTACTACATATATATGGTGTATGCAAGCGTGACTTTACTTATATACAAAAAATGTGTTCTTGATAAAGTATTGAAGTGTTGAAATATTGTTTCCTGATCTAATAATCCACCCGTATTAAATGTGTCATGAAAGCAGCAATAATTCCTAAGCATTGTTGTGGGTGGAGAAAATTAATGGTCTTGATGCTCGTTTATTTTGCAATCTCCTCCAAACAAGTACTCCTGTTTTCTTCATTCTTCCTAATGCTTTAATTGTATTGAACACTTGGAAATAGAACACAACAAACGCATGGATGTGTGATGATTGATGAACATTACTCATTAGCCATTAAAATTACTGATCTGTATAGTGTGCTCGGCTGACCAAGTGACCATGGCGAACGTATCCGTGACCGCGCGAGGTTTGTGTTAGGCACTTAGGCTGATGAACCCTTTACAATGAATAGTTTTGCATGCACGGCCTATAGCAAGGGATTAAAGTTAACCTGAACCAGAATTAGCTCTTCATGGGAAAAAGAGTGGTCCTTGAACCTCATTCTGTATTTTTACGAGTCATGCTTTTTGTCAGCAACTTATATGCTTAGCTTCGTTTCGCATACAAAACAGTCCAAAAAAAGTTCCCAAATAAATACAACAGAGTAGATCGATATCACAATATATATCTAGATTTTTAAATTTAAGCTACATTTCTAAATAAAAAAGGACCTACCAGCTACCACAGAAACTGAACCTTACAATTAAAGAAAATTATATCATTATGCATTATAGACAAAACAATATAATGCCCGCTTGACGCCTTAAAGCAGAAATTGCCTTTAGCACGTAAATTTCATAGGAAAATGTCAAGTTAAAGTAAAATTTAGGAATTTCAAAATAAAACGACCCTATGTATAACAGACTTGGTTTTTTTTGGGAAATAATGTATAACAGACATTACCTTCATTAATAAAATAAATAATCCTTGTTATTGAAATAGGAAAAAACCCATCATAATACATTTTTACGCTAGATATAGTGCAGGGATTAGTAGCTAAGCCGGCAGTGCGTTTGGTAACCATTTGGTATTTGTTTGATGTAACTGGTGCGCATGAAAGATCGTATTTGACTATTTGGAACTTGTCTCCTGAGTACTGAGACCCTTTTCATTCTTACTACTGGATGATTCTCCGTGGCGTGAACCTGTAATGACCGGTTGCCCCTCCCCGCGCGAATTACCGGAGTGTGTTCACGGGGTCACGGTCCTCGAGTTCGTTCTGGGCGGTGCGCCGGTGCGACCCGCGGCCAACGTACGCCGGGCTGCTCGTGCGGCCACGTCCACACGTCGGCGACCGCGTCGACGTCGTCGTCCCCTCCAACTCGAGACGTGCGCGGCCGCTGCGATCGCTGAAGAGCAGGTCCAGAGTCCAAACTCGAAATTGAACGCGAGGAGCACGGCACGCACCGCCGGTAAACACTAGGCCAACGTCTTGGGTTGCAGCGCGCTCCACGCGCGGCGGCGCCGCGCCGCCCCCGCGCCGCGCTGAAAGCGGTCGTTCGGCCTGGGGGTGCCCTGTCTGTGTGCGTGTGATATGACATCGCTGCCTGCCCGGTCCGGTCCAACTTGCGTGACGGGGTCGCCACTTGCCACCGACCAGAATGGTGTGAGTGTGGCCGTGTCCCTGTGAGAGGTCGGTCTAATCATTTAGGACTTGACTTCAAGAGTCAAGGCTCGCCCTCATGGGCAGAAGGGCTTCACACGGCTTGGGGCTCTGAGCTTAGCCTGGCTGCGAGTTTGCTTCTTAACATCACTCAATAAGTTTAAACTTGGCAGGTAAGACTAGATCAAGTGACCCAAAAAGGAAAGAATTCTTCTATTGCTTTAGTATATGAGATTGGCACATTGTATTGTCCTCGTAACAGTTACATTTCTTCTGAATGAATACAGATGGAAGAGGGGTAAAGAAGGAAAAAGGAGAGAAGGAATCGCCTTGTGATCAGATAATGACAGGACAGTTAAAACAAAACAAGAGCTCGCCTTGGCAGCATTCAAATGCTGCAAGCAAGGCATTAAGCGGCTCAAGATGCCGATAGGAACTCAATTCCTAGGCACCATATGCTTACCACATTTTGAAGGTATAACGGAATATGAGCTCCCCAGGCTGTATCATACGTTCATATCTTCTCGGCTTGTTCTACCGCTGCTCACGTCCGGAAGAGACGAGGAGGAGAATCGGTGATATCTGTAGTTATCCAAGGACGTCACAGGCTGCTGCGGATTCAGAGTCGGTGGCGGAGTGAGGTTCCTCTGAGCTGGTAGTGGGACTACTCCATTGTACATAAAGCCCTCACCACTAAGGCTGAAAAAAAAATATAGATAAGTACAGCAACTCTACATTTTTGCAATCTACGCCACAATAATGTTCCAGAAGAATCAAGTACTTCCCATTTCTTCATCATTTATTCGATTCATTTGAGTTTTATTTTTTAGGGTGGTCTCTTTCATGTTAGGCATGCTGACCTTTTCCTTTGGAAGCTATCCGTGCCACCTCCAAGAGTCTCTACAGGAAGGATGGTATCTTCTCTTGGAGTAAGAGACCAGGGACTTGGGGCAGGAGGCTCATTTGAAAAGTATCTTCTCCTGATCAACTGAAAGGTGCGGTTCAACATCACTAAAGGTGAAATTCATGGAGCAGAGAAAAGAAATCAATGAAACTCGTCTAAACAAACCATGCGGAAAAACTTGATCAGAGCTTCTTTGTCGTATCTTGCTTGTTTGGCAGCCTGGAATCAATAAATACATAGTACTGCATCATGTTAGATAAGCACAAACAGAGTGCAAGTAACGTGAGATGGGAGTAGGACAATATGAGATCTAACCGACAGGAGACCGGAGTTCCCAGGAAAGCTCTCTGTGAGAGGGAGTTCTTCACTACATCGAAGAAGGCCCTGCTTCTCAGCCCATTGGCGAGCAAGATCAACAAGATTTCCGCTGCTTGCTCTTGTACCATCCCTTGGCACGATATCCACTTTATTAGCGATTACCAGATAAGGCACTGGAAGTCCTCCCGGTCCACCAGATCCGAGTGGAGCTAAGAAGGTGCCCGTTTCAGCAACTTCAACAGCCCATTCACTCAAGTTTGTCTTGGACTTCCTCTGAGAGAGGTCATAAACAAATATGACCCCTGATGGACAAATTCAGAAACAGTGAATTCAAATCCTCACAGTATTGATTGATACGAAGCACAGTAACTAAAGAGAGCAGAGGTTTCTCTGAATAAGAGGTTCTGATAGCTGGCAGATTGAAGTGGGAAGAAATCTAGAACCAAAGTAGAAATAAAGCAAAGCACTGACAGAAATGATATAGAAATGCCAAAGGGTTAAGATCAAGAACTGCTAAAAGTATCCTATGCAGATTGAAGCATTAGCACTAGAAAATATATAAATATCCCTACTGTCAGCAATTTTCTAGAGTCATACGTTAATTGGATCTATCAAATGCTCAATTGCACATATAGGAAAGGACTGCCAAAATCAAGCCTTGATGCTGACAAAGATGCAGGACAGAGACAGTAATATGTTTGGCAATAAGAGGAGATAGGCATGTACCGTTGATTTGTGTATAGAAAATCGACCGACATGCTTTGTACCGGTCATGTCCTGAGACATCCCAAAGCTCAACAAAGAAGTTTCTTTCAGCATCACTGACATTATTGGATGAACCGCCTGCACTTCCATAAGTAATATGCTGAAATGGCAAAGAGTGCAAAATGTAAGTAGGCACAAATTGCAAAACCTACATGTCAGGAAAGCACAGAAAACATACTTACTTTAACGCCCACTGCGCACCCTACTGTTTGTGCTGGTCGAGCAACAGCAGAACCATTTAAAATCAGATGCACCAGTGAAGATTTCCCAACACCTGAGAAGGGGAGAATTAAGGACAGCATACAACATTACAACTGAAGCTCTATAGGCAGCAGCGTAAATTTAAAAAACATGTAATTGTATTGTGGAGGTTCAGTTGCCAATTCTTAGGAGCACAATACCATCATGTATCCTTCATATAAAAATAGTATACATGCACAATTAAAAAACTCACAAAATTGCCAATGAAGCTCTCAAGTTTGAACTGGTACCAGGCTGGGTCGTTATCAATACATGCTGCAGTAACTGTGTTGTTGTTTTCATATAATAGAATGGTTTTTTTCATCGACTCAGTGTTTACCAGAAACCTGTTTTTTTCCCCTACTAATTATTGTACTTGCTGGGTCTAGGATTTGGACCTCTTACATACCAAGTCAGGCTACTACCAGTCTACCACCTAACTAGCTGTTACTTGGAGTTTCTTAGTTCTTCTAAATGAAACGTGTACTCTGAACGTTCTCAAGACAAAGGAAATTTAACAAAGCTCAGTTTGCTCTATGTTATTTCAAACTTTTTAGTTCATAAGATGATGGGGAGCAGGATAGGCAACTCAATCTTCAGAGAGATGTTACAGCTATTTAAAAGGTGCAAGAAGCTTATGAGAAATTAAAGGAGTCGATGTTACAGGTATTCGCACAAAAGGTTCACAAGGATCAATCTTCCAGGCACAAACTAGCTCCAAGAAGGTTTCAATCTCAGAATAATTTCAACATCACACCACGACTGAAGGTGCACGCCACATGAATAATTGAATCACTGAAAACCTGGAATAAATTTCCAACACTGGAAGCTGGTCGGTTGGCACTACTGCTTTCAAGTATGGTGAGGATACTTAAATCTCTTTAGGTTAGGTGATGAACCAGCCAGGGATTCCCAAGTTCCAACTCTATGAATCCAGTGATTTTGTATGATGATGATTCCATTCTACAGTTCAGAAAATCCCAATCCCCACAAAGCAAACAAATGAATCCACCTTACTAAGGTTTTGATTTACCGATCCCATGCTCTTCTACTGATAGTACTGCACCTATATCCCGTCCAATTCCCTATGCCAAAGCTAGCAAAAAGGTTAACAGAATCGCCACACCTCCAAGCAGAACTCTACCATTCTGAAACTGTTGGATAAAGGTTTAGGTATATGACATTCTGAATTTTCTCACAACTCACTCAAATGGGAGCTTTTTGCCTATTTGCCAGTTCAAATGTTTGGCTTCGCCGATTTGCCAATAATAACACTGCAACCTTGTTTTTGTTGCCATTTTGCTGTTTCTAATCCATTTTAATTTTCTCTCCTATACATACCCACGCGAAATGACAATCTTACCCCTTATCTCTTGTTACAAAGGATTCCTCCTTGGATGGCTGGTTCATCCAGCTTGCTCATTCCAGGAAGACGGCGGCACTTGGAGGTTCGACGGTGGCGAGCTCGGTGGGCGGGTCTGCTGCTCCAGCCGAGGTATGTTGTTCCAGTGGCGTTCCTTCCCATAATCTTTATAGTCTGAGTTCTCAATTTCTCCTCTTTCTCGTTGACCTGAAACCCTAGGTTTCCGATGCCGGCGAGGAGCAGCTAATGAGGACAGGAGCGGGCGGTAGAGGGTTGTGCCCCAGCTTGAAGGACAACACTGTTGGGTAATTTCTATTTCTCAGACCATCTTTTCATTCTTTGTTGTTGCGCTGTGCATAAGGGGAACTGATGTTAGATTGAACTCTAACTCACTTCATCCCTTTATCTTTGTTAGGATAATCCAGATGGGGTTTTTAGTATTTCCATTAGAGTTGTTCCCTATGTTGCGAGTCGTGATGATGGAACTGTCAAGCAGTATGAAAGGCAAGATCTGGATTGGGATGTGTCCTTGAATGGGTACACAATGGATAGTTTTCTTGGAGATCTCAAGCAGAGGTTGCATTGGGACCTAAGAAAGGGTTGAAATCAGTGAGCATCTGTTAACCATATTCAAGGATAGATGGTCTGTAAAGTGGGTGTGCTTCTTAGTTGAAATTGTTGACATAGGAAGTAGTTTTTCATGTCAGTCAAGTGTGACTTTCTTGAACAGTGGCGCACAGGAACCACTTCTGCTTGAGTATGTACCATGTGAGCTACCTGATTTTGAATCGATTGATTAGGACACACTGGTAATTCAGGAAAGCCATGATGAGGAAGGAAGAATTGAAACCATTGGACAAGATGAATTGTACGTTATTTTGGGGTTGAAGGATGAGGATGAAAGGGCGAAAAAGGCCGCAGAGGCTGCAGCACAGGCTGCTGAAACCCAAGGAGGTACCATGCTATTGGACATAGAGGGTACAGCCATTCCAGTGGATGATGTCATACCAGAGGAGTTGCATATAAGTTATGACAAGGATAAGCCACAAATGAAACTTGGCCTTTGGTACCCTGATATGGATGAGTTCAGGTTGGTTGTGAGGCAATATGCAATCAATGAGGAGTTTGAATTGGGCACAGAGAAATCAGATCAAAAGTGATTTAGAGGGTTCTACATAGGTGAAGATTATCCTTGGAGAATAGTCGGCAATCGTCAAAGTGATGAGAGAACTGTCATGGTACTAACTTGTTATTTTACATGTGTTTGTAGTACCTGACCTGCAGCTATTTTCATGTGTTTTCACTTGCTCATATGAACTAATTTTCACTACTATTTGATTGCAGATCACCCTTTTAGTGGATAAACATGATTGTATATCAACCAGCAGAATAAAGGCTACTATAGCTTCAAAATCCTAGGTGGCTGCAAAAGCTGTCCCTATCCTCATCAAGGATGAGAAAATGGGTGCTAAGAAGCTGCAGAAAAAGTTGGAAGATGACTACAATATCACTATTCGGTATGATACAGTTGGAAGGGAAGGGAGATGGCTTTGAAACAGATATATGGGTCATGGGAAGAGAGTTTCCATACATTGTACAGTTGGAAGGCAGAGATTGAGAAGGTGTCTCCAGGAAGTGTTGTTGAGATTGATACCGAGGTTGTACAAGGGAGAGTTTACTTTTGTAGATTTTTTTGTGCACTGGCCCCTTGCATTGAGGGATTCAAGGCTGGTTGTAGGCCATACCTGTCCATTGATGGAACTGCACTTAATGGAAGGTGGAATGGTCATTTAGCTTCTGCAACAGGTATAGATGGAAACAATTGGATGTATCCAATAGCCTTTGGATTCATAGATTCAGAGACTGCAGATAATTAGGTTTGGCTTATGAGTCAGCTCAATAAAGCAATAGGGAATGCTTCTCCTTTGGCCATCTGTACAGATGCTTGTAAAGGTTTGGAAAATGCAATTGAGCAAGTATTCCCTCAAGCTGAACATAGGGAATGCTTTAGACACTTGATGCAGAACTTCATCAAGAAGTATTCTAGTGACACATTTGGACGGATGTATCCTGCTGCAAAAGCATATAGAAATGCTGTTTTTGATCATCACATGAAAAAAAATTTGGATGCAAATTCTGAAGTGGAGAAGTACCTAGCTTAGTACCATCACCTGAAGTGGATGAGGTGTGCTTTCAACCGGAGCCATCAAATGTGATTACATAACAAATATTTGCTTAGGTGTTTAATAACTAGGTAAAAGACTATAAAGACCTGCCTGTTACAGAGCTAGCTGACAAGATAAGGGAGATGATAATGGTACTATGGGATAAGAGAAGAAGGATGGGAGAAAGGTTTCATGGATGGTTATTACCAACCGTAAGGCTTCAGCTAAGGGCAAGGACTAGAGGATTAGGACACTTGAGAGTTGTCAGTTCTGCTAGATTGTCTGTAGAAGTTTGGGACAACAGTAGAGATACCATGTGAGGCATGTTGTCAAATTATTGGACAGAACCTGCACTTGTGAGGAGTGGCAACACACAGGTAAAACCATGTGACGACACAAAAGCAAGTCCCATTCAATGATTATGTTCATGAGTACTTCTCAGTTCAAAGGTTTATAGCAGCATATCAAGGAGTGATTGAACCAATGACTGACAGAAGTCAGTGGCCTAAGGTCGACCTTGGCTATGTCTTAGGGGCACCTGTTGGGAAAAGGGGAGTAGGAAGACAGAGAAAGAATAGGATCAAAAGCTTCCTGGAGGGGGGTAGCAGGAAAGGATAATGAGGAAGAGAAAGGCACAGAAAAGGGAAAGGAGAAGATAACGATTAGAGGCCCAATGACATGCCCAAGATGTGGAAATAAGGGTCATAGACAGGCTAGCTACAAATGTCCACTAAATGGCACAAAAAAGAAGCCGAGGAAGGAAAAATAAAACAAAGCAGTTGAGAACTGATTCTACACCTGTGAAGTCTAAAAACATAAGGGGTCCACTACTAGAAGACAGCCCTGGGATGCTCACAAGAAGGTAATGATACTCCTTCTTGTGCCAAAATTGCTTTGTATCATTGTTTACAACTTTACCTAATCTGTTTTTATTTTCATATGCAGGCGTCTAGAGATGCTCAGAGGAGAAGGCACTTCCAATCAGAGCACTGCAGCACCTCCTGCTACTCCAAGCACACCAACAGCTTCAGTTAAGACTGCTGGCAAGACTGCTACTAAAAAGATTACTCCAAAGAAGAGGAAAAGGAACCTGGAAGACTGCTACTAAAACCCTCTCTTTTGTATCATGAAAGTGCTCTATTTTGTTGAGCCAACTAAACTGTGTGATGACTCTGCTATTTTGTTCAGCCATCTAAACTATGTGATGACTGCTATTTCAAATTATGGTCTGTATGCTAAATGGTTGCAGCCTGGACCTTGCAACGAAGTTGACTGAATTTGTGAACTCGTTATGAATGAATGAACCATGATATTGTTGGGAGTAAAATTAATTCTCAATGTTCATGTCAATCGGGCTGCAGCACACGAATTTTGGCAGGGGCGACGCTAGGACCTGGGTTTGCCGTGGTGCTCGTCCAGTACTCAAGAACAGCTCCGAACAGCCTTATCCGGAACGTGTGCACTTAGGAAAGGAAAGGTATAAGGGGTAAAATTATCATTTCACGTGGGTATGTATGGGAGAGAGAATTAAAATGGATTGGAAACAGCATAGTGGCAAGCAAAACAAGGTTGCAGGTGTTATTATTGGTGAATCGGCGAAGCCATTGTTGGCAGTGGCAAATCGGCGAAGCCAAACGTTTGAACTGGCAAATAGGCAAAAAGCTCATCAAATGGACAATGCACAATCGGTGGAAATACGAATGCACAAACGTGTTCCCAGATTCTCGTAACTCTCGCCAAGCAGCAGGTTGAAGAGGCACACCTGAATCACCGACGACGAGGACGCGCACTTGGCCGAAGGGCCCCACGCCGTTCTGATCACGGCCGCTGGCGCTGCTGCTCCGGCTGCTGCTATCCTTCCAAAACATCGCCGCCGCCCGCAGCCCGAACCCGACGGCACCGACGAAGCGCCCCGGTGGTTAGTGCTGGGGTTGGGATCGCCGAATCGGCAGCCTCGCGAGACCCGCCCGCACCGGCGCAATTCGACGCACCGGGCCGGAGGAGGCCGGATTCCGGGAAGGAAGGGACGGCTCTCTCAGGCGAGGAGGGTCCGAGGTCCGAGCACCGACAACGGAGGCCGTGAATGGCCGCGACCGGGTGGCGGAAGACGTGAATCTCCACTGTTTTTCTTTCGTTTTAAGGTTACCACTACACTTTACGAGTACGATTGACTGGCAATAAAATATGTGCGCTTAGATCGTGGACACATGATGCCCAAAATTAGTCAACTGAGATTTTGCGCTCGTCGGATCTCTCAACGATATTTTTATTAGAACAAAAAGGGGAAAGATTTAACTCGATTTGTTGCAATGCGGCCAAACGCGCAGCGCGGTTAGGCTCGACAGCACAATCTCGTGCGTGCAACAGAACACAGAACATGAAAGCACGATCGTTTTTGCACGACAGAATATGCCAACGATGTAAAAAGACGCATAAGCAAGACAATCTGATGTGGAAGGGAAACGGAAACCGGTTCAGATGATTTACATGTTAGAATAAATGATTCTGTAGGATCAGCCATCATTTGTAGCTATGAACATGATAAATCAGCTCGCCAAAATTGAACATCCAGCATTGGCACCTGCTCTAACATTTGGTGAGAGCTATCCTACCGCATTGCCTGCTCTAATCTTCAACTGAACCACTACAAAATCAGCTATGCAGCATCCATCAACGACATGTCGGCGGCTCATAGGATAATGCACTGTGCATGATCTAACTTTTAGCATTCTTCTATCACGTCATCATCTTCCTCTTCATAGTTACTTCCATCAGCATCGAGTTTATTGACCAAGAGCGAGCCACCTACACCATGATGCAATGAGCTGCTTATAGGCCCATTGTTGCGAGGACCAATCCATCTCTCCAAGGGTCTGAATTCTGTGACCAAGTCAGAGAAGTTGCAGGAACCACAGGAACTTGAACAATCAAATCTTTCATTTAAAATCTGGTCCTGCATTTTCCATAACAAATTGAAAAAAATAATATACCATCTGGTTAATAAGGATAATGAATATAATTGAATATAATCACTGCAGTGATTCCATCAACTAGGATCTAAAGCAGAACAATTATGAACAACCATTGACTTCAGAGTTTAGCATCGTACTAAATAAACAAGTAGAAACATGCACATTTGAATGTTAACGAGAAGAATGTACGAACAGATTGACTTCGGGAGACAAGTTCTGAGTACCATGAAAAGGTTTGCGTATGGTATACGAAATTGGGTGAGAACTGAATAAGCATTCTGTACCTCATTTAGGTAATTGCATAAAACATTGTATGGTTTATTGAATTTACCTTATTAGATCGAAATGACTGCTCAGTTTGCCAAAGCTTTGGGCTCCGGATAGTATGCCACCTGCTTATGCCGAATCATAGTAAAAAAAACAAACATCCCTAACTCTGCCATATAAAATTATGTTGACAGTGAAAATACCTCGAGGAAGCAACATGAGCATTTCCAAAAAGAACCCCTCGTGCTGCAACAGATGCAGCAATGAGTTGTGCCATGTTTTCTGAGCTGTATGATGTGATTGGACTGCCAGCAAGAAGACAATCTGCCTCACTCAAATATGATACCACAGCCCATGCATCATCAACAGCTTCATTATCAATGAAATCAAGAACTGCAAAACATCAGATGTCACTATTAGTTAATTCATTTAAATAATGAGTGAACAATTGGGTGTTGAGTACATATTTTCCTTGAGGAAGCATCGGCTTCAAAAACCATACTTACCCCTGGTTCAAATATGACAAAGCAAATTACAACAACGACAACAACATTGCCTTTCAGTCCCAAGCAAGTTGGGGTAGGCTAGACAAAGCAAAGTAACACTTCAAAAAAAAAAGAACAAGTATGAATCGATAAAAAGCAATGGCAGAGAAACAAATGAGCTGCCCATTTTGAATACAGTAGCCCCAAGAGATGCTTATCATCACATATTACTGCAAATTGTTCTGCCCATTTGCTACTTCCGCCAAATAAAAGCACATTAAAAGAAAAGAAGCTTTAACAATATCCAAGGCGAATACACCAACTTTATGCAACATACAGTTCAGTAGTTTGTTAGCCTGTGAATCCATGCACAGTTATTTTGTATTCAATTAAAAGACCATCTGTCCTTTCAACTACCCACCTAGTTTGATGATGCACATTATAGACTTGGCTAATCCTAAAAGACTAGAGGAAGACCCAAAATATCAAGGAAGCAAAAGCCACAAAGCCAAGACTTTTGGGTAGCCCACTCTGGAAAAACAGGGCCAACAGTAGCAGCCTAGTAACAGTAGTAGCAGGCATTAGCAGCGTGTGAAGAATTCCAGGGCCACCAGTCGTAGGTTAATCTGCTGTAGAAATGCTAATGGAGTGTCCTGTACACTTTGTTAGTTCAGTAGTTTGTTAGTTCTATCAATGCTCATCGGTCCAACTGATTAGTCCATCAGAACAAAATGCTGACAAAAGTTAAACGAGGTGAAAAACTGATAAATTACCGCTCAAAAACCAAGACATACAAAGCAGCATGAATATCATAGTTGACACTGAGCCTGAATAGTGTGAAATGATCCATTCATTTAATCCATCTGATCATGACAGCACTGCCCCAGACTAAGATTGGGAATAACATTCTAATGTGATACTGCGGTCATGATGCATTAAATAAGCAAAAAATAATATAATGCTTGATTAAAGCAGTATTTTCAAATGATCCACTTCATCTGCAATAATAATATTGGAAGCTCAAGAATACAGCTTCGCAAATCAGCACAGCAGCAGAAAACTTAAGAAAGAAAGAAATAATGCTGTCCCCAACATACATTAAGTACACCCATTAACATGTATGAGAGAACTACATCATGGGAGGCAAACACAGGTAAAGTATATGGTATTCTGTACTCCTTTATGATCAACAGTTACTCACCATTTTCATAAAGAAAATCTGCGACTGTCCGTACTTTTCCGTGTGCTTGTGAAAGAATCTTTTCAGGAACATCCATTTTGAGTGAATTTCTTCTTAGCTTTTCTTTAAGAGGGAATGGATCCAGGTCTGGGATGAAATAAATTTCAGAGAGGAGAAGACAAAAGTATAAACATAAATGATGAAGAAAAAAAACCCTCCTAAGGATGTTGAAATACAGTATTGCAATCATTAGTCCAATAACAAACTAGTAGTCAGTCCAAATAGGAGGCAGAGCATATAATTGTAGTGTCGTGTAATCACAGTTCACAGGGCACTAACTGAAAATACGGCAAGTCAAGAGTATGGATATCTAGTAAGTATCAGACAATGAATCGGAGTAAATGAATTTAAAGAAAGCACTAATTTCACTACACATGAATTTGAAAAGTAAATTGTTGGATTACTAAATGACGGTATCATAGTAAACAAACCCAATGTAAATCCTAAACAGGGGCAGAAATGCACTCCCTAGTCTCGCCGGAATCAAATTTATTTCTTGTGAAATTCCTACATTCCAAGCAGGTTATAAACTATAATGGGGAATCTATATGTTCAAATTAGATCCAATGAACTGAAAAGGACACACAGCCATTGATTAATAAACAATTGATAATGAACAAAATGAAAAATAGTGGGCAAAAATGCGCGAACAGTTCAAAGTTACAACTCAATACACAACAAGTCAACAAAAAAAAAGGTCCCAGAATATATTCACACGCAACATTACCCTCAGAATTATAGATTTGAATGAAAGAGTGTACATGGCGGTACCACAACACAAAGACACGAGAAATATTTGCTTGCAAAATTAAGTACTTTCTGAAGTGAATTGTTGATAGGGTGAAATACTGAGACAGTGCTTAGTTCTTACATACCGATATCAACATCACCATTAATTTCCCTCTTATTGTGCAAAAATTTCCCCAATGCATGAAATAGTGTAAGTGTCTCATCTCTTCCACATGGAGAGGATAGTGCACTGCTGAGGCCATAGCTCTCCTGCCGTGGAACCAGAGAATCACGGCTCTTTGAACCAGCACGAGTACCATTTGTTGCCAGTGCAGAACTATGCCTTCTAGGATCAAGGCAATAGTATTGAAGAGACATTATTGCATGTCTGATGTCACCTCCACTGGATATTGCTATTTGATGCAGTAGTTCTTCAGATGCATCATATCTTTCTTCTTTGCATATTCGCATAAGAATTTTCTTGATCGAATTTGTGGTTACTGGATTGAAAGCAATCTGCAAGAAATTGGTTGTGCCTTATGAGAAACAAGCAATTTAAGAAAAAACTTAGCCATCATCATAAAATCTGTCAGCATTTGATCTTTTTACCTTATGAGCACCAGCATCTTGAAGTAAGGACTCAAGGTCCTTAGAGTTCCACATTGCAGTATCATTACTCTCACTTTTGTGATAGTGAGTAAGTGAAATGACAGTTGGTACTTGTGTGCTATGAATCAAACCAGTTAAGCATTTTCCTAGTCTTGCAAAAGCAGCATTTCCACTTGTTACAGGGATGTCATCAATCAGAATAATATTAAGCTTTCTTTGGGATGTGACGCTGGTTGGACGAAGCATTGCATATTTCCTTATCTTCTCCACAAAGTTTTCGAATTCTTCCAGCTTGGATATATAGCGTAATCCTTCAATTGATCATTGAACAAAAATAATAAAATATTTGAGAGAAAAGTTCTGGCAATTGGAATGCTTTGACAATGTGCCAGAGTACCAGGGATTATAATTCATGAGCATGACAGAAGTGTGGATGTGGAGTTCATCCATACTTCCATCAGTTCTCCAAAATTGCAACAAATAAAGAAAGAATAAGACAACAAGAAGACTACCTGAATTAGCATGAACATGTTCAGCCCACAGTGTTGGCACTGGAGTTGTCCACTCACATAAGTCCACTCCAAGGTCTTCAGCAATCGCTTTCACAGTTGCCTGCGATAAAATTAACTAGCTAAATACAGTTCCAGAGCAACAGAACCAAGTTCTCCACAAGTATAGCATACTTAACACATAAATCAACCATGCCCTCTAGAAGAAAGATCATAGCAGAAACACAAATGAAGTAAGTAATTTAATTTTGAGATACTAGTAACCAGGATATTGTTAGAAATTGAGCTGTGCCATTATTTTTTAATAAAAAAATCCAGCCTTAACTTGATCAAATTCTTACCTATGACAAGGTGAATAATTTAGAGATGTTAACATGTTATGTCACGCTGTCTGGGGTTCATTATGCACCAAAACACATCTGGCCAACTAGGGATCAAACAAGTGTAGTCAACTAACTAACTACTGAACTTAATGACAATGAGCCCAAACTCGATTTCATCATTTGGTTACAAAAATTTCAGAGACAGAAGTGTGAGGGAAGGACATACTGATTTTCCAACGCCAGTTTGCCCAGTTAGGACAAGAGTCCATCGTCCAACTGTTTGCTGCAAAATTGTCTTTGCACTATTAGTATATCTACCAAAGTTGAAATATATATAAAATAGAAACAGATAAAAGTAGCTTAGCAGAGTTGATATTTGGTAATTTTGAACTGCATACAGCAGTAATAAAGATTGATCAATAATTTTGTGATTCAAAATTATATAATTCTATCAATGCACGCTTCTTATGTCACTGAAGGAACGCTCAAGAGCTTTACTTGATCCCTAACAATTTAAACATTCACATGTTAAGAAAAAGGTTCCTGATTACTCATGTGCTTTCATGAGATACTCTCATGAGGTGATACCAGATTGCAACATTATTACAACCCACAATGCTAGTTGAATTGCACTGCCAGGAAAAGCATACACAATAGCATGGCTTCTCCTCTACTCTAGCAGAGGAATTCTTCACAGGGACCAAGTCCCCATCCAATGCATTTTGAACTATCATGTAACCAAAAGGGAAAAACAACAAAATACTATAGCTCTATCTGGCTTGTAGCAACAATTTGCTGATAACCTAAACTTCCACTATTTCAGAAAAGATTGAGATTATACACTTAGATACATGACCTCAGTGAATCTGCATATGATCCAAGTATATTCCACTAAGCTAACTCACAACTGGATTTGTTTCAATTGAAAGAAAAATCACCTTTGGTGCCGTCAGCTTCTCTTCAAACCATTTCTTTACATCTTCGACCTATACAAATAGATTATGCAAAATGTTATGTGAAGTTCATTCCTATTCACTGCTCATGCATGGTGACAAACTATGAAAAGACTGAAATAATACATCAACACCCTGATATATTGGCATTTGGAGAAAAAAACTGTGGATCAAGCAAGAAGCATAAAATAAGAAATATAATAGATTGAGTATACGGCTATACGCTATCAAAGGATGAGCTAATTTAAAGGATACTAAAGGTGTACAGCATGACATATGTTGTAACTTGTAAGTTCATAACAAAAGAACCGACCTTCTTTTTATGAACAGCCAGCTCTGCTAACGAGTGGGGTTTGTACTTGTCAACCCAAAGCTCTTTCGTTTTCCGTATGGATCCTGCCTAGAAGTAGGCTAATCAGCAGAAGAAATCGAAACAGTGAAACCTTACATTCACAAAGGTCTGTGGACATCAGAACGTCACCAGATCAAATCAGGAAAGAAAGAAAGAAAGAAAGAAAGAAGACAATATCCAAGCCAAAGGGATTATATCACCAGAAGTCCAGAACATAGACTACTAGATACCATCTTATCTCCAAGAATTCTTAAGCAAACTGTTTATTATGTAGCAATTATGAGCCACATTTATGCCTAAGTATAACCGCAGCAGTATAGTGCAAGGTACTAAATCCGGTGCAAATATCAAATTAGGCGTTGGGTTCTGTTTTGTGTTTCATATCTCATAGTCTACTTTGCTTGGTTTCTCAGCAGTATACAGGATTTAACTGTGCAATAAAAGTACGGCGACACGGTGAATGGAGTAACTTGAACATTGTGCAATGTAGACTTCCAGACCATACAAACAAAGAAACAGTAATGTGTCCAACAGCAGCCCACTCAAGTAGCAACACACATTATGTTTATTGGATACACACTATTTGGAAAGTTTTTCAAAAAAAACTCTATGTTCATAATTTTGTTCTGTTATATCAAATTCAAAATCCACTTTAAAGAAATAAAATACAATTATACAAGAACAGAGGTGAAGTAAATATACCTGACATACCCAAGTCATCAAAACATTCTGAAAAATCTTCTGAGAGCATATCAAATTCAGCCTTTTCAGACAAGGTAAGAAAATATCAGTGATCAATTACACAGAAGGATCAGCTCAAAGTCTGAAAGTCCAGATGATAATAGACAGAAAAGGCATATAACACTAAGAACAAGGTAAGACAGGAAATTCATTTAAATGAATGTTTTATCCCTGTTCGTGCTAAACTAGCATTTCACTTCCAGTTGTAGCCAAGCTAGAATCAGCTTGTGAGTCATATCAATAGTCACAAAAGAGACCGCACATCCAAATTACCAACAGATAAAAAAACCGAAGCAGAAATGATCATTCATTACTAATATTTATTCTGACGGAACATCGGTTTAGGAACTATAAGACGTTGAAATAGAACCAATGTTGCATTTGCTATTTAGATGAAAAAGATATGGAGAAATGAGGATCAAATCAGGACAGGCATCATGTAATAATCAGTGTTTTTCCTCTTGACCGATGCCAGCCTTTGAGCTAAAATGCTTGAGGACATACCATACATTTATACAAATTCCATGTCTTAATGTTTAATGACAGCCTAGACTGACCAATCAATATGCATCATATGAAACCAGACGCCAGGAATTCCTAGGCTTGACTAAGAACCATTTACGAGTTCAGCATCAAATTTCACGAATGACGAGTCAAAATAGATAGCATTGTGTTGGCCTAACAACAAACGGAACACCACACTGCTACACACGGCACAGCTTCTGTAACCGCAAAATCGCCAAACCAAACTCTAGGTCGTGATTATCACCTTCAAGGAGTCCAACGGCGCGGGTCCCGAGGCGCGGCGGCGTCCCCTCCCCGCGCTGCTCTCGCGGCGCGGCTTTTTCCTGGAGCCGCTCGCTGCCTGAGACTGCGCCCGCGCCGGCGCCGACGCAGGCGTCCTCGACCTCCGCGCCGAAGGGCCGCGGCGCCCCCCGCCGTCATCTTCGCCGGAGGAAGATGAGAGGACGACGACCGGCGGCCGCTTCCCCATTGGTGGCGGCGGCGGGAGGCCGTGTCAATTGCAAGGATCCTAGGGATAGATAGAACCGGTGAATCCGGAGGGCGACATGGTTAGGCTGGGGGTTCGTTTCGCTCCCCGGCCCCCGCGCGAAGTTGGGGGTTTTGGGCGGGGTCTAGGCGGCCAGGCGGGGAAGGAAACTGGGGAATGCAGGGGGAGCCGGGGAGGCGGCTTCCAAGACTGCGCGCGTCGGAGCGGCGAGGAGGTGCGGATCCTCTGCGGCTGCCGGATCCAGAATGAATATACGTACACATAACATCTTTAGAACAAGGGATTGAGAAGAGGACCGATTCAAGTGATACATGACATTACCTGATTCGTACAATGAAATTAAGGGCAAAGTAACTTACATTGTCTTTGCTAAAATGGTCATTTACAAGCAACAAATCTATCGACCTACTCGCTTGAGCTTAACAGCCGTTGCAACTGCAGTTGCGTCTGGCAACCAGCCGTTCGGCTGCTGGCACAAGCAGCTTAGCGAGCAGGTGGTGGATTAGGGCAGTTTGGATCCAGGTGCTAATAGCTAAAAGTGCTAAAGTTTAGCACCTTTATGCATTAGCACATCCAAATGAGAGGGTTAAACTTTAGCCATCCCTAAAAAGTGCAAAAAGCATTAGCTGATGGGAGGAGTTAATGAGTGCTAATGGCTTGTGAAAAAATAAAGGTGGAGAGAGAAGAAAAATGTGAGGAGATAAAGGGTAAAAGTGACATTTCATGAACTTCAGCTTTATCTATTAGCTATGTCTCCAAACGGAAGTGCTGATGGAAGTGCTAAACTTTAGCACTTACTAAAGTTTAACGATAGCATATCCAAACATATCCTTAGCCTTCTTTGTCAACATAGGTGTTGTAGCGGCTGTGTATCGGCTGTTCCAGCTGCAGCAGCAGCACAAGCTGCAGCACCCGAACAGGCCGTATATCACCTACTTTTTGCAATGACCGAATGTTGTCATAGCTCTGCTATGCCATCTATGGCGCTATAGAACTGCTGATTCCCCTTGTCGTGCTTTACTTAGCGAGAGCAGCAAATACAACTATGCTACACTGGTAGAAAACGAACCTTTAGTCCCGGTTGGTAGAGGTCAATAATCCCGAAAATCCTCGAGACAGAGGGGGTCCTTTAGTCCCGGGTCATTTACTCGGACTAAAGATCCCCTTCAGTTCAGGTTGGTGTTACCAACCAGAACTAAAAAGTTTTCAAAAAAAATTATAAAAACCCGCGTCGGCCGCCCGCACGCCACCTAGCCACCCTCCTGCTCGCCCGTGTAGGCCGCCCACCGCCGCCCCGCCGCTGCTCCGACGCCGCTCCGCCCACGCCTGCGCCCGCCACCCGCCCGCCGCCGCCGCTCGCCCTGCCCACGCCCACCGCTCACCCTGCCCTCGCGCTGCTGCCGCTCCTCACTGCCAGTGAGGGCGAGCAGAGGGGGGAAGGGGAGGGTCAGCAGAGAAGGAGGGGCAGAGAGCAGAGAGGAGTAGAGGAGGAGAGATAAAGGGTGGGAGGTGCACGCGCGGAGGGAGGAAGGGTGGGAGGCGCCTGCATGCGCGAAGCGTAGGACGAGCGGCGTTTTGTCCCGGTTGGAATTTCCAACCGGGACAAAAAGAGGCAGTGTTGGTGGGATTTTTTTTAGTGTTATAATCGGGACTAAAGAGGGATTTAGTCCCCCTGCGCGGTGACCTTTAGTGACATATTTTTAACCTGGTATTAAAATCACTTTAGTCATGAGTCCAGTATTAACCGGGATAAAAAGGCTGGACATCCCCGGTCGAGAACTTCCTCATCTCGTGTTCCCACGTGACACGGACAATCACCGCACCGTCATTTGTCGATTCGAGGCAACCACTACCACGAGCCATCCCCGGCCGACCAGCTCTGGACGCCCTGGACGCCCGAAACGAACCTCTCGAGGTCGAGAGCCGTTTGCTGTCGGCGACGCGGCGGACGGAACAGGCAAGGGCAGTTACTTCTTCTCCAACAGGCGGCGGGCACCTGGTACCCGCTGTGCGGACAGGTTCGTCACGTTCCCAACTGAGCCGAAGCCAGTTCGTCTTTGCTTCGCCTCCAGCTCGTTAGCTTGCGCCTCCGTGTCCGGTGAGTTGTCCCCCGAGCCCTTCCCCCGTTCCCCGCGACGTCTACGCGTCGCTCCCTCGGTTCCTTTCTTCCAAAGTCTTCTCGTCTTATCGATTCCGCCGAATCCATTACTTCCGCCAACTCCGCACCCCAACCTGTGCCCGCGGCAAACGAGGAGGCAGCCGAGCCGCGTGTGCTCCGGTTTGGGCAACCGCCGCAGGTTCGCGGCACCAGCCAGCCGACCAGCAGAAGATCTCCGCGTCCCTGAGCGCCACGCCACAGCGAATCAACCGTCGCCTTCACCAGCTCGCTCCTCCCGTATTAAAATCCCACCCCTCCCATTTCCGTCTCCCCACTTCCTTCTCTCGATTGAGTTCGATCAGCAAAAGCTAGGCGCAACCGACCACCAGCAAGTCCGCCATGGCTTCCGCTTCCTCGAATGCCAAGCAGAGCCTCTACCCCGAGGTGAACCAGTCCCACCCTGATCTCAACACCCCCTTCTACTCCGCGCCCACCACCTCCACCTCCACCGGCAGTTCCCTCTACCCCACCGTCGACCCCAACAAGCTCGCCGAGAACCTCTTCCCGGAGACGGCCGAAGAGGAAGCCGCGCCGCCGCCTCCAACCACCGAGGAGACCATCGTCACGGTCCCGGGCGCGCAGCTCCACCTCGTCGACCCCGACCGCAGCCTCGACCTCGGCGCGGGCACGCTCTCCGTCGTGCGCCTCCGCCAGGGGGACCACTCCGTCGCCGTCCTCGCGCGCCTGACCCCCGAGAAGCCCCACCACCGCCGCGGCCTCTTCCGCCTGTTCAGCAGCGGGCGGTCCGGCGGCGATGGAGCCGAGCACGAGCCCGTCCAGTGGCCGCTCACCCGCGACGTCGCGGCGGTCAAGCTCGACGCCGCGCACTACTTCTTCTCGCTCCATGTCCCGCACACGGACCACCCGGACGACAAGGAGGAAGGCGACGAGGGCGCGGACGAGGCGGAGGCGGCGCTGAGCTACGGCCTCACGGTCGCTGGAAAGGGGCAGGAGAAGGTGTTGGAGGAGCTGGACAGGGCCCTGGAGGAGTACACCACCTTCTCGGTGAAGCAGGTGGAGGCGGCGGCGAAGGAGAAGTTGGAGGTGATGGACTCGAGGGCGGTGGCCGAGATCACGCCTGAGGAGGCTGTCGGGGATAAGAAGGAGGTTGTGGAGGAGAAGTCGGCGGCGTTCTGGACGACGATCGCGCCGAACGTGGACGACTACAGCTCGTCGGTGGCGAGGCTGATTGCGCGAGGCTCGGGGCAGCTAGTGAGGGGCATCATCTGGTGCGGCGACATCACGGCGGAGGGCCTGCGCCGTGGAGAAAATGTAGTGAAGAAGAGCGTGGGGCCCAGCGCGAAGCCGACGCAGGTGAAGCCCAGCACCCTCAGGAGGATGAAGAGGTAGGATGGTGAATAATCTTACTACCACTCGCATTTATCACGGCTAACTGTTAATTTCATTCGTTTGCGCCGGTTTCCCCTAAAAGGGGAAGACTTACAAATATGGAATCTATTTATTGAAGTAGATTATCCATTTAATTTAGAATGCGACCGTTCTTGTTAGATTGCAGCATTTTAGACAGTACATGAGTTATCTTAGATAGGATTTGAATTGCCTTACTGTTAATCTTGTATGTTGTGGTAGGATCAGACAACTTACAAATAGCTCTCACATAGTAAATGTTTCTTAGATGGAATTCCCTTCACCTTTTTTTTTTCCTTTTTCCAAATGCCAAGTAAATGTCCCATTCGTATATAATCATGTCAATTATTTCTTCAGAGGGTTGCCATCCATCCTTATTAGTTGATTGGTGGGAAATTAACCCTGAACTTAGCCATTGCCTGCTTTACGTTCGCCATTCAGCATCTATCATTTACATATTTGCATCATATTGTGAAGGCACCTAGCATTTCTTGATAACGACCACTGATATTTTCCTGCCTGATGTTGCCCGCTATGATCGTATTGAAAAATGGTAGCAAATGCTTGTGAGCGAGATGCAAACCAGGATTCTTATCGGAGCATCTAACTAGTATGCTAGACTGACTGTTCAGTCAAGCATGTCACTTGTTATCAACATGCATATGTAGAAGTTATACAGCAGCATCTGTTATTGCCATCTCTTTCAGTTGATTGGTGTCCGTTGCTATTAAATCACTATGGTAACCAATTCTGTGTCCCCCTTCCTGTTGCTTATGATTCTGTCTTCTTTCTCAGGGCTAGGAGGGTTACAAAGATGTCCAACAGGGTGGCAAATTCAATCCTGTCTGGCGTTCTGAAGGTCACAGGCTTTGTCACAAGCACTGTGATGAACTCCAAACCAGCACAGAAGTTCTTCAAGTTGATGCCTGGCGAAGTCATTCTTGCTTCACTTGATGGATTTGGTATGTCTGCTTTACCTTTCTTTAAGATTTGCTTCATCTTTCGTGCTGGTCTGTATGCTTCTGGAGGGATTGAATCTATGATGAGTTACAAAACCAGCAGATAGGATTGATCTCATATAGGGATTTGGAATTGACACCATCCTGGTCTGTATGCTTCTGGAGGGATTGAATCTATGATGAGTTATAAAACCAGCAGATAGGATTGATCTCATATAGGGATTTGGAATTGACACCACTTCACAATGTTCAGTTTTTGCTGCATTGCATGTTATGATTGGTTAATTTACTGCTTATTTGATGTTCAGGTAAAGTATGGGATGCCGTTGAGGTGTCGGGCAAGAATGTGATGCAGACATCATCAGTTGTGACAACTTCTGTTGTAACACACAGGTAACATACAGTGCAATCGCATAACTTTTTAGGCTCTGCAGTTTTTTATTGAGGTTAAGCAGTCCCCTTTTTCTCAAACTATGTAACTGCAACCTTTTTTTGTTAGCAAACTCTCCATGCAATGTTCTACCAAAGTTAGCACTTCAGCAGAAAGTTCCATATGATGTATCATATTCTTTTCGAAATCCGCAAGTTCCATATGGTTGTAAGTATTCTTTGAGAAGATCAAATTCAAATAGAAACGTCTTCAGTATTAGCATATACTGGAACTACAAAATGAGCAAATAAAAGATGTTCTAAGAAAAATAGCATGGCAGCAATGATTAGAAAGCACCACTCCTATGAGAAGGCGTTCGGAAACAGGAAATGTACCTTCTGTTTTTTGATATTTTGTTTTGAGTTATGCAACAGCTGCTACCTGAAAATATCTTTTCCGGGGTGTTATATGGCAATTATTTGACCAAGATCATACTTTCAATACAGCTACATCGTTGACACTAATGTTTTGACCTTTTGCAGATACGGTGAGCAAGCAGGGGAGGCCACACAGAATTACCTCCACGCTACAGGAAATGCTCTCGGAGCAGCGTGGGCTGTGTTCAAGATTAGGAAAGCACTTGACCCCAAGGGAAATATGAAAAAGTCATCGATCGTCAGCCAAGCAGCGCATGCTGTGGCCAAAGAATCAATTACCAGGCAAAAGAAGAAATGAGCTGACCACGCTGACGGTTCCATTGTGCCTGTAATGTAATCTGGTGTTCAGTTAACTAGGAAGCTCTGTGTGAGTTGTTTGCGACTGTTGACATAATTGATTTTGATCTCTTATTTTCCCTTTTTTTGCTCCTGGTTGGGTTCATTTTGTTGTACATGACTCTGAAACTTCACGCGTATGATTCGATGTTATACATCCTGTAAACTTTAGAGGCTTGGTTTATGACATGGGGGACAGTTCACCAACATTCTGAGTGTTCTTGGTAGAAATTTCTGATCTCTGATGCTGCTTCATCAGTTCCGCACTCCTTGAGCACCGGCCGCGCGGCCGGGAAGTGTCACCAGCAGCGCCGCACCCGCACCCAGATCAAAAAAAATTGCTGCCCGCGCCGCGCGGCCAAGCCGTCAAGGCCAACGATCCGATGCGCGCGTCGCGGAGCCACCTGCCTGCGACCGGCGACGTCGACGCCCTCCTCCGCCTCGTGGCCGCCTGCCGCGCGCCCGCTCACCTCCCGTCCCTTCGCGCCGCGCACGCTCGCCTCCTTCTGCTGCTCCACCCATCCCATCCCTACGCCGCGCCCGCCCGCGTCAAGCTCATCCAGGCCTACGCCGCTTGCTCCGCGCTCCCCGCAGCCCACGCCGTGCTCGAGTCTTCCTGCCCCCTCGATCGCGGCGGCACCACCACCACCGCCGTCTGCTTCAACGTCCTCATCCGCGCGCTCACCGCCGCATCACTCCACCGCGACGCGCTCCGCCTCTTCGTCTCCATGCGGCCGCGGGGCCCCGCCTGCTTCCCCGACCACTACACCTACCCGCTCGCGCTCAAGTCGTGCGCGGCGTCGAAGGAACTCCTCCTCGGCCTCCAGATCCACTCCGCCGTCGCCAAGCTCGGCCTTGACGCGAACCGCTACGTGGCGCACTCGGCGATCAGCATGTACGCACGGTGCGGCCGCCCGGAGGACGCGTACAGGGTGTTCGACGGAATGCAGCACCGGGACGTCGTCTCCTGGAACGCCATGATCTCTGGGTTCGCTCGCGCGGGTTTGTTTGAACGTGCGGTGGAGGTTTTCAAGGAGTTTGTGGCACTGCAGTGTTCAATCCCCGATGCCGGTACAATGGCAAGCATCTTGCCAGCTATGGGGAATGCCAAGGCAGAGGACATATTATTCGTCAGGAAAGCATTTGACGAGATGCAGTTTAAAGAACTTATTTCTTGGAATGCAATGCTCGCTATATATGCTAACAATGGGTACCATGTTAAGGCTGTTGAACTGTTCTTGAGGATGGAAAAGGACGGGATTGGGGTCAAACCTGATTCAGTGACTCTGGCAACAGTTCTTCCTCCATGTGGGGAGCTCTCAGCATTTTCGGTGGGAAAACGGATCCATGAGAATATCAAGAGGAAAATGATGCTCCCTAACTTGTTGCTTGAAAATGCTCTATTGGACATGTATGCTAACTGTGGATGTTTGAAGGATGCTAGGGAGGTCTTTGATTCCATGAGTGCACGGGATGTGATATCGTGGACTTCAATCATATCTGCTTATGGCAAGCATGGTCATGGAAGAGAGGCTGTTGATCTTTTTGAGAAGATGCTAGGACAGGGTCTGGAACCTGACTCTATTGCCTTCGTTGCTGTTCTCGCAGCATGCAGCCATGCTGGTCTTTTGGATGTTGGAAAGCGTTACTTCGGTTCTATGACATCCAGGTATCACATAACTCCTAAAGCAGAGCACTATACTTGCATGGTGGACCTTCTTGGCCGCGCTGGTTGTATAAGTGAGGCATATGATTTCATCACGACAATGCCTATTGAGCCAAATGAAAGAGTCTGGGGAGCCTTATTACAAGCTTGTCGAATTCACTCTAATATGGACATTGGGGTTGTGGCAGCAGACAGTTTATTCCGATTGGTACCTGAACAAACAGGATATTATGTGCTATTATCTAATATGTATGCTAGGGCTGGGAGATGGGCTGATGTTACCTCGGTGAGAAGTGTCATGGCAAACAAGGGTATCAAGAAATTGCCTGGTGCTAGCATTGTTGAGCTAGGGGATCGGGTTCACACATTTCATATTGGTGATAGATATCACCCACAATCTGAAATGATCTATCAGAAATTGGATGAGCTATTGGGAAGAATTAGGGGAATGGGTTATAACCCAGAGGTGGAGGCCACACTTCATGATGTTGAAGAAGAAGACAAGGAGGGTCATCTTTCAGTTCACAGTGAGAAATTGGCTATTGCATTTCTCCTAATAAACACTAGTCCAGGGACACCTATCAGGGTAACTATGAATCTCAGAACATGTGGTGATTGCCATTTTGCTGCAAAGCTGATCTCAACAATCACCAGTAGAGAGATTATCCTCAAAGACACCAATAGGATCCACCATATAGTACAAGGAGCTTGCTCATGTGGGGATTATTGGTAGAGGATTTAGGATTATCATATACACGGGCTGTTGAGTCAAGCGTGACTATTGAAGAGAAAGGATCTTTGCTCTTTCAAGCACAAAGCCTCAATTCACCTGTCGTCAACTTGTGCCTGATTGGATTGAAAGGATGATAGCTATGTGGATCGAATCTGTCACAGAATTGCAGCATCTGGGTTCTAACAGAGTCAAAAAGAAAATAAAAGCCTACCTAGGCGTAAGCACTTGCAAAAGCAATCTATCAGAAAGACTAAACAGAAGTACATAAATCAATTATCAGCTTTCAATTGTTATTCAACTTTTGTGAAGCAGATGCGTATAATGGATTAATGGGTGGACATCTAGCACTAACTTATACGAGAACATTCAGCATTTGTCTGCTCAATTATACCTGCCTATCATCTTCCAACTGAACAAGAACCTGTGGAACAGAGATGTTCAGGAAGCTTGCAAGCAATGATATGCCACTACTTCTTTAAAGTGTCAGTTTCTACCGTCCCAACAAATCTTAGGAACAACAGTCACAGAAGCTATTACCCCTTGGCTCATGCTAAGAAGTGACATGACTGTCAATCAGCTTCCCACGCAGTTCTCCTCTATTCGCTCCCAAGAAAATCACACTATATACATGGCAGTCCATTTTGCAATAATGCATCCTATATTCCTATTAGATAGTCAGGACAGGCAAGCAGTTCTAGAGTGAAAACTAAAAAGGATTTCTATCATGTTGTCTGCGGCAGGAATCCAAGGCATGCACTTCTCTTTTCTATCACTACTTTGTTGTGGTCATTTGAGTTTGTCATGATTGCAGGTTGTGTGTCCATGTCAGCTTGCAAATCGTGCTTATTTAGCATTCCACGTTGAAGTACAAAAAATCACAGCTTATCTTTCAGTACCTTTATTATGTGAATTTAACTTACAAAATTCATGTTGCTTGAATAAATGCACGGGAATATATAATTATCAGTACTATTCAGCAAGACATTTCCAAATGAAATGTAATTTTCTGGGCACTATACTTTCTCTAATCATCCATGCGTTTTTATTTTAATTTGTGGCCTTAAAAAATATTGAGTGTCTAATGGGTAAAAAAGGGCATATGAAAAAGATGGTTTGTACCAGGTCAACAAACAAAGGTAGTGTGGGATTAAGGTGAAAAACTGGAAGTGTATCTTCTTGTATGGTCGATGATGTGAACAGTAAACACTAATCAGCATCATTAGCTGCATAAACTTTGAAGCTCTATTGCTGCAAGGACGCAGATCACATCCCTCCCAACACCGAAACAGCGGAAACCTCTCCAGCTGACCTCTGCTTAGCACTTGTGGCTCCAACAGATGCTGTCGACAACCTTGCTTGATTTCTCCAGTATGGTTACACAGCTCACATTGATCAGAAGGTAAGCTTGGTTTGTCTGAGATCCCAAGTCCAACTGGAATATCCATCACGTTCATGTGATTTTTTTTTCTGACAGTAGGTTCAAAAAGATAAAGCTTACTTGTTGCATTGAGGTCATTAAAAATATGATAGTTTCTTCTGTTTCTTTTCGAGACAGTATATGGTCTGTCTTTTAATGCATGTCCGAATTGGCATTATTTTGCTTATTTCAAAGCTAAATGTACTTTCAGGTTCCTAAACTGATGATCCATTATGATTATGTGAAAAAGAAGCTGGCTATTGCACATGAATTGATTTGATTCCACCTGAAGGTATGCACGAATTTGTGAACTACTCATTATTAGACCCCTGGCCCTGGGTTCTAACATATCTTGTTTGATCTTTACTTATAGGCTGCACCTGATAGCAATCAGCTCAGATGACTCACATGTAGATGGACACGGTGCCGTCAGTAAGATATGTTGAAACCAGACTATTAGTGTTGACTGTTGATACCTTTTTTTCATCATAAATGTTCTACAATGTGTCCAGTGTTTATTGCAAAACCAGTTTAATGTATCCAGCATCCTGATACACTGAAATGTGCCATGAGCTGCCTAACTGCAGAAGTAGTGCAGTATTTGAACGAGTGAAAATGGCATTTTCTGTTTGTTCTATAATCTATAGTCTACATGGACCATCCCAGACCAGGGATATTAATCGTGCACTCTGATGCAGCAATCTTGTTGCGGTCTTGCCAACAATCATCGACTACAGAACAAGCTTGTGATGGCTTTGTATGATGCATTGTATGCAGAAGCGCAGGCCTGTTTGGCAGCTCTATAACGATCAAAACAGAGCAAGGTATGACTTGCATCCAACTGGAAACGCACTCTTCCATCGTATATTGGTTTAGATTGGGGCCTGGATCAATACATCGCATGAGAAGTCCAAATAAGAATGACTACTCTTGTCAGAGATGATGATTGTCAGTTTTATTTCTTCACCTTGCTAATATTTTCGTAGATGGTTTTCCATTTTTTTCCACTTTGTCTCACTAATTCTTCACAATGTCCAGTATAATACCTATGCAGCTCAAGTTGATGAAAAGGTAAAGCTTTGTTTGTCTGAGATCCAAGTCCAATTGGAATATCCACCACAACCATACAACATTTGTCTGTCTATAGGTCCAAGAAGACAAAGCTCATACGTTAATCGTGGAGGCCATCACAAAATTTGTTAGTTTGTTCTGTACCTGTTCGAGATAGTTTATGTATATATATTTTTGGCTTCTATGCATGTACAATTTGGCTTTGTTTTGCTTATGTGAAAGCTAAATTTCAGGTTCCTAAACAAAAGACCTATTATGATTATGTCAAAAAGAAGTTGAATGTTGCAGAAGAAATCGGTGTGATTCCCCCTGAAAGTACGCACAAATTTGTGAACAATTCGCGTGATTACATGTTTATATAACCAGATAGTCCCATGGGTTTAATAACACATCTCGTGTAACAGATTATGTAGCAAACAGCTCAGATGCAACACATAAAGCAGGGAGGTGTTTGCAAAGCAATTCCAACAAAAGAAACGGGACAATGGGTATCGAACATCCAGTATTAACTAATCTAGCATCCTATAGGATGCACTGAAATATATGCACAGCAAAACTACTACTACTTCCTCTGTCCCAAAATATAACTACGTTTAGTTTTTTCAAAAGTCAAATCTTTTTTAACTTTGACCAACAATATTTCTAAAAATAATTTATTTCAAATAGAAAATGTTACATATTATATTTATGTTATCAGTTTCTATGATTATTTCTCTATTTACGGTTAAAGTTGAAAAGATTTGATTTTGAAAAAGTCTAAAAGTAGCTATATTTTGAGACGGAGGAAGTACAGTATTGGAACAAGCTCACATCACATGACATTTTCTTTCTTTTCTGTAGTCTATATGGATCATCATTCCAGGCCACAGAGATCAGACGGTTGACTTATTCCTGATGCTCACTGATGCAGTAAACCAGCTGCAGTGTTTCTCCAACCTTGAATAGGTTGGTACTCAGCTGCGCGCATAGCTCAAACATGTAGGCACCCACCCTGCTGCTGCTGTGATATTCAGATATTGTCCTGCTTTGTTACCTGGTCCTTTCATGTGTTGCTTGAGATGAGGTGTTGTCTTATGGACTTAGCCGAATGACCCATTGCCGTTTCATTTGCAAATTTTTGCTCCGTGTGCTCTATTTTGTACCAGAAATAAAAATGTGAGCTGATCAAATGTCAGCTTACCGCTTTTCAAGAAGCATATGCATATAACATATGGGTGAACCCAAGCACTAGAATCCAGACAAGATGGCTATGAGAGGAGAGCAACCCGCGCCGCTCGGCACCCCGCCGGCGAGGGCACAGCCCCACCACCGTGCAACAGACAAACCCCATCACTCGCCAAAGACGCCCGCAACTGCCAACCAACACCTCTCGCCGGAGACACCCACAACAGCCAAACCCCGCCCCCCATCGGAGGCGTTCGAGCATCCCACTCCACAGCCTACCACCATAGGCCAGCATAGGTCGCCGACTACCTCACATGCTCCAGAGGAGGTACTTGACCGACTCTACTGCTCGGATACTGAGGAGGAAAGCCCCGGCTCTCGTCACATCAATGAGCGGGCATTCAAGACGGAGGACAGGAAGCAGCAGCACAATGGGGACAGCACAAGCGGCGACACGGCACCGGAGCATCCTCGCCGGATTCCCTCGGTGGTGATAAAGCCGAGCACTCACAGAGTTTCGTACAAGGACGCCCTATTGAATCCAAGGACCTTCAAGCCAAGATTCCCAAGCGTGCTGTCTGATCACATCAAGCAAGCTTGACTTCATGAAGAGAGAAGAAGGCCATCGCGTAAGAGGGTGGCTTCGGTATGGTCTCGAGCATTCATGACTGGATAGGGGGGTGGGTGAAGCAAGCTCAAGCAGCAACACACTGACCAGTGGCTTCAATTGCTCAAGGCAAAAGTTGGCTCCCGCTGCTTCAATTGCTTTGCTCCTGACCACCACATTGGAGTTTGCAGAGACCCGCCGCGGTGCCTCCGTTGCTTGCGCTCTGGCCACAAAGCTCGCCACTGCCGTTCCACCTCACGACCACCTGTTGCTCCCCTCGTCGCCAAACCCAACACCGCCGCTCCAGCAACCGTCTCCGCCAATTCCTACTGCCGCCCAGAACAAAAGCTTCCTGAAGATCTCTTCTCATGGCAACGCCATACGGCCGTTGTGAGGAGAGCAGCTATCGTGCCAATGGAGTCGAAACTCATCCCTGGAGCGGCCGAACGGAGACCTGACCATGTCACGGTCTGTGTGCCGTGCTCGGCTGCTACGAGGGAGGAGGAAAGGATGTTGTCCTTGACAGCGCTCATCGGTGTTCAGCTGGATGGCCGTGCCAAGCTATCCAGCCAGGTGGTGCGCCGGGATGCTCTGCAATAACTCCACATCCCGGAGCAAGATTTGGGGGTCAAGTGCCTCACTGCATCGACCTTCCTGCTCCACTTCTCCACCCTTGAGTGATGCACTGCAACTCTCTGCCTCGAGGGAATTGCTGTCGGGTGCACTACTCTCCGGCTCATGCCGTGGACACGCCAGGTTAGTACTTCTGCTTCAAAGCTCATGTACCGTGCAAGGGTTTACATTGAGGGTATACCGGAGCATGTTCAACAGATTGAAACAGTAGCCAGGCTCTTCAATGCCCAAACTTTCATAGAAGAGATTGACAATGAGGGCAAATCCGAGCAGGAGAGGGATTGTTTATGCTTATGGGTATGGACATCTAATCCAGATGGGTTACCTAAGACGGTGACCATGAAGGTTGCTGAGCCTATCACCTACCCTGAAGAGTATTACTATCAAATGGAGGGCATGGATCTGCCACAAACTAGAATAGGCTCGACAGAGATGTTAGATTATGAAGTCATTATCCATCTAGATCGTGTCTTTGATTATTCCCCACTGCCCAGCAGTCCTTCTGACATAAGTGCTCACAGTGGCATCAGTGGTTTGCCTGATGATCTTTATGATGAGGAGTGGCCAGTGAAGCATCAATTTGTGTGGCATTACGGGGTTCCCGATGACTGCATTGTTCGTCGTCGACTACTAGTCCAGGAATGTCTTGGAGGGTGAAGAGATAGGTCACCGCCGGGTGGTGGACTAGCAGGTGGCCGGCCAACACAGTAGTACCCGCCTCCGAACTGGCATGACTTTAGAATGGCTGAGGAAAGAGGCTTCCATGGTGAAAGCAGCAGCAATGGTGGACGGCGCAGCAACTATGGCCGTCGCCATCAGATGAGGATGGGGACCTTACGAGGAACAGTGCTCACATGGGAGACAATGGACAGGTCAAAGATGGTTCAGAGGAGAAGAGTGATACGGGAGCTTTCTAGCATGCAGAGCCAACTTTCCTTTGGGGTGAAAGACTGCTGGGTTTATAAAATTCAGATCCAATGAGAGAGGAAGCCATATTGATGGCTATACAGGCCCGAGGATTATCTCAGGGCCAAGGCAAAGAAAGGAAAGAGACAGGAAAGAAGGAGACAACTACAGTGCAGCAACAAGATACTACAGTACAGCTACACAGCCTGTAGGCTAGCCAGGAGGGTCTGAGCACACTAGCATGGTCGATGGGGTCGACCAAACAGTACGGGAGAAAGAGAAGCAAGGGGAACAGGAAATCGGGCATGATCAGGCAAAAGATCTTGAGCAGATTCACATTGTTCTGTCTCAAATGATGCACATGAATGGCAAGATGGCACAGGAAGAAGTCCCCAACCAATTTGAAGGCCAAGAGGTGTCCCAGCAGCCTGAAAAAGAAGTGTGATGTGGAGATGAAACTGTTGTCTGATCAGCTATAGTAAACAAAGACTTTGCAATGCAAGAGCAGGGCAAGAAGGCAGAGATAACAATCCTTAAGCAATTTGAGGGACAAGTGTATTCCCAGCAGTCTGAATAAGAAGCTTACAATGCAAATGAAGGTGTTGCCAGACCAGGTACAGTAAGCGCTGACAGTGTGCTGCCAGGCATGAAAATCTCAATTACTAAGACACTTTCAGTGTCACTCCTGGGAACACCAATTGAAACAAATACATTGAAGAAAATTGTAAGACAAGAAAAAGGGAAAGAGAATGCAGATGTTAATCCAAAGGAAGCATCTGAATCTAAAAGAAGAAGCAACAGGTTAGCACATCGGCCCAAAACAAACTTGATAATGGAGGAGCAAGCCACAGTGCTGTTGATGAAGAGATGTGAGACTTTGGAAAAAGGACAGAGTATGGATGCAAGCCATCACAGCAAGTTCAGAGAGCAATTTGTGGGACCTCTTAAAAAGAAGGTCGTCGTTGGTTTCAGGGAGACCTTTGGCCTAATTGAAAATGCAGAAGAGGACTCCCTTGGCGCACTAGCGCTGGAGGAAGAGGGTTGCTGACCTTTCTACAAAATGTGTGTGTGTGTGTGTGTGAAAGGGGGGGACAAAATAAGTGACTGTATGGAAATCATGACAGTGCAAGAGTTCACTAATCTGTGGGGTGACTGTGATCTGGGATGGACACAAAGTGACCTAGAGTGGGTAGAACATTGCAAGGAGGACCTAAGAAAATATAATCTCCATGAATGAGCAAAATTGCACAATACTAAACAGAAATGTTAGAGGACTCAATGCCAAAGCAAGAAGAAGGGTTGTTAAACACCTACTCAAAGATGTAAGTGGCACAATCATCTGTCTGCAAGAAACAAAGATTGAAGAATTTAGTGAAATTTTAGTGACAGAATGTCTAGGCTCCCAGTTTGCAAAGAGCTATGGTTACCTTCCAGCAGACGGTACTAGGGGAGGGATATTACTGGCTGTGCATGAGGACTACTACAGAATACATGAATGCTTCCTTAGAAAATTCTGTGATAGCATGTACAGAAGCAACTACCTACCTAGTCAAACGGTGGATAACAGTGGTTTATGGACCACAGGGGGATAGTGCTAAGATGGAATTCCTGAATGAGATAAGGGATCTAAAAGGAAGTACCTCTGACAAATGGTTACTTCTGGTGACTTCAACATGATTTTGCAAGCACAAGGCAAGAGTAATTTCAATATAAATAGGAGAATGATGGGAGCTTTCAGAGCTATGATAAATGAGCTAGAGCTAAAAGAAATAAATCTAAGGGGCAGGAAGTACACATGGACCAATAAACTACACATACCAGAATAGACGCTGTTTTGTACTACAAGTTGGGAGTGTATGTTGCCTAATGTCTTCCTTCAAGCTCAATCTTCATTGGTGTCTGATCACTGTCCTATGATCATAAAGGGGCAAACTGCAGCAACAAAATACAAGAGATCCAGATTTGAGTCATTCTAGCCTAAAATAAGAGGTTTCAGAGAAGAGGTGGCACAAAACTGGAACAAGCATGTGGCCCTGCAAAATTCTTTTCTAAGGCTGCACACAAAAATGCAAAGAACAACAAAAAGGCTTAGATTGTGGACAAAATCTGTCATTGGGAATAATAAGCTACTACTAATTGCAGCAAGACAACTCATAGGGATTCTTGATCTAGTCCAAGAGCATAGGCCTCTCATCCTAGAGGAACTGATACTAAAGAGAGATTTGAAGAACAGATACCTAGCCATGACTGCAATTGAAAAATTGAGGGCTAGGCAACAATATAGAATGACTTACATAAGAGCTGGGATGCCAACTCCAAGTTTTTCTTCCTAGGAGTCACTGGAAGGAGGAGAAAAAAATTTATACAAACTCTGGAAACCCCAAGAGGAAGTGTGCATCTGCAAGCAGAAAAACAGGAAGCTATCCTACAACACTTTCGGAATGGGCTGGGGAAGGAGGAAAGCATAAATGAAACTTTAAACTGGGAACTACTAAACATTCAGAGACATAATCTTCAATTTTTAGAAGAGGAATTCACAGAGAAGGAGATAAATGTAGTGGTCATGGATCAGAAGTTAGATAAAGCTCTAGGACCTGATGGCTTCATTGGAATATTCTTCAAAACCTCCTGGGACATCATAAAGGAAGATCTCACCTTGGCTGTGCAGTTCTTTTACAACCAGCATGGATAACATTTCAATATCCTAAATTCAGCACAGATTATTTTGGTTCCCAAAAAAAATGAGGCAAAAAGAATAACTAATTACAAACCCATCAGTCTCACCAGCAGTATAGCAAAATTGATATCAAAGTTGCTGGCATCAAGGCTAGCACAAGTCCTAAATGATCTAGTATCAAGGAACCAAAATGCATTCATAAGAAAGAGAAGCATCCATGACAACTACTTGTACACCCAAAACCTAATCAGAGAGCTACATAAACAAAGAAGGACGACTTTGTTCCTAAAGCTTGACATTGCAAAGGCTTTTGACACACTAAGATGGGATTATCTGATGGAGGTTATGGAACAGATGGGGTTTGGGAGGAGATGGAGGGAATGGGTCTCTATCCTACTGCACACAGCAACTTCAACTCTGCTAGTAAATGGGTCTCAAACTAGAAATTTCAGGCACAGAACTGGCCTTCGGCAGGGAGACCCATTGTCCCCAATGTTATTTATCCTAGCATTACAACCATTGCAAAGGCTGTTAACAATTGCTGAAAATGAGTCCACCTTGTCACCAATCCAAGGAAGAACAACAAAACTCAGAATAAGCTTATATGCAGATGATGCAGTAATGTTTGTCAACACAGTTACAGAGGAAATTGAGGTGATAAGAACAAACTTTGATGCATTTGGCAGAGTATCAGGACTGAAAATAAATTTGGACAAAAGTGCTGCATATCCCATCAGATGTGAGGGACTTGCCATCAACTCTATTATGGAAAGGATGCCATACCAAATCAAAACCTTCCAATGCAAATACTTGGGTTTGCCTCTAAGCCTCAGAAAATTAACAAGGATTGAAATTGAACCACTCATTGATAGAGTAGCAGCAAAACTCCCTGTATGGAAGGGAAAGTGCCTTGAAAAAGTTGGCATGCTCACACTGGTTAGGTTTGTGCTAACTTCAATGTCTATCTATTTCATCACAGTTTTTGCACTAAAGAAATGGGCATTGAAGAAAATAGATAAAATCAGAAGGAATTTTCTATGGAAAGGGTCAGAGCAAGCAAGTGGAGGACATTGTTTAGTAAAATGGCAGAAAACTACAATGCCAAAGATCTAGGTGGATTGGGCATCCTTGAACTTGGAGCATTCAGTAGAGCCCTTCGGCTTAGATGGTTGTGGTTTGAGTGGACTAAAATTGACAGGCCTTGGGTAGGATCTGAAACTCCATGTGACGAAGTGGACAAGCAGCTATTTAGAGCAAGCACTGTGGTTACCTTGGGGAATGGTAATAAGGCCAGGTTATGGCAATGCTCTTGGGTTAATGGAAAGGCTCCTCGAGATATAGCTCTATGATTATACAAACTGGCATGGAGAAAGAACAGAACTGTCCGGAATGATATGATTGATCATAATTGGACTAGAGATTTATGAAGAATGCAAACAATGGAGGAAATGGCAGAATTCATAGCCCTTTGGGATTTGGTGCAGGATGTGCAATTCAATGAGGATAAGGACCAAATTAAATGGAAATGCACGGCAAGTGGATCATACACTTCAAAATATGCTTATGAGGCACAATTCAGAGGATCCTTTACTACTCTTGAAGCAAGCAACATTTGGAGGGCCTACACTAAAGCTAAGCACAAGTTCTTTGCATGGCTCCTAATTCAGAGCAAGATCCTGACAGCCGATAAGATGATAGCTAGAAACTGGGACTGTCACACGATGTGCCCTCTGTGTGATCAGGAAAATGAAACAGCTGTCCACCTCTGTCTAAAATGTTGTTATGCCAAAGAAATCAGGGTGCTAGTAAGCATCTGGTCGGGAGGAACTATCTGCATGCCTGCAATTGATGAGGATGAAACGGAAACATGGTGGACACGATCATTAGAGCCTTTCAGCAAGAAGCAAAGAAGATCAGTGACTGCATACTTGATCATGACAACATGGAATATATGGAAGGAACGTAATCGTCGAGTCTTTGAAGGAACATCTCTAAGGCTAACACAAGTGTTTGACTTGATCCAAGAGGAGGTGATGATGCATCAGAGAGCGTGTGGTACCCCCAAGTTGGGGTAGTGTATCTTATTTTATTATGGGTTATCTTAGAGAACTTATCCATTTATGTAATATCGAACTACATGTAACTTTGAACTTCTATCTCCTTAAATGAAGTAGCAGTGTTCCTGCTTTGTTAAAAAAAAAAAGAACCCAAGCACTAACTTATCAGCACATGTCTGCTCTTGATTATATTGGAATACCATCTTTCAACTGAATATCTGAATGAGAACCAGTGGAACAGAGTTTTTCAGGAGGCATGGAAGATATTAGATCATACTGCTTCACAATGCTCTGTAGTTCGAAGTCGCAAAAAATCTTAAGCATAAGCCACATGTTACAGGACTTTGCCAATTGAGATTCCCAAGCAGTTCTCTATAGCAATAATGCATCCAATTAGATAGTCATGGAAGGCACCATTACTAGGAAAGGAAGAACTGAACAGATCCTGTACATGTCTGCTGCAGAAATCCAAGGCATGCGCTTCTGAACTTCCTCCCTACTTTATTGTGCTCGTTTAAATTTGAGTTTGTCATGATTGATTGATTGTCAATTAGCATATTTAAGGCTCTGTGTTCATGCCATCAGAAATCATGGTAGCTTGCAAATGATGCTTGATTTTGCACTCCTTGATTAAGTACAAAAGCATAGCACATCACATGTTTTTAGTACGTTGTGAGTCTGTCCCAATGAAGGGTATACTCGAAATATAAATTTATTTGAACTTTTTAGCTAGAGGATAATTCGCCATCGTTTGTATCTTCTTGATTGCTGTTGTATACTTACACGCAAGACATACACATACACGCATGCATTTTTTATTTTCAGGACAAGTTTCATGCTGTGGTTATTGGTTAATCTCTTGTATTGAAAAAGGAATCCGAGTTGGGATTGTGATGCAACTGGTGGCTGAGCCGTGAAGTTTAGCTTGCTAGGATACAGTACAACACGTGGTTTGAAATAAAGAAAGGGCATGTAAGCACTAAGCAATTGGATACTTCTCTTTGAAAGGACACAGCTCTCATCATGTTGCTATTATGATATTCCTAAAGATTATTGCAAGCTTTTGAGGAAAGATAGGAATAAGTGCCAAGTATTCCAATTATTGAGCTAAATTTTAAACAACCACATCTTTGCCAAAATGAAATTATGAGATAAAGATGACTTTTAGTTTTATCTAATAATATCAGGGAAGCAATTAAGCGTGATACTACTGCCTTGTCAGCTCCCTCTTGTCCTTGTTCTATGTAGTAGCCACTAAGGGGGCACACTAGTAGCTTTTCATAGGTAGCTGCTTGGTGTTATTGGTTTATTCAGCGCATCATAGCCTTTCGATCATTGAACAAAATTCCCAACCCGCTTTTCACCCGATATATACCGCACTAAAAAATTTATTGAGTGCAGCAACGCCAAGAAATGGTATGCTCTTATAATTTGGATGCATACATTTTGTACTAGGAAACATAATCGAAGCCTGAATTAACGTCACTATCAAAATTTATGATCCTTGTTGAAGCCGACCGCTAGAAACGCAGCCAACATTTATTATGCGGAAAATTCAAGTGGTTGTTTTGTGCTCTTGTCAGTCACTTCGGACATCACTTCCTGTCTATGAATCAGTTGAAGAAATCAGCAAGATAACAATAAATAGATGAAAGAACAACAACAGGAAGTGCATTTCTGTTGCTTTATGCTTCTGGTATGTTTTGATTTGACCGACTTTCTACCATGCTACTATTAATCAGTATGAGTTTTCTTTCGCTCGCATTTGCATTCATCTGCTTCCTGCTCTGTGTGTTGATCTAGTGCTTTATCTTCCATGCATGAGTTTCCCCTAGTTATTAATAATACTGAAAGTTTTGGATTAGCAATCAGGTGATAGTTATGTACTAGTATTTGTTGTTTTGCCAGCACAACTTTCCTTGCTGGATCAAACATTCAAACGTAACATGGATTTTAGTGCCAGACCATCTGTTATATATGCACTAGTGCGACATTAGAAATGCAGGGATTGTTTTTGTATGTCTTCCGGGATTCAGGCCCTAAGTATGTTTATTGACGTACAATTCAAGTACTAATCATGCCGCCATTACAAGGAGTTTCCAGCTCAGCCAGTTCAGATACAGATATCTTTAGGAGGCAGAGGCACTTCAGTAAGGTTCTCGATCCACCACCTGTGACTGTGAGTGAACAGTGAACATGATCTGATTTCCTGATATCCCAACAGAATGAAAGCAAATCCGGCGAATACAAAGCCTCGTGGACCAGTGGCGCGCGTGTGATGTCTCCATCTAAAAAAAATCACAGAACGAAAGGTTTAAAATTGCATCAGAAGCAATGCTGTGTTATCTAACAACCTACCAAGGTGGGTCACGCAGACGACGGCAGACCGAGACGAAGTGTGGCACGCGATGCATCAGCTTTTCGCGCGGTGCCGCCGCTGCCCGGCTGCCCCCGTGAAGGCATCCGCTGCGACGCAGCACTCGAGGTGCGTGCGATGTCTCACCCGACCCAATAATTGGCGACCTTCCTCTCCTCCTCCTGCCCAAACATTAGGTGGCAGACGTGCAGGTGCGCCGTCCTGGTTTTTCGCGCCCTCGCCATCGTTTTCCTCACGGACTTTTGGTTTGGGGCCTCCCCTCCTTCCTGGTAACCCGGCACGACCGGACCAAACGTGTGCTCGGTTGCGCGCTCGTCCTCTGTCGTGCAATGCATGGTATTGCGATTGGAGAGGAGAACGGAAAGTGAGACGTCGACGTTCTGATGTGAGTGCTGCTGTGTGAGATCGATGTGTTTTGGTCACGCACCTTGTTGCCTTGGTTGATACTTCACCGTGTCGAGGTGGCGTTTCCCCGGGCTTGCTTATGTTGGAGGGGATCAATTAGCAGTAGGCCTTACGTTAAACACTCTGGCCGTCTGGCAAGGATCGCTGTATCTGTATGGGCTGCGTGGAGGCAGTTTAGTGCGAGAGCTTGTGAGGCATGCTACTCGCTGTTACTTCATCACATCGCTTTACTTGGGACCTTGTCTTTACTTGGACCTTGTCCAGACAAGGAGATGTGATCTGACAGAGAACCACCGGAATCTTTGCTATTACTGTTGCGCGCTCTCGTCCTCTTCCTGTGAACGATCGATCCCCTGTTCTTTTGATGGGGTTTTCAGTTGGTGTGGTGGGTGCACGATCAAAGGCTCATAACCTTAGTTTTTTTAAAAAAAAGGCTCATAACCCCTGGTGCTGATCGGACTGATGAATCAAGAAGCATGCTGGAAGCAGCACAAAATCTGGAATGAGCTGCCATAAAAAAGAAGGAAAAACAGAACAAGTCTTTGGTAGTACTTTTCATGTTGCTAGTCCAGTCTCGTTTACTCGCCGCTAGAATGCGTTTGGTCAGGCTTCGAAAATGTTGATCACGGCACCAATACCAACAAAAGTTCTTGATAACGCACTACTACTGTGCTACGGGAGCATCATAGTATCGGGCCCACTACATGAGAGTAGTAAGGAGCAAGTTGGCGACTAGACCATACATGAGCACTGCTCTCTTCAGAATCAGTTAAGGGGGATAAAGAAAAGCTCTACTGGCTCATAAACGACAATGTTCAAAAGAGTGATGGAATAATGTACCTTTTAATGATCTAATCTCTCCGACCGACACACTGGAATTATGTCCGACAAAAAGATAAGAAAGGCTGGAAGAACGAAAAGGCGCACTACACTCGTACAACAAGCTAATAAGGCAACTTTAGTGTGTATTTTCTTAGCTAGGTTGAAGCATGGACATGTCATGAAGTAGGACCCACATAAATAGAAAAATCTTCACTTGAGCTTCCAACAGCTATCATTAAATACTCCAGTTGAAATCAATTGTTTATTCATGGCACCGGGTGCCCAACCAAGCCACAGGTGCTTGGAGATTCTAGCTTAGCACCTGGGCTCCAATGTATAGCACCTCTTCCTAGTGTTTCTCTCTCCTTCATGCACCTCCAAGTACACTGGAGTTGCCCTAAGAAGGAGGACAAATAGTGCGTCGTGCAGTGGCCCAAATTCATTATCTGTACATTCTTGGCGCCGGCAAAGAGTTTTGCTTTTCGTCGTACTTTTTCTTTGTAAACTAAAAACATCAGTGATCACGCTTTTAGATAACACAAGATCTTAATACGAACTATGAACTATAATCATTCCACGAATTAGCTTATCAATTCCATTAAAAAATCGTAGCAGAGATGATTTAGGATGCATTTGGTCAGGCTTCGCGCATCTCCAGCTCCAGCTCCTCCAAGACTGTAGCGTCCTATGCGCTATTGTAACAGTTCCGACTCCTCGCTATAGGATCGAAAAATAAACTAAGAGCCAGTTTGGTGGAGCTTCAGAGGCTCCGGCTTCTCCTACTCGCGCGTTATTGTTGCGCCAGAGGAGCCGAAGCAGGAGCTCGTAGCGAAGCTTGAGCAATTAGGGGCAGGTATGCTAATTTTCTCTTAAAATCAATGAACAATAGCCCATTTACTGTTCATATATTGGGGATTTTCATTGGACAGGGGTGGCCATGGCCGCCTCTAGACTCCACTAAGCTCCGCCAATTTGTGGCTCCACCGGCTCCTCCTTGGTCTGTGAGAGGGAGGGAGAGGAGAGAGAAAAACAGCTCGCGTGAACAATGCCACTACAGTGCATTGTTAGGAGTCAGAGCTAAAGCCGACAGAAGCTTCACCAAACTGGCCCTAAAGAACACAGAGGAGATGAAGCTAGTTTTTTTTTTACTTGACCAGCTCCTCATTGTTAGGAGAAGGTGGAGCCATGTCGAAGACACTCTTAAGTCTTAAGGCTAGTTTGGTGGAGCTTCTACCAGTTCCGGTTCCACCTGACACTTCACGGGAGTATGTTTTCTCTCTCCTTCTCTTCCCCTCACAAACTGGTAAGGAGTCGGTAGAGCTACAAATTGTGGCTCCACTAGCTCCAGCTCCTGACACCCCTGCTATGCACAGTGCTGGAGCCGGGTGAAGAGGCACCAAACGAGCCCAAAGAGTCCGTTTTGCCAGGTCTTGGAATCCCATCTGGTTAGCTAGCTCGTCAAACCACACTGCAGGTGCATGCATCGTGCATGTACCGGCGCACTACTACTAGCCCGTAGCCACGTAACCGCCGGTGGATGGAGCACGTACGCTAGCGTCCAATATGTCTCGCACTCGGCTGCAGAGCCAGCCGCGCGCGTCGTCGGTTGCGCCACCCCGTACACGCCGCGCCTCTGGCAGCACAGCGACGGCCGGCCACTCGCCCCGCCGCCCCGACTCCGATCCGTAGCAACTAGCCAACTAGCAAGGCGTACGGCAGGTGGCCGGCCGGGTACCAGCCGTGTCCGGCCGCCAAAACCGATTTATCCAGCCAAAACATCCACGGTCGGCAGGGGAAATCGCACGGCGCACACGCACATGACGCCGGCAGCAGCTCGCGCGCAGCCCTGCCCACCGCGCCGTACGTGCCAACGCCGTGACCGACGACCTGCCGCGGCGCGGCCGGGCGCGCCGGCCCCGACCTCGCTCGCGAGAACATTCGTCGCCCGCGTGCCGGTACGCGATATCAAGTATCGGGGGAGTATTATGTGCCTGCCCACCGACCCCCGTCCTATCCCTGCCACGCGCGCACACGGGGGGCCGGCCGGCCGGCCGGCCGGGCGTAACTGCGGCGACAGCGACCGGGCCGGCGAGGGCGGATGGCAACCGGGCAGCCACCATGGCAGTATGGCACCATCCCATTTCTCCTCCTCTCTTCTCGTGCGTGCCGCCCCGGCCAGGCCACCCAATGATTTGCCATGCACGTACGACACACGCCGTTGCGACCGTCCCGTCCCGTCCCGGTCATCACTCATCAGCCACCGGTCGGTTGAGCCGTCGCTGCGGGCGTAGCGTACCTGGCTGCACGTACGGCGGGCGATCCGCTCGTGGTCTCGGGCCTCGACGATCTTTTGGGCGATCGCTGTCGTCGCTGCGGCATTTCATTTGTGTGGAGGGGAAGCGTGGCGGGTGGCGCTCGATTGGACTTTGGGGGGCGCCGCGCCGGGGATTTTTGGTCGGCGCGGGCGTGTCGGTGGCCGGGCGGGCGATGAGGCGAGGCTGTCTGGCCGTGGGCGTGGCCACTGCCGTGGAGCGCGCGCGTGGATCTCACACGTCACGTGCGACCTGTGGCTAGGTCAACTGCGCGGTCGGAGGCGATCAAGGCGCGCGAGAATGTTTTTCGTTTGGGGGACCCGAGGGTGAGAAATAGGCCGGCAGCAAAAGGTACGGATGGAGGACAGCCCATCACTTCACTACTTCGGCTCACGCCGACAAAGTCCAATCCGCTGATTATTGCATTGTATGCTTGGTGATCGATCCTCGATCGGATTCGTCCGAGATTAGTTCCGGAGGAAGCTGCAGTATGGTCTCGACTTGGATTCTACAGTAGGGATCCTAAGCGCAAATGTGGCATGCTGGCATAAGGATGAACTCTGCGATTAATTGCCAGCACATTTGGAATTCGGAACTGGCTAAACACGTGTCGTGTCATTGGAGAGACAGGATCATGCGGTGTGCGTGTTCCGTGTAATCGCTCGCCATGGCAACCCTGTGTGGGAGAGTCCAGCGGACTAGCACCACGTTGTTTACATGCTTGTGTTCCGCGCCTGGAGCCCAGGAGCTGTTGAATAATTCATCAAAAAAATAATAGAAGCAGGTCGGATTTAAAAACTAGAAGCACCTTTTTTTTCCCCCTGAATGATCATTCTCTCCGGCACCTAACGCCCCCTACTCTATTCCTCCTGCCGAAGAATCAAGGTGGCCTCCACAGCCTGGCATTCCCCAGTCAGTCAGTCCCCACGAAAAATCAGATCAAATCAAACCGGAAGCTGAACCTCACTCATCCGTCCGTACATGCGGAATCTGCTCCTTCCGGAGTCCCGAAGCAGAAGCCCCGAAAAAGAAAGGGCGGAGGCCGCCGAGTGGGCACTGGGCAGGCACTGACGAGCGTCCATCCCGAGGGGATGCCGAGTAAATGCAGCTGCGGGGGTTTGGTGGGCCGCCGCAGTCGGTGCTGGTGCTCTGCCCTGCCGCGACCGCACCGGCGTCGGGTCGGTCCCGGGCTCCCGGCGACGCGCCCAGCGCCTCGGTCCGGCCACCGTCCCTGCCAAGCAAACAACTGGGAAGATTCTCACGATCCCATCTGACATCTCTCGTTGCGGTTGCCACGGGTGGGAGATCGCGACCTGCCTGCCGCCTGCGTCGCGTCACGTTGCGTCACCGCGCTCCTCTGCTTGTCACCCAAAAGACCGCGTCGTCGCGTTCGGTCGGTCGCCACACCCCCCACATGGCCCGCGCGTGCGTGGCACGGCAGCCGCAGCGCACGCTCGGCGCCGGGCGAGGGCGAGCTGGCTGATCCGCCGGCTCTTGCGGGGTTCCCCGCCGGAGAACACCACGGCGGCTGCTGCTCCGGAAGAGGAATTAGGAGTAGAACAGAAGAAATCACATTGAGTTTGCGAAACGTTTGTCAGGTTCTTGCTGTCTCGCCGCCTACGCACGATGAACTCGCCTTGCACGCAATGATATTTTGAAACGTCAGGTTATTCAGGTCAACAGACAAACAAGAGTACTGTACGATCGGGACGGCAATGTTTTTCTGTACAGTTACAGGTACGACTCCAGGAATTATCGGGCGCCGTTGAGCTGAAATCATCCGGCATGATAGACACCGGTCAGCGTCATCACCTGCATACAGACCGGAGCAACACGATCGATATATCCTTGCAACGTCAGTGTCTATCCACTATCCTCATACCCTCCTTTCAGTTTGTAATTGTCTGCCAAAGACAGCGTCTTGTAGCAATTGGACGACCTTGGGATTTCTACACGAGTCTCTTTTTTGCACTGCTGGTGAGGAGTGCTTACTAGCACCAAAGGAGGACATTCATCACTAGAAAACACCCTAAGAATAAACCGCAACCTTCAAATTTCCAGTTATGGAGTTGCTTAACTTCTTGAATCCAATGAAAGGAAATAAGTGAATTTTACTGCAGGTGCGTTTACTATTTCCGATGTCTCATCTAGATCCATGAAACTTTAAAATTTTTTAAAGGGGTCATCTAGAACCACGATCTGATAGGAGTGGATGGGGAGGTCCACGAGCCGGAGGCAGCTTTTGCCTACGTGACGATGCCAGCATGGCAACAAATTGCCAAAAAGACCCCGTCGATGAGGTTGGAGGTCCCCGTGCGCAGCGAGCCAGGGGTCCGAGTGCGAGTCAGCGCCGCGGAGCCAGGCCCGTGCGGCGTCGGCGTCTTCGTACGCGGCGGCGAGACGGCACTCGGGCGCCAGGCGGTACTCGAGGGACGCGACGACGCCGGGCACCGCGGCGGCTATGGCCTCGCAGTGGGCGTGGTAGAAGACGGTGGCCGGGGAGAAGAGGACGAAGCCGCTGCCGTGGAAGAAGAGCACGAGACGGGGAGCCTGTTGCTGGTGGCGGGGGAGGGCGGCGGGACGGGGTTGGGCCGAGCGAGGCGTTGAGCGGCACGTCACGGGAGACGGCGGAGCGGCTGGCGGAGGCAGCCTCGGAGGCCGGGACGAGCGGGACTTGGGGGCACGTCACCATGCCGTCCGGGTTGACGGCGATTTGCCAACTCCAGCGGTACGGCGTTGGCGGCGGGCGCGGCGGCGTCCGTGATGTCGTCCATGGCGATTCCTCCGATCGTCTCGACTTGCTTTGTGTGTGTGTGTGTGTGTGTTTCTCCTGCCTTGTGGTGGGGTGCGTTCCTAGCACTGGAGGTGGGCATTCCAGCCATGGCGAAAATTGGAGGCGCTTCAATACGCGCCGGGATTTCTCTGTGGACGGATCTGATTTGTCAAAGCGCCATGTCGTGTGACGAGCTGACTGCAGCACCAATTCGCTGCCGGGTCGTTTCCGATCGTCTGCAAGGGTGCCCGCGTCTGGCTCGGCACCTTCCCCTCCGTGGGCCCAGGGCCAAGATCAACTTCCCCTCACCCGCCGACGCTGCCCCCGTCCTCGACCTCGTTGCCGGCGAGGAGGATGACGACCATCGCTACACGGCGTCCGTCGGCAACCATGAGGCCGAGCTCAGCGAGAGCTCCGACTCCGGCGCCCTCCCGGACTTCTCGTGGCAGGGCGTGTCGTGTGGGAGGGACGGGTGTGAGGACGAGGACGAGGACGAGAGTGTGAAATGAAAGATGGAGGGATATAGATGATCACTTTAAAATTTCATGGACCTTGGGAATAGTTAAAGTACCCACAGTGAAATACACTTAAAGAAAATCTTCCTTCCAGAATTTGCTTGGTACCATTGCACCAACACATTCATTCCTCTATTTCTCTCTATTTTCCTTCTTTTTTTCCTGAAGTCAATACATTCATAGTTGTATATAGTATTTGACTCTACTTAGTGCCTGATCTGAAACAATTCTTCCATATTTTCTCTTAGGCCCCGTTTGGTACGAAGGAATTGGAATCTATTTAATGGAGTAGGCTAATTTATGTTGGAATGTGGCATTCCACAACTTTCCAAAGTTTATATATAAGCCTATCTTAAATTCATGGGGTGGGAGATGGAAATTGATTCTATAGATTATGGTTATTAGAATGGAATTCAATTCTTATAGCACGCTCTTAGACTCGCTTCTCTATAGTAGAAGTGCAGCATATAAGTATCTCTCCCATATCACCAACTATAATATACAACTATATTCCACATACAATTATATTAGCTTAATTAATTTGTGTCTAAATTATGATTATTATGATGGAATTCAATTCCAATGATCCAAACGGGGCCTTATAAAAAATCCCTTCAGAAATTTCTGATTAAAAAAGAACTCTTCCAAATTTGTTTATACAAATTCGCAATACGTAGAGTCCAAGTTCATTTTCTTTTGACGGGCGATACATGATACTACAGGTCGATGGGGCCCTGGCGGATGAACGAAAACCATATCCTACACCACTAAACTAGCCCGCCACAAAGTCGCCATCGGCTCGGATCGAATGAAGCTTAAATAAAAAGGACTCTGATCATAGATGACGATGACGACCCCGCACTGCACCCGCCCCTGTGCGCGCATTGAATTCGCGATTCGGTCCGCAGCAGCTCGCAATACAATTCAGCTGTACTCTTCTGCCAAAGCAGTACCACCCAGTACAGCAACACATGTTTATTTTCCCGTTTGACCTTGATGAGAGTCTTCCAGCCCAGCAGTATCTTTTTGTACCACGGGCCATCCCAATTCCCATCCATGATCTATCTCCCGTTGAAAGGTGAAACCCAAGGTAAAAACCACGTGCGATCCTCCTCGACCCCAGCGCAACATTTCACTAGCGATGCTGATGATGCCCTTTTGCTTTTCCCAAAGAGCGCTCTCCAAATTCTTTTCCGCTTCTTGTTCTTCTCTTTTTCCATCCATGTGGGGGGACTATTTTGGTCCTCCATTCCTTTCGCCGTATTGCGATTGTAGTGTGTGTATGGACCATACCAGACCGATCACCGATGGCGCCCTGTCCTGCGTCTACAATTGCTCGCTTTCCCACGCCCCCTCGTTGCCTCTCCAGCCTCCACCAAGTTCTTTGCCCAATTCTCGTTGTCCCCGTCAGGCCGTCACCTTTCCCCATCGCGTCATCGCCGATCCCACCCATTGCGGTTCGCGGCATTGCCCACATTTTTGTTCCTCCGCCCGTAGGCCGTAGGCCACATCCCCGCCACCCATCGCCTTGCTCCCGCACGCTTCCAGTGATCCCGTCGCTGTCACCGTCTCCTTGTTCGCTACTGCCACTGGCCTACGCAAAACCAGCAGCCGTGCTGGCTAGCTCGCCGGCGCTGACCGGCGACGGCGGCCGGCTCGGGCGTTCGTTCGTTTCGTCCGTTCCGTTCCTCCGGCCCTCCTCCCCCGCCGCGGGACGGCCGCGGGGGGCCGCCGGCCTCGTGCTTTTTGCGCGTGGTTGGAGTGGTTGAGCCGATGGCGACGATCCCGGGCGGCGTGGCGCGATGACGGAAACCATTTTAATACCCGCCCCTGCAGCTGAGACCTGACAAGCTAATCAGATTTTAGGTGGTTACCTGTATCTCCCGCCTCGCCTCGCCTCCCACCCCTCGCGCTTCGCCGCGACGCCTCTTTTCCGCCCGCCCGGCGCCCAGGATATAGTTCCCGCTCTGGCCGCTTGCGCTTGTATCTTCCTCCTCGTCCCAGGCCTTTCGGTTTGGGTTGAGCGAATTCAGCCACGAAGCGAGTGAGTGGCCGGAGGGGCAGCGGCGCTTGGTAACGGAACTCGCTCGCTTTTCAGGGGCCAGGCGACGACCGCCGCCTCGGCACTTTTCTATTCGAGGTTCCGGGTCAGACATTGGTTGCAGATAGCCCAGCCAGCAGCCAGCCGCCGGGCGGGATCGTCTTGTGTCAGCGCGGAGTCCACGGCGATTAGTGGTTGAGCTAACCGGTGGCCTGCTGTGCTAGTTACTGACCAAGCTGCTTCGTCTGTGCCATGGCGAAGCGCGGCTCGTGCTGATTGATATCTGGAGCTGCGCCTGCGCGAGCTGCCTCACGGCGATCGAGTCGGGGGGCGAGCAGGCGTCATGGCGGTGGAGCACGGGGAGGGCGTCGGCCGGTGCATACTGGTGGGGCTGCACATGGACGCCGTCGGCAGGGACCTGCTCCGGTGGGCGCTCAACAAGGCGGCGAGAAGGGGGGACCGCGTCGTCGCCGTGCACATTTACCGCAAGTCAGGTTGGTATCTGCCAAGAACTCGATCGGCATGGCAGTTCGTCTCTGTTTCAATCCTAGTGAAAGGTGGTTGAGATTTTACATTTTTCTTGGTTCTGGTTGCAGACTTGTGCAGGACGAACACTCTGAGGCTGATCAGGACGCTGGACGACTACCTGGCGGAGTACGAGTCCCTCTGCAGCCAGAAAGAGGTAAAGCAAAGCAGGATGGGCCGGATGAGCAGCGCGTTGATTGCTTCGGAGTTGTGTGGTGCCATGCTGCTCCTGATTCATCTCACATGCTACCATTGATTGGGATTTTTGTGTCAGATCGTTCTTGTCGGGCGGGCGACGCCGGGGAGCTCGATCCAGAAGGAGCTGGTGAAGGAGGCCAAGCTCTGCGCCGCCATGGTCGTGGTGCTTGGCGCCAACAAGAAGTACTCCTTCGGGTAAGTGCGCTGGAATGGAAGCAACCTTTGTATGATCCAACTGTTTCTTCCGTCACCATTGCTTAGCAATTCTTTTTTTTTTCTTTTGGGTTGGTTGCGGTTGCTCAGAGGGTCGACTTCCCTGGCCAAGTACTGCGCCAAGAAGCTGCCGCCGACGACCACCGTCGTCGCCATCCAGAACGGCAAGCCCGTCTTCGTCCGGGAGGCCCCCAAGCCGCCTCTTGGTAATAATAAAGCGCCTCTTAATTCGAGCAATTAAGCGTGGTTGGTTGCGGGGACTTGGTTAGCGAGTCGCTAATCGTTTGGTGGGGAGCTGGTGTTGAGCGCAGGAGCAGAGCCGAAGCCGGTGTTGCGCACGGTGCTGCACCCGAGCGTGGGGCTGGAGCCCAAGGTGATCATCCCCAACCCGAACCGGAGCGCGCGGTCCATGGACTTCGACGCCGAGGGATGCGGCCACGCGGCCGCGGCCGCACCAGCGACGAAGTCCTTCGACGACGCCACCACGGCCTCCGGCGGCGTGACGCTAGAGCAGAGGCTCGGGTGGCCGCTGCTCCGCCGCGAGCACGCCGCCGCCGCCGCGGTGGCCGTCCCCGCGCCCAGCGCTGCCAAGGACCATGAGCCGCGGAAGCAGTCGGTGGTGCAGTGGGTGATGAGCCTGCCCCGGCGGACCGCGCCGACGGAGTCCCCGGGGACGCACGCAGGGGCGGGCCTCGCGTCGGAGCTCAAGGCAATGCTCGACGGCGGCGGCGCGCGGTGCCGGTGGTTCCGCTACGAGGAGCTCTACGACTACACCAACCACTTCTCCGCAGGTTCTTTCAGTTCCTCATCGTCAATCTCGCGCCTTTCATCATCTATCTATCCAACGATTCGCGGCCGTCGCCAACCCCGTTCTTGGCTTCCTCGCAGAGAACCTGATCGGGAACGGCGGGAACAGCCGGGTGTACAGGGGCAGCCTCGCCTGCGGGCAGCAGGTGGCGATCAAGCTGTCCAAGGCGTCGGCGGAGGCGTCCAAGGACTTCCTCCGGGAGGTGGACATCATCACCAAGCTCCAGCACCACCGGATCGTCCCGCTGATCGGCGTCTGCGTGGAAGGACCCAACCTCATCTCCGTCTACAGCTACCTCCCCCGAGGCAGCCTCGAGGACAACCTCCACGGTACGATTATCAACCAGCTCGTTTCAGTTACACTTGCACGTTTAGTTGTGTTCATGTGAAGTCACCAAGATTCGGTTCTAAGGAACCCGGGGAATTCTGCTCAGTACGGTGGATTCGGTTCTAAGGAACCCGGGAATTCTGCAGGCAACGATTCGTGGTGGAGATTAGTAGAAGTTTTTTTTTTTTAGGAAATCAGTCGTGTTCAGAACGGTTGGAAGGTGTGGGAGCAGTTGTGAGGAATTCCTCACTCCCTGACGTCTGATGATGCTTCCTGGTGGTGTGCCTGCAGGGGAAAGGTCAAAGCCGGCGCTGTCGTGGGAGAACCGGTACAAGGCGGCGCTGGGGATCGCGGAAGCCCTGAGCTACGTGCACTCCGGCGGCTCGCGGCCGGTGATCCACAGGGACGTCAAGTCCTCCAACATCCTCCTCACGGAGGAGTTCGAGCCCCAGGTTAGTGCCAACACCGACACGCCACCACACTCGCATGGGATCGTAGCGAAGGTTTTCGTTTGGACTTACTGACGATCGCGAACCCTGAACTCCCCGTCGCGGCAGCTTTCGGATTTCGGGCTTGCAATCTGGGCGCCGACGAATCCGACCTCCCTGACGCACAGCGACGTCGTCGGCACGTTCGGGTACCGTACATCTCCAAGCTTTGGCTCGGTGCACGGTGGTGTGTGGTTCGTCTTCGTCCCCACCGAATTGAAGGTTTTTTTTTGTTCCCTGTGCGCGGCAGGTACCTGGCGCCGGAGTACTTCATGTACGGGAAGGTGACCGACAAGGTGGACGTGTACGCGTTCGGCGTCGTGCTGCTGGAGCTCCTGTCCGGGCGGAAGCCCATCAGCGGCGACGGGTCGTCCCCCAAGGGCCAGGAGAGCCTCGTCATGTGGGTAAGATGACCTTCCTGCTAATCCACCGAACGCTCGTATCTCTCGTTGCATCACACGCACGAGGCGTAACAATTTGCCGCCGTTTTCTTGGCGCGACAGGCGACTCCGGTGCTTAGCAGCGGCGACATCTCGGACCTGCTGGACCCGACGCTGGACGTGGAGCACGACGAGGCGGAGATGAGGCGGATGGCCACGGCAGCGTGCCTCTGCATCCGGAGGTCGGCTCGACTCAGGCCGCCGATATCGCAGGTCAGCTTCAGCTCGGCTCGTGCGATATGCATTTCTACTCTGCATTTCACTGACCAGTTGGCTGTGACGTGCAGATACTGAGCATACTACGAGGCGAGAGCACGGCGAGCATCGCCGACCAGGGCGGCGCCGCGGAGCTGGACTGCCTGGACGACGAGGCGTACCCGGCGGCGAACGTGAGGTCGCACCTGGGCCTCGCGCTGCTGGACGTGGAGGACTCGGAGTCCATCTCTAGCACGGAGCACAGCAGCGGCCTCAGCCCGTTGGAGGAGTACCTGCGGGAACGGTGGAGCCGATCGTCCAGCTTCGACTGATTGACGACTGCGATTTTGTGCACATGTATTTTTTCGTTTCCCCCCCCCGGTATCTCTCTTGTTTGTCGTTTGGTTTTGTTACCGGGACCGTGTACAGTACAGAATCATCAGAGCCACATTTTCGGCAACAACAAGCTTTCTGGAAGCTTCAGATCATACATGATAACAGTAAAGCATCACGAGAAAACGAAAGGAAAAGAGTGTACCTTTGTGAAACCTACAGGGGTTATTTCACTAACAGAAAGAGGCGAAAATGTCAGAATCAATGTTAAATACTGGAGATTGTGGATAGAACAGATACATCGTGTCATACAACAGTAACTGCCAAGAAATAAGTCACTTGCAGTTCAACTGCTTACATAAATGAGAAAAAGAATTCAACAACATTACAGTAAGTTTGCCATAACATAACTGTCCTGAAACGAAGAAACACTCTGGAACAGAGCTGGAAAACTGCGGCAGGGAACCATTATCTCCCACATCCACACAGCTCTCTCCCAAATCTCTTCTACTTCTCATCTACCTCACCAGACGTTTAAAATGGGACAACATATGGCAACTGGTAGATATGGAGGTCTGGCAAAAGAGTTGCCCTGGGTTGCAACGAAGGCTGCTGCTCCATCGATTGGAACGGTACTGAACAATCACTTGCTCTGCAGGTCATGCTGGCATCAGTGTTCCTTGTACTGCCAAGCAGCCAGTCTTGCTCACCAAGATCTGAACATCCCATCTCTACCGAAACCGGATTCCAGGTAACAAACAGATCTCTGTACTTCTTCTCTTTTTTTTCAGCCTTGCGGATTTTCTTTCGATCGGACCGGGACAGCTTCGGCTCCTGAACTGGAGCAGATTCTGCATTCCTTCCAGAGGTGCAAGGCTCTTCTTTGGGCAAAGAGGCGACTGGCACCTGTTGCTGCTTAAGGACAGACAAGTCCTTGGGTTTTTGCAGAAGGGGAAGCCGTGGGGCTTCTGGCAGTCCAACGGCTGGAGACCTGAATTCCTTCGGTGCCACCTTTGTACTAACCGCATAGCTTTTTCTTTGAATATCCTCAGATGGCAACTGAAGATCTTTCTGCAAAATCTTGGCAGGTGGATGTTGAACTCTCTGCGTCATCTTGACCGGTTGAGGATCAGACCTTCCCACAGATCTCGCAGGTAAAGGGTCAACGATTCCCGAAGACTTCGGAGGTAGGAGGTCAGATCTTCCAACTGCTGCCTTCACAGATAACTGGGGATCAACCGGCTGCGTGATCTTCACTGCCGGCTGCTGTACAACTCTCTGCATGACCTTTGCAGGGGGTTCTGTAACTGATCGTTTTTGTACTGCTTGAGAATCGCCATTGATCCTTTGCTGTGCAGCTGCAGATCTCCCATTTACTTTATTGTGATGCTGGATTGAATTTTGCTTGCTCAACAGGGAACTTGATCTCATTTGTTGGACCGATGGTGGCTCAGGAACCCTTGGTTTCTCCAATACAGCTGCTTGAGAATCTTGATTACTTTTAATCTTGATGCGCACAACGTTACCTGTAAATAAGAAGTTTAGGATGAATAAAATCCTGAAACAAGTATAGTTTCCAAAAAAAAAAGGAACAGGAAGATGGCCTCACCATTCTTAGCTTGGCTAGGACTGGGCAGCACAACCTTTCTTCTCTTGCTGCTGTCCTGCGAGCTCTCAGGAGAATCACGCACTGTTTGTATAAAACAAGGAGCACCAAGCTCCTCTGAGAGTCCACTCTTCTCCAACTGCTCAACTGATTCACTGGAAACCTTTTTGGTCTCCTTACCAACAGTGCTGACATCTTCATGCTTTCTCTTCTTATGGCTGTGCTTTGAATGCTTAGACGTCTCACCATGCAGGAGAGCTTTCTTGTCACTCCGTTTCTCTTTCTTCTTTTCGGCCTTTTCCCTTTCTTTCTGGAGCTTCAGCGACCAGAGTAATCGTCAGTTCTGATTTAGAACGGACGATGGGAATGCAATGCAGCATTTTGGCAATATCATAATGTATTTCGATACTTACACAAGCACACAACAAGAAACAAATGTAGCATTTGCACACCAGTGCTACAAATTACAGTTCAGACATGGATGCTTCACAAAGATTTGTTCAGTTATCATTAGAACGTTCATTACACAGTTAGCCACAAAATTGTAATTGTTACAACACACTCCTTTCTGGACAACAGTTAAGACCTGCAATACTGCAAATTCTATATAGAACAGAAGACTAAAAATGAACACAATCAACCAAACTCAGTTAGTTGCTAATATACAAAGAACAAAACAAAGCAAAGAATTCAGGACCCCACATTATATAGGCATCATATGGTAACAATTAAATCCTATAATCAACACAAAATGCACAGGACTGGCACATATCATAAAATAAGAAAGCCCAAATGGACTGACCTCTCAGCAGCACAGTTAAAAATACGCTCAAAATGATCAGAAAAAAGGGGTAATCCGGTGCACAATTCTCAGTTCAAATTAGCAAAAACGTGAACAAGATCAATTACAAAGTTCAATTCAAATATAACATAGGATACAATGCTAATGCCACTGCCGTGGATACAATATGAAATTCTACAATGAATGTATTAAATTCAATTGGTATGAAAATACCAAAGATTACTACATAGGCAACATTTTCCAAAGAAGATTTTGAACAGCAAAAATAATTGCTGGTCTCGGAAAGACTTCATGGTTGACAACATAACTATCCTTCAAAAAATATTATGGTCCAACCACCAAATTGGGCATTTACCAAATCTGGCAGGATCTCTCCTTGCCTCCCCAAGCTATTTGAGGGGAGTTTACATGTACACAAGAAACACGCAACAGTTCAATCAATTTTTTATTCTAGTCTTGTTTCAATTCCAATGTTATCATGCAACCAAGATTTGAAAACTCGGAGTTAACCAATCTCAACAAGCGGTCATGCCACTTAAAATTCCCAATCGACCTGAAAGACCTCGCGCAGCTAAGCTACACGAGATTCGGAGACTTCCCTCCGCCGCAAGGGTTAGCTTCCCGGCACGTGCGATCCCCAAATCACACACGCACTACCCACAGATCTGATCAAAACCAACAGGCAAGAACAAACGATCCGGCACGTGCGTGTGTAAATCCGATGGTTCAACAAACCTTAGCGGTCGTCTCCGCCTCGGCAACGGCCACGGGGTTTCGCACGTACCCCGGCGGCGGGTAGGGGAAGCACCTCGACATGGCCGACGGGCGACCGCGCTCTACCCCGCCGAGAGATCACAAGGATTGGCGGCGGGGCCGGCCTAATCGACCGCGAATCGCTCGAAATCGATCGATTCGCGGCGAGTAGCCCGCCGGGAGCCGGGAAATTTCGGGCGCGGCGGGATTTGGTTTTGGCGTGGCGGCTAGGGTTTCGCTACGGAGGATAGAGAGGGGAAAAACTTCTAGGGCTGCGGGAGAAGGAAACAAAGAGTCTCTTCGATGGAGAGGGGGTAGGCCGCTATTTAAAGCCGGGGGAGAGGAGCCCGAGTCGTGCGGGGAACTAGCGCGTCCGACTCGGTTACGCGCTCCTTGTCTGGACAGAGTCACTGACAGATTGGCCCACAAGCTTGGTGGGGTGGCTTGTCAGTGAAAGGAAACGCCGCAAGGTGCCGTGAGGGACCGTGCGATGCTGCTCCGCGTCGCGGGTGAGGCCAGCTTAAGCGGCGGTCCCTGATTGGCTGGGGGAGGTGGGTCCCGCTTTGCAGGAGGAGGCTGGAGTCGGGTTGTCCCGGGGCGCACGAAACGTGTTGCGGTGTCCGGTGGGGCCCACGGCGCGGAACCGACCTAGAAGCGTCGGCCACCCGCGATCACGGGCCGGCGGCACGTGGGTCGCGGCTTTCGCGTTGCCAGCCCAGCCCGGGGGCGCGGAGGAGGGAGCGACGCGCGAGAGGGACTGAGGGAGAAGGCGCGTCCAAGCAGATCTGCGGTGCCGAGCGGAACACTTCGCGCGGCGGCGCGGAATTCTGCTCGAGACCTCGAGTGGCTCGTATATTTCGCGTATCATCAGAAGGCAGAGATTTTCAGCTGTGTCGGCTCAAGCCTCAAACGAATTACAGATGCGGCATCAGAGCAATCAACCGACGGGGTGGATCGATTTGGATCACCAGCGCTGGCAAACATGTTGTCTTCCCAAGCGGAGCGAGATTGCCAAGCCAAGCAAAACAGTGACGGGCAGCCACGAAAACTATATGCAATAATCAAGCAACGAAACGACCAGGTCAGTCAACATTTCAACCTTGTTTTCGGCAGAATATAAGTTGCCAACATCTTCAACAGAATTAACTGTAGATGACAAAGTAAAACCTGACTACGCAGAACTAGGCAAAACAATGAATCCACAATGCAATAAGAAATACGCGCTCTAATCTTAGGCACCAAAAGGACTTCACCTGCGCAACACACACAAATGATCCTTTTCTGCTGCAAGTGGTCACATGAAGTTGCAACCAGCCAAATTATCAATTCTCGAACCCCATAGTCATAAACTGTTACAACAATGGTCGGGATCTAGAAAGAAACCGGCCACCACGATACAGACGTCTTGAGAATTACATGGCAGTCACGAATATAAGATAACGCAGCAAAATTCAAGTATGATCGACTTAACAGTCTTCAAACATAGTTCGGAAAGCACAAAATCTAGTAAACAAGACACCATCACCAGTCCAAGCCTCTGAAAAATGTGTCGCTGAGGCCCATCACACTGAAAGGTCTTTGGTAAATCAGATGAGAAGCTTCTCAATAGAGTCCTGCAAATCATTAAATTGGATTAACCTACTGAGATGTGCATATAAGATAACTTAATATAGTGACTATTAAGCAGATAACAAATAAATATTACAAAGTCATGATATGGGTAAATAAATTTCAAGCATTACAGAATATCAAGTACCTTGAGACTCTGAATTGGCTGTTTCAACTGGCTACCCTCATTGCTGGTCACCGAGCAAGCAATAACCGGCCTTGTCACACCACAAGCACGACCAAGAGCTTGCTTTGATGGAACAAACACATATGGCACGTTCTGCACATAGCATAGGACAAAATGAATTAACCAAGGTGATTGGCCATATGGCACTTTCAGCTGGCAAACAGAAGTTATTTATACAAGTCGTCAAGCAGGATAAACCAATAAAGTGCATAAAACATGTGCAACTAAATAAGCTAGCGTGCACTGCAAGGTTGAATTATCACTACAGGGCCCTTGCGCCACCAAATAAACCCATTTATACCATTTAAAGAAGGTTGCGGACAATCAACTAGCAAAACACAGTTAAAGTAAATACTTTTTGGACAGACTAGACGACAAAGAATGTCCAACAGAAGTACGAACTGACTACCAGCATCCATATAAGCAGTTAAATACAGGCATCGATATAAGCAGTTAAACCAAAGCACCAAAATAGCCGGCTCCAATTTGATTAAAGCATATAAGAATCCATCTAACATCCGGAACTCACATAAGCATTAAAACCAAAGCACCAGCTCATCCTCAAAATTCAGCTAATTCAGGCTTTAACTGTGGTAAATAAGGGCAGGCCAGCAAACTCCAGCTGCTTGCAACATAAACAGGCTAATAAGCACCTACCACATCACATATTCACAACAAACATAGCATACAGATGACAATCCAATCGAACTACACCCTTGCAACAAAGGGGAAATAACTATCAAATTGAAACAAGGTACAGTGATCACTTACACCGGACAAATAATAATCAGTTAATCACACAGCACTAGTGCAAAATATACGTGATACCGAACAAAAGGGGGGAAAGCAAATCGTTACCTTATCCTCAGCTAGCAAGGGGAGGTGGAGAAGGATCTCGAGCGGCTCAGTGTCCGCCGCCATCACCACGAACTCCGATATCCCCCTGTTCAGGGTCTTCGTCGCTGGGAGCAAACACACGAAGACACAAATTTAAGCCAAACGCCCCAAAATTAACAGAGCACAGCGCAGAAAACGTGGGGAAGGGACTGGTAAGATACCTTCGTTGGCGCCCTTCTTGAGCTGCTTGTAGTTGGCGGCCTGCTGGATGATCTCGAGGATATTAATCGTCAGCTGCGCGTCCGCCAGCGGGTACGCCTTCGGGTTCACCGCCTCCTGGCTCTGCAAGAAAAACAGAATCCACCGGCGATTAGAGGGCGGCAGCGGCAGGCGGATTCGATTCGACGGACAGGAGATGGGGATTAGAGATAAGATTGTAGGGGGAGCCTACCATGTTCGAGATTTCGAGGCGAGAGCGAGCGAAGGAGGAGGCGGCGCCGCAGGGGAGGAACTAGGGTTTTCGAGGGAGGCGGGGTGAGTGGAGGGGAAGGAAGGGTTTATAGGGGCCTCCTATATAACTCCTGTGGAAAAGGCAGGCAGAAAGCTTATAGGTCGCTCGGCCCAGCAAGCGGCCCAATAAGCCCAAATAACATTTCACTGCTCATCTGGAAAATTCTGCGCGCGCATCGTATGTTTAACAGCCCAATAGTGTTCAACTCTAGAAGTGTTAAACTAACGCAAAAAAAAAAACCCTAAGTTTCATTATTAATGGCTGCATTCAGCTAAGCTCTCCAAGGAAAAGCGGATAATCAATTGGTGCACAGTACATAGCCAATGAAGAACGAAGAACTGCGCATCCATTTGGCGGTCATGTAACACATTGATCTTATACACTGTCGGAGAAGCTTTATTACTGTAACCAAGCGCTTGTATGTGCTTTTTGTACAAGTACACCACAATTTACATGGCAAACAGGTTAGCACATCCCTTATATTATCTTACAACAACATGCGTCCATCTCGAATGCAGCGAGTCCGCATCTGTTGGATACTTGGATCAGCACCGAATAGCTCACTTGGACAATATAAAGCTCCCTCTTCAGCGAAATGCTGCATCGGCGGTTCCTTCCTGACCAACGCAGCAAGTTGTGATGGAACCCTAACACCTCCACTCCTACATGATTGATGGAATCGAGTCGTTCTTATCCACGGAGGAGAAGAACGACAGGTTCCGAAATGCATCCAGACTATTTGCCATCATCCGATTCCAACTATTTTGACTGTCCCCTATGATTAAGTCATCAGCTTGATATCTCGAAGATGGTATGTCCAAGTCCAGTGGTCCAAGTGAATCAGGCTGCCAAAAAAAGAAAATGTAAGCTTAGCTCATATAAGGACAATATAAAAGAAAGCTAGGATTTCTTCTAGTACCCAATATATGTCAGCTAGAGACTGATCCTTCAAGTCATTAGTGTCATCATTTCGAGGTGGCGATTTAGCACAAAACTCCTCTCTATCTTTGCCATCATCATTACAAGGATTATCAGCAGCAGCCTCTCCTCCAGTCAAGTCCTATTCCATTAAATAATATATGAATAAACAAGGTCAGAATGTATAAACTTGCTTTACTTCTAGGAGAGACCAAAGATGTCGGCAGACCTGAAGAAAACCTTGAAACCCTTCCGAGTTTAATGGATGAACTTCATTGTCAGTATCAGGAGAGCTGCTGGAAGGAGTGTTTGAGCCTTCTTGCTTCCTGGAGGCTGACAAATTAAAACTGAACTCATCACATGTTTCTTCTCCTCCCCAGATGGTTGAATGGGGAGTATGGGCCGGCTGCTCTGATGCTTGAAAACGAGAAACATGAAGAGCAACGGCAGCATCAAACGAGTCATAGCTGCATGGATTCTCAAGGAGCAAAGCATTTTTGACACTAGAAGTTCCTATGCAATCCAAATGAGTGCCCTTGGATGCTTCAGTCAGTAAATACCCAACACTGATATCAGTAAGGGTATCTGCCCACTCTCCTTCGGATATTGCAGCACAATTCATTCCTTGATCATCCTGAAATATAAATGATAATATATTATTAGGGAAAGGAAGATCTCGCCCATAGAAACATTTTAATGTCACTTTACAGAAGCATGCAAGAGACAGAAAATAGAACCTCAAAAGCTTGAGTTACAGGAACCCGCACTTGCTTCTGGCTGCCAAACTGAGAGGGTGTCTGCTCTGGAAGCTCAGTGATCTTGCCTGTGCTAGATGGTGTAATATGCAACAGTGCTGACTGATCTATTGAACTACAAGGATATTGCTCATGAATATTACTACTGAGCAAAGCGTCATCCTTTTGCACACAAGACTTATCTCCTGAGGGCGATTTGACCTGGATGTCTTCCGGCATCATGCAGTTCTCAAAATGGGTTAAAGATATTTCACTTACTCCTGCTTCAAGCTCAACAAGAGAAAACCAACCATACCTTAACAACAAAAGGTTGACACAACAATTAGCAATCTACAAGCGTCTACTAGTGATATAACAGATTGTGATTTTCTATCATCAGAGAAATTATATACCTTAAACGGAAAACAGAAGGGCTATTCACAGAAAGAAACACGTCAGCTACTGCAACAGTATCTCTTGTTGTCCACCTCTGATATGTAGCTAAATCCTCTTGGTGAGCACAATATGGAAAAAGAATAAGCTCTCCAGATGCAATGTTTGAATTACCCCATTTACGGTTCAGATGTTCTAACACAGATGATATCTTCTTCCTAGAGCTTAGTGTGAGCTCCAGATGTGGATTGTGTTCATCCTGTTAAGAGTTGACAAGGCAGTCATGACATATCCAATATGCTCACAAATTAGAGAACTGCACAGGATATCTCAAAACCCACACCAACCATAAAGAAAGGTTTGTTCAAAATGTAGATGGCACTAATCAGGCTATCCATTCATCATCTTTCATCTATAACATGCATGAATTTGACTACAGAGACCCGAGTGCTCGGCCAATAATTCACCAGTTGATTGACAAGTTCAATACAGCTGACGGAGGGAAAATGTGATTCATATGTGCTTTGCTAGTAACAAGAGACCATGATTTACCTTTTCCAATGCCTTCCGTGTAGCTTCATTTATTGGAAATAACTGCAGCTTCAGCTTTGCAGGTGCTTGTGAGTCTGCTTCCTTCATATGGTTTGTGCTGATGCCTGCCAATGCAGAATAAACACATCAAGACGATAGAAACCTGCATCTGCTACTGTTAACTTCAAGGAGGGTGTGAAACAAAGTTCAGTGATTACAAGAACAAAAATGAAACTGCTAGGAGCAATACCATCAACAGTAGAAAGTTTGTCTGATGAAGAAGTCAGCGTTCTAGCATCAACATTACATAACATGCCAGGGTTAATAGTGTTGCGCTCAAGCTCCTCAGCTGCATCAGCAACTAATGAAACACCAGCCATGGCTGCTCTCTCCCATTTTTTGTATGCAGCGGATGCAACAACACCACCTGAAACAAATCACCAGCTATCCACATTAATGCAACAAAGGTTCAACCATAGAGAGCTCCTCTACATAATAATTTGACCATCAAAGATTTTGTCAAAACTCAAAGCAGTGACAAAAGATGAGTAAGGCTAAGTCATATCAAAAGAAAAGAGAAGAAGTGCCCACCTGCCCTCCTTTTTTGTTTCACAGTTCTTGTGGCGGAGAGATCTCCTTTAGTTGCTCCTGACTTGCTAGAATTTGTTTCCGCCATCCGCTTGAAAAAAGCCCCTTTAGGAGATGCAACTCTGCTACCATTTTGAGCATCAACTGGCAAAAATTTTAGAGGGAAAGCCTCATTCCCAGGAGTCTTGCCAACAATTGGAGATGGAGAAGATACACACATATCCACTCGTGGGCACTTTCTTCTGGACTTATTTCTGTCCTTTAGCAGTTGATTTCCCTATATAAAAAAAGAGACATACTGCATCAGAAAGAAGAAACAAACTGAAGACGTGTTTATACTGAAAGGAAAAAAAACATGGGGGCAAAGTAACGCACCAATGCTTCTACAAATGTTTTGAATCTCCGAGGCTTCAGATGTAGCTTTGATGCACTGCAGCTAAATTTTTCGAGCAGAGACCACCTGCATCAAAATCAGCTCATATCTGAGGATTTTCCACGCGATGTAAAAGAAATAGTGCAAGGTCAAATGAAAAGGAAATGAATATCAACAACAGACAATTCAGATAATTCACATGTGAATAACAAATTTAACTCCCTCTACCTCCCATAATTCTGTTCCGACCAACAGTCAAACAAGCACATCCTTAGCCGGTGAAACTTTCATTATTAAGAAAAGGTTCTTTGAATGAGAGCCGTATGAGATAAAAACCTCATCTACGGTTTTGGAACAGAGCACCTTTCAATAGAATGAATGACCATAACACATGTTGGCTCAACCTGAAAGAAATTATGTGGAAGATTTGCAGAATCATTATGAAGCTGCGACTACTACTACAAATTGAATTTAGATCGTCCATGTAACACAGGAGTAAGGCAAGCACTTCAAAGTCAAGAGAATACCATTTTAACTAAACGGATCTGACAGAAAGGTGCATAACAGACCAGTAAGTATAACAGGATATCTACTACATAACAGAATTATAATTACTGGTTGTCCCAGCCTCAGATATTATAGCTGGCTAGCTACGAGCCTACAACCTACCAACGTATTTTGTACTAGGAAGATGATAAATCTGAAGTCCTACAAATAGCATATGTCAAAGAGAGAGCTCAGGAAACATTACAAAGTAACTGCTAGTTTTTTGCTCCTATGCTGTATAAATAAGACCAAGTATGAACTATATTTTCTCAGACAATTTGCATATCGTAAGATATATTCAATTACCAACGGAGCATAGCAGCAATGGTATCCTTGGAGTTTTTTGCATCAAGTGAGAATCCAGGACCCAATAGTTTCTTCATGCGCCGAACAAGACGATAGTAGTAATGCCTGACCTGTATGGCATGGAAAGCATTGATTTTACATTACATTCATAGACAATGGAACTGAACTTTTATACAATAAGGTAGCCATGTGATGTCGTAAGAGAAGGCTAAACATTTGAAGTAACAGAGTTAGAAAATAGTATTGCAATTGCCACTTTAAATCCTGCACACTGCCCAGTTTTATCAAAGGCTCACGCACCTAGATCTCAAGCAACAAGCAGCATGGAAAACAATGCCTCAAGCTGCTCTAGGAGCACTCTAAATGCGAAGCATTTCTAGTCAAAGTGCAAGACTGCAAAGCCCAAAAGTCTGAAGGATACTATGCCCAAAAAACCCTTAGGAAAGTTCATACAGAACTAATAACTGTTTCACCTTGAACTTTCCAAACAATCCATCATGTGCAATGTCATAAGAACATCTTGGTAGAAAACTAAGTACCTGATCCTTGTTTTTACTCTGGACACGGTGTGTAATCTTCTCAAAGTTCTGGGAAAAACAACATGGGATTCCCCATCAATCGATTAGTATGCCCTGACTAGATAGCAAATAGGAGAAGAACATTGCATCCAGAATGTGCTTCTCACTTTTCCAACTTGGCGCAGCGCATTGAAGAAATTCTCCTCCTCTTGGCGTGTCCACGCAGCCCATTGACGAGTCGGCTTTTTCGCTATCAAAATCAGTCATAGCGCGAAAATATCAGGCAAAATCGAACTGGGATAGACAGGGAGTCTGGAAAAAAGGACGTACAAAAATAGTTCAAAAAAACGAACCAGGTTTCTGATTGGGATCGGAAGGCTGAGCCGAATCAAGCTTCTGATTTGGATCAGATGTTGAAGGAGCAAACTCTATAGTTTGAAGTAGTGGATTCAACTCTTCATGCACCTCCTTCTCCATGGCATTCGTAGCACAGGAATCACGAAATTCCTCTGCTCCGATTTGGGCAAACACGACAAAAAATTTACAAAAGAGAAGAACAGATCGAAGGACTGAATGGGCTATCAGAGCGAGGCAGACTGACCGTGGTGGCGATCGGAGAGATCCGCCAGTGAATTTTGATTTGGGGGAAAATTTTGGCACAGTTTGAGGAAATTTTGAGGATTGGGAAAGTTAGGGATTGGGGAATTGGGGAAAATTATGGGCGAGAAGATGAGTGCAATCGGTGAAAAGGGGATCTACCGCCACGTGTGCCTTCTCTTTTGATCGCACGGCTATTCTTCGTCCAGGTACGATATCCAAGCAGGCGGATACAGGCGCGGTCGGAGGGCGAAGGGGCGGCGCTGGTGTGGTGGTCCGGGGGCGTCAGGTGACGGCCAGGGGGTCGGGCTGAGTTCGAGATGGGATTCAGGCACACACAGCGGCGGTTTTGTCATTAAAAATATTTGGTACTGTAGCAGCGTAGAGTCGAAAGGAAAAAAAGGAACACGACTAAATCTCACGGAGTATATTGGCAGCACCTTCGGACCCAATATAATAATATAAGTGCTAATTTGGAAAGTGTTGTAAAATATTTTTTTTAGAAGTTGTAGAGCATAATTGGTTGTTATGAAATTAACTTGGAGAAAGAACGAGGAAGAGTAATAGTTCGGTTGGTTAGGACCTCAATATGCACCCTGACCACCAACGTTCGATTCCCGAAAAAGATGCTAGCGCTCTTGCCAGCTTAACTCTTAAAAATAAAGTGAAATTTACACACATGTTGTTTCGTCTTCCCTACTACACGTATATTGACAGCACCGTATTCCAGTAATCTGGTCCCAACATAATAATATAGTGCTATTTTAGAAAGTGTTGTAGAAATTAGTTGCAGAGTAGAATTGGTTGTTATGAAATTAACCTGGAAAGAGAACGAGGACCAAGCAGTACCTCAGTTGGTTGTCACGATAAAGAAACCGATCGATTTTGATGAGCTTGTCTGTAGCTACCACGTGTTTTTGAGGCGGGGAGTCAGGATGCTCAATCTTAATTCAATGATCCTGGTGTCTTTTTCACTTTTAATCGCAAATAAAATTTCTTCTCTCGACACTTTCACAATAGTAAGTTTTCAACCATGGCATGATTCCCCCCACCCCACCTTCCATCTTTGACGGATCCATCACCACTGCTCACTCTTCTGCTAACCTCTCTCTATGTGGTAATGCCCAATTAGATTCCTTCACTACCACGTACAAAAGTGTTTGCCATCACCCCCAGCTAACCTACCTTCACTGCATCCCTCTATACTCAGGGCTAGAGGATCTTCATGGAGAAATTTTTTCCTAAATTCTACTCCCTCCATCCTAAATTACTATTCGTTTTAGCGTTTCTAGATATATCACTCTTGCTATGTATCTAGATAATTATGTGTAGGTGCATAGCAAAAGTGATGTATTTAGAAAAGTCAAAACGAATAATAATTTGGGACTAGGGAGTAATCCTTAACCTAAGGACATAGAGCTTCGTTAGTCTCACGGGAGTCAAGAAAAAAACACCTTCTACAATAATATTTTAGTGGCGAATTACCAATCTACAAACGTCAAATGTTCAAATATTTTTCCCTCAAGCATTTGTTAGATTATATAAGTAATGGAGTCCGGAAGGCGCTAAGACTTTCTGGCGGACACATTAGACGAGCAACTGTTTTTTCTTTGTACCCACCGTATGGATGATCTACCAGGGGAAGAGGCTAGGGAAGATGATCCTATAGGCGCCGATGGCACGTTAGATGATCCTATAGGTCTCGAAGCATTTGCTGGAGCACCGCACGACAATGGAACTGTGGAAGTGACACCAGCCACCGAGGGGACGCGACCGTAGCCTAAAACCGCGTCGTGGAAGATGGAATCGACTGCAGTGGCAGTGGCACCACCAAATGGGAATTTAAACATTATATAACGCCGCACAGGGCGTCTCACTTGTCCTAGCAATGCCGAAGGGGCCAGATCAAGATTGGATGAAGAGTATGAATCACCTTTTTCGAGAGAAATACTCAGATAAAATTACCATTCTGACAAATCAAAACAGCTACCACAAATGCTGCGGGACGAAAACAGAAGCTAATTCCTTCACGGGATAAACAAACATATTGGTCCATTCATTCAAACAGGGTGACGAACAGATTGTATTTCAAGCTACCATCTCTGTCCACCGTTAACCCATCAAACAGGCACTAACAACAAGCCACATCCGTTCCTTGAGCGATAGATCATACAGGAGGCACATAGGCAATTTTTAACTACTGATACCGAATACAGCAACCTCAGCCACAAAGCTGCGCGATGCCATGAAGAAATCTACCTCCTCACCGGAGGTGCACCACCTCGCCCGACTGGACCACCACCACGGCCAGCAGCAGCCTACAAATTGGCAGGTAAAGAAGTTTAGGAATTATAATGCACAACTCCAAATATAATTCAGATCAGAATGAGCCTCTGCCTTTTATTCTAACAAATCACAGTAATCTACAGGTACTTCCAGGTGTTGCATAGTCCATTTTACCAAGATATTTGGATTCCAGTATCATCCCATGTGCTCAGTTCTCTCATTTTAATATAAGATAAAGTATGGAGTTAACTTATATATATAAAAAACTTCTGTAGAGTTCACAAGATGCATCATGCATGCTTATTGCTTCAATCCTGCGACAGCAATTCAACCAGGAGCTGAACTTGTCGGCCATGATGACACAATGTTCAGGCCAGTGGAGATTTTTCAAACATGTTTGAAGATCAAAAGAATCTTATCTTACAAGTTAAAAGGAACTGAAAGATGTGACCCACCACCACCCAATCACTCCCTCCCACCTGACCAGATCTACATTCTACAGCTCCAGCTAAAGATGTAGATATGAAAAAAAAACAAGGCTGAAGCTAGCCACGGAAAGGGTCAATATTGATATAAAGCCTCTCCTAATTTGTATATTTGAACATGTTCAATTCGTCCAGTCCACATTACATTTGTTTTGTTGTTCAAAAGAGCAGAAAAGAAAACCCCTCCACGGTTCATTTTGCCTCGCGGTACCAGCTAAAGTGAAGGACTATGATATGACCAGAAACATAAATGCCATGCACCCTTACCAGTTTATACTGTTCCCATCCTCACTGCAAACCATTGATAACCCCATCTAAAGTTCTAATAAGAAAATCTTAACACTCAACACTTTGCTTTAATTAGATAACAAGCTTTTTTTCCTATTGCACTGACCCTAGGCACTTCATCCAATTCCTCCATATGCAAATAGACAAACTTATCCCACAAATTCTGTGCAACTAGGCCTCTATCATAAAGAGCAGCAAATCCAATGAATTAAGATCAACAACATTGGTTCGGTAATGATTAATCTGTTCTACCACACAGATCACCATCGTAATATCAAAAGCAAACCAACAATCATACAACACAGATCACATCTCTATGTATTTCAGAGTGAACATAACAGAACTATCAAATTAAGGTACATCAACAAAACATACATGGGCTCATAGCTACACTGCTTGTTTATTACAATTGTATCACAGAGCAGAACAGTTCATGGTGACGAAAATTTTTGCTAAACAGATGCTTTCATAAAACATGACTATACATGACAAGGGATGCCATTAATTTTTAGGAAAATGAAACAATATTAGTATTAGGGTACCATCGGATCCTAATGGGCAACCTCTGAATTTAGAGAAAAGACTTGTTGATCAACAAGAGCAATGCATAAAGCAGGTGGTGGCCAACAAACATAACAGAAACAACAAATTTTTCCACAGCCATAATACGTTAACAGTAACCGCGATAAGAAATAAACACTGTTCAACCCACATAATTTAGATACTTTTTTCCGTTTCTCCAAAAAGGGGGAGGGCCCTTTCTCCAACATGCAACTGCACCAAGATCTTCCCTTTTGTAGCAAATTCTTCAATTCCCACCTTTTTCCTATTTCTACTTATAGTCATTTTAAGCTCCAATTATGGCAAAGGAAGATAAAATGAAATTTATATATGATGATCCGGTGGCAGTGAATAGCAATTATCTGAAGTAGCATTTTGCACATTTAAAAATTTGGGGATGCCTTTGACCAGCCATATCACACACAACCCCCCAAAAAATATTTTACAACACCCATTAGATTAGTATTACAGGCTTCAGCAATCCATTACAGAACTAATGAAGATATTTTATTGGAATTCTAGCTATCCAAGAGCAAGCTGAATTTGCAGTATTATTCATATTTAACGTGTAGGATAGTGTGCCAGAAAAATTACCTTTCTAAATTCACAGTGGTTACTCGTCAGATATTTCTATACAGTCACCCAAACAAAAATTGTTGTGTTGCCTTTGAGAAGAGGCAATGCACAGTCAAGCGCACATACACATTGTATTTTTCTTTTAGAAATTATAGAAACAGGATTATCGTATCATGTTAAGTATCTAGTGAATGCCAAAAAAGAGAATAAGGCGAAGCAATCATCGTGCATAGAGTTAGAACATGGAAAGCAGAAGTTACCCGAGCACGCATTGCGACCGCACGACCACGGCCAACTCCAACAGCTGATCCTTTGCCCTAAATTAGACAAAACAAAAACATAACAATCATGCATCATCTCACCATTAGCTTGTCACGCAGCAAAAAACACAAAACAGTAGAGGAAATCAGCCACTAACCCTAATCCTCGCTTCCAAACGCTTGAACATAGGAGCGTTCTTGAGCATGTCTGGTATAATCATAAATCTGCAACATTATAAAGGCGAAACCCACCCGCAGAAGAAAAATTAGTCCGCTGCAACTCAACCAACATTACGTCGAGAAACAAATCGAGTCTTACAATTACCTTACTCTGCTTCCTCTGATGAAGACGTGCTCCAGCTGCGACACCTTCCCATCCTGCAGATTAATCGGCGAAAAGGAAGGGAATTACTCGGGGAAGCGAAATCGATGGGGATCTGGCTCAGATCCGGAGGTAGCGCGGGAGGAGAGAGCGTACCTTGGCGGTGAAGGTGATGTTCTCGAGCTGGCAGTTCCAGTTGTCCTCGCACTCGACCATGGACCCCCGGTACACCTCACCGGTCTTGAGCTCCACCGTCACCACGTGCCCCGCCGCCTCGTGGAGCAGCTTCACCGGGATTCCCAGACTCCGGCTCATCTTCCCTTCCCCGTCGTCCTCCTCTCTCTCTCCCTCTTGCCCCTCCTCTCCGCGCCGCTAAAACCCCAGCTCGTGGAAAAAGCAGGCGGCACTAGACGAAGCGGAGGCGGCGAAGTGGGAGGAGGAAGGGCAAGAAAAATAAAGAGGCAGGCTTGCTTGGATCATACTGGGCCGTTTGGTCACAAGACCCGACCCAAAAATGAAAACGGGAGCCCGGCCCAAGTCGCCGCGAAAAACGACCGCACCGAATCGCTTGGCGATGAAGGCAGCATGCCCGAAAGAAACAGATGCGACGCGGCTTCAATCTACCTGTCCGTCCGCTCACCTAGAACTAGAAGCCGAACACGCCCGAACCAACTGTCCAACTCCCACATTCATTTCGCTCCCCACGCGTACGAACTCGCAGATCGGAGAGATAGACCGAGGCGGCCGCGGAGTTGCCTCCCCCTCTTCCTTCCTTCCCCCCGTTCGCGCGAGAAGCTTCTGGAGTGTTCCAGTCGAGCGGGCCTCCGATGGCGCTGCAGTGGATGATCCTGGCGTGCGTGGTGGCGGTGGAGGCGGCGGTGGCTGCGCTGGTCACGCTCCCGGCGCCCCGCGCCGTGAGGGGCCAGATCGTCGCGCTGACGTCCTTACTCCTGCAGCCCATGGCCAGCGTGATACCCTTCGCTGCCTTCCAGCTCCTCGGTGCGTGCGTGGCCCCTGTCTCCCCGACCTTCTGCAGTTCTGCTGGTGCTGTACTGCTGTTGACGCCTTTCAGACTCTGATTGGTTAGCTTTTTTCTGATGTGAGTGCAGATATCTACTGGAAGAAGGAGCACAGGCTGATGTGCACCTCGGAGATTTGCACCGCCGAGGAGCGCATCCGTTTCGAGAAATCCGTGAGTGGTCGATTTTCTTTGTGTGTTTAGATTTGTTTGCTGTTTTTAGGGTTTTGGTTTTCCTACTTAGCTTTTTAAGTCTAAAATGTGTTAAGTAGCTGGTTCTCCCCCATAGAGAGGGCTAGATGTTTAGTCGGGCTATATTGATTCTATTTTCTTGGCATCTAGTACTTTGAAAAACACCACTGGTAGTATAGAGAAAAAATTGAAGTATGGAAGATTTAGAAATGGTTATGGCTGGATTACTGAAGTATTGGCAATACACATAGAGCTGGTTTAGAAAGTGTGGCTATTGAGGACTCATGAAGTGGCCCGATCAGATCTTATTATGATTTTTTTGAAAGGTTTAGTGTTGCTAGTACCTTCAATTTGATATGCCAGGTAGTAATATGATTACTCCCCAAATTTTAAATGGCTCTGGCAAGAAGTGGATTTTTTTATATTTTTGAACACAAGTTAGAGAACCAGAAACTAGGAACAAGATGCAGAGGAAAAATTTTGGATTGGGGTAACAGAGGAAACGAATGCACTCTTGTGTTATAGACACATAACCTATTATCCTTCATGCATAAGCCCACTATGCAAGTGACAGACAACATGATACAGATGAGCTTCACCTATTAGCTTACTTTTTGTAAAGGAACTTCAGGTTTTCTCTTATGCTAGAACCATGTTACTATATATCATCAAAGATATGTTCATTTGCAGCCAACTTAACTAAGGTCACCATTTCTTAAAAGGACGCCGCTCTTCCTAAACATTTGCACTATTCCATCATTCATTCTGTCCTGTGAGGTTGGAATATCTGTGTTAAGAACTTTTTTCTCGAACACGCAGGAGAGCTGCGTATCAATATATTAAGAAGAAAAGGGTTTATGTAAACCCAAAAAATACAGCACAGGTTTTTAGGGCAAACCTGTACAGAAACCCCTTACACTATCTGAAATAGGAACCTTCTATATAGCACCAAGACCCAAAATCTAGACCAAGGACCCCAACTGCTCTTGTGAGGGCACTAGGGTGAGGAGATGTGAAATTCCTCGAGCCCCAGCCATACACCACAAGTGCATATCATCTCTTATGGAAGACTGGACAGTATTCACATCAGGTGGCAGTCCGTCGAAGACACAACGATTGCGATGTCTGTGTTAAGAACTTTGAAGTTTATATACCTTCCATCCCATATAATATGCAGGTTGCATGATAATTACCATTGTTGAGGCACCTTTTGGGCTAAACTTCTCCTCAGTATCTGAAATGCTCTTGTGTATTGCAGAAGAGTAAGGCCCAATGAAGTCGGTAGTGCATAATACACTTTTTTTTTCCTTTAGGAGGAATGATAAATGGGTCTTGTTCTACTAGGAAAGGGAAACCATTGTGGAGCATGACTGGTGCATTTCAATCATGTATCAATTTAAGGAACTAGGTGCACCTGAGGCAGAAGTATCGCGCTGGAGTAATGTTAGGCACAAAATAATAGCGGGTATCCCCTTTATTTTATAGATTGACAAATTGAAACATTAAGTCAGCATTTGCAAATCCATTATCCATACACTGTGCACAGGATATTCTATAATGTTACATCTGCAGAAAGAACGCGATTTTTGTTAACCTTCCATAAAGTAACCCACCTTTAAAAAATAGGTGTGTATGGTGAGAGTTGGCCCCTTGCCCACTCATCCTTCCCTGCTCATTGGTATCTTTCCATTTCTTTGAACATCTGTAGTTATAACATTTACTTTCTTATGCACAGAATTAACTTTTGTGGAACTTCTGTCGGGTTTAGTATCCACTCAAATAATTTTCACATGTTTGATTTATTTGCTCCCATGTTTTCTGGTTTTGTGCCTTGTGAGTGTGATTCTGGGCTGTATTATATTATCATTACAGGGATTCCCCCTTACCTTTAGAAGTTATGAACTTATAGCCAATAATCTTATGCATGCCAAGAAATCGTATTGCCGTGTTTTATAGGAAGGAAGCTGTAATATTATTTTTTCTTTGTTTCTTCTGTGTCTCAATGATGATTTTTCTTACGCAGATGTTCAAAGCACAGAGGAATGTCATACTATGTGTTTCAGCATGCCTCCTTTATTGGTAAGCTTCTCATCTGCAGAATCTGATTAGCAGACTTTCCATGAGTGTCCATTTATACTAATTTATTTCTTTTTTTTACTTTGCTACAGGTGCATTTATCGTGTTGTCAAGTACAACAAGGATATTAAGGCATTGGAAGAGACTGAGAAGCGCCTCAAGGAAGAGTAGATCTATTGTATTTCAAGGTTAGTGTGATTCAGCGCATAGTAGGTTTTGCCTTAGTGATTGGTTCAATGTTAATTTAATAATACTTTCATAAAAAAATAAAATCAGCACTTGAATTGTTGGTCAACCCAGACTTTAAAGATTTAGTCACTGGGTTTTACTGGAGTGGATTTGCTGAAATTAATAAATGGGAACATAGGTATAGGTCATGCTGAAACTGGAAGTTGTCCACCTAATTGTTGTGCTCCAGCTATGAAGCCAAGAATGCATATATGTCTTTCATTTCCACTAGAAGTTTTTGTGCTTCTGAATTATGATTGGTTTGATCTACGTTTATGAATCTGCCTATTATGCAATCCACTGAGCCCCATCATCCTCGTCTCTTGTTTTTACTTTCTTTTTATACCAATATGGTATAACTGCTAGCTAGTGCTTGTATCTTAGCCTCAGTAAAGCAGGAGCATGGCATACATGATAACAGCAGCATCTTTTGGATGTATTAATGGAATTCTTGAACTATGCTTACCCTTGCTCTGGTGAGCAAGCAAATTCTTCCCCTATGGGGCCCTCCACCTAAGCAGTGGGGTCAATTTGTTTTAGCCTGTCTTCCCGACCTGCTGAGGAGTAGCTGCCAGGTTCCAGTGTTCCATAAATTTTTATCAGTGTTCGGATATGATCTCCATTGTGTTTAATTTTTTTGTAATTTGATCACCATGTGTTCTTCATTCTATTATTCTTTGATTTCAGTTTGTAGTTGTCAACAAATGGACGAGTTACATTTTTTCCTTCCTTAACTTGATGCAGGTGGATCATGTGGTGTTCCTAGCCTTCAGAAGATGTGTTAAGATCATAGTTCCATAGGATTTCTGTTGTATAGTGTCCTCGTTGGAGCAAAGAAGAGAATTTCATGCTGTTTCGGCACAAATCTTAAGTATCAGTGTTATTTGGTCGTTTAACTTAAGACGATGGTTACTGTGGGCATTTTTAGCATCGCTTGTTCATCAACAGTTCAAACATTTTCCAGAAGTTGTCAGAACATCCGTATACTGGGCCTTGTCTTGGTCTTGCATGTTGAACTAGTCTGGTATTTTGTTTAGAATTGTATTTAGGCACGAAGACCCTGAAACTTATCTTGCTGTCAAAGTTTCCAGCAGTTGAACTAAGACCCGGTCGCAAACCTACGATGAATGGTGTATTATTACTGTTGCAATAAGAAAATGGGAATAGATGCCCGTGTCCTAGGTCGGGTGTTGCCGTCTGCTGTTCTTCGATGGTCAGGTCAGACTGTGTGACTCGCGGCTCTTGGACGCCTCTATGGTCGTCTGTTTGCTCCTCTATGGGCAAAAGCTGAAGTGGTATCATAACGTATCGCGTAAAAACTTTGCTTTTGCTATATGCTGTTACTTCAGACAAAAGTTTGATGGGTCATTCCAAATGTGAACTGATCGACACAGAAACGACAATCTAAGACGGCATTGCCGCGCCGGTGGCGAGGTATTCCAGGCTACTGCGCTCGCGTTCGGCCCACGCCTACTTCAGCGAGGCCTCTTCAAACTCGTCGGCATCTTCCTCACGACGATGCCATGCGGCCCTCGTCACGCGGCCGCTCGGTGCGCTCGGGCAGGAGCTAGGCGAATCCATGGCCCGCCGCCCTCTCGTCGTTCCGGCCTCTCACGATCACCTCGCCCGCGCAGCACGACTCGCGTCCGTCTCTGATGCGAACTTCTCTGATCTGGACTCGTAGGCGCGCACCAGGCCGGCCGCGCGTACCAACCGGAGCCCGGGCCGGGCCTCAATGCTCCGCGCCAGATACGCTACGACATGGCTGCCGGTGTTCTTGTTGGTGACGGAGCGCGGCGATCGAAGTTCCTGGAGCACGGCCGTTTCCCACACGTGCGCGTACGCAGCTTAGGAAGCAGCCGATACTTAGCTGGTTATAAGTCAACTCGCAAAGTCCGACGAGATTAGCTATAGGATCAACTTCTACGGGTTTGCTAAATTTAGGCAATGGAAAAGCAGGGGCCAGCCTAACCATGGTGGTTGACATGCCAACGAGGTATTCACTGCCCACGGATTGGGAAGGGTCAAGGCAAGGGCGAGAGGTGAATACCGTACCTCAGTGGATCTAGGTTGGCGCAGTAGTTCGTGGTAGGAAATGGAAGTAGGGGTAACCGGGTAGGGAACATCCCCAAAAGACCACTTTCATTCATCAAAATTAACAGAAAACGAGTCTAGAAACAAAAAAAATTAAATCATACAGGTAGACAAAAGTATATATAGAAATAAGCATGTCTTCACAGCGGCTCAAGTATATATAGAAATGTGTTGCCTGCAAAGACGTAGAAGTTGCAGCCCACTTGGAACTATCTCACCCCTTCAGGTTTGTTTTCTTTTTGCAAAATAGCCGAACATTCCAATTAAAAGGAACCATGAAGCGAACCTAGCGGATCAATTGAGGTCCTGTTTGGTTAGGCTTTAGACCTGTTTAGTCCCTCTTTTTTTTACCCCTTTTAATCCCTAAGCTTCCAAATAAAGGGACTAAATGGCGACTAAAGGGATTGGTCATCTAGTCCCTTATGGGTGACTAAAGGGGACTAAAGCCTCAGGAGGACACCTTCTGATTCTTATTATTGCCTTGTTCCCGACCCGTTCCTTATTTATTTTATGCATTGATTAGGAGTATTTTGATCTTTATTCATCTGCTTTAATAGCCTTTAGTCCCTGGATTCAAACAGGGTAGGCACGAAAGTTTAGTCCCTTTAGTACAGGGACTAAAGGAACCAACCAGGTACTGATTGGGGTAAAACCATTACTCGATATGTATATGTATGTAATGTATATTTAACATCATGGGCATTAAATATTAGTCTACTATTTAAAAAGATATAATTACATAAAATTTTAAAAGATGAAGTGGTGCATATGCCCCGCTACACATACACCTATACTTCGCGGTATGGTACTACTCTAGGTCCATAGGAACGTTCATAGTTTATGCTTAACTTCACCGTATTCTCTTTTCTCTTTTCAGTCACTAGTAAATTAAGAGATATTAGAGACTTATGAATTCATCACATTTGAGGCCGACTTGTAATTCGTACGTAATAAATATACTATAATTATTTCAGTTACTCGGGATTTGGCTCCCAAATAGCACTGGTGACTGGAATTCATACACAGGGAAATGAGTGGCCACTTAAATTCCCCTCCGGGATTTTTCCTAGCATATAGTTAGGACTGCCCATGAATGATCTCACACGTTCCGTCTACAAATTCGATGTACCACGCCAAAATTAAATACTATTTTACATTATCTATATTAATTCTCACAAAATACACTCAAAAGTAAAGAAATCTTATAAACTAAAAAACACACGTTCCTGATCTCCCTTCTTCTTCCTCACGTTTACGGCGGATCCTTACGAGATGCCAGCTCCTATCCTACCTGTTGTGATAACCATGGCAAGATCTTAGATATCTTTCTCTTCCCTTCTTTTTCATGGACGAAGGAGGAGAAGGATCATTCGATCTGATCAGGTGAGATTTTCTTCGGTCTCTCTCTCTCCCCGTTCTCTTCCATATCATAGGACATAGGAGGAAAAAAAGATCAATCTAATCCGGAATGAGTTGTAGTCAGAGATGCATACGGCCTTCATAGAGAGTTGTGATGTTGTGCATGCTAGCATGGTCGTGCTTGCTGCTGTCGCTGGTTTCGCAGCTATGCAGTTCACTAACGTCACTTGCCACGTTGATCGATCTGAGAATATTTGGACTCTGGGTTGTTCTAATGACAGCTATGAATCTATATGCAGGTAAGCGCTAGCTGCATGATGCTAGCACATGAGCACAGCACTACAGGCTGAAACTCTTGCTGCAAAACGAGTCGTCGGCTGACAGCCTACGATGTATATTAGAGATATAAGCCTTCAATTAAATTCTGAATTCTAGGAGTTAATGCCGAACAACCTTATTGGGACAAGTTACTGCATGCACAACAAGTACGCCAACATCAAGTGATGCAGGTGCTTTGGTGTACTAAGTTTTTGTACCACATCTCATCCTGAATAACAGACAAGTAAAGCTCACCATGCATCACAAATTGAAGAACACCAAATTCATTTGCCATGTCTCTATGTACCTATTCGTCGGTATGGTTAATTGATCGCACGCCATGCAGAGAAGACCCAAGATGGATGGCAAGGACGAAGGAGGCTCATTAAGCTTTGCTTCAGATGAGGCCATGGGTATGTATGCACTCAGTCGCTATACCCACAATCTGCATCATCATGTCATCCATGCAAAGGTTACTTCTACTAAGTGGCCATGGCTGCATGTGGGTGCCGTATGCAGCCTCCTATGTACATGGTTCTATACTATAATTAATTCCAAAATTAATGAATTAGTAAAAACGTCCTAGATGCGTACATGTATCGTTCAATACCCAAAATTGTTCTATGAACCACTTGACCAGAAATTTATATATAGAGACATGTACAAACGGCTAACTAAACTATGATAGTATGTATATTCGTACCACTCTGGCTTAGTGAGAATGACTTAAAGAATGAGCAGTCCCCGATACATGGAAAAACAGACTTCTCACTACTATATATAAATATATAGGAATAAAAAATATATAGGAGTGTGTTTTCCTTATGTAATTGTCTGCTTTTTTAATTCTTATGAAGACTTTGGCTTCAGGATTATTCATATAGGTTTCTAAATCAATCATTATTTTTAACTACACAACCCATTTGATTGATGACTAAATATTTAAGTGAAAAATAGAAAATTCACGCATACATCTGAGGTAGACTATAACCTAGCTACATGTGTGCGGAAATATTTGTTACTGAAATAAACATACATGTTAAAACCTGAAATGAGCCATAGCTACTTATAAACACAACTGATGTGTCTTAGGCAGGCCAAACAAATATGTACCATCATAGCAACAAAACAAAAATGTTAGGGAAGCCAAAATTGAGATGAAGTTGCATAAAGAGTAATTAGCAACTAAAGCGTATCACATTCGGATAAAGGTATACGAAAAAATATCTATATGAGTGAGAGGGAAAAATAAGAAATTTTAATTGGTTATGGACCCATATTTTTCTATAAATTTGTAATAACTATCTCTCTTAAAATTACTGGCCCGTTTGACGAACTAGTCGACTTCGATACAAAACCGTGCCACTGAGTGGTGGGCAGGCGCTATCTGCTTCACGGAAAACGTGAAAACGACAGGTGAATTTGATGTGAACCTCGTCGAGCTTCTGCCACAGGGAACACGGAGGGGCCGCCCTGCTGCTTGCATCAGAAACCGGCGGGGCGTACGCCGGCCGGAAACGCGACGACGACCCCGTCTTCCTCGGAAACACGCGTACGGCGTACCGACGAAACCGTGTTCCCTCCTCATCGCGTCGAAAGAGAGGAAGAAAAAAACGCGCAGATCACACGCACGCTGGTCGGCTGGACGACGGAGTGGTAGGAGCTCCGAAGCGGGCAGGCATACCCTCCCGTCCGCCGTGTGATTGCGAATCAAAGCTGGTATGTATATAATGTGTGTGAACGCTTATGCTAACCAAATCCTTGCATCGTACCAGTAGACAACAGATAAACAATTAACCAGTACGACGTGTGTGCCCCTGCCCCTAGAATGGAAACTCTCACTAAGGAAAACAAAGAGCAAAAAACGTTGCTACTACCCGAAACTATATAAAAATCCAGATTTTTCGTTGCATGTTTTGGTCGCAGAATGGGTGCAGATACAGAATAACTTATGTGGCCAGAGGAGCGCGTGTGGGTACCGGAACATGACAGCAACTGAAGGACGCCGCGTCAGTCTTAGTTAAAAAGAACTGAAAACGGCGTCCGGTCTGAACCTACTTCCCATCGGAGACCGGGGATTGACCCATCCATCAACCGTTCCACAGCTCAAACAAACTCGTACTAGGAATATCAATAAAAACCAGAAGGGGCCAAACATTCAATATATCTAGTGGACGTTCAGATGGGAGAATTTGAACGTTAGGTAAAATTTGCCTGCATTTGATTTCCACAGAGCTGATTGGACCAAGAATATAATGGCTGAATGGGAACACGAGGGAGGCATGAACTGGCTGCCCTGCCATGGGGACTATTTGTCAATTAAACAGGTTTAATTATAATGTCCTCAAGTGTTGGAAGGCAGTGAGGTTGGTGCTTCCAGTAGTGTGTGCCTGTTTGATTTTAAATTTGTTTGGCCTTTATGTATATAGGACTTCTAGAATGAGGAGCAGGTACCGTACGCTGGTCTTCAGCTGACATGCTTCTAGAGAAAGAATGCAGACATTAGGAAATAGTTTCAGCTGAAATATCGTCATGGAGACACTGTTCTTTGAGCAAGGCGGGTGCGTGCGTGCTTGCTCGATCTCCAATTTTTGGCGCTTGTATGACTTCTAGAATGAGGAGACGGTGTTGTTAGTCTTCATCTGACAGCTGACATGCTTCTAGAAAAAAAATGCTGCCATGAAGATATACTTCCAAAAATACCATTGCAAAGGAAACTGTTATCATTCTAGCAAATGCTTTCATAGGATGCAGGAATTCAGAGTAACTTCATTACGGACTTTAGAACCTCTTGCCCTGGATAACATGCACATTTTTAGTACAATTTTGAACGTCCAGCCGTAGATAACATGCTTACGTTTAGCAGATAATCGCATAGTAGTTCAGTGCTGTAAAGCAAAAGCGAAAGGGCCTCTTCAAGATTTTAATACAGCTGCTAACTTTGAATGGAGCAGTGCTGGAAGGATTTCAGTGGTGGCTTTTGTCTGAGTTGCTTTCAGGCACTCCACATGGGCAGGAAAAGATCAAAAGATAGCTCTAGTTTGGAGGTATCTTTCTGCCAGTTTTAGGAGAACCTGTGATTTGACCTGTTACTACTTGTATGAGTTTCTAGACCAGCTCACTTGGTTTGAGCAGTTCTTTGTTAGTGACTACACGTGGTGATGTGACGAACTGCTGCACTCTTTGAACAGCTCTTCCAGAGAGTTCACTACAAGTTACTGCCTACAATTATGGATGGTTATACGTAACAGAGTTACACAAATTTCTGGTCGCAGTTCCTCAGGGAGACGTTCTCGAAAAAAAAATCATCGGGGAGACCTGAGACTGTGACATGCTTTTGGAGTTCAAACGTGATGATGGGAGCCAAGTTTTTTCAGACCGAAAGAGTGTTAGGATTCGAAATGGCGCCGGCGCCGGATCCGGTTCGGCAGACTTATTTGATGATTCGCAACGAAAATCGCCGTACCGTGCACAAGAGTGCTGAGAAGAGTGCCATTGCTGACAAGGTAGCAGCGCACAGTTGATGACTGGGACTTTGAATTGTTCAAGCTCCAACTTTCACCATGGAATGGTCCCGGCTTCTAGTGTTTGGTAAAACGGGTTTGCTGTAATCAACCTGTCAATGTTTATGAATTTGAAATGCTTGCGTGAATTACGATCAGGTACTAATCGAGACCGATGACACACACACACAAACTTGTATGGCAGAATGAAGCTGCTATTCTGGACTGACTCCGAACTGGTCCGAAGTCTGAATTAGGAAAGCTAGACCGGTGGATGAGCTCCATCCATCCACACAAGATCATACACGTGTTCTTTCTTCCTACTATTAAATTCCACAAAGAATTCTAAAAAATCAAATTAATTTCAGCCGGTTTCGAATTTTATACGTGATCCCAACCCAAATATGGCCTGAAAACGCTAGACCTGTCGGATCTGCCAAAAAGGAAAAAGGACCGTGACGGCTGGCACCTAACTAAAGCCAGCGCGCGTTAAGGCATTACCGACCGTTTCTTCCCTCCCCCGCGGTTTATACACACATTCAAACATGCGTTCAACGTCAACGTTCCAATTCAAACCCTTTACCCGTCCGTTGCCTTCCCTCCCTATTTGAACCCGCCTTCCACCTCCAGCCCCCCACCCAGTCTTCGCATTGAACGCTTCACACCTCACCCACCAAGAGAACAACCCAGCACGCCTCTCCAAGAACTCATCGTCCAAGCCCCTGACCTTCTAGCTCATCCCGCTGGTCTCGATGGCGCTGCTGGCGCGGAGAGCACGGAGGGCGGTCACCAAGGCGGTGTCCCTCGGCGCCGGCGCCGGCGGCGTGGAGCTGGCGATCCCGGCGCACTTCCGGTGCCCGATCTCGCTGGACCTCATGCGGGACCCCGTCACGGCGCCGACGGGGATCACCTACGACCGGGAGAGCATCGAGGCCTGGCTGGACACGGGCCGCGCCACCTGCCCCGTTACCCACGCGCCGCTCCGCCACGAGGACCTCGTCCCCAACCACGCCATCCGCCGGGTCATCCAGGACTGGTGCGTCGCCAACCGCTCCCGCGGCGTCGAGCGGATCCCCACGCCCAAGATCCCTGTCACGCCCGTCCAGGCCTCCGAGCTCCTCTTCGACCTCGCCGGGGCCGCGCGCCGGCGAGACGCCGTGCCGCGGTGCGCCGAGGTGGTCGCCAGGATAAAGGCACTCGCGAGGGACAGCGAGCGGAACAGGCGATGCTTCGCGTCCATCGGCACGGGCCGCGCGCTCGCCGCCGCGTTCAAGTCGCTCGCTTCCGCCGCTGACACCGCGCCGGCGGGGCGCGTCCTCGAGGACATACTGGCGGCATTGGTCTGCATGATGCCGCTGGACGAGGAGGCCGCCGCGACACTGGGCTCGCCGAGCTCGCTGGGGTCTCTGGTCGCCATTGCGGAGAGCGGGAGCTTGGCGGGGAGGATGAACGCCGTGCTGGCGATCAAGGAGGTCGTCTCGTGCGACGGAGCGTTCGTGGATTTGAGCAGGAAGTTGGACGAGATTGTGGACGCGCTGGTCAAGATCATCAAGGCTCCCATCTGCCCGCAGGCCACCAAGGCCGCCATGGTCGCCACCTACCACCTGGCGCGGTCCGACGAGCGCGTCGCGGCGCGCCTCGCCACCGCCGGGCTCGTCCCCGTGCTCGTCGAGGCCCTCGTCGAGGCCGACAAGAGCATGTCCGAGAAGGCGCTGGCGGTTCTCGACGCGGTGCTCGCGTCGGAGGAAGGCCGCGAGAGCGCACGTGCGCACGCGCTCGCCGTGCCCGTGCTGGTCAAGAAGATGTTCCGCGTGTCCGACCTGGCCACCGAGCTCGCCGTGTCGGCGATGTGGCGGCTCGGCAGGGCGCCCCGCGACGGGGAGGAGGACGATGAGGTGACGCGGTGCCTTGTCGAGGCGCTGCGGGTTGGCGCGTTCCAGAAGCTGCTCCTCCTCTTGCAGGTCGGTTGCAGGGATGCAACCAAGGAGAAGGCCACCGAGCTGCTCAAGATGCTCAACAAGTACAAGGGCGTAGGCGAATGTGTCGATGCTGGGGATTTCAGAGGGCTCAATAAGCTGTCGGCCTAAATCGGGAGGAACTTGATGTACAAAAAGTGGATACTGTAAAAAAGAGAGATGTAACCTGTAAGTAGATAGGATAGTTGCAATTTTGTTGGACATGCTTCCATGCTATTTCAGCAGCTTAGGTTCAAACTGAAAATATTGATTTTCTTTTCCTTTTGTGAAGAACTTGTAAGTTTCTTTTAACATATTTTAAGGGGAGCAATATAATGTCATGCTATCTGAAGAAAATTCTAGAGAAACCAGATCAGAAAATTCTAGAGAAACCAGATCTAAATTCTAAACTACTGAACTGATTTGCATCAACTAGAACTTTCTTAGGACCTCATGCTTGAAATGTGGGGTGGCTCATGCTTGTAAAGTTGGTTTTAGCTAAGTGAGGCTAAAGACCTTTTTCAGTACATGCCACTGATACACTGTGTGCACCTAGTTTTGAATCGTATGCTAATCAACATCATGTCGCCAATTACGGATAAATTATAGATTACGGATGATCATTAGTTATCACTAAAAATTGTCATGAAAGGATGTGCATGGCTAATTTGTGCCTAACTGTAACATGCTGTCACATTTTGTTATTGTCTGGGTGAAACTTTAGATCACATTTGCCCTGTAATCCGAACCTTCAGTGGAACATGACTCCGAGTGCAATAATTATCTCATGACCCTTTTTTTCCAACTTTCATATCGTCCATAGACTTGATCCGTCATTCTTCTCCATCTGTCCCTGGCGAGATTTACGTCTTATGGGCAGGATTTACCAGTCCTAGAGGAAACCTAAGTGAAGTTAGCAGCACAACGTGGTAAGCGGTCGGCGCCTCGGCAGGGCCCTGCCCGCCTTGATGATGGTAGATGGTTGGGTGGGTTGGGCTAGATCGCTAGAGGCAGGGATAACGATCCTCACGACCTCATGGTGGTTAGATACTTAGATGGAGTCGAGCAGTGGAATGACCAAAGGCCGCTGGATGTTGTGACAGACCCTCATCTCGCGTCTTACTAAATCCGTTCCATCTCATCATACCATGCAAAACACAAGCAATCAGACAGAGCCATGTCCAAGGGCGATGCGTCAAATGAATCCGACTCCGTCCTCACTTCCAATATTACGTACATATATGAGAGCAGGAAAAAGAAAAATACCACGCCATTCCCAAAAGCATAACTGGTAGTCTGATAATAACCAAAGCATAACTTATAACCAAACGTCTCGACCCTTTTACCATGAATTTGAAAGAGTAATTATTAGGTCAGCGCTATGAATTTGCTACGAAGTATATATTCTTGCGATTTATTTTTTTTCCCTTGTGAATTCTTACAGCATCATCCATAGATTTGTCGAAACCATCCGTTTCGCTCAATGCATGTGTTTTTTGTTCTATATCCGTAGTGTGTTCTGTTCGCTCGACATTCGTTCTAGTCGTGCCTTGGAAGTTGGACTATTCCGCAGCAACGCTAGTCCATTGTATCCGCCTAGACGCACGAACAGTCCTCACCTTTGAAAACCTCAGTTCAAGCTTGGACCGATCGACGGAGTAGTAAAACGTGACCAGGTTGACCCTACACCGACCGAACTTGACCCAGACCAGCCTCTACCTGTACGCCGGCCGGGCCCCATCCAGATCTTTGACCTCCGGTTCTCTCTGCCCGAGCTCGTACGTGTCCGGCGGCTTGCTTGTTTCGTAGCAGCACTTCGTTTGTCTTGGGTTTTTGAGGAGGAATTAGGGGACAAACAGCAGGATAACCAGAATAGATTCAGATCAGAGTAGCAGGAAGAGGAAGCTTAGAGGAAAATGTTTATGTTTATCTCTCCAAAAGATCCTCTCCCCTCCTCTCTCCACAGCAGGATATAAAAGCTACACACACGCGCACACCGCTCACTCAGTTACATGTGCTTGGCCCTCGTCTGTGCGTGCAAGCACTGCGATCCACTCCGGACCAGCCCATCTTGTGTTGGGCTTCTTCCTCCATGTACTTGTTCGCGGCCCAGGAAGCGATTCACCTTCTTTAGCAGCACTAACAGTTTTACAGCGACTTCCACGACTTGCGTCACGCGGTCACGCCGACGCCGAAGCTTGGCGCCTTGGCGGATTGGCGCCCGCGCCGTCCTGATCGTTGGACACCGCCGGCAGTGTGGCGTGCTGATGAGTGATGAAGCGCGACGTGAAACGCCTGAGGTGCTGGGATGGTAAATTTTGCGCAGTGCATAGCACCCTGGGTAGTGCTCTAAGGTAGGACCCACACCTGAGGTGCTAGGGTGGTAAATTTTGCTCCAGCGTTTAGCAACCTGTGTGGGACCCACGGAACTAGATAAGAAAAATAAAAAAACTCCCTTGCTCTCCCACATGCCTGCCTTCCTCCTCCGTCCGTTCATTCTGTTTCTTCGTCCGTTCCGGAACGCCGCCGATCCAAAATTCCAAATCTATCATTAGTGTTCTTTGTCCATAGCAGATGGCTCAAATCGATTGCTCTCGATCCCCTCTTCCAGATCCACTTGGTTTGCATTTGGGTTGGCAGGCTCACGTGGTCTTTTTGGAAAAAGAAAGAAGCAGGGGATAGAAGAATGGGCTCCGATTTGTTTTGCTTTATCGAGCAAATCAGAGGGAACGGCCTCGCGCTCGTCTTGGCGTGGTGAATGCGCAGCTTGCGGATGTGTCCGGAGCAGAGGAGGTGGGGACGACCGCTAGCCAGGGCCGGTCGATTTGGGAGACCCAGCGCGAAAGTAAAACTTGGGACCCTTTAATATAAACATTATACAAATATATATAAAATGTTACTAATAAATACTTACATTGTTATCATCGACGTTGATGTTAACATTTTCTTCATGATTCCTATTAGTTGGTTTATCCGCAACAATTATTACCAACTCATCGGGGTTCGTCGAAACGTCCGTATTACTCTCAGGGCTCAGATAACTCTTGCAAAATTTATCCATAGCTCATCTCTGTGATTCTATCAACTCATCCACACGTCTTTTTCTTTCCTTTTTCTCACAGCCTGATTCATATTTTCTAGGCGACATGATATCCCACAGTGCTGAAATTATTATAAATATACAATAGTTATAAATTAGTTGAAATTAAATAATTTATGATAGTAAATTAATAATTAATGGTATGAAAAATTAGCAATCGTATGGTGTACATGGGTGCCGACGCAATTGAACATGAACAACCTGATCTCGTGCGACAAAGTCAAACAGTAACCTGGAATAATACACGCACGAGAGGATCACGCGCATGCGCGGGACGACGGGAGTGCAACTGTCGGGCGCAGGCGCGCAGCATGGCAGCAGGCAGAGCAACTTTTGGCGTGGCGGCAGCCCTAGCCCCTAGGCGGCGCTACGGCGTATGCGATCTATTCGCGTGTGCGTCGCGTTTCCCTGTTCGACTGCCTCATCCTTTAGGCTTGACACCTGGGGGTGGGGCCCGTACTAATCTGCAGCCTTGCAGGCTTTTGTTTGTTGTTTCGACGTTTCGTTTCTTCCTACTCCTGGGGGCCTCCGGTTGTATTCAGGTCTGGTTGTATTGTTGCCTGTTGGGCCTGTCAGTGTGTCACCTGTGCGCTGGGCGTTCTGGGCGCTGCCTAGGTGCTCCTGCACACGCCTGACACCTAGGGGTGGGGCCCCTGGGATTTGGGGGCCCTAGGCAGCCGCCCCTCCTGCCTCCCAGGGCCAGCCCTGCCACTAGCGTGGCTAGAAGCAAGTGGAGCTCACTCGCGGGGCAGCGGCGCTCGCGTCCATACGCGCTCGGGGGAGGGAAGGGTCCCCGGCGAGCCCCAACAGCTGGAGGAGCCACCGGCGGCTCTACGGACGGGCGCCGTTAGGAGATCATTGAACGCTGCAGCCGCGGCATGGGTAGACCATGGTTGGCGCCATCGTCGTCCGAGGCTGAGGAGGAGCCTGAGGAGAGGATGCAGAAAGAACTTTTTAATCAAGGCACGAGTGCAAAATTGAGCACCAAGTGCTGGGATAGCACCGGATAAAAGATTCTCTCCAATGTATGGCACCCTCTCAGCTGTTCTCTCTCTTGCTAGCAAGAATAACTCCAAGACAGGTACGACTGTAGCAAGTACAAGAACAAGGACAAGGACGACACCAAGAGAAGAAGGAGCACCGCAAGAAGGTCAAAGCGCGCGCCTTCATCACCTCTCTCAGCGACGTCAATTCCGACACCGACGACCACACTGACTCAAGCTCAAGTGAGGAGGACGACAACCACAAGACGAAGAAGAAGGATGGCAAGAACTTCAATGGCCTCTGCTTCTACTTCGGCAAGAACCGCGACGGGTACTGCGTCATGGCCCTCAACGCCGACAACAAGAAGGATAGCAAGGAAAGTGACTCCGACTCGGAAACAGAGGTAAAGCCCACTTCTGAACAACTTACCTTAGAAGTAGAGGAACTCAATGATTGCTTGCTAAATCAAGATAAGTTGCTTAAAAAGACTGCTCGTGAACGAATTGAGCTTAAGACTAAGTTGGAGAGTGCTTTGATTGAAATAGATATGCTTAAATCTGCTCCTACTATTTCTGATGTTGTTGATTGCGATGAATGTGCTGTTCACAAGGCTAGTATAGCTTCTTTGCAATCTAAGCATGCTTTGCTTGTAGATGAACTTGATTTGACTAGGGCTGCTTTAGATGAAGTTAAAACTAGACATGTTTTACTTGGTGCTTGCAAATCTTGCCCAGCTTTACAAATTCAACTTGATAATGCATGTGCTAAGATTAAAGCTCTTGATAAATCTGATTTAATTGCTAAATCCAAAGTTCCTGAATGCACAAAATTTCATGAATTTAAACATGCTTTGCAAAATACTGAGGATGAAAATTACTACTTGTGCACTGTTCTCAGTTGGGTGTCGAGTAGGGAACCTCAGTTGGGTATGATGATTCAGGAGTTTAAGGTGGCTGATGGTTTTGTAATTGGGAATATGATCAAGCAGTGCAGATTTGATGGGTTGTATGAGAAGGTTTTTGATGGATTATATGAGAAGGTTTTTGATGGGTTGTATGAGAAGGTTGGTCAGTGTAGTGGTGAGAGAAACACAAGCAACTTCCACCCCTTGTGAGTCACCCAAGCTGAGTGGAGAGCAACATAACCCAGATTGTGAGGAAAAACCTATAGAGTGTGTTAAAGATGGAGTGTTCATTGAAATACCACCAAAAGTTCCAAAGAAAACCATCTTGGTGGAAAAATCCAATCACCTCAGAAACAAGCTTGACACACTCCCTGATATGGCTTTGAAGCATCCTCCACCAAAATCCCAAGCCAAATCACAACCAAGAATGAACACTCAACCCAAAGCTAATCCACAGCTGAAAGTTAACCCTCAACCCAAAGCTAACCCACAGCCAAAACAATCAATTCGGTTTCACTGTGAGTACTGTAAAAGGGAGGGTCATCTTGAGAAGTTTTATTTTCGAAAGAAGAAAGCTTTGAGGTGTGAGCGTGCGTGGGGCAACAAGGATATGTACCACCCCTCTCATGGTGTACATGCGCCTAGAACAACTCCTCCACCTCGTCGTGTGGATAGTGTGCATTCAAATCCTTCTTGGAGGTTTGCCAGCCATGCTCCTCGTCATGATCAATATGACTTAGGACAGCATGGTCGTGGCTTTGAGTCTCAGAGGCACAACAGACCACAATTTCCCCCTCGTGGTGGCCGTAGTCCTGTAGTAAGATGAGAGATGGTTGATTTTGCTAACCCCACTCTTGAGAAAATGGTTCGACACTGGTATTCTACTTGTTTTACTAACCCCAATATTGAGACATTTGCTCATCCTTAGTCTCCTTTTTGTTGAGCAGGTCGGAGGCTTGGAGAAGACACGGCTCATTGATTCCGATTGTTCTCGACATAAGACCGGTGATCACAGATGGTTCTCCAGCCTCACCCCGGTGATGATCAGAGAGTACATCACTTTTGGGGATAATAGCAAAGGAAAGGTATTGTCTGAAGGTGCAATAAAAGTAAGTGAGAATTTCATGCTCAAGCGAGTTGCTCTTGTTGATTCGCTCAGTTTCAATTTGCTTTCGGTTTCGCAACTGCTTGATGATGGTTTTGATGTTCGTTTCAAGCAGAGGGCCTTACGAATTTTAGACTCTTGAGGTGATCTTATGTGTATGAACATCCCCGAGGGTCAGGTTTTTCAAGTTGAGTTCTTTAAGTTGTTTGGTCCCTCTCGGTGTTTAGTTGCTGGTTCTTCTTCTGAGCTTTGGAAGTGGCATAGAAGATTGGGTCATTTGAGTTTTGATTTGCTTTCCCGCTTGAGTGCTCTTGATCTTATTCGAGAATTGCCTAAGCGCAAATTTGAAAAAGATCTTGTTTGTGTTCCCTGATGTCATGGAAAAATAGTTGCCGCTTCTCACCCACCTGTAAACCAGGTGATGACTGAGCATCCAGGGGAACTATTGCACATGGATACAGTTGGTCTAGCTCGCGTTTGCTTAGTTGGTGGAAAGTGGTATGTTCTTGCGATTGTTGATGATTTCTCGAGGTATCCATGGGTCTTTTTCATGGAACCTAAGGAGGAGGAGGTATTTCCTTTTGTTCGAGATTTGATCTTGAGGTTGAAAAATGAGCGACCTACAAATGCCATGAGAGCAATTCGCAGTGACAATGGTATAGAATTGAAGAAATCTCGTTTTAAAGTCTTCTACGATGATCTTGGTCTTGAACACCAATTCTCATCGCCTTATGTCCCTCCTCAAAATGGTGTTGTTGAACGAAAAAATTGGACTCTTTGTGAAAAGGCTAGGATGATGCTCGATGAGCATAGGGCTCCTAGAAAATATTGGGCCGAAGCCGTCAACACTACTTGCTATGTTTCTAATCGAATCTTATTGCGAGCTTTCCTAAAGAAAACCTCTTATGAGCTGATGCATCGACGCACCCCCAAAATAAGTCACCTGAGAGTATTTGGTTGCAAGTGTTTCATTCATAAGCAAGGTAATTTGGAAAAATTTGAGTCTCATTTTATGGATGGTATTTTTCTAGGATATGCTTCTCATAGTTCTGCATATCATGTACTTAACCTTGAAACTAACCGAATCGTGAAAACTTGTGAGATTACCTTTGATGAAACTATGCCTTGCACAACTCCTGTCTTTGAGATTGAACAAGCTCCACCTGCTGCACATGTACCTTCTACTTCGACTATGAGAGTTGATGGTCCTACCCCCACTCCCACTACTACAAGCCATCAACAAGTACCACTACATGATGATGAAGAAGAAGATCAGAGTGATCCAGCTGCTGTTGAGGGGGAAGCAACTTCAGAGCGAGATACTCCATGGCACATTCAGCGTCGCCATCCTCCACAACAGATAATCGGTAACTTACATGAATGCACCACTAGGCATAGCTCTAGGCAGATTTCACACTATGCACATTCTGCATTTGTTGCCTCTTTCGAACCCCAAAATATTGGACATGCTTTATCTGATTCAAATTGGGTTAATGGCATGCATGAAGAGTTGGAGAACTTTGAGTGAAATAAGGTTTGAGTTTTAGTTGAACCACCTCCAAATTGCCATCATATAGGAACAAAATGGGTTTTCAAAAACAAGCAAGGTGAGTATGGGTTGGTTGTGAGAAACGAAGCGAGGTTGGTTGCCCAAGATTTTAGCCAAAACGAGAGAATAAATTATGAGGAAACCTTTGCCCCTGTTGCCCGTTTGGAAGCAATTAGAATCCTTCTAGCCTTCTCTGTGGCTAGAGGTTTTAAGCTCTTCCAAATAGATGTGAAACGTGTCTTCCTAAATGATTTTATTAAGGAAGAAGTGTATGTGAAAAAACCCCCTAGTTTTGAAAATCCTAAACATGCTGATCGTGTTTTCAAACTTCAGAAAGCTCTTTATGGCCTTAAACAAGCACCTAGAGTGTGGTATGCAAGATTGAAATCATTTTTGCTTGGGAATGGGTTTGAATTGGGGTCAGTGGATAAACACCCTTTCTCCTCACGCAAGGCAATGACTTGTTGATTATTCAGATATACATGGATGATATTATCTCTGGTGGTTTTTCTCATGCTTTGGGTTCCAAGTTTGGAGATGATATGAGCAGGGAATTTGAAATGTCGATGATGGGTGAGTTGACCTTTTTCCTCGGGCTACAAATCAAGCAAAGCAAGGATGGGGCCTTTGTGCACCAAGGCAAATACACGAATGATGTGCTGAGGAAGTTCGACATGGCTGATGCCAAGACATTGTCAACTCCCATGACGATGACAACGGCTTTGGATGCGGATGAAGACGGAGAACTGATGGACCAGAAGGAATACCGGAGCATAATTGGTTCCCTCCTGTACCTGACGGCGATGAGGCCCGACATACACTTCGACGTGTGTCTATGCGCTCGTTTTCAAGCTTCACTAAGAACATCACACTGTCAAGCAGTCAGGAGAATCATGAGGTACCAAGGTCCATTAGCTCTTGCATAGCTAAAGGGACTTGATATTGCTCAAAGAGAGATTTGTGAATTGGTTTGGGACTTTCCCCGAGGTTTATTGAAGAAATTTGAATCGGCTCCCATTCACCCCTCTCTGGTTGCCCATTCCAATCCTTCATATAGATTCATGGTCTTTAATATTCTACTGGGTTGGCTTACAACAGCACATTTAAATCTGCCAGAGAGCAGAATTTGAATACAAAATAAATAGAAACTATATCTGCTCCCTCTCTAGCACTTGAGTGCAGCTTAGTAGCTAATGTTCTCATGTATGTTATCCAGGAGTGTAAGTTCAGAATTTCGGCTATCCCTGGTGACATAGATCAAGACCCACAACATGGCTCGGAGAAATGTAACACCTGAAGAACACAACATAACTGGGAGCGAACAACACAGTGCATCACCAATTTTTCATAAATAAATGCATAATAAGCCAATACGTTAGTATAGCATTCATCGCAGCCATAATCATACGGATGACATTTTCTGAGATAAAGACATGAATAATTAAGACCAATTATCACAAGCATCCTTGTCGACCTCGCCAGCCATTGAGGCGTCGACCCCGCCGGCGACGCGTCGACCCTCAAATAGCTTTGGCAAGGAGTTCGAGGCGCGTGCGCTCACGGTCTGCCCAAGCTTGAAAGAAAAGGAGGAAACATGGTTGCCTATATTGACTCGCCACGGTTGCACGCTTATATGTGGTGAAAACACCAAAGAAATTTACATCAATACGGTTGTGATCGTCCAGGACTGCACCTAGATCACAACCGATCCAAATTCAATTACAATCATATCTCTAACATTCTCTCTCAATCTAAACTTATCTTCCTCTTGAGATTTAGATTGTTCTTGAACTCTTCTAGCTTACCAACTGGCAAAACTTTAGTGAACCCATCCGCAATCTGATCATGGGTGGATATCAACCGAATTTGCAACTGTTTCTTGGTTACTCTCTCTCGAACAAAATGAAAATCAATTTCAATATGTTTAGCCTGCGCATGGAAAACTGGATTTGCTGAAAGATAAGTAGTTGCTAAATTGTCACACCACAGGAGGTTGTGCTAACCGAACTCCCAATTCCAATAATAATGATTCCAACTAAATTAACTTTGCAGTAGCATTGGCCATAGATTTATATTCTGCTTTAGTACTAGATCTTGAGACAGTAGCCTACTTTCTAGCACTCCAAGATATAAGATTAGGATCAAGGAAAATTGCAAAGCCTCCAGTAGATTTTCTATCATCAACACTTCCAGCCCAATCAGCATCAGAGAAAACACTCAAAGTTATAGAACTCACCTTCTTGATATGTAACCCAACATTCAATGTAAGTTGAACATAACGAAGAATTCTTTTAACTGCAGTCCAATGAACTGATGTTAGTGCATGCAAAAATGACATACCTTGTTTACAGAAAAGGCCAAATCCGGCTGAGTGAGAGTCAAGTATTGCAGCGCCCCAACAATACTTCTATAACGAGTGCTATCTTCTAGACCAAGTAGATCACCTTCAAAGCTTGATAATTTTTCCGAGCTAGGTAGTGGATTTGGCGACCCTTTGCATTTGACCATGCCAACACGCATTAAAATATCTTGTGCATATTTTTCTTGAGAGAGTAACAATCCATCCTTGCTTTTTTGAACTTCGATACCTAAAAAATAATTTAAGTCACCAAGATCCTTTAGAGCAAATTCCTTGCACAGATCCAGCAACAGAGCTGAAATTGCTTCACTAGAAGAGCTAATGGCAATAATATCATCGACATATATAAGCATATAGATGCTAACCCCTGATTTTTGATAAAGAAACAAAGAGGTATATGATTTTGAAGCAACGAAACCGAGATCAATTAACTTGGAACTCAATCTCGCATACCAAGCACGTGGAGCTTGCTTCAGACCATAAATTGCTTTATCAAGTCTGCACACTAGGTGCGGAGCATCTTCCTTCTCAAAATCTGGAGGCTGTTTCATATAAACCCGCTCTTCCAGAACACCATGCAGAAACGCATTCTGAACATCTCGTAAGCACCAGCCTCTGGAGACAGCTAAAGATAGAACAAGCCTCACAGTAGCAATCTTCACAACCGGACTAAACATGTCCTCATAGTCAATCCCATATCTCTGTCGAAATTCCTTAGCTACCAGTTGCGCCTTGTACCGATCTATGGTCCCATCAGCTTTCTTCTTGACTTTAAACACCCATTTGCAATCAATCAAGTTACAGCCATCTTAGGGCTCAACCAAATGCCAAGTATTATTTCTGAGCAACGCCGTATACTCTTCTTGCATGGCTTGTTTCCATCGCAAATCACCAAGAGCTTCTTGTAAATTCTCTGGTTCACCAGTAGCATAAAAATTCCCATACCGAATAGTTCCATCCGTAAATTTCTTGGGCTTGACAATACCATGCTGGAGACATATACATCGCTGAACCGGTGGTGAAACTGAGACCGGCGCATCTGATCCAGCCGGAGGAGCAGAAGATCCAGCAGGCGCGAACGGTGAAGCAGCAGGTGCAAAACTGGATGGAGCAGCAGGCGCGAAACCGGACGAGCCACGCGGCAGCAGTGGATCGGCTCGTTGCGAGCTGGATGAACCCGACGGGCCACCCGGCGGCAGTGCCTCGTCATCTCGCTGCATGCGCGGCGCATGCGCATGCTCTTGCACCTTGTCATCTCGCTGCATGCGTAGCTCTTGCTGCACACGCGGCGCATGCGCATGCTCCTACATGGGAGACAAGGTGCCCCCCCCCACGCTTGAGTGCAAGAGAAGCAGTAACCGCGGGCGGATTAGGACAAGCAGCGGCGTCCGGATCCTCTACGATAGAGATTCCTTCAACAGCAAAACCAGGGCCATATGCGTCATTTTCTTCAGTATTTTGCTCCAGATTTGTTGCTACAACTGGTTCCTGCACAACAGCACTATCTTCTCCAAGATCATTAGTAACATTAGGTGCATAACTTACATCCCCATAACTAAACAAATGTGGAGGAAGAAGATTAATTTTTTGGCGGATTTGGGTGCCGACATTGGGAGGGAGGTGTGCAAAGGGAAAGATGCCTTCATCAAAGACGACATCTCTAGAAATATTTATGCGACCAGTGGAAATATCAAGGCACTTGAAGCCTTTATGCATGGCACTATAACCAAGGAAGACGCAATGAACAGAGCGGAAAGGAAGCTTGCGAGAATTATATGGTCGCAAATTTGGTCAACCAGCACAACCAAGTACTCGAAGAGATTTATAATCAGGCGTCTCATGAAGAAGATGAGTGATAGGAACCTCATAATCAATGACTTTGCTGGGGAGAAGATTACTGAGATAGGTTGCGGTTAGAAAGGCATGATCCCAATACTTTAGGGGCATAGATGCATTAGCAAGAAGGGCGAGACCAACTCAACTATATGATGATGTTTTCGTTCGGCCACGCCGTTTTGTTGGTGAGCATGAGGACAAGAAACACGATGTGTGATGCCTATGCGCTGGAAGAAGGAATTAAGCTTCTCATATTCACCTCCCCAATTCGGCTGCATGGATTTGATTTTGCGGCTCAATTTTCTCTCAACAAGTTGTTGGAAGTCATGAAAAATTTGAAAAACATCAGATTTTTTCTTTAGTAAATAGATCAAGTGTACTTGCTGAAATCATCGATGAAGCTAACATAATAGTTGTGGCGCCCAACAGGCATAGGAGCTAGTCCCCAGACATCAGAAAAAATTAAATCAAGTGGAAATTCAGATGTACTATGTGATATAGGATAGGGCAACTGACGGCTCTTGGCCATCTGACAAGAATTACAAATAGACTCTGAAGTTTTGTCACTAGTACAAGGAAGTTTATTCAAACTAAGGACTTTCTATACGATAGGAGAAGCTGGATGACCAAGCCTACTATGCCAACGAGTAGCTGAAGGAGTAATGGCCGAAAAAACTTATTTTCTAAAATCTTCTGGAGCTATGCGTGATCCTAGGGGATAGAGGCCTCCTCAGGATCTACCTTGATGAATGATTTTCTTCATTTGCCAGTCCTTTATGCAAAAGAAAATTTGGATGAAACTCTAAATAAGCATCATTATCTCGAGCTAGTTTGTGAAGAGATACTAGATTCTTGCTAGCACTAGGAACATAAAGAATATTTTTCAGGATGATATTTTTGCTAGGGGTATGTAAATTGTATGACCAATGTTGCTAATTTTTATACCTGCTCCATTTGCCATATGCACTTGATCACGTCCATTGTATTTGTCATGAACGGTCATCTTTTCAAGCTCACTGGTGACATGATCCGACGCCCCACTGTTGACGTACCAGTTTGTGTCATACCCATAGCCAGTAGTAGCCGCCCCTGTAGACTTCTAATTTTGTTGATCCTCATTGTCGTCGTATCTGTACCAACAACGATTTGTTTCATGTCTCGCTTTCTTACATACAACCTTGACATTGCGACCTCCTTTCTTGAATGAGTTTTTTGGGCCGAAACTACTATTATTATTGCCACGGTTTGGTCCACCATGACCACCACTTCTACGACCACGGCCATGATTGCCATTACCACGGCCATGACCATCATAGTTATTGCCATAGCCACCGTGTCCTTGACCAGCTATATTTGCTGACGACTGAAACTGGCCACCCTCTTGATATATCTCCATGCGTTAATCATAGGTAAGTAATTGGGAGTACAAATCACTCAAAGAAAGATCAGCCCGACCAAGCATAGAAGACACAAAGGGACTATAATCAAAATCAAGATCATTCAAAATAAAGTGAATCATCTCATCGCTATCTATGAATTTCCCAACCGTGACCAATTCATCCTTAAACGAGCACATCTTGGTGAAATAAGCTGAGGTCGACATGTTACCCTTCTTCGTCGTAGATAGTAGAACGCGCAGATTTGCAATCCACGCCTTTGCGCCGAGAATATCCTCTCAAGCGCCTCCCATGCCTCTGCTGCTGTCGTCGTTATTGCCACCGGTGCTAACATATCCTTAATGAGAGAATTTAGCAGGTAGCTCGAAACCCGCCGATCTTTTGCAAGCCAGCCGGCGCACCAGATGAAGTTGATGCCATGCTTCTGTTCTAGCGCAGGAAACAATTTTGAGTCGCCTGGTGCAATGCTGTAGCAGGTTTCTGGCGCAAGCAGTACGGAAGGAGGGCAGCGCAGGAAGCCGGCAAGATTGTTTGGCGCAGGAAATTTTTTTTGGCAAGAATTTTTTTAGAAAGGGGATGTTTTGATTACCGTGAAAGAAAAAGGAGGAAACGTGATTGACTCTCTTAGGACTTGTTTAGTTGCCCAACTTTGGACAACCAAAATTACTGTAGCGCAACTATAGCGTTTCGTTTGTATTTGTGAATTATTGTCCAAATATTGACTAATTAGGCTCAAAAGATTCGTCTCGTAAAGTACAACAAAACTGTGCAATTAGTTTTTGATTTCGTCTACATCAGTACTCCATGCATGTACCGCAAGTTTGATGTGATGGGGAATCTTCCTTTTGCATAGTGTCAAAGTTGGAATTTTGGGGAACTAAACAGGCCCTTGTCACGGTTGCACGTTTATACGTGGTGAAAACACTTAAGAGATTTACCAATACGGTTGTGATCGTCCATGACTGTTTCACCACTTAAGAGATTTACCAATACGGACTGTACCTAGATCACAACCGATCCAAATTCAATTACAACCATATCTCTGACAACGCTTGCTTCAGCGAGGCCTCGACGTCAGCCATTGCAGAAGCGAGCTCCTCTCGCAGCGCGTGATCAGGTATCGCGGCGAGCTGCTCGTCTGTGATGCGAGGGGAGGACCGGTAAGGATACCGCACCACGTTCCTCTGCTTGCACCCCGTTGGCATCTTCCTCATCGTGACCTTGTTGGCCTCGTCGTCCGAGCCGGTCTCGGCCATCTAGGTCACGGCCGCTGCCGCCGCAGCCGCGAGGTGCTCGCGCACGGCCTCGGCCCCTAGCTCCTCGCCGCCCCTCGCCGGCGGCTTGCTGTGCTTGCTCACGGCCTCACCCACCATCGCGCCGTCGCTGGCCGACCTGCTGCGCTTCCCCAGGAAAGCATCACCCGTTGCCTCAGTAATCGATGGGCCTGTTCGCTTCAGCTTATAAGCCGGCTGAAAAGCTGAAACGGCTGATTTGTTGTGAGAGGAAAATACTATTTGGTGGCTGATAAGCCGACTGAATAAGATGAAGCGATCAAGCCGGATATCAAGCCTCGCCTCGCCTCGCCTGCCTCTCAGTATCCCTGATTTCTGGGGCTCCCTCTCCGCCTCCCTCTCTGTTATATCTTCCCCCAATCGCCTGCCCCTTCACCGACTCCGAGTCCTTTTTTTTTTGTCGCCTCCGAGTCCAACAAGTCTGGGGGGATTTGGATCGATAAGGCCCAAAATTGGAGAGAGCGCTCGGGCCCGTCAGCCCACGAAAGCTTCTTTTTGAGTTCTAGGGACCAACCAAGCCCACGGGAAGGGTATCGTTAACAGCACGGCACATAGCCCACAGGAAGGAAAAATAGTATCGTTAACAGCACGGCGTAGCCCACAATAAGATGAAAAGGGAAAAAAAAAGTAAACGAAAAGGGGGCTTCTCCCGTCTCCAATCGGCCAACCCCAAGTCCCCAAGGCAAGCCACCGTCTCATCAGACTCCACCCCACCCCACCCCACCCCTCTCCTTATCCTTCCCTTCGCATAAACCCCCCGGCGCCGTCCTCACCCTCGCCGCGACCCCCGCCTCCGCCGCTAGGTTTCGACCGCCCGCCTCCAGGCCTCCGCGTCTCCAGGTAAGCATCTCCGCCGCGCGCCCCCGCCCTCCGCCCCGTCCTGGCAAAATTTGTTCCGTGTTTCTGATTTCGTCGAGGGTGCGTGTACTTGTCGCAGGGGAAAGCAAGGGGAGGGAGAGGATGGCGGCGCCGATACCGCGCGAGTGGACAGGGCTGCAGCAGTTCCCGGCGGCCACCCAGACCAAGCTGCACGAGCTCCTCGGCAAGCTCAAGGAGGAGGTAACTCCGCTACACGACTATACAGCGTTATATGCGTGAATCAGTTACCACCTCCGGTCTTAAATAGATGTCTTCCGGGAATGTGTGCGGTGGGAAGTCTAATAATTGTTGTTCATGAAATTATTTCTGTTTGTCGCATAAAAATGATATTGGATGCCATCAGAAGTACTGCAATGTCGTTACAATTTGGTTAATGGTCAAATTGGTGAGTTAGAGACCATATCATTTTCCTAAATGACAAGTGAATCAGACCGGATGTAGTAATTTTGTCAATGATGGTCGTGTTTTCTGGTTGGTTATGTGTTGTTAAAAATTGGTGATGTTCTGCTTGTATTTGTGATGTGAAGAATGTGAGCACGTTGACAATTCTGGTGATGGGGAAAGGTGGAGTGGGGAAGTCATCCACCGTTAACTCCATCGTTGGGGAGAGGGTTGCCACTGTCAGCGCTTTCCAGGTTTTGCTTCTCCCTTTTCTAGTTTCTGGTTGGGACTCTTGCTGGAGTTGCTGACATGTGTCTGTGTTGTTGGATGCTGTGCTGTGCAGTCCGAGGGTCTGAGGCCAACAATGTGCTCCCGCACAAGGGCGGGGTTCACCTTGAACATTATCGACACTCCTGGGCTCATTGAAGGTGGATACATCAATGAGCAGGCTGTTGAAATCATAAAGAGGTATGCACATTTCAGCATGTTAAGTTATACCTCTGCTTGGCTGTAAGTGAAGTGAATAGAGTGGAGATCATAAAGAGGTATGCACATTTCAGCATGTTAAGCTATACCCTTGCTTAGCTGTAAGTGAAGTGACTAGATACAGGTTTGATAGAATTTAACATAGGGCTTTATATGTCAATGTGTCCTGAGAAACCAAGGATTGCCAATTTGGACTTAGTTTAAGGAAGATAGTTTCTTAGTATCTGATTGTTTTTCAGTTGGATGCTTTTACGTAATTGAACTAGCAAGTTCTTTGGGTGACACATTTTGAAAAACATTGTTTTGACATGTCAGATCCTTGGATAGCATGGGGAAAAATATGTGCTGAAATATTCGCTCGTGAGCATGTCCTTATTATTACTCTCTACAACCATGACCACACTATGGTTTTCCAATTGGTGTGCCTATCTCTAGCGAAGCACTCCATAACCTTGACTGAATTTTACTACATTATCTGTTCTGATATAGCAAACGAGAACTTAGTAGATGTGCAGATATTTGGTTTACGAGACATTGTGTCCAGAGTGGCTGTGTTACCTTGAATGATGTAGTCCTATGCAGCCCTAACAGTCTTTCTCTTATACGTTTACCAAAGTTTCTGGAAAAAAAGAACTTGCCAGAAAATAAATCACCAAGCATCTTAAATTTGGAATTAGAGCAAGTCATTACTTTCACATCATAAACAACAAAATGATGTCTCAACTTTTTTTGTAACCATAAAAATTCAGAGTGACCTTGGATCCACATGCCAGTTTGACATTGAGTAGCAAGTGCCAATGAGTGAAGTAGGAACTCCTGAAGCCCCTTTTAAATTAAAATGCATGCATCTTACATGTTATTAATGATATTACAGGTTTCTTCTGGGCAAGACTGTTGATGTTCTCCTGTATGTGGATCGCTTGGATGCGTACAGAATGGATACACTGGATGAACAGGTTATAAGAGCCATCACCAATTCATTTGGAAAGGACATTTGGCGAAGGGCACTGGTTGTGTTGACCCATGCTCAGCTCTCACCGCCTGATGGAATCGATTATAATGAGTTCTTTACAAGAAGATCAGAGGCACTTTTGCGATACATCCGTTCAGGCGCAGGAATCAATAAACGAGAATATGGGGTAATGCATGTTTTCATTTGTCATATGACCAGTTCCACCATGCTCTATCAAATGCATATGCATCTACTAGGAGGTGCAAATTGTGTTTAGTTTCCACAACCTAGACTAGTCATTTTCTGCCATCTTTTTTAGTTGGACATACTCCAGTGGAAATGCCTTTTGACTTATGATCTCGGCACTTACCTTATATGAGTGCTAGAAAGAACACTAGCTGCTAGATAAGGCCACATGCAGATATATCTATTAATTTATGCCATTAGCATTGCATGCTCATCATTTCCAGTGTCAGGTTAACTTGCTAGTTAGTCTCCATGTGTAACTGAACCCAGTTGATTCTCATAGTTTTGGACAGTATAATATGCCTGCAGTCTAGAGATATTCAGTTTGCAAATATTATTCATGGTTATGGCAGTTTGGATGCCTTAGATTCTGTTGATAGTAGTGCAGTATTCATTCTCCAGCTGGAAGCATTGTATATAGCCATTCGTCATGTGCACAAACAAAGTTGAATTTTGCATTTCAATCATCAGCAGCTCAGCAGAATGTACGTGGTATTGTTTTGCTGTTCGGCTCTTATCCTTGAACTGGTAATATATCCTTTCAAGCAATATTTGGTGAGCGTTCAAAAATTTCTCAGTTAGCTATGCTCCTCCATGTGCTTCATGCCAAAATCCCTAGTGCTGGCCATGTCATTATTAGTTGAAAAACTGCGGCTAAATTGTGGTATCAGTACTAGTTACATTTGTCCTACCCTCTGCTTTAATTTATATCGCAGATCTCTCTGTACGCTTATGAAATCATTTCATTTTTGCATGTGAAAATTAGTTCTAATGGAAGCACTACATTTTGCTTATTTTAGGATTTCCAGTTGCCAATAGCATTGGTGGAGAACAGTGGAAGGTGCAAGACTAATGAGCATGGGGAGAAGGTTTGTCTGTTTCATGCTGTATTTGACCTAACATTTCTTTGTGCTCGCATCTTGATGGTTAATAGATGATGTTCTTTGACCTTTGGCAGATTCTTCCAGATGGCACTCCATGGGTTCCAAACCTGATGAAAGAAATTACTGTTGTCATCTCAAATGGGAGCGAGCCCATTCATGTCGATCAGAAGTTAATTGATGGTCCAAACCCCAACAATCGCTGGAAGATGTTCATACCACTTATCCTGGCTGTGGAGGTTGACTATTGTACATAATACTCCTTTCATTGACACCCTCAAACAGAATTATTCACTCATCTTCCATACTCTTTTCCAGTACTTCTTGGTGGTAAAAGGAATCCGGAGGGCCATACATGCTGATATAGCAAATGGGAAGGTGGACGACTGGGAGCAGCGTTACCGGGACTTGGTCGGAAGCAGGGACCCTGTGGAGCAGAAAGGTTCCCGGAACCGCAAGGCCTAAGTTTTGGTGTACTCGAGCGGAGCTCGTTCCCATCATGACGCATTCAATTACCTACCGTTCCTTTTCCTAATTCTGTGTTGGGGGCTTTATAGAGTTCGCTGGGACAACTTGAACAAATTTGCTCATGTCGTAGTTGACAAGAATCCGCACTTCATTTTATGATGCTTGCCCTCAGCGCAATTTTGAAGTGAAATCCCTGCTTTTTTTAATTGTTTTTTTAGATAGCATGAAAGCATGGTATGGGGTGCTTTGAACGGATCCCCATCGGATGACGATTTGATGCGAGATAGAGAATTATGTTTCGATGCAAAGTTTCAAGCAAAGAGACGTATTTTGCATTTGGTTTGTGTGTGGTGGTTGGCTGACCTAGTGACCTTAATAAACAGTTAACTACGGAACATCGAACTTGCAGCCAGAAAGTTTCGTCGGATTATTTTGTTACGAGTACATAGGATGCCAGCATTCCATGTAGCAGTGACTTGTGTTTTCAGTTTCAGCGGTTGGAATAGTTAGCTTCCGTTCGGAGTCAGGGAAGCAAGGTGTGCCTGTGAGAAAACTGAAACCTGGCTCCTGTGGCAGAATAGGCTTCATTCTGGACCAGAGAGCATGGTGTGCCTCAGTGCCTGTGAAAAGGTTCAACGACTTCAAAAGGTTCCTACCAAAGTTTCTGGCGAGTGCACCGCCACATCTCACTCTTAATATCGTGGCAGAGTCAACGGCAACATATAGGCATATGCGCGGGGACACGGCAACTCTGTTCCAAATCAGTGACAAACTGCTATATACGTAAGCATAACAGAAACACAGCAGCACAACATAAAACAAGACGTCATTTCTTCTATTCAGACAGCAGGTTATGCGTATGTACATCAGGCAAAGCACCTGAGCATATAATTTTTAGTCTGCTCTTTACCTCCAAAAAGAAAAGGTCAACTAATATGTGCAATTCTACAAGCCCTGCTAAAACTGCATGAAGCATGGAAGGGCCTATTGCTTTGGCCTTTGTATTTTATGCGAGCTACAAAAATCTTGGTATGGCTTAAAATTGTTTTGCCATGATACAAATTGTTTCTTCAAGGATTTATACACATTTTCCTCGTCAGGCTGAATTTCCATGCCTGGGGTATCAAAATCCATCCTCACTGGGCCGAAATCAAACAAAGAAGTTGCAGCCTGTTCAGGTCCAGAATCAGGAACTTTGGTTTTTCCGCAAACAAATGTTGTAAAGATCTTATCCTGATATGGTGTTGCAGATGTATGCAACGGATCATCTAGCTTTTGATCTTCTTTCTCCTTTCCAGCACTTCCATCTAGGGTGAACCTGTGTTCAATCTGGGGCTCGTATCTAAAATAGGGCTTCTCGTCATTGAACTCTTGTGAAGCAGGCCATCCATTACAGCTTTGCGTGTCAGCAATGGATATTACAGGATCAAAGGCTTCAAGAACTTCTCTACTTTGATCGCTTACAGAGTCTGTTTGTGAAGTTGCTCCTTCAGAATTGCTTTCTATACCCTTGTTTCTCTCTTCCATTGCAAGTAGAACATGTATGGGCAGTACTGGACCAACAAGTGCATTTGGAGATTGTACTTTGCTAGTCACATAGTAACTTATGCTTGAAGGTTTTGCCAAAAGGAAAGGTCGAAGTTTATCGTGTGCCAAACAGGTAGGAACATCTAAATGTTCACCTACGGATTTCTCTGCGCTGCATGCTAGCATGTCCTTGTATCTCGAGAAGGTAACATGAAGGATATTTGACGGTAGGCTGTTCAATATTCTCTGACATGCAATTTCAAAAATATTCATGGGGATACTAGCATTGCATAGAAAATCTGAAACTGATTGAGAAGATGAACTAGAGTTAGCTTCTGCATATTCTGACACAGCTTCACTGACAATAATTTGGCCCATCTGTTTATTGACACTAGAATCATGCTTCACCAATGCATTGCACAGATTTCCTCGCAGATATTCAGATAGGAAATGCAACTTCATTGTACTATATCTGAGGGGGAAATCTTCAACAGGAGTGTCAGGAAATATGGATGACTTACTAGCCCTAGCTGTATGTTGTGATTCATCACACGGGATATCATCATGTGATGCTGATGCACCGTACCTTTGCATTTCTAACTTCCCCGATGCTTTCAGACAGATCAAAGCAAAGCCAGCAAATGATGCATCTGACACCAAGAGGTCATTTGGAAGCACATAGTAGCCAACGGTGGGGTTCTTACTTCGTTGGGAAGCATAGCCATCTCTCGAAATGGGCCTTGAGAATAGATCTTCCACTATTCCATTGCTGCAGCTGCAGTGCTGACTTGTCAGAGAAAACCGTGAAGGAAGATCCCAAGCATACATGTGAGAATTCTCTGGACAGCCTTGCTCCTTAGGTCCATAACAGAACACACTGAATTCCCCTGTCCACAACGAACCAACTAAAATAGCAAAGCCTGAATTTGATGCCCACTCATGTTCCTTAGAAGGCCTCAATTCAGAAAGACGAAACATAGCAACATTATTAGGGCTCTCAAGCTCATGCTGCCATGCCAAAACAGGTGTCAATGGCTGTCTCGCATCAAGGAGAATCAAATAACGCTCTGTCACCACTGAGAAATGGAAATGATCAAACCCAGCCCTGCAGAATGCAAGATACTGATCCGGCCCAGCAAAAGGGTCGGTTTCAAACAGTCCTGGCATCCCAACTCTTGCTAGAACCTTGCATCCACCACAGTCCCCATATCTCAAGTCAATCAAAAGAATTGATTTTGAACTCGCAACAACTACCATCCACGGCTGTGCCGCATAGTCACAGCTTAGCCAGTCCCCACAGTCATCCTTGCTGCCAAAATCAATTTTCATCTTTCCACCTTGCCGTGTATCCAGATTGAACCAGCACAACTCCCCACTCTCCAGCAATACAACACATTCGGATGGCAAATGCCTGCTCCAGCAAGCATGCACGATGACAGAGTTGAACCGCTGCTTGGCAGACGGCACTAGGGCCGAAGTACCCAAACCCCGTGACTCAATCCTGAACCAATTCAGCGAGTACATTGTCACGGCAAGCAGGAACCCCTCAAGGTTATCTTCTGGCTCTGACGGCCAGGACGGCTCATTAGCAGTGGTAGCAAGCTGCTGGATGCGCTGGCCCGGGTGCATGAACCCATCCCTCTGAACGACCAGCGAGACGGGAGTGGAACCGGTGACCGTGGTGGCATCCAGAGTAACAAAGCCAACATGCTCCGCATTCTCGCCATAGGGGAAGAAGAGGATAAGAGAGCATGAGGAGAGGCGGGGGCGGCGGAGGACGGCAATCAGATTGCACGGCGGCGGGGAGGGCGGAGACGGCTGGGGGAGGAGTGTCTCAGAGAGGGAGTCGAGGTCTGAGCGCGGGAGGAAGGAAGTGGCGCCGACAAAAGAGCGGAGGAGGCGGTCCAGGCCGCGGGTGGAGGAGCGCGGCGGTAGGACGGGGTAGGGAAGGGAGAGCAGCTGGGTGCGCGGCGGCAGAGGGGAGAAGTGCAGTGGCCGGCGGGAGGAGGCGGCGGCAGGCAGTGGGGCATAGGACGGCGCCGCGAACACGGCTGAGGCGGGGAAGAGGGAGCGCCAGTCCTCCGAGAGGTTCATGGAGGGCAGGGGCGGGGCGAGCGGCGCCCGTCCGCGCGGGCGCGGGAGGGAATCGGTGGCACGGCTGCTGCGGGAGGTGGTCGGGTGGAGAGCGACGGCGGTGGCCACGCGCTGGAGCGGGAGGTGAGGATGGAACCGTCGGCGGGGAGGTTTTTGATGGGGAAATCGCGGGAGCCGGCGCCTCGGCGGAGAGGTTTTGGGCGTGGCGGCGGTGGGCGGCGGCGCGGGCGGGTCTCCTCTGGAGGCTGGAACTGGGTTGAGGGCTTCGGGCAGCCCACCATAGTCGTAGTCAGGACGGCCTGCTTGGTTTGCTGAAGCAAAGAGAGTCTAAGCAAGAATTTTGCTTATCGCAAGTATAGAAAGGATCACAATGAACTAAGTACTAAGATAAGATGGGTATCATCATCTTGTGTGTAGAAACCTTGTATCTTCCCTTTGTATAAGTATTTTTTTAAACGAACCAGATAAAAGAGTTTTTATTATATTAAAAAAAAGAAACTCATGTACGTAAGCATTCACTGCATACTCACCTTATATAGACTAGCATTCAACGAGTTTAGAGCATGTATGCGTTTTTGGATATTTCCTGTTAATATCAAATACTGATACGTATAATCTTGGTTTGTAATTTTTTGAATAACTAGAAATCATATTTCCATGTAAAATATGCTAATCTTAGTTTAACTATTTAGTGCCTTTCGAGTGAACATAAAAAAAATGTCTCCAAAGGCTCGTATTATTGCCTTTTGTGCATTTAACATTGGTTAATGTTGCCTTCAAGTTATATATTCTTGTGTAAACTCTTTTCTTATAACTAAACCTATTACTTTACGAATATATTGTTGTCTAAGTAATTTAATGTGTATACTATAAGTTTATACGTGTTCTTAAAACCCATTCCCATTATAAAAAGGACTCAACCGACTATTCATGATTGTGCTAGTGTGACGATAGGTCTAACCGTCTAAGCCTAAATCCACCTCTACCTATAGGAGATACATAATTGTGTCAGGTACATGATTTTTTTTTCATATAGGATAGGATTATGCAACATATGTTTTTCTAAATCATAATCGAGTGTATGATAAATATTACAAGAGTACTACCTCCAATTTCAAATATATGACATTTACAACAAGATTAGTTTGTTTTTGAGCTAACCTTCTAAACTCAATATATTTAAGAATAAAGTGAGTATACTTTAATATATTTTGATGCCTAAATATGTAGAATTATTGTTACTAGAGAAAAATTAATTACAATTTCAAACGTCCAAGTTGGCTATAGCAAAAGCTTTCCTTAAAACAAGCCCATAGAGCTGGCCTTTGCTCAGGGCTATTTGCTGTCTGATTGGGGAAAAAGAGGAAATATAGAAAATCCACGCTTTTGCCCCTCAACCCCCTCTCTCTCTCTTCTTTCTCTGTCCGATTCTGCATTGTGATTGGGGGGAGTGGGGGAGTGCTCTCACCATTTCCTCTCGCCTGTCCATTCACATCAGCGCTCCACTCCTCCGCCCCCGAATTCCCAAATCCTGCGCCGCCTCCTCCCCAACCCTGCTCGTCGAATCCTCTCACGCCGGAGGAATCCCTCTCCGGCACTCCTCGTCCTGCTCCCCTGCCGGGCTGGCGTGGCGTGGAGATCCACCCGCACGTGGATTGGTCTCTCCTTCTGCTGGTAAGCAATCCTAGCTATACTTTGGACGGAATTCCGTCTTCTAAGAGCTGGCTTCTTCTCGAATCACACCCAATTCTTCCTCCTCCCCATTGAGTTAGCCGCGGTGCCGCACTGATCCACACTCTCGGCCTTATTTCTAGCGGCGACGACAAGCGAGCAGCCAACCCCACCTTGGCCAGGTCTTCTGTCGGGCGACCACCTGGGCCTTCGTCGGGCGCCGGCGACGAACATACGACAGGTACGCCCGCCTATTCCGTTCCCTTCCCTTCCTGCGGTGCGAAATCGAACCCCAAAACCCCGATGTATGCTATTTATATTTGGATCTGACCATGTATTTATCTTCTAGACTTCGAATTTTTATTCAAGCAATTATCGGGTGTACACATGTACACACATGTTCTAAACTGGTCCGCCCCTCGATGTAGTATGTATTCGGAACTGTTTGGGGTTAACTGAACCCCCTGCTCTGATCAGAGTCACCGAGGGTGTTAGATAGATCTGTTTGGTTTCAAGAGCATTTTGTGAATTCTAACGTAGAACTGCCGTGAGGATTCGTGATTTTCCATCTTTATGTTGCTCCTTTGACTTTTTTTGTTTTTGTCCTGTAGGGCTTTATTTGTTTTGTTTGAGAGACGGAAATGTCTTCCAATGTTGTTTATTGCTATACCACTTGAGGAAATGTTGCCACTACAATACTCTCAATCAAATATGCTATTTTGAGATAGTACTACAGCTTAACTTCCTGTATTTTTGAAATTTCCTCAGCTAATCTTTTTTTTATGGAGTCAAGGTGGTTGTTATGTCTGAGAAGTGAGAAATGTAGTAAACTTATAATTGTCCTGCTCCCAAATAGATGGTAATGTAGAGTGCCTGTAATCATAGGGCAAAGAGAATTGGCATGAATATCTGAAATCAACATTTATACATGGAAGGGCAAAGGTGTGACTTTTATATAGGTGCGACTTTTAGAAGATAAAATTTTATACTGTTGGCTAGAATATATACGGAATCGAATTGGAATGCAGATATAATTCCCTACTAGGATTGTGACTCCACTTTGATGAGAAGTTGATAGGGTTCTGTAGTCATAGAGACCTAGGGTTTCAAGTACCATGTACACCTGGTCCTGTTAATTGTCTTTGCTTGGTGGTGAGTCTGTTCTAGTTTCGAGTGTGTTGGGGTGTGTTTTCAGTGCTAAGATTAGGGGATGTCCCTTTTCCTGCGTAGTTCGAGAAAAAAAAGTACCATGTACACTGCGTGACTGCCAGAAGTCTTCCCCTTGTCCTAGACGGATCACACACACCACCACCACCACCACTAATGAAAGCAAGCTAAGTCAGCAGCAAAAGCATCATTAGGATTCTTGGGTTGACAGCTGGTGTTATTAAGAGTTCAATTCAATGATAATCACCTTATTATAGATGTAGATTGCTGGGTGTGCTGGATAATGGTGGCACAAGTTATTACCTAGAATAACCGTTGTTCTTAATTGTTCCTATATTTCCTAGGCATGTGGGGGAAACTTGAAATTAAGTAGGAGTTTGGTTAATCTAATTACCAAAATGTCTATTTTTTTTATTCCGTCAAAGTTCATTAAGCTGATGGCCTTAATATGATTTTAACCCCACCTCTCTAGATTTAAAGGTTCACAAAAAGTAATTCAAAATTGGGCTTTCATGTTGGTTACCTGTGAAACACTCTGTCAATGTACAACTTTTGACAGTGGTGACAAACTAACAATCACATAACACTAAAGTGATATGCTCATTATGCTGCTATCTGGTTGGATCCTTCTGGTCCCTATATACATACCCTTCCACGGACCTCCTATCACCCCTGCTTGTTGGGCAGAATATTACGATTAATGTTTATTTCCTTCTGTTTTTGAGCAAAACTCATTAAAACATTCCACAATCTTTCTTTCTTTCCTTTTATTTGTTTCACAGAGCTAGTAAATAAGCAAATTCCGTGCGTCATTCAAGACTGCTTGGAGACTCCACTTATTCCTTGCCCAAGCAAATAGAAAAAAAAAAGGATTCTGCATTGGGTGCAGGTGATCACACATTTTCTTGATATGTTCTCTGTTTCTCTTTATGGATTTCGCCCGCTTCTGAATTACCCTATGTTTCCGTAATGAAATTCTACAACAGTTGTTTCATCATGCTTTGACATGTTTGCCTGCCAAAATGGGTTTCTTACATTCATTAAAGTTATAGTTGATCTGGTACAAGAGCTTTGAAAAATACAACCGGAGAAGAAATTATCATGAAAAGGGATTGATTCATTTTGTGAAAGTTTATTTGCTTCTACAGCAAAACGGTGTTTTGATTTCTTTTACCCGAAGCATTGCACAGTCACACCCCTGCAACATAAAGCGTCGATGGACAAATAGTAAACATGATGGTTGATATGGTAATCTTGATGGAGTAAACAGTGATGTTTCTTTCAATGTTGGAACATATATGTCTGCGCACGCGCATCATGATTATGTTATTATTTGCTGTGACTAACCTGAAGTTCAATAGTTTGAAAAAAAAATCACCTGTCCCTGTTTCCTGAATGTCAACTTTCGGAATGTAGCATCTAGGACCTGTAGAGTAACTACTGATGAGTATCGAGTCACATTTGATGGAATAAGGTAAGTTATCAATCATAAAAAAATGTTAGCGTAGGTATTCCATTTTTGCTCAGTATAGCTGCCTCCTAAATTGTCGTTGTTGTTCTTCATAGTTGATTGCATGATTCTGTTATAGAGGCACACTTTTCTGTTCCTGCCAGTTATTTGTATCGCGCCAACACTGATGTGACCTTTATTGTTATGTAAAGTTTGGAATTTTTCATTTTCTAATGGCGTTTACCTTTAGACCCTTCATATTCTCAGTGTCATGCATTTTCCGGTTATTGTGATTCTCCACCGTTCCTAAATCCTTACTTAAAGAAAGGAGATGATGCTGGGCAGATTTCAATGCCCTCCAGATTCTAATTAACTGATAAATTCTCATGGAATTTGTTTTGTTTGGTATGTCCATCAACCCAAAGATGTTGCCTCTTCCTTTAAAGTGAAAGCTCTGTCCTTCTTTTGGGAGCTTAAGAGGCAAAAGGGACATAGGGCTAGAGGAGAGGAATAAACAATGGGAAAGGGAGATGTGGCCACTAGGTCCAAATCTCAAAAATCGTCAGCAATACAGGTTTGTATGATCAATCTGAAACTACAAGAGTAACTAGTGGCACCCTCTTACCTTATCTTACTTGTTTCAGAATGAGCAGAGTACACCTACTAATCCCCCCACAGCATATCCTGACTGGTCTCAGTTCCAGGTATGGAAATGACGCTGCATGCTTTTTTCTTTTGATCTTGTAGATTGATTTGTGTAACTGTTAGTATAAATCTGTAGGCATACTATAATACTGCTGGGACAGCTCCGGTGACCCCTCCGGCTTTTTTTCATTCATCCGTAGCTCCAAATCCTCAAGGACACCCATACATGTGGGGGCCACAGGTACTCCTTCCCTCCTGCAAAAATAAGTTTAGTAGCCTCTTTCTTTTCCACCATCTTGCAATGATAAGTCTAGTAGCTAACTAGCTATGGTAAGTGACAAGTTTGGCGGATATTTTAACGTTCTGGTCACAAGATTTGCTAGCCTTTCATTTATTTGAAGGATAGTGTCAGCTATTGCAACCACTGCAGCTGGAGATAATCAGTTTTCTAACATTTGATTACTCAACTGGTGATAGATGATGCCTCCTTATGGGACTCCACCACCATATGCAGCCATGTATGCACAAGGCACACCATATCAGCAGGCACCCATGCCACCGGTAATCTTCCACTTTTTACTTGAGAGCATGATGTTATCATGCTTATGCATGGTGGTTCATATAACAATAATAACAATGTCTTTATTTTTGTGTCAGGGTTCACACCCATACAGTCCTTATCCTATGCAGTCACCAAATGGGACAATTCAAACTCCAGTAAGTTAATGAGCACTTTTTATTTGATCTGTTGCATGTTGCAGAATGCAGGAAGAATTTCACTCTTTCTAAATCTTTGCTGTCTCAACTTTTATCTGTCATTTATATTCATAACTTAGGAATTCATCTGTTTGAATTGCCCTGTTTGTGCCATTTGTCTCCTCGAAGAAGTTAAGATTGTAAATTTGACAATTTGTGATTGGATCGTGTTGCTACTTGCTAGACATCTGGTGCTGGCGGTACAGAGACAGATAAGTCAAGCAAAAATAAGCGAAAGACTCCCCTGAAGAGATCCAAAGGAAGCTTAGGTAGTCTGGATGTAGTTGTAGCCAAAAATAATAAATCACCTGCAAAACCTTCAGCTTCTTCCTCCAATGAAGGTTCTTCACAAAGGTAATTTATTTACTTATTTTCATGGTGTGACACTAACAGTTAAATTATTGAACCCACTATATATCTGATATGCAGTGAGAGTGGAAGTGGGAGTTCTTCTGAAGGAAGCAGTACAAATTCAAAAAGTGTATGCCATTCCACACTACAACTTTTTCACATTTGACTTCATAATGCTACAACAAAACAGTCTGTCTATTGTTACATTCTTTTCATTATCGAAGGCCTAGTTTGTGTCGGTAACTTCAGAGTGCAAACCCTCTGGATGGCATAGTGGCATCTGCAGCTTGCAGACCAAGTGCTTGAGAGGTGCACTTTGGTACAGTTTTGCACTGGTTCAGTCAGTGTACATGGTATTTTAAGAGGATGCCAAGTAGTGAATATCCAGTTCATTGTTTTGAAATAAATTCTATCCTTATATTAAGTTTCTTTATTATTTCCAGTACTAACTGATTTACTGACCTGTAGTCTCATTTTATGTTAATCAATGTTAAGTATGGACCCATTCTTTTAGAAGTTTGCAACTTGCATGACTTCAAAATTGGCAAACCTAATCTTCTGTTTCTTATATCTTTTCTTTAGTTATAGTGACTTCGATTTTCTATGTTTCCACACTTTCAAAACACATGGTTATCCTGCAAGCTCATCGACAAACTAGAAGGATGCACGCTACCCTCTACATTTTTCTTGCTTTGTATATGCTGGATATGACCGTCCTCATGCTATTAATATAGAAGCCTGCTAGCTCATCGACAAATAATGTGCCTGCAGGGTTCAAGGACAAAGGATAGTTCTGAGCGTGGGCAGGGTAATGGTAAGACTTGAAGCTTTATATAACTTGTAAACCAACTACTTTTAGCCCCACTGGGGAAATAGGTACTGAGAAGCAATTGTGTTTTTATCAGCGCAAAACAATAACTACATTAGTTAGGTTACTTCTTGTGTTAGGAAATGATTAGTCTAAATACTTATTTATCACCAGATTCTAGGAAAGGTACTCAAAGCTCTGCTGTTGAGCCCACACAACCATCTTCCGGGCCAGTTGTGCTTAACCCTATGATGCCATTTTGGCCCGTTCCCCCTCCCATGGGTGGCCCAGCAACTACTCTGAACATGGGAGTAGATTACTGGGGTGCTCCTGCTTCTGTACCCATGCATGGTAAAGTTGTTGCAGCACCGACATCAGCTCCTTCGTCAAATTCACGTGATATTGTTCTCAGTGATCCGGCTATACAGGTTTGTCACAGTGAGATTTTGTTCTCCTTGTCTTTATTTTATTCAACTACCCTACCTTGCACTTCCTTACTTCTTAGGGTTGTTTTCTTTGTTAACATAGGATGAGCGAGAATTGAAGAAACAAAAACGGAAGCAATCAAATAGGGAATCAGCTCGCCGCTCAAGATTACGCAAGCAGGTCTGTAATGTCTGCAGCACTTCACATGACTCAGTGGATGTTATTCTTTAGCATATCTTGTGGATAGTTGCATTTCTTCTAACTCATCTTGTTAGATAGATCTAGTTGAAAACAGCAAGGTAAGCTAAGGGAGAAGGTAACTCAGGATTTTTCGCCAACATAAAACACAGGGCCATATTAGGCTTTTACTGTTCTCCTGTATAAGGCCATAAAGTCGATTGGATCATGACATCCTGTGTGCAATTGCTGTAGAATTCTGCGCAACATGAACTCTACCTGTATCTAATATAACCACAGTAAATCAGGATATGGCTGAACCTACTTGAATTGATTGCAGTAGATGATGAGAATAATGGCCAAATAAGTAAATATGCATGACCATGAGCATGCATTTATTCCTGCACATTTTCCTAGGAGTCAAGAATGGTGATGGTGTTACTCTACTAATAAGTTCTCTTTCACAGATGACAACCATCATTTTAACAAAAAACTAAACCAACCTAGGAGGAACTAGGTGGCTTTATGTATTATTATTTATTAATTAAGAAGTAAATAGGCGCCCAAATTTGCCTTGATAAGGACTTGAACCTGAGTGGTCTAGGTGCACATCCACACCCTCAAGGCCTCAACCAATTGAGCTACGCTCAGCTTCCTAACCAACATTTTATAATAGAATAAATATGAGAACAAATATGTCAGCAGATTTATGCTAAGAAGAATTATCCTAGGAACGATAGATTGTAAATTTCCATCTACTTTTTTTATAAGGCTAAAGAAAAATTTCTTGAGGCACGTTGTCAACAGCTGCATATTTGTTTCTGAGCTCATGCTGTCATGCATATAGCTGATAGCAGGAGCAACATATTTGTTTGGTTATTTCCTAGCTGTAATGCATAAAAAGGGTAGATGTTGCCACCTTCATGATCAGTTCATATAAAGTCGTGTTCTTTGCTTCTTGCAAGTTATGATAGTGGTAATTGAAGGATTTATTGTATGTTAAGTGTTTTCTATTTGCTATTGAAGGTAGCCTGAGCCCTGATGTAATTATGGCATACCAATGCCAACCATATCTCTGTTATACTACTATAAAATATGAATATTCGAAAGTGCTGGGCTTATACTTAGTTATGCCAAAAAAAATTGAATTGGCATTGTGGCATTAGCTTAATATAATTTTGTGTTTCCCCTTTGATGTATTATATGTTTTGATGGCATACTACAGGCTGAATGGGAGGAAGTAGCCAACCGTGCGGATTTGCTAAAGCAGGAAAATAGTTCTCTCAAAGAAGAACTGAAACAACTTCAGGAGAAGTGTGATAGCTTGACCTCAGAAAATACATCTTTGCATGTAAGCTCTCTTTTGTTTTTTTTCTGGAATATGCAGGAGAGCTGCGTATCATTGCATTAAGAAAGGAGATAAAAGGCTCATATAGCCATACAACAGCACACACACCAACACTACTCACAGGTTCTAGGTTACATACGCGCCCGTTAAATAGTTAAAGGTCGACCCCCCTCACCTACGGGCGCTGCTAGACCCCAGGTCGAGCAGCGACCAGATCACTAATGCCTTCAGCGCCTGCCAGCCTCCAGAGAACAGCTTCTTCCTGTGCAAGGAGAAGTAACCGCTCTATCCTGGGCGAGGCACCATTGAACACAATATCATTCCTCTCCTTCCATAGCATCCAGGCTCCTAGCATGACCAGTGAATTGAATCCTCTCTTGGTTCCTTTGGCAAGCGTGCTACCAGCTTGTTGGCTCTCTTTTGTTTTTGTCCTGTAATTTCCATAAGTTCTGAAGTATTATGTGAACATTAGTTTCTTAGTTTTTGGTTTGTGGCAGATAATGACTGAAACAAAGCTGCGTTAGGGCTTGCGGATGAAGCAGATTAGTCACATTCAAACCCTAAAATGACACATCATCATTGTTGAGTTCCAGTATGGATATATCTCACTATAGCACACTGGTGTGCCATCATGGACCCTGTTGCGCAATATCATGTTGAAGTCCTTTTTTTTTAATGCCGGTTGTTGGGAGCCGTAGGCACACCGATTTAGAATTTTAGGTTAATATTGCGCTCCAAAGTCCTGACTTTGTGATGCATATCTGAGATGTTACTAATACTTGCAGGAGAAGCTTAAAGAACTTGAAGATGAGAAATCAAATGGAAATTGGTGCAAAGATTAAAAGCAGAAACTTCTCTTTCTGACTTGATGTAAGGAAAATTTACTTGTCAGCTGCCATTACCTTTTGCAGAATACCAACTCTGATTCCTGCTGCAATGTTCTCGACTTTTCAGATAATTTGGTGGTGACGTGATAGGTCCGACAGTTAGGAGGTATTCATGTACGTTATTAGATTTTTGGCCGAGTAAAATTGTATCATAGGATTTGACATGGTGGATGGCTACAGATTCTTCTTTTTCCAGTTGCATCAGCCGCTGTGCTCTGTGCTTTCTTCCACTTTGTGCTAGATGTCACAGAAGTAACGCTGTAGAAATCCCCGGGTGATGTTTAAAACCTTGGGATTAGCGTGTGGTATAGCTGTTGTAGAGCTGCTCATTTAGCTTCTTGACATAAACTGGAGCGTGTTAAGATTATCTTTTGTGATTTATCGATTCAGATGGACTAATTTGTATACTGTAGTACTGCACTAATGAATAGTATTTACGGATCGCACTTGAGCTTCCACTTGCCCTCTTGATTTCATCGTTCTATGGCTTTTTTTTTTGTGTGTGTGAATCACATCATCGTTCTATGGCTTGGGAAGTTGTGGAAGTTGAACAGAGTATGTTGTTCATATGTTAGTAGCTAATGCCAGCTGAAAACTTTTATATGAATCTAAAAGCAATTAATTCCAGGGTTCAAATTATTACTTGTGGTTGATCTTGTGTTCCGATCACATGCTCCACCGATCAGAACACAGTTTTTTTTTTCAGCTGGCATCCATGATGCACATACATCGGCTATTCAATCACTTTACCTGATCCCTTTTTTTGTCTTCTCATTTTTTCGAGTCTTTTACCCTTTTTGTTCTCCGAGTCCAACACCACTCTTTTCCACCGTGCATAGCCTTCGAACAAAAGGCCATGATGCTGTTCAAAGGTAACCAATCTCTACCCCTTTTTTTTCACTTGCATCACCAATCTCGTGCTTTCGTCAAGCACATGGGCGGCTTTCGTCGTAGCTGGTAGAGCATCTGAATGTCGTGACTGACTGACTGACGGCACATCATGACACGCGGTGGAGCTCGCTCGTCATCTGCACACGCAGCATTTGCTTACGTCTGATCACGAAAGTTTCGAGAAAAAATTCACAAAAAAAAAACAGCATGTTTTTTGCAACTGCACTGTATATTCCAATCTCTTTCCTGGATGGCTGGATCCAAAACACAGTTTGCTTCTGCAGAACAGAACAGAACACTACCCCTCTTGTCTCTACAGTCTTCAGATTCAGGAATAACTCCCAGATCTCGCCACTGCAGATTCCCAGTCGGCCACCTCGCTTTGCAGAGCGCACACAGTACTACAAAACTCATCTCAACTTTGGCCAAAGCCTGAAAGCCGTCGCCGTACGAATTCCCTTCCTTTTCTTTTCTTCCCTGCCCTGCCATGTCCCCCTTCCAACCATCCAAAGGGGATGGCAGCTGCAGCCCTGCACCACAGCACCAGCAACCCAACCCTCGCAATGCCAATGCGTGGGTCATCGGATCCATCCCCAATCCATCCGTCCGTCCATCAGATCGTCAGCGAGCACGAGGCCAGCGGAGTTCACTTGCAGGCAGGCATGTTGTGCAGAGCCGCAGCAGCAGCCAGCAAAGAAAACTGCAAAAAGCTACCACCACTCAACTCCTCCGAACTGCTTCCTGACAGCGGAAATAAAACCACGCACTGCGAAAAATCATGAGCCGTGAGTCATGGCCATGCCATGCGGCGGCCACTGCTGGCCACCACCACCACCACGGCACCAACGCAAGTACGCAGTGGAATCGCTCGCAGGCATGTTATGCAAGAACAGCTGCGACGCGCAATGGAAAGAAAAGAAAAGGGGCACAATTCTGACAGAAATCTCATGGCGGATGGCGCCACCCTCTCTGGTCCCCTACCGCTCCAACTCTCAAAACGCTGACACACATCCCTGATCCCTCCCTTGAATTGAACATTTGAACTCCCTTTCATCTCTTTTCCATGCTCCTATCCCTTGGCATTAAAATACTGCACTAGTTGGTCATCTGAGATGAGTGTTTAGATGGGTGGAAGCACACTTAATCCAAGGCCAGGGGGATGAATAAACAAGTGTCAATCCCAGGAATGAGCAGCTGTTGTTTACTCAGCTGTGGGCGCTTTCTGTTGTGCCTTTTTCTTGGATGGTGGTGGTGATGGTACAAAGACAACAAAAAAGGGCAGGAAGGAAAGCTGAAGTGTATGCATACTTGTAGCCTTGTACATACACCAATAATATCCTGGTGCGCCTTTAGTGCAGGCACATACGACATCCTCTGGCTTGGCTTGCAGTACTACCACTTGTGAGAATTGAGATGAGCAGCTGGGCAGGAGGGCATCACTGTCCTGCTGCATCCATCCATCTCGTACCAGTAATTTACCAAACCTCTGCTCCTTTCCATAATCAAACACCACAGTGGGGGGTGCCACTTTAACTGAAACACCACCCTACACCATCTCATCCCCCCTTCCTCCTCTTCCTCCTCCTCACTTGGCCCCTCTAGCGTTTCTCTCTTTCTCTCCCCCCTTTGGTGAGCACAAGGGGCAATTGCTGAGGAGGAGGTAGCCATGGCCTGAGGTTGCTGGTTTCTTCATCGGCAGCTTCGTCTTCAGACTTTCGGCGTTCGCTGCAGTGAAGCGGTGCGCGGAATTCTGCTCCTGGGTCACTGGGTGGTTGAGGTAATTATGCTTCCGTTCGTTGTAGTGCGTTTTCCTTGAGGAACCAGCGATTCGCTTGTTGCTTGGCTGCAGTTCTTGAGTTCTTGCTCCTGCAGTTCATGCCTTTCTTGGCAAGATACTTATTGAGAAGAATTTGGGTTCTGATGAGTTTTGATCCTTCTGATCTTGGTCTAGTTAGGCTCCCCTGTTCCAAGAATTTTTTGCTTCGTTGATTCGTTCGAGCCTGAGATGGTAGTGGAATTCTGGTATGAAATCACTTAGTTCGCTGGTGTGTACGCTACAAAAATGCTTGCATGATAGTCTTGTCCAAGTTACATCATGTTTTTGTCGCGATCGTAGTTTGGGTATTGTGGTACCGGATGCTGCTGATGAGTTAGGTATTATCTTGTTCAGATATTTCTGCCTCCTTGCTATGCTTGGCGATATCGCTTAATCTCTGATGTAGATGCTTTGCAGCACTCCATCTAAGAGAGTAAATTGTGTTTTGACTTATTCGAATTTTCAACTGGTAATTTCATGTTAAATTATGCTATGTGGAAAACATCACTGAAGTCTTCCCTGTCAGTGAATCTGGCATAGTTATACAGAGTTTACAATTTTACTACGAGCAGGCCAATTTATCCGCAGAACACCAAAATTTAACTGCAAGGGTTGGGTGGTGCATTCTGAGCTGGTGGATTTATCTAGAGAGCAACATAGTTTAACTGAAATGGGGTTTAGATAGGAACAACAGAGCTCCCATCTTTTCTGACAACTACTGAATATGCTATTCTTCCATTTTAGAGATTCTCAGATCAGAAAAGATGGCATGCTTTTCATATGTTCGTCTTCAAACTCGGAATTTGAAACTAGCATATCCAGGCCTAGCAAAGAATCAGATTCTTCTCATGATTGCTGAGCAGAAATTTGAGCAATCTGGAAATAGGCTAAGGTTCCCCTTCTGCTTGTTTGCTCTTTTCATTGTTATTTGCATCCAATTTGCACTGCCTACTTTTTAGCAGTAATTCCTTTAAACTGAAAGGTGATTTACCTTGGTAATTCAACAATCAGAAATTTTGTTTCCCTACTAACACATGACAGATTATTTCTAAACAAGGGCCATCTTGAGAATCACTTAAGCTGCAAGCAATTTCAGCCAAAATAATCATTTGAGACTCCCATCCTTTTAGCCACAAGGCTGTCTGATTAGACACGTCCATCTTTAAATAATCACTTTGTCATTGGTTTAGCAGAAGTTTGTCATGAACTGACCATCACCAATTTTCACCATACTGAAAAGAACTGAGAACAGCACATGCCATTGTATCTGCACAGTGCAGACTGGGAAGCAAGGCAATGAGTGCAACTGGGACTCAGAACACTGGGCCTCTTCGCAATTTATGCATCAACACATTACACTTCTCGACAAAGTTGCTTTCTCTACCCTTCAGGATAACGCATGTTTTATGTCTTCATCATGGATCCATGCATCTGTGTTCCTGCACTTACCTAACCTTCCATGTTCACAGAAGAATCGTGATTCGATCAGAGCATCTTATTAGAGCCACACACGCGCACACACATCCTTGCTGATATGAGCTGATGGGTGTCTGAGTGCAGGTGAGACAAGAATCCAACTGACGAGTGAAAAGATTGTTGCGATCAGCCAGAGATGAACAGCAAGGAGATGTGCCAAGAACCGTGCGACGAGCTGTCCGAGATCAGCAGCCAGGCGGCGTCCAACACCGAGGCCTCCAATTCCTCCGGCCGGGTCAGCCTCGACCTCTCGCTCACGGTCGCCGCCGCCGCCGCCGCCGAGTCCAGCACCACCGACATCAGCAACTGCAACAGCAACAGAGGCAGCGGCGGCGCGCAGGCCGAGGCGGCTGCCGTGGCTGCCCGGGAGCCGTCGCGCGTGTTCACGTGCAACTACTGCCAGCGCAAGTTCTTCAGCTCGCAGGCGCTGGGCGGTCACCAGAACGCGCACCGGCGGGAGCGCACGCTGGCCCGGCGCGCGCTGCGGCTCGACGCCGCCGCCCCCTACGGCTACTACGCCGACGTGGCGTCCCTGCCGCTGTACGGCTCCGGCCTGTACCCCATCGGCATCCAGGCGCACGCGTCGCCTGCGGCGCGCCCGGAGCAGCAGCCGCGGCACGGCGACGACGCCGCCGCCGCGCGCGCCGCCGAGCTGAAGCCCGCGCGGGGGCTTCTTGGCCCGATGCCGTTCTTCGTGGGCGACGATGAGGTGAGCTTCGGCTGGCCCGGCAGCTTCAGGCCGACCGCTGCCGCTGCCGTGCCGGCGGGGGGCGCGGCCCTCAACTCGGCTGGCGGCGCCGGCGACGTGCTCGCCGGCGAGGAGCCCGACCTCACGCTCAGGCTCTGAACTGATCCGTCGACTAGACCCGGTGTAATTCGTCAGGCTGTTTTCTTCTTCCTCTGGGATTGATCGGTTCCTGTTTGATATTGATCGGATCGTCACGGTCTCTCTTGCTCGACCAGGTCCCTCCTATTGTTTCATGCGTGCAAGAATTTTTTGTACAGCAGTTGGATGTGCAAGAGCTAGTGATATGTTCAGTGATCTTTGCTCAGCTATAGCATGTCCCTACGCGTTCGAACTGTGAAGGCGTGAAGCTTGCCGTGGCTACCGGCGGCGAGCTAATCGTTATTTTTTTTTTTCACCCTCCCTCCCTTCTGCTCGGCCATGATTCCTCAACGGGCAGCAACAGGAGTTCAGGCAGCAAAGCCGCCAAGCTGAGTTGCAACTTGTACCGGCTGTCGACTGTCACCGGTGGTCACCAGCGATGAGCACAAGGGTCGAGGAGACCGGCAACTTGCGGCGGTGGCCCCCGCATGGGATGGGATGAAGATATGAACAAGGGGGAACCAACTGAACAGCCAAATCTACGCAGGATTCCATTTCCACTAGTGGCAACTGATAAGGTTTCTTGCGCTGCGATTTCTGTACGCGCTGCTCTGCACAGGCTGCCTGAGGCCCTGTAGTGCAATCAGTGTAGTGGAACAGTCTATCACGGGACCATTTGTCTTTGCTTCAAAGTCTTATCCTGCACTTGGATAGTTTATCACACTGTTCCTTGGTAGTACGTGTTTTATACTCCCTTGTCGCAAGGATTAGATGACATACAATACACGTCAATCAATTCCATTCGTCAAACCAAAGGAGTAAATTATAAAGGGACAATTGATGATGAATCGAGTAATTCTATTTCTGGAGCTAAACTGCCCTGGAAATAACAGAAGGAAAATGACGCGATGACATTCTCATGGAGATACCGACTACAGGCATGGGAGGCAACACGTCGAAGTCGTGACCCAACAACTCCAATCTGCACATGAAGAAATATCTGCAACGATGTAGCACAAACTGGCAAACCATTGATTGATGAATATGCTGGCAAGCTATATCTGCCAGCGCAAGGTTAGGCATCCACTTACAGGTTACAACAAGAACAGGCAGTTGAGGACACAGGATGGTGAAGGAATACAACAGTTGAGAAACTCTCTCCTAATGAACAACAAGACATCTCAAGGTATTAAGCAGCAGCAGGACACAATTGTTAACTGGAATCTATACCCACAGGTATTCAGCAAGAAGCAGCAGACAACTGTTAACGGAGCGGAGCCTATACCCACATCTTCTTTGTGGCTTCCATCCTCTCGAGGAGGCCCTGGATTTCGGTCTGCATCCGCAGCTTCATCTTGTGGTAGTCGTAGTGCGAGTTCTCGAGCATCTTGAGCTCCTCCATCTTCTTCCTCCGCTTCTCCTCTGTCTCCTGGAATCCCAGCTTCGCCAGCTTCGTGGCATACTCCTCCTCCAGCTTCTGGGTCTTGGCGCGTACGATGTGGCGGTAGCTGTCCACTTCCTTCCTGGCATCGTCAGCGAGTTTCTGGAACAGTTTTGCCTCAGCTTCCTTGCACTTCACGATGGTCTCCAGGCTGGAGGCATCATCATCCTTTGAGGCAGAGCTGAAATGGTTCTCAATAGGGAGTGACTTTGGACTGGCCTTAAGTGCTTCAAGCTGTGTATCAAGAATGGAGGTGCTGGGCTTGAAGTTGAAGGATGATTTTGGTGGGGTGATGGTTGGGGTTTGAAGATGAAGCATATCTGTAGATTTACACGTCTGAGCCGCCAGTATTCCTTTCGACTTGCTGCCAGTAACAGAGTAGTCCGTAACTCCATCTGTGGAAATGAAAAGTTAGCTTGAGATACTGCACTTGATAATTTTTATGAACCCAATGACACATCTATTGCATTTTTACTATAAATGGCATCAGATTTCTGATCCATCACCAAAACTGACTACATAGGATGACCATATCTAGAGACAGCTAGTTGAATGGTAGCTTTTAGTTTCAACAGTATATATATGCATCTTGCTTCTCAAATAATGTCTGGCGCAGTTGGTGTAAATAGAAAAGTAGAAACCCAGTCAACCACTCAATCACAAGTGCCAGGTGTGTCAGGGATGATCCTACAATAAGCTTAGAATAAAACATTGACATAATAAAGTACATCAGAGGGCTTGGTTAGGCCGCATGTTCTCAACTGTTCTCAACTGATTAGAAGAAGGCCTTTTGACCAAAGAAAATCAAAGGATCACTAATAGAAATAGAGTTATGAACTTAGTGCTATGAGCCATGATCTTTTCACATTCAAACTCCAAATCCATGCCATTCATGAAAAACACTGTCCACTTTATTGATTATGATAAATGAAGGAATTCAGTACTTTACGGCAATATGTCGTCAGCAATGTTGCCATCCAAAAAAGATAAACATCCCATCATAAGATCAGAATTTTAACAGCAATAGTGCCACACGGAAGGATAAGTAACTGGATAAGCAAATGATAAATGATACATGAATGTGTCTGACACAGCAGGGTGTAAAAAGAAATACATAAGAAAATGATCAGTGCTCCCACAACAAATGCCCATGAAATCACTGTTAGCATCCAGCTAATTAATACAATTAATCAAGAACCTATGCCTAGTAGTTCCTACATGATTGTGTAGGTAGAAATAACAAAGCAGGCAACGAAGCATTTATAAAACTCGAGCTTATAATATGACATGCTAGAATGTAAGGGAGTAAAAAGGATCTTACATTTAAAGAATTGTAGCATGCTGCTTGTTGCATCAGAAGGGGTAATAAGTTTCTTTGCAAGCATGCTGAGGACCTCTTCTGCCTTGGCATGGAGCCCCTTCCCCTCAAAATCCTCACTAGCTGCAAATATCTTCCTAACGAAGTCCAGCTCTTTCATCTGCGTCTCAGGACTCCAGTTCTCTGCGCAGCAGTTGAACACCTCCTTAACAAATCCAAACATCTCAGAAGCATGGTTGCAGCCGAGGCACTGGAACTGCATCTCAGTTGTACCCATAGTCCCCTTCAATGTTGGGCCAGGCCTGATCAAGTTCCTCTCTAGTGCGCATGCAGCATGGCACCAATGGGAGCAGACATCACACCCAACCCAGCTGCAAGTATTTGCAGCACAATCAAACTTCTGGCACACTGGGCACATACATGCACTGCAGAACCCTTTCTTGGTGGAGCAAATCTTGCACTCACAGTCGTCCACAGGGAGTGCGCTCTTGCAATTCAGGTTGCGGCATCGCGTCAATAGGAACATCTCCACAAGCTCGCTGCTAGATACTCGTCCCTTGCCGGTCACAAACACGGCCATGCCAGTCTTGATGGCCACCAGGATCTCCAGCTGCGTCTTGTTCGCCCGCCCCAGTGTCTCGGCAGTCAGGTCCGATCGACGCTCCAGCTTCCGCTGGAGGCTTGACAATTCATCCCTCCTCTCTGGAGCATCAATCATGTTCCGCACTGTCTCCCGCAGCACCTCCAGCGTTTCACTCGGAAAATCCTGCAGCACCTGCGCCATGGAAGCCACAGAGTCGGACACGATCTCCCTCAGGATCCTATCAGGCCGCGACGAGTGCATCCCGCCACGGCTGCCGTCGAAGCTGCCTCCCGCGCTGAGCGCCGCTGCCGGCGCTACCATCCTCGCGGGGAGCTCGGTGGGGAAGAAGGACGAGGTGCCCTCCTTGAGCGGCGCAGTGGCGAAGGCGACGCTGCCGTCCCCCATGGGGCGGAAGTTGAAGCGGCTGTGGACGGAGCCGTTGGTGCCCTCCCCGGCGGCGTAGATGTCGGTGGAGTTGTGCGTGAGGGAGCAGCTGGGGTTGTGCGAGAACACCGAGTAGGAGTAGGACATGTCGTCGGAGTTGATGCTGCGCGTGCGCCCCGTGTTGGCGCTGTAGGTCCGCCTGGGCGGCGGCGCGGCAGCGGCAGGCACCGCGGCTGCGGTGGTGGTGGCCGCCGCGGCGGCGGTCGCGGCGCTCCCGCCCCGCAGATCGCCATCTGCCGGGAGGAGGGACGCGAGGTGCGACGGCGGCTGGGAGGAGGACGGCGGCGGCGGCGCGGGCGCGTCGTTGGAGAGGGAGAGAGAGAGCTGGAGCGAGTCGAGGCGGGGCTTCTTACCCCCGACCACGGACGAGTCGTCGCCGGGCGGATCCCCGCGCTTGGGCGCGGAGAGGTGGAGGAAGTCCCGCTCGACGCAGAGCTTGGCGCTGGCGGCCGCGGCGGCGGCATCCTCGGCAGCCGAGGCCGCCGCGGCCGCGGGGTTCGGCGGCGAGGACGGCCCCGCCGCCGCCGAGGCGAGCGGCGGCTTGTCGCAGAGGTAGCTGCTGAGCGTGAGCTCGCGGTTGGGGAAGGGCGGCTCGGGCGGGGCGGACCCGGGCGCCCCGGCGCTGGCGTCCTTGGATCCGTCGGAGTCGCCGAACATCGTCGCCGGATCCGGGCCGGATTCCGCGGTGGTTGTTTCCTTGGCCGGCGGGGAAGGAGGAGGAAGGAGGGGGGAGGGGAGCGGGGCGGCGGGCGCTGGGCTGGGTTGACTTCCGCACGCCGCAGCGCAGGCAGAAGAGAACCCACGCGGAAATGAGAGTGGCGTGGCGAGGACTGACGTGACGACGAAATGAGAGGGGATTTGATTTGTTTGCCCCCCACTCCGCCTTTTTTTTTCTAATTTTTTATTGTTTTGTATCCAGAGGGGTGGGCTGCTGCCTGCTGGGGATGTCCCTCTATCTATCTGCGTTCTGCAGGGTGCAAGGGTCTCTGCCCGCAGGCAGGCGCGGCGGCCGTCTGGTGGTTCAAAGCGGCGCTCCGGCCGGCGTCTCACGGCGGGTGCTGTGGGCTTCCGGCTGTTTTGCCGGCTGGTTACGTGAGTTCTCGTGTGATTCCACGGGCAGGCGGCGTCAAGTTTTGGTGCGTTGCCCGTTTCGCCATGCTATGGAGTCGGCCGGTTCCCAGTACCCGTTGGAACAGTTGGCGACGCGCATGGGCACGGCGCTGGCGTTTGACCAAAACAACGCAGGAACACGCGCTCCCGTTTGTGGTTTGTGGGGACGGTTTGTGGACTGGACCGTGGCGCGCTCCGTGCAAACGTCTTTAAGAAGAGAGTTGGAGTCGCAATCGCAACACGTGACCAGTGCGGCAGTGTGACTGTGTGAGTCGTGACCGCGATTCCGCGAAAGCCCAAACCCGTCCATCCGCGTGGACCGGTGCACGGGAGAAAAATGTTGCTGGATCGCATGTGATCTCGGACAAGAACACGACCGCTTTGCGCTGGTGTCTCGGTGGAGTGGAAGGAAAGGAAGACCTCACGCGACGCGACGCGACGCGAGTCGGCGGAAAGAGCACGGCGAAGGAGTGCCGGTCTGAGTGGAGTGCCGACGCAGCAGAAGCAATCTTTGCAATTTCCTAATCCGTCTCGTGCCCGTGACAGAGAAAGAGAGAGAGCCGTGGTATTTATCCGTGGTGAGCAAGTGCAGCACTGACGCCAAGCCACTAAGTCAGTAAGATTAGGTACGATAAGGCCGTCGCCAAGTTTTCCCAGGTATCGCACTGGCGTGGGCGCCCGCCCAAAGATCGGCGACCCAACCACTTTGCGGGACACGGTGCGCCCGAGTCCGAGTCCGACAACGGCTGCGCAGCAAAGGCGCCGGCTGCTCGGCGAGAAAATTCCTACCTGCAATCAAGGCCGGGGCGGGCGCGGCGGGTGGGGCGACTGCGTCGTCACGGTCACGGCAGATCGGCGACGCCTGCGGCCGGCGCAACGCTTGTTCTGGCGCCTTGTGGCTGTGGGGTCCTGCTGCCTGCTGCGCGCAATGTCAACGCCACGAGCCAAGAGTCGCCCAACAGCCGCCAGCGCCACTTGTGTCGCGGACAAGCTGCTCTCGCGGCGCGCGAGCCGCCCGTTGACGTAAAGCAAAGCATCAGAGCGCTGGAACTAGCGACTCTGTCAGAGAGCAAAGCATCAGATGCTGGTATTGACAGAGACACAGAGTAGTGAAACCGTGGAATCGTACTGCTAATATTTCTTTGCGGGCCGGGGCAGCCTTTCTGCTGACTGGGAGTTGTTGGAGCATGCCCCATTCATGCGCTGCCTGTCGTCCCAGCCCCCATACTGTGGTGTGGAGGAATCACTACTTGATCAGCTCGAAGCCTCGAAGGATCTGTTTCGTTTGCCCGCGTGCTGCAGCAAGCCGGTGCCCCAACTTCGAAGGGAGATATTTTCCCCGCGATGCCGAGTTGCCGACGTTTTCGAGTTCAAATTTGGCTGCCGATCTCTTCTCGTCACCCCCGCCCCTTCTAACTTCTGCTCCCTCCGTTCCAAACTGTAGTTCGTTTTGCTATTTCTAGATGCATATTTTTCTATACATCTAGATATAATCTATGTCTATATGTATAATAATATCTATAAATTTAGAAAATTTAAAATCAACTGCAATTTGAAACGAAGAGGTATTTTTCTTTTCCCCGTAAATCTCAGACTCCACTTCCAAAGCTCAGTCGTCCTGTACTGCACTTGTGCATGTCTTGGTGCGCCAAGACCCGCCGCCTCGATTGCACCTTTTGCAACTCGTGTCGTGCACTTTCCAAATGCCGCTAGCCAGCCAGGCTACGGTAGTCCGAAGAACTGCTGCGTACAAGAACATAAATTGCAACGAGAGAACATATGGGCCAAAGCAACCGAGGCCCCATGTCGCTATCGGGCCAACTAAAATCGACCTGCGGCGGGCCGTGCTCTCGTTGAGCACAGCCCAGGTTTTCTGGCCGTTGTTTTAAGCCTATTAGGCCATCAGCGCCGTACATCACGCGGAGCATCGCGCCGGGCTGCCCAAAGCTGTCATCATTACTTCATTAGACCACTAAGCAAGCAAATTGTCTTTCGTTTTCCACGTCAGGTCCATTAGAAAACTGAGAGAGAATATGAGACGCCTCACATTCCATCAATTGGCATCTACGCACTGAGGCGAGGCCAACGCCGCGAGTTGCCCGTTGCCGTCCGACGTTCGTCCAGGGCTGCACCGCTGCATCATTCTACAAACCGGTGAGTCCATATCCATCAAGCATCTGGATGATCTGCTGTGCCTCCTGTCATACAGGGTCACCATTTTGTGTTTCGCGTCGATAATCCAACGGGCACCCCAGACCCGCCGAGAAAGCGGCCATGGATCGACATCGATCTGCAGCGGCCAGCCAGCCATCAGCCAGTTCACCGGCGTCGCGACAGCCCGCTGCCCCGGGATCAGCGCTCCTCCGGGCCGCGGATGGTCCAAAAGCAGGGGAAGGGAACGAGCGGTTGGCGCCGCTGGGGTCCGGCGGCCCGCCCTGTCTCCTCCTTGTCCGCCACCCTTTTCCCGCGCGCGGCCGGCCGGCCGTTTTCGCTGCGCGCGCGGTTCGGTTCGTCGCTGTCCCCGCCTCGCGGCCAGGCCCAGACACCGCATTCACTCCGCTGATGACCACTGGCTGGGCATCATCAGCGTCTTACGGTGTGTATTTACTGCACTCTGTCACTGTAAATCGTGTTCCTCCATGGACCATGCATGGTGAGAACTGAGAAGCTTGGAGGCCGTTGAGCCGTTGGGGGCAAAGTAAGGGAGAGGGACTGTGTGTGTCGCGCGTTGTTGCCTCAACGGCTCGGCAATCAATCCCGCATTGAAGCGCGGACGTTACATGTCTCGCTTCGGTTCCCCGGCTGAGCTGCCACGCAACTCCGCTGCACCTGCAAGGAGGCCACCAGAATGGAGGCTCATCGGCCGGCGCATTCCTCCTCCCTCCTTGCCATGGCGCGCGGCGGGCATGGTCCCCGCCGTCCCCCGGTTCCCACAGTCTCGTGCCATCAATGGTGGTGGCCAACTGAATACCGGAACTTCGCGGAGTTGGTGGTACTCCTACACGGCAGTCGCGGCCGCCGCCTCGTCAGATCTGAATGTATCTCGCCGCGCCGGCCTGATGATGGTCAGCTGGCCCTGGCAGCGCCCCCACGCTTTGGTTTTCCAAGTGCTCATGTGCAAATGGGTTGGGTTGGACCAGATGTGTACAGTTCCTAGGCGAGACCCTGCGCTTCTTCAGCGATAAGATCTCGGCATCTCGCTGCCAAATGCCAAATGCGAGCGAGTGCTATCATTGTTTGCAACCGAAACTTCCGACCGGATTCGGGTAACCTTGACACGGGAGCGCTAGATAGCCTTGCAAGTTGCGACCGATAGTGGCATACGCTGAGCGAGTTTGGGGCCAAGAAATGGGAAGTTTCTGCCGAGGGGAAATTTTACCTGGACGACTCCACGGTAAAAACTGTGGGTTTTACACTTGTCCAGTTGTGCTTGAGCACTGGACAAGGCGTGAGAGCTGGGAATGAAGAAAGGGGTAGATCGTAGATGAATCAGCGAGGCGTGGAGTAGCGCAGTTGGGTACAGTGCTCGGATGTGTTTAGTACGAGAAAATATCCGGCGCTTCCCCGATACACGGCGCATAGGGCTGGGACTAGAAGTAGGAGGAGACCCCCGCGGCCACGGCACAGTGCTCGCTCGTACAGCCTCTCGCTTACTGCCAGTGCAACTCCCAATAAAGAGCAAGCTGCTGCTGCTGCTGCTCGTCCATGTCCTCCCCTCATCCAGCTCAGTTCACACCCGGCGCATGAAAAAGCCACCCTCCTTTCCAGCCCATTTAGCTCGCTAGGTAGGGAGTAGAGACAGACAGCGCGAGGAACAGGGAGCGCGCGGCTCAGCGTAGCAGAGCTCGCAGAGCAGAGACCAGTGCGGGGCCCAATGGCTGCTGCTGGTTCCTTCGTGGCTTTCTTGGCCGTCTTCGCGGCGGCGGCGGCGGCGGCGTGCCTGTCAGCGGCCGCCATGGGCGATGGCGAGCTTCTCCGCCCGGCGGGGACGTCACTCTCCTTCCGGGAGGGCTACACGCAGCTGTTCGGCGACTCCAACCTCGCGCTCCACGGGGACGGCAAGAGGGTGCACATCACCCTCGACGAGCGAACAGGTATCGGCTTGGTGTTCTTGGCGCCCGATCAGTCGATGCTCGTGTTCTCTGCTCTTTGCTCTGCTCGTGAACCTCATGGCTGTTGCTCTGTTCCGTCGCGCAGGCGCCGGGTTCGCGTCGCAGGGCGCGTACCTCCACGGGCTCTTTAGCGCCCGCATCAAGCTCCCCGCCGACCACACCGCCGGTGTCGTCGTCGCCTTCTACGTGAGCACCCTTCCTTAACAAACCTCGCCGCAATGGCCGGCCGCCGGCGTCGTAGCGCCGTGTTATTGTGACCTCCGATGCTGATGCCGCGGCGATGCAGATGTCGAACGGGGACGTGTACGAGCGGACGCACGACGAGCTGGACTTCGAGTTCCTGGGGAACGTGCGGGGCCGGGAGTGGCGGGTGCAGACAAACGTTTACGGCAACGGCAGCACGGCGGCCGGCCGGGAGGAGCGCTACGGCCTCTGGTTCGACCCCACCGAGGACTTCCACCGCTACGCCATTCTCTGGAGCCACGACAGGATCATGTAAGCTAAGAAGAACCACGAATCCATCTCCTTATCCTTGCTCATCAACCATGATACTGTTGCTAGCATGTATCAAACACACTTTTGAGGTAGTCTGGTTGTGCTTAGTAGACAAGTACACTTGCTTAGTAAATTTTAAGCATGTTCATGAAAATCTGGGCTTTGAAAAGAGTACATTAACCACAAAAAGTTTCACTATGATGATTAGATGATGCAATCATACAGAGGTTTTCGTACCCCTTCTCCCTTGATGGTATGGTGTCAGTTCAGCACTTTTACCTGTTCTGTTATTCATGGTGCAAGGGTGCTTGTAGTACAGAACAGTGCTGCATATGGCTGGTCTGACTGATTGCGCCCTATCTTTCTCTACTACCGTTTACAATCTTCATTATTAGGCTGAAGTACTTTCTGTTTGATTCTTCCTTATCGCCTCCTTTTTTCCTTTTCTTTTCATTTTTGGCTCTCATGAATCATGATTGACAGATATTGGCCTATTCATCTTTACAGCTTGTAGATTCCTTTGCCTGTTGTCACTTTAATCATTTATGTCCCGAGGCCCCAAAATTGAGTAGAGATGGCATCACTACAAATACCACCCAAATATTTATGCAGCGAAAAGACCAATGAAGTATACCTCAGTTAAATATGAAGTTCTGAACTTCCCAATATATAGAGCTCAAGCTTCTGCTTAGCTAATAACCAATGACACCTTCAACCTGATTCTTCAATATTTCGTCTCTGCACTGAAATTTTGCATTCAGGGTAGCGTTTCATATCTTCTGTTTTGATTCAGATTCTGCATTCTTTAAACAAGACTCCAAAATGTGGCAAATGTTTTGTTGCACTTTAGAAACCGAAATGCAGCAAAACACAAATCCATCCTGGTTGCACATATATGTTCACGTGAAAAAAGTTAACACCCAAAGTGGTCCATTTACTGCTACAGCGCCCACTAGACCTGAGCATCCATCCATCACAGCATGTGCATGAGCTTCTTATCTCTGATCCTCCCACCAAGACCCGCATGCCGCCTTCCCCTGCATAATTGCATTCCACACCTGCTTTTCTCCTGTATCCTGGAGAACTCACAAGGAACCTTTTGATTTCTTGGTAGCATGGAGAGAAGCAAAAAGGCCTCCGCCATCAATCCATTGCATCACCTGCTTTTCAGTTTCACCATGCGTTTTCCCATGAGCCCTCTCCCTTTTCAGGTTCATGCATCCTTTTACCAAGAAACATGACTGGTCGTACAATCCCAAACTCTCAAGCTTTTGACAACTCCTTCCAATGTCTTGACTTAAAATTCAGGCTGTTAGTAAATGACTGATGAGCCTTTCAACATTGCACGACTCGAGCCTACGTAGGCATTCAAAGTTTAAAACTCAGATGAACTTCCTTTTTACAATAAAATTTACACATTTAACATTTCCATTCATAAAGAAAAAGTTACTGTACTATACTCCAAAGCATCACTGATGTTTTATCTTATATGTAACCTGGCCGTTCTGCAGATTCTACGTCGACGAGACGCCGATCAGGGAGGTGGTGCGGACAGGGTCCATGGGCGCGCAGTTCCCCTCCAAGCCCATGTCCCTGTACGCCACCATCTGGGATGGCTCCAGCTGGGCCACCTCGGGCGGCCGCTACAAGGTGGACTACAAGTACGCGCCCTACGTCGCGGAGTTCGCCGACCTCGCGCTCCGCGGCTGCGCGGTTGGCCGCCGGGCGTGCGAGGAGCCGGGCAGCGCCGCCACCGCGATGTCACCCGCAGAGCGGTCGGCCATGGAGGCGTTCCGGGCGCGGTACATGACGTACGGCTACTGCTACGACCGCCTCCGGTACCTGGCGCCGCTGCCGGAGTGCAGCGTCGGCCCGGAGGCCGCGGCGTTCCTCCCGTCGGGGGACGCCAGGGCGGCGGCGGCGTCGCGTAGGCGTGGCAAGCGCCACCGGGCGCGCGTTGGCGCGGACTCGGCTGTCTGATGATCGGCAGCTGTGTCGCTGTATCGACTGTGATGTGATCTGATCTATGCTTAGGGTGACGTGCACTGGCATTGTAGTAGGGTAACAGTAACTTGAGTTCCGCTGATTAGAAGCCTCATCACTTCTAGTCTTCAACCAAACTCTCCTCGCAGCATTGAGATTCCTTCGACTGTCAGTGGCTTGCGAATTCAATCATGAAGGTTAACTAAACTGGGACTGCAAGTCTAGCACATAACAAATTTTTTCCATGAAAATTCGACAAAGTGGTCACCAACAGCAAGTCAGCAATACAACCATCTGCCCTTCGGATTTTGGTACTTCCAGGACAGCTTGTATGGTTACACACGCGAATACATTTGTAGCTGAGCCAACCAGTGCTAGAGGTGCAGGGAATAATTGCCATTAGTGCTAGAGATGCATCAAAGATCAGTGGTAGTGGATCACAGCGCAAAGAGTTAACAAGGACTATCATCATGCCATAAGTTTCTCCCCCATCTTTCCATTTCCGACGTGTTGGCTGATAAGATTACGACAACAAAATACATCAGAAATGGTTTTCACTGCCAAAGCATACATCTAGTCCCACATTTGGGTAATGATAGCAGATGATAACTTAAGGCAGCTTGATAAATCCAGTTTTGCAACAGAGCAGCTACAAAATTCAAGACAGTGTTTTCATCTTAGGAACTTGACACTGAGGTTTCTTGTCAAGGTTGCGAGAGTTGCTGACGAAGGCCTCTGCGAAGCTCTGCGTGCTCCCGCGATATCACCGCCTGAAAAATCTAAGCTTCCTCGTCTCTTCGGTTTCTCTTGTCTATGTACTATAACCACCCCTCTATTTAGAGGCATGTCCATGTGGCTGGACTTTGCTGCTCCCAACATTTTTCAGACTACCATTCTGATGCTCCTTGCTTACAGCTGACTTCTCTTCTGCAAAGCTGCCACCACCGTTTGAGCTCCCATTGCATTCTGGTTTCTCCTCAGTTGTGTACGATCTGTTTGTTGGCGAGCTCTTTGGAGAAAGATGGCCATTAGACATCTCCTTGCCAGCAATCTTGTTCTGCAGGTAAGCTGATGCTGAACCTTGTGGAGAGTTAGGTTCACCGTGACCAGGAGAACCTGGCATCATCTGGTGAGGCAGTGGGTGGCCTGATCCCGGAGGAAGGAACACCCCAGTACCAGGACCAGGGAATCGCGGCGGAGGCGGCCTTGGAGTAGCTTCCGGTATCCAAGCTGCTGTTGTGTTCGGCAAGGGAACAGCTGGCGTGAAAGGTATGGCTGCAGCAGAAACAGGAGCAGGGGCTACAAATATTGGCTGCATTCCATCAGATGGTGAGACGTGATGAGGTCCAACAGCTGGCGCTGGAAGAACACCACTTGCAGGAGCATATCCAAAGTGTTTAGGACTTTGGGGATGGCGTGCCATGTTACCCGGCCTTGATGACGGACCCCACGGCATAGGAGGTGTCAATGGAGGAGTAAACCGAGCACTTTCAGCTGGGATGTGCTTTCTTGCTACAGACTTTCCAAAACTCAGTAGGATTCGGTGCTTACGTGTAGCAGGAATAGCTCGTTTGGCAAGGTCAGCACTTTGCCCTTCCAGGAGTAGAAGTGACCTGCAGTTGAGAGACTAATATTTCAGGAAGCTTACTCAACAAACATGCATAATGTCATAAATTGCTTATTAAACTACCTTATAAAACAAAAGATGAACAGCTAAAACTAATAAATATAGCATGCATTGTTTTGTTAAATTCAGATTACTACCTATATATTTATTTATTTATTTATTTCACACTTGATCAACTGAAAATGAGTCTTGGTGTAGCTCAGATTTGCCTAATATACCAACTAATAAAATTCATCACAAAGTTTCCTACTCTAGTTTAAGTACTAACCAGCCAAATGGTTGTTTCCCTATAACCAGAAACTTGAGTTCACAATGTATCAAAGAGAGTGAAGGGTCAACTATCAAGCAGAGTTTGACTATAGTTTGAACTATTTAGGACACAAATGTAACTGAAAACCTAGATTACTGGGGGGAAGCTTTTACCCAGCTGTGAGCGAGAGCTTCAGGGGACCTCTATGATCACCTCGTTCTCCTGATATAGCTCGGCCAAACACCATATCACAATCTGTTAAGCAGAGCGTACAAAGAGGTCTACCATACCAAGGAGGGGAGTGGTGAGGATGTAAGTAGTCTCCCTGGAAGAAGAATCATTTAATCATACCTATGGTCAATTTTAAGCCAAGATAGTTATCAAAGAAAATTACCTCATTGAAGAAGTCAATAACACAATAATCTGGTTTGAAAGCTATAATTTCCTGCTGAGACAAGCGATCAAACAGATCATGCAGCAGCCCAGGAACCGGCTCCACCCTTGTCTCTGGAATCACATTTAAAGGTAAAAGATTGTCATCAAAATGTGACACTAGCATGAGGTACTGCAGTACAAGCTTGATCTACCTCTTTGATTTTCATCATCAGGAGGGCCTTCAATGATAGGAATACCCATCTGAACAATTTCCCTTCCATGACCCTTCGTTGGTCTTTTACCAATTATAACTGTCTGCCCAGCTGTTTCATCAAATAAAATAATATAACTTGACAAAATCACAGATAATTAACTTACAGTGCATAAAGACCTAGACATATTCTGTTAGCAGAAATGTGAAATGCCCACAAGAGATGGGACCATTTTTTTTCTGTGTTTTCAATTTAATTCTGGTAAATCTTCTCAGTTCTATCACAGTATGCGCTCTAGAGTCTACATACAGATTCAAGTTGGAGATAGCAAAAGTGAAGCAATAGACAGACAATTCCAAAAGGGATACTGCACGCATATAAAGTCATAGCCACAAATATAAATAACTTCTAATGCAAGATAACCACCAAAAGGAAAGAACAAACATTTAAAAGTTTACCTTCAAGACCCCCTCGCCGGCAAGAAGCTTTTGTTTCATTAACTAAAGTAAGAATCTTATTTGTCTCGGCCACATTTACCAACCCTTCATAAACCTTGAGCCCTTCAACAGAATTAACCTAAAGAAAGATAATATTATACTTCATTACACCAGGTTAGCCATAAGTAATGCAGTTAAAACACTCTATATGATGTCAAGATAACTTGAAAGGGAAACTGAATATTCCAATCAAAATTCTGATTTGTTTGATTAGCATACCTTCTTTCCATCAACGATTTCAGTGGTTGAATGCTCTACAGGGGTTGGAACCACTTTGCTGCTTCCTTCAGAAACAGCTTGCAGCTTTGAATTTTTTTCACCTTCTACAGGATATATAATACAAGGACACGATTCAGAAACCATAGAACCCTATTTGACCCTTTAGTTTTCAATCACAACCTTTCAAACTTCATAAGATAACAATGATTCGGAAAGAGAGCATAACCAGGAAAATAGCAACACTAGCAAATGTCAATCAGTCAAGAGAGTAAGGAGGTCAAATTCAGGTCATATTTTATACATTAATATCCTCACCCAGAATCTGCTGCTACTAATACGGAATAGTTACATTGGGCAATTTCCACAAAAACGAGCATGATCCATATGTGCACATTGGTCATTTGAACAATAATAATCACAAGTCGGATAAAAATTCTTGGACACCCAACCACTGAAAACTTTCATGGCACGGCAGTGCAGTTTAATCAGTTGATTCTTTACTTCTGTACAAAATTGCAATAGGTGAGGCATGACATGGTTGAAACCAATGCAAATCTGAATAATAGACAAGCTCACAAGAACTACACATCAACTTGGTTACTGTGTAGGTACCAACAGCAGTTTCAGCTGTTTCCAGCAGCAGAGCTTGAAGAGAGATCTAGAGGGGACCAAATTAAATACATGGTGAAGTTCAAAACTGACTTACGAAATTTTCTAGTAGCAAGGGCAGCAACGGCCACCTTTGGCCATGACTAAGGTCCGCCACTGGTTGTTTCGTACAGTACTGACTAGTTGCTTTGTTCTTTACTAACAGTTTAGAGCTTGAACATAGTAAGCCAGTAGTTATCTATGCTTTACCCTAAAGGCACCCTTAATTAACAAATAGAAGAATAGCACTCTCAGAAATAGCTATTGATCCATCTTAGTTGTGCACAGAACTTGTTGAGCTGACTAGGCAACATATGGCATATGCCATCTCAATTAATTTTACTGATATACTCTGGCAAGAAAAACAACGAAGCAAGGACTGTGGAAAGAGGGAAAAAACGCCATGTGTTTATAGAGAGGGTACACGAGAATTTCGTTTTTCAGTGCACAAAGCATTTCCAATGAACCAGCAACGACCAAATGATGCATTATGCTGTTTTAAGTAAATGAAAATACAAAAATGCACACATGTATGCATAAGTCTGTGCTTGTGTACCGTCAATTATAGGAGAATCCAACCGCAAGCTTTTAGTATCAACCATGTTCTCCACTTCTTTCATCACCTTTCCTTCCTTGTGATTGTGAATATCACGTCCTAGAAAGAGTCAAGGGCACATGAGAGGGTATTTTATTAAAAAAACTAATTACTCATGAATTTACCACTTTTTCTCAATGGTACATGCAAAAAGGGAACATAATGCATTAAATGAGTAAAATAAAATGGTAACTGTACTATCATGAAGGGAACGGCTACAGTTTAAGCAGAAGTTGACCATCCCATGCAAATGCTTTATTGTAAGATCCAAATATGCCACCTTTACATAAATCACAACTCCAAGCCAACAGAAGAACACACAAACCCACCCCATTACAGAATGATCAGAACTATGAAATGCTCAGAAAGAACAGTTTCCACATAGATGAACAGCTGTCATAATTTTGCACGTGCCCCTACATATCTTACACTGAAAAGCTATTTCTGGATAACATTATCAGTAACTTTAGGGCCTCCCCAATTGGCAATTGGTACAGAACTACATATCACAGGGCGCTAAAAGCTTGCCTTTTAAGGCCTCCACATTTGTTTTTCTTTTATTAAAACAGATACAAGTCAGAAGCAACTAGGCTTCAGCAACTTGGGATGATCACACCACCATCTACAAATGGAGATCAGCATTTTGGCAACAGGCATATCATTGGCTCAATGCCTTGAAGACGTGAGAACCGATTGGCAAACAAGTAAATCAAAGCAATACCACAAATGCGTTGGATGGATCGTACCGTTTTGTGGCCCAACCCAACAGAGGAGGGAAAAGCGACCTCGTGAGTAACAACTAGCAACAGAACAAACACTACACTACCACCAAACAAAGAAAAGAAGAGCACGATATCACACCAAGAGATCCCGTCTCACCATCTTTATCGGATCCAGCTGCCGGGACCGCGCCGCCGCCGCGCGCCGGATCGGGGCGATAGTGTCCGCCGTGGCGATGGTGCTGGTGGGAGTGGTGGGACTGCGAGAACGGTTGGCGTCGAGGGGGCGGCGGCGGCGGCGCGGCCGGCGACGCGGCAGCCCCGAGCGCCTGTGCCGGCTGCGCGCGTCGGCGCCAGCCGACCTGCTGGAGCGCGAAGGCGACGTCGGCGACGGGGAAGAACTGCTGCATGTGGATCACGGGCGCCCAGTGGTGGCGGCGCTGCTGCACGGCGGCGGCGACGTGGTCGTACTCGCCCGGGTCGGCGACGCTGCGGAGGTGGACGACGAGGAGGTCGATGATGGCGTTGGCGGCCGCGAACTCGCCGCGCAGCCAGGAGATGAAGCCGTCGCGCTCGTCCATGAGCCAGCCGGCGGGCTCTGCCGCCGCGGCAACGCCGGGCGCCGGGGTCGTGATGACGGCGGCGGCGTTGGCCATCGCCCCCGTGCGTCCCTCACCACTGGGGGCCTGCGCTCATAGAAAGGCGCACCCCAGCCGGCAATGCCGAGGGGGGAGGGAGATCTAGGGTTTTGCTGTATATTTTTTCCTCCCAAAGTTGTTTTTGTTTCTGGTGGTGGTGGTATAGGAATGGAGGCGAGAGAGAGAATGGCAGGCTCGGCTAGTGGCGGCAGTACAAGTAACAGTGTGAGGAGCTGAGGAGAGAGAGGTCAGAGGAGGAGGCGAGGCTTGAAGAGGAGAGGAGAGCCGGATCTGGGGCACCGAAGATTCGCGAAACTAGAGGCGGGCGGGAGGACGACGCGGAGTCCCGGTGGAAACCTAACGACTATCTTGAACCGAGCCGCCGACAGATGGGTCCGGGGCCCATCTGTCGGGGGCAGGGAGCGGGAAGCGGCGGGTAGGCGGCGGCCGGAGCCGGCGTGGGGGGTTTTGCTTTAGGATTCGTGGACCGTCTCGATGCCGCTGGTGTTGGTGGTAACGGGAGCCAGGTGGTTGTTGGCTCGCCGTTATCTCCCTGATGCTCGGCTGGTGGACCGAGGGCCCGCTTGTCAAGAGTCACTGAGTCACTGTGTTCGGCTGGTAGCGCGTGCCTCTGCTTGGCGAGACAATTTCGCATTGACCGATAGGGAAGAGCGGAACAGAAACGCCCCTGCCGTTACAGTCTCCTGTTTTCGAGGGCATGCCGTTACAGTCATGCACGCTAAAAAGATATTATTTGATTTTAATGTGAATGTTAAATGGATGTATTCAGATTCAAATTTCAGTGTTTTTCTCTATCTGATTCCAGATTCGTATTCGATAAAAATGTAAAATATCTGACATTATCCGTATCCGCAAATAATAAAGTAGCCAATGAAGCCATCTAAAACTTATTTATATTACTAAATACTAATTAAAAATGATATTAATTTTTATATTTCAAATAAAATAATTATTTACACCATTTAAACTATTAAAAATATCTATATGGCAAATGACTAATTATGTTAACCTAGTATTACTAGTGATATATAATGATAAAGTTTAATTAATTTTAATATGACTAATCGTATTTATGTTAAATACATTATATTATTTATTAAATGAATAAATGATATTTAAATGTATTAGTGAACTTATTTTTATTATTAAGTGGTATATATATGGAAATACTTATTTTTATATTTATTTTGATATATTTATTATTTACTAATAAATATGTTATTTTCAATAAGTATCTATTATGTACTATGCTCCCTACTTGCAACATGATTTTTATCAATTTTAAACCATCGATAAAGTAAAATTAATACTCGTTATGGTTCTGTGTCGTAAGTTGAGTAAGTATCCGACTGTGAATCCAAATTTGAACTATTTTTTTATATTTGTATTCGTACTGAAATTCAAATTAAAATATGGTAAATAATGGTATCCGAATTCGATTGCATATAGTATCCGATTCGATCCATCCCTAGCTCCGCAAACCTCCTCGGCCGACACCTGGGCCATCTCCATGTCGGTGGCTTCACGCCTGTCTGCCGGCCCCGAGGCCTCACCCGCCAGAAGCGGCCGCGTACGGGCGGACGCGTCGAGATCCGCGCGGCTCGGGACGGACGGCCCGATGCCGGCATGGCCCGCCTTAGTGGGTGTCGGTTGCATCGGCCCCCACAATAAACGCGGGTTGTTGCGCGGTGGGGGCACGCCCACGGGACGGGAGGCAGCAGACACCTTTACGCCATCCCGCCCGTCTCACATGGCGGCCGTCCCCACCCGTCATCCGCGACGAAACGGCACGCGGCGGGGCCCGCGCGTCAGCCTCCCCGTCGCGGGCGGGATAGGGCGGGCGGTCGGGCGGAGAGGTCAAAGCGGAGTTCCGTTCCGAAATTCCGCGCTGACTCGGGCAACCCCGGCCGCGTCGGTATCTGCTGCTCGGTTTACGGGCTTTGGAGCGTTCCACGGCTGGGTGGGCGCCCCGCGCGCTGGGTCCGTTACGTTCCGATTCCGACCTGATCGGCTCCGCGATCACAAGCCGACTCGTGTCGTCGTGCGGCAGGCATACCACAAACAAACAGACGTGGGGGGGCAGACGGCCGTGGCCCAGCACGAGCAGCACAGCCAGCAGGGGTGTGTTTCACGCGGCCGTGAGCTCTCTCTTTCGAGTGGCAAAAGCTGGTGCGGTGGCGGGGGATTTTGCGCCCGATTCGCGAGAAAAACTGAAAAAGGACGGGTTCTGATTAGGCCGGCGGGGCGGGGGAACGGGAAAAATCCGGCATGGCAGATTTGGCAGGACGGTGGTGGCCGCTGCCGTGCTGGCGGTGGTGGCCGCCGATGTGATGATGGGTTGGCACGTTGCTGTGGAAACGGGGAAGCGCGGGCGGGGTTTGCTTGCGGAGCAATCCTGTTTCCTCGTTTGTTGAAGGTGCACGGAACGGTGCCGAAGCTTTTTTTGTTTGGCGCCGTGGAACGGGACGGTGGGTTATTAATCGCTTACTAATCCCGAGTCAAACTTTTTGATGGTGGGGCGATCAAAGTCAGTCAAGCGGCTGCCATTATCGCCGTGGAACAGATGACGGGGATTGACCAGCAGGTGCCGAGGACGGGCTCAAAGGCTTTACTAAGGTCTTGTTTAGTTGTCAAAGTTTGGAGGTGACAAATTACTGTTACAACACTGTAGCACACTGTAGCGTTTCATTTGTATTTGTGAATTATTGTCCAAACATTGACTAATTAGGCTCAAAAGATTTATCTCGTAAAGTACAACAAAACTGTGCAATTAGTTTTTAATTTCGTTACTCCATGCATGTACCGCAAGTTTGATGTGATGAGGAATCTTCTTTTTGCATAGTGCCAAAGTTGGGAGTTGGGGGTGAACGACTAAGGGGACGTTTCTTCCACTGTCTTATTTTTAGCACGTGTCATATCGAATGTTTAGATACTAATTAGGAGTATTAAACGTAGACTATTTACAGAACCAATTACATAAGTGGAATCTAAACGGCGAGACGAATCTATTAAGCCTAATTAATCCATCATTAGCAAATATTTACTGTAGCAACACATTATCAAATCATGGACTAATTAGGCTTAATAGATTCGTCTCGCCGTTTAGATTCCACTTATGTAATGGGTTTCGTAAATAGTCTACGTTTAATACTCCTAATGAGTATCTAAATATTCGATGTGACGGGTGCTAAAAATAAGTTAGTGGAAGAAAACGGGACCTAAAAATCCAGTCGTAACGTCACTGGTATTACAGGTACGGATGTGGGTTTAAAAAACACGTTGTTGCTGCCTTGCACACGTCCGGCGATGAGAAAAGTTCTCTAGAGAAAATGGCTGCGAGGAGAGCGACCGGCGAGACGCGCACGCGGATGGAACGCGACCTGGAGTCACATATTCAAACGGCTTGTTCGCCTTTTGCAAACTTTTTGCAGCAAATTTTCACTCTGTGTTGCAACGGCACTGTAAGAAGTTGACGCCGACGGGCGACGACGCCACGCCGGGAAGGTGGAAAGGTTAAGCAGAGGAACCGAACGGGTAGTCAGGCAGTGAGAGAAACAAAAATCACGCTACTTTTTTTAGCTGCAAACATGGTTTCGCTCCTCCGTTGCTGGCTTGCTGCACAAGCACACAAAAAGGAGAAAATGTGCTTTCGGGCTTCTCGGCACGTTTGTGAAGCCCTCTGTTTTCAGAAGAGCACGTGTTAAAGTGAGGACGATACCAGGTAGAGCACGGCCAAAAGTTCGGTACGTCGCATGCAGCGCCTAGTCTTTGTATACCAACATGTATCGATCTGAAGAATTGACTGATTTTTTTCTTGGTTTGATGGGTCATGCACGAGAAGAGCTTAAAGAAACGGGGAGAAGACGTTTACTCTCAAATTAATGAAAAATAATGACCGTGTGCACAAACTGTCGTCCTCGTTTGACCCAGGCACACAGGTAAGCGAAGAGGTCTGGAGTCTGGCTGGACTCTGGAGGAATCAGCGACGCCGTTGCTGGCTACTGGACTACTGGTGAGTCGTGAGACCCTTGCCAACGTTGCCATGCCTCAGCAGCTCATCATGCTCGTATGCCGGCAGCCGGCAGGCGGTGTCCGAACCGGGGACGGCCAGCAAACCCTCCGGTCCAAAGAGCTTACTGGGCCTAATAATGGCCCAAGACATTGTCCCCTTTATCCGCCACTTTCCTGTTCTCCTCCTGGTTAAAAGAGAAGAGCTCCAAGACCCAAGACTCCAAGAGCAACAGCTGGTCATCCATCCCCTCTTCCCCAGGGGTCCTACCTGCCGGCCTCACCAGTCCACACGCGCACCGCCGCAATGGCCAGTACCACCGCCTCGCCGCCGCCGGCCGCCGGGGACCACCCCCGCGTTCTGCTCCGCGGCTTCCTCTCCGGCGAGACCTGCAAGGTACTCGCCTTCCTCCCCCAGTCCCTCTTCCTCTGAAGCTTCTCAGAACCCTAAACCTTAGCTGCTCGGCTCGGTCTGCGTCGTTTTGACTGACGCTGCGCCTGGGTGCGGCAGGAGCTGGAGTTCGTGCACCGGAGCTGCGGCGCCGCCGGGTACCGCCCTTCCGTGGTGTCGACGTCGCTGCCGCACCTGGCGGCCACTGGCTGCGGCCACCTCCTGCTCCCGTTCGTGCCCATCCGCGAGCGCCTCCGAGACGCCGTGGAGTCCTTCTTCGATTGCCTCTTCGATGTCTTCATCGAGTTTACTGGGCTCATCAGGTGCTCAATTCTCGCGTTATCGCGTAACTACATGTCTCTTACTATCTGCTTAATTCAATCAGTTTAGAATCAGCATCGAACTGGTGCCTTCAGCATTTCAGTTTAGAGGTACGGAAGACATCGTGCGATTGAACTTGGGTGCTTATTTTCAGCTAGCTTGCCGCTTGGGCACGTTGGTCAAAATTGACGTTGTTGTTCACTGGAATTGTGTGGGCACTGGACTGTGATCTGTGGGGGTACAGCAAAAGGCTAGTGTAGGCTTCATTTACAGGTGGAGTGTATACCAATTTGGGCGTAGTCTTATTTGTTCTGAATTGTATGCGGAATTAGTTGATGCCATGTTCTGAATTATATACTGTAATGAGATTGCATAGTTTGCACACGCACTGCATAAGATATATGCTATTGTTTCACTGTATGGAGGGTGCATGAACATCCTTATATGCTGGATCATTGCTAAAAACACTGTCTATTTGCTATGCAGTTGGTGTAAGGGAGCTTCTATTGGATGGCACAGTGATGATAATAAGCCTTATCTTAGGCAAAGGGCTTTCACAGTAAGTACCAATCTTTTTGTCTTTGGAGTTCCATGAGTTCAGCATGGACCTATTCCTGTTTATATGTTGAATCTGTTGTGCCTGTCAATAGTTGTGGCACACGCACACCCTGATGAAGTGATTAGTGTCTGTTTTTTTTTGATCCTCTTTGCAACGCTTCAGAGTTCAGACTACATCCATTCAGTTGCGTACTTATATATGCTCAGTGATTTTCAGGCCTCCTTATAATGGGGTGTGGGGGTTCTATGAAGTTCACCCTAAGCCTTATGAAGTGATGTAGTTCTGCATTTTAAATCTAATCGAGATACTCCGGAAGGATCTAATGTGGCTGCCACTTTTGGGACTTCGGTTCCTGGGGACAGCCTGCATGGTGCCATTCCATGCAGTGGTAGAAGAAATGGTCCACGCTATATCTACATTAAGCGAGAATGGCTTGTCCCATTTTGTGCAAGCCTACATAGATTTTGTTTAAGGCCTACTTCTTGTTTACCTTTCTAAGCATTAACGTCAGCGTTTCTGATGTCTATAGAAATAAAACTACAGGAATCAGAACTTCTATTTTATATCATTTATAGAACTATTTAACTCAAGAACACGGCCCTGCCCTGCCCATGAAACTATGAATATATTTGGATCTTTATGTATACTGAATTTATTTCTGATGTTTACTTTGTCAGTGTTTCACCTTGTTCATCACATGCTCTTTCTTGTCTTATTGCAAAGGCAGTTTGCTACTTGAACAATCATGGAGAGGACTATAAGGGTGGAATCCTGCAGTTTCAGGATGGTGATCCTTCCTCTATTGTTCCAGTTGCTGGTGTATGCAAATCCACTTTTACTTTGCATCCGTTTGCAGAATACTTTTCTTATGAAGCACACGTATTTGTTGACTGTTAAAATGTTATCGGGTAATTTTGTTAAGTTTTATGAGAAGTATTTTTTCCCCAGGATGTTGTCATCTACACTGCTGATAACCGTAATGTCCATTGTGTAACTGAGGTACATTTCTGTTGTCTGCATTATTTGAATGTTTCTTTTTCTTTTGCTTTTATTGGATATTTGGATGTCTATCAACTGTGCCATGAGCAACCCACAGTCAAATGTGAACTTACAACATTTCATGATCTATAATTATAGAAGCTTTTCCTTGCACCTTTTTTTTTGGGTAAAACTCAATTCTTTGCAGCCATGTTATCAAACACTTTTTGATCTTTTTGAAGTTTCTTGCATTTCCTTTCATTTTTACCAGCAAATTACAGCAAGTTTTTCCTTACAGGTCACTGAAGGGGAAAGGCTCACCCTGACTCTTTGGTTCACTAGAGACCAAGCTTTTGATGAGGATCCAAAACTCCTTAGTTTTCTCTCTCAGACATCATTGAGCTGTGGACCAACTGAGCAAAAATCTTATATTCCTATGCCAGCCTCTGATAACATGTATTGGTTTTCCTATGATCAATCTGGTTTTGACATACGATATGCTAGAGTGCATGTCCTTGGGCTTAGTTTTCACTCAAGTAGTGGTGAATACAATACATCTGTGTTACCAGCTGAAGATGATCCAATAGAGTTGCTTGGGAAGCAACTGCGGCTCAGGAGGGGAGATGAGGTCTTTGAGAAAATATTTTCTAACAGCTTGCATGCTCTTCAGGTATCCTTCATTTTTTTGAGTGACCTTATAATATCTACTGACCTTATAATATCTACTGTGGGCTAGAAGACATCAACTCATATCAATCTATCAGTCATGAACTCATTATTGACCAACTATATGCTGCAAGTTAAGGATTTTAATGTTATTCTTGAAATGAAGTGTAAAGTACTACCTTTTCCTTTTGGCCTTGCTTCTTTAGTAAAACGTTAACCATAGATGCACAGTAATGCCATGACAAGTTACATGTTCACATGTCTGTGATTGTCCTTGAGGGTAACATTATTCTGAATAAGACAACCTTTTTTTGGAAAAATGTAGGCCAAATAATATTGTTTTGAAATATTTCAAATGGTCTACTTCCTGTTCTAAATAGGTGGTGCAATTCTACTACTGGAAAGCACCCAAGCTGGCAGCAAGGACGGAACAAAGTGCCATTGGTTCAAGAACAGTTCGCTATCCAACTATACATCATTCAAGAGGAACAGAACTACCATTACCATGCAATCACACACTTGCAGAAACTATATTTGGATCATTTAACGCTTCGGAGTTTACTTTCGAATGGAATGATTTTGCATTAGCTGTTGCTCTGTGGGAAAATTATTCGGAAGAGTTAAAGAAACAGTTGTTGACATCTTTGCCATACTGGCTGTCCAATGGAACCATTTTTGTTGTTGAACCCTCTGAGCTCCAGGTACGTAAGAAACTAAGCAGCAATCTGGTGAACTGGGAATAAAATAGTGTATATGGCATTTCAAGTTGCTTCCGCTTGAGTTTTCTTTTTCAGCCGTGAACAGTTCTGGATTTAGATTGTAGTTATTGGATTAGATGCAGATTCCAGAGTTTTTGTCCCATTTGGATAATTTCTCTTAACACGAGGTTTCATTTAGTTAACTATAGAACATCATGGTAACCAGTTAGTGATAATTACAATTCAGTAGCTATCATTTGGCGCGATAAACCATCTTTTACAGCTTTACCCTTGTCTCCTGTGAAGAACCTAGTATTTGTGCATTTTGAGGTTTTGTCATGAAATTGTTCTGTTGTATATAATTTCATGCTTAAGGTAGATTTTTTCATCCGAGAATGAAACTGCAATTAGCATGGATGATGGCCCAAATTTACTGGGAAGAACATCCCTATGGCCTGAAGCATTGGCAGGCCATTGGTTGGCTATTCCTGGAAATAGTATCAGCTGCCAAAACAACCATGTACCTCCGTCTTGCTCTCGCATAGAAACACAAGAGAGAACATGGTTCTTAATTTGTGGAATCTGTAAATATTCCTACAATCGAATCCTATATTGCATAAGTAGTTCCCAGTGGCTCATATGCCAGATACAAATGGACCTTGCAGGCTTGCACATCCACATTGCATCTCTGCTCCTACTGTAGTAGGAAGTGCATGCCACTACATGTTTCTTTGGCAGATGACACAACATATTAAATACTAGCATTTTTTTCATTTCCAGACCACTTATGCCACTTACCGCAATGGCTCATTCAAATTTTTTACAGAGAACTGCACCAATCTAATGCTACAATGGTGATTTGGATCTGCCTCATTCTTCAGCGAAATAGCTTGCAGGGAGGTATGCTTTTCTCAAGCTCCACTGGGAGTACCGGTACAGTATATTCCCATCAACGTCGTAAAAGATGAAGTCAGCTTGGTCCTGGTGTAGCTGGAGGGACATGAACCCTTGCCCATCATAAAAGAACTTGAGGCTATCTTCATTTGGCTGGAAGAATCCTCTCCATGCTCTGGAACCGCCACCGCTTGTGAAGTATTGGATTGGACTGGAACAACAGAAGCATATACGCTATATGGGTAAGACCACTTCACCTGGTGTTTTAATATTGGCATGCATGTTGAATTCTAAATTACTGTAAAAATTCACTTTGTATAAATGGATGCTAACCTGTCTCTGCTGCTTATGTGTTCCAGGCAGTGGTCATGCCCATTGATGTAGAAGTCAACGCCGTTAATCTGAAATGGGGCAAAAATATTATTGACCAGTTCTTTTTAAATACGTTGAGGGATAAAACTGTTGCTACTTCTGAGTAACCTTGAGGATTGGAAGAAGCAGCTGGAGAAGCTCCTTGGTGTCACCATGGTGACTGACACTCCTCATGGTATGATGGCCAACAGCAATCTTCCACTTTGCGGTTGATTTCTTCATTGCCTCATCCAAATCCTAGACGATAGAATTCATGAAAGAAGAATAAATTAATTTTGCTTCGTGGCATAATAGCAGTGTCTGTCATCGATAAATTCGTTCCAATATATGCACCTTCAGTAAGTTGGTTATGTATTTCTCGCGGGGTGCTACTCCTCTCCAATCATAATGATTTCCTTTCGGGTGAGTCCAATATTTCAGTTGAAATGGGGTGGTGTCAATAAAGAAGAAATCCGCAATTTCTGAGAGGATGTATCAGAGTTAGCCCTCTTTCTCCACTCTTCACAAACCTAGCAAGTTTGTCTGGTTCGAATGAAATATAAATTTGTACCTGCGTTCACGATGAATGATCTCATGCAAATAAATCGGCTGTCGATCTTCCGTAGGACTGGGCTAAACTGCGCTAAAGCATTACCCTTGTAGTCATGATTTCCCAGAACTGAAAAAGAAAAGCACAATGTGCAAGCGTTAGTACACATCCAAACACAGGCAGTATGCGACATGTTTTGGTCGCCGCGTCGGTAGAAATGGTCATTAAAATTTACAAGCACAAGTTTCAGGTTCAGTAAAGCTTACCGAGGTACCACGGCTTCTGTAAGCTCTTCGCCGTGTAGATGTCTGTGAAGGATTGCTCGAACGCATGGTCATCCACGCCCGTCAGCCCGGTCTCGTAGAAGTTGTCGCCGGTGGATACGATGAAGTCGATGTCGAGCTCCTCCCCGACCCTGCCCATCTGCACGAAACCCGCTCATTTTCTTACTATACTGCTACTTTTACCAGTTTACAGTTCCCGGAAGTTAAATCCTCACATCAGATTAGCCTGCTTAGTGAAAAAAATGTTCGTTTCCTGTGATTCGTAGTGGATCTAAAACTGCCGAAAGTCTTAGGGTCAGTTTGGTACGACTCCAAACGATTTAAGGCCCGTTTGGTTCGCAGGGCTAAAGTTTAGTCTCTATCACATCGAATGTTTAGATACTGATTAGAAGTATTAAACATAGACTAATTATAAAACCAATTGCACAGATGAAGGTTAATTCGCGAGACGAATCTATTAAGCCTAATTAGTCCATGATTTGACAATGTGATGCTACAGTAAACATGTGCTAATTATAAATTAATTAGGTTTAATAGATTCGTCTCGCAAATTAACCTCCATCTGTGTAATTCTGTGTAATTAATTTTATAATTAACTCATGTTTAGTCCTTCTAATTAGCTTCTGAAGATTTAACTCATGTTTAGTCTTTATAATTAGCTATCGAAGATTCGATGTGATACGGATTTTAGGTCAAGGATACAAACACCACTTTAATCTTTTGATCCATTTTCGATAGATGCGCACTAACAAAACAGGATTGGAGATCACGAGCACGCGCCAGTGGACGCAGGTGCCGAGTGCCGACGGCTGTCTTTGTGGCATAAACAAATCAGACGCGACAACTGGGCCAATAGGAAAACGGGCTCATTCTACTCCGACTCCGACGAACAGAAACGGATCCTATTGGTGGGCGGGACGAATGCTTTTTTACCTGCTCGGCGACCCGGGACTGGTTGTACATCCCCTTGCGGCCCCAGTCCCCGACGACGAGCAGGCTGAGCGACCCGTCGGTCTTGGCCGGGTGCTCCAGCCGGGGCAGCGCCGCCACAGCGCACAAGAGCGCGGCCGCCGCGGCCAGGAGGGCGAGCGCCATGGCAGCGCCGCCCTTCGCCATAGCGCGGCGCACCCGGAGGGAGCAAGAACGGAGGGCACCAGTTGGTAGCGCGCGTGCGCCGCAGCAAAGCAAGCCCACACCTCGGTCAGGTGTCTTGGCAGTTGCCACAGGCAGGCAGCAGGGGAAGGAAGGGAAAGGTAGGGAATAGGCCAACCAATAGGGAACCCCGGGGAGGGAGATATCTGAGGGAGGGCGGCGAGGCTGCCCGTCCAATGGGCAACCGGGTGCTGCATGCGTGAGCGCGAGTGGCTGACGCGGCGACCCCCAATCCTGTGGGGTCCGGCCCGCTTTCTCCTCCCTGATTGCTTTTCGCTTGTAGCGTATGGAAGCGTCAAGATCGTCACGTTTTTGTTCGAGCCGTGCCGTAGCGAGCGATGCTGCCATCTCGAAGGGAAAAGATTGGGAATGCGAGCGCGACAGGAGTGATGGAGTGGGTGACAACGTGATCGGGCAGCTGGAGTGATGGGCGCGGCCATATCTGATGACTTGGAGATTCCAGCGGACCTGCTCGTGTCGCCCCGGTCCAGTGCCAACTTGCATTGCAGCAGGGGCTCGCGCTCCAGTTCGGAGTTTTCTCGCCCACGGAATTGCAAGAGATTATCATCTGCCTGACCGGCTACCGATCCAAGATGGGTCCACGGGCCACCATCATGCATTCATGTGTCACACCGTATATGAACATTACCGCGTGGTAGTGCATGCCCTCCGCCCAGCGGCAGACGGTCCGGACTCGCCTGCACAAGAGACCTTCCATACGACATTTTTAGTCACAATCGTTTTTGAATCCGGGACTAAAGGATACCGGGCTCGCATGCACAGAGAAGAGACCTTCCATCCAGCGTTTTTAGTCCTGGTCGTTTTTGAACCTGGGACTAAAGGTCCTCTAGTCCCGTTTGAAAACACAACCCGGAACTAAAGGGGAGGGCCCTTTAGTCCCGGTTAAAACCAACAATTGGGACTACATCTCTTCGTACCGGCCTGGCAGCCTTTATCACCCCACCGCCCTCATCTCTCTCCCCCACTACCTTATCCTTTCCCCACCACCGACTCTTTCTCTCCCTCTACCGCTTCCTCTCCATCTCCTACTCTCTGTCCTCCCTCCACTGGCTGCCGTCGCCACGCGAGGCCTCCCCGGCCAGGCCCTAGCCACTGGCGCGTGGCCCGCCGGCCACACGAGCGCACGAGCTCTCCCCGACCGGCCCATGGTCGGTCGGCGCGCATGTGGGCGAGATGGCGAGCGGGGGAGCCTGTGGATACGAGAAGTGGGCGAGATGATTTGTTTGTGAATGATTTTGTGCTATGTTGTGAATCAAATCGAACTCATGTGTTGTGAATCAAATTGAACTCATGTGTTGTGAATCACAATCTTGTGCGCTCTTACTTTAATTCGTGAAGTGTTAATTGTTTTGATTATCTTTGTGGTGGAGTTGGAGCTCAAGGAGGTGGTACAGTGGTCGAGGCGGAGCTGGGCGCACGGCGGCACAAGCAGGAACTGGGGAGGGGGGCATTTTTTTTATTTTTTTGAACCTTTAATCCCAGTTGAATGACCCAGGACTAAAGAGAGGGACCTTTAATCCCGAATAATCAGTCCCGGTTGATTTTTCGAGAGTTATGATGCTTACCAATAGGTCAGTTTTCCACCGGTGATGGAAAATGGTGCCTCGTTTTCCTCATGCTCGACCGTGGCAGTGACAAATGCTCGAAGCGACAATGAAGCGACGACGACATAAACCGAACCTAGGTATTCCTTCTCCGTGGATGGATGAACTACACGCCATACTTCAGTACTAGTACATTTTTCTCTCAGATCACTTCTCCGCCGCTTATCACAATGCCACAATCAAATTTTACAGTGATGTCGGATACCTGAACCGATCTCTAATCTCTCGTGGTGATCTCCATCCGACTCATTCCTCTGTGGCGTAGCCGGACGGCCGGAGGTGGCTCGTTTCCATCGGGCTCGACCGCGTATATTGGTACAGCTCATTCCCATCGACGTCATAAAAGGTGAACTCGGCTTGGTTTTGGTCGAGCTGGAGGGACATGAACCCTTGCCCGTCATAGAAGAACTCAAGGTTATCTTCGTTGGGCTGGAACACTCCTCTCCATGCTTTCGAACCGCCTCCGCTTGTGAAGTACTGGATCGGGCTGGACCAGCATAATAAACATGAGTGTTAGGGTTAGGCCCCTTCATCCATCATCATATATCTTGTGCAAACATATTAAATGGATGCTAACCTGTCCCTGCTGCTAATGTGCTCCAGGCAGTGGTCGTGCCCATTGATGTAGAAGTCGATGCCGTTGGCCTGGAAATGGCATGGAATTGTTAGCGTATAATTCCTTTTGGTACAAATTTCTGAAGCTAATATCACCGATGCCTTTTGTGACCTGGAGGACCGGAAGAAGTAGCTGCAGAAGCTCCTTGGTGTCACCATGATCACTGACACTCCTCATGGTATGATGTCCCACGGCAATCTTCCACGTTGCAGTTGATTTCTTCATGGCCTCGTCCAAATCCTGTCCACAAAACGAAAGAGGACTAAAACTAAATAATTTTGCTTTGAAACATCGTCATAGCTTGTTTATCATTGATGAGCTCATTCAAAGTATGTACCTTCAACAAATTGGCTAAGTATTTTTCTCGAGGCGCCACTTCTCTCCAATCATAATGATCATCTTTAGGGTGAGTCCAGTACTTCAGTTGAAATGGAGTCGTGTCAACAAAGAAGAAATCTACAATTTCTGGTAAAAACATCAGAATGGTATTTTACAGTTAGTCCCCCTTTTTTCTCATCACAGTTTTCACAATAGATCTACAGTTACTCTACTTTTTTTCACCACAGTTTTCACAATTGACCTAGCTAATTTGTTGATTATTTCAGTGGAGAAAAAAAAACGATTCTGTACCTGCGTTAACAATAAACGACCTCATGCAAATGAACCGGCTGTCAATCTTTTGCAGGACTGGGCTGAGCTGTGCAAGCACATCACCCCTGTAGTCATGGTTTCCCAGAACTGAAAAGGAAAATGAAACGTGAGTCACATGTATAGCGTATACCAAAAGAAAAACATTGTAGCAAGATGAAGAGTGACGGAAAAGCACAAGCTAAACTTACCGAGGTACCAGGGCTTCTGCAGGCTCTTCGCCGTGTAGATGTCGGTGAAGGATTGCTCGAACGCCTGGTCATCTGTGCCCGTCAGGCCGTTCTCGTAGAAGTTGTCGCCGGTGGATATGACGAAGTCGATGTCGAGCTGCTCCCCGACTTTCCCCATCTACATCGGAAACCACTAATGCATCAAAAAGTACTAGCGGTAACTTTTCCTTAAGTGAACAACAGCTGGAACTTTTTTTTTGTCCAGAAAAAGGTCAGAGCATGAGCATGCATGCCCTGAGCCGGCCATCGGGGCATCGGCGACTTTTTCTTCTTTACAATAAAGAAAACTGAAATGGCAAGTGGCAACCGATGGTGGAGACTTGCACTACTCCCACTCCTCCTTCGCCCAATCAGAACAGCCGGCCAATGGCAGGTCTCCGTGTACCACCATTTTGATCAGGGATTCAGGATCCCCTACCTCAACGAACAGTAAGACCTCGACCAAAATTACAACTACAATCCAATCCTATCTACTCCTGCTCGATCGGCGCCTATATCAACGGATCAAGATCGTAAAAGAGCAGAAGGTTCTCGGTTAATTTCTCGAATGTTGCGTACCTGCTCGGCGACCCTGGATTGGTTGTACGTGCCCTTGCGTCCCCAGTCGCCGACGACGAGGAGGCTGAGCGACCCGCCGTTCTTGGCCGTGTGCTCCAGCCGGGCCAGCTCCCCGGCGGCCGGCGAACACAGGAGCGCGGCCAGGGCGAGGACCGCCGCGGCGGCCATGGCAGCGCCGTTGCCCTTCGCCATCGATCGCCCCCCTCCCCGGCACTCGAATCAAACTGAAAACGAGATGCCGCGATCGGGCTAGGCCGGGGGACACTGACGGCCGATATATAATAGCGGCAGTGGTACGCGACGCGACGGCAAGTCACCACTCCACTAAACCAGGTCCTGGTTAGGTTAGGTGCCTTGCAAGCATTCGCGGCGCGGGAAGGGAGGGGAGGCGGGGATGTGGAGACTGGAGGAGGCTCTGGCTCTGGCTGTCGCTGTCCGTCCAATGGAGCGGGTGAACGGGTGACGCGGCCCCCACGCCTGCCAATCCCTTCCCGATCCGGGGATTTATGCTTTCGGATGATTACTTGTGGCGTTGGAGACCTGGATAGTGGAGACGTCCAGATCGTTTTACTTCCGTGTCATCCATGAACAGTGAGCGATAATGCCATCCGGAAAAGGGAAACCGCGATGATAATGCGATCCATGGGCATGGGCTGTGCTCGCATTATTGGAGCGACCCGTGGAGTGGTTGAGTGAGTACGCAGCCAACTGGAGTGATGGGCGGTGGTAATCGATGGCACGGATTCCTTCCGACTCTCCCACTCCAGTGCCAAACCGGCTGAAACGATCAGGCTCAGCCCAATCGTTAGGCCGATCGAGGCTGCGTGCTATACCATTGAAAATGTGGACCAACCATGTGCTGACTTGCTGATGATGTGCACATGTTACGATACGAGCATGCATTATTGCAGGCAGGATAGGGCGGAGTGTGTCGATGCAACCCAGGCGCTCCATCGAGTGACGAGCCGAGACGAGGCTCGCGATTGGACACCGGCGGCGTTTTCCTGACCGGATCAGAGCTCACAGCTCTGACAGGCAAAGACTGGCGAAGAACGTGGCCTGGCAGGACCGCAGGATTTCCCTCAGTTTAGGGGTCGTTTGGTTACTAAACTTTAGTTCGTATCACGTCAAATTCAGAAACCAATTAGGAGAATTAAATATGAATTAATTATAAAACTAATTGCACATATGGAGGCTAAACGGCGAGACAAATCTATTAAGCCTAATTAATCCGTAATTATCAAATGATTACTGTAGCAACACATTGTCAAATCATGGACTAATTAGGCTTAATAGATTCGTCTCGCCGTTTAACTTCCATCTGTGTAATGAGTTTTGTAAATAGTCTATATTTAATACTTCTAATTAGTATTTAAACATTTGATGTGACAGGAGCTAAAAATTTAGGGGAGGAACCAAACACCCCCTAGGCCACTTCAGTTGTGGCTTCTTCTACGGTTCCAACCGAAACTTTATAAAAAGTTTGGTTAAAAATGGCTCCACTTCTGGAACACTAGAGGAGCCGGAGCTATTTCATACGAAGAAATTGGAGAAAAAAAATAGCTTATTCGGCTCCTTCTCATTTTAGAAGGAGCTGGAGTCTTACCAAACTGATCCTTAGGCCTGGTTTGGTTCCACCGACTTATTTTTAGCACCCGTCACATCGAATGTTTAGATACTAATTAGGAGTATTAAACGTAGACTATTTACAAAACCCATTACATAAGCGGAGGCTAAACGGCGAGACGAATCTATTAAGCCTAATTAGTCCATGATTTGACAATGGTGCTACAGTAATTATTTGCTAATGATGGATTAATTAGGCTTAATAGATTCGTCTCGCCATTTAGCCTCCACTTATATAATGGATTTTGTAAATAGTCTACGTTTAATACTCCTAATTAGTATCTAAACATTCGATGTGACACATGCTAAAAATAAGCAAAGTGAAAACGCCCCTTAGCCTCGCCCCCATGCGCTGTTTTTTTTAATCTTGTGGGTCAAGCATGCAAGTTGGTGGTTGGTGCCGCCAATAGAAAAAGAACAGACAGACAGAGAGGACTTTTGTTGCCGTCGACGCTAGTAGAAAGAATGCCGTGCGCACAATCTGCAGTTTCGTATAGTGCCATCGTCGTATTTCACCTGAAATTTCTAAAATTCTTATGATTTTAGTGGAATTTAACTTTTATGCTTGCGGGGTGCTAACCGCGATCTGATTGATTTTCAGGAGGCAAATTAAGCAAATCGCTTGCCAAGTTTACACGGGATACTACCAGAATCCGTAATTGCTTTGGGGTAGTGGGGGTTGGACAATACAGAGGGGACATCTAGCGATGTCTGAAACTGGACGCCTTTCCCTCCTGCTCGCCTTTTGAAATCCAAATCAATTTCACAGTGTGGCAATCCAGAGACTTTGCCGTACATAATTCCAAATAGAAGTTTTGTACAAATCAATAGCTTGACCAGCCTAATCCTCCAATTGATCTGGTCTGCGACAGTTTTCATTCTTCTTGATCCAGATAGGCGGAGGGTTGTGGGTGACCCGTTTTGCTCGAGGTCCACTGGTACAGGACCTTCCCGGAGACATCGTAAAAGTTGAACTGAGCCTGCTCTCGGTTCAGCTGGAGGGACATGAACCCTTGCCCGTCGTAGAAGAACCTGAGCTTGTCCTTGTTTGGCTGGAACACTCCTCTCCATGCTTTTGAACCGCCTCCGCTAGTGAAATACTGGATTGGGCTGGAATAGCAGAAGCAATTGAAGGCTTAGATATTTGATTGATGAAATTTAGACATATCGCATATAGGTCGTGTTCTAAAACTTAAATGCAACTCCATGTAAAATGATGCTCAACCTGTCTCTGCTGCTAATGTGCTCCAGGCAGTGATCATGCCCATTGATGTAGAAGTCGGCGCCATTTTCCTGAATGGAGGGATATTTTCGTCAAAAGATTGTTTCCATGAACCTTCTGAAACTAACTTGTGGCTACCTCTGAATTACCTTGAGGACAGGAAGTAGTAATTTCAGAAGCTCCTTGGTGTCTCCATGATCACTGACACTCCTCATGGTGTGATGCCCAACAACAATCTTCCACCTTGCAGTTGATTTCTTCATAGCCTCATCCAAGTCCTGCATTGCAGAATAAAAAAAATAAACAATTTTGCTTTCAAATGGTAGCTCTATAAAGAATTGATGGTGGTTTCTTTCCAATTGTACTTACCTCCAGCAAATTGGCTATGTATTTTCCTCGAGGTGCCACTCCTCTCCAGTCATAATGATGCTTGCCAGGGTGAGTCCAGTAATTCCGTTGGAATGGAGTGGTGTCGACGAAGAAGAAATCCACAATTTCTGACAAGGTTAGGAAGAATGACGCACACATTCAGTCTGTTTTTACCACGTTACAGTTTTGGCAAAATATAATCATTTCTGATTTCAAATGAAATTTGTTTTGTACCTGCATTAACAATGAATGATCTCATGCAAATGAATCTGCTGTCGATCTTTCGCAAGACTGGGCTAAGCTGTGCGAGCGCATTGCCCCTGTAATCATGATTTCCCAGAACTGAAAAAGATAATGCAGTTGTAGTTCACATGTACTTCATCAGCATTCAGTCCAAATGGTAATAACAGAAAGCAAACGGTGGAAGAACATGGAAGATTAACTACCTAGGTACCACGGCTTCTGTAAGCTTTGTGCTGTGTAGATATCAGTAAACGATTCTTCAAATGCATGATCATGTACGTCCTTCAAGCCATTGTCATAGAAATTGTCCCCGGTGGATATAACAAAGTCGATGTCGAACTTCTCCCCAACCCTTCCCATCTACAGTCAAAACCAAGTGATGTTATGGGATGTACGTGGTAAATTTGTGACCATCAAAATATCAGATTTTTTATTGAGATACATACAACGAGCCTATTTTTAAATATTTGGATGTCATGTGGTAAAATGGTATGCATATACTCATCGCAAAAATAATATCATAATGTTTGTAGTTTAATAAGTTTAAACATGTGTGTACCATGGTAGAAATTAATGGTGAAAGTTATTTGTTAAAATTGTGCAAATGTCCAAATTTCAACTTTCCCTTTTGATTGCAGAGAGTATTATTGTTTAGGATGTTAAACAAACTATCTAATATTACTCTAGTACTTGTATATCTTAATGAATTATGCTCGCTTGAGTACACAAAAGATAAAGGAAATTGTTTCTCACCAATTTGGCCAATCGAGTAAGACTTGTTTTTTTTCTCAAAAACTAAATAAATGTGTCTAGTTTTTAGTGGTTAGGCTATGGTCGTTAGTTGAGGCCAATGATGACAAGAAAATGCACGTGATTTGATGCCAATAGTGAGGCAAGTGGTTCTTAGTATTGTGAACCACCGTGTCATGTTTTTTTAATTAGGCCAGGCAATGTTGGTCTAATTTGTGCGCAAATTAACATTTTTTTTTTTGCTTCGTTCCTAGTCCGATCCATCATCCATTACGACGGACGCAGAAGACCAAGAAGAACCTCATCATGCGCAACTGCAAAGCGTCGACGACTTCTGATACAACTCGCACTAAACAAAACTGAATCGGCATCGATCTAAACAGGAAAACTGAATCAAACGCTCTCGATTGCAGGCCTGAGCACTAACTTTTAGCAACTGGTAGTATGTGGTATGTATCAACAATGGGATCGAGATGCGTGGCAGGAAGGCTATGAACGCACGTAAGATGGAATGCCTCTCACCTGCTCCGCGACCCGTGACTGGTTGTGCGTCCCCTTGCGTCCCCAGTCCCCGACGACGAGCAGGCTGAGCGACCCGTCGATCTTGGCCGGGGGGTGCTCCAGCCGGGGCAGCGCGCCCGCGGCCGTGTCGCAGCACAGCGCGGCCGCCACGGCCAGGAACGCCAGCGCCGCGGCCGCCATGGCAGCGCTGCTGCCGTTCGCCATACCCCGGGGCTCGAAGCACGACGACCGAGAGACCTGAGACGATGAGAGGGCCCCGGGCGCCGGCAGATGATATATAGCAGCAGCAGCAGCAGCACACAGGCGCACTGCGGCAGGTCACATGTATAATGCGCCGGAAACAGAGAGGTTTTGGTTTCGATTGGAGGGGCTCTCCGTCCAGCGGGCCCCGCGCGCGCCCCTGTTAGTTGTTGCGTCTAATTAGGGAGTTCACTTCACCACGGCTGGATTAACTTGACTTGGACGGCGACGGCATGGATTTTTTTCTTTCGAAAGCTGCGACGACATGGATTGCCAGGGCTGGATGGGAGAGCGGCGCGAGGCTACAGTCCAAGCACCGGGGCGGCAGGCAGGGTCCGAGTCGGAGGGCCAATCGTTGAGCTTGGGGGCGGCCAGGCCAACCATGCGAGCGTAATCGACGGGTTTGGGTGTATCCCCAACCCATGCAGAGCTCCGTCGCCTACCGGGCGGCGATACTCGATGGGTGGCACGAAACGGCATATTCTTCCGTCATCGCGCATGCACGTCGCAGCATTGGATTACTGTAGTCTGTAGAGGCCGACGGTCAGGGCACGGTATCGTGTAGAAGAAAATTGAGCTCTGGGGTGGGACGTGGGAATACCGTGTGCGCGCGCGCGGCGTCATCTCGGTGGTACGCTCTGGGATGTCTAACACGCTCCCTGTTTCGGATATAGCTGCCGTGGCCATGTTTCTTTGCTTTCGTTTTTTAAGCAAACGCCGTGTCAGGACTCAGGTTTCATGCCTGCCGTCCGTTCGCTCGCTCTGCCTTGGAGTCGCTAGACTGGGCATGATAAAGCGGGTTCGGTGCGAATATTCGAGGTACATTTTCCGATGGGAGGTCGCTTGATGCGCCGGATATTCTTTGGTGCCGTGTGGAGCGCGCGGCTACCGCGGCTCGTAGTTGCCGGACCGTGCCGTGCCTGTTCTCTCTTTCTTTCTTTCTTTCTGAAGAAGAAAACGCAGTTCAGCGCTGTACGCGCGCGATTCACACGCGACGAGTTGTTCTAGGAGTACGCAGCACACGTTAAAATCGTGTAAGTAGGTGTGCACACGGTCGTCGAGTGTGTGGAAGAGGTGAAGCGCGTTTCGAAGCCAGCGGGCCTCTCAAACGGGCCGGTTCTCAGGAGTCTTAACGGCTTTACTGACTGGGCCGTAAACGCGCAAGCGCAAAAATGTCGACGACGTCGTTCTGCGGGGCTCCTGTATGTCATGGTCGATTAAACTATAAAACCCAGCAAGATGTAGCTGCGGACTAATTAAGAAAGTCTAATTAAACCCATTAGTTTCAATTATTTTAGTATTTTGCAAAAATATATATCCTAACAAAAAAAATTACAAATATATACCTATTCAAACGGCATATAGCGAAATATTTCTTATTTTAGATCTGAAACTTGTGTCGATTATTTAAGTACCAAGATGGCATTAAATGAAAAAAGTTTGAACTACAAAATTGTAGATCTTGTCGAGAGCTATAATTTTTATAAATTTTATCTCCATCTAAGTTCATATAAATTAGTTATAATTTTTTGAAAGTGTACTGCCCAGAGGAAACCGATGGTAAGTTTCCTACGGTGTACCTTCCACCGTTTTATTTGTCTATAGCCATTTCAAATGGCAGTATAAGCATAGATTAGTAATTTTTTATTAGAATATATATTTTTGCAAAATATTAAAATAAAAAATATAAAATTTCTTAGTTTCACCTGGCGTAAAAAAATGTTGGGAGGAGAATGGTTGAATCAATATTTTTTTAAAAATGATAGAAAAAGATGAATCAACATTTTTTAAAAAAAGATGAACCAACATTTTTTTGAAAAAGTTGAACCAACATTTTTTGCGACAAAAGTTGAACACAACATTTTTTGGAAGCTTTCTTCTCCGGCGCACGAGGACGGCGCCGTGGGGGGGGGGGAGGGAGGGGATGACGTCGGGGTGGGGGGTGCGAGTCGGCATGGGGGCGGCGCCGCGGTGGGGCGCCCCGGTGTCGGGGGGGGGGGGGGGGCGCCGCGGTCGCACGAGGGGTAGAGGAGGTAGGGGCGGCGACGGGAGGTGGAGGTGGCAGGGGTTAGGTGATGTGTGTTAGGGTTGTGGGGATGTGAGTGGTTTTGCACGAATCTCGAGACACTAATGAGGGAGAAAAAATCTTCCAGAGGATGTATAGGATTTCCGTCGTTCTGCTAGGCTATACGAACACAGTGAGGCCCGACAAACGAGAACCAGCCCAAGTACACAGCACGGCAGCGCATCGCGAGGGCGGCGGCGGTCGTGCCGCCACCGGCGCCGGGGCTGGGCTCCTGCTCCGGTAAGGAGATGCACGGCCGTGGAACTGGAGAAGATGCCGGTGGTGACAACTCGCGTAGGGAGGGGTTAGCGTTTTGGCTTCCGACTTCTGGCGGTGCCCGGCCGGGCGCTGCGGGCTCCCCAAAACCTCCATCATTGTTCCCAGGGCCGTACCGGAGATTTTGAGGCCCTGGAACAAACCAAGAAATGGGGCCTATACTATAGTAGTGAAATACAAATAATCGAGATATATTTGAATTCCAGTATATGAGTAACAAATACATGCTTTTTTGCATACAAAGAACTGCAATATGAAATTAGGTACTCATGTTATAGGATTAAAGGGCGAATATTACATACCAATATCTTCTTAACCTCTAGTAAAAAGCATAATTCGTCTGGTGTTCTTTGAAATGAAATCTTCAATTATATCTTCATATTTAATCTTCTCCAAAACATCATTTTGAAGTGCAATTGTAACCAATCCATTGAGTCTTTCTTGTGTCATTGTACTACACATTTAGGACTTTAATAACTTCAATTTTGAAAAGCTCCGCTCCACAGATGCAACTGTTACAGGAATAGTTAACAAAATTTTGTATGCAATAAGGGCATTTGAGAAACAGTCCATCCGTTTCACAAACTTCAGAATATCAAGAGGGCCCATGTCTTCCTTAGGGATAAAATCTTGGAGGAACATTAACTCCACAACTAATTCTTTGCCATCAATATTAGAATGTTCACCACTCTTAAGTGCTTCCTCAAGACAAGCATAAAAAGATAACAAACTCTTATCATCTAAGGAGCACAATTTACGTGAAGTGAACAAAAAATCAAAAGTCTTTTCATACCTTTGGTATTGCTCAAACCTCCTAGTTAGTGAAGCAATTGCTTGATCAACAACAGGTAAAAAATACTTGAGCCTAAATGATTCCTCTTCTCACTGTGAAGCAATACATGCATCATCAGGTGTCTCATCAAATGTTGAGATCCCTAATTTTTGGGGACCCGGCTCGATCGCTTCAATGTACGGGCCTGGTTGTTCCATGGGCGCTGCCGGGTGCCACTGCCATATGGCCGGAACCACATGCCCCGCCACGCGACCCCGCTGATCGTCTCGCCGTCATGCCACGGCGGAATCAAGGCCAGTCTGTTGCCCGAACCTAGGCCCTGTTTGGAGTCGCTTATTTCCCGCTTATTGGTGAAAATAAGCGATAAACCCACCCAAACACCTCGCTTATTTCCCGCTTGTCACGTAAGCGGCTTAGTGGAGAATCCGGAATTGAACTAGCAGGCCGCTTATCTCGTACGCGGCTCAGAGCACGCTTCTGGGGCAAGCGGACCGAAATTTTCCGCACTACCCTCGGCCACCCGACGCCAAGCCTCCCGCAACCGCCGCCAGTCGTCCGCTCCAGATCCCGCCGCCGGACCCGAGCTCCAGATCCCGCCGCCGGACCCGAGCTCCAGATCCCGCCGCCGGCGCCACCGCTCGGGTCGCTCGGGCCGCTTCCACACCATCGCCGGGCTCGGCCCCCGCCGCCGGCTGCCCCTGCGAGGGCTCGGCCCCCGCCTCCGGCCGCGGCGCCTGGGGTCGGCTCCCGCCGCCGGAGGTCAGTTTTCTTAAGCCTTCATGACACTTTGGTTATGAAGTATGGATTGAGATCAAGTAGACAATTTTGTAGCAAGGAAGCACTAGGAATGTTTCTATGGGCTTGTGGTGCACCTCAGTCTTTTAGGCAATGCAAGAATAATTTCCATCGCTCATTAGAAACTGTGAGTAGAAAATTTGAAGAGGTTCTTGAATCTATCATGAGATTAGCTGTTGACATTGTGAGGCCTAAGGATCCGCAATTTTCTACTATTCATCCTAAACTACAAGAAGCAAGGTTTTGGCCTTATTTCAAAGATTCAAAGATTGCATAGGAGCAATTGATGGTACCCATATACCCGTAACTGTGCCATTAGCTGATCAACCGAAATACATTGGTCGGCATGGGTATCCTTCACAAAACGTCATGGCGGTTTGTGACTTTGATATGCGGTTCACATTTGCTGTCACTGGTTGGCCTGGTTCTGTCCATGATACTCGTGTATTATTGGACACACTTGTCACATACAAGGATCAATTTCCACATCCTCCCGATGGTAAGGATGAGTTATGTTGCAATTTATTTTTTAGGAATATTTGCTCATTGTGATATAACATATAAATATAACATGCAGGTAAGTACTATCTTGTTGACTCTGGATATCCTAATAGAAAAGGATTTCTTGCACCCTACAAGGAACAGAGGTATCATGTTTCCGAATGGCAGCATGGTCAGCATCCGGTAGGATTGAAAGAAGTGTTTAATCATGCACATTCATCCCTTAGAAATGTGATTGAGCGATCATTTGGAGTTCTAAAGATGAAGCGGCGCATTCTCTTGAATTTGCCCAGTTATCCGGTTAACAAGCAGTCGAAAATTATAGTTGCTTGTATGGCCCTTCACAATTTCATCAGAGATAGTGCCGTACATGACGTGCATTTTGAAGAGGATTTTCAGGAAGATGATGGTAATTCAACCCAACCTAGCACAGATGGTGGTGGTGGTGCTTTAGGAGATGACATTGATATGGGTGCATTGCGTGATGCTATTGCTGTCGCTATGGTTTCATGATTCGTTGTTGTACCCATGATGGATGTTTCCATACTAGATCGATCTATCGTATGAATTTCATATTATTGTAATATAATTTCTATTTAACAAACTCCAAAGGCATTAGAATTATTGTCTTCTCCTCAGATTCACAATAAAAATGAGCTATTATCAGCCTTAGGGGCATTCAGGTCAATTTACCAACCAGGACAGACAATCGACATTAAATAATCAGGATTGCCAAACACCCTGCTTATCCAGGCAACAGCTTATCCAGGCAGCAGGCTTACCAGATAAGCTTGCTTCTCAAATAAGCGAGTTCCAGAAAAGCGTATACAAACAGGGCCCTAACCGCCTCCCCCACCCTCCGTTTGTGTGAAATTTGCCATCGCTGAAATCAGACTGATGTGTGGTGTTCGTATGATCTGCATCGAACTGCCGATCCAAAAAATTTCATTTTAGCCCCTAATTTGTATCGCAACTATTATCCAAGATCCAATATTTTACAAATACGACCCTATTTGGATCGCGATTTTACAAATGCAACCCTATTTTCTTTGCGCCATTTACAGCTTAGCCCTCCATTAATCGGGCGGCTCTTTGCTCCGGCCCGGCAGCCGCCGCCGGCGGCCTCCCTCCGCCTCTTCCTCGCAGACGGATTCACCGTGCCCTCTCCGTGGTCCTCTCCGCCTGCACACAATGCCTACTCCGTCGCAGTGACTGGGAATTACCTCGCTGATGGAGTGATGGAGCACCGCCAGTCTCCAGAATCTGGCGGGCAGAGCAAGGAGCGAAACAATGGAGCTTTGCAGAGGAATGTCTCTGTCGTTGGTAACTTGGTACGCAATTTTGAAGCAAAGTAACTTGGTACGCCACTAGCACCACGAGACACCAGACTGATTACTGGTCAGTCAGACTGCCAATCTCATTGGCTGACACGATCCGTCAGTTGTGTTAGTCTACGCACATCGCAGCCAATCCGACAAGAAAAGAAAATGATTAAGAGATATACGTCGTTAGCATATCCATGAAACCGACAAAGGTTCGGGCTTAAACTAACACGCATTATTAGCTCGGGGAACTCACTAGCTCTGCTCTGTTCCTCCTGTCAGCCCACCAACTAATGATCCCATCGATGCCTCTCACATGAAGTTAGCTTAAGCGTGTAGTTTTATGATCCAATCTTCCTAACTTTTTATACTCCCTATTCCTGTCGCAAGGGCCATGGTCGGCAAGTGTGTCAAGTCTGTTAATACCAAAAACTTAGGTGCGTGCAACCAGACAACCACAATGATCCATCTGATGCACTCCCAAGCCGGCAATAATTCTGGTTGTTAACTAACTTGAACTTGGTTTGTCTTCGCCACCCTCGCCCTATGAGCGATGACCGGCGGCACGGATCGTCGAAAGGGGAAGCTGACGATTTGGTAAAGTAGTGTGGTCACTTACAATGTTAGATCATGTGATGGCTAACAGGGGTAAATTTAGCATTGATCGCAAAAGGGAATTAAAATTTATTATCTGTGATGTGCTTTGTATCAAACTTCTGTCAGGCAGGCAGGACGCAAGCAAGTGGCTCCGGTCAAAACTATTGCCCAATATGCTAAGCTAGTGATGCAACTTGACTAGTGACATTGACCTCTTGAGCAGCAGCACCTCATCCCAGGCCCACAGTGAGCGTAGGGAAGTTGGGATGGCCACAGGAACATAAAGAAAAGTCATGATGGATCTGTATGACAAAATCAGGCAGAGTAAGCGTGTAGAAGGTTCAAGAAACCCAGACCATAAGAGCTATGAGCTAAGCCATAGCCTATGTGGCTTTGTGCTCTCCAGAACATACTGAGAGAGTGAGAATGGTACTCGTTGCAAGAACGATTATGCGCATATGTGGCCGTCAGATGCTGTGGCCTTATGATTCAGAAAATAGTATACCTAGAAATGATTCGGAATAATGGAACACAGCCAACAAAAATTATCTGATCAGTTACAAATCCTGCTGTGGTAACGCCTAACAAGTTGCGCCAGCGATTATGATCGAATTTGTTTTCTTGGGATGGCCGACCGTGCTGTTGGGCCATGATTGGGAGCACATTTTGACCTGGTAGCAATTTGAGCTTCAGCAAGAATTGATTCTCGGATTAATGCGAACCCTCCTAGCTCAATAGCTTTGATCTAGTTTGTGCCATGCTGGCTAAAACTTGGATAAGTTAGGGTACAAGATGGTTAGTTAATCCGTGGTATTTCTTGGGCATTAGTATATGTACAAGTAGAAGTTGTTGGTACTTAACCTGTGATAATTTTTGCTCTGGGAAGATCAAAACAGATATGGTAGGCATCATCACTGGCAACTTGCTGGGTTCTAAATCGATGTTGCTTACTCTCTCTTCTGACTAAATACATATTCCAAACCTGATTGGTTAAGATAACAAGCAGTGGGTTCTTTTCTTGACCACTGAGGCACACAGCACAATAATTTTATGTGTCTCTTGATATCACACATGGCAAGTTTATTTGCAACTTGCAGTGAGAACATTTGGTAATTGAGAAGACATCTGGCTTGCACAACTCCACGAGTCACTATCATAAATATCTTCGTGCTTCTCCGACGTGGAGTTTTGGCCTTCTCTGGTCCGATCAAAATGGATCAGTGAAAGCGTAGTCTTTGAGACAGTTTTTATTTGATTTAATTGGATCAGGAAGATTAATACAGTACATCAAGGTGACCGCATTTTGGATGAATTCTCGTTGTCTTGAAAGAAACAAATGTAGTAGTATTTTATTTTAAGAGAGGTGCATCAGCATTTCCGGTGACAGCTAAAGGAAATTTTCATTCAGAAAACTAAAAGAAATACCCCTATTTCTGTGAGTCCAGTTACTATTTGTGATGGAAGCATTATGTTTTCCAAATCTTGAGTTGTCTCTGTCTTTGCTGATCAATATATTACGCAAACACAATTCTTGCCTGACTTGTTCATGTGCTATTCATTGCATGCAGGTGGGTCCAATTATCAACAATTTAAAGGAACTTTAAGGAGCGACGAGTCAGGGGTCATCTTGCAGGCCTTACATGAATGTTTTCTTGTAAGGTTTCTATACCTTATGATGATGCGGTGCCTAGCACAATGTCAAGCAGCCTAACTAACATTTTGCACACCTAATCATACAAATATGTAAAATTTTGAAAGGTTTTGTGACACTTTCACTATAAAATCATAATACCCTGGTGCTCCTGTGTGGGAGAAAATCTGAAAGATCAGGTACCCTCCTAGTAACAAAAAGACTCGACAGTCAGGAAACTAACCCGTTTGTAATTTACCCACCTTTTTTTTCTCGAACCACGCAGGAGAACTGCGCGTTATTTCATTAAGGTAGAAACCAATGTACAAAATAGCGGGCTATGAAATTTAGCGTAGAGCTGTGCTCAACCGCTATAGCTCCGCTATGCTATAGCCCACTATAGCGCCGCTATAGCCTGCTAATTAGTACAACACTGTTGTGGCAGCAGCTAGCATCAACCGCAATAGTCTCGCTATAGCCCGCTATTTTGCACATTAGTAGAAATAAAAGTACATGAGTCTAGAAAGCCCCAACCCGAGCACCAGGAAAACCTCCCACACACACTCTCAGAAAACCAATTTACCCACCTTTGTTTCAGCTTTCTGCACTAGTCTCTCCTTGTTTAATATTTTTTCATCGAAATGCCTCTGTTTAATAGTTAGAGATGCTTCTGTAAGTACTTACCTGAAATGCACAGCCGTTAGCCATATCCTCCTAATCCTATGGGCTTTCTGGTTCATTTGTGCATAAGGGATACACTTACTTGCCTAAACTGCAACATGACTTAATCATCTATGTACCAAATTAAGAATTTTATTGGCAATAAAAGAATGTAACAGTTGTTTATGTGACAACAACACTTTATGCTACATAATACTGAATTGAATCTCTTTTGGTTAATTATTTGCTCAAAGGTGCAAAAAGGCTACGCAAAAGACACACGGGAGTATCTTGGGTGTACAATGATAATTCAGAAACTGACATAAGCATGAGACAATTGCAGAAAGGGAGGAGCAATAGATTGGGTATCGCTTTGCTCCAGAAAAATGGAATGAGCTTTCGCCGAAATATATAAAAATGGTATTAACGAGGAATCGCCGTACCTATGGGGATCATTATGGCCACTAATGACTCAGCTTTTACGTATTATTTTACAAAGTTAGTTACATAATCCTGCTTGATCATTGTATAGCTTCTGGCTGCATGTCAAGAATACATTTCCCTTTTCCCACCTGCACTTGCACTTTTTTCTGTTTCAGACAATGATTGGTTGGCAGAACGACACTCAACAGGACCAATGGAACAGATGGACAAGAAGGGCTAAATGAAGATAGTTCAGGATCAGATGAACGATACATCGTGTCTGAACTGTAGCTGCTCATTGCTCTGATGGAAACTCAACCACCACCCTTCAATTTGTATTTGCAGTATGTAGGTCAGAATTGTCTGGACCTTTTTTTCAGGTGAAGTCTGAACTTCCATTGGTCATTGGCCTTTTCCAGTATTTCTCCGGGGCTAATGTGCCATTATGCAACACATTTTGCATCGCAGAATCCAAATTGAAGAACATCTATGTTACTCACAAGCTTTAGATGAGTGAGGAAGGATAGAAGGTATATTCCCTGTTCAGATTACTACTGGAGAATGAATCATGAGTTAGTCACGCAAGGAATATATTTTGATCCGCAACAAGGTTCCATACAATCTATTGATTAGTTTTATTTTTCTCAGGTCTGGACCTTCTCTATATGATTAAATATGTTGCAGCCTTAAGCCTTTCTGATTGTCATTTTCTAGGAAATGCTTTGTCTAATTTCACTTTGCTTTCTTTGTTCATAAATGTGACAGGAACTTGCTATGCAAACAATTGAATTTAAAAGGAAGGATGTTTTTTGAATAAAAGGGACAGGTAATTCTATAACGAGCTACAGTTCTATATTGTATTTCCTTGGTGCTATGTGATTATCTTTGAAGAGGCGTATGGATTTTTTAAGAAAGATACAACTGTAACCGGTTCTCTCTATTTCTTCTTCTTCTTTTTGTCACTGTAAGATGAGAAAGTTTACAAGTTGCAGAGTGCAGGATAAGTGCACACAGGAATAGCAATGCAGGAGCCTCCACCAAAACATGACAAACTTAGTGGAGGACAAGAGACAAAAGCATAAGCAAATTTGAAAGACGACAATTAAGGAGGTAGGCTGAGCTATGAGTATTTTTCGAATTGATGTATGAAAGGGAGAACAATGCTAAAAAAAAGGTCTTATCAGTTAGCATAATTCATTAGGCTTTTTGGCAATATGCACGCAAAATCCTGCGGGAGTTAGCTGGAATGCAACATCAGAACAGTATCTCAGAATCATATATCTAGATTGATATCGTGTAAACCATGTACATTGAATCTGAAGTGCATCCTATCTGCAAATGCATTTTGTTTTGACCTGCAAAGTCTAGTTCATCATCTGGCCGGGAATCATATATCCTTTTCTTTTATCCATCAGTAGTCATTAAGTACACTGCATATTAAGCTAATCCCGGCAGGTATGCATAAGTAAAAAGAATCTTTTTTGCGTGCTAAATTACGTATATAGACGCAAGTGACGTAGCAGTTCATAAAATGTTTTTAACACGATACGTCAAGTTAAAATTGAGACTTATAAGGGGAAAAAAAGAAGAAGATTGGCCGACTACTCTCTGACGAGATGCATGATGTGATATATTCTTCTATCAGACATGGAAGATGTGACAGCAAATAAACACAAGTTGATCAAGTTGAAGCTGAGCGACCTGCAGACCTCAACCTCCCTATCCCGAGTCTATGTATACTAGGCTCCAATACTTAAACAACGTGCTTCCTTCGTTCCAAATTTTAGATCATTTTAATTTTTCTAAATTCATAGATATTATTATACATATAGACATAAATTCCAAATTTCAGATCGTTTTAACTTTTCTAAATTTATAGATATTATGAATTTAGAAAAGTTAAAATGATCTTAAATTTGGAACGGAGGGATGTATAATGTACATGCTTCTCAGAAAGTACAATAATACAGCCAGTTGGGCATTCAAAAGATGCAAATTATTCGCAGCAACCGTCCACGCAAGACGCGATCTAATTGCAAACTAAACTGGCCCATATTCACCTCATCGTTTGTTCCCTCAATACATACACAGCTAGATCATAATATCAAAAATGGAGAATTCACATTTCAGGGGGGAAAGTGTTTCTCCTGAAACAGAAATCCATGCATGGCTTTCAGATGTGGATACGTCGTACATTACCACTTCCGATTGGCCTACTCCATAGACCGTAGCTAAGCCATTTTTCCTTTTTCTTCTTCTTCCTTTTTGTTGAGATGGCAATGCATCTGCTGGTGCACAGCTAGTAGCCAACCATAAAGTGGCAATGCATCCCCCCTCGTGCCCCGCAGACAAGTCACCCCATCACCACCGTAATCCCCCACCCTTTTGACCGCCTGCATCAGCGTTTAAAAATCAAAAGGCCAGGGTTCTTTCCCTTTCCCTCCACTGTCACTGCCACCCTCCCCGCCTTTTTCCATTTCCCTGGCTCACCTCGCCACAACGACGGGCACCACCACACCATGCACTGATGCACCGCACGCGCCGATGAGGTCGATCGACATCCACATCCATATCCACCCGCACAGTTCACCAGCTAGCTGCGATCAGCTATCGTGCATGAACACGGGCGCTTGCTTGCGCTCCGCAGGTCTTGTCTGCTCGCGCCTTGTCTCGTAGCTACCCGGCGCCTATTTAAGCCGCCTTTCCCTTCCCCGTCTAACGTTTCCGTCTCCCCCGGCCTCGCACTCACTTTGACACCGCTCGCTCTCGCTTGCTCGCGCGCCTTCGTCGTCGTCCTCTCCCCTCTCTCACCTGTCAGCTCTCGGGAGTCATCACACCGGTCAGCTCTCGGACACCCTAGCAGCAGCTGCGTGCGCGACCGCGAGGAGGGCCTACGAGGCGACGGCTCCAACTCCATCGTGCTGCTAGCTCATCATCATCATCATCATGCTAGAGAACCAAAAGCAAGCGGAGGTAGGCCAGCCGGACGCACGCCCCGCGCACTCACGCTCTGTCTGCTGCTGTCTCCTCCAATCCGATCCCTCTCCTCTCTGGCTACGTACTCTTTCTAGCTAGCTCCAGCTCCGAGTCCGATCCGACCGGCCTATGCCATGGTTATTACGTTTTGAGACATGTAACTGACGCTGCGGTGTCCGCACATGGCTGCTAGGTTCTCTGGCCCAGGCTGGTGGCCAACAAGCTCTTCCGGAAGCCCTCCGGCAGCCACGCCTTCGTCGCCGACTTCCCCGCCGCCGACTTCCCCGTCGCCGATGACGACGGCGCTGAGTTCAGCGACGGCGGGTGCAGCCCCGACGCGGACGCCAGCCGCTGCGTCAAGCGCCCGCGGCCGCAGGAGCGGAGCAAGACACTTAAGTACAAGTACGTGTGCATTCATGTCCGCCGGCTCGATCGATCACCTGCCGGCGCATCAGCCATTCTCGTCTCGTTTAATTATTTGCATATCTATACATAGCTGATCGCAGTTTGTTCGGTCACTCAATGGATCGACCAATCCAACTAACTGTGCAGGCTGTTCGCGAGCACGTGGAACGTGGGTGGCGTGGCGCCGCCGGACGACCTGGACCTGTCGGAGTGGCTGGACGCCGGCGACGGGCCCTACGACGTGTACGTGCTCGGGTTCCAGGAGGTGGTGCCGCTGCGCGCGCGCAACGTGCTGGGCGCGGACAAGACCCGCGTCGGGATGCGCTGGATCGAGCTCATCCGCGCCGCGCTCAACCGGTCCTCGCAGCGAGTGGGAGCCGGCGGCGGCGGAGATAGCGGGAGGCAGAAGGTGCACCCGGTGCGCGACGGCGGTGCCGGCGCCGGCGAGGAGCTGGCGCGTGAGTACCGGTGCGTGGTGAGCAAGCAGATGGTGGGCATCCTGCTGACGGTGTGGGTGCGCGCCGACCTCCGCCGCTTCGTCCGCCGCGCCAGCGTCTCCTGCGTGGGGTGCGGCGTCATGGGGTGCCTCGGCAACAAGGGCGCCGTGTCCGTCCGGTTCTGGCTCCACGACACCAGCTTCTGCGCCGTGTGCTGCCACCTCGCGTCGGGCGGCCGCGACGGCGACGAGGCGCACCGCAACGCCGACGCCACGGAGATCCTCGCCCGGACGACCTTCCCCCGGGGGCACGCCCTCAACTTGCCCCACAAGATTCTAGACCACGAGTAAGCCACCCACTACACCAACACTAGTCGTCTACTACCTGCTTCAGTATCAGTATCAATCTATCATCCACTAGTACGCGGCATGCCATGCCGGCCAGGGAACTGATAGAGGTCGGCCCTGCCGATGGCCGTAGAGAGAGAACTAACTGTGTGCTTCAGATCAAGCACGCCGACCGCCGTGGCGCTGACCGCAGCAACACGACGGGAATTAACAGGCACAGTAGACGCTGACGCTGACACGGACCGAACGCGTATGAACGCTGCAACGGCCGTTTCTTTTTTACTCCCACTAGTAATAAAAATAGTATTCAATCCGGTAGCTGAACCGTCCACGGGACCGGTAAATCAAGGGCAGGTCTACCGTCTACATAGATATCGTCTCCGTATCTGGTCTGGGATTTGGGATAAAAATACTGCCACTACCAGTAAACATACGCACTGATCATGTCAGGTCGTGTGTTTAGCCGATCTTTCAGGTCCGATCGACCGCCCAACTCCCTGTTTTTTTATACAAGATCGGTTGATCTTTGGTTTAACTAGTAGTGAAACACCTGGTCAAGACAATGACAGCCAAGATCAACCGATCACGAGGCATGCAGGCTTTGACTGATCGATACGATAATCTGATGCGTTTGTTTACTCTTGTGGGTGTGCGCAGCCGGGTGATCCTGCTGGGGGACCTCAACTACAGGATCTCGCTGCCGGAGGCCAAGACGCGGCTGCTGGTGGAGCGCCGGGACTGGAAGACGCTGCTGGAGAACGACCAGCTGCGCGCCGAGGTGTCGCGGGCCGGCGGCGCGTTCCGGGGCTGGAGCGAGGGCGACATCGCCTTCTCCCCCACCTACAAGTACTACCCGAACTCCGACACCTACTACGGCTGCGGCGCCGGCGGAGGCGGCAGGAATAAGAGCGAGAAGCGGCGCGCGCCGGCGTGGTGCGACCGCATCCTGTGGCACGGGGCCGGGCTCTGGCAGACGCGATACGACCGCTGCGAGTCCCGGCTGTCGGACCACCGCCCCGTCCGCGCCGTCTTCGCGGTCGAGGTGGACGCGCCCAGGAACCTCAACTCGCTCAGGAGCTTCTTCATGTCCGAGAGGTTCGACACGGCCAGGACTAGCCCCGCCGCCGACCGGCTGCTCCGCAAGGACCACGCCAGCAGCGCCAGATTCGCAGAGACTCTCTGACACAGGCCGCCGGTCCTGCGTCGACGACGGAATTGTCATTCCAATTGTATACAGAGGCAAAAGAGAGTGTATATATGAATATGATTATTCAGTTCTGATCGATGGTTCATATGATCGTATCGTATCTACAGGTAGCTAGGATACAGAGATGTTTTTTTACACCCTGTTCCTGACTTTCTGTAACTGCGTCTGTACCCTTGATCCAGTGAGTATTCAGTTGTCTCGAATTTTGTACCATGGAAGTTTGTGGCCCCGTTTGGATCCGATTATGGATTCTGGAAATCTGGATTTTGAATGGATTTCCAAAATCTGGATTCTGGCAAAATCTGAGTGAACCTTTTTGGATTCCTAAATTCCAAAATCCGATTGCAAAATCAACCCTTAAGGAGCTTTTGGGATTCACAGAATCCAAAATGTAGATTCCGAAAATTGAGTCAAAATCTGACATGTTTGGAGGAGCTCCGTATTCCAAATTCTGGATTCTGAAAATCCGGCTTGATCCAAACGTGCGCTTAAACGAGTGCAGAATGTTTTCTTACATCAGCAGGTGCAAAAAGATATTGTTATATTTGCTATGGACGGCAACTTTGTATCGTCCACTTGCTATTGCATGCTACAGCGGGTACCTAAAGCAAAAGGTGTGGTTGACACACACAGGTTCTTATTTCTGAATTCAGATGTATTCAAAACCATAGTATAAAACTTTCTGCAGATCTTGGATGATTAGTCAAGCTACTCCAATGTGGTACCTGTCTTCGCGCATGTCTACAGTCAGTCAGTGACCGTTCACAAAGAAGACTATTGTGTGCACTGTGGCAAGTGTTCTCCAGGAGGTTTGAAAACTATTGTGGCGTTGTCATAGGCCATAGCAGTTGGGCGACAAGCAGCAAATCTGGTGGTCTCAAACTCGCGATCCATCCCCTAAATTCAAGGGCTCTGTTAAGATTGTCCCCCGTCTTGTTTCCTGCTGCTTGTTCCTTCTATTTGTCAGGATCCAGCAGAACAAATGGCTTGATCCAAGACATGGATGCTGCCTTGCATGTGGTGCGAGACAGCCGTTTTGTCTCCAGTCTCTGCTTATCATTTAAGCATGCTAGCATAGCTCTCTGCGAATGGCTACTTCAAATAAATGTCTCCACAAATTGTATCTGCGCACTTAACTCAAAGTAGCCTACATATTGAAATGAAAATCGGCGTAGTTTTAGTCAAAGATAGTTCATTACGTGCATTATTTATACTTATTCTGAGTCTGAATTAGAAGGTTGACATTGTGTGAACCCTGAACCATCTCAGGAGTCCTGTTGTCGTCTACCCTTTCAGATGTTCCACATTCTGATTAATGTATGAAACCGGTCCTAAACAAGGGATCCCTGAAGATTCTGTCAAGTACCCAGAGAGTAATCATATACAGTACAGCAAGGGATTTCTTTAAGGAACAACTAAACCAATTGTGTTGGACCATTGTGGCGTTTCCACTCGATCGATAACCACATGAAGGTCTTAGCGAGCGGCTAAAAGAAATGACCAATCATATTACATCATGGATCACCTAACACCTGTTGAATCATACTCATATGGGTCCAACCTTTCTCAAGAGAAAATAGCGAAATCATTGGATCCGTAACAACAGTGCGCCGGATCGCCGATGGCGTCTAGAAGAACTAGTCACCAGATAACATTTCCAAGTTGCAGTGATCATTGTATATACTTAAAAGGTTCATTCAGTTCAGAAGGGCTTTCCCAGTGATGAAAATTGCGTCTCTAGCCCCTCAACAATCACATCAGCGCACCAGCTCATGGAAGCAGCTCATGAACAAGTTGCCTCCTTTTTTTATCCGCCTGAAAGCTCCATTAACCCATGTTTTAGCTCGTATCGCGTTGCAGAGCGTTGCAGAAGGCAAATACTATCTTTCATCCATGACATAAGGCAGAAATTTTGCAGGAGACAATAATACTTCCATCAGATGATGCAAGTTGCTTACTGGGTTCAAGAATGGCTAGTTGTTGGTAGGCCCTGGCTATCCTCAAATGGGCTCTCAGGTCAACTTCTTCACAGCCACTTACCATGCTGAGGTAGCAAGGGGAGGAAGAACTCTTCTGGTGAGACAGGAAATGGTCTAGAGTGATCTGTGTTCTTCCTTTCCTTGCTAGAGAAATATCTTTGCACGGCCATACGTCCAACTGGTCCACTAATTGTCGCATGCTCCAAACAGAAAGTACAACAATACTTGCGCTTAAGTGGCAGAGTTTCCGAATTTGGGTCCACAACTTTGGACACCACTGTAGTAAGTGTGGTTTGGTAGGGCAGCTTTGGCCATTGGGCATCGGGGGCTACTGTCCTGATTGAGAGACAAGCAACTGTGGGCATCACCACAAACGGCATGCACATGTGGCGGTTATAGGTTGTTTCTCTCTCTCTCTCTAATATACAGGAGAGCTGCACATCATTGTATTAAGGGGTGTTTGGAAGACAGGGGCTAAACTTTAGCCCTACCACATCGGATGTTCAGATGCTAATTAGAAGAACTAAACATAAGCTAATTACACAACTAATAGCAGAACCCCTAGGCTAAATCGCGAGACGAATCTATTAAGCCTAATCAATCCATCATTAGCGAATGGTTACTGTAGCACCACATTGTCAAATCATGGACTAATTAGGCTCAATAGATTTGTCTCACGATTTAGCCTAGGAGTTGTGCAATTAGTTTTGTAATTAGCCTATGTTTAATACTTCTAATTAGTGTCCAAACATCCGATGTGATAGGAGCTAAAGTTTAGCTCATGTCTCCCAAACACCCTAAGTAGAATGAGCAAAATTGTTTTTACAGACTCCGCGGAGCCAAAGGCTCACGCCAAACACATTGTATTATAAGAAATGCAAGAGACACAACCGCTACTCTATTTTATTGCTATTACTCAACTTAAGACGACCTAAACGCTGAGCGCCTGCCACTACCCAAAGATCAATGACGCTCTTGATGCGCTGCAACAGTTCTTGGGTTGTGGAGGAGCACTGGTTGAACAACCGTGCATTCCGCTCCTTCCAGATACTCCAGATGACAAGCATGAAGAGTGTGTTGATCCCCTTTCTTCTTTCTTGCGGTTGTTGTCTTCTCAACTTGGCCCACCAATCTTGCAACGAGATCACCTCATTACTGAAACTGCAGTTTCAGTCCATCCAAGAGGTTGCTCCCCACCATATGTCCTTAGCATAGACACAATTGACGAGGATATGATCGGAGGTCTCGTCTTCCTGGTCACAGAGCCCAGCACTTATCATGTGCATCAAGTCCGTGTCGTCGACGACGGTCGGCAGTCCAGATGCGCCGCTTAGTTGCCAACCAGGTGAAAAATTTGACTTTAGGTGGTGCCCAACTGTTCCAGATCCTAGCTGCACCTTGCAGCCGGGTGCTTCCAGCGTGCATTTGTTTGTAAGCTGAGGCAGTAGTGAAGTTACCGTCCACAGTCCATCGCCAGCGGAAGGTGTCCTCACGTCCCTGATCAAGTATAATCTCTGGCATTCTCTCCCAGAGATCGATGTACTCCACCAGCCCTTGCACCGTCCGGCCACCTCGAATATCCTGGGTCCATCGTCTATTCAGCAATGCTTGTGAGACCGTCCTACTGTTCCTGATTCTTTTGGAAATCATCTCATGAAGAGTAGGGGCCAGCTGAGCAACCGATTGCCCATCAATCCAATTGTCGGTCCAGAATAAAGTGCACTGTCCATTCCCAACATTGACCATGATCGATGCTCTGAAGAAGGCCTGGACTTCAGGTTCGATGTGAATTTGTAGTGCTGACCATGATCTCCCCTCATCAACTTTCTGCAGCCATAGCCATCTTGTTCTCAGTGCATATCCTGCCAGTTTGAGGTCCACAACGCCCAGCCCTCCATATATTGTCGGTCGGCACACAGTTGGCCAAGCTACTACATTTTTTCCCCTTACTGCAGTATCCTTCCCTGTCCACAGGAAGTTCCTTCTGATGCCGTCAAGCTGCTTGATCACCCATGGCGGTAACTTGTCAGACATGCTCAGGTACACCGGCATCGAGGAGAGCGTCGACTTCACCAATGTCAGTCGACCACTTTTGTTCATCAACGGACCTTGCCAAGTTGGCAGCTTTGCTGCTACCTTTTCAACCGGTGGCAAGTATTGTGATTTAGGAAGGGCTTTAGTAGATAGAGGGACCCCCAGATAAGTTATTGGAAACTGTTGAACTGCACACGGCAATGTTGCTTGAAAGTCTTCCAACTTCCCCTCGCAGCCAAAGATCGGGGTGATTGAGCACTTGTCCAGGTTAGGACGCAACCCAGAAGCATCCCCGAAGAGCTCTAAGATTCGGCTGATAGCTCTTGCCTCTCCAACCATAGGTGCAGCAAGCAGGATTACATCGTCAGCATACATACTGCAATGGTACTTGATGTTGTGTACTCCAAGTGGTTGCAGTACACCATCTGCACTTGCTTTGATAAACAGCCGGTTCAGAGCATCCATTGCTATCACAAACAACATTGGGGACAACGGGTCACCCTGTCCTAGTCCCCGTCGGTGTTCAATCGGCGTGCCTGGCTGTCCATTCAGCATTACACGGGTCGAGGCCGTGGACAGGAGAAGGGAAATCTAGTCCCGCCATCGAGACCCAAATCCCCAAGCCTGCAGCACTTCCAACACAAATTGCCAGGACACAGTATCAAACTCCTTGGAGATATCCAGTTTGAGCAGCAACTTCGGTATCTTACGTTCCTTCAGCATTGTCGCGGATCGCTGGACAAGTTTTAAATTGTCCAGGATCGATCTTCCTCTGATGAACGCGCTTTGGTTGCAGAGGACAAGATCGTTCATGTACCGGGTTAACCGGTTTGCCAACAACTTGGATAGTAGCTTTGGGAAGCTATGGATTAAGCTGATGGGGCGAAAATCTTTTGGTTCTTGGGCCTCCTGCTTCTTTGGGATCAGGGTGAGTAGAGCGCCATTGACGCACCAGAAGCCTCGTCTGTCAACCGTGTAGAAGGCGTTGACTGCGTTCAGAACATCATGCTTGATCACCGGCCAAGCAGACTGGTAGAAGGCCCCCGTCATACCATCAGGTCCCGGCGCTTTGTCAGGTGGCATTGCGCGGATCACTTGCCACACCTCGTCCTTCGTGAACGGCAGCTCAAGAGGTGCCAGCTCCCTCGGCGTGATACCCAGTGCTTCCAAGTTTAGCGTCCGCGGCCTGTCTTGCTCACACCCGAGCAGGCCATCAAAGTAGTTGTACAGAGTGTTCGCCATTTCCTCCGCTTTGTGCACCGTGCCGCTGGCCGTTCGTAACTTGGTGATGTGGTTCTTGCGCCGTCGCACGTTCGCACACAGATGGAAGAATCATGTATTGGTGTCTCCTTCACTCAGGAACAGTATGCGTGAACGCTGGCGAGCAATCGTGCGTTCGAGCGAGGCCAACCCCAACGAGAGCCGCTTGAGTTGTCCTCGCAGCTCCCGCTCGGCCTCCGATAGCAGTCGTAGCTCTTGCGCGCGGTCAAGTTGCAAGATCAATTCTTTGGCAATTAGAAGTTGAAGTTTTATCGACCCAACCTTCTTTGCAGCCCAACTCTGTAGTTCTTTTGTGACGTTACGTATCAAGTAGTCGAGGCGTCTGAACGCGTTCGTGACATCGTTCAGACAGTGCCAACCCCGAGCCACCGCATCAATGTAGTCGTCAAACTTCGGCCAAATCTGGGCTTACTGCGAATGGAGGCGTCCGTTTGTAGTAGGAGGGGACAATGATCAGAATCATCAGTGGAAAGTGCTTGCAGAAAACATGCAGGGTGATCATCCTCCCATTCCACCAAAACAAGGACTCGATCCAGCTTGACGAGCGTTGGATTGGCACGCTCGTTGCTCCAGGTATACGTGCGACCGTGCAGATGAATGTCTGTTCTAGCACATCTACTGTTCGGCGGAACCATGCCATGTTCCACCGAGTGATGCCTACAGGTTGTTTCCTTACTGCCATCAACATGTCATGGTCCTATCCTACTACACTCCTACTCCAGCAATCATGCACAGCGTAGGTTCAGAAACAAAGGGCGATGAATCAGGTTCGACAACTTTGGCTGGCCATCACGCTGCTACAAAGAGCCGTTTGTGTGTGTTCTGGTAGCCCATAGATGGATAGCTTCAGCCATTGGTGGTGCGAGTACTAAATAGCGGTGGTAGCGGCCGCAATAACGGTAGCGGCCTATTGCCGCTATCGCTACTAGGTAGCGGTCGGGCTGTTGCGGTTTGAAACTTTGCGGCCGCAATTGCGCTATAGCGGGCCGCAATAGCGTGGAAAAAAAACCCTAATAGCCTAGCCCACCAGTGGACCCCCATCGGCCATTCGGCCTCGCCATCCAGAACACGCCGCCGCCACCCGTGTTGGTTGCCCGCCGCCACCACCCTTTGCCGGTGCCGCCGCCCTTCGCCAGCGCCACCGATTCACATACTCGACTCGAGCTCCTCCTAATCCTCATAGACCTTTGCCGTCTTACACTCTTAATTTAAGCATGTGAGACATCAGTTGTTTGTATGCAATTAAATATCTATTTATACTTATTATTCATGATATATATATAATTAAAATTATGTGAGATTATTAGGTGCCGCTATTGGAACTTATCGTCCACAATATCGCCCGCTATCCGCAATCCGCTACCTCGACGTCAATCCGCTACCAACCCGCTATTCGCTATTTATTACCTGGTGCCCTGACACATGCGTCTTTGCAGTTTCAGTTAGCTCGACGATAATATCTTCCAATTGGATGGGTTCCAGAATGTGCTGATCAGGACACTTGGAGGAAGGCTGGAGGAACAGTGACCTTATCTATCAACATCTTCTGAAAAGAGGGTAGCCTTTTGAGTTTAAGCGAATCAGCGTCCGAGCCCAGGCCTTATTGTGCTATGCTGTATGATTGATTGGTGAGCAGCGCACCCCAAAACTGTCGGAGAGTAGCACGATCATAAGTTTTTTTTCTCGAATACGCAGGAGAGCTGCGTCATTGTATTAAGAAAATCGAAACATAAGTACAAAGTCCGCGGAGTTGGTCACACACACCCACATGCATGCAAGCGTGGAACCCACCTGTCTAGCTGCATGAGCTAGCAACCCACCACCCTGACACTGAAGTAGGCTATCTCTCAAGAAACAAACAACCTAGATGGCGGGCCCCGGACATAATCGAGAGCTCGAAGTCTCGCTTGATGCGTTGCAGTAGTTCCAGAGATCTGGAGGAGCATCGGTTGAACACCCTGGCACTGCGTTCCTTCCATAAATTCCAGAGGATGAGAATGAGGAGGGTGTCCACTCCCTTCCGTCGCTCCCTTGGCTGTTGCCTTCTTAGTCTTGCCCACAATCTTGCATTGAACATCTGCCAGGTGCAAATTGGCAATGGCATCCCGACCATGACAGCGTATCCTACCAAATTTGCTTGGCAAATGAACAATTCACCAGGATGTGGTTGCAATTCTCCTCTTCCTGATCGCACAGCCAACACTGAGCGTGAGCATCAAGTCCATGGCGTCAGCGTCGGTCGGCCGTCCAGATGTGTCGTTTCGTTGCTAACCAGGTGAAGAACTTGACTTTGTGAGGAGCCAAGTTCTTCCAGATTCTTGACGCGCCTTGCAGCCTGACGCTACCCTCGTGTAGCTTCTGATATGTTGACGCCGCTGAGTAGTTCCCATCAGAAGACCAGCGCCATCGGTATCTATCTTCGCTGCCCTCCTGTAAGGTCCATTCCGAGAGACGTTCCCATAGGTCGATGTACTCCATCAGAACCACTACAGATAGACCACCGCCAATATCCTGCGTCCATCGTCGGTTGGGGAGAGCTTGTGCCACTGTTCTGCGATTCTTGGTGCGTGTGGAGACCGTGCTGTGTAGTGTAGGAGCAAGCTAGGAAATGGACTGTCCATTCATCCAATTGTCCGACCAGAACAAGGTTCGCTCTCTGTTTCCCAGCTGAACTGTTATCGATGCTCTGAAAAACGCCTTACTTCAGGTTCCACCTGAATCTGCAGTGCGGACCACGATCTTCCCTCATCTGTCTTCTGCAGCCACAGCCAACGAGTGCGTAGCGCAAACCTGGCCAATTTGAGGTCAATTACACCTAGGCCGCCATGCATTGTCGGGCGACAAATAGTAGGCCAAGCAACTGCACTTTTCCCTCTCACAGCAGCATCGGTCCCAGTCCATAGAAAATTCCTTCTGATGCTATCGATTTGCTTGGTTGCCCAAGGCGGCAACTTGTCGGACATTGTCAGGTAGATTGGCATTGCAGAGAGGGTAGACTTTACCAATGTTAGACGACCACTTTTATTCAGTAATGGCCCATGATGGCAGTTTTGCTGCCACCTTCTCCACCAGCGGCATGTACTGGGATTTGGGCAGCGCTTGGGTAGAAAGCGGCACCCCTAGGTAAGTGATGGGGAATTGTTGAATGGGGCAGGGAAGAACCGACTGAAACTCCTCCAGTTCAGTGTCACATACGAAGATTGGAGTAATAGAGCACTTATCCAGGTTTGTTCTCATGCCGGAGGCATCACCAAAGAGTTCCAGAATGGAGCTGATTGCTCGTGCTTCGCCCGCAGTTGGTGCCGCCAGCAGGATCACATCATCGGCATACATACTGCAGCTGTGGCGGATGCTGGAGATCCCCAGTGGCTGGAGGACGCCGACATCTCTCGCTCTGTTGAGAAGCCTGTTCAATGTATCCATTGCTAGCACAAAAAGCATCAGGGTTAAGGGGTCTCCCTGTCGCAAGCCACGTCGGTGCTCAATTGCTTGTCCGGGCTGCCCATTAAGCAGTATCCGTGTGGATGCAGTGGAGAGTAGAATCAAGATCCAATCCCTCCATATTGATCCCAAACCCCAATCGTGGAGCAACTCTAGCACAAATTGCCATGACACAGTGTCAAAGGCTTTGGAAATATCTAGCTTGAGCAACAGCTTGGGGATCTTCCTCTTCTTGAGCATGACTGTTGAACGTTGAACGTACTTGAAGTTGTCTAAGATGGACCTCCCTTTTATGAATGCGCTTTGATTAGAGAGAACCAGCTCATTCATGTGTGGGCTGAGCCGGTTAGCTAGCAGTTTGGACAGCAGCTTCGGGAAGCTGTGAACGAGGCTAATTGGGCGGTAGTCTTTAGGTGTCTTCGCGTCAGGCTTTTTGGGGATCAGTGTGAGGAGAGCACTGTTGACACACCAAAGTCCGCGTCTGTCGATAGCATAGAAAGCGTTCACAGCCCTCAACACATCCTGCTTGATGATGGGCCACGTCGACTGGTAGAATGCCGCCGTCATGTCGTCCGGCCCCGGAGCTTTGTCCAGTGGCATGGAGCGTATCACTTGCCAAACCTCTTTCTCAGAGAATGGCGCCTCTAACACAGAGAGATCCCTTGGCGCGACTCCCAGCTCCTCCAGGTTGAGGGTGCGTGCCCGCTCCTGCTCACTCCCTAGTAGGGCGTCAAAGTACTTGTAAAGCTCATCAGCCATTTCCTCCAGAGCGAAACCATCCCCTCCCCAGTCTGCAGCTTGGTAATACAGTTTTTTCTACGCCGGCCGTTCGCATGAACCTTGTGTTTGCATCTCCTTCGCTGAGGAACAGGATGCGTGATCGTTGCCTAGCGATTGTGCACTCCATGGAAGCCAAGGCAAGAGATAAGCGTTTGAGCTGTCCTCGCAGTTCGCACTCAACCGCAGAAAGTAGCCTTGTCTCCTGTGCACGATCAAGTTGAAGGATCAACTCCTTGGCGATACAGGTTCGAAATTCAACCAAAGTTTGCAGAGTTCTTAAGCAGCGGAAAATAACAAACGAAAGCTAGCGCCGAAGTCAGATGTCACAATGAGGCCGATCATGACATCAATGATCCCTGTCCTCGCCGTCCGAGGAGGGATCCCACTCGACCGTCCACCCAGGAGGAAGCTGGGGAGGCCAAGTGCCAAAAGCAGCAAACTCAGGGGCTTCAACATCACCTGAAAGATGTGCCGCAAGTAAGGCTGAGCAACCATGCTCAACAAGACTTAACCGACAGGTGGTTCTAATCCACCAATTTCTAGACATGCAAGGTTTTTTTGGCTGAGGGGTTTGTTTTGCCAAAAGCGACTATAGTAGATCCTTACTTTCAACATTTTAGCCACAAGTTCTATTGTTGTTTACCATTCTAGGTTAGCAGCTATACTAAGCCAAGCATAGTTTTCCAAGCAATTAAACAAGTAACAAATTTAGATCACCACCATCTTCCATTCTTACTTAGTGTAGCATAGCGATCAAGCAGTCCCAAACTGTGAGAGGCAGACGAATCGATTTGAATTTCTTAACCATGCATGGTGAACCTAATCTCACGACATCCGCGCACCACGAAGGGTCGCTTCATTTGTCAGCCATTCCCATCAATTCCCAGGCGCGTGTCAGGTCCAAACCGCCTGGTCTCTACCGTCCCGGTCTCTACTGTCCCGGTCTCTACCGTACTGTGACCCTACTTGCACCCACATGATGCATCATGGGAACTACGTTCCAAGGACAGCAGGGGTATAAGCCACTTGCCGGTTCAATCAGGTACTAGGCTTCCCCATCCCATACTAGGTATGAGATTAGTACTTTCAAACACTTGATCACGAACACCACACTTTCCGACCTTAATCCAATTTCTTGTAGACAGGCGGGGCAATCCACCGACCACCAAAATAGTTCACAGAGCCGTGCCCCGTCCATCGTCCTTATAGTTGTAGCAAAAGAAAGCAAACAACTCCTATAACTCGCGAGTGACAGGAAATCACTCGACTTTTACCGAGTCCTATTTAAGCAAGCAGCTACTCGACCTATCATACTAGTGTTCAGATCAAAAGGAATCTAAGTCATGCATCTATGGTTTCAATCAACTCCTGGAACGTAAATGCACACACATAACAACAGAAGGCATGCACAAGTTTAGAAAAACTGGGTTATGCTCCGGGGCTTGCCTTCAAGCGGGGCGGTAGCGAACTGGTCCTCTGCGTGCACGGGCTCGACTCCTGCAGGCGGCGGCTCAGCTACGGCTTCGTCTTCCGGCGTCGGGTGAAGCTCGTAGGTGCCGTCGGAGAGGTTCAGCTCTACACGAAATGCAATGCAAGGGTAAGACACTTAGACAGTGATTCCAACAGCGTTCGTAAGGATTTAACCTATAAACTGTAGCAAAACTACAGGAAAAGATGCGGAACCCACTTTATTGGATTCTACTAAGAACGAGAATTCCAACCAAAGTGATTTCACATTTTTCTGATTTTTTCTCGATTTAAGATGAATTTTCCAAGCTTCTCTCGATTTAAAATGAGTTAAAAGAGTCGGATCGGGAAAAACTTACGATCTGACCCTTAGACTTAAGGAATAACTGCACCGGGATCCTCATATTTAATACAAAGGAATCCTCAAAATTTTACACAGATACCCTCGGTCAAAAGAAAAAGACACAACCGAGCCCTTGGGCGAGGCGGACAACACTCGGGCGAGACGGACAGGGGTCGGGCGAGGCGGATAGCACTTGGGCGAGACGGACAGGGGTCGGGCGAGACGGACAGCACTCGAGCGAGGCGGACAGGGTCGGGTGAGGCGGACAGGGGTCGGCAGCTTACCTCTGGTCCTACGGACGAGGTCTTGGGGTCGGGAAGAAACAAGCCGAAGCAGAACAGTGGAAGGCGGTAAGCTTCGGGCGGCGGCGAGGTTCGGCGGTGCTCCGGCAGCGGTGGTGCTTCTCGTGGACAACAAGCAAGCTCTAGAGTTGTGCGAGAGGATGGTGAAGCGGTTGGTGGTGTCGGCCAAGTCCGCGGTTGGGTGGAAAGGGGAGCTCCACCGAGAGCTCAGGCGGCGGCAAGTGCGGTGGAGAAGAACAGAGCAGGTAGAGTGGCAAAGGCAGTGATGGCGAAGGGACTCCAGTAAGAGGCTTTGGTGCCTTTTTATAGATGCGCGGAAGTGTTCGGAGGAAGGAAACGAACTTGAGTGGGCGAGAGGATAAGATCGAGGAAGAAGGAAGTGCTCTCTCGCGGCGGCGATTGGTCGGTGCCTCCATTGGCCGGAGAAGCGGAGCTCTGGGGACAAGATCCTCCGGGCATTAGGCAAGGGAGATAGCGTCAGGAAAGCGTGGTTTTGTCGGGCGGGAGGATTGGCGAGGTCGAGCATGTATCTGGTCGCGTCAAGCGCCAGATTGGAGGCGGCGGCTCGGTCGGTGTGCGGCGGTGGCGTGGAGTGCGAGGGGAAGGAAGACGCGGGCGCTGGTTGGGTGAGCGGGCGAAGGCGTGGGACGACGGCGGCTTTTCCGATGAGCGGGCAAAGCTCCGGTTGGCCAGCATGGCGCTCGCCCCGTCTTGTCGTGGGCGTGGGTTGGGCGTCGAGGCTCCCGTCCTATCGCTTCCCCATCGGGGATAGGGCGTCGGCGAGCGGCCGGTGGACGGCAGGCGACGCGCGGGCGAACATGCTCGGGCGCGCTGGTGTCGAGGCAAGGTCGGGCAACGCACACTATCGACTTTGGGAGGGGCACTCCTTACGATTTTCAAACTAAACAGTCGAAAACCCCTTAAGCAAACTTGTAGAACTGTGGTTGTAGCTCAACTTTATTAAAAGTCTGACTTGAGGTTAGATAGGAAAATTGTGAGATAACCGGTTGCAAAGTTGAAGGAAAACTTGAATTTCAGGACTTCGGTTGTTTGTAGGGTTTTATAATACTCCTGTTTTGATTCTTGTTTTTGATCTTCTCCCTCTCCGAATTAGCCAAAGTGCCTTTAACAAAAGTTGTTTGAAATTAAAAGTTTTACAACTCTTATTTGGGCAAAAGATTTAAGTTTGTATATAAAAACTCAAGTTTTAATTTTAACTCCAAAAAGAGCTTTTTAGGGTAAAAAGGATATTTTACCTCTTTGCTTAGCGACTAACAACTTGTTTAGGTTTAAGTGCACCTAATTAAGGCAGAGTTGTTACAGTCGGACCTGGGCACCACCAACCGAGGGGCGTCGGCCGCCGTCGGGAGCCACCACAGCATTATCATGAAAGAAGAGGGTAGGGGAGGATGGGGGGAGGTGTTTTGTGGGGGAAGAGATGTGCCCGCCGCCGTCCTCCTCGAGGCCGGACAGGCTTCCGCCGGCGAGCTCTGGCGGCGGCGAGTCGAAGGGGAAGGAAGGAGCGGCGCTAGAGGTGAGGTGGTGGCGCCGCCCGAATCACCCTAGGGCGATGCGAGGGCCGATCCATCTTCCCTCTTGCTAGATTTGAGATGTAAGCTATATACGTTGCTACCGCATGCTCGCTTAATTAAAATGTAAGTTTGTGCCCGCATAATAACTATAGTTTCAAGATTTAATGCTAGCACTAAATTACATCAAAACTTTAGAAGCCTCAATAGAAAATTAAAATTTTAACTGGAGGGCCTGTCTGCAAGCGCATCACTGCATCCTCGAAATTTTCTACAAGTGCTATCTCTGAACTTGTCGATCAACCTCCTCTAAATTAACTGTCGAAACACCCTGCTAACATTTTATTCTGCAGAACTCTGCAAGCACACGCACTGACGCACGTGCAAAAGTAAACCTGCTGTCAGAAATTGTCTGAACTTGTCGATAATTTTCATCTTAGAGCAGCCACAGCGTGAGTGAAAGCCGATGCTTGGATAGGAAAGAGAAACTTTCAGGCATCGAATTTGCCATTGTAGCGGTCGATGCTGAGTTAGAAAAAGCCAGCACCGGTGAAATAGATACCCGATGCCTGGTTAGTAAAATATTGCTTCGTAGCAGGAACAAGTACAACAGAGTCACTAGGCAAAGAAAATTGCAGGAGAATGAGATAGCTGGTGGCATCGAGGTTGCACGCTGCTACGTAACAAAAACCAAGCATCGGCGGTACGTGGCGGTGAGATGTTTTTTCAAGCCTCATCTACGCTGTGGCTGCCCTATTATCTTCTCCAGAGTCCAGAGTCCAGACCAGGCTAATGCTCTAGAGGGTAATAGTGTTACTGCAGAACCTTTCTGCTCGTCTGTACTACAGCTTCCATCGACGGTGCCAAAGATCTCGGGAACGGCACTCGGGCAGGTAGCCGGATCCGGCGTGTCCGTTCGCGCCGCGCCTCCCTGCCTCGATCTCACCACTCTCCAGGAAATCTAAGCGTACGAACACTCTAAACAACGCCGTGATGCGCGCGCCGCAACAGTGAAGCGTACTGATGCAGTCATCGCTTGTAAATTGCTAACCACTCCGGCAAGCAAGCAACAAGCAGCGACGGTGGCGCCACGCACGCTTTCAGAGTTCAGAGTTCTCGGCTTCAGCGGCTTCCTCTGCCGTCCATCTTCCTGTGCCCAGGCCTACGCCCTACTCAGTTCTTGATCGCATCAAATGAACAGGACGGCGGCGAGGAGGAAGCGGAGGCTCTCCCCGCCCAGGCCACGGCCCCTCCCACCGCCGCGCCTCCTTGCCGTGTCCGTCGCCTTCGCGTCCACGCTCCTCTTCCTCATCCTCGTGCTCCTCTCAACCTCCCCTCCCACGCCGCCGCGCCGGCTCGCCAGCGGCAGGAGATCCTCCTCCTCATCCACGGCGCTGCCCCGCTGCGGCGCCGCGGGCCTGGGTGAGCTCGGCGACGCGATGGTGTCCATGCTCCCCAAGGACCTCCCCTTCACCGTCTTCGTGCCGTCGCCGGGCTCGTTCCGCCGCGTCCTCGGGCTGCAGCAGGGGCGCAACGCCAGCGCCGCCGCCGAGGGAGACAACGACAACACCTACGCCGTCCTCTCCCGCGTGCTGGGCTTCTCCGCGGTGCCTCGGCGCCTGCTCGCCGCGGACGCACCGCCGCGCGGGACGGCGTGCCTCGCCCTCGCCCTGGACTCCGTGTCCGGGCTGAGGATCCACGCCTCCCGGGACGCGCGCGGGGCGCTCGTCGTCAACGGCGTGCGCTCCGAGTGCGTCGACGTCGTCAGGGGCGAGATCGTGGTGCATGTCATCGCGGGCGTCCTCATGGACGCCGAGTTTGAGCGCTCTTTCGCTGTGGAAGCATCTGACAGTTGATCATCAAGTCATCAGAGTTCAGACACGGTCCTGCGTTTCTTTCTTTGTTATGGAGTGGAATTCGCGCGACAATGCAATACATTTGCAAATAACATCTTCTACTTCGTACTGTTTCAGTGACGAATCAACTTGTTATATGGACTTCGAGAATGAAAAAAGAAGTCATCAGTTATCACCATCGCATAGAAATCTTTCAACAAAAGAATAAGTACAGAAAGATTTTACAAGCGGATCCGTAAATTCAAATATTTCAACCATAGCATAAAAAATTCCCAACCCAGAACAATAGAATTTAGATATACGTTTTATTTACTTTAAAAAAGAAATAAAATAGTTTTCACCAAAATTTATTAGGTAACATTAACTGGGCCGTAGTGCAGGGGAAACTGCTGGATCCTGAGAATTCATGGACGAGTGGGCTACCCTCTCTTCCACTTGGGCCGCTTTCTGGACTTGTTCACTGAGGCCTGCTCAGCCTCATCGCCCCTTCTCTCTCTCTTCCCGACTCAAGCCGATCTGCTGTGGCTGTTGCTCACATTGCCTGTCTCGCGCGTCAGAATGGAAGTCGAGGAGGACGCAGTGGCGGCGGCGGCGGCGAGCGCGTGGCCGGGTTCGTCCAGGCGCCGCCACCTCCTTCAGTTTCTCCTCCACGCCTCCAAGGTGCACTCTCTCCCCTGCCCTCCATTCGCAAGCCCAACAACCCGCCTCCCCCAAAACCCCGACCGAGCTAGACCTCAGCTGCTACCTCCCGTGATTTCCTCGCAGCGGCTCGACCTCCGGCCCATCGTCAAGTACTCCGCGCTCGAGTTCTTCGCCGGACGCTTCCTCCCCGAGCTCCCGAGGTGACCCGTCATTCTCCGATCCTTGTCTGGGGGCACGATTGTTCTTACTTCTAGGCCTGGTTGCGTCAGGAAGTTGGGGTTCTGCGGCGCGCGAAGCGGACGAGCCGTGAGGTCCTGGCTCCTCGAGCCCCTGAGGGACAGCAACCTGGAGCTCTTCGCGCTCGTTGCGGTGTGGATCGCCAGCAAGGTGAGACATTGCGAGCCTTTAATTTCCTTGATCGGACGCTCTGTGCTTGCTTGTCGTGGGCGGTAGTACCACCTTGCTTTTTTTCCCCGTGCAATTCTTCGTTCAGATCCACGACCTGAGGCCGCTGTCAGTGAAGAGCCTCAAAGCGTTGGGCGATCGCATCATCGCCGACCAGCATTTCACGTGCCGAGACTTCGCGAATGCTGTGAGTTAGATACACTATTTCTTCCTTCTTTTGATTGCTTACATGGCGTGACTGAAGGTATTTGCTGTAATGCCACAGGAATTGGTGTTCATGGAGGTAAAGCCTGGCTAAGATTACCACCGGAAATAGCTAATTAAATTGATTCTACCAACACTGCTATATTCTTTCTATTTGTTGTGGGTTTTTCAGGTAGTGGAGCATAACATTGGATCTTCAAGCATTGCTTTTGTATACCTGGAGGATCTTCTCATCCATTTCAGGTTCTTTGGATTGCTTCTCATCAGTAACCAATTGTTGACTTTTTTAAAGACAAAGCTATGGAACCTGAAAATGTGAATAACAGCTTATGCAGAGACTTTTTTTGGTTGTGCTTCACCATTACAGAGATGAAATGTCTCATCTCTAAATCCACCCTTTTCTCATATCAATATTCATGCATGTGACATTACAGACAGGTGGAAATGTGTCCGATTCAGTTTTCTCACCCCATGGATCAGAGCAGCCTGTGAAGCTCTTTATAGCAGTTCTTAGTGCAGATATCGTTCTGCAGAAATGCTGAAATGGGACGGATTAGTGGAAATATCTCATACCGTATCTCTTATCTGCAAAATATCTATGAGACTATGTCTTGTTAACACAAGTGAAGCTGACAATATGAAAAACTAAGAAAAAGGGTTTTGTTGGATATAATCAGAAAATTCCCCTAAACCCCTGTATTGGGTGTCTTGTCTTTACCATATCTTTACAATTTTACCAATCCTACAAACTAATGGACACAGGAATTATCAGTAAGCACTAAGCATAGAATCTATATTACTATAACTAGTACTAGTATATTACCATAACTGGACTTGGACAGCTGTGTTATAGGATAAATATACTACTGCTACTATTTGCTAGTTGTTGACTTCTTGGTTTAACTAAACATTAATTTATATTTGCAATCAATTTACTGATTATCTTTTCTTTCACTGCCAGGGAAATATCAAAATTAGGTGATCTTTTGGATCTGGATGTGTGCATGGAAATTTTGGATATTCTGTATGAGACTGAAGATACCTCTTTACTTTTTAACTCTCCTTGCTCGCTTGCTGCTTCAACTCTTGTATGTATGCTGCATTCCTGTTGCGCATATTTTGGAAAGAGCTGCCACCAAATTAATGCCTGACACAAAATTGTTTCAATCCTTTTCAGGTTGCTGCATATGCTATATCTGTTCCTAAGCAGACATGGGAGTTTCCAATCCTTCCTTGGGGTAAGCAACTCCAGTTTATTTATGTGTTTATTTATGTAGATTTAATATTTTCTATATGTAATCCATTTGGAAAAAATAAACAACATTAATCGTGGAATCTAGCATGTCAAAGAGTATTGAGTTATCGCTACCTCAATCAACACCAGTTGTTCATGTAGTACTAAATTATGAAGAAGACGCATTTAATGGATTAGGCCTATGAGTTGACACATTAAAACAACTGCATTTTGCAGTCAGGTTTGCTACATCATATGATGAGGAGGAAATCATGAAGATTGTTCTGACAATTCTCCTGCATGTGCTCAAACCAGACGGGATCAGAGAGAAGGACAAGGGAGATTTTGATGTCAGATGTTTATTGTGAATAAGTAATGTGTAGAGCACAAGAATGTGCCCCAGTTTTGCCTTTGAGTTGTGAAGTACTGATGCCATTAAACTGAGTACAGAAGATACATGCCTGTAGAACACTTGGCCTCTTTTTGTGCAGGGGTTCAAGATTAAGATGTCCTGAATGGCCTTGTGAACTGAACTGTATGATGATTAAAGAAACACACACACACATAAGCATCACATAATGGAATTCTGTATTGGATATTATGATGATATTTGGAGTAATGGATAATGCTGATGGAATGTATTCAAGTTTTTTTCCCCTAAAGTAGTTCGTCTATCAGTAATTCATATACAGATGGCCCATCAGCTCTCACTGAGATCGGCTTTGTTATTCAAGATATCTGTTTGGTTTCCTAATCGAAATGAAAGACTCAAAGACTGGTGTGCACAAGAGTCAAAGCCTACTGAATTATCCAACGAAAGCCATACATGGGGGGGGGGGGGGGGGGGGGGGGGGGGGGTCCAACCGTCCAAGGAGTTGTTGAAGAATGAAGACTGAGGTTCAGAGTCTTGACACAGTGTACAGTGGGGCACCGAATGAAGAGCCAAATATTCTAATGCATATGTACACCAGAAACAAACATGTATTCGAGTTTATGGACCAGTGCAACCCGAGCTTCAAGTCCCCTAACTAACCAATAGGTCGTGACGGGCGACGGGCTGACGGCTATCCATGAACTGATGAACATATGGTATTCTGGTGCCAAGTCCCTGTCCACGCATGCAACTTGCAATTGTTTAGCTGATACCATTCTTGGAGCTTTTGCTCGAGAATTCCATGTACAATCTGACCCCCAAGAAAAGAATAAAAAAATGGGGGTCGATCAAGATCAACTGCTGAACTGCATAAGCTCATTGCTACATCTCTCTCTCTCCCATAATTCTGTTGTTGATTTGTTTACAGTTCTCCACCACGCTGACGAATTTGTTGCACCTAGCGCCTTTGATGACATATACCGATTGCTCAGATAGACGCTGAAACGAGAAACTTCACAAATTCCTGAGGATCTTCTGAACATAACTTCTCTCAAGAGTCAAGACATGATGGAACCTGCTCCTTCGGTTCTCATTTCTGATTCGACCAGAAAAAAATGTTCAGAATTCTTTGGACGAGATAATACCTGCACAATATGACTCGCTATACGCTATCCAATCAACAGACTTCAGTATAGCCAATTTCTCCACACCTTTCAGCTCAGGTTAGAGATCAACATTTTTGCAGCGTGCACATCAACAGCAAACATCTGCAAGCTGCAAACAGAATGGTCGCAAATCAGCATAAATTGACTCCTTGGCAGGTGAGGTTGCTTCCCTCGTCTTCTTCATCTTCATTCCAACAAGAACTCTTCCGTACTGTCAGTAGAGTTTCCTCGTACCGACGGCTCTGAATGCCATTAGGATGCAGGATTCTCCAACCTGAAGCCAAGAAACGGTGCCCGTGCGGCCGGGCGCATCCGATTCATCAATCCTACCCCGCGCCGGTGCGGGCCCTTTAGCATCCATGAATTTCATCTCCGTGGCACGCACGGCCGGAGTCGCCGTCCCATTCGCACGGTCGCCCTCTCCGATCGCCATCACGCCTGGACCTCGCGGCGGGGAAGCTTCTGATTTGGTTTCTGGGTTGAGGGGCATGGACGCGGTGTGCAAGCTGAGGCGGGTTTCTGGTGTGGACGAAGCCATTCTGAGGTCGTGGCGAGACCGCGAGACGGGCTCTGGTCAGCGATCCGGAGCCGCCATGGCCATCGCGGACAGAGAGCTTGCTCGTCTCCGGTGACTGAGACAGATTTTATAAAATCCCCCTTCGTTTCGATCGCGAGATCGCGGTTAATAGTCGCGATCCAATATTTTACATGAACGATCGCGATTGATAGTCGCGATCCATTATTTTACGTAGAACCCCCTAATCGCGATCCGATTGTTTACATAAAACTCCCTGAAAGGGTATGATAATATACGAAATAGTCCCCCCCCCCCCCCCCCCCCCCCCCCCCCCCCCCCCCCCCCCCCCCCCACTCTCTCGTCCGGCGACGGCGACGGCAGCCTCGTCGCGGCGAATAGAGTCCCGCTCCTCCTCCGTCTCTCCCTCCCCCTTCTCAGACTGGTTTCCGCCACCGCGCCCCGCTCCTACTCGTCTCTCACCATGGATTTCAACGTGGCCAACCCCCCTCAAAAAGAGTATAGGGTCGACGGGAATGAGAAAGAAATGGATCGTGTGCGTTGGGGGCGGATGGGAGGATCACGAGTAGAGGAAATGGGGATTAGATCGGAGTGCGGCTTCCCGGCCAGACCCATCTAGGCTCTCTCTCCCCTCCATTGGTTTCCCCTCGCTTGCTTGTGCGACCGGCGCAATAACCGGAGGCTTGCTTCTTCTGCGGCGGCTACGACGACGGAAGTGATCCAATGTTATTGCTGTCACTGCTTGCTTATGAATTTGACCTAGTACTTTAAAGATGTTACTTTGCCCCTTTCTATTTGTCCGCATCAAGGCACGAACCATGATTTATCCGCTTCAATCACTTTCTGCTCGAGTCCTATAACTAACAGTTCTTCTGTTCATACAAATGTAATTGTTTAATCTGATATTATCGAATATGCTAGTAGCCTAGCGTAAAGTTTTCTTTTCTTTCCTTGACGTTATAGTACTACAGAGTACAGACTGATCATGCAATTCATGAACTGGGACTAACTAAACACACTCCTCCCTTCGGAAATTAAAAAAAAATTGAATCCTAGGCAGCAGACAACGTCTGGAAAGTTTTCTGAAGAGATGATGGAAATTGTAGTTCCCTTGCAGAAGGTGACTCAAATACCAAATCAACAAATTTCAGTAGTCAATTTCTCGATAACTTGCAGATCAGGTTACATATCAACTTTTTGCAGTATCCACATTGATAACAGTAGAATGATTTACAACTCAGCATAATTTATTTCATATAAATTTGAACTTAACTGAACTTAACATCAGGAAACCAATGCCTTGCTTGGTGCTGCTCATCTCCTATTCACCTCAGCACATCTCAGAAGATGATCCTCCCTGCCTTGAGGAGGCTTGAAGGTGTCGCCCCATCTTAGCAGCAAGGGTAGACGGCGATGCAGTGCCTGCGTCGGGGAGGTTTGCACTTCATCAGCAGCAGGCCAGCAGCATGGCAAGGACGATGGTGACGAGCAGCCCCAGCAGGTTGAATGCTGGCTAATCATCTCCCTGGCTGCAACACAGCTTGCCCATGTTAGCTGTTAGAGGGGGAGGAGATTAGTTCTTGGTACAATGAGGATTAAGGAGAGCAGGGACATGGTTAAAGGCTTCTTTCTTGGCTTGCAATTTCTTTATGGCAACGACTCTGGATACAGGTCAGTCTTTCTAGTATATTACCATAACTAGCCTTGGACAGCTGTGTTGTAGGATAAATATACTACTGCTACTATTTGCTAGTTGTTGACTTCTTGGTTTAAATAAACATAAATTTATATTTGCAATTAATTTACTGATTATTTTTTCTTTCACTGCCGGGGAAATATCAAAATTAGGTGATCTTTTTTTATCTGGATGTGTGCATGGAAACTTTGGATATTCTGTATGAGACTCTCTTTACTTTTTAACTCTCCTTGCTCACTTGCTGCTTCAACTCTTGTATGCATGCTGCATTCCTATTGCACATATTTTGGAAAGAGCTGCCACCAAATTAATGCCTGGCACGAAATTGTTTCAATCCTTTCCAGGTTGCTGCATATGCTATATCAGTTCCTAAGCAGACACGGGAGTTTCCAATACTTCCTTGGAGTAAGCAACTCCAGTTTATTTATGCATGATTTATTTTTTTCTATCCATAATCCATTTGGAAGAAAATGAACAACATTAATTGTAGCTTAGGTTTAGATTATTTCTTTGTATCTAGTGCATCAAAGAGTATTGAGTTATTGCTACCTCAATCAACACCAGCTGTTCATGTAGTACTAATTTATGAACAAGACGTATTTGATGGATTATCAGGCCTATGAGGTTACACATTAAAACAACTGCATTTTGCATCAGGTTTGCTACATCATATGATGAGGAGTAAATTATGAATATTGTTCTGACAATTCTCCTGCATGTGCTCAAACTGGATGATCAGAGAGAAGGACAAAGGAAATTTTGATGTCAGATGTTTACTGTGAATATGTGATGTGTAGAGCACAAGAATGTGCCCCAGTTTTGCCTTTGAGTTGTGAAGTACTAACGCCATCAAACTGAGTACAGAAGATGTGCCTGTAGAAGACAATTTAGCCTCCTTGCGTCCAGCGGTTCAAGATTAAGATGCCCTGAATGGCCATGTGAACTGAACTGTATGATGATTAAAGGACACACACATAAGCTTAACGTAATGGAATTCTGTATTGGATATATGATGATATGTCGAAGTAATGGGATACGCTGACGGAATGTATTCAAGTTTCTGAAGTAGATCGCCTATCAGTATACAGATGGCCCATCAGCTCTCACTGAGGTAGACTGAATCTGTGATATTCCTGATATCTGTTTGCTTTTCTAATTGAAAGGAAAGACTCAACACTGGTGCACAAGAGTCAAGGCCTACTGAATTATCACATGAGGGTGAGGTTCAGAGTCTTGCCGAAGTGTACAATGGGGCACTGAATGAAGAGCCAAATATTCTCAAGCGAATGAACACCAGAAGCAAACGTGTATTCGAGTTTCTTGACCAGTGCAACCCGAGCCTCAAGTCCCTTAGGCCCTAACTAACCAATAGGCCGTGACGGGCGACAGGCCGGCTGACGGCTATCCATGAACTGGTGAACATCTGGTGCTAAGTCCCTATCCACGCATGCAACTTGCAGTTGTTTACGCTGACACCATGCTTGGAGCTTTTGCTCGAGAATTCCATGTACAATCAGAAAAGACTAAAAAAATGGGGATCGATCAAGACCAACTGCATCAGCCATAGCTATATATCTCCCTCCCCTGATTCTGTTATTCTTTGCTCTACAAATATTGCATGAAACTGAAGTGATTTAAAAGGCTTCAACCAACCAATATCCCCTGGGTTTTCTTCAGAATTTCACATCACTCATCAGCGTTGCCTTGCGCTATCCGGTCGCTGCGCAGGAGCTCTCGCGATGGCGTCCGCTTCACCATCCTTAAACCGGAGCCACCAACCAGAGCACTTGGTTCGCGGTGGTGGAGAAAGAGAGAGCACAAAGCGGCTTCCAAAGTGATCATTCTCGTTGCGCGATCGGGACGGAGCACCTGAAGCTGGAGCCGGCAGACCGGCAGCAAGGAAGGAAGGGCCACACGCGTACAGCTCTGCAGCTCGTGCGTCGATCTCAGCTTTGTGCCCTTTTTTTCTTTTCCTTTTTATTCTACAGGGTGAAGAGCTTGAACTGAGCACAGCAAGCAGATTCAGCTATGAGATTTCCATGCCAAAATGAGCTCGGTTTTAGTCAGATAAACCATCATGACCTAGTGGCCTAGGCCTAACTTTTAGTTTTCAGTCAAACAAGATGCTTTCCTCCTGTGTAACCTTTGTCTGGCCCAGTTTATGGCTTAGATTCTCTAATCTGTAGCGTATGCTTTGTGTTTACAGGAGGAATAAACCATCATGGTCTAGTGGCCTAATGCCCTAATCTAACCTTAGGATTTGGTCTTTTGTAGGTTCCATGATATCCAAAATGTGTTTATGTTAGCTTGGAAGGTACAGCAGTGAAGTAAAGTAAAACCCAGGATAATCCCATCTTTATGTTGATGGGTTGTTTAACCTCGGAAGCACTGACAAGTGTGCCTTTTTTTTCTAAAAAAACCAATATTATTAGGTTAGCAGGTTGTCAAGCCCGTGACTTTGATGGATTCTGTTAAGAGTACTATAGTGTCTGTACGGTTTGCCTACTTTGCTATTGCTGTCTCCTTTTCATGTTTATATCGTTCCCATTCTCCGAATGCAGATAAAGCCAATTCGGTAAGGTACTGCAGACATTCCTTGCAATGTGAGCGCTGATTTCTTATTGGTGGTATTGCACGAGTGTGTATAATTGAGAATGTATTAGTTTTTTTTTCCGAAAACAAAAGAATTTCTTTCAAGGAAACTCAACTTTAATTTTTTTTAAGCAAAGTGATTGCAACTTAAAGCCTGCAAATATATTGTGGTGGAAGTAAGGTGTTGAGATGCTTCACTTCCTGCATGTATTACAATGCAAGAAACTTAGCTGACAGGTGTAGCCTGTAACTAACATCCCATTGCATGCTTGTGTAGTTGTGTTGTGTGTGATAAAAGAAAAGGCCTCTACTGGTTTAATCTGAACTGCTTCTGCATGTGTTAGCTGGCTGCAGGCTCATACTTTAAACCTACTGCAAACAAATAAATTTTTTTTAAAAAAAACTCAGCTCCTATCCACGAATGAATGATCATCTAATGATTGACCACTGCAGAAGAAATGTAACTGCAATATCCAACGAATTGATCTCAAGCTCTGAACTGTCTGAATTATGTACTAATCATTGCAAAAGGGAGCAGATAGATACATACGCAGGCATTTTTTTTGGTTCAGAGTTTTCTCGTTGTCATGCCGATAATTCCACGAACCACCTACAGCTGGCGACATGGAAGGTTTATCTGAAAAAAAAATGAAAGGTTTATCTGAAGCAGTTAGGCGGTCACATTGCTTTCCTTTTCTCTTTTGACTTGTATTTTGATTTTCCCCTTCACAAGTGCAAAATTGCATGCGTATACATGTGTATATATACAACAACAGACCTAACTACCAGTGTAATAGTAGCAGTGTGGCAAGTGGCTGACAGTGACAAAAGGCCTGCTCCTGCTAGTTACCAAAAAATTGACAGCTGCAGTCTAAGAGCGTCTCCAATGTTATGAGCTAACACGATGAATTTAGAGAAGAGAGAGTGTGCAACAGCTAGTCTTGAATATTGTACAGTGAGGGGAAGGTGCATTGGGAAATGAGCGAGCTTATCTCTTCACTCCTACCTAGTCTCTTGTCTTTTGCACTGTTCAATAAATAAAAAATTAGTTCTACTAGCTTAGGCTAATGAAAAGTTTCAAGTGATGTTTCCAAGACAGCCACATAAGCAAGAATGAAATGAAATGAAAAGTTTCAAGTGATGTTTCCAAGACAGCCACATAAGCAAGAATGAAATGAAATTGTGTTTGAAACTACCCTCCCTAATGCATAATTTCATGGTGTGGTTTCATAGTATAAAAATCGCATTTAATTTCATGACTCATAGAGAGTTGGTATTCGTGTACAGCTAGTTTCATCTAGATGAACCTGGTTCTCTCTCTTCTTTAATTTCATACCATGGCATCAAAAAATCCTATGTGATATACTAATTAATAAGAATGAAACCTCATGAAACTTCCCATTGGAAGTAGCCTTAGAGCTAGATTGTCGGAGACGCCCTATAATCGATTTGAATCTGCAAAAATATTTTGCCCAATCGAGGGGAAAAGCCCTTTTGAGCAAATTAGGTAGACACAGGGCCCTTTGAAAAGATAATGATAGGATCATTTGTTAAGATAGGATCATTTGTTAAGCAACCAAATCAAATGATTGGGCCCTCTGAATTGTGGTTGATTGCTTTGGAGGGGTCCCAATTACTCCAATAATGATGGCTTTCCTTGAGCTTATCATGGATGGAGCAGGGAGAAAATTTGGGCAGAGAATACAAAGCCGAGTTGTTGAGCCCAAAATTTGGCCAGGCCAACCTCCCAATGATGGGGATTTGGTGCAGGATCCTTTCGAGGTCGACGTTGCCTTGCCCTACACTTCATCTGCAGCAACGCAGCCATACTTCCGATAGGGAACATACACGCACATTTGTTTCTTCTTCCTTTTGCAGCAACCGATTTAGGTGTTGGAGATCTTGACCCGACATGGAAGAAAAGGTAGGGAGACAGGCAGTGGATGTGTATTTGTAAACCCAGGGGCATTTGGTAGAAGGGGAAAACATGTTTATTAGACAAGACCCGGCCAAAATCTTGAAACTTTAACCTAATCTTATAACTTTATTGGATTTTATAAAATATCTTCCGCAGGTGGTGGGCATACACCATGATCAATTTGGCAATATGCACATAAAATTGCTGAAATCTAAACTGCTAACTTTGCAAATATCTATATAGTGAAGCTAAGATGTAGAAATTTTTTATTTAAATCACGACATTAATTTGAAACCGTTGTCATGCACTGACATGATGGTACCTGGAAATCTCTTCTTTTGTTGACCATTCCTAACAGCGTATATGTGAACAGAAAGACGTACGTACACAACATAACTGAAAAGGATCAGGGAGATGTACATAAACATTACTAAAATATATATAAAAACAGATATGTGGGAACATATATAGCGATCAACAAGATTTGTCCTAACAACCCGTAGATTAATTCATCATTGGAGTACAGTTAGTTTTCTTTCCTGAAAGTACTGTCCAGGCAACCGAAGTATGGAAGCGTGCACATCGGCGCATACGTTTGTCCTTTATTTCATTCCTTGTCCCCCAGCGCAACTACCGTGAAGATTACACAAATCATAACAAGCATCAGCGCGTATCAGATTAGTTCGGCAAAAGACTGAAGATTTCGTGAACCAAATTGCAGTAGAGACTTCAAATTTGTCGTGACTGGTTGCAGGTAAAGACAACAATGTTAACAAACACTAAACTCCCAAAGAAAAAAAAAAGGAAAGGTACGACATTATGTGCATGAAACAAACATGTGCTCCTACTTCCGTGTTCAGTACTTGCATAGTACATCAGGTTTCTGTTTCTCTGACGACCGAGTTGCGTTTGTTTGACCAAACAAGGAGGCCATGGACCTGAGCATATGTAACTGTATCGGAGTTAATGGCAATCTTAGCATCACACCAACTCATGAGATAGTCGTCCTTTTGGCAGAAACACAGACACCTCACCTTTCTACTGTAGCTGCTAAGCTGCACATGACCATTCAGGGCTTGTTTTGATGCTTTCTGATGTACTAGAAAACAGGCATGGGAAAGAAAGCGGAGAAACTTGCAGGAGAAAAAAAAATTGAAGATGCTTCAAACTTCATTATATAGCTGAATCTAGGAGAGCAATAGACCACCATGTGTGCATTGCAGAAACTGCATGTATTGGATAACATTGCAAGTAACACCTGGCAGTTTGTGTGCACCTCACTGTGAGGAGCCTGAAAAGAGGCAGGAATGGAAGGACCAATGCTCCTGGAATCTAGATCCAGTACTGCATTATTTAAGCAACCTTTAAACTTTCTAAGCCCGGTGGCTTTTCCTAATCTATTGAGAGGTTGACCTCAGCATCACATGGGCATCAGGGCATGGCTCCTTATTCTTCATATTCTGCATGTGGAATTTGTAGGCTCGGAATCATTCTCAGTAGTTACAGGGAGTAGTAAACTTTCAAGAACACAGACAATTTTTCGGTCAACTCTTATCTACGTTTGGTATACTAGTACTTGTTTGTGATTATTGCCTAACGGTCGGCAGAAACTGTCAACCGGCTGAAAAAAACCAAGAGTGCCCATCATTTAGTACTCATTGTGATTGTTCTCATGCACATCGCAGATCTAGTTTACGATCAAGCATGATGCCTAGTTCGACGAACTTGAACGGTTCAGATCGCACACACGAGATGCAAAATGCTGGACCACTCGTCTTAGTGTAGCTTAAAGCGTAAGATGCAACCAAGTGGTCCATCTAAAGTACTAGCTGTGTTTGGTTGGACTACTTGGCAAAATTTAGGGACCCGCGAAAATTTCACTGATGATCGAGAGTTAGATGTCTTGCCTCCATGGAATCGATGGTATGTAATCTTTAGATCCTCTTTCTCCCCCGTACCCCAATGATTTGTGCATTTTTTGTCTCACCAAATTCATACGCAAGTCATGGTCTCATTTAAAACTGAACAATAATGTTAGCATTTACTTGCTACCTACAATTTTTCTTCCAAAAGTGTAAATCCAATTGTTCAAAATTTTTGGAATTTATTTGTCCATTTAAAACGTGGCAATTTTACAGAAACATTCAATGCTAGCAGGAACCGGGAGAAATTCCCTCATTCCAAAGGTTTTTTTTTCCTGGACGAGTAATTGAAGCACGAATCTTTTATCTCTAACTCGAATTACTTTATGTTTTGTGAAACTTTAATTAGGTAGACAATAGAACAGTGAACGGTAAGAAGCACAGAAAACCCAGCCTTTATAAAACTTCAGATCTTGTCACCACATACTGCTGAGTGCTGACAAAAGACTTCCGGAAAACCAAGCAGAAAAGGGCAAATACTGTGGCAACCGGTTCCCAAAAACCGCACCAGGAAAAGGAGCAGTTTTTGTTGGCCAGCTCCTATTGCAGCCAAAAACAAGCCAAGAAATTTTGGCTATTCACAAGGAATTCCCCTTCTCTTCTCCTACCTCTCGCCCTTTTCACCTCCCCGTTTTCTTCCCCTTCCGTTGCCAACTTACTCGAGTGAGATCCATATATAACCAGGCAACCACCGCTGCCCATCTCTCCGCCTCTCTCTTCCGTTCTCTCTCTGGAACCAGGGTGGTTGTCAAGCGGCATTCGAGTTGGGAGTCCTTGCCATTGGTACAAGAGCAAGAAGCAAGGACAAGGAGGGAAGGGCAGGGAGAGAGTGAGGGGCAAGGTGCCTGCTTTGCTTCAAGTTGCTTCTTCTCTCTCCTTGCGCGGGGGAGAGGGAAGCGGGTGAGGAGATGGGCGAGATGGTCATGGCCGGGTATGGCCTGGACAAGGCGGTGCGGGCCAGCGTCAGCTTCGACACGCCGTGCGGCGCGCTTCTGCGCGAGCTCGAGGTGCGTTTCTCCCCGAGAACGAAGTGTGCTTTGGTTTGCTTTTTGTTTGTTCGCCGCGTCCTTGATTTGCTTGTTCCTTCGAATCATTTGGCAGTAGTCTGTATCAGGATTCAGGAATGACCGAATGAAGTGCTTGCTTGTTTCAGAGGAAGTTGCAGATTTCCTTTTTATTTTCAAGGAACAAAAATTGCAGATTTTTAGTCATTTTTCCCAGTGCAAATTTTGTCCAAAATTTTTTCCCAGAGGTTGAATTCTTTCGTCTGCCTTACTGGTTACTGCTTCTTGTCACCCTCTCTTCCCCTCCCTTCCCCCCAAAAGGTGGCGTTCCTTTGAAGAGATGCCACGATTTTGAGAGGAACAGTTGGAAATTTGTTGCTTCTGCTGCTTGCAGCTTTCTTTGTATGAGCTTTAAAGCTGCAACCTTCGATTGATTGTCGAGTCTTCCTCTCGCTTTCTATGTTTCTTATTAAGAAGCAAAGGGAATATATATGTTTACTTCTTTCCACTGGTTATAATTGTTCGAAGGACGTACGATTTTGGAGAACAAAGAATGCTTGAAATTTTCGATGGTAGTATGCCACTTGATGACGTAGCATGAGAAAGAAGAATATAATGTTATGCTGGTATTCATTTGGATTGTTAAATCATTCATTTTATTACTAATATAATAGCAATAGCTGCGCTCAAAATTTGATTTGTAACTCATGGGCCAGTGCATCTATTTATAGGGAAAACTAATGCATGTTCCCACTTTTTCAGAAGTTCTGCAGGACCAAATTGATTCTTTTTTGTAGCAAAACTAGTTTTATGATAGCAATTCTATCCAGAGAAAAGGGACCTGTTAGAGAATGCCAAATCACATTTCCATATTATATCATGGAAGTTTCTTGTATGCTTCATAGCCCTAAATGTATCTTCTATTTTATTTTGGGTGCATGTAACCAGGCTGTTTGTTCATTGAGCCACTACTGGGCACATCTTTTTGTTGCTTGCTGTGTCCCATTTCATGAGTTACTTGGTAACATTTTTCTAAAGATATACCATGACTGTTTGTCGGTGTCCATGAACAATAACCCCTTCACCCTGCTTAAGAAAACATCCCTTTATTGATCAAATAATAGATATTTTTGAGCGAATCAGATAAATACATTCAAATGAGTTTAGAGACGTTTATCTTTTTTTTTTGGTTTCGAGTTGCATGTATCTTAAATGGTGTTCAGGTGCTTTTGCAGATATTTTCTTATTCTTATAATAATGTTTGAACACATTCAATAAATGATGTTTATTTTTTATACATTTTTCTGTCTCGTTTGGTCATCTGACAAATGAAATTTATTCTAGCAAATATGGACAGAGATTGGGGAGCGTGAACAAGATAAAGATCGCATGTTCCTTGAACTTGAAACAGAGTGCATGCGTGTGTACCGTCGAAAGGTAGATAGTGCCAGTGCTGAGAGAGCTCAGCTCCGTCAGTCATTGATGGCCAAAGAAGCAGAGCTTAAAGCTCTAGTTGCTTCTATAGGGGAAAACACCACGCAGTTTAAGGTATATTTTTTCATAATTTATATTTTTGCCTCTTTCTCAAATGCTTACCCTATGGACCTTCAAGATGCTGTCTCTTATCATGTAATTCTCGTTTTGGTTTGCCTATCAAGATGCAGATATCGGAAGTTGCATTGTTTACAACAAGTAATGAAATAATTGTCGATGTCATGCAGTACCTTGTGTAGAATAGATGATATTATGCGGGTTGGCTGTCTTTTTTCAGTTAGTGATGAAAAGATAGCACAGTGACATGGGCAGCTGAGTCATTCGGTTGTTGAATAGTCATCTCAGATGGATACAATTAGCTCGTTGAACCAATTTTTTAATTAGAATTTTGGTAACTGTGAACCATGTAGTCAGTGGAAGAATTATTGAATATAGTGCTTTCCTATAGTACATGTAGGATTTTTATTTCAGCCGCAAAAGGTGCACTATGGGACATATTTGTTTCAGGACAATGCCTTGGGATCTTCGGACCCACAGCTTCTGCATGCATTAGACACTGCCAAAAGAAGTAACTGCTTATGGAATGAATGAGAAAAATAACATTATAAAAGCATCCAACGAACCTGAAGTGTTGTGTTTTTATGTATCCTAGATACTAAGTACCATATGTTTGAGAATCATGGACACTCATGTTTTATTGCCAGAGAGAAAAACTTGTGGCTGAGATCATTGTATAATCCAAAGTAAAACAGCATGTTTCTTTCCTTTTTCTTTGGTCATGTGAGATATTCATTTGTAGGTGGATGAAAAGCACACATCATTGAAAGATCAACTTGCTGCAGTGACACCTCTCTTGGAAGAGCTTAGGGCAAAGAAAGAAGAAAGAATCAAACAGATCTCAAATGTGCAATCTCAGATTGAGAAGATAAAAGCACAAATTTCTGATCACAGTTATCAGAACAATGATGGTTCTGTCAAACATCTTAATGATGATCATGACTTGTCAACCAGAAGAATTTCGGATCTTCAAATGCAATTGCGGAATCTACAGAAAGAAAAGGTAACGCTGATCTTAGCTTAAATGTTTATTTGTGGAACTTGCTTTGGTTCAATATATTTGATAAATATAGGTTGGTCGATCGAAATTGTTTAACAGTAACTAATCTCTTTCTTGGCTATGCTATATAAGTCGAAGAAAATTAAGTTTCAACCTTTTCGTTTTTGTTCAGTCTGATCGTCTTCAGAAGGTCTTCATTTATGTGGATGAAGTGCACTGCCTATGTGCGGTGCTTGGGATGGATTTTGCAAATACTGTAAAAGAGGTGCATCCAAGTTTGCATGGAACCAACTCTGAAAATTCAACGAATATCAGTGATAGTACTCTTGAAGGTCTTACTCAGACTATCCTGAAGCTCAAAGCTGAAAAGAAGACAAGAGTTTTGAAGGTGATTCCTTGGCGTAGAATTGGACCTGTAGCTCTTTTTTGTTTTGTTAGCTTCTCTAACGATTTGGTCGATGTGTTCAGTTGCAAGAGATTGTAGAAAAACTTCACAAATTGTGGAATCTGATGGAGTCAGCTGAACAAGAGAGGAGACAATTTGCCAAAGTAGCTGCTGTTCTTGGATCTTCTGAGGAAGAGATCACTTCTCCTGGCATCCTGTCATTGGAGACAATTCAGGAGGTAACCATCTGTGAGATAATTGTTTATTTGCAAAGTGATTCAATTCTCACAATTTATTATTTTTGTTTTATTATTGGATTCTTTAGACAGAAGAGGAAGTTGAAAGGCTAACTAAACAAAAAGCTAGTAGAATGAAGGAGCTTGTTCTCAAGAAGAGGTTAGAACTAGAAGACGTCTGCAGAAATGCACATATGGAGCCTGATATGAATACAGCACCAGAGAAGATCATTGCATTGATTGATTCTGGTATGTGTGCTGACACAAAATTGGAACTTGCTGATGGTCAATTTTTGAATAATCTAAGAACATTCCACATTCAGGTTTAGTGGATCCTTGCGAACTCCTTTCCAGCATTGAAGTACAAATAGCAAAAGCAAATGAAGAGTCCTTAACAAGGAAAGATATCATGGAGAGAGTAGATAAATGGCTATCAGCTTGTGATGAAGAGACTTGGCTTGAGGAATATAACCAAGTAAGATTCTTTTCTTCATTAAAAGATTAGGGTGCGTCCATTGGATATGGTTTCAGCCTTTCCTTTCTTGACATGTTAGTACTGGACTTTCAGATTGGCTTAACAAAATATAATTTAATCTCAGTATACTTTATTTTGTTAATGATGTCTTCAATGTTTACTTGTGTCCTTCTGCAGGATGATAACAGGTATAGCGCTGGCAGGGGTGCCCACCTGAATCTCAAGCGTGCAGAAAAGGCAAGGATACTTGTGCAAAAGATTCCAAGTGAGTCTTCGTTTCCCCAGCTGCTATTACTGTTAACTTCAGTTGAACATGCTGCATCATGGCACTACCAGTGGGATTAAATCTAGCAGTTCTAGATACAAAGTTGTTGGTGTAACTCTGCTGTGTACTCCTAACTCAACCTACTCGACTTTTCCTATATAGATCTGCTTACTTGCTTTGTAGAGTGATCATAAACTGCTCTTTTTTCTGCAGCTATGATTGACAACTTGATAGCCAAAACTTTCGCATGGGAGGATGAAAGAAATGTGCCATTTTTATATGACGGAGTAAGTTGCTGTATCAACCATATTTATAATGAATCAGGTTGAGTAGTTTTGTTCCATATAGTAAAGGAATATTGAATTTGTGTGTGAAGGTTCGTTTGGTCGCCATTTTGGAAGAGCAAAAACTCAGAAGGGCACAAAGGGAGGAAGACAAGAGACGCTGCCGGGTAGAAATTAATATCCTTCCTTTTGTCATTGCAACCACAAGAGCTCCTGCACATATAATTACTGACTGAACCTTTATTACAGGACCAGAAGAAGCTGCAGAGTTTATTGCTTAAGGAGAAGGAGTTGATTTTCGGGTCCAAACCTAGTCCCAAAAAGACAAACAGCTTCAATAGGAGGACGAGCAGCCACCATTCAAATGGAAATGGCACTGGATTCATGACCCCAGTGCCCCGCCGAGTTTCAGCTGGCAGTGCCACCCCGGAGCTTCTAACCCCACGCTCATATTCTGGCCGGTACAACAACTACTTCAAGGACAACAGGCGTCTGACAGCCACACCACTGAACTTCTCAGCGGTTTCCAAGGATGATAGCATGTCATCCTTCGCCTCCATTAGCGGCTCGGAACCTGATTCACCATTGTATTTGCACTAAGTGTGAGAACTCTGAGGTTTTTGTTGCAGTGCTTTCCATGATGTTTCATCGCTTAAAGCTTTGCTGATCCTGGTTTTCGATTGGTTTCAGGTTGGTCAGGGAAGAGATTTCTTGGTGAGGAGTATGAATAGCCTCAAGATTGGACCAGTGTGTGGTAGCTGTTAACATTGCTGATGAGTGACGACAGATTGTGACAAAATTTAGGTGAAATTGCTTGTAGATATAATTTCTAACATTCATGGTTCTGCTCTATTTCTAAATTTAAGTCGTTTGGTTAGGAAATATGTGAATGGGATAAGCTGTGCAATGTAATTGTTTCGTGCTGTGTGTGCTCTCTTCCCCTCCCCCTTCTTGGAGTTCTGTACTACAGGTCAGGCATGTTTTGCAAGTGAAGAAAGGCTTGATTTTTGTCGAAAAGGATGTTGCATTTCAGCCTTACAAACTACAGCATGTGTACTCTTATCTATTGGATCACAGCTGGTGTGCTTTATGGGAATCTAACGCTCATCTTTTTGTCAGAGCAAGAAGTGTCTTGCCTGTTGGATCTCAGTTCACACATGCAGCCAATCGAGCACATGGATCTCCATGTTACGCTTCATTTGATACTGTACCCGGATCAAGTTTTAAAAAAAAAAGATATTGTACCCAGATCTTCAGTAGCAGGATGGGTTGCTGGTTCAAACTTCAAAGGTGATTACTACCCGTAATATCCACATTTTGTTATGATCAACATCGGCTAGTTCCGATGGCCAACGAAATTAGTAGCTAAGGGAAAATGAAACTGAATAAAAAGAACTGGAAATGCAAAGAGAAATTAGGGAAAGAAGGATGGTTTATCGCATTCATCTTGGGCGTGGGTTTCCCAGAAATGATCCAAATTACTGACATTCCAAGTAGAATCACCAGAAAGTATTTTTGTACAAGTTGCCAACAAGACTTCTCGTTCAGGTGAAACTGTGTAAGCACTTGCATCACCATCCAACCTATCTAGTCGTTTTTAGAGTCCTCGCCCTTCTCTACTACAAACAGAGAAGCTGCATATGCACCTTGATTCAGTCTAGCCCCTAGAACACAACCTAACCTTGTGTACAAACATAGGAGGGCCTAGATGAGGTACAAAACTCTGCTATCCAACACATTCTTCCCACATGGTATCTGCAAAATAACATACAACAGGATGATAGAAAGTTAAGCATTCAGAAAACAATACTAAAACAAATAGTTCCATAATCAATGAAGGAGAAAGGGGGATATATGCTGTGTGGTATGTGGTATGATAATCAACCTAACTGGAGTTGTGCAATCCAGCTTGTCAATAGGCAAAAGCTCATAATGTTGTCAGTGTTTTCTCTTTTCCTTTCAGAATTCTCTGAACAAGAATTACCAAGAAAAAGTTGCACTTCGAAAGGCCAGTACCCTTAACACAAACCATTATAATAGTTCTCATCACAAGAATTACTAACTTTACCTGTCAATTTGCAAACAGCCCATCGTTTATTCCGGTTGTATTAGTTTGGTAACAAATAAATATAAGGATTGATTATTTTATCAGAGACCATAATACTACTGGTAATACGATTATCAACTGGCAAGCATATGCATATCAGAAATACCAACCTTCAGGTGTGGTTCAGGACTCCAGCTGAACTTTTTTTGTCATGCTAGTTTATAGATATATAGTACCAATACACGCATTTGTGTCTCAGTTAATTAGCATCATTCATTTGGAATGGGCACCGTAGGATACTACGTACTCCCTCCGTTCCAAATTATAGGTCATCTTAGTTTGTTCTAAGTCAAACTTATCTAACTTTGACTAAGTTTATAGAAAAATATATAAACACTTACAATATCAAAAAAAAAAGACACTATCAAGATGTATTTCATGGTCACTAGTTTGGCATTGTAGATATTTGTGTATTTTCCTATAAATTTGGTCAAAGCTAGATAAGTTTGACTTAGAGCAAAGCTGAAGCGATTTATAATTTGGAACGGAGGGAGTAGGCTACTTATATGAGAATAATATACTTGTCAAATTAGTTGGCTATAATGTCCCTGTAGCTAGACCAGCAAACTCTAGATTTTCAACCAATCTGACTTTGACTTTTTGAGGTATTCAGCAATTGCTTGCTTTTTATTAAAACAACACACCTTTAATTTTAATTAGAGAAAAAGAAATGCTTGATCACCACTACTAGTCCACTTCACAGAAGTTGAAATACAATGGTGTTTGTTGTGATTCTTAGGCAAAATTCTAACAAGAATCCAACAAACAATGCATTGAAGTAATCAATCTGTTACTAACAAAGCCAAGAACACAGCAAGCGACCAAGGATAGGTGAACAGAACCATACGGTAAAGCTAGTGTGATGAAGGGAATTATATCTGTACATTAAATCACTATTAGTAAATAACACATTAGAATTGTAGGAAACATTCCTGAAACCACATAGTTCCAGAAATCTGCAAATGCATGGACACACAACACATTTTTCTTCCAATAGATATTGCTCCAAATAACTTCACAACAATTAATCAGGTCTCTAAGCAATGGTAGATGTAGTACAATTTTATACATATCATCCTCATTATACATGTTGTCTCAGAACAGGTATGCTATATCGAAACAATACCAAGAAGTCATGTTCAGATAGGATTACACACGCCGGCAAGCTACTAATCCAAGATAGAAGGCCATTTGATAATACTTATAATACTGGACCAGGGCAAACCATGTTCACAATCACATAAATAGCATATTTATCCCATTTTCTGAGACCTGTGAGATCACTATCTGAAACTACTAGATGACAGCATTCAACATCCTACCGTATGGAACAGCCAAACAGGCATTGCACGTGCACGGTACAATCTATCTAGATCACACAACATGATTTACCTTCTAAGGGAAGCAATTCGCACCAATCGGAACCCAAGAGCTTGGGTCACAATGAAATACAGGGAGGCAATACCTTTGCTCTCAAAAGTCGAAGCTTTTGAGGTACGTGGGATCCTTCTTGGCCCGCTCCTGGAACTTGCGGAACCACCGGTCTAGGATGTCCGTGGGCACCACCAGCTTGCCGCCGTCGGCGCCGCAGAACGACTGCATGAAGTTGAACAAGTTCTCGCCGACGCGGAGCGCGACGCGCTCGGCGCGCTGCTCGTCGGGGGGCGGGGGGAGCGCGGCCGCATCCTCTACTGCGACGCCCAGCTTAGCGGGGCCCACAGCAGGCTCCGGCTCGTCGCCGGCCTCCGGGAGCGGGAAGCTGGCCGAGGGACGCGTGGGGCCGAGCGCCCCCAGGAACGCGAAGGGCCGATTGGCGGCGGCCTGAAAGTAGACGGCGACGGCCTTGCCGGGCGGCAGCGCGGCCGCGGCGGCCGGGAGCAGGAAGACGACCGCGGAGCGCGGCGCGGCGGCGAGTGCAAGCGTGGAGAGGTCGAGGAGCCAGGAGTTGGGCGCCACCTGCCCGAAGGCGGTGGCGTCGAGGGGGAAGGTGTGGTCCGGGAAGACGACGCCGAACATGGCGGCGGCGGGTGGCGGCCGGGTTTGCAGATTCTTGGATGCCGCTAAGGTGCTCGAGTTAGTGCCGTGGCGCGGCGGCGTGGCACCGGGGAGCTCTTTGTCCGGCGATGCGGGGCATCGGGCATGGAAGGGGGGACTGGGAGAGGTACCTTCGGTTGGGTTCTGGGGAAGAATAGAGACTTCTAGAAGGTCCCAGAGGTTAGCAAGATCGATTGGGTAGACGTGTCAAACACCTTCATAGGCCTGGTTTGCTAACGATAGATTAATTAGGTTTAATAAATTCGTCTCAAACACCTTCTTAGACCTGATTTGCTAATGATGGATTAATTAGGTTTAATAAATTCGTCTCGTTGTTTAACCTCCACTTATGTAATGGGTTTTGTAAATAGTCTACATTTAATACTCCTAATTAGTATCTAAACATTCGATGTGACACGTGCTAAAAATAAGCAAAGTGAACCAAACGCTCCCTTTACCCTTGTGTCCCGCGCATCAGACACACACTCGTGGGTCAGGTTCTCCTAAAGCTCTAGCTTTCGTGTCAGAAAAAAAACCTTCTTGTTAGACACACATTCATTGGATTAGCATCTTGTAACTTTAATTTATAGTTTCTAAGATTGCACGGTAGCGCATCTTCTTCTACCAGAATTTAGGATTGTTTTTTACATGATTCTTGTGGAAATAGTTTCATTCATTTTCTTGCCGAAGAACACCGAGTATCACCTGGTCTATTCCGAGAGCTCCTTAGTAATAGTGACAGTGAGTTATTCTCCTAAAGCTCTTTTTTTAAACAGAAAGGACGAAGTTTATCTATTTCACTGGCTCGACCTCTTTCTCTGGCCTTCCTGTATCAAAAGAAAATAGTTTTAACTCGTGCATTCACTATTTAGTGAATTGGAACAAAAAAATCTAAATCTCACTTAGAGCACTTTATGTTAAGAACTTAAGGTACTCAAATCTGATCCACTAATAATAGAGGAACTTTTTTATTCCGGTCGCTACGTGAGTTGTGGTAAGTGGATTTTTATGGCATGGAAGACACGGTGAACAAAGCTAGCGGTGAATTAGCCATGTAATAGCCGAGCGAAGGTGATGAAAAAAGTGATAGATAACATGGCGATAGAAAGGTTGTATGAAGATGATGGGAAGGGCGAGGTGGGAATCTAGTGTGCCAGTAAAATCATGCAAGAGGGTATAAAGGGTTAAGAAGATTAAGAGGGTGTTTGGATTCCACCCGCTAAAGTTTAGCACATGTCACATTGGATGTTTGATACTAATTAGGAGTATTAAACATAAGCTAATTACAAAACTAATTGCACAGATGGAGTCTAATTCGCGAGACGAATCTATTAAGCCTAATTAGTTCATGATTTGACAATGTGGTGCTATAGTAACCATTTGCTAACGATGAATTAACTAGGCTTAATAGATTCGTCTCGCGAATTAGCCCAGAGGTTCTGCAATTAGTTTTATAATTAGCTCATGTTTAGTCCTTCTAATTAGCATTCGAACATCCGATGTGACACTACTAAAGTTTAGCATATAATATAAACACCCCTAGACGAAGAAGGAAGATATATAACCTACCGACGTAAAAAAACAAAGACTAACAATAAGCGCCGGTTGTAGGTTTGATCACCGAGAAAGAAAATACGGTAGTCTTGGTGAGCGAAAAGAACTGCCTTATCTTTTTTTTTTCCCATTTTCAACCGTACTTTTGTTTAAAAAATATATGTTTGAACAAACATAGTAGATACACACTCACATTATGTGAGTCACATATATGCACATCATTGCCACATACACATTTCGACGCCGACAAGTGCCCCCTCCACCGGTGACCCCTTCTATATGAGTTCATCTTTGATCCGTCCACAAGCGATCTGCATACAGCATCAACTACAATTAACATTGTCAAGAGAGCTCAATGCTTGCAAGTTACTCGAGCTTGGACCCATGTTGGCAAGTCGCAAGCCTAAGTAAGCTCATGCCCGAATATGATGATTAAGATACAAAATCTAGTTCAAGATGTTTAAAGCTGAATTTGAGTTTTGTTTTAGCTTTTATACATTGTATGTGACCAAGTGTAGCTGCTCAAGCTCAACCTTTTTTTTCTACTCAAGCTCAACCTTTTTTTCTAACAAGCTCAACGACTCCCTTGTGCTCATTCTGCCTACATAACAAAAAATAAAACTCTGGAGTTGAATTCAATTTCATGTTTCTTCTCAGAAGGCTACTTTAAAACTGCTACTTGAGGATCTGAAGTTTGAGATAGTGATCCAGTCCCAACGATTTCGGGCAATCGGGCGTCCCTTTCTTTCCTTTCGTTTTCACGCTCCGTGGTTGGAACGTCAACCCTCCTTTTTCCGTCCTCGTGCTGGACATCCCTGTTTTTTGCAATTCAGTCCTCATAGACACACTACCTTTTTGCGTCGCCAAAAAGAAACCCTCTATGGGAACGGCTGTGCCGCAATTGCTGAACGGCGGTAGTGCCGGCCGGGCTGGCATACGCGTACCCAAGTTGGACCGCTCCGTTCCGTCTTTTGATGCTGCTGCTGATCGGCCTGCGAGTTTTGTTGTCTCTTATTTCCTGGTTCTTCGCATGGCTGCAGCCCAAAAAGCAGCACCACGTCCAGAACGGCTTCCTGGAACAGGGAAAACGGATGGTGATGGAATGCAAAGGCAACATGAGCCTTGAACAGTTGGGGATCGAAAGGGGAAATCACAGTAGTTCAGGTTCACTTTCGTCGAAAAAATAGTTCACCTCATAAGTGTATTGATGAATCTGCGGTTGTCTCTGTCTCTGGGAGGATGACTGTACCAAGGCAAAAAGGAAGCCATGGAGATGGGGGAAGTCAAAAAGGAAAAGGTAGTAAGTACTTCAGGCTGTAAAGGTAGAAAGAACAAAGGCAAGAGGAGTAGAGGATGGCCGACAGTCCTCAGGCTGAAGACGCTCAGGAATAACAAGGTGAGCAGGCGCAGATGAATTTCGTCTGCGAGCAGAATTCTTTGCCTTCTCACCTCACCGACCACCGCTGATCTCACGATTCTTCAGTTTAGCAAAGCCAGAACCAGTAACACACGCACATGCACGCACAGTGACACACACGAGCAGTCCCACCAAGCATCCAAGACACAAGGTAAAAACGCTCGAGCGAAACAAACTGCAGTAGCCTGATTCACTGAAACTGTAAAAAAGAAAGAAAGAATTACTGTTAACGCCGGTGCCAACGCACTGAAACATCAAACATGGACGGACGAATGGTGCTGTCAAATCCGTCCTCTTCTTCGTCGTCAGCGATGTAAATTTCATAGCAACCCCCAGGCATTTCATATTTTTGCTCCTGCCCCTTAATAGGATAGGGCTGCTCCTCCACAACCCCCTGTTTGATGAGAATAGGAAAAAAGGCGAGCACAATAGGCCTCGCGAGCCTATCTTTTCCTGCCCCCCTCTCTCTCCACCTCTCTCTTTCTCTTTCCTCGCTTCTCTCTCTCTCCTCGGCGCTTTCTCTCTCCCCATCACACCCACAAGGGGAAGTGAAAGAACCCTAGAGGCAGCAGTCCTCTTCAAGGTAAGCCCGCCCGACCCCAAAGCTCCCGCGTTTTTAATTGCCCGCAAGCTTGTTGGTAGCGACCGCTCCATGTTCCAAGGGGAGGCCAAGGATGGATTTTTATTTCTTGCCATGTGGGTGGGTTGCATCATTTTTGCTCCGCCTGTTTGTTGTTGCCATTTCCGTTCTCGGCCAGGCCGGCCCGAATCCGCCGCGCCTTCCCGTAGATCCCCCGTCGCGAGATTCGGCGGCGACGCGCCCGTCTTGCAATGGAGATCTCGCTCGATCTGTCGAGCGCGGGCTCGGGCGAGTCCGGTCCGGATTGGGCTTTGGCTCGGACGGGGCTGGATGTCTAGGGTTTGGTCGGAATGTGGCGGAATTTTGAATTTTTAAGCTTGTCTCTCATGGATTCTTGATTTTGTGTTTGTGTGCCTCAGCGGGTACTTGGGGATTTGGCGATTGGAGGGCAATGGTGGAGATTGGCTAACAGGGGCTGCAGAAAGATTCAATTTTGTCCGGCCAATTTTGGTTCCTGGAATTGGATTGGATCGCTGGTGCCGCCGAGATGGACGACGACGGCAGCCTCGGCATCCGGAATTGGGGCTTCTACGAGACGGTGAAAGGCAACCTCGGCCTGCAGCTCATGTCGTCCGTGCCCCCTGACCGGGACACAAAGCCGCTGCTTCCCAACGGCGGCAACTTCTTGCAGCACCATGGGCATCACAATGCGCCGCACCAGCACCAGCATCAGCACCATACACAACACCCACACCATCCCCGTGGTGGTGGTGGTGGTAGCGGTGCCCCCAGCGGCATGCCCACCGAGCCGCCTGCTGTTCACATGGACTTTGTGCGCAATGAAGCTTGGCTGCACCCCTCGCAGCATCACCACCAGCATCATCATCAGCACCAGCATCCCCGTCAACCGAAGGTCCTCCATCACCTCCCTGTCGGGCCAGCTGGACATGCTGGTCATCCTGGACATGGTGGACATGCTGTGCATCACCACCCTACTGGCTATGGTATGATGGCTGATGCACATGGCGTGCACACTCTGCAGATGATGCAACCACAGGCGCAACAACAGCCGCAGCCGCAGCCGCAGCCACAGGATCCTCCTCCGCCCAAGGAGGAGAGCATGCCGCAGCCACTGATTGAGGACCATCCGGTTCTAAAGAATGAGCCTCCTGTAAAGAAGAGGCAGCAGGGTCGGCAGCCTAAGTCACCAAAACCAAAGAAGCCAAAGAAGGTCGCTGCTCCACAAGAGAATGGGGCACCCAATAAGCCTGCGCCCCGACCGAGGGGGCCAAGGAAGACCGTGGGGATGGTGATTAACGGTATTGATTTGGACCTTTCAAGGATACCAACACCTGTATGCTCTTGCACCGGAACACCCCAGCAATGCTACAGGTGGGGTGCAGGTGGCTGGCAATCTGCATGCTGTACAACTTCTATTTCAACATATCCGCTGCCAATGAGCACGAAGCGCCGAGGTGCACGAATTGCTGGAAGGAAGATGAGCCAAGGTGCATTCAAAAAAGTGCTTGAGAAGCTAGCTGGTGAAGGGTACAACCTTGCTAATCCAATTGACTTGAAGACCTTCTGGGCCAAGCATGGGACAAACAAGTTTGTAACAATCAGGTAAAGGACACGCTATGTTTGTCGCCTTGTAGGTTCCAGTGCTGCAGCTTGTCCTGATTTATTGTCTGTATGTACTCTATGTGCCAATCTGCAGAAGTTTTTAGGTGTAGCTTTGTAGCAATGTTCAGTTTCGTGGACTTAATTTACATGCCCATCTCAGAGCTTTAGACACCGACTTCATGGAAGTCGGTTTGTATCAGTTCACAAATTGTAGCATAACGACAACAGTCTCTAATTTAGATGGCATGAAATTTAGTGCTTCCAATGTTTTTGTTCCCAAATGTTAATGGCATTATGTGTAGTTTTGCTCTGGGGGAAAGACTATTGCTGTGAATCGTGGGCTAGGAGATACTTAGTTTGCTATAAGTTTCAAGGTTGTTTACAAGATATTCATATTAAACATGTAATGGTCTCCATGGAGTTAAAAAAGTAGAATCCTTGATAGTGCAAATTCTCGTTAATCTTTGGTTTTAAGATCTACCCTGGATTGAGTCTTATTGTTTGTGCAGCCTTTGATTGCCAACGTGAAATGTTTTTAGCACCTTGCACTCAACATAGTTTATCAAGTTGACTAGTATTTTCTTTTCTTTTCTGCCGAAGGAGAGCATGTGATGATGTAAGATTGCTCGTAACTTCATTTATTGTGTTCTGTTTCCAGTTGTCTTCTGAGGACTTGCCACTGATTGTGTCTGGCATTTGCCCTCCGACTTTCATGTCGCAGAGATCAAATACCAAATCCTGAAATGTGTAGAATGTAATAGTAGTATGTCATGACTCATGAGCTGATGGTCATAATATTATCATCATTAACATATGGGTCTGTCTAGGTGCAGTACTTACATATGGTTAGTCTGTAGAGATACTATCTATAGCTACCGAACAGGTCTAGTTTAATTCAACATCTTCATCTTTTATGCCAATTTCATTGCATATGTATGTGGGGAGTGTAGCAAAACTAAATAATATCTGATTGTTTGGTTTGCTGAAGGTGATTAACTTATGGGAAATACAGGCAATGTCAAATTAGTTGCTTCCTCTGAATGTCGTATTTTTAGCATTTAATATTTTTGATTGCCAATCCCCAGTGGTCCGCACTGAATAAACTTTCTATTCTAGTCGAGGTTATGGGGTACCGAGTGCATTCTGATATGCGGGTATTGGGTGACTGCACATTCTGTAGTATAAATTTGCATGCTTCTCTTGTATAGTGACTGGACCACTGTTTTTTTATTTCTAAATATGTATGGCCAGAATGTGGAGCTGGGCTCAATACTCGTCTTTGTGACTTAGTACTTGGCCGTATTTTCATCTGGACGGTAGATTGTGCACGCCAATTTTGCTTTTGGTCAGCTGAGGACTGCAGCACCAGCCTAGAGCTGGTTGAATCCAGTCACCTTCTTCCGGTCATCTGTACTGAATCTAGCATGCGTGCGGTATAACTTGTGCTATCCTGTGTTTTTTGTTGCTACAATTGTCATCCTCTAGTCTGGGCAACTGCTTGCCCGGGCATTCGTTCTCGAGACCCGACTTTGATTTCTGGCTGATCTGGATCGGACCCGCTATTCGGAGGAGGTCCCTCCGGTTCAGCGATTTGTCTGGGATAGTATTTAGCCTCGGGAAGACGTGTGTTGAGTGTTTGGCTGTCTGCTGTGCTTTTCCTTTTGTGTGTTGAAAATGCACATTTTTTTCCCCAGCAGCGCCGACCAAGTTTGCAATTCTGGTTCCTGTGACTCGACGAGCTTCTCTGTTTTGACAGCCGAGTGCCCGAGTCGCTGTTTGTTCATGGACCTGTTTAAGCTGGGCCGATCTAGCTCTCGGGCGGGCCGTGGGAGTCCAAGCAAGATGGCCGGCCGCTTGTTTGAGCAGAAAACCTCTGTGCCTGCCGGAGGAAGAGGCACCCGGGCCGCCGCCGCATCCCGCGTTTGTGCACTGGCAAAAGGCCACACCACGCCAACCGCCAACGCCGCAGCAGCAAACGCGTTCCTCGCCCGGGAAACCTGCAGCCGGGCACGGGCAGGGCAACAATTCACGCTCGCTGACGGGCAAAACGAACGCGCGCGGCTCTGGGGCCCCTCCTCGTGGAGGAACGCGAGCGGCTGAGCACGGACGCCGGTTTGCAGCCCACAGCGCCAGCGGCTTAGCAGCGACGTGGTACCATAGTATAAACTCTGGGATACCTGAAATTCGCTATCCTCTGACAGAATCAGTCCAATGTAGATGCAAACCCCGGCTGCATTCTAGTATTCCCAGCCTCGATACCGTTCACAGCCAAGGATCCGTTTGCGCCCCCGGCGATTTTCGGAGCTGGTGGATGGTCAGGCCTCAAGATTGGACCTGGCATCACATCACCTGCAACCATCAAGCCATGACCCCAAGCACCGACCGCAGCGCGAGGAAATCGACCAAAAGGAGAGGAGAGGAGAGGAAGCACGGAGAATGTGGTGAAAGAGGAACATGGAACCTCGTAAATAAGGACCAGGGGAGACCGATGTTTGAGCATCCTGGGAGAGGGACGACCCACGATGGCGGAACGACGACGGAATTGGATGCATCCCTAGTTTTTGGAAATAATAATCGAGCGGCCTGTTCGGTAGTCCCAGCTTGTGCGCAAGTGTGCTCCATCCGTTGTTCAGACGACGACGACGACGGAATAATCGATGCATGAATTAGGTTCGGTAGTCCTAATTCGTTGGCCAGGCACTGTTGTTCTTTTTTGTGCTACGGAATAAAAGTAGCTCCGGTTTAATTTACTTGAACTGGACCATAGTTTCCATTATTGCATATGATCTGCTTCCTCTAAGCCGGTGCACACAGAAATTAATATGAAAACACTAAATAGAGGTAGTTCTCAAGATGATTCGTTAGTAACAATCTCATCCAACAAATTACAAATATGATTCTTTGATATAATTCTGGCCAAAGTTTCAAAAACCTCGATTACACATAATAAAATTTTTGGAATCCTCAACCAATAATTTTTTTTTTTTGAAACAGGTGTTGGAAAAAAGAAGGGGAAACGTTTTTTTATCTATCAGGAATAGGTTATTCCATAGCTACTAGCTTCTTCAGCTCCCATCTGCACGAGATAGATACTCCTATTGATAAGCTATGTTACATTGCCATACACAAATGCCAATCGATTCCACATGGTATGTTCTCACGCTACTCGCACATAGCTTCAGCACAAGCGCGGGGCGTTCCGTTCTTACTCCTCTGTTGAGCGCCAGGGCGTTCTGTTCTTATTCCTCTGTTGAGCGCCAGGGCGCCTCAATGATTCGGATTAGCCATGTCCGGGCATTGGAGGGCAAGGATAAGGGCGAGGGCACCCGGAAGGCGCTGGCGTTGCAAAACTCAGTTTGTCCCTGTCACCCCCCCCCCCCCCCCCCCCCCCCCCCACACACACACACACACCCTTCGCTCCACGCGCGCCCTCGCGGCCAGCTCCGGGCTCCGGCACTAGCTACCTGACAAGCCCTCTCATCCAAACCCTCCTCCGGTTGGGTGTGACTCGTCGTGCTGCTCGCTGCTGGCCTCCGTGGCTCCATCGTCCACGCCCTTTTTGTTTGCACACCTTTGGCCTCTCCCGTGCGCAATGATGCGCGCTCGCTCCACCTGTGCCGCGACAAGGATGGATGCATCGATCGGGTGTTGGGTTCCTGGCGCGGCGCAACAACTTGCCGAGAAGGAGAAGAAGAATGTCAGGGCCTGCCCACATGGCCATGCCCCCTAGGTCGATCGTGTGCCCTCGTGATTCGTGAAGGTATCGCGACGCCGCGGCGGCGCCGTGATCCAGGCTGATGCCGCTGCGCGTCTAGTGTAGCTATCGCGTCGTTGTCGCGTATACACACACACGTCTCTCGATCCCCTCTCTGGCTCCAGAGTCATCGTCGATCGGAACCGGCAGTTCCCATCCACGGAAAGCACAGTACGACGCCATGTACTTCGTGCCGTCGCCATCTGCCTGTCCCTCTATACGCCAGTTTTATGCATCCAAACGGCTGGCCACGCCACGCGCATGTGGGACGACGGCTACAGGCCTCAGTTGCTTTCCACAGGGGGATCGGCCATCGGCGGGACAGGCGCGCACGTCGGGCGGGGGCGCATCCCCTTGTCGCCGGGCACTACCAGGGAGCCGGAGCCGGCAGCAGGAGGGGTCGAGCGCGCGTTCCGTTGCGTTTGTACGCCACCCGCCACCGCCTTATTCCCTCGCCCGGATGGCCGGATCACCCCAGCTCGATCGTCACATGCGGTGCTACCAAGCGTGCACGGACGACGATGGATGGTGCATGCCGTCGTCGTCCCAGCTGATCTCTCGATCGACAAAGCTCTATCTGGCTGGCCTTTTCGACTGGATCGATCGTGTACGTGTGTGCATGATCCAAGTGGCGGGTTTGCGAGAGGCGTCCCGAAAGTGGTACAGCTTGATGGAATTAAAGGCTTTCCACTGCCAAGCGGTGCAACGAACGGCGACGCAAGTTGTGGGTTTAGTAAGTTGATGACAATGCGTGCGCCACTGTTCAATGTTCATGCATGCACTTTGCATTGGATCGAGCTAATAGATCGAGCTGCTTGCCGACCATAGGAACGTAAACGAACATGTAATTCTTTGTCGATCTCGCTGTGTAGTGTCTTGCTTTGGCAGACTCTCTTGAACGTTCAGGGCCTCGGGCATCTCCCCGTCCTTAGCGTTCGCCCTGCTTTACCCGTCTTGCCGCACGTACACGTTTGCAGCTGGACCGACACCGACCATGCCAGCAAGGCTCTCCGTGCGATTCGATGACTACGCTTCCTTCTTCTTGACTCTGCTGCGCACGCCTGATACTTTATTTGCAGCGCCATTATCCACAGTGCTTCTCTAGCTAATCTTCCAATTATAATTACTGTTGTTTTTTAAAAAGTTACTAGTCAGTTCAACCTAAAATAATTGATATCGAGCTCTTCAGGTATTGAGGCCACAAATGAACTGAAATTCAAAGATGGCAATCCACCCGAGGGCTTGGCAACAGGCAGATATGCTGCACCATTGGTGGTCAGATGAGAGCGGGAGCAAATTCCTACTTTAAGAGAGGCATGTGAACTTTGATTATGCTAGTTACATAGACAATCTGGAGGGAAAGGAATAGGAGAATATTTAACAGCAAGGAGACTACTGTTAACATGATTTTCGAGAGGATCAAAGACGAGGCCGCCGCGTGGATTATGGCGGGAGCGAAACATCTCTCCGCTTTACTAGCGCGATACTGATTGCGACTGAGTTCACAAGGTTGTTTTGTTTTCTTGGTTCAGTTCTTGCCTTATTTCATTTTTGATCGATTGTATTTATCCAGTCAGGATTTCTTCTTTTTAATATAATCAGCAGCTCTCCTGGCAGGTTCGTTTCAAAAAAAATCAAAGATTGCAAATAAAGCTAGTGTCAATAATTGCTCCAAAATTTGATTATTGGAACTCATAATTTCCTTACCAAATCCACAAGTTGATTTGTAGTGTGCTATGACTGGAGAGGGATGCGGATACGTAGCTATCGTCCCAGCTGTTTGTCTTGACAGATGAACATGTACAACATTCTTCCAGTCAGTCGTAACCGACAACTACATGCGCGATTCTCCGATCGATCGCTAGCCGCAAGGCTGCAATTCTGCGTCCGGCGTGCATGCACGACTAGTCAGAGGGGCCCAAAGCATAGCTCTTGCGCAACCAATCATGCACGCATATGAGTATAACTACGTGGATCAGCAGCAAAGCCAGCTGCATTATCGATCCTAAGCAAAGTGCGGCCACCCCCGACAGACAGGGACGTGTGCTCGCTGGAAAACCCAGCTTAAGTGCTTGTCATGAACGATGTAGTTTGCCACTGTGGGTGACATGGGGTTTAACACCGCAGTCACGTGGGTCCCGTTGAGAAAAAATTTGGGTGAAGTGACTTTTTATTTTACGGTTATAAAGATAACACGTACGCATACACACCCCTACGATCGGACATCACATGTCAGTGTGTTCTCGGTCCCACGGTCGGGAACGGATAAATGGAATTATTTGATTATTTTTTGTTGAATTGTTGACTGCATTTGGGTACGAGCGGACGTGGACACGGCTCTACCTAGAAACACAAGTACAGGTACAAAATTGATAGGAAACGGTCGGACCAGTTTAGTGCACTTGTAGTAATAGGGTGTGCAGGCAGCGAGTGGAAGAGAAGCGATATGATTAGGAGCGGAACATGATGATGTCCTGGCGGGCCACGTATTCCTGCCGCGTAGCCATCATGGAGGATTACGCAGCGCGGCACGGGAGGGCCCACGGGTAAGGCCCATGTACGTGTCCACGGAGCGGAAGCGCGGCCAGCACGGGCCCATCCTGCCGACCCCAAAGATCTCAACTATCGGATTCGTGGGCCCCTTCTCCCCAAGTTCAAACGGGCCGAAAGGACAGCCCCTGTAGGCCAGGCCCAATAGTGCCTGCATACTTGATGCTGCCACCATTTCACTGCTCACGCTCCAGCAGTTGATGCCTGATTAGACTCATGGTACTGCAGGGAAGTAACTACTGACTGGCCTACTGTGTTTCAGTGTAATCAAACAAAGATTAGTGAGAGCAACGGCATCGAAGTCACTGGTGATGCTGAATGCCATGACAGGAGATGTGAAGTGCGGGGAGTCCTATCATGGAGGACGAGCGAGTAATAAAAAGAAAAAGAAAAGAGCTGCTCCAATCTGAAAGAAAGACGGGCGGGCGAAGAACACGATTGGCTATGGAATAGTCGATGTGGCATGATGGGTTTCAATCAGGTGATGCGGCGACGACTGACGTCTCGGTGACCATCACGTGGCGATGGCGACACTGTGGAGCGGCGTCATTTCTCCTTGGAAAAGACAGCGGCAACAGCGGGCGCAACCTTGCAGCTCCAGTGATCAGGGCACTGTTCGTCGCCATAGAGCTGCACTGCTGCAGTCTCCAGCTACTCAGATACCATTTGCCTTCCTCTTTTTTCTACCGGCTTTTACCTTCGAACAGTAGCTAGCTTGCAGCTCAAAGAGTGCCTTTGACCGTGCTCGACTCCACACCTGAAAAAAAGCAACAGAGAACAGCATGAATAGAGCACTACAATGGAAAAGATACGAACGAAAGGCAGAATCATGCAGTACGAGCCGCTGGATCGTAACGTACGTGGCGTGTGGCGTCGAGCTCGATCGCTGGCCCGGCCGGCACCGATTCTGATGAATGAGCAGCTGCAGCAACTCGTCTCTCTCTTTTTGCTCCGCTGTGCCAGGGCGAGCTGCAGGTCTAATGATCACGAGCGTGGCGACCTCGCCCTCCTTTCCTCCCGCATTCCCGTCCTCTGACCAAAAGGTGGGAGTCGTCTCGGCATCGCCAGCCGCCAGCGGCAGTTACACGCAGGCCTCGTCTTTCTTCCTCCTCCTCCATCCCGCGGGCACGCACGCACACAGACTGCAGCTGCAGGCAGCCTTGCTCGGCGCAGAGGTGGTGTAAGCCTGAATGCCTGATTGCAACCGCATTGCATTGCTTTGCTGTTTCTGATTTTCAGTAATCCAGCCGGCTTTTCTTTCTTGTCCATCGGCTCTCTTTCGGCGCCGATCTCCATGGCCATCTAAGCTAGAGAGAGGTTTCAATTGGCTCCGGCGCCCGAGAAATTCGCAGCAAAGGATACCGAGCGCGCGCGGTTAGCTGCAGCGGCAGCCCAGCAGAGTGGAGAATGTTTTTCAGAGGGGGAGCAGGCCTGATGTTTTCCCCTGTGGAGCGTCGCGCGCCGGGCTGATGGGTCACTTCAGGGGGGCTGCATGATTGCATCGGCCAGAGTGAAAGCAGGCGAGTGACAGACCGGCCGGCCGGGTGAAATGTGCGTGCGTGGCTGGAGATCGCCGGGAGAAAGATGGAGAGAGGGTTTTGGCTACTCTGGTGGTCTGAATACGCACAGCAGAAAAGCTAGTTACAGAGGCAGCATGCAGATGATGGAAAGATTACTACCTGCTACTGGGCATGCCATGGCATGGAGTAGTACGGAACAGAGGTTCAAAACTGTGCTTGATGGCTCGCTCCTGATTTGATTTTCTACGAATGATCTTGCCGCTGACCACGGCAAAATAGCTCCTGAACTCGTAACCTGAATGTTGCTACAATTAGCAGTTTGTTTAGCCAAAAGGAAAAGAAAAATAATCTTTTTTGGGGGTTCAAAAGATCCCTTTCCAAAAGGATAGATCGTCGTCAGGGAGCGTCGGTTGTTAAGCTGGCCATGGTGTGGTTATTCAGACAACAGGCAATCCCTCAGTTTTATATGAGTGTTCTCATGCGAGCGGCCGGTCTATGAAACATCTTAGAGCATTCCTCAATTAGTTAGCTTGTCTTCCGGCTTTCCACGTAAGCGTCTTCATCTCGAGTTGCCTGGCCGAAAGAAACGCTGAAATGATTGCTCAACGGAAAAAAAAAGAATCGAAACTCCCAAATCAACTAGATAGCTAAGAAATTTTTGTACAGTGAAGTGTTCTTTATTTGTGCACTATATGAAATGTCACACCTCTGCACGCACACGCAACTGTGCTTCTTCACAGGCCGCTCCTCCAGCAAAAATACAGTGGAATCCATTCACCTTTGCAAATCATTCCTGATGGTTGCTTGCCAATGGACGCCGTAAAGCACACGAGCAAGAGTAATAATAGGTCGACACAACATGGCCGTAGGCACTAGTTCATGTTGGATATGGCAGCCCTGAGCTGGTTGGGATTCGAGAGCACGAGGGCATGTACATACATCCATGCCATCCATCTGCGGATACACACATCTCTGCTGGCAAGAAGAGCTAGCAGAGCAGCGCCGGCCATGGCATGATGATGATGGCGCGAGAACTGCTGGGAGCAACGTACCCAGAGATAAAAGTAGCTCCCTACCTTTGCATACTTTGGTTTGGCGTGCGTGCCGCGTCCGCCATAGACCCAAATGATGGAAGCGGGCGAACGAGGAGGGAGAAAGGGCCTGTGTCGCGTCCGAAATATATGTATGTTACTATGTTTACATATATGTCAACTAGGTCCCCATTTCTTTAATTGGCTGCAAAAATAGTGAAGTGTGCTGCACCTTCGTCCGGTGTACGGCGTGGAGAAGTACCATGTTAAATATGCGGGAGTGTATCTTTATTAAGTACTAACTGATGATGATATGATGCTTAATCGTTTCGTAGTGATGATTAACCGTTGACAGGACAAGATGCCATCGTCACGTATAGTTACGTTGATTTCTTTAGTAATGTCTTCATGGGAAGAAAAAGGGAAAATTTGTAAGGGCAACCACCTAATTCATGAAATTTGTCTTCGTTTCTTTCAATAATAATCCTGTTTTGCATGCAAGAGAAAATAATACTAGATGTGCCCCCTGGGTAATTAACACTTTGAGAAAAAAGCATAAATACTTTGGGAAAAAATATGCTGTACACCACATCTTTAGCATTAATTGACCATATTAAAAGTCCTCTCTTGGCAAGTAGATTTGATGCACCTATCTACCAACTGGTAATTGTTCATGATGGAAATCAACAACTGCTAGCCAGCTATTGCATACAGCACACAGGCGACACTATATTATATATTTGTTACTCTTCACAGACGAACGTCGTTTTTTTCAACCTATTAAAGCTCTGATCAGCGTATACTTTAATTTGCACACATTGAGATTAATAACATTTATAGATAAATGGTTTCCCAAATTTTATTGTTAAAGTTAGTATTCAAACTTGTGCTCCGAGGGAATCATCTCAACAATGTCCAAAATGTCAATCTTTTGTGATGGGAGGGGATCAGTTCAAAGTCCAAAAGCATGTAAAATTCTGCTGAAAAGAAGATGGACTGTTCGCCGGCGCCCCATGGTTTAGTTCCCCACGGGAAAAGAAGCTCGCTTTTCTCCCTCTTCGAATCTATGTGTACTATACACAGCTTCGCCAAAAGGGCATCTGCTTATGAATATTGTAAAGACCCAGCTTGCCGGATCGATTAGAAAAGACATGTGTGAGCAACTTACCCTAAAATTGTTTGATTAATGAGCTACACATGCAGCCATCTTAGCAGAAAGTCGAAAGCGGGAGGGAGGAAAAGCCAAGAGATCGGCAGATAAAAAACTCTGGTTGTGCGATGGAGGAGAAAGATGTCAATGCCATCTCATCGTGCCTTAGTTTAGTCGTGAGGAGAAAAGGGTTAGGATCAAGCTCACAAGGGTCCGGCACTTGCGCGAAATGATCGCATGCATGTGTGAAGAATCTTCCTCCCATCACCCTCCCATTGCTCGATCACTAGTATATAGTGACATGGTTTTTTCAGTAAAGCAATCACTGCAGGTCATAAGGGTGAGCTGTTCGTTTGAATAGTTTATATGTGACTGGCAAAATTAGCTTTCGATCATTTTGCTTGGTCAAATCAATCAATGGGTGTGTGCACTTCATTTTTCCTAGTATTTTGTATATACTAACATACTACTAGATTTTTAGTACCTGTATGTACGTGGCACTAAATAAAGACTGCATGCATACAAGCATGAATTTCCTGAAGTTTCCATCTCACTGCCTAACTCGTGTCTGGCCAAGAAAAAATAAGGAAATCAGAAAGGGCAGAACAAAATGCTCTCTTCTAGTAGAGGGAGCAGTTATGACAGACACATGCATGCAAACGATATGTGCTGATTAAGCTAACCACCATAATCAATATAGCCTAGGTGTGACGAGATTGGGAGAATAGTCTGTCTCATGATCCCATCGATATGATCTTAAAAGAGCCCTAAATTAAAACAAACAAACAAAGGCTTGATAAAAGCTGCCCAACCAATGAGTATATGAGACACATTCCCCCTTCAAAAAAAAAGGGAGGGGGGGGGGGGGGGGGGGGGGGGGGGGGGGACACCCACACACCGATGCAGGCACAAAAGCAAAGAGATATAGACAAAGCCCTTTCTTTCTCTCTTTCACCACCCCTCTATCTCTATCCTCCCTAAGGTAGCTTAGCTATATATGATCCCCCCATGCCCCCAAAGCCTTTCCACACAAACACAACGATATATGCACCTTGAGCTTTCCACCCCATAAAGCCTCCCTTGGCACCTCTATCCCACTAAGGAGCAAAAAGAGAAGAGGGAAAGGAGCCAAGAGCCCCCAAGTGCTAGCAGCTTGCTTGGCGAGGGCATTCGGCTAGCCCCTGCCCTTAAAAAGAAGCAACTTCCTAACGCTTATGGCACTACTGGTCAAGAGCCACCACCAAATGTTGGGCTCCTCATCCACCTCCTCGTCCTCCCCCTCGGCGTCCCGGCAGCCGGCGGCGGCCGCGGTGGCGCCTCCTCCTCCACCCCCCTCCTCCTCCTGCCTCACCGACCAGCAGCCGTCACCCGCCAAGCGCAAGCGGCGGCCGCCCGGCACACCGGGTAATACAATCGAGTTCGTGGTTGATCTTGCACAGATGCATGTATCGTATCAGCACTTTGCTGCTTAATAATGTGTGCACCGTTGGACTATCTATGCACGTTAAACAGTTTATATTAGAAACTTTATTAGAAAGATGATGAGATGGATGTGCCGCATGCAGACCCCGATGCGGAGGTGGTGGCGCTGTCTCCGCGGACGCTGCTGGAGTCGGACCGGTACGTGTGCGAGATCTGCGGGCAGGGCTTCCAGCGGGAGCAGAACCTGCAGATGCACCGGCGGCGGCACAAGGTGCCGTGGCGGCTCGTGAAGCGGGCGCCGCCCGGCGGCGGCGAGGACAGCGGCGCCGGCGCCGGTGGTGGTAACGGCACCACCGGCGCGGCGACGACGCCGCGGAAGCGCGTGTTCGTGTGCCCCGAGCCGAGCTGCCTCCACCACGACCCGGCCCACGCGCTGGGCGACCTGGTGGGCATCAAGAAGCACTTCCGGCGCAAGCACGGCGGGCGGCGGCAGTGGGTCTGCGCGCGCTGCGCCAAGGGCTACGCCGTCCAGTCCGACTACAAGGCCCACCTCAAGACCTGCGGCACCCGCGGCCACTCCTGCGACTGCGGCCGCGTCTTCTCCCGGTAACCTCCCCGATCCTCCTCTTGCTTCTTCTTCTACGTACGTGTGTGCATGCGATGCGCGCGCACGAACGCACGGCCCAGCGCTCGATCGATCGAGCGAGCCCCAGCCGGTGGGCGGCCGGTGGCCCAGCCCGGTTTGTCTCCGGTGGGAGCGAGCGAGATGGACAGGCTTGCATGGAGATGAGACAAAAGCTATGGTGCCGGCCGGCTCGCGCGAGTAGGGCCTGACTGGGTGTGCTTGGCTGCTTGCCTGCCAGTGCCACTGTGCCAGTACTGGCTGCGCACACATGACATGAACAGCAGCCGACGCCAATTAATTAGGGTTTGATCCGGTGGTTTAGCAAGCGAGCTGACCACCGGGCCGGTCGATATAGTATCAGTAATCATTCGTACGGACACGGGTTTGTGTGGGGGCTAGCTATGCTTTGCTTGCGTTTGGCGCTGCATGGTGTGGTGATCTCTCTGATGATGATATCTATCTGTCGATCCGGAGGTAGCTAGCTAGCTAGCTGATGACGATGGAGTGGGTTCCATAGTATCTAAATATCCACTACTGATGAAAGGAAACCATCATCCTTTTTGCGCGAAGAAAAAAAGGGGAGGGGAAGAAAGCAGATCGAGGGAGGGTGTGCGTGGCACAGTGCACCGGGATATGATCGTTTCGGTGGCGGGTTGCGGTAGGACCGAAAGTTCCAACGCGACAGGGCGACAGCGACGGCGCATCGACCACAAACTGTCTCGCCGCATGCGTTCTTCTTTCTCCCCCACTGTGCAGTGCTAGCTGCTCACGCAAATTCCTTCACGGAATCTGACATTCAAATATGCATGCATGTATATATGCTAGTTGCAGAGTTTTCCCCTACCATAATACTTACTCGATCACTGTTGCTAATTGTTCAAAGAGCAACAATAAAACTTGGCATGTGCGCGCATGCATGTACTAGCAAGGAGCAGAACTGAACTGTGACCACGATCAGGTGAACGTACACGTGAGCTTGTGATCGAGTTGGGGTGCTGACCAGATGGAGCCGGTAGCTAGTGGTCGTAGTCGTCACAGGCTCTCTAGCTAGGTAGAGACAAGCTGCTCCATTCCTCGGACCCCCTGGCCTGATCCACCAAAGTACAGGGCGCCACTCCAGCCGCAGCCACACACGCACTACCACACACACCACCACGTACGCCCATGTGCTCCCACTGCCTTTTCCTCCAAAACAACAACGCCGGCCGCGGCATAGCGTGGCCTAGCGCCTTTAATAATTGGCATGGCAGCCACACTCCCTTGTCACTCACCACCGCATCGATATACTACCGGACATGCATATGCATGCTTTCTTTTTCCATCGCGATGGGACCTCTTGCATACATGCCTGATGTCTCCGTCGATCGATCGATCTCCATGTATCCTGCTTCCAGATGTTCCCATATGAGCCAAATGGATAATGGCTGCATATCCACTTAAGTTTGTAGTGGTCCTTGAATTATATTGATCATTTGCTTCACTTGATGTGTATGGCATTTATCGGCATCAACTGATGAATAATGCAGACATCGAGCCTAGGCGTGTGTTGTAGCTGTCGGTCCCGTGAACTGAAGCTGATGCTTCGAGCCCGAAGCCTACAATGTTGCCGCTAAGCTCGCTAGATTGCTGTTGGATCCGCGCGCACCGGTACGGCCGGTCTCGCTACATCGTCGTGATCGACGGGTAGCTTTCGGCCGGCCGTGTAGGCTCGCGCGACCGAGCCAGGCGATCGGCCCATCGTGCACGCGCGCCGCCCGTGTGGTCTCTTTCCCGTCTCGCGGGGCAAAGGGGGCTTTGCCATCTCGCACGCACGTGGGCGATCGATCCCGACCTCCTCGCGACAGCGACGGCCGGCGGGGTCTCTGTTGATTAGCGCTCGCGCTGCGGATTATGTGAGTGATTAAGATGGTGGTTAGTGATGGTTTGGAATGTGTTTTTGCAGGGTGGAGAGCTTCATCGAGCACCAGGACGCGTGCAACTCCGGGCGGATGCGCGGCGAGGTGGTGCCCGTGCCGTCGACGCTCCCGGTCATCCGTCCCGCCGTCCCGCGGCACCCGCCCGCGGTGGCGCCGCCGCCGGAGCTCCAGCTCCTGCCGGCCTCCACGGCGGCGCCGCTGACCGCCGCGACAACCGCCTCATTGTCGACCGTCACCACCACAACTACCTCGTCCGCCCACGAACAACCCCACGTGGCGACGACGACGAAGCTGCAGCTCTCCATCGGCCCCGTCATCACCGCGGCCTGCTCCAACGGTGCCGTTGCTGCCGCTGCCATCGGCGAGGAGGAGGACGCCGAGGAGCTGAGGCGCGCGGTGGAGGAGAAGGCGGCGGCGGACGCGGCGCGGGAGCGGGCGCGCGAGGAGGCCGCGGCGGCGGAGCGCGCGCTGGAGGAGGCCCGCCGCGCGCGGCAGCGGGCGCGGGCGGACCTCGAGAAGGCGTGCGCGCTGCGGGACCACGCCGCGCGCCTGCTGGCGCAGGTCACCTGCCACGCGTGCCGCCAGCGATCGCTCGTCGCCATGTCCTTGGCCGTCGTCGCCGGCGAGGGACACGGCCACGGCGGGCCCGCGGTGGCCTGCGACCCCATGAGGGGAGGAGGCGTTGGGGCCGCAGGCATCTAGCGCCATGCACAGCGCAACAGCACGGGCCGAGTTTGTGTACGTAGATTCGTAGGCCTCGTCGATCGTGTCGTCTGGCGATTAAGCTAAGATAGCAATGCTCTGCACTGCATGTAGCTAGCTACGCACGCCCTTGGTTTTTAGGGTGCTTCAATTTGCTACTTTGGCCACGTCAATCTCCCACCATAAGTTCTTCCTCTACTTTCTCGTGATGCTCTCTTGTGAAGTGTCTATGAGATTCCACTCGAAGTTGTGATCATGCACAAGAAAGCAAGGGTTTAGACCATCTTTCCTCAAGCTTCCACCGCCCCGGGTTCTTTGCTGCTTTCTACACGTTGATGTGGCATCGCCCTTGCCTGCGGCCGCCGCCATTGCCCTTCACGTTCCTAGACCACCGCCGGTCAACTATTGCCCATCCCTCCCTCTATATGCTCGAGGGTTTGGTGACACATTCACTAAACTCTGCAAGACACGGATGGAAGTTGGTCGGGGCATGAAACATGGAGTACATCACACATTGGATTGCATTAGTAAAGAGATCCTGTTGCTTATACTTCAATATCCTTTTTGTGCGAATGCTATTACGTCCATATGTGTCTGTATAGTAGACATTGACCGCTCTCCCAAGTTCATGATTTTTGTTATAAATAAAGAAGAGAGAATAACATCTAAGCCTTTTTTCTCTTGAGGTTTACCAGCTTTTCTTTCTAAACATAGTATGAACCAGTCCGACATCATATCTTGAGAATAACGAAGTCACTATGGGTAAATATGTGTTGATGGGTATGTAGATGTAGCCTACCTGTGAAACAATAATTATCCAAAATTACAAGCATATGTGTTGAGTCAAAAACTCAAATTTGTTAGGCACACGTCTTACAACAGTGAACCTAACAAATTGAGATCAAATCGCAAGATTTTACTATCTGTTATTTCTTGTGTTCTCATAATGATAGGAAATGGCTCCTTTACTTTTAGGTTTTAATATTTGTTAGTAGCTTGATTTTAATTTTCAAAAGTGCAAATCGAGTATTATGGTCAATTTCCATGCATTTGTTCTCGAGGGAAAAAAACCAGTAGATTTCCTTGGAATAATAATCGAAACTTTTGCTAGATGAAGCGGCATGCCTCGCTTTATTGCAAAGCTGGGAGAATAATCTAAGCTTTGTGGAAAGTACTATGTTAGGGAAAATATAGGTTAAAAAAAACATGACAAATTGACAAGTTTGCGCAAGAAGCCAAGAGCAAAAAATGGATGAATACGTGGGCCTCCGATGCGGTACTGGACCGGGTTGCTTGCTAGTTGCTACAATGCTACTCGTCGGCGGATTGGCATCAGTGCGTCCCTGCAAAAGTCGGCATTGCAACAGCAGGATGGCCTTCCTTTTGCAAAAGGAACCAAAAAACGCCTTTACCCCTGGCCTGCGTTCTTCACGTGCACAGCTTTTACCGCACGGCTACGCCATTCAGTGCCAGAGGCCAGAGCAATCCATTTCATCCGGAGCTGAATGCTCTGTAAAAAACACAAGCCATGAGTCCATGACCCTTTTTACTGCAGAGAATATGCTCTCTCTCGCCTGGGGAGGTGCGCCCGGGCTTTTATACCTTGGTAAGTTCACAAATTTGCCTCTCTTTTCTTTACCTCAAGAAGAAATTTGCAACATCGCGAACCCGAGTACAACTCCTTTTCCTCCTAAAAACCCAGGGAAAATGATGTTGCTCTGATGAGATTGACGACGTTGTTTGACCAAGCTAGAAAGCAAATATTCCCTAGACACCGCCCTACCAAGCATCTAGCTAGAGTGCAAGCTCGGTGATGCTCGGCGATGTCCGATGTGGTAGCAGTTCCATAAAGCTGAGATGGCGCAATGATACCCTTACAAACTTGCTTTTGTTTTCGCAGATTTTGATGTTGTACCAACGTAAGCGAGCATTGCAAGTCTGCAACACGTACAAACATCTGGTCCTACTCCTGCAAGCATCCGGCCTGTTGCCTGCCGTGCCAAAGCTAGGCCTGCGGCTAATTCTGTCAGCGGCTGGCTATTCATGACTCGTGAGGATCCGAGCATGCCGAGCGGTTGGTTACTTGGGTGCTCGGTTTTTCCGAGAGGATTAGACGACGCAGCTGGTGTGCTCCGTGCTCGCATTGCCCGTGGCAGCCGCGAGCAAGTGTAGAGACGCCGCCGGAAGGGACGGGTCGGCAACAGGGGATGGGTGCAGGCCCGCAGATTTCGGCGGCTTTGCGGCGCTCTGCACGACTGCACCCAGCCCGTGCGGTCTCTTTATCCTCTCGCAGGGCAGAGGGGCTTTGCCATCTCGCACGTACGCGGGGGATCCCGGCCTCCTCGCGACAGCGACGGCCGACGGGGTCTCTATTGAGTAGCGCTTGCGCTTACGATGTTGTTTGACCAAGCTAGAAATGTACATACAATTTTTACAAAACAGTTTGAATTTTCATTGGCCCACTAGGAAAAATCGCACGAAAATGGTGACCGGTGCCTGGCAGTTCGCACGCACGGCTTCGGCCGCCGGCCCAGCACCGCTGTGCCCAGCAGGCCGATGCCCGCCGGCACTACCCGGTGGCGCTCGTATATATGGGTCTCAGCTACCAACCCTCGCGGTGGTGCGCGTAGTTAGGCGTGCGTGCAAAAAAAAAAAAAAAAAAAACTGGCCGGAGAGACTGCGCAGCCCTGGGCTCTCGTGCAGAAAAAAAAAACTGCGCAGGCCAATGTGAACACACCATAAGAGGGTCGCATGTACCGACTTTTTTATTTTTTATCCTTTTCGAAAGATTCTCACAAATACGTCCATGGCGGAACCAATTCCAAAAATGAACCCTTAGCTTGGCGCCATCCACGCTGGCGCCAAGCTTACACGTCTCGGCGCCAGCTATCCTGGCGCCAAGGTCCATGCGCAGCTGCTGATGCGGAATCCGACGTGATGGGGGCTGGATGGCGCCAAGCTTGATGGCGCCAAGCCTTGGCGCCGTGGATCTTGGCGCCAAGCTTGGCGCCATCCATGATGGCGCCGAGCAATTTTGCCTCCTGGCGTTTTGAACGAGAAAATAAGTATAATTATTCCGAGGAGCATGCAAAAAACTCCACTCTAGTTCAACTGGCTAGGATGTGGGCTTCTTATCCTGAAGACCTGAGTTCAAACCCCTGTGTTGAATCTAACGTTTCAACAAAACAGGATCAAGCGTGAATTCATATCGATCTGCAAGAAGCAAAAGAAGGAAAAAGGCCTACTTGCTAGCAAGCTAGCTTCTATGTTGGATCAACAGTTCAAAGATGATAAGTTTAATTTGCAAGTATATATCCTCCGAAAATCTTACTCCAAGATTCTATCAGCAAATTAATAGACGTGACAAAGCAGCCATATCTCTCACAGTACGGCATTTACATTCAGAACCGAAAGGAAAGAAAAGTTAAAAAGGAGTTAGATCAATTCATCACATCTCGACAAGGACACACTTGCTAATAGCGATGGAAGCCGAACAAACCGGCTTTCACCCCATTACAAGTTTCGTCACGGCAATACGTGTATTATATATTTTTTTCTCGGTAATTTTGAATCAAGAAAGCAAACGGAGGAATTTTGAATCAAGAAAGCAAAATGAGGAGAAGGAGAAGCAAGTGAAGGAAGCGGGAGAAAAAAAATAAAATGTAGAAAAAAGATCCAACACAGGGGTTTGAACAGTTCAAAGATGATAAGTTTAATTTGCAAGTATATATCCTCCGAAAATCTTACTCCAAGATTCTATCAGCAAATTAATAGACGTGACAAAGCAGCTATATCTCTCACAGTACGGCATTTACATCCATAACCGAAAGGAAAGAAAAGTTAAAAAGGAGTTAGATCAATTCATCACATCTTGATAAGGACACTTGCTAATAGCGATGGAAGCCGAACAAACCGGCTTTCACCCCATTACAAGTTTCGTCACGGCAATACGTGTATTATATATTTTTTTCTCGGTAATTTTCAATCAAGAAAGCAAAGTGAGGAATTTTGAATCAAGAAAGCAAAGTGAGGAGAAGGAGAAGCAAGTGAAGGAAGCTGGAGAGAAAAAATAAAATGTAGAAAAAAGATCCAACACAGGGGTTTGAACAGTTCAAAGATGATAAGTTTAATTTGCAAGTATATATCCTCCGAAAATCTTACTCCAAGATTCTATCAGCAAATTAATAGACGTGACAAAGCAGCCATATCTCTCACAGTACGGCATTTACATCCAGAACCGAAAGGAAAGAAAAGTTAAAAAGGAGTTAGATCAATTCATCACATCTCGACAAGGACACACTTGCTAATAGCGATGGAAGCCGAACAAACCGGCTTTCACCCCATTACAAGTTTCGTCACGGCAATACGTGTATTATATATTTTTTTCTCGGTAATTTTGAATCAAGAAAGCAAAGTGAGGAATTTTGAATCAAGAAAGCAAAATGAGGAGAAGGAGAAGCAAGTGAAGGAAGCGGGAGAAAAAAAATAAAATGTAGAAAAAAGATCCAACACAGGGGTTTGAACAGTTCAAAGATGATAAGTTTAATTTGCAAGTATATATCCTCCGAAAATCTTACTCCAAGATTCTATCAGCAAATTAATAGACGTGACAAAGCAGCTATATCTCTCACAGTACAGCATTTACATCCAGAACCGAAAGGAAAGAAAAGTTAAAAAGGAGTTAGATCAATTCATCACATCTCGACAAGAACACTTGCTAATAGCGATGGAAGCCGAACAAACCGGCTTTCACCCATTACAAGTTTCGTCACGGCAATACGTGTATTATATATTTTTTTTCTCGGTAATTTTAAATCAAGAAAGCAAAGTGAGGAATTTTGAATCAAGAAAGCAAAGTGAGGAGAAGGAGAAGCAAGTGAAGGAAGCTGGAGAAAAAAAATAAAATGTAGAAAAAAGATCCAACACAGGGGTTTGAACAGTTCAAAGATGATAAGTTTAATTTGCAAGTATATATCCTCCGAAAATCTTACTCCAAGATTCTATCAGCAAATTAATAGACGTGACAAAGCAGCTATATCTCTCACAGTACGACATTTACATCCAGAACCGAAAGGAAAGAAAAGTTAAAAAGGAGTTAGATCAATTCATCACATCTCGACAAGGACACACTTGCTAATAGCGATGGAAGCCGAACAAACCGGCTTTCACCCCATTACAAGTTTCGTCACGGCAATACGTGTATTATATATTTTTTTCTCGGTAATTTTGAATCAAGAAAGCAAAATTGCTCGGCGCCATCCATGATAGCGCCAAGCCTTGGCGCCAAGGCTTGGCACCATCATGGATGGCGCCAAGCCCCCGCCACGTCGGATTCCGCATCAGCAGCTGCGCATGGACCTTAGCGCCAGGATGGCTGGCGCCGAGACGTGTAAGCTTGGCGCCAGCGTGGATGGCGCTAAGCTAAGGGTCCATTTTTGGAATTGGTTCCGCCAGGGACGTATTTGTGAGAATCTTTCAAAAAAGGGCTAAAAACAAAAAAGTCGGGTCGCATGTAGGTCTAGGCCGCCATTCCGGAGAGACTGGGCGGCGACGGGGAGGGCGAAGCGAGCCAATTTGTCCATGCGCGCGCGCGTACTCGCGGCGGTTTCCATGCGATTAACTTGCTAGTTCGGTCTGTTTCGCGGCGCTCTGCCTCTGCGCTCGGTGCTTCTGCCGCGCCGCAAGCAATGTAGTAGTACTCCGTACATGATAACCATCTACTGTTTATTGTGTTTGGTGATCGGTAGTTCAGTACCCATGATCCTCCTTATTTAATTTGACACACTGGAAACTAAAGCAGCATTCTGTTGCAGCCACGACGGTCGCTTGCAGGAACGGGCCGGACAGGTGACAGAAAACGCGACGCGTTGGAAGCTCGTCGATCAGCCACGCATGGCAGGGCGAACGTCATATCTCGCCGTCCCAGAGCTCCTCGAGTGACTTGTACTGCCCGTTCTCGGAGATGTAGCGGCGGCCCTGGTTGATCTTCCGCTGGGGGATCTTGCTGATCCGCTGCCTCTCCTCCTCCGTCAGCTCCCAGTCCACGATGTCCAGGTTCTCCTTCATCCGCGACTCGTCGAAGCTCTTCACGATCAGGCAGTCCCCTTGCTCGTACACCCACCTCAGGCACACCTGTTGCATCCAAAGATTAAAAAAAAAACACCCCGTCAGTGACCAGCTCATGCATTGCATCTCGATCTGTAATTGTAGGCGAGATGACGTGCCTGGGCGACGGTTTTGCCCTTAGACTTGGCGATCTCGTGCAGGACGCCGGAGTCCATCACCGAGTCGCTGCCCCAGTGCGTGCCCTTGGCGCCCAGCGGCGAGTAGGCACACAGCTGGATGCCCTTGTCCCTGCAGAACTCCCTCAGCTTCCTCTGTTGCCACACGGGGTTGATCTCAACCTGCATTTCCCGAAAGGTGAGCTTGCCAATGATCTCCATGTTACATTTCCACACTGGGTTGATTTCAACCTGCATTTCCAGCGTGTCAACAGACCTGGTTGACTGCAGGCGGGATGGTGGCGAAGGAGAGCAGGGTCTCGAGCTTCTTGCAGGAGAAGTTGCAGACGCCGATGGACTTGGCGAGGCCCAGGCGGTGGCACTCCTCCATGGCCGCCCACACGCCCCGCATGTCGAACGGCTCGAAGTCCTCCGGCGTGAAGGGGGCCGTGAACCTCCCGGCCTTCATGGTCACGGGCCAGTGGACCATGTACAGGTCCACGTACTCCATCTGGAGATTGCTGCATTGCAGCATATACAGGAACTCGTCAGAACCAAATCGTGATTATTCAGCAGCAGCTTTGCACTGGCAGGGGAGTTTTAAATAAGTTTAGTCTGTTTCGTTTTGAACTATGGTTGTTTGACCGAGAGGTATTCGGGGGAAAACTCTTCATCTGCTGATCTGCAGATCTCCTACACGCTGACAGTGAAGTCCCTGTTGGAAATATTTGAAAACTGAATAGCATATGAATCCCCTACTTTCCTCAACTGTTTGAAAACATCCAACTATTCAGTATTCTCTTATGCAAGCTTGAGGACTAAAGTGATATAAATTGATTTTTTTTTGCTTCCCTATCCTAGCGTAGGGAAACAATCCATGCATAGAACAGAAAATTTTACAGTCCTTTTGAGGTGCCAAAATTGACACTAGCATAGCAAGCATGGTACTTCTTGGTCCCTCTGAAAAGAGAGTAAAAAAGAGCTCAGACGAAACATTACACCACATGCAACGAAGTGGGCCTTGGTGTATATGACAATAGGACAGCTGGCAGTGGCAGCCTGGCAGGCACGTCAGAATCTAACTGTTCCACCCAAATGTACTAACATGATACTCCACAGTCGAAGGGAAGAGATTAAAAGCAGAAAAAAAAACTTATAGCAGAAACGGCACGAAGGAACCACCACCAACTCCTTATACAGATTCTTGTCAGACATTTCGTTCAAAAAAGATTCTTGTCCTTAAAACTGGCAGTAAGGTTAAGTTTGTGTCCGGAAGTGTCCAAAACCCATCACTAGCGTTTGTCTCGTACGTACAGTACTAAAATCACATAACTACAGTTTTTTCTTATAAAAAAAAATCACCAACTACACTTCCCAAAGATAAAATAAAAAATCCCATCTCCGTGATTAAAAAAAACTCGCATTGCTGCAGAATCGGGGGCAACGTTATCACTTCGGAAGTGGCACTTCCTATCCCAAATCCGAATCACATACACCAGTACTATAACAGAATCGTCAACGAGCATCTTCCGCATGTAGATCGTTGCAACTAGCTACGAGTTCGTACGCAGCGCGACAGCGAAATTCTCGCAAAAATCTTTTTTGGGGGGGTCAAGCAAAGCAAGTCAGCGCACCTGAGCGTCTTGCGGAGGGCCGGGAGCACCCTGTCGGGGTGGGCGTCGGCGCACCAGACCTTGGAGGTGACGAAGATCTCGTCGCGGGAGGCGACGACCCCCTCGCGCACGGCCTCGGCGGCGGCCTCCCCGATGGGCGCCTCGGTGGCGTAGTGCGCGGCCGTGTCGAAGTGGCGGTAGCCCAGCATCATGGCGCGGAGCGCCGCGGCGCGGACGGCGTCCGGTCGGGGCCCCTGCACCGCCGTGCCCAGGCCGATGCGCGGCAGCCCGCACGGGGATCGCCCGGCGGCGCTCATGGTGTCCCCAACCCTCTCAAGTCTCAACCCTCGCGGCGCGCGTGGAGTCGTGTCTTGACTCTTTTGAGTGTCGACACCTCTTAATTCTGTTGATGTCCTGATACATACCGGCACGGCATATATATACATACACCAAACACCTCTGGGGGTGTGGGGCTGGCGCTGTAGAGTGGAGTACTTGACGGACGTGTCTTGCTTGATTGATTTTCCCCTTTGATTCCGTCACGTTTTGTGGGGATGTAACGTGCGGATTTTATTTACCTGCTTGCATTGGTTGGTGTCATTTCCAATTTCCAATGGAGAAAGGAAGAACAGAGATGGACTCCGGTCACCACCACCAAGGTCGAGGGAGAGGCCCAGGTCATGCCATCCTGCGTTGTGTCACGAGGGAGACCGGGCAGGTTCACGCCGTCCGTCCCAGCGGCCCCGCGCTGCGTCACCGTGTAGGCATGCGCTCGACACCTCCGGAGTCTGGACAAGTGGGCATCCATATCCGACAGGAAGCTTTGGATTTTGCTATATACTCGTATCTGTGGGTTTCAGGCTCCGACGCGAAAGGCATGAGCTGCGCTGGGGTTTGCAAGTTTGCAACAGCAACATCACTGCAGTCTGCGGTGCTTACCGGAAAGTCTGAATCCTGGACATGTAGCATTCGGCTCGTACAGTACCACCAGGGAGAAAAGGAGGAGGATCAGTACAAAGATGAGCGGCATCTGTCAATCGCATCGTCAGCCTATCGCCTTCATGCTAGCCGCTTTCCTGCCACTTGGCAGCTGCAACTGCGACGTGTGCGCAACTAGCAGAGCATGTTTATCCTCGTAAGTTAGGCCTGGTTTGGTTTACCCTACTTAAAAATTTTTAAGCACCCGTCACATCGATGTTTAGATACTAATTAGAAGTATTAAACGTAGACTACTTACAAAATTCACTACATAAGCGGAGGCTAAACGACGAGACGAATCTATTAAGCCTAATTAGTCTAATTAGTCCATAATTTGATAATGTGTTGCCTAATTAGTCTAATTAGTCCATAATTTGATAATATGTTGCTACAGTAAATATTTACTAATGATGGATTAATTAGGCTTAATAGATTCGTCTCGCCGTTTAGCCCCCCTCCACTTATGTAATGAGTTTTGTAAATAATCTACATTTAATACTCCTAATTAGTATCTAAACATTCGATGTGACATGTGCTAAAAATAAGCAAACGGAACCAAACAGCCCCTTGGACAATGTATTGCGGAGAACTTAAGTAAAAGTTAATCGAAACATGAGCATGCTGGAAAAGCGGATTGGCCAAGGACAGCAGGGGCCCAGCCTGAGTCCACAATCCTATGAAAGCTGATAAATTTTGAAGACACAAAAAGCTCATGAGTACAAAAAATGACCGCCATTTTAACAGTTCACAATGAAGCAGTGAATACACGTATAAATGGACTTGCCCCTCAAGTGGCATCGTCTCTACACATCTGTTATTTTGCTTTAGAGCACAAGACAACACAACACGGGTACTCCACAGATATTCAGGCATGTCATGGTTCCAACAAATGTTATGGTACTGTCTGACGTCACTAGGAGATGGTACATAGGGCGAAGGAAAAGACGATCTTTATCACAGCAGTGGCATAAACATAACAAATTTATAGGTTCATTACCTGTTTCTATAAATAATGGCCTAATCTGAAACACGGCAATCTCTAGCTGCTCCTGTTGCACGCGAGAGCTAACCTTTTCTATATTTGGGACTTCTTAGTAGCACCAAAAACGGGTACAACTCTGCTGCTCTTCATCTTCCAACAGACAGCTCACTCACACTTGATGGATTTGTATATGTGGCGGACAAAGAACAAGGCGGCACGGAAGCCCACCATCCCGAGCATCAAGAAGAATGCATAGCAGATGCAGGCCATGTAGCCAAAGAAGAAAGAGGTCTGCATGAAGCCAGACATGTCTGATCGTGCATAGTAGTAGTACAGGCAGTAGCCATATACAAAGAAACCGGTTGATCCTCCACATAGGAACGACCTGTATTAGTAAAGGCCAAAAAATTCCGAAAGGGTCAGCACAGCATCCAACTGTAATCCACGAACAGGAAAAAAAGGAGGTAAAACAGCTCTTAATTGAGCAACCATTCTACATTTTGCAAACAGCTTAAGGCATTAAGTATTGCACGCTTGAATGTCTCTAACGGATTTCAGGCAGCAACTGACAGTCATTTAGAAACATATGCTATAACTGAACACTAGTACTCTAGTAGGAATTATAGCATAAACATAATGCTTCTAGGTGCTCGCAAAATGTAGAAAAGTTGAAGTAGGTTAGTAGCATACAAACTAGTATGAATGATTGCTACCCGATTCACCTTTTGTCCTTCTCTCAAGTTATTTTCAAAAAAAAAAAGTGAACAGTAATGCACTCAACTAAATATTCATTCAAAAGCACGATTAAAGGGGAAAATAAATGTACCTCCACCACCACTCATGGTCTTCAGCAGCAAGCTGGAAGTACGTCAGTGCAACAGTGATGAAAGCAGTGACGATAAGGAGGATGATAAAGACTATAAAGAGAATGCTGTAGATCGTGTAAATCCTGTGGCCCCAAACACTAGCAAAGATGTAGTACAGCTCAATGTATATGGCACTGAAAGGCAAAAACCCAGCCATAGCCATCTGGGGAATTGTTTGCCGGTACCAGGGCAGTGGAGGAATCTCCCTGGGGTATTTAGTGGTGCGGCAAGGAGCTTGGAATTCAGTTTTGCTGTTTTTACCAGCAATACCTCCCAAAACAAGCAAAGGAAATGTCACCAAGGTCCAGATGAGCACAATGACACAGATCGTGCCAAAGGGCAATGCTGCTGTTGCACTATAAGCAATAGCAACTGTGTTCAAGAAACAGAATGTCAGGAAGAGAGGTCCACAAAACAGGCATCCTGTCAATAGCAAGTTCCTCACCTGAAAAGAGACATAAAATGGCAAAATTATTACTATGACAAAGCGTATTTGAATTTGGTCCATACATATAAGGTTGTACATACCCAGTTTGTCCCCTCCAGCTGACAATAGAAAGAGGTAGCAATGTATCCAGCAATTCCTGAAGTGAGCGCATAGATGACAACCAATGCAGTAAACAATGCACCACGGTTGTAAGGGTAGAATACTCCAACAAGTGCAAGCAGGAATATAAAGGTTGTGCTGCAGAGGTGCACAAAAAGATTGTTAGATGTCTGCATGTCAAAACATATGGAGGAATAGTTTCAGCTCTGCAAAAAAAAATTATAAACAGAAAAAATAGCTACAGGCACTTACAGGGCAAATAATTGAGTTCCTGTACCAAGAGCAGCAGAAAATAGTGACTTATTCTTGGGGAACCGGAAGACATCACCATGGATATACTTCCACCCAGACTCTTCTTGGTCATCAGCTGCTTCCTCATCATGGGCATACCTTCAGTGAAAACATACAGTTTTAAATAACATACAGAGGAATATGTGACTGAATTTATCATGCTAACACATGAACTAAAAAGGGCGTACACGATGCTGAAAGCTCCCACACAAGGTGAGGTCTGGGGAAGGGAATTTCTAGACCGACACCCTAGCTTAGTTTTGCAAGGAGGCTGGATCAAACCCAGGACCCTCCAGGCCACAAGTTGATACTTGAGAAACTCTAACGTGTCATGCAGTATCACAAAATAACATGGTTTAAACAGTCCACAAGGTCTAAAGTCTAATCAGGACAATGAAGAGATAGGTCCGAAACACTTTCTTGATGGGACATCATTTGTTTCAAACCAAACAGTTTCTTATTTCACCATGCATTTTCATGATTTACGAATACAGGACATCATTCAAAAAGACCTATGAGTAACGCAAATTAAGCCAATGCTGCATTTCGATAGATGGTAGATATAATAACCTTTAGAAGCATGTTGAACTAAGATGGATTCAGTTCCACTGAAAGATACTAATTAGTAGTTACACACTGCATCCTATCTTACCAAAATATTTACAGGTAGAACTTTAAGGACAGGAGATTGCATTGAGGATTTTTTTTTCAGCCTGTGATATACAGCAAGCAATTCCTCCAGTACATAACATATACAAATGAAACAAGTATTATTTGATTGGATGTGGAATCCATGAAGTTAGCTTTTACTGAAAGAAATAGATGTAAAAATACTGTAGTAATCCAAAACAAATCACTAAAATGCAATGCAAAGGAAATGAAAATTTTCCGTAAGAGAACAAATCATACGGTTATTGTGTTTCTTTCTATTATGGCAATGCAATGGAAATGGAAAATTTTCTAGCTTGTTTATGATAGAAATGGTTATCTGCAAGCATGCAATTATTATTCATATTCAGTTCACAGACAAATGAAAATGGGAGGCCCTTACTTGACAAAATCATTCTTCAGTACTCGCATGAGGATCGTTGCAAGGAACCCTGTGAGGAGGAGGACTGTAACACAAGAGTTTATAATCGAGAACCAATGAACCTCCAGGTGGTGTGGCAAGTTGGAGGAGCTGGAATACTTCTCCATCCTCTTCTCAAATGGTGTAAGTGTCTCCTTCCACTTGACCGAGTAAAGGAATTCCACATTGGTCTCCTTATCCTCCGTCAGGTCAACCAATGCACTCTGATCAGTGTGCACATTGATCTCGATCACCCGGTCATTGTTGAAGAGGATATCGAAGATGATGTGCTTGTATAGGTAGTACTTCCACTCGCTCGGGTCAGCCTTGCCTTCCTTATCAACTTTACCAATGAAACCCCATAGTGGGAGATCATCATAGTACATCTGGAAGTAGTAGTCCTTAGCTACTGCATTCCGGAACTTGGCCACATCCTCCGTGGTGAGCTTCTTTGAGCAAACCGACCTGGAGTCAAGGTCCACACGGAAATCAAGCTTATAAGGTGCATCGACCAGCCGATCCCCATTAAGGACCTCACCCAGGGCCTCGCTCTTCTCCCTCACTTTCTCTGCAGCAGATACAGTCTATTAGCAAAACTCCAATTTGAGAAATCAATCGCTGTTAGCTTGGTAGTGACCAGAAGACTTGAAATTAACACAAACTGACCAGGAGAGCAGAAAGGCAGGTCGAAGTACCGATACGTCTCACTGCAAGAAAAAGGAACACAGCGTAAGCATGACAACCCCATAACTGCAAAGCCTAATAGCCTGTATGAAAATTTGTTTTCCTTTACATACAGATCCAACACCTAACAGTAACAGATTCACAGCAGCCCAGCAGTAGAATGGATAATTGGCGCTAAAACCTATACAAGCCTAGTATGAACCAAATTAAACCCTGTAAGAAGGTCCTGTTTCTAGTTAATCGATTGCAGTTCCATCCGATTGTCATTACAGTTCCCGGTTTCCTCTCCTAGATCTCGGAAAACCTGTCGGCGTTGACCAAACCGACACAATCCCCACCCCAACACATTGCTCCACGAGATCGGGCAGGCACAACACGCACTTCGGACAAATCCGAGGAGCCCGATCCCTCCCGAGCGCCCGGGAACGACGTCCAGACAGGGATCTGAGGGGCGGGGCCTCACCTGGGGTTGTGGAAGGGGCCGACCTTGTTGGCGTAGAGCGGGACGGGCTCGCCGGCCTTGTAGCGGTGGTCGGAGCCGTCAGCCGCCACGCCGCCGGCCGCCGCGAGGGCGAGGAGGGCGAGGAGGGCCGCGGCCGCGGCCGGCGAGGCCGCCATCGCTCTCGTCGGGCGGCGTTGACGAGGGAGGCGGGGCGAGGAGGGTTTGGGGGTGGAAGAGAGACGGAGACGGGGGGCGGAGAGATCTGAGACTTGCGGGATTGCGAGTGGCGCTTTGCTTGCTGCTTAATAGAGAGGGACGGACGGGAAGGAAGGGATGGGGGAGATCTGGGGGCCGGGCGGGGACGCGGGGGTTGGCCTCCTGGGATGGCGTTGTCACTTGTCAGGTTGGGTGGTGGAAGGTGGCGACGGAGCGTATTGGTCCGCGAGCGAACCCACATTTTGGTGCGTCGGTCGGTTTGACACCATCCTAGCGGCCGGTTGAGTCCAACTCAAGTTTCTGCGCGCCCTTTTCCCCGTCTCAGATCCTGGGAACCAGTCCTGCCAAAGACTTTTTTTATTATACCAGTACAATTATAGCTGAAAAATTATACCAGTACCTTATAAAGAACTGTTTTCTGGACGTATATATGATTATTCATAAATCCCCAATCTTATTCAACTATAATGGCTGGAAGTTCCAGATCCACTGAGAGTTAAATGTACATCGAGATTTGAGCTAAGGTCGTCGCCCTCCAGCGACCAATGACAGCTCTTAGCGCGAGCGGGAGGAACTACACCAAGTGGGACAACCTCCGAAATCTGCAGAAGCATGCCAAACTAAGTACTCAGCAGAGTTCTAATCATTGTCCTCAGCCAAGACCTTTTGCCATTTTTACCCAAGTTCAGTCAAAGAATAATAGAACCAAGCCCATAGTGATGTCTTGACCTTTGATTCCACAACCCTCCAAACAAATGCTAGGCATACCAATGCATGCACAAAGCTTAATAATCCTAAAACAGAATCGAAATGTTGGAGTCAAATAAATAAATATTCTTCATCGTGAATGAATTGGGTGTATTTACATAAGTACAAGGTAAAAAAATTGCATTACAACCAGTCTGAAGTGACTGGAATGAACTTGAGCAATTACAGATTGTACAACATCTTTACATATGATTGGTTACTAACCCTGTAGGCAGAACAATACCCTAACCGTACGACAGCACTTGCTCCGATTTGCAAGTACCGACTAAACCTAAACTATTCTTCTACGAGCAGTGCTGTGGCAGCTGGACTCGAGAGCATACGTTAGCATGTCTGTGCAAAACTGGTCGTCTGGTTTCAACCACAGAGCCTGGCCAAAACAAAAACAAAAAACAAAACACACATGAGAAAACTACTGATCAACAAGCTTCTGTTGCATAAATGCAAAGGACACAGCTGGCAAAAAGGAGTTGGTCCCCATTACCCAACAGGTCGATTAGCAGATGGTTTTGGTATGAGTTGCAGGACATGAATTAACGAAGTAAAAGCATACGGAATTCCAGGAAAGATATATCAACATTAAATAATACTATTTTGGCATAACCAGCAGCATGTACTTGCTTAATTAGAATTGGTAAACTAGGAATGCTAAAAAGGACATACCTTGTGGTAATAATTTATGGCAGCCTCAAAATTGTCCTGCATCAAGAAAAGAAAGCATGCATAAGTTTCAGATAAACTCTGGATATATAACATAATTCCTTAGTCTTGACCAGTCAACCTAGAACATAAAAACTTACTCCCTCCATCCCAAAATAAGTGTCCATTTAGAAAAATTTCAGACACATTAGTAGTGATGAGAAATGTCTATGTTGCCCCTAATAACTATACTAATTGCGATTGAAAATCGTGTTGTCTGTTTAGTTTTCTAGATCATAAATAAATGCACGTGCATTGGAACTAGAGAAATAACATCAATTGATCATTTGATTGGCTCCACGCGCTTTTCCATATGTTTTCTTTATTGGTGTGAGTGTTGCTTTAATTTGATGAGGTTTACTAGGAGGTAAAAGAACACTCTTTGTGGGACAAATTTTAGTGTCTAAATGACGCTCCTTGCGGGACGGAGGGAGTATATGTCTACTTTCTATTGAAATCAAGTTGTAACTTTCTTCTGTCTAATTTTGACACAGGAACTTATTTTCAACAAACTGCCAGTGCAATCAGCAAGCTTGCACCAAGCCCAACCTATTATTCTGTGGTTCTTATTTGTAAGAGAAACTCCAAACAACGGCATCCATACTTAAGTACTTAACTATTACCTAACTGAAGCATCAAGGTGCATGTAGTTGTGGGCTTATGGCTTAGCTTTGCTGAATATCAATGCCAACTCTGTTGGTCCCAAACCAGCTCAAACCGCAAATCAATCCAGATTCCAGACCAGACCAGTGGAACTGGTTTTGAATGGGTTCACTAGTTTCCTGGTTAAAAACTGCATCATCATAAGCAGGTTCATGCTGTCTGGACTGCATGAACCTGCACCATCCAACCCAAGCAAACCAAACCCACCCAGTTAAAACTGGTCAGCTAAAGGTTAGTTTTGTAAACCACACCAAACAGCCTTAAACCGTGTATGAACAGGCCCAATCAATGGACCTAAAATCAATCCAGATAGATGAAGCTAAATTTTCACACACAGCAACCTCCAGCCTATATCAACATATTTATAATATGTCAAGACGGCATCGCAGCATAAAAACATTGTACAGAACAACAAATTTAAGAGGATCAGAAAAATACCATAAGATGGTAAGTATAAGCAAGACCAGCGAATGCGCTCAAGCTTTTGGTTGGAAAAGTGAGTGCCTTTTCATAATATGACACTGCATTATCATATTTCCTGTTCAAACAATAAAATGTTAAATCATGGATGATAGTTTAATAAGAGCTAATAATAAAAGAAAAGGGGGACAGCAAATGCTCTTGATGTGAGAAAGCACAAAAAACATGTATACAATATATGGTAAAGTTATAATGTGATTGACAGCGTTACATTGACTGTAAAGACAAAGAAATACTACATATTCAATTGGATGTGGTGACCCAAAAACAAACGTGATGATTTCTTGAAATTTATAAAAAGAATGAGCAAGCAAACAGCTGCAGTTGCATACTTTCAAAACTACGATACTTAATTCAATTCCACAAACTACTTGCCATTTCCATGCATAAAATGAAATTCATCAACTGAGAAGGTAAGCACGGTCAGCACCGGCAAGAATCTAGCTGAATACAGATATACAAGCTCCAAGAACACAAGAACTTCATAAAAACTCATAGCAAAATGTCACAGTTTATCAATTACTTGAGTTTCCGAAGTGCGTGCCCAAGATTCACCAATGTTGGCTCCCACATTTCATTCTGAGAGGATGAAGTATGGCCCAGTGTCAACTCAAAAAATTGAACTGCCTTTTGATACCTAAATATTGAACAAACAAGTCATTTAGCAGTGGGTTGATGGAATTGATATTCTATTAAACAAATTATGACATCTAATTAGATGAAATATCATAAGGAATTCAGTGCTGAACGGAAAAGTAAATGAGAATTAGTAATGCATACAAGGAAAACCATATTGTATATAAATCAAGTGCATGCTATTAAATGCCTTATCAAACTACAGTGATGAACTGATGATAAATGCAGACAGCAGATTTGCTCCGACTTAAAAGATACTCTGCTTTGCAAGACCAGACATGTCTTATGAAGATGATGTTCTAATTTTAAGAACCACCTAGTCAAGTGTATGTACATCATGGACACTGATTAGCATATTTAACCTATTTTCTTGTTGGCATATTTCATGGCTTCCAAATCTCTATATGGTGCATACAGTTTTTTTTACTTACAAGTACATGTCAAATGGCACTGCTATAATCAACTAGAGAACTAATAAATATAAGAATGATGATTTTCAAGAAAGCAAAGCATCTAAAACCAGAAGCAGAACATGAATTTCTTACTCTTTCATATTATAAGCTACGACGCCCAACTCATTGTATATAAGTGGATCAGATGGGCAAATGGATTTTGCTTGCGTGAAAAACTGCATCAGAGAATACAAAATAATTAGTTTTTATGTGACGCAAATAAGCTTAGTTGACTGGTTGGTAGTAGTATTCATTAGTTGCTATAATCAGAAGATGTAATGCAGGTATAATTAAACAATGGATCTGTTAACAAGCAAAGCTTGATTGAATAAAAGTGAACTGAAGCACTGCTGATAGTAAAACAGCATGAGAATCCAGCTCAAACTTGGCTCATAAAGCTCAAGCCACAATTCAGAAGAGCTGAACTTGAGCTGGTTTGTGTAACACAAGCATCTTCTGCAACCTATTTGAAAGTTTGGAAGTCTACCAATGATAAACACTAGGTGAGGTGACCACAGGATGCAAATTAGTATGGATCACATTATAAGGTACACATAGTTGCTCATTTGCCAGCATTTGAATGAAGTTCATTATAAAAATCAGAATTGATAAGCAGTTGTCAATTAATATTACCTGCTCTGCAAGTTTGAAATTGTGCATCCGCACATATTGCATGCCCATGTACAAAGTTGGCAGATGACATCTGAAGAGATATTATTAGATAGTTAGATGAAAGCTGAAGAGCAGGTATGATATAGATAAGATATCAAATAATTTTATATCCCAAGGTAGACAGCAGGCATCAACCCCAAAAATGTTCACTGTGAAATAGCTAGAACGAAAAGACCTTGCCACAGTTTCAGAAAAGGAACACCACAGGTGTCTTCAAAATAAAAAATGCCAAAAGTTCCCGAACGACAGTACAACAAAGTTCAAACACAATTCCAATGATAAAAGATGAACGTGTCAAAATCAGTACGCAAAGGAAGACAACTTTTTTCTAGACAAAACCATGAATAGTAAGTTGACATCAAGTTCGAATCTTCAAGAAAAAAATAAAGGGAATGGATTACACACCCAGGAAACAACCGAGCTGCTGTCCGAAATGCAGCCATTGCTTGGTCGCCCTCCTCTTGAGCAGCATAAGCAATGCCTGTACCTATCCAAGCAGGAGGAAACGTCCCATCTAACCCTGTAGCTTTGCTGAAAAGAAAAATAGTGCACATTAAACCATAGTACTCCCTCCATTCAAAAATACAGGTCGCTTTACTTTTGTCCTAAGTCAAACTTCTCTAACTTTGACCAAGTTTATAGACAAATACATCAACATCTATAACATCAGATTACCTTCTTTAAATCCATCATGAAATCTCTTGCTAGTGTATTTATTTGGTATTGTAGATGTTAATATATTTTTTCTATAAACTTGGTCAAAGTCAGAGAAGTTTGACTTAGAACAAAACTAAATGTCCTACATTTTTAACAAGCTTTATTACTTCGAATCCTCCCAGTGAACGCAAAGTCGCAAATCTGTGCACCATGCCTTACGACTGCTAAATAACTTTCCTCTTTGCCATATTATAGCATGAAAATTGACAAAAGGAACCGTGGCTCTAGAAGCACGATTACACGGTACTTTTCCAAGTCATAGATTTTTCACAATCTGAAACTGTCTGTCTTCCCCTCTTCTGTGCATTGTTTTAACTCTTAAAGTAAGGTAGTGGCACAAGGTTCTTGTTTTGATACAATTGAGAGAACGACAACATAACAATATTATAGTAAGTGGCCATGATAACATAGCTAGTGCCAGAGTTTCCACGCTAAGAAAGTGATTTTCTTTAAGGTAAAAAATGGCAGAATAATGAATCTACAATGAAAATGATAATGTGGTTACTTGTGAGATTAAGACAGGAAAAGACGATTACCCGAAGTATCTCCGAGCTTGATCATATTTCTTAATGCAGTAGTAATAGCAACCAACAGCAAACCATGAAAGAGCTCTGCAGATGAAACAGAATGGTAATTAGAATTGTTCAATGATCATGATTTACTGCAAACCATCAGGGATGAAAGTTTCCTCCCTGTTTGTGCTACGAAATGAAGTGAGGAATCACTGAATCAGGACATCTAGAAGTAATATTTTTTACAGCATCAGAAAATATATCTTTCTTTCAGAGGAATACCCTCATCTATTGTTGAAAATTAATAGTCAGAATACGAACCATATTGGGTCATGGAGATCAAAAGAATGAATTAATTGAAGATCAATACTTACTTTTGAGGATAATCCTTCACTAAGTTGCAGGCCAAAAGATAAAGATCATTGGAATGACCAAGCTCCATTGCAGCAGCCAAATGAACTAACGTGCACTTTAAATGGAAAGGGTCTCTTTCAAGTAATCTGAGATAGAAATTGCACCACATGGATGTATGAGCAACATTTGTGAGGAAACAAAAAGTGAAACAGAGTGATGAATGCTGCGAACTTACGAAGATGTCAGTTGCCAACATTTTTGGTACTCTCCACTCTGGTGGTAGTATTCAGCTTTGCAGGCCAAAACATCAATGTTATTTTTCAAAGTTTCACCGGAACTCGAGGACGAAATACTGCAAGATTCTCGTTCAAGTTCCTTGAATTTTGCTTCAACTACATATTCTTTTTCATGCTAAAAGGAAGTAAAGAGACCATCAGCAAAAGAAGCATACACAGTTATACATCCATTGTTGAACTTGCATGTGTTGACTTAAGCCAAGTACCTTCCTAATCAAACATGAGTAAAATGCTGATAGCCACCCATCTTCCTTTCTGAATTGCAGAGAGGCCAATAACTCAGATTCTGAAATGCATCATTGCACCATCTTAGTCTCTAAAATGCTGAGAAAATAGCCAAATAAAAATAATTGAACTTAAGTTATTTGACAGAACTGTCCTCACAGATGCATTTCAGGCGTACAATCAGATTCGTCAATCATATCTAGTTGGCAGTATAGAATGTCTAGCCATTTGCAGATTGTAAATTATATCTGCTTAAAAGATGACTGGAGTACATATTTTAACCAGACAATCTATATGGCCACTAGATCATATCCTAAAATGAATGTGCTTCTAAGTTCAAAAGTGTTTGCAGATTATAAGTTCTATCTTCTTAAAGATGACCGGAGTGCATGTTTTAACCAAATAATCTATATGGCCACTAGATCATATCTTAAGTTCAAAAGTGATACAGCACGTAATACTCATTCAAGCTATAAGCAAGCCTCAAGACAAGCCAAAAGGCCATTGAATATTACCTTCCTCACATGTCAACATATAATTATCAACAAGACATTCAAGAGCCTGAAACATATACAAATACAGTTAGGAACCCACAAAAATAGAATACCACGTAGCATTATATCTACTTGCGACACTGTCAACAAGAACTGTAATTGTCAATGTTCAAATATGCGCTAACGCAAGGCAGTGAGTCAAGATCCGTCTAGAGCCTAGGCGGTTATACTTTTAACGGGTGGCTAGATTAATGCCATATTAAATAGAGGAAATTTGTTATGTTAAAACAAAGGTTGACATTTTCTTGCAACCATGACTTCCATGATCATAGTTCATCTTTCTCCATTTCCCACTTTCATACTTAGATCAATTCCTAAACCACTTTAGTCAGAAAAATGCCTAGGTACTAGACAAGGCGATGCTTCTCCACCTAGCTCCTAGGCTGCCTAGTTCCACCTAGGAGTCGCCTTTTGAAACAGAGGTAATTATCAAGAATTCAATAAATGGTTGTGCTTTTATGCAATGCTATGAGTTCATTTATATTTTTCAAATCGAAAGACGCAACAGTAGTAGACAGGGTGTGAAGCTTTATTTGAAACTAAAAGTAAACAGCACTACCGTTCTGCATTATAAGACTCCTGACCACAATATTTGAAAGTTAGGCATGTTAAATTATCAGGTATTTAAGTATTATACTATTATTCAACTGTAGCAAACATACAAAAACAGCATGTGCGTCATGAGGGCCATAGTAGACTCAGCATGCCATACCTATGAGGAAGTTCAGACTGCCCAAGTGAAAAATGTACAAGTCAAAGTAAATATGAAACACATAAAACAATTCAGAATTGGGTGCAAGGTGTGCGTAATACACACAAGTGGAATTAGGTACTATTTGAATTATAGAATTAATAGTGCATGATATTTTCTCATAACAAGAACAGTAATGTCAATAATTTACAAAGCCACTGTTCTTCTCACCTCGTAACACAGAGGATCAGCTTTAATGGCTGCCTTGTACCTGAGATCAAAAGGGGAAGAAAATCATAAAGGAAACCTAGCCGTTCTTATTAGGCACAACAACCTCAACCCCTAAAAGTTTGAAGGGATAAAGTAGCACTGATTCAACTTAAATGTGTGTAGAGAATATATTTTAGCAAATTGCCAGATAAATTATTCAATATATTGATGACAATGCTATTTTGAAATAAACAATCAATTTTAACCAAAAGAAAAACAAGCGAAGGTACCATTGGCGAGCAAGATCACGGTTGTCTAGTGCTTCATAGGCCTTGCCACGTAAGAAACATATAGCTGATTTGATCTGGCAAGCAAGTAATACAGTAATAAACAATCATCATACTAACAACGAGAGAGAGAGAAGAGAGGGAGTGGGCGTCGTCATACGTTGATCTCATGATCTTCAGCATCCTTATCAAAATAAATGTCACTGTCATCATCCTGATCAAGGACCTTTCCATGTTCATCAATTTTTGCATCCCCAAGCATCAACAAACACTGATGCCACTCTTTCAACTCCTCCTAAACAAAGAAATAAAAGTATTTAAGTTGTAGTAGAAGCACAAACATCAGAAACATGCTGCTTTTCCCCCGGAGCACTGTTCATAATTTTCCCACTTAAGAAATTCTGACATCATTCTAACTTCTAAGCAGCAGGAAGACTAACCAAATAAGAATTCAGAAACATACAATCAATTTGTTCGCTGACAGACACAAATCAAGCCAGCCTGTGGCCATGTTTCAGCTTTCACTCCAGGCCCAAAACGAAATTGAAGAACCAGGGACGCAACATATCTTAGCAGATGTCCAATCACTCTCAAAAGTATCCCCCCACAATCGAATCAAACAAATTGTAGTGTTTTATCAGTCAGTTGCAAATGTCCGCAAGGTGTTCGGCCAAAGTACTACCCAAAAACGCCTCACGAAATGCCGAGACCTGCTGCTACAGAATGGAAACCGCAGGACGCCCGGCGACTCAAACAGCTGAGGAACCAAACGCGGCCCTCTCAGTGACACACACGCGTCGCACTCAATGAAAGGAAACGGCGGGGGAAGAGCTCAGCAGTCTTACTAGGCACTTGGCGGCAAGGAATCGGAACCGGAGGTCGCGGAGCAGGCGGGAATTGTTGAGGAGGTGGAGCGCCCGACGGTAGTGGCGGCCGAGGAAGAGCGCCTGCGCGAGCATGTACAAGTCAGCGGGGTCCCCCGTGGCGGCGGCCACCTTGTCGGCGAGGAAGATGGCCGACGAGTACAGGTGCTTCCCGACGCTGTCCCGCACCACCCCGCGCAGCCGCTCCAGCGCCTCCTCCCTCATCTCCGGCGGCGTCGGTGGCTCCTCGGCGGCCTCTCCTACTCTCCTCCGCTTGGGGCTCGGCTCGGCTGCTGCTTCGGCGGGTGGGGAGGAGGAGGTGGGCGGCACGCGAGGGAAACCGAAATTCGTGTCCCGCATTCGAACTAGGGTTCCGGAGCGGTTTCGATGGAAAAACAGGTCGAGCCAGCGATCCGTTGTGTGCCAGTGTGGGTCGACCGGTGAGGCTGTGAGTGACGCCATGCTTTCGCCTTCTTCTTCGCCGCGAGATCTAGTAGATCAGTTGGGCCGGAGTTAGGGCCCACTGGGGTATTTGCTCGAGAGGCCTTTTACGGGTGTTGTAGGCCGGGCCAAGCCCATGTGGTTTGAAATTTGATTTGCAGTTTTCAGCCTGTGCATGTTTTTTACCTTTTTTTTGTGAGGAAAAGAGAGCAATAGTTACATGTTGCAACCAGTGTATGTTGAGGAAATTATTGCATATACTTTGACTTATTTTCTGCTTATTCGTGTTATGAATCCTGCTATTCATATTGATGCACCTTGCTAGTTTTACTGTGTGCTTTGCACAAATCTTGTCGAGTGAGAGTGCTTATGATCTCACGGTTAACTGTTGAGTGTTGTCGATGTTTTATTCCATTGGAACGCTTGACATGAAGACTTTACACTAAAGGATACAGACTTTCTAGAAAGGATTTCGATCACAAAAATTTCTCACGAAAACATAGTAATCATCCTCTAATTCCATTGAGAATCGTCCAATCTAATCAATAATCATAGCATGAGCAAAGCAAATTCTATTTCTCCATACAGCCTGTAAACTGTTGCATTCCTTTTATCAAGTCTTCAGTCTTGCTAGAAACGTCCAAAGTCATTACGGCACATTCGCAGCGCACGCAGCCACCGCACACGCGCGGCACGCGTCCATCCCATCAGAGAGGAGCTAGCGCCGCCGCCGCCGCGCGCACCACCGGCCGGGACGGCGGCGCTCGGTGGAGCCCTCGGACTCACGGAGCATTGACCTGCGTGCCGCACCGCTGGAAATCCGCGATGCGCGGGGGCGGAAAGCTCCCCTGGATCGCCGCCGTCATCGCCGGCCCCGCGGTGGCGGCGCCCAGGGCATTCCGGTGGGCCATGTCGCCGCCGCCGCAGGAGAGGAGGCACCTGGCGATCTGGGAGCACCCCAGGCGGCTGACGATGGTGTAGCTGCCGTTACGGTACAGCTTCATGACGTAGCACTCCTCGTCGCGCACCCCGGTAGCGGGGTCGGCCGGCGGCCCCAGCGACGGCGGCGCGGCCGCGGCGGGAATGGCGGAGGCGGTGGCGGCGGCAGACGTGTCGGCGTCGGCGTAGCAGACGAGGTGGCACTCGTCCCAGTAGATGGGGCAGTACCTGATCAGCAGCGGATTGCGCCCCGTGCAGAGGTAGCAGATGTACATCTCCGTGTCGTCGCGGGGCGACGACGTCGCCGCGCCACTGGTGAACACCGTCGTGTTCACGTCGCCGTCGCCCGCCGGGACGGACGCGGCGGCGGAGGCCGTGGCGTCTACGAGGAGGAGGAGGAGGAGGAAGGCATTGGGGATGGAAGCTGCCGAGAGAGGCATCTGGGGCTGTGGGAGAGACGATGCGCGTTCGTTCCGGACTTCCGGTGTGGGTGAATGAGCTTTGGTGTGTAGTGGCAGGGTGAATCGACAGGGAGACTGCAGATGTAAAGGCTTGCTTGTTCTTGGACTCTTCCTGGAAGGATGAATGCCTGCTATCAATTTGGAATTTGCAACTAACTCAATTCCTACTTTAGAAGCAATCTAGTTCCTGAATTTGGGAGCGTTAACATTTTGGATTGATGCTAGACTACTTGCTTCTCGTTAGTCATCACTCATCACGGATGTAATGTTCAACAGTCAGCAGTGCGTTCGAAGCAGAACTCCACGAATCGGCCCAGATGTATTAGAACCGGCAGAACGTATCGATGAACTGGGCACCAAAATCATCTTGGAGCAATGGGGTCGGAGCATTCCATGTTAACGTTTCAGCGCGTTTTTAACTGAAATCGGTGCCGTCGAGGACACCCGCCATGGCTGGTCGAGTTGTCGTCATCCTTTGGCTCACTCATGGGATTGCCGCTGCCTTTGCTTGTTTCCTGACATGAAAATCGACTCTGGACTGGAGGTACCCACCTGTCACGTACTAGTGTGCGTACTAGCCAGATTACCATTGTTTTTGACCTTTTTCTCAGGCCATGAGAGAACCAAGTTCTAGCAGTCTAGATCCTACTATGTCCTAGGTCTGGTCATGGACACTGCGGAAAGCAATGGTTGCCGTTGAAAGCCCTGCGGTTTTACGAGTCGGCAAAACTGTTGTTCAAAAACAAACCACCGAATCGACAAATTGGGATATTTGTAGCCTGGAATCCTGGTAAGCAGCGGGACTTCACTTCAGAGTTCAGAGTCCGATGTACACCGATCGTTCCTGATTAGTAAAATTCGTTAATTTCTCGGGGGCCGCTGGTGCATGCTTCGATCAATCGATCTGCTGCAGACTACATGTTAAACAGGGCTGTTTCGCAAAATAAATAAAAAACAGGGCTGCCTCGCAAAATAAATAAAAACAGGGGCTGCTTTCATGTCTTCCTTCATGACTGGATATACGAGATCATTCGTTCATTCTGCTAACCTATACGAAGTACGAAATTATTTTGCATTTTAGAATCTTGTTCCCTACAGACATCCAGAATTGTGCGACAAACTCTGTTAGCAACAGGATGCTCCTGCGATCGTGAGTTCGTGATCCACTGTAAGCCTCACACGTAAACGCGTGTGCACGCGCGAGGGGATACGAACATCCGAGTATCCGACGAAGTCCGTTGGACCACCGGACCAAGTACATACGTCGTCGTGGGATCGTCACTCGTGGCTACACGCCGGCGACGGCGCCGCCCCGCGCGGTGAGATGGTCGCCGCACAGCTGGAACTCGGGCAGGCCGTGCGGCAGCGGCCCTCGCGGCGTCGCCACCCCGCCCGCGCCGTGCTCGTCGTCGCCGTTGCCGCACGCGAGGTAGCACGCCGCGGCGGTCGCCCTGCACCCGACGACGTCGACGACGACCCAGCTGCCGTCGGGGTACGCCTTCATGACGTAGCAGTCGTCGGCGTCCCTGCCGCCGCCGCCGCCGCTGGGGGCGGCCACCCCGCGGGGAGGGGAGGGCGGCCGGGACGGGGTCGGCAGCGTCACGCAGGCGACGTGGCAGTCGTCCTGCGCGATGGGGCACCGCCTGATCATCAGGCTCCTGCTCTTGTGGCACAGGTAGCAGGTGTACTGGTGCGAGCCGTTGTGCGCCGCCGCCGCCGCCGGCAACGCCTCGGTGGAGCGGCGCAGCGCCATGGCGGTGGCGTTGATGGACGCCGAGGCATTCGATCCGGCCACCGTGGTCTTTGCGAAGAGGAAGGCGACTACGCATGAGACCTGAACGATGAAGGCCGAGGCAGCCATCGGAGAGGGAGTGCGTGCGTAAAAGTTGAATGACAGACGAGGATCACATGTGCGTGTTGTATATAGGCCGAGGTGGAGTGATGAACCCCTCAAGTTTTTATGGGAAGAAGTAAACGGTGATCAGGGTTTTAATGCTTGCTTCTCCTAGTAGAGAGAAATCAGTCGTTAAACGCATCCGAATCTTGCAGCCCTTTGCAGATACTACCTTTTATGCATATACCCAATTAAAAATTTCTAGTATTTCTAGTGTGTTTACAGCAGAAACGAGTGTATTGTTGTCAGGTTTCAGGTCGATAACGATGTGCCGGAATCGCTAGTCGTCAGTTCGTCACTCGTCAGGGAAGGGGTAGAAGTCAGAAACAGGGGAACTAACGAATCGTCTTTAGCCGATCCAGGGCGCGAAGGACAGGTAAATTACATTACGCGTGTCGGGACAACTTCTTCTACTCCGTTGAACTGAACATTTAAGCGGAAACAATTAAGTCCGGACAGATAAACAAGATGTTTCACACCCCAATCCAAGACGAGCTCAATACAAGCAGGGCGTAACGCAGTAAAATTCCCCGAATCTGCTTTTCACTTCTGATACATAATACATTCACGAAATTTTCAGCACAATGCCCCCGAATGCAGACTCAGTAGTAAATTGGAAGACAACAAAATTGCAAGTCCTAGCTACTCCATTATCGCAAGTACTATCCACTATCAAGTTTAGTCGGCCAATGAAATCCTCCATCGCTCAGCAGATCAAAGAACAACAGAACATCAGGGCAAAGACAGAGAGCATCTAGGGCGCCCGAACTGCCTGCACCATCGCCTTGAACGCGGCCATCGTGCTCGGCCAGAGCGTCATCTCGGTGACCGTCTGGTCGTCGGCGCTGCAATCCACATCCATCTCCGCCGCTTCACCTGAATCGTTGCCCCCGACGAGATCGCCTGTCGCCAGCGGGAACAGCTTCAGGCACGCGCCGCTCAGATCAACCCCCGCGTCGCCGGGCGGCGGGCGGCGGAGCACCGGGACGCTTCTGCCGAACACCCTGACATCCCCCGACGTCAGAGGGAACAGCGGGAGCGTCCCGTCGGAGAGGCCGAGGAAGGGGACAGCGGCCGCCCGCTGCTGCTGGTGGTGCTGCGGCTGCTGCTTGCCGAGGACGGAGTTCCAGCGGTTTTTGATGGCGTTGTCGGAGCGGCCGGGGAGGAAGCCCGCGATGGTGGCCCACTTGTTGGGGTACAGGCGGTGGAAGTGGGCGATCTTCTCGTCCTCCTCGGGGGAGAAGGGCCGCGCGGGGTCGACGCCGGGGGTCAGGTGCTGGCACCAGCGGAGGCGGCACGACTTGGGGTTGCGCCCGGGCAGCGCGGCGCTGATGGCCGCCCAGTTCTGCGGGCCGTGTGCCCGCACCTGCTCCCGCAGCGCGGCGTCCTCGTCCTTGGTCCACGCCGGCTTCTTCGTCGCCGCCGCCGGAACCGGCTGGACGCCGACGACGACAGCCGCCTCGTTCGGCACCGCCATCGGCTGGCTGCCGATCGCGCTCTCTTCCTTGCGGCAGAGGCTACGGCGAGGTCGTTCGTGGCGTGTGGGAGAGACTGGGAGTGGATGCAGGACGCTGCGGTTAGTTGGGTGCCGCAGCCGCTGCGGCGGGTTTGCCTTATATAGTCCGCGGCGGGTGGTGACCTACATACACGGGGAGTCGAGTCCGCTGCGGGCCGGCGCAAGAACGAGCTCGAGTTCGACTTCGACACGGGAAAGAGGGATGCGGCGCGCCGGCGCGGGGAGTCCGACCTCGGGTAGGATTTCCGAGATCGCGACGCGCACGACTTTCCCATTTTCCCCATCGGGCCCTCCCCTCTGAAACGGACTCTCGTTTGATTGGTGGGCCGGGCACCGCCTGGGTAGCAATTTTCATTTTGTCACGCTAGCAGACCAGCTCGCGCCGGCCCAATGCACCCCCAACTTGGCAACTTCGCAACGGCTTCATCCCGCCACGGTTTCTTCCTCGCCAGCGACCGCCATTGCTGGCATCTCGCAGCCAGGCCACCTTCTCAGACCCTCGGTGCTGCATGTCATCCTCCTCTGTCCGCGTCGGATCCTTGCCCGTTGGAGACAGGGACGAAGACCGAATAGTCGCATAGAAGGAGATCCACTTTCCAAGTCAAAGTTGGATCGTTCCTAGAGACAAAGTACAACAAAAATTTATAAGAATACTCACTGAATTAGCAAACAGAACTTTAGAATTAAGTTCTCATTGAAATTAAATTCTGAACTTAGCAACACATGATTTTCTCCTTGAAAAGTTATGAAATTTACTAGCACAAGGCGAGGTGTGCCTTCTAGCACGTAAATAGCATCTCTAAGCAGATCTATATATCTCGACATCGCTGAAAGCTTGAAGCTTCTTTGACCTTTGGGAGCTATTTTTTTTGAAACGCAGGAGAGCCGATTATATTAAAAAGAAGATGAAGTTCAAATGGACAAAAATAATAAAAATGGAAAAGAAAAAGAAACACAAACACCGACAGGTTGGATTGGGTCATCAACGTCTGCCGCACTGCGCCCTCACACGCAACTCAACTCTACAACACCTCAGCCGGTTGAATTGGAACATCAACACACGCCGAACTCAACTCTTCTCAACATCTCGGCGACAGAACCGAAGCCTTACCGCAATCCCTACCACCATAAACACGGTCAAGAAGTCGCCGAAACCTCCTAGCATAACTTAGCGTCGACATTGAACTGAGAAGCAGACTACACCACACCGAGAAGATCACCGCCATGCAGGATCTTTCGCCGTAGTGCCGTTGTAACATCACTCTTCACCTGACAGGGTGATAGCATCGAATTCGGACCTCTTGCAGGCTGCCTCGCAGTCGCCACCATGATAACACAACGCGCGGGGACCTCGCCACATCCGCCGTTGGACTCCGCCTCTCTCTCGTCACCTCGAAAAGACACCGCGCGTGGGGGCCTCGCCACACCCGCCGCAGTACTCCATATCACGGATCTGTCTCTTTTGTTGCTATCAGAGTGTTGAGCGATATTGCCCCGCTCCCCAAGATCTCCATTGATCAGTCAAGCCGTAGCAGAGTGTCGACCTCGCCTCATTGCCTCACCCACGCACATAGCTTTCTCCACCATGTCAGCAAGCCAGAGAAGTCGCTTGTGCCGTCTTCCGACGATGTACCGCACCGAATAGCCCAGCCAAGTTGAGCAACCCGCTGTGGTCCGCTGCAAGCCTAGTCATCCCACGCTGCCGTTGCCGCAAGCACCATCCTCCGACACAGTCCCACACCGCACTAACCGCTGCCAAGCAACGTCAGCCGCCACGGTCCGTTGCAAGCATCCAAATCCGACAACCATGCAACAACCCCTGGCCACCACCATAACTTCGACTGCCTGCACATGGACTCGACAACACCCATTCAGCTCACCATGCGACGAGGTTGCCGCCATCAGTTGTGACCTCCCATGGCAATGGTTCAGCAATGCCACGAACCAAGTTGGATTTCTAGAGACAACGCCTCCAAGGAGGGTACGACACCAATGGCGCCACCGTCGCTCATCCAGGATCTGGACAGGGTTTTCATCCAGAGAACCCCATGCAGCAGGGTCGTAATTCCAACATGACGCCCCCAACAAGGAAGACGACGTCCTAGAACGCCGCCGTCATGTCCACCAGCACAAAGGCCGGTGAGAGCTTTCTCCTAGAGCAATACAACCTCTTGCTGCACGTACCTGGTTCAACACTCCCGGACCACAGCTACGGCAACACAGCCGAGGCGACGCCGCCGCCATGCCTCCACTTGGTATGCCGTCATACCTGCACCTCCGTTTCTGTCGCCACCCTCCACCGCTGCCCACGCGCAGCGCCCTCCCTCCCTGCCGACACCGCGCGTCCGGCTTGCCGTTCCACCACCACATGGCTTGTAGCGCGCTCCTCCCGGCCATCGTGCGCTTTCCCTGCTGAGCTTCTCCCAGCCTCACGCTCCTCCTAGCTGCCGCGTGATCCTCCTAGCTGCCACGTGAGGAGCCAATTGACGGTCGAAGCCCAGGCGGTCCTGCGGCGCGAAGAACTCCCGCGCAACACCCACCGACAGCCTCATCCGCCGGTCGCGCACGCTCTACGCCATGCGGATCTTGCTGTGCCGGTCCGTCCGGAACAGCTGCCTCCGCGGCGCGACGGTGGCACCATGGACGTCGCCGCCGGCATCCACCACCCCCGCTGTAGCCCCCGCGTCTCCCACCACTTGATCCGGCGCCTGTAGGGAAGCCACCGCCGGCTGCTGGAGCACGCGCCGCGCTCCTAGCCATGGCCGTGCGCCACCGCCGCCGCCTGCTCACGCTATGCCGGGATGGGCCGGGGGCGGCGGATCCGGGGGCGGGGAGGCCGGATCCGCCCACGCCAGGGTCGGATCCGGGTCGCCGCCGTTCTGGCGCACCACCCGGCACCTTGCGCCGTCTCGGCCCAGCATCGTCCTCGGGGCCGCCGGTCTGCCCCGCCGCCGCCATCTTCGGGAGCCGGTTGGGCTTGCGACGACCCCCTCTGGTGGCAGCGAGGTGGGCACGAGAGGCGCTGGGGGAGGTCTGACGGCGGCGAGAGGCACCGCCCGGGTCGCTCGAGGGGAGGGCGACGCTGGGGCGAGTCTGCGTTGGCTTTCGACCACCTTCGGAGCTATGGTCGGCCTTATGAAAAGATCGGAGAAGGGGAAAGAGAGATAGAGAGTCGAGTTAAGATGCACCTTGTGGCTTCTTTGGTGAGATGAGAACTCAAAATGTATGCCACCTATTTTTGTTAGAAACATAAGTTCATGTGCTAAATTCCATGCACACATCTTTGTATTTCATCTAGTATAATAAAAGATCTCATGGAGCAAGGGCATTGGCCCCCGCTCAATGCTTTTCATTGGTGAATCACGTTCCTGGTCTCGGTGTTTCCAATAAAATAAATTAGATATTTATTGTAAGTTGATGTTTCGAAATTTTTCCTTAGTTTAAGGTGAGTAAAAAACCCCGAAAGAAGTAGTATGATTTTTGCACAATAAATCTTGAGATATTTTAATTTACCACAGTTCAAACTTTGCGAAGCTACACGCCACGTGCTCTACGATTAAAGAGAGACCTGAAGCCTGAAGGACTGTCTATTCACGATATATAGCTTCAGACTTTCGGTAAATTGTCATTCCTATATATGCATGCTATTCTTTTTAATAAAGGGAATTTGTCAAATACTGATGTTACATGATTGCATCCATAATCGCAGTGTTTCAGATAGTCCGAGATAGATAATCTAGATCCGAGCAAAATAGATATACATTCTTTTTAAGATTTTGTTGTTGGGAAGAACTTCTTCTATACAAAGGAAAACCAAAGAGCACAGGTCAAACAAAAAGAAAATGCAGCTCCAACTGGCAATTGATTGATTAAATATAGTTATGACAATTCCCGCAAAGCCTGGCGAACACCCAGTTTCAACTCAAATGACCAACTCAGTGCATCCGCAACCGCACAGAATTACCGGAAGCCGAAACAAAAATTTTAGCAACTAACAGACTCTACTACTATTGCTATTACACCGTACCTCGCTCAAACCAGCACGTACGGAAATAATATCGGTAGCTCACACCACGCGCATGGTGATGGTTGTGTAATGACGGAACGGGCAACTAGCAGACGCCATTGGTCTTCTTGGCGAGCACAAACTTCTTCCACGCCTCCGTGACCGACCTCTGCGTCTCGAGCTCCGACTTCTTCTTGACCAGCAGCGCCGGCGGGGGAGGGGGCGGGAGCCTGGACGGGAGCGCGTCCAGCTGGTACATGACCTTCTCGATGTCGAGGACGAGGCGCTCGGCGAGGGTGCGGCTGAACTCCTCCCGGATGACGACGCGGAGCACCGTGACGTGCTGCGCGTCGGGGGGCATGGTGTAGGCCGGCACGATCCAGCCGAAGCGGCGCAGCATGTCGGAGATTTCGAACTCGTCGTGCCGGCTGCGGTCCTTGAGCGAGAAGGCCACCAGCGGCACGCCCTCGTCCTTGGACACGATGTTGAAGCGCCCCGTCTTCTCAAGCCCCTCCTTGAGCACCATGGCGTTCTCGTGGCAGTTCTCCATGATGTTCCTATACCCCTGCATATACATGATCGATTGCAAATGGTGTCAGCTGATCATCAAATTAACGATCTTTCTTGGCAATGATTTCGATAGAGAAATTTCAACGGATTTGTTACCTCGAAGCCATGGCGGATGAGCTGGTAGTACTGCGCGATGACTTGGCTGGAGCCCTTGGAGAAGTTGAGCGTGAACGTCGGCTGGTCGGCGCCGAGGTAGTTGATGTGGAAGATGAGCTCCTCCGGCAGGTCCTCCTTGTTGCGCCAGATGCACCAGCCGATGCCGGCGTAGACGAGGCCGTACTTGTGGCCGCTGACGTTGATGCTCTTCACCCATGGCAGGCGGAAGTCCCACTCAAGCTCCGGGTACAGGAACGGCGCGATGAACCCGCCGCTCGCCGCGTCCACGTGGATGGGCGTCTCCCACCCGGTCTCCCTGTTCTTCACCTCCAGCAGGTCGTTGAGCAGCTTGACGTCCTCGAACTCGCCGTTGAGCGTGGAGCCCAGGATCGCGGCCACGCAGATGGTGTTCTCGTCCACCATCTCCACCGCCTTCTCCGGGTCCATCACGTAGTAGCCGTCCCGCAGCTTCACCTCCCTGAGCTCCACCTCGAAATACCTCGCGAACTTCTCCCAGCAAACCTGTGCCAATCCAAGCAAGTGGTATGGTTGCGATTGATTAGAGCTGATTCATCGTCAGGGGATTACAATTCTTGTAGCTGATCACTTGTGCCATTCAAATTATTACCTGGACGTTGGCGCCGGTGACGATGTTGGGCTTGTCGAACGGCTTGCCCTCGGCTTTGCGCTTGTTCTGCCACCTGCGCTTGAAGGCCAGCCCGGCCAGCATGATGGCCTCCGACGAGCCCACCGTGCCGACGCCCACCGCCGTCTCGGACTCGCCGAGCGGCGCGTTGAAGAGATGCGCGATCATGTTCACGCACCGGTTCTGCAATGCAAACGAGAGTGTCAGAGAAAAGAGGAAAGAATATCTCAGTGGTTCTAGTGTTGCACAACGGCCAGGCCAAAATAAACAGGCTTAGGTGCGGCCCAAAACTGACGTGGACGACTTCTCTTTTTTCTTTTTGAGGAGAAAAGAAGAAATATTATTAGGATATCTTTATTTTGGTAAAAAAAACGTTCGCCCGAGCCCCATTACATGGTGACATATGAAATGATGAACAGATAAAATAATCTGTCAGCACCTCATGTTCACTGCCTCATGGGTTGCAATGGGAAAAACAAGTGGGAGCTTCCTATCACCAACCTAAACAATTGTGCCAGCAGGGTGGGCCCCAGGCAGGGCAATCCAACCTTCGCCGACCAAGAACCGGCCCTCTACGGTGTGAGAGCACGACAGGGGAAGGAAAATTTTGCCGTGCGCACGCACAGGAATACGGGATCAAGTCGTCGTCGTCGGGTGATGTGCGTACCTGGAGCTCGGTGGTGACGGGGTACTCGTCCATGTCGACGTAGTTCTTGTTGATGGCGGCCATGATGAGCTTGTCGCACTCTGGCTCCATCCAGGTGGTGACGAAGGACGCCAGGTTCAGGCGCGGGTTCCCGTCCAGCATCAGCTCGTCGTTGATGATCTGGTACGCCGCCTCCTTCGGGATCGAGTTCTCCGGCATGCGGTACCTGCGCGCGCACCAATCAAACACGCAGAGAGGTTCAGTCCAAAACCTCAGAGACAGGACCGAGAGAGTACATGCACTAAGCGTGAACGCAGCAGGCATTGTCAGAGCCGTGGATGTTCCAGCACAAGCGCCGGCGTCAAGAACAAATGCGAGCGGGTAGCAGGTTCAATTTCAAGAACTGGTGCAGAAGGGGGAATGGCCGAATGGGTACTTGCCTTGGGAGCGAAGCGCGGACGTAGCGCGACGCGAACGTGGAGTGCACGGACATGTCACTCTCGGAGACGGCCTTGGAGAGCACCATGGCTGCTGCGATCGAGCGATCCGGCAACCTGCTGCTGTTGATGAATTGGGTTTAGGCTTGGAGAAGAAGAAGAAAGGGGAGAAGCTTTCTAGCTCTCTGAACTTCCAATGGCCCGCGATGTGCGTTTGGTGTGTGCTTGTGGCGGGGGCAGGGGTGCCGCTATTTATGCGCGCCCGACGCGGCGAGGCCACGGGGAAAGCGCGGAGGTCTTGCGGCAAGAGACACGAGAAGCCCCGTATGGCGCGTATGCGTGTGCGTATAAGGAATGGTAAAAGATGGAGGAGAACCCGGCCTGGTACTTTTCGTCGCAGACCTTTCCATTTTCAACGGCTATACTGTACTTGGGTAATAAGACAGTCTAGAGGGTACGAAAGGAAAGAGAACAGCTGCAGGGGTGCCATTTTTAATTCGCCATGAGTTTGTTCTCAATGCGAGTCTTCCTTTGATTTGATTTGACGCCGTGTGAGGTAAAAAATGGCATGGGTTTGGTTCGGTTGATGGACGCCCTGATTCACCGCCTCGTTTGGTTACTTTGGTTTATTTTTAGCACCCGTCATATCGAACGTTTAGATACTAATTAAAAGTATTAAATCGTAGACTATTTATAAAACCCATCACATAAGTGGAGGCTAAACGGCGAGACGAATCTATTAAGCCTAATTAGTCCATGATTTGACAATGTGTTGCTATAGTAAACATTTGCTAATGATGGATTAATTAGGCTTAATAAATTCATCTCGCCGTTTAGCCTCCATCTGTGCAATTAATTTTATAATTAACTCATATTTAGTCCTCCTAATTAGTCTTCGAATCTTCAATGTGACACGGATTAAAGATAAGCAAGTTGAACCAAACACGCCTGAGCATGTCTACAGTATTGTCAAAAGGAAACTTTTGGCATAGAGTGCACGACTGCAGACTACTAGCCGTAGTCTTTTTGTAAAGAAACAAACCGAATCGATTTGGTGCATGTCAAAGTTAACATGCTCGATTATAACCGATCGATTTTTTACGTTCGCAGTAAGAAATGTAAAGGACAAGATCTGACGGTGGTTCAAAAAGAAAAGGGCTCCACAATCCAAAGTCCTCTCCCAGCGTCTAAAAGTTGAGCTCTATGCTTCACGTTGCCCAGCACGGGTGACTCAGGCGGAACCCGCGCCGCCACCCCAGCGCCCCTTCTCCTCCCTCTCCGCTGCCTTGCCGCCGCTAGAGCAGGCCGCCGGAAGTCCAGCCAGCCACAAGGACGGCAGCGGCAGGGCTTTTCTCTGCGAGAAGGAGGGCGACAGCGAGATCAGGAGCAGCAGCGGCGAGATCCGGGTCGCCCATGGTTGGCTTTGGGTGGGGCTTGTGGGGGCAGCTTGGTCCCAGCGGTCCACTTGACGGGAGGCAGAGGTGCAGCAGGGGCTCCGCAGCTCGTCAATGGAGATGGAGGTGGAGGCCGACTATCAGTGGTGTTATGCGTGCGCGTGTGCTGTCGGGCGGCTCGGGGGTGGCCCGCTCGCGCCGTCGGTGCCTTCTGCCCAAACCTGTAACAACCTGGGTGCTTAAACGGTGTTTTAATCTTAAGAGCAGGTCCTTTGTGCTTAAAGAAAAGCTTTGATGACTTTTAGGCAAAGTTCAAGCTTTGGAGCTCTCTATTTAGAGGTTTCCAATGTCATCTTGAGCTAAACCCTATACCAAAGTTTTAGAGCTTCGGGACCTTAACAACTTTGCTTTAAGCAACAAGTTCGAAATCTGTCCTGAAAGCCTTCAAAATCAATGTCAAAGTTCCCTAGTTTGGTCAACTCAGCTTCTTTAGCCATTCCGGTTGAGTCTGGAATTCAGCCCGACCTGGCGCCTTAAGGCAGGTTTATCTTTGGAAAGTTGAACAGAACATCAAGAAACCCCTTTATAGAAGTTGGAGAACGAAGTTCCTACAACAACTTTGTTAATTGGACCTTGGTCCAATTCACCTCCGAAGCTTCCAAAATCTGCAGCTCAAATTAGCCCCGACCCCTTAAAACCAGCCAAACCGCCATTTTTCTCTAAGTCCTGAAACCGGTGTTCCTCCAAATTTTGGAGCTTTGAATCTCCAAATCCACCACGTTTTTGAACTCGTTCAAATTACAAAAGTTGGACCTTAGTCTGTGTACTACAACTCTTGTAAAGAGAGTCAATGTGGCACAGTTTGAAAATCGGGAGATCAAGAGGCTGGAAGATGGGCCCGGCAAAGGATCTCGCGGATCCGTCGGCCAGACAGCGCCAGAGCGCGCGTGCGCCGCGCCACAGAGAGCCGCCGCCGCGTGGCGTGACCTCGCTGGTGAGCGCCGCCTCGCCCAGTCGCCGGCCGCGACACGATGGGTCGACACGCCTCGCTCCCCAGTCGCGCGCGACGACGACCCGCGGTCCTCTGCTCTGTTGCGTCTTGTCTCGCCCGAGGCCTCCCCGGCCGTGCCAGGCGCACTGCCCGCAACTTCGCCGTCACCCCGGCCACTCTGCGACAAAAGACTGGCCACTGCCGCGCCGGTACCACCTCGCCTCGGGCGCACATCCGCCTTACCCGGATCCCCGGCCGCGCGCCCTGACGCCTTTCGACCCTCCCGTCACACCTCAGTCGCGCTGACCACGGGCGCCCCGCGACACTGCCGTCTCCGCCAACCACAGCGCAGGTAGTGACAGCTCTTTTCCCCCACCTCGCTAGTAGTGTGCCCCAGTAGAGCCACTAGTCCCACGCATGCTCGCGTCACACCGCTCGCCATGTCACCTCGCCTGCAGCGCCCTCTCCTGCAGTGCCCTTCTCTCCCTCCTGTCCACCAATGCCGCCGCTGCCATGGATGGCTGCAACCACTCGCGCGCGCAGACCTAGCAGATCCGCGTGCCCAGCAAACCCGCTTCGCCCCAGCTCCAAATCCTTGCTGCCCAACCAAGGCAAGATTGCGCCCGAGCTCGCCAATAGAGGTGCCGACCAATCGCCGTCGCGGCAGAGCACCCTTTTCTCCCTCGATCTTATCCCCTCGCCGCTCGAGCTCGTTTCGTTCCTCTGAACACCTCCGCGCAGCTATAAAAGGGGTACCAAAGCTTCTTACCGGAGTTCCCTTTGCTACCACCGCCATTGCTGCACTACTTGCTTTGTTGTTCTCCATCGCACTCACCGCCGCACACTCCTCTACTTCGCGCTCAAGCGCCGCCGCCTAAGCTCTCTGTGGAGCTCCCCCTTTCCGCCCAACACCGCGCCTTGCTGACCCCACCAGCTGCTTCGCCATCCTCTCGCACAGCTCTAAAGTTTGCTTGTAGTCCACCAGAAGCACCACCACCGTCAAAACACCGTCGTTCCCCGTTCCACCTCGGCCTGTTTCTTCCCGACCCGAGACCTCGCCAGTAGGACCGGAGGTGAGCTACCGACCCTCTTCCAGCTCGCCCGACCCTGTCCGATTCGCCCGAGTGCTGTCCGCCTCGCTCGATTCACCCGAGTGCTGTCCGCCTCGCCCGAGTGTTGTCCACCTCGCTCGAGGGCTCGGTTGTGTCTATTTATTTTAACTGAGAGTATCTGTGTAAAATTTTGAGGACTCGTCTGTATTAAATCTGAGGATCCCGGTGCAGTTATTCCTTAAGTCTAAGGGTCAGATCGTAAGTTTTTCCCGATCCAACTCTTTTAACTCGTTTTAAATCGGTAGAAGCTTGGAAATTTCATCTTAAATTGAGAAAAAATCGGAAAAATGTGAAATTACTTTGGTTGGAATCCTCGTTTTTAGTAGAATCCAATAAAGTGGGTTTCACACCTTTTCCTGCAGTTTTGCTCCAGTTTTGGGTTTAAATCGTGGCAAATGCTATTGAAATCACCGTCTAAGTGTCTGACCCTTGCATTGCATTTCCTGTAGAGCTAAACCTCGCCGACAGCACGTACGAGCTTCACTTGACGCCGGAAAATGGAGTCGTAGCCAAGCAGCCGCCTGTAGGAGTCGAGTCCGTGCACGCCGAGGACCAGTTCGCTACCGCCCCGCTTGAAGGCAAGCCCCGGAGCATAACCCAGTTTTTCTAAACTTGTGCATGCCTTCTGTTGTTGTGTGTGTGCATTTACATTCCAGGAGTTGATTGAAACCGTAGATGCATGACTTAGATTCCTTTGATCTGAACACTAATATGATAGGCCGAGTAGCTGCTTGCTTAAAGAGGACTCGGTGAAAGTCGAGTGATTTCATGTCACTCGCGAGTTATAGGAGTTTCTTGCTTCTTTTTGCTACAACTATAAGGATGATGGACAGGGCAGGGCTCTGTGAACTATTTTGGTGGTCGGTGGATTGCCCCGTCTATCTACATGAAATTGGTTTATGGTCGAAAAGTGATGGTGTTCATGATCAAGTGTTTGAAAGTACTAATCTCATACCTAGTATGAGATGAGGGAAGCCTAGTACCTGATTGAACCGGCAAGTGGCTTATACCCCTGTTGTCATTGGAACGTAGTTCCCATGGTGCATCATGTAGGTGCAAGTGCGATCACAGTACGGTAGAGACCGGTACTGTGGAGCATTGCATGCCAAAGGCGGTTTGGACCTGACACGCGCCTGGGAATTGATGGGGACGGCTGACACATGAAACAACCCTTCGTGGTGCGCGGATGTCGTGAGATTAGGTTCACCATGCATGGTTAAGAAATTCGAATCGATTCGTCTGCCTCTCACAGTTTGGGACTGCATGATCGCTATGCTTCACTAAGTAAGAATGGAAGATGATGGTGATATAAATATTGTTACTTGTTTAATTGCTTGGAAACCAATGCTTGTTTAGTATAGCTGCTAACTTAGATCGGTAAATGAACGTAGAATTTGTGGCTAAAATATTGAAAGTAAAGATCTACTGTAGTCGCTTTTGGCAAAACAAACACCTCAGCCAAAAAGCCTTGCATGTCTAGAAGTTGGTGGAGTAGTTACCACCTGTCGGTTAAGTCTTGTTGAGCATAGTTGCTCAGCCTTGCTTGTGGCACATCTTTCAGGTGACGTTGAAGCCCCTGAGTTTGCTGCTTGTGGCACTTAGCCTCCCCAGCTTCCTCCTGGGTGGACGGTCGAGTGGGATCCCTCCTCGGATGGCGAGGACGGGACTCATTGATGTCATGATCGGCCTCATCGTGACATCTGACTTCGGCGCTAGCTTCTGTTTGCTTATTTCCGCTGCTTAAGAACCCTGCAAACTTGTTTGAATTTTGAACCTATGTTGTAATAAATTAATGTACTCGTTTAATTTGGATGATTTATTATATTCTCTGGAACTACTCACCTTCGTGTGAGCTATGCTTTCTCGGTCCTATGTAGTGGTTTATCGGATGAAATCCGACGGACTGCCGAGTTAACTTGATTAAAGCACATGATCACGTGCCAGGCGACTTAATTGTGGTTTAGCTGAGTTCATTAGGGCGGTTCTGCCACAAAACCCTAGCCGGGCGCCACCACCATGGTCGACCTTCGGCCCTCCCCAAGGTCGCATCTTGGGGGCAGTGGCGTCCTTCGGCGGTGGCGGCGTGGTACGCAGCTGCGGCGGGCGGCCACTCGACAGCAGCTATGGTGAGGTCTGCGTGCCCCTGACGCCGCTTCTACAGCTACAGCTAGCGCCCCCAAGGCCTCCGCACGGGCGCAGGTGTGATCCACGACAGGTGCGCGTGGGCGAGGCGGCTGGCGGCGTCCGCAGCAGCTGCACGCTGGAGCGCCGCCGGTGAACAAGACAGTCGTGAGGACGAGGACACCGAGCCCAGGAGGAGGAGACGCGAAGGAGGAGATGCGGAGGAGGCGCTGGAGGAGGTGCGGCGGCCCATGGAGAATAGCGGCGCGGCGTAGGCGCCGGTGTAGAGGACTGCGGCGGGGAGATGGCGCCGGCGCGGAGAAGGCGAGGCGCGCAGGCCGCGCACGGGGCGGCGCAGGGCGCGGCGCGAAGAGGATGACTGCCGGCGAGCGAGTGGAGGTGGAGGTACGGCGGCGTGATGTGAGAAGGTGCGGCGGCGGCGCCGCCCCAGATGGACTATCGTGATTGTGCTCGGGAGTGCCGAGCCGTGAGCATGCAGGGGTTGGGATGCTCCGGGCAAAAACCCTCGCCAACGTTCTTGGTGGTGGAGATAGCGGCGGCGCCCTAGGGCGTCATTCTCCCTGTTGGGAGCGTCATTTCTGAGTTACAACCCTGCTACATGGGGTCCTCTGGGTGAAAACCCTATCCAGATCCTGGACGAGCGACGACAGCGTCATTGGCATCGTGCCCTCCTTAGAGGCGTCGTCTTTAGAGACCCATCTCGATTTATTGCATTGCTGGTCCATTGGTTATGGGCGGCTCAGCTGGTGGCGGCAATTCCGCCGCGTGGCAAGTTGAACGAGTGTTGCCGAGGCCACGTGAAGGCGATTGCAGTTATGGTGGCGGCTAGGGGTTGTCGCGTGGGTGTCGGTCCGTGGCGGCTGGCGTTGCTTGGCAACGGTTAGTATGGTGTGGGATAGCGTTGGAGGATGGCGCTTGCGGCAACGGCATCGTGGGACAGCTAGGCTTGCAACGGATTGCAGCGGGCTGGCCAATTTAGCTGGACTACCCGATGCAGTACATCGTCGGAAGACAGCGCAAGCGACTTATCTGGCTTGCTAACATGGTGGTGGAGGTTTTTGCGTGGGTGAAGCAATAAGGCGAAGTCGACCTGCGACGGCGGCCAGGCTAATCGATGGAGATCTTGTGGAGCGGGGCAACATTGCTCACCACTCTGACGTGACAAAAGAAACAGATTCGTGATGTGGAGTACTGTGGCGGGCATGGCGAGGCCCCTGCGCGCGGTGTTTCTCTTCGAGGCGACGAGAGCGAGGTGGAGTCCAACGGCGGATGTGGCGAGGCCACCACGTGTTGTGTTATCGCGGTGGCGACAGCGTGACAGCCTGCGAGAGGTCCGGATTTGATGGTATCACTCTGTCAGGTGGAGTGTAGTGTTGCAGCGGCACTACAGCTGAAAGTCCCGCATGCCGGTGGCCTTCTCGGTGCGGTGCAGTCTGCTCTATCGGTTCCCTGTCGACGCATGGCCGTACCCGGAGGTTTCGACGAATATATGAGCGTGAATGTTGGTGGGTACCGTGCTAAAGGCTTCGGTTCTAATGCCGTGGCAAGTGGAGTGGTGAGGCCGCGTTGACGTCCCATTCTTACTGGTCAGGTGTGGCGGTTGAGTCGAGTGGTTACCCACGTTGATGTCCCAATCCAACCGAGCGAGTTTTTTTTTATTTTTTTTTCCTGCCAATGATCTCTTAGGCTCTTAGGGCTGTAGTCTTGTATTTTTCTACTATATTAAGAAAACACGCACTATCTTACGTGGTTAGTTAAAAAAAAGAAAAGGAAAAACAGGATCGGACTATCCAAGGTCAAATATCCAAGGTCAAATAAAGGCCTTTCCTTGTGACCCGTAAACGTGTACTCCAGGAAAAGAAAACGACCATGCAAGCGACGAGGAGCAAGCCGAAAAAAGACCGAGATGTAAGTACGCACGGGCACGTTCGACGTACATATGCTTCATCGTTGATTTTTTTTCCGCTTTGCCTCTTTCGTCTTGTGCTAGTCGTTTTGCCTGTTTCACATCGCGGCACCAAATTTAGTTGACACTTCAGTCAGTGCCGAAAGATCGGTAAAAAGGAGGGCAAGCTAGAAAAAGTCCTTCGTATCCACTCGCTGGATTACGCGCACTACTGATTCGGAAGTGAGAACAGGCCTAAGCAAAACGCACCCAGCCGTTCTCTCGTCCCGGCTCGGGCTCCATTACGTGAGCTCCACTTATCAGCAACCCACAGACTCGCTCGCTCTGTCCCGCACGCTCCGGCCAGGCGCTGGCGGTCTGGCGGAGTTGTCCGCGGAACCAGTGCCAAAACAGGGTGCGAGCTGGGAGCCGCGCACGAATTCTTCCATCGGGAGCGCGAGGCGTAGGGTGAGGAGCAAGGAATATGTGGCATCCCCGCTCGCAAGATGCCTCTAAAACCGAAGCACGGAAGGCGAGGTCGTTCGCAGGCTCGTGGCCTCCGAGTCACCTCGTCGCAGCAGCGGCAGCGGCCGACCGCGTCCAACACCAACCCGTCCAGACGCCGGTTTCCAGCCAGCCAGGCGGGCGAAACGAAACGAAACCGCCCGGCACCAGTCCAAGCCTCCCCCTCCTGCGGGCGCGTCCACCCACGGGGTTGCCGTCCAAGAAAGGTCATGCCACGCGCCCACGCCACGCTCCGCGCTCCGGCCGCCCACCGACCGATTCGGTGCCCTCCCTGGTCGCGCGCCTTTTGAGAGAGTGCTCGGCTGCCCGAGGCCGTACCACGCTGCGAAATGCCCAAATCATCATCTTCCTCACGAGACGGGAGGTCGCTCCGTGAGTTGGTGAGCTCGTGATTTCCGTCCTAACAGAGCTGTGCATGCTCCTGGGATTATTGCTGGCCTGTGGTCTCTGTTCTTTACGAAACAGAGTGCCGCCTGTGGATTGGGCTCCATGTTGCTAGGTGCTGCTTGCCCGGTAGGTCACTTGGTCAATTGGTCTGCCGTCCGCGGGATTTCGAGCGTGAGAATTACTTGTCAATGTTGCCCAGTTTTTTGGTTGGTTTTCAGCCGTAACCACCAGTTGTCTGAATTTGTCAAGCTTGCACAATGGTCAATGGTCGCTGAATCGGCGGCAGTTCGATCAGCTGCTACGTCAGGCGCGGCTGGAGGAGCGAATTAATGAAGGTCCATGGCTTTGGGTTTCTACTACTCGCAGTCTCGCACCAAAACTAACCGGCGATTTTTCGCGCAAGAAAAGACCCGCCGCGTAGATCGTCGATCGTGGGTCGTGACTTTGGCTTGTGGGCCAACAAAACTTGCCATTTATACATGCTGCCCCGTCAGATGGTGACTTCGCTTCGCCCCATGGAGTACGGAGCAAGACGAATTCGAATGTCCTTCACAAATGCGTAATTGGCTCCCGTCGAGCTAGAAACGTGCATTCACAGTGACACAGAAACGGCCGGTCAGGAAACCAGCATCGCACGCAGGAAATTTCAGCCGTTCTTTGTGAAGGCCTCCCGGCTATCCTGATGCTTAACAAATCAGGGGCATGTTTAGTTGCCCGATTTTGGTTGTCCAAAATCACTGTGCCAGCACTGTAGCATGCTGTAGCGTTTCGTTTGTATTTGTAAATTATTATCCAAATATTGACTAATTAGGCTCAAAAGATTCGTCTCGCAAAGTACAATCAAACTGTGCAATTAGTTTTTGATTTCGTCTACATTCAGTACTCCATGCATGTACCGTAAATTTAATACGATGGAGAATCTTCTTTTTGCATAATGTTAAAGTTGGAATTTTGGGGTAACAAGGCCCAGCCGAAACTGTCTCAGGAGTCAAAAGCGGGAAGAGGGACGCGGCTACTAGATACCCGTCAGAAAAGCATCCCCTGACTGCAGCTGGGGAAGGCCACGCAAGTTCGCACATGCACTTTGCCTCCGTTTTCAGAGGGTCGGTCAGTTGGCAGGAACGAACATGTACGCCCTCGCACGCGTCATCTCATATCCGCCTCCCCCGGTAGGAATCGGGTTCAAATCTTTTTCACGCGAACTAGTGCTTTGCTTCTTGCCAAGTACCAACCCAGCTAGGAATCCGAGGACTTGTACACGGCTTGCTACTAGCTTGCTAGCCCTAACCGACCACGTACTCGTAGCCTCAACTTTTTCTACTCCTTCCGTTCCAAATTATAGGTCGTTTTGACTTTTCTAGATACATAGATATTATTATGTATCTAGACATAGGGTATATCTAAGTGCATAATAAAGTCTATGAATCTAATAAAGTCAAAACGACCTATAATTTGGAACGGAGGGAGTAGATTATATCTTTAGGCATTGACGACGCTGAGTCGTTTGGAATCACAAGTCGTGTTTGTTGCCTTGGATGTGCGGTTTTTTTTTTCAATAAGGACCATTTCAGTAAACACTCAGGGTGAGAATAAGTTAGAGAGGGATATGCCCCACGCGAAGTGAATGCATTGGTGGAACCGTGGAAGTAAAGTTAACAGAGAGTCGAAAGAAAGAAAAAAAAATGAAGTTACACATGCGCGAACGTGCGTGCAGGCACCGCCGACGCGCACACGATGAGCAGAATTTGTTGTGCCCGTGCCCTGGCTTGTTTCCTGTTTCCATACCGTGGGCCAAACCAGCTACACGATGACGATCGCCGGTCACAAAGTAGTTGGATACACAGCCTTTTCTCCTCGTCGCAGCTCAAACACTCGGACAAACGAACGAGTCCAGTGTCTGGAAGCATGGCTTGAGAAACTGTTTCGGTCCGCCCTACCAGAAGAGGCAGAGCGCACCCACCACACCAGCAGTGACCGAGAAGCAAAGCACCGGAGTTTCCAAGGAATCACACGCCCATAGCTTAGCTGCCGCGGCGAGTCTCCGTGCTGGCCGAGTGGCCGGGCGTGCGTGCGTGCGCCCAGGGCGCGCGGTCGAAGAGCGCCAGCCACAACGCGGATGCGGGAGCGCAGGACTACCACAAGGCGGCGGCTGCGTGGCACTACGGCCACTCGGCCAGGGCCAACTGCCACAAAAGCGCGTTTTTTTTTTAGGAGGAGGCCGCAAAAGCGCGTGCGCGGCCGCTGGTGCGCGCGCGCGCTCGCACTTGGTGGGCCGTGAGCCCGTGTGCACTTGACCACACTACGTGGATGGGCCGGCAACGTGGATAACAGTTGTGCTGGCGAGATGGATACCCAGACTAGTTAGTTAGTCACACTAAAGCCTCCTTTGGAACGGAGGAAAAACGGATTCTAGGTTCTATGAATTTGGTTCCTATAGCAGCCTTTGGATCATAGGAATTGACCACAGGAAAACTAAAGGAAAAATTCATTTCCCTTTGATTCCATAGGAAAATCATAGGAAAAAAAGGAATCCACTCAAACCTCTTTGAAAATTTCCTATGCACGAGGAACGAGGATAAGCAAAAGATAAATGGCAGCTGGATTTTATGGGGATGGAACTCTACTCTCTTCTCTCCTCGTAATTAATAAAATTGTTGGTATAGAACTCCAAGCGAAAACCTCACGGTGACCGGTGACTGGCCTGGTTCCATCCGCATTCTGCAGCTCGCGGAATCCTTCCACGTCAGCTTCAGCTGCCTTCTGTGTTTAGGGAATGGCGATCTTGGTTCTATCAGAAGCACTTCCGTTGATCTTTACAAGTCCCCATGTTTGGCTTGGTTGGATAGATACAATCTCATCTCATAACATCATGTTCTTTGTCGGCTTGTATATGGTTGCTATAGGGTATGGTGGACAGAACCCTTGCATTATATCCTTCGGTGCTGATCAGTTTGATGATACTGATGAAAAGGAGAAAGCACAAAAGAGCTCTTTCTTCAATAGGCACTATTTTCACACAAAATGCTGCTTCCCTGATATCAGGGACTATTATTGTGTGGGTCCAAGATCATGAAGGTTGGCTCTGGGGTTTTACCATTTCTGCACTATTCGTGGCTTAAGGTGTAGTTGCTTTCTTCTTGGGCCATACTATGTATAGATTTCAAAAACAAGGTGGAAGCCCCGTTGCTAGAGTATGCCAGGTTATTGTGGCAGCCACTCGGAACTTTAATGAAGAGTTGCCTTATGATCCCGCACTTCTTTATGAGATACCAGGGCAAGGTTCTGCAATTGAAGGAAGCCGAAAACTGGAGCATACAACTGGACTTGAGTAGTACTCTATTCTGAGATGTTATCGTTTATCCTTATATAAATACATTTACTTATATTTGCGTTTCCATATAAATTTAGTTTATTCATTCATTTGTGCAGATGACCATTTAATATTGTTTTAAAGTCATATATGAAACTCTGCAAAGAAAAAGATCTCTGCAAGCTTGGTGAGATTCTAGGATGGTACAAATTGATGTTGAAATCTATAGAAAACTAACATTTCCATCTGCTTTGATTTACTCATACTGATGAGCTTTGCGTTTTGTATTATACTAGTATTTCATCCGGGAACACTTCAAGCTTTTCTTGACCTGGTTTTTAGTTGTATTTGATTGGATATTCCTTGTTTTTATTTTCTTTAATTAATATGACTATTTTACAAATAAAATCCTTTTGCTTGATTCCTGAAAGCTCAACTTTATTAAGTACCGAACTGTTCACATAGGTATGTTAAAATTGTTTGCAGAACCTTTATTGTGTTATACCATACTGAAATCTTGTTTTATGTGATCTGAATATATGAATGTTGGCCACTAATATTACAATAGCTTCAGGAAATTGTTTCTAATCTTCTCCAAAGAACTGTTGCTTGTGAGACCCTAAGTTCTGTTTGTGATTACTCATCACTAGATTCAATGCGCCTTTCTTCAATACAAAGTCTGCAAAAGGTACTCGTTCAGCTTCAGTATTTAGGAAAGCTGAAAGTGAAATCAACTGTATCTCTTCAATTAGCAAGGTACTGATATTGTTTTCTCTCTCAGGTTCTTTGATAAGGCTGCAATTGTGACAACCTCTGATGTTGAATCTGTTTCCCTGCTTACAACAAGGAGAATTTGTACTGTCACTCAAGTGGAGGAGTTTAAGATTTTGATCAGGATGCTCCCTGTTTGGGCTACAATGATATTTTTTTTTCTAGAACAGGCACAATGATATTATTTAATACTGTTCTGGAACAAATGTTTTCTACATTTGTAGAACAAGGGATGATAATGGACAAACACATCGGCTTTTTTGAAATACCTCCGGCATCATTCCAATCTGTAGTCTGTAGATGTTATTGCCGTCCTTGTACTTGTTCCAGTCTATGAAAGAATCCTTGTCCCAGTATTCAGAAAATACACCGGTATGGCGAATGGCATTACGCCTCTGCAACGGATTGGGATTGGCTTAATTTTATCCATGCTCTCAATGGTGTCAGCAGCATTGGTGGAGAGCAATCGTGTTCACATTGCAGAGCCGAAGGTTTGGTGCACCAAAAGGTTGCTGTCCCAATGAGCATTCTGTGGCAAGGACCCCAGTACTTCCTGATCGATGCAGGCGAGGTGTTCTCAAAGATAGGATTGAATGGGTTCTTCTACGGGGAATCACCAGATGCCATGAGAAGCTTGTGCCTAGCATTCTCACTTGCTAACATGTCCGCTGGCAGTTATCTCAGTTCATTCATCATTTCTCTTGTGCCTGCGTTCAAAGCCAGAGGCGGCAATCCAGGGTGGATACCTGATAACTTGAACGAAGTGCACTTGGACCGATTCTACTGGATGATGACTGGGTTGTGTTCCTTGAATCTGCTAGCCTTTGTGTTCCGTGCCATGAGGTACAAATGTAAAGCTACAACCTTCATCTGGGGAAAAGGAAAGTGCACATTGAAACTTGTTTGTTTCAACAAAAGGTTGAAATTTTGTTGGTATTGATTTTGTTGATTAGCAAAAGATTATTCCTCACTCCGTCAGGGTCCGTCAGGGATATCCATGAGGAAAAACTGTTGGTCAGGGAAGGCCGAAGGCCGGGGAAGGCAGGCGACGCCATCTGTTATTACTGCTGCATGATGTCCATGGCCCGCGCAACCTGCACAGCGCAACGTCCATGAGGATTGGAGGGCGAAGATGAAGGACAGGGCCAGCTGATCCGTCAGGGTCTGCTCTCCTTGAGACGGTTCAGTCTGAATCTGAACTCAAACAGAGTGATCTGCGATCGTGAAGGTGCGCGGTCTCTCGTATATAAACAAAGAAAATACGCATGTAGCCGAGAACAGGAAGGCAGAGGAAATCAGCGCGCACTGATTCCTCCGATCTCAATGGTCTCGTTTGCTCGGGAACAAGAACAGACTGGCGTCACTGGCGCCGGCGCCGGCGAGCTCGCGAGTCATACAAATGGACGGAGATGGGGGAGTCGAGGTCGGAGGAGGCGGAGACGGATAGATGATCTTGCAGCGATACGGACCTAGCACGCGCGGTGTCTGAACCGACGCCGCTGCCGCCGCCCGGAGCCCGCGCGTTCCATGTGAAGGAGAAGGCGGCGGCGCTCGCGCGCGGCTACATATCCGCGGCGCAGGCTCGCGCGTAGGCTTTCAACTCAGGATCTCGGATGCAGGCCGCCGCGTACGGCTCTGCAGTCTGCAGAAGCCGCCGGCGCCGGTGGACGTGCGGGAAGAGTGGCCGCACGGGGTTCTTTTGAGAACCTAGTACATTGTTTCTGTGATGAAAATTCATATTTGGTTACTAGGATCTTCCAACTACATGGTGCCCGTATGTGTATTACTACTTTTAGCTTACGTGGCACTATATTAAATGAGAGAGAATGAAAATAGCAAGAAACTGAATCTCATATAAGACCCAGTGTCAACATGAGAACCTAAAATTTTGTATTGGGAGAAGATGTTGTCTTCGTAATTGATGAGGAACGAATATGATTGGTTGAGAGAAGAGATGATGAATTTATTAAGGACATAAGGGGATGTTTGGTTATGTCACATCGAATGTTTAAATACTAATTAGGAGTATTATAATTACAAAACCAATTGTATAAATGAAGGCTAATTCGCGAGACGAATCTATTAAGCCTAATTAGTCCATGATTTGACAATGTGGTGCTACAATAAATATGTGCTAATCATGGATTAATTAGGCTTAATAGATTCGTCTCGTGAATTAACCACGACTTATACAATTAGTTTTATAATTAGTTCACGTTTAGTCCTTCTAATTGGTACTCAAACATCCGATATGATTTGGATCCGAACACTCCCTTTAAGAAATTATGGGTTGTAAAGTACAATATTTAAAATGATATTTTGCTTATGCGGTAGCATCATGGTTGCTAAGCCCTAGAAAATAGGATTAAATTCCTCTTCCATAGTGTAACGATTAATTTACAGGTGCACACTTCTTACTCTTCACACACTCTGGCAAAATACCATGACATGTGCCAAGTGCTGCGAAGGCCCTTGTTGCGTAGGAAAAGCATGGACTCGTACCAAGTGCTGAGTGCAGACAATACGTGAACAGAAGTACAGAACCAGTCCTATTACCGGGGTATTTGATACTAGGTGCTAAACTTTAGCAATGTCATATCGGATATTCAGATGCTAATTAAGAGGATTAAACATGAGCTAATTATAAAATTAATTGCGGAACTACTGTGCTAATTCGCGATACGAATCTATTAAGCTTAATTAGTCATTGAAATCATGGGCTAATTAGGCTTAATAGATTATGCACTAATTAGGTTTAATAGATTCGTATCACGAATTAGACTACATCTGTGCAATTAGTTTTGTAGTTAGCCTATATTTAATATTCCTAATAAGTATCAGATATATCCTGTATGATATGTGCTAAATTTTAACCGGTGGTATTAAAAAACGTGAACCAAGGAGTAAAACAATCACCCATCAGCGTCAGCTTTTGTCCTAATCATGTCCCACGTTCCCCTGAATAAAAACATGGCATAAAAGGAGAAAGACCTGCCCCTACCTGCTGCGTGAAATCGCCGTCGTCCTCTTGTGGCCCAGGCCTTTCTTGGCAGCAATGGGATGGATTAGATCCAGTAGCTTTCAATCTGTTCGAGGGGCTCTCCATGACGCGTGGCTGCACGACGCCAAATGGACAAGAGGGCGCCGCAGAAGAAGTTATTGCACGAGAGGACTCGATAGGATTGAAATTTACATAAAGGGAGGCACATTCAAATTCATATATAGTGAAAATTTACAACTATCATGAGCTGATTAATAAACTGTCTGCATTAATGGTGCGCCGACATAAAATCATGCTTGTACGTGCACCGATTGAATCTCAAAGACTTGTATATGATGAATAATAATCTTAACATTGGTTTTATCTAAAGTTCTTATAGTAACAGAGTTGCAGAAATTACACTAACTAGTTAGTAGTCTGCAAAACTAAAATAGCTAAAATCTGAACACTGAACTGAGCTCCATAGGTTCCGTTGGCCAACACTTTTGCAATTACATAGTTTTAAGAGGACATAGATGCAACGTCGCCAACAAACCTTTCCTTATGTTCCAACAAAAATGGCGACTCGGCTGGACCTAAACGGCTGCAAAGGCACTATAAAAGTCAAACGATAAGCTCGTTGCCTCGGCGTCTCTGCTCGGGGAATCAGTATTAGCTGCTGCAGCAGCAGTTGCCGAAGAAGAAATCACTGACCAGCCTTCAAAGCTCCAAGCTTTCCCTTCCTCCAGGAGGGGACAATCCCCCAAGGCTTCAGAAGCTACATTCATGGAGTCGTCGCTGGAGGAGGAGCGGCGGCAGAGCCTCCTGGTGCGCGCGACGGAGCCGGAGGTACTTCACCACCCTTTATGTATGGAGATTTTGTTCCTTTTTTCCTGATTGTTTCTTCCACCACGATTCAACAATCCCTAGGGTATCTTTTTGTAATCCTCTTTAGTTTCTTCTTTTGGTTAAGTTCAGCTTGATTGCAAATGCTTAAATTGGCCAGAATCGCGACAGGAAGGAGGAGGAAATGATATTCCGATCGCTCAGTTCCTGGAATTCTTGGCATCGTAGACCTTCGAATTGTGATTGGCGTGTGCTTTTTTAATTAGTGGGTTGCAAAATTGAATAGCCGTGTGGAAGGAAAATACCAAGGGAAAGGGAGAAGGGTTCGGATTTCGGCTATAGAATCCGAAATTCCTCATAGACGCCGGATAACAATTGGACAAATAGGATACGTCTTGGAATCATGGATTGGATGTGTTAGGTTGCAGCACGCCACAGTTTTAAGGACTATAGATCCATTGACTTGTGGAAGTGAAAGAAATCAATTTTTTCAGAAATTTAATTTGCTTATGAGTACAAGATATGCTGATGTTGATTTTCTTGAGAGCTCTGATGTTTATTTTAACTGTTATTGGATATGTTTTTCGGAAGACTATTAAAACAGTGGGAGTGGAATGGGCTATACATGTTTGACTGAAATGTGAATGATTTAGACCCGTTTATCTATTTGAGTCTCTGTCATTTTGGTTATTCACCTTCAAACCCACCCTCTGCAAAGCAAAACCTTTAGCTTTTCAATCAAAATATTGGTCAATGTGCTATGAAAAATATACATTCGTCAATTATAGCTGCAGCAAAATTTTAGAAACAGTAAAAGAGGATATTTATAATTCTCAACTGTTCAAATTCAAAGTGATGATTCACATTGGAAGGCAGTTACCGACCTTATGGACCAATTTTTGTTATATTGCCTTTCGAGCAGCAACAATAAAGGTTCTTTGACCACTTTCAGGGGAAAAAGGAAATTACATAGTGAAGGGAGGTTAGATGAGCAATGAGGGGAACTAAAATTTAGATAAGTCATGGAATCGAAGTTAACAACATTGCTAAAATATATAAAGAGCTCACCTCGTGGAGATGTGATATGTTTTACCTCGTGGATATATAAATGCTCTCTACTCAATCATGTTGGAAGTTCTATGTAATCTGTTTGCTCAGAATGCACATTCATTCTGAAGTAATGATGATTTGATCTTTCAAGTTTTTATTAATGATATCCTGAGACAAATATTGGAGGAAATCTTTCCATTTGATATAAAGAGAAATTTCTCCTTGTTTTGCCTCGAGTAGTCCTTCTAACATTAGCAACAGTGGTGGAATTATCTACCTACGAACAACTGATGAAATTTTATTTTGGGTTGAGAAGTAACTATATATGAAAAATGTAGAGTCATGGACACCTACCAAGGACACTTATGAGTTGGGACAGCATCTAGTGTTGATCCTGAGAACTGTCATTCTCCACACATTCTCTGCTCAACATCTTGTAAAACTGGTTGAGGTTTGATCATAGTTGGGATGTATGTAAGGCTGTGATTAACATAAATGCTAATTCCTACAAAATTTATCTGCTATTTTTTCCTTTTGTTTCTTTCAGTAGATAGTGTTCTATGTTCCCTTTGCTTTATGATTTTGATGATGTTGTAGTAGGCACCCACCTGTAAAACAGTTTGCGAATAAATTTTAAACAACTTTACTTTGGCACAGGATCTTGCTGAGTACACAGGCGATGGTTCAGTTGACTTTAGAGGTTCTCCTATTTTAAAGCGTAACACAGGGAACTGGAGAGCGTGTTCATTGATTCTTGGTAAGGATTCAGTCAGAGCTTTCCACTTATAGAAATAACATGAACATATTATTTTTTCTTGAAATGAAAACGAGTTGAGCAATTGTTGTCACTGTAAACTTCTTTATGGAATCATAGGTCCAACTGACTTCTTTGTTTCTAATACACAACCAGTTTAAGTGGAAACCTTCGTTCAGCATTTTTTAGCTTAATGGTGTTTGTAAATCTAACAGTCTCTGATGTGCTAAACATGAGAAACATAAGATTGTCATACTTAGATCTAATATCATGTCCAATTGGAATTTTACTTTCTGTTATATGATAGGAACTGAAGTATGTGAACGTTTGGCCTACTATGGCATCTCAAAAAGTTTGGTCACTTACCTTTCAACAAGACTGCATGAAGGAAATGTCTCTGCAGCGAGGAACTTCACAACCTGGCAAGGAACTTGTTATCTCACACCACTTATTGGAGCAACCTTAGCAGATTCGTACTGGGGAAAGTACAGAACTATTGCTGTTTTCTCCACTATTTACTTTCTTGTAAGTTACAAATGTGCATTTATCCTAAGAAACTCGTTATCGCACCAGTGTCATGTTAATGTATTAGGTGCCCTAAATTTATATCATGTTGTTTCGCATTGGTATTTACCATGGTTGAGAATTAAAGAAAGTTTAGATAGATTTGTACACATATAACTTGTTCAATTATGCCATAAGTAACATTATTACTTTACACATATGTACTGGCATGGTAGTTCATTGAAAACATGCATGATGTATCAATTGTGGACCTATTATCTTGCCCTACCTGTGAAATGTGAGTCTTTTATCTTGCTTGGGCACTTGCTCCTGCAGATAGTCCGTGCTAACAACTTCATATGCATCTATTGAAGGGGATGGCAGCATTGACACTTTCAGCATCAGTTCCTTCTTTCATGCCCCCTCAATGTGTTGGATCTGTTTGTCCACAACCGACCTTACCTCAGTATCTTATATACTTTGTTGGACTATACATGATTGCTTTGGGAGCTGGAGGTATCAAGCCATGTGTTTCATCCTTTGGTGCTGACCAATTTGATGATACTGATCCAGTTGAGAAAACAAAGAAAGGCGCTTTCTTCAATTGGTTTTATTTCTGCATAAATATTGGATCTTTGATCTCTGGCACTGTTCTTATTTGGGTGCAAGAGAACTATGGATACGGCATTGGATTTGGGATCCCTACTTTTTTCATTGCCTTAGCTATTGGAAGCTTTTTTTTAGGTTCAGAGATATATAGATTTCAGATACCAGGAGGAAGCCCACTTACAAGAGCATGTCAGGTAGTTGTGTCAGCCACTCGCAAGCGAAAAGTGGATTTGCCTGTTGATGGTTCTCTTCTCTATGAGCTCGATGGCAAGAGTTCAGCTATCGAGGGGAGTCGTAAGCTGGAGCATAGTAGTGAATTCAGGTACTTTCCTTGGTTATCACTGACAATCATTTACTCTACTTTGTAAGATCTATACCTTTTTACTCAACTAAGGGAGGCAAACATTCGGAAGTTGTGGTTTAGATAAATATTTTCGGATAAAAACATATAGATTTGTTAAGTTAGAAAATATAAAAGTTTACTAATATATAGCATATGCAGATTCCATTTATGCTACACTTTTGTTCTGACAATGCGTGCTTTTAAGCTTGTGTCTTGGAACTTCCTGGACGCAGCAACCTTTTTCAGAATCACGGACAGTAAGCATACACATGATTTTTACATATGCAGAAACTTGCATACTGTCTCAATTGACACGTTCTCTCCCCTCAACAGTTTCCTTGACAAAGCTGCGGTCATTTTGTGGAATGAACGTGATGGTTATCATGATCCATGGAGACTTTGCACAGTCACACAAGTTGAAGAGCTTAAAATATTACTGAGGATGTTTCCAATCTGGGCAACAGGCATTGTGTTCTTCACCGTATGTGCTCAAAACTCATCAATGTTCATAGAACAGGGTATGGCCCTCGATAACCAAATCGGTTCTTTCAAGATTCCACCAGCCACTCTGTCATCCTTAGATGTTATCAGTGTTGTTGTTTGGGTTCCAATTTATGAGAGATTAGTTGTGCCCATAGCCAGGAGATTCACTGGAAAAGAGAGAGGTTTCTCTGAGCTTCAACGAATGGGAATCGGCTTATTTGTGTCTACAATCGCAGTGGCAGTTGCAGCATTAGTTGAGATCAAGCGTCTGCAGGTCGCAAGGGCAGAGGGTATGGTCCATCAGAAGGTACCTGTTCCTATGAGCATCCTTTGGCAGGCACCTCAGTACTTGCTGGTCGGTGTGGGGGAGGTGTTCACATCAATTGGTCAAGCTGAGTTTTTCTACAATCAGTCACCAGACGCCATGAGAAGCCTATGCTCAGCTTTTGCTCTTGTTACCGTGTCACTCGGGAGTTATCTCAGCTCATTCATCTTGACCCTGGTGTCATATTTCACTACTCGAAATGGGCAATTGGGGTGGATTCCTGATAACTTAAATGAAGGACATCTTGACCGTTTTTTCTGGCTGATAACCGGACTCAGCTCTCTGAATCTCCTGGTTTTCCTATATTATGCCCAACAATACAAGTGCAAGAGAGCTTCTGTTGCTTAGAGTCCTGGGTTTCCTTTTCCTCTTTGCTATTTATTTGTACAGAAAAGCTATATGTCCAATTTGATTATGCTGAAAAATGACTGTGTATACAAAATCACTTGTGTAGTGTACAGTACTTCCTCCTCTTTGTCTTTGGTACTGGTACAGCATTACTCGGATAAAGGAAACACACCCCTTTTTCCCCAAATTCAGTAGCCAATTTTTTGTCCGGCTGTTCATGTGAAGGCATGCACTTAACTAACACGCATATCTTCCAACCATTCAGTTACTGACCTTTTTTTTTGAGGTAATTCAGTTACTGACCTATTGATGCACCGTTAACCATGTGTGTTTTATAGAGCAGCTTCTTGGATCTGTGTGCTGCTGCTTGTTGTGGGAAGAACGATTGACCTGCGACCCTCTGATATGATCGCGAAGCGAAACCAGTAGTGCGATTGAAAGTGCAAAAATCATTAGCAGATATGAGGGTCACGTGGGATTGACCACCAAACCAATATGAGAAGGATAACCAATCCCGTGGCAGAAAGGGATGTTATGTTACCCTTTGATGTTCCCATACCAAGAGATATCTTCAAAGCTGTTCGAAAAGTACGTTTTACTCGCGCGTCCTGCAACGCGGTCAATCCGGTGCGTCCGTGGTGCGTGAGGATTCGTGCGTTTCTGGCGTTGGCGGACGTGAAAAGTACGTTTGTCAGTTGCCGAAGAGATTATGCACATCTTGAAGTCAGAACTTCGTCTATATTCCGAATCTGCTTATGACAAAAAACAAACAAACAGGTATTCCATGTTATCTCAATCATTTCAGTGTTGACCTGTTGATAGGGACCCTTCCGCTCAACCGTGAAAGGCTTTGACATGTATAGTTTCCGTGTCAGAATACTCATGTGCTTATGGAATAAATTCTGGGATCTGTGTGCTGCTCGCGAGAACCATCATTGCATGTGGACTGCTTAAAAAGTCATGCAGATCTGTGATGGTGTCGACGGCGATTACAACTACGTAATGGTGTGGGGCCGCATCAACTACCTGAGCAGATGGCATTGAGTTTAATTATGTATTACTTGTAAATATACCCACGCCTATGGCGGGGGAACAGGTAAGATTTTGCAGTTCCATGATTGTGCAATGAATTTAGTTCATACTATTGTAACGGTAATGCACTGTATACAGGTAACTGGCTAACATCAATGAATTTGGTTCATACCGTTGTGCGTTAAGTTGTAACGACGCGTAGAACTGTGCATTCACTGCTGCTAGGGAATACGCTTTAGTATCGGATCCAAACTTCCTTTAGTACTGGTTGGTTGTGTAACCGGTATTGCTATTTCAGTACTAAGGTCAAATAATCGGTACTAAAGTCACCTCCATCATTGCTCCAGCTTTCAAAGACGCACTTCTCCAAGAATGCGCGCACACGTATTTCACAAGAATAAAAAAAATTCACAATCACATGAATCACAGTAAGAATCACAATCACAGATTTCACAAGAATTACAGCACGAATCACAAGAATACATTTCACAAGAATCACTATCACACATTCATAAGAATCACAGAAAAAATTAAAATCATAGAGTTCACACGAGAGCTTTGCCTACGCCGTTGGGCCTCCCACTGCGCCTCACCCACTTGCTAGCAAGCGCTGTCGGGCCTCCTCACCTGCTCGCCACAGCAGTGGCCAGCGCACTGGCGGCAGCCAAAGGATAGGCCGCGCCAGAAGCGGCCGGGGTCGTGCGCCCGTGGGGACCGATGGCCTGTGCGCCGGTGGCGGCCAGCGGCCCTAGGGCCAGCTAGGGAGGCCCCCCGCGCGCCGGTGGCGGCCGGGGAGGCCCCCTGCACCCTAGTGGTTGGCGGCCCACGCGCCGGCGGCAGCTGGGGAGGCCCCTTCCACCTGCGGCAGTGAGAGAGGAGAGGGAGGAGAGAGGAGGCTGTGTGGAGGGAGGAGAGATAGGGCCGGAGAGGAGGGTGGGGAGATAAAGCCGGTGGTGGGTGGGGAGATAAAGGATAAGGTTGTGTGGGTGGGGAGATGAGGGAAGAGAGAGCGCTTTTAGTACCAGGTGGAGGCTTCACCCGGTACTAAAAACCCTCAGGCATATTAGTACCGGTTGGAGGCTCCAACCAGTACTAATTGGTAACCTTTAGTATCGGGTAAAGCCTCCACCCCGTACTAAAGGGTTACGGGAGGCTCATCGACTAGCTGTTAGATCCGGTACAAATGCTCGTATTAGTACCGGGTAAAAAAATAATCGGTATTAAGCGTTGATCTGGCATTGTGGAAGCATCAGATACGTGATGCAGCGGCACTCTGTCATGTTGTGGAGCGAGTTTTTTTCTTTTAAATTTTGTAACACAGCTCCTACTCTTTCTTCACCTCAATTTTCAAAATCTTGTATGTACCAACCTTACGTAAAAAAAATATAATTAAGGCTGATTTCTTACCTGTCGTAGCCCCCATAAAAAATATTTATCTGTTTCTTTCTTGTCCAAACCTATGATGAGAAGCAATGTCGCCGGTAGCCCTCTTTTATTTTCCCTATTTTTAGGACGCGTCTTCTATTCTTGTCATAAAAATGCGGTACTTAGCTTTGATCAGTGGGTCGTTCTTGGGGTTAATTAGCCCGCTATAAGCCCTTAACATGCACTTTTTCTAAATAATGATTAGTTGTAAATCCAGCATCCATATTTAGCTGGAGACTCAAAACTCATTCGACAGATTCAACGGAAGGGACCTAACCAACTAAGCTCTACACATTTAGTTCATCCTAATTCCTACACGTTCTTTTACGACTATGACAAATTCTCAAACGTAGCTTAAAAAAAATTGTTGCCTTGTATTCCCTCTGTTAATGGTAAGTATTCCCTCTGTTAATGGTAGGTCATTTTAGTTTTTCTAAATTCATAATTTTTCTATGCATTTAAGTGTACCTAGGCATATAAAAAGATTATATATATAAAAAAGCTAAAATGACATACTCTACCTGTTCCAAATTACTATTTATTTTGATATCTATATAGATACATACTATATCTATACATAGCAATGATTATGTATCTATAAAAAATAATATATAGCAATGATTATGTATCTATAAAAAATAATATGAATAGTATTTTGGGAGGGACGACTTAATTCTCATTATAGTCTTGCACGTTAGGCATACAGAGTGCGCACATGAACCACGCAGCATGTGGAATTGACTAAAATGCCCTCCATACTACTTGGATTATATTGTCTAATTGCTGCATCTCTAGCGTTCGCGTACGCCATCTCATTCCTTACGCGCTGTCCGTTTATTTCTGTATAGTAGTTTAAAGTGGAGTGCATCCCCTGCTGCGAGCTCCGTATAAATTGAGGCATCGTCGTTCCAGTTGCGTCCAACCTCCCAAGGCTCCCAGTGGCCGGCCAGTGCTCTCGTACGGTGTGGTGTTAGTGTAGTTGTCCAGCTAGACTGGGTGAAAACAGCTTGAGTGTTACCATGGAAGCTCAGAGGGAGAAGTTGCTGTCTGAAGAACCACTTCTTCAGGTCCCTCTGCTATTTCCCGTGCTTTTCAATAGCTTGCTTTATCGCAGGCTTACAACACTTGCTGAGTAATTTCTTCCATCATATGTTCGTTTCCTACTCTCGCGAGGGAGGGACAGCCGCCTCAAAAAATTCCAAACAGATTTATCTATCTAATTAACATTTGTTTTTGTGAAATATCTTTATCTAACGTTTTCGCCTTGTGTTTTGTGTAAATGCCATTATTCATCGTCTATTTTGGAGATAAATCCGCCTTTTTTGGTTTTACCTATATATGGTTTTCCTACTCAAATGCCCATATCGGCTAAGTACAGGAGAGTTTTGCCTAGACGGACAGATTTCACACTTCTTTTTCACAAAGTAGGATTTGTCGTTGGCACATGGATAGCACGGTTGTGCTTTGACACTGCAGTTTGCATATGTGCAGGGAAAAAGGAATTTTCTCTGGTTTTCTTTTCTTTGTTTTCCTTTTTTTTTCATATTGCTGAGATTGAGTAATGCCTGAATTTTCCTATTACAACCCTACCCTATGAAAGGATGATGATGATGCGGAAGAAGTTTGCTATCAGCTCACTTCTGCTTCCGATCAAATTCTGGTTCTGATTCGAGGCTCTTTTGTTGAATCTCTACTGCATTTGCAAAGAACTGTAAATAATTTGTTTTTTTGGAATAATTAATTTGTTTTTTTTGTCCATACAGAATTCAATAGAACGTAGAATTGACATCAAGGGAGTCAAACACCATACCACCGACAGTTGGAGAGCATGCACTTACATCTTAGGTAAGCGAAAATTTCATACAGATTTCACAAAAATGTTTATTAAAACTCTACGCAAAGTGCTAAAGAAACTCCAAAAGATCCTTAAATCACTCCTAATAGTCTAATTAGGGAGAAAAAGAGAAAAAAAAGACCTCTCCAACAGTCCCCCAAAACCTGCCGCATATTTTTGCCGATGCGAATCGCGACCCCGACGCCTCGCATATTTGCGCAATCTCTCTCCTCCCCTAATCGCCCCGGTGCTTCCTTTCCTACGCGCATGATCGAATCCAACACCAGTCACATAAAATGGTTTCGTTGGCCCATGACTATCGAAGTGGCAGCCGCGGGTGGTGGCGCTAGGACTTTGATCAAAATTGATTGTGAGGAGGGGTGGGTGGGGTTGGGGAGTTGATGGCGGCCCAAAGGGACCACATGCGCTGACGTGGCCAGTCTTAAGTTTTGGAAAGTTTATTATTGGAGATCTGTTGCGGAATGATATAATTTTAGGAAAATAAATTTTTAGTAGAGCCCCCGATAGATAGTTTTGGGGAATATTTTTTTAAAAAAACTTTTGGAGTTGGGTAGCTAGTTGGAACGAGGCCTTATTTAATTTGCCAATGGAAAAAGAGTCCACATGTTATGGACAAGGGCTATATGGCAAATCTGGGATTGAGGAGATTTGCAATGACATGTGAAGAATTATTCCTAGTTAGTTTCGAACTTTCGATTCACTAATCCAAGCCTCCTAAGCTCTCTGATACTTTAACTCATCAACATTTCTTTTGTTATCCACTCCTATAATTTGCTTGACAGTTACCACTTGTGACTTCTGTACTACTGCAGTGACTGAATGCTTTGAGGAGCTAGCATACTATGGGATCCAGTTCAACCTGGTTACTTTTCTCAAGAACGTGCTACATGAAAATAACGTTACCGCAGCAAGAAACTACACGAATTGGCAGGGGACTTGCTATATCGCACCACTTATTGGAGCTATCATAGCAGATTCCTACTTGGGCAGATACCTGACCACATTGGCTTTCTTCATAGTTTACCTACTTGTAAGCACACAAAATTCTTTTTCTTTTTGAAAAACTTGCAGGAGCCCTGCTATGTCATCTAAGGAGGAGAAGCAAATAGAGTCTTACAGAGTTGATATTACAGAAAACAACACAAAAAATTCAAACCTGACAAAACTTTACTTGTTCATCATCAGCATTAACAACAAAAATAAATAAAAGGGGTAGAAAAAACTTTACTATACCATTCTTGGAGTCAAATTCATATCTTGCCATGGATTACTCTTTCGAAAATTCTGTCTTGGGATACTTACTTTATTTATTTCCACACTGACCAATTTACTGATCTTGTTCGACACAAGGGGATGGCTACAATGTCCATTTCAGCATCATTCCCGACTTGTGCCGGACCTGACTGCCTGCAGGATGGTTCTTCCAAGTCATTCGTGTTCTTCCTTGGCCTCTACATGATGGCCATAGGAGCTGGTGGCATCAAGCCCTGTGTCTCGTCTTTCGGCGCCGACCAGTTCGATGACAGCATCCCTGCCGAGAGGCAGAAGAAGGATTCCTTCTTCAACTGGTTCTTCTTCGCCATCTACATCGGCAGCTTCGTCTCGGGCACCGCTGTCGTGTGGGTGCAAGATCACTACGGATGGGTCGTAGGCCTTGGGATCCCAACTCTGTTCATCGCGTTCGCCATCGCGACCTTTATGTTGGGTTCCGGTTCATACAGGGTCCAAAAGCCTCTTGGGAGCCCCATCGTCGGAGTTCTCCAGGTCATCGTTGCAGCAGCTCGCAAGTGGGCTGTCAGAGTGCCGCACGATGATTCTCTTCTACATGAAGCGCCCGATAAGGCATCAATGGTGGATGGCCATAAACTGCAGCATACACCACAGCTCAGGTGGTTTGTATGAATCAATCGTGAACGCTCTCTTATCAGGCCCAATCTTTTGTAAGTTTGGTAGTAACTTGCAAGATTTGTTTGTGCAGGTTTCTGGACAAGGCTGCAGTGATCTCATCAGACGAGGAGCTAGCTGATCCATGGAGGCTTTGCACGGTCACGCAGGTCGAGGAGCTGAAGGTAATCGTCGGCATGCTCCCCATCTGGGCCACCGGGATCGTATACTTCTCCGTCCTGGCGCAGTTCTCCTCCACGTTCCTGGAGCAGGGCAGGACGATGGACAAGCAGGTCGGCGCGTTCGCCATCCCGCCGGCGTCCCTGGCGTCGTTCGACGCCGTCAGCGTCATCTTCTGGGTGCCCGTCTACGACCGCGTCCTCGTGCCGGCGGCCAGGCGGCTCACCGGCAAGGAGCGGGGGCTCTCGGAGCTGCAGCGTTTCGGCGCCGGCCTGGTCCTCTCGGTCCTGGTGATGACCGCGGCGGCGCTGGTCGAGACGCGGCGCCTGGCGCTGGCGCATGGCGAGGGCCTGTCGTCGATGAGCATCCTGTGGCAGGTGCCCCAGTACTTCCTGGTGGGCGCCAGCGTCGTGTTCGCGTGCGTCGGGCAGACGGAGTTCTTCTACAACGAGGCGCCGCCGTCGATGCGGAGCCTGTGCTCGGCGCTGGCGCTGCTCACGGTGGCGCTCGGGAGCTATCTGAGCTCGCTCGTGGTGACCGCGGTGGCCTGGCTGACGACGAGGGGCGGCGAGCCCGGGTGGATACCCGATGACCTCAACGACGGCCACCTCGATCGCTTCTTCTGGCTCCTCGCGGCGCTCAGCGCGCTCAACCTGGCGGTCTTCGTGTGGTGCGCGAGGCGGTACAGGCGCAAGAACGTTTATTGAGGGGTAATTCAGTGAGTCCCTCTGCAAAAATAAAGACTAAGTAGGATCATTTGTGTATCTCTCTCTTTAGGGCGTCTAAATTCTTGTATGAATCCAAGTGTCATGAGATCTCAATTCTGCACTATTTTGTTCTATTCTCACATTTTAAGAATCCAATGTTCGGAGGAGCCTCAGTCCCTCTTCACTCTCCAGGACTGCCCGAGAGCCTGTGGCTTTGCTTTACACAATGTTGCACTTTTGTTGTCAGATGCTCCAGCAGCTTGTTATATATGAGGTGTTGGTAGATTTGCGGGTTGAGCCGGGCTCAGGCCAGGTTGAGCTCGGTTCATTTCGGGCCGAAAATTTGTGCCTACGAACAGCTCATGGGTGTTGTCAGGCCAGGCTTCGCCCGTTCCTTTTTAGTTGAAAAATAAATGAAATTAATTGTATGGGTGGGCTCGAGCTGGCCCAATCTTTTTTGGGCTTGATTTTCGCTGACCACGCCCGGCCTAACAGCTAGCGTGGGCAGGCCAAAACCCATCGGGCCCGTGACTCAGCTTAAAATGTGCTTGGGAGGGATAAGGTGGCGATAGATCAACCTGTTACATTTCCCTAACTCAAACAAAAATATAAGGTGCGAGGAGATGATTGATCACTCATTTTCTCACAGCCGACACTACCATAGATTACTATAAGGTCAAAGCTTTTTTTTAGGATAAAGTTAAAATTATAGGGCAAGTTTAATAGAGCTCCTTGATTCCAATTCACTTTAAAAAATGTGTCTTAAAGTAATTTTATGATTCTCTAAGTTAATTTTTTAGTACGAAGTAATACTAAGTGGGAAGTGAATTAGAAAAAGGTATTTTTTTATTCAGCCTAGTCTCTTAGTTTATTTCAGAGAATAACTTCACAGAATCCCTTTTGATTACTTCTCTGGAAAAAAATATTTAGCAGATTTCATACTGAATTTAGTCTAAAAGCTACCTTGAAAACAGGATCATAGATTACCACGTGGTAAGTTTATTGTTTGAGCCTTGCAGAAAAAACTAACATGAATAAACTTGTTGATGCCAGCACTGGCCGCACCAATTTTTTAGCCGTTGACCAGAAAATCGGCGTCTGTTTGGACCAACGCCCACCGTTGGCACGTCAACGCCCTACGTCGGCGACGCAGTAATTTTTCACGCCAACGTGCGGGCGAATCGCGGGCGAGCGATTCCCTCGCCAATTAATTGGCTCGCTGACGGTTGTCGTGGCCAGCGTGGGCAAAATCCAAACGACCCCTTAGCGTGGGAAGTAGATACTATCCGCACGCTATAGATGGCTAGCGAGTAACAAGAATAACTAACTATTCATGTGCACAGGTGATGAGCAAGAAAATGTACGCTTATAATCATATAGAAAAGGTCTATTTTATTGCATGAATCATGAATCATCGGCTAATGTTACTTGTACAAACTGTGATGTTGTAGTTCCGTTATTCTTTTGCTCTTAATAAAAAGGTGAAAAAGGAGGTCTGGCGGGTTCCATTGAAACAAATAAAAAAAAACTCACCATCCCCTCTGCGTGACAGATCCGGATGTCAATAAGAAGAGAGAAAAATTATTTCTTTATTCCTTGTTACTGCACTTAAGTTTTAGGTGGATTTTAGGGAATCTTTTCTTACGGCTTCATCGCACAAGGGCATGTACAGCCGGTCTATTTAGGCCATCTGCGTGCTGCAGTTTTTGCGTTTACCCCCCCCCCCCCCCCCGCCGCCCCCAATTGAATGAGGAGAGAAGCGAAGGCCGTCTGCACGGGAGACGCTGAGGTCGGCTCGTGCTCCAAACTCAAATCGCCGACGAATCGACGCGCTGTACGAGCGCTCGTCTCCAAGCCGTCTCGCGGGATCCTGATGCGGCGGGCGGGATTCATCTTCTTCGCGCCAAATCAGTCTTCCCCTCGTCCTTTCTTCACTTCTCCCGCCATCAGTCGCAAGCAACGCCTAGGCGGCATCGGCGGTGGCGGCGGCTTCGGCAGCAGCGGTGGCCGGTGGGGGCAGAGGCAGGGCGGATGCAGCCGCCGCTCCAGTCGCCGATGAGCGAGCAACACGGCCACGGCGAGGCCGGAGCCCTGGGGCGCGGTGGAGGTGCTGGAGCCCGGGGTTCGGCAGCGGTGCTGTATCCCAGTCGCGACGACTCGGCGGCGACTCAGGCCACCCCCATCTCCGGCAATTGATGGTATGGCGCTGCAGCAGCTCCCATGCCCTTTTGCCGGATCCACGGCACCGGCGCGCCAGAGGCGGACGGTTCCCATGGGCTCGGCGCGGCGACGGATTCCTGGACGGACGCAGATGATTTGTCCCCAATCCATGCCAAAAGAGGCTTCACCGGCGGCAGCGGCACCAGCCATGGCAGAACCTTCAACGGTGGCTTCACCGGCGGCAGCGGCACCAGCTCAATTTCTCCTGCTTTTCGGCGTCAACCAATTTTAGATCCAGCATGGTGAACTTCTTCCAATTTGTTTTTGTTTCAGCATTGTTGTTTCCATTAGCAATTTTGTCAGTGCCGTTACTCTATCTGTTTTGTTCTGAGGAGCATGATAGTGTGGTGTTTTGCTTCTATCAGTATTTGTTTTGTTTGGAGGAGCATGATAGTGTGGTGTCCTGCATGATAATTTAGACATGCATTGACCTGATATGTGATCCTTTTTTCTCATTAGACAATGAAGTTGGCAATATATATGCACTACCCTTTGACATTCTTTGTTTGATCAAACTGCTGCCGAGTATGAACTATTGATTGTTGTTTTTAATTTTGTGAAATGCATATGAACTGATGGCATGTGAGCTGATGGCATGTGAGCTGATTATATTTGGATGGTCCAGGAGGCATCTTTGTAGTTGGAATGTTAGAATTTACTAGCAAGTGAAGCTACTGTGAATATCCCTGTCCCATATCAAGGCAATGTTCTCTTATCTTTTATTAAAACAGCAGCTTTTTTGCTAAACTTGTGTGCCTACCTGAAGTGTACTCATAATGCACAAAATAAAAAATATTCCTTTTTTAGACTACCAGCCATGCCAATTTTGCTGGTGACATGCTATTAGTTATAATAAAACAGCAGTTATTCTCTGAATTTTGAGTCTGAATTAACATGCTGACATGCTGTTACTTCATTTATACAGGGAAAATAATTCACACCCACCTGGTGGATTTATGGGCATTTTGAACAGCGAGGCCAATTTTGTTGGTGCTCCATCTCACTATGCCCCTTTCAAGGCTCCAAGATTTTCCTCAATGGATGCAAGTTCAGCCCCAGATATGGATAGAGAGAACCAGCCGGCTGTAGTGGATGTAGATAAGCAGCCTGCTGCAGTTGATAGAGACAATGAAAATGTTAGGACTGAGAAGCGGATTTTGTGGACAGCAAAAGAAGATGAAAGATTAATGAGTGCTTGGATCAAGCATTCGACGGACTCAACCACCGGAGCCGATAGGAAGGGTGAAGCGTATTGAGGTGATGTTATCGATGAATACAACAAGAAAACAGCACCACAGAGGGCAAGGAATGCAAAGCAAGCCAAGGATCGATGGCACAAGATTAATAAGTTGTGTGACCTCTTTGAATGCGCATATTTGAAGGCTCGCAGGGTGTATACAAGTGGCTATTCTGATCAGATGTGGATGGAAGCAGCTGAGGATTTCTATGTGGAAGACAGCAAAAATGATGAAGGAAAACCTGTGTTAGGACCCTTTACTCTTAAGAATGTTTGGAAGATGTGTCGTGAAGAGCCGAAGTGGAAAACCTATAATGAAGGGCTGAAGAACGCTCGTAAAAGGAAGTCATATCACCTCGAAGAAGAAGGAGAGGTAAATGAAGATAGTGCAGATGAAACACCAAAACGTCCAATAGGCCAAAAGGCAGCAAAAAAGGCTGCTCTTGCTGCAAAAGGCAAGTCCAAGGAAGTAAATGAAGATGGAAAATCCAAAAATTCTGCAATTGACGTGGACAAGGTGGACAGACTTGGCAAGATACAGGAATGTGCCAATGCAGACCGTATGAAGATACTAGAATTGCAGAAAAAGTTGTCTTCTGATAAAATTGAGACCATAAAAATTGCCCATCTAACAGCACAAGAGAATAGAGAGTCAAAGAAGCTAGAGATGGAGGGGAAGAAACTAGAGATGGAGGCCAAGAAGATTGAGATGGAGGGGAAAAAACTAGAGAAAGAATCAAAAATGATGGATGCATATAATAGCCTCATTTCACAAGATACCAGTTCAATGACGGATGAAGAAAAGGTTGAGAGGGTTGCTGCCATGAAGTGTTTGAGGAAGATGCTTTTTCCTGAAATTTTCTAATTTGGTATGTGTTCTTTCTGTTTCCTGTTTTTTTCAAAAATTAATTCAACAAGCTGATAGAGTAATTTCTTGCAGATTCATCATGATGCACTGAAGTAGCTGCTGCCCTAATGTAGCTGCTGCCCTGAAATTATGACAGTGAAATGAGAAAAACTTTTTCTGTGAATGTGTAATGTGAACTGACGCATGGTGTGAATGTGCCATGCTTGTAACTGACGCATGGTGTGAATATGCCATGCTTGTAACTGACGCATGGTGTGAATATGCCATGCTTGTAACTGACGTGTGAATGTGGCATGCTTGTGAACTGACGGATTGTGTGAATGTGGAATGCTTGTGAACTGACGCATTGTGTGAATGTGGAATGCTTGTAACTGGAGGAGTGAATGCTCCATACAGTGCCGAGTACTATATATTTTTACGTCTGTTGGCCGCAGATTGCATTGCTCTTTAATCTACTGCTGTTCCACCTCTGCCACGCTCTGATCTTCCACCCAGCCAACTGTATGGAGCCATCGTCATCAGATGAAGCAGGTTATCTTGAAGACGACGACGACTTTGATCCTACAGAAGTGTTCACAGTGGATGATCTTCTAGCAGAGGATGAAATCTTCCAAGAAATTATAAATGAGATTGCAGATGAACTGAAGGCCGAGAACAATGAAGAATCATCAACTGGAAGTCACCGTCGTCGCCAGCTTAGTGGACCAAGAAGGATCATACCAAGGAATCGGCAATCAGGTCATGATGATCTTGTCGCTAATTACTTTTCCGCAAATCCTATATACACCGATGAGATGTTTCGAAGGAGATTTAGGATGAATAGGCCATTGTTCCTACGCATCGTGCACACGCTAAGAGCTTGGTCTCCTTATTTTACCCAAAGAGCCGATGGAATTGGTAAGCTTGGGCATTCACCCCTTCAAAAGTGCACTGTGGCTATTAGGATGCTGGCTTATGGCACCTCTGCTGATCAACTAGATGAGGTTTTGAAGATCGGTGCCAGCACTTCTTTGGAGATTTTGGGAAAATTTGCTGAAGGAGTCATTGCATGTTTTGGTGATGAGTATCTACGTCCTCCAAGACCCGATGAACTGGAAAAAATCTTAGAAGAAAATGAGGCACGTGGTTTTCCAGGGATGTTGGGAAGCATCGATTGTATGCACTGGGCATGGAAGAATTGCCCAAAAGGTTGGGCAGGCATGTTTGCACGTGGTGACAAAGGCGTTCCTACTATGATCCTTGAAGCAGTGGCGTCTCATGATCTTCGTATATGGCATGCCTTTTTTGGTACAGCCGGGTCTCAGAATGATATCAACGTCTTAAACAAATCACCATTGTTCATTGATGCAATAAAAGGCGAAGCTCCTAAGGTACAATATATGGTAAATGGAACACAATATGACATGGGCTATTATCTTGCCGACAAAATATATCCAGAATGGGCGGTGTTCGTGAAAACCGTATCATCTCCTCAGTCGGACAAAGACAAATTATATTCAAAAATGCAAGAAGGGGAGAGGAAAGACGTCGAGTGTGCATTTGGCGTACTGCAATCTCGCTTTGATATTGTTCGACGGCCGTCAAGGTTATGGAAGCAGGGAGACGTTGTCAACATAATGCAAGCTTGTGTTATCCTTCATAATATGATAGTTGAAGATGAGAAGGAATTGGCTAGAGTTTCATTGGATGTGAACGAGAATGCGAGTGCGACGATAGTACTCCCATCTGAAGTGCAAACAAGTGACAACCCTAATCCATGCTTCGCAGAGGTGCTTCGAAGGAATTCGGCTATCAGAGCTCGGCCAACACATAGGCAACTCAAGAAGGACCTAATCGAGCATATATGGCAGCGCTATGGACCTAATCGTGCACGATGATGTAATTATATTTAATATATCATTTATGCTTATGACTTTAAACAAATATTGTAATCGCAATCCTCTTTTATTTATATTTGATGTGGTTTTAATCAAATAGCAACACAATGGTACACAAAGTTGTGCTCATGATTGATCTTGGCTATATGCAAAGCATTAAACAACTTGCAGACAGTGAAACAGACTCTTCATTGTATGATTTGTCTGTATAGCTGTCTATTTGCTAAATTCGAGGTGCTTGCAGACAACCCCTGTCTGTGGACTGTACATGCCCTAATGTTTGTTGCTGGCAAGATCTCATTTATTGCCTAATATCATCTTTTCATGCATATGGCTGCCCTTAAGACACAGTCGTGAATTTTTTTTAACATGCTATGGTTTTACAGGTGTGCTGACTAACAGCCAGTCAGTGATGGAGTACGTTGAACGTTGAAAGCATATTGCCACATCAGCAGTCCAGCGCTGTCAGTGCTAGGTGCTCAGCCGACAGCATTCAGCAGTGCTAGTCCCTGTTTCGAAGCGGTCTGAATGTCAGATGGAACACGGATCTTCATTGCAGAGAGGATCACTATTTTTTCTTTTGAACGAACGGGCAAGAGGATCACTATTTGAACAATGAAATGTGTCACGCAGTCATTGATCACTGTGCCGTGGTTTCAAATAAAAAACACTGTAGCAATGGTATTGTAGCAAATCGATCTGGAGTGTTGGTTTCCGATCGAACGGTTGTGGCAGGGTCCTAATTTACAGGGCCGTTCCTGTTCCTTCTCTGCATGTGGCCCCTCCACTCATTATAGACGATCTGAATCTGAATCGTGTCTGATGATAGTTGTGGTGGATCGCCTGGTCAAATCGCTGTTATTAAGTAGCTGCATCGTAATTGGTCGGCGAAGTGGGCCCCGAGCCACGCCAGCATGCCGGCCGGCCGGCGGCGGGAGAAGCGGCGAGCGGGAAAGCACCAGCGCCAACAGCCCAAGAACAAAGCGGGCTGGTTCCGTTCCAGCCCAAGCAAGCAGGGCAACAACGTGCAGCGCCATCCCTCCCTGCAGGCACACAGCAACCAAATTTCTGGCCCAGCTAACCAGACAGAGCACAAGAGAGAGCCCAAATGGGACCGGACTTGCAAAGCCCAGCCAGAAAGAGTGCCCGGCACGTTTATGAATCTTCAATTTTTCTCCTCGACAGGATCTTTTTTGTTTTTGCGGCCAATCTCACGTTTATGGATCTCAATATGGCAGTATCATTATACTGGTATTTCCACCATCTATTTCTGGTATAATAAGGCGCACTGGCATTATATACAATTTGCACATGGATCACGCGGTAAACGGAATTGGCGACCTATATACCCGTAAAACACCTTGATTTTCCTTTGGGAAAATAAAAGCGAATACCATGATATTCCCAACTCACGCATGCCTGTACTTGAACTGTACAGTTTAAATTGAAAGTTAGTCCATTTTTTAGGAAAAAAAATTGAAAATTAGTCTTGTGCACGTCCCTCCCAATGAAATCGTGTCCAGGCACTCTTTTGAAAGTGGGGGGGAAAAAGCTGGAGCTAGCAGCGCTCTGCTTCCTCCATGTAAATGGGCCATCGTTCATTTGTGTTGGCGGTGTTGTTCTTTATACAGCGATTTGAGATAGTACGATGGAGATAGAGATCCAAGAAACGCTTCCAAGGTAAATATTCATTCACTCTACTGGTTCTTCTGCGTTCGTTTCAAAAAAAAAAAAATCGTTTAAAAAAAGCTAGTTCTTCTACATGTTCAAGGTCTGCTTCAAATTTTACTGGTTGTTACAAGCTTACAACGCTCGTTTCTTTGTTTCCATTCACCCCATGAGATGGTTCCTATTGGCGTCATAAACTTTTCATGTATCGCAGTACAAGTGCAAGAGTGTTTCCTTAGTTTGGACCGTTACTCTATCTCTATCTCTGTATCTATCTCTACTCTCTACGTTTTATATCTCTATATATCTCTAGGATTGTTTGGCAGTTATACGTTGACCCTCCCGTCTCCAACACACACCCACACACACACAAATGCTACCCACAGCCTCCTCTGCGACCCGATGCCCCGAGACTCATTCGGCCTCCGTATAAATGGGGTGTCGTTCCATTTGTGTTGGCGTGGAGTTGCTTCTTTATACAACGATTTGATACACCATGGACATAGAGATTCAAGAACCACTTCCTGAGGTACAAAATCACTCTCTCTACCAGTTCATCTGCGTTCTCTAGTAGTCTGCTACGCTTGCAACATTTCTTTCTTCGGTTCCCTTTTTCACGTGTGAAACTACTTTCTTTTTTCCTCTTGGCGTCACAAACTTATCATGAACACAAAGGCGCATATGTCTTCTCATGATAGCACACTTGCTTTTAACGGTCGAAACGAAGCTACGGATCATCAGTTGCACTTGCATGTGGTCCTTTCATCCCGAGTTGGTTTTTCTTTTGCACTGTGGAGAAGCTTTTCCATTTCTTTTGGCTATATTGTTGTGTTAGTTATCCTCCTCCCCTCGTGTTATTGATCTTGTTTGTATGTGTTGCATTCTCCATAGCTTTTCAGTTGTTGTCTCTTTTATGGTTGTTTTTTTTCCTTTTTCCTTTCTATTAATATAATACGGCAATCCTCTTGCCGATCTTTTCAAAAAAAAATGATAGCACATACAATTTTTTCTGCTCACAAATACCTGCTGGTCTGGGCATGTACGCAGTCATTTTAAAACTTGTGCTACCAATATCTTCCATTCACTCTGGATTTTACTGCAAAGGATCTTCTATCCCTTCCCCAGACTTGTCCGGAAAAGGTGCAAACGGTCTCAACAAGTTCTGAAACTGAAACTGTTATTTTAATTAGCTGGTGTTTGTACAAGTACCATTTGGTCGATTGTCCTTCAAAGAGAGTTTGTTTTTGTGGCCATGATGTCAAAATGAGAAACGATGGAGGCATATTAGAAATTCACTGCTTAGTGACAGCTTTCAGCTTGCTATTCAAGCTCAAGTCATCGCATACTTCTACATGTCCTAAAGAGAATTCGGTTTGTGTTATGACAGAATTCAGTAAGCGAAAGGACCACTGGCATCCAGGGAGCAAAACGCCATTCCGGCAGTTGGAGAGCATGCAGTTACATCTTAGGTAATCACAAGCTATTGGATCTCAGGAAATCTTTGAACGAATTTGGGAACTCTGGATCTCTAATACTTTCTCCCGTGAACATCTTTTTCCTGCTGCCAACTCTCTTACAATTTGCAGTGACTCAATGCTTCGAGGAGCTAGCGTACTACGGAATCCAGTTCAACTTGGTCACGTTTCTCAAGACGGTGCTGCACGAAAGCAATGTTACCGCGGCAAGAAGCTACACAAATTGGCAGGGGACTTGCTATATCGCACCGCTGGCTGGAGCCATCATAGCAGATTCCTATCTGGGCAGATACCTGACAACAGTGGCTTTCTTCACAGTTTACCTACTTGTAAGCATAAAACTTTCACCCTTTAAGAAACTATCAAGCAACTGATTATACTGCTGTTTTGTTTGGGCACTTATAATAATACGTGCTCATTGTTCTAGAAACAACAGCAACTAACTAGTTCATGGGTGTTGTTCTTGTTCAACACCAGGGGATGGCTGCAATGTCTATTTCAGCATCGTTCCTGAAGGGTGGTTCATCTCAGCCCGCTGTGTTCTTCCTTGGCCTCTACATGATGGGCATAGGAGCCGGTGGTATCAAGCCGTGTGTCTCATCTTTCGGCGCTGACCAGTTCGATGACAGCAGCCTAGCCGAGAGGTTGAAGAAGGATTCTTTCTTTAACTGGTTCTTCTTTGCAACCTACATTGGGAGCTTCGTCGCGGGTACCGCAGTTGTGTGGGTGCAAGATCACTACGGTTGGGGAGTTGGCCTCTGGCTCCCAACTCTGTTCATCGCGTTGGCCATTGCAAGCTTCTTGCTGGGCTCCAGTAAGTACAGGGTGCAAAAGCCCCTGGGGAGTCCAATTATAAGGGTGCTTCAGGTTATATTTGCAGCTGTTCGAAAATGTAATGTAGTTTTACCGTATGACGATTCTCTACTCCATGAGCTCCCAGAGAAGACACCAATGGCGGATGTCCATAAATTGCAGCACACGCCTGTTCTCAGGTACCAGTTGTTTGAACTTTGAACTCGATGTGTGAACACTGAAACACTTTTCACATAGGGCCCATCTTTACTGTGACTTGGCAATTTCGCTGTTCAGATTCCTTGACAAGGCTGCAGTGATCTCATCAACTGAAGACCCATCTGACTCTGATCCATGGAGGCTCTGCACCGTGACGCAAGTCGAGGAGCTGAAGGTGATCATCGGCATGCTCCCCATCTGGGCCACCGGAATCGTGTTCTTCGCCGTGCTCGCGCAGTTCTCCTCCACGTTCCTGGAGCAGGGCAGGACGATGAACAAGCATCTCGGCGCGTTCGCCATCCCGCCGGCGTCCCTGGCATCGTTCGACGCCGTCAGCGTCCTCATCTGGGTGCCCGTCTACGATCGGGTCCTCGTCCCGGTGGCCAGGCGGCTCACCGCCAATGCCCGGGGCATCTCGGAGCTGCAGCGCCTCGGCGCCGGGCTGCTCCTGTCCGTCCTGGTGATGGTGACCGCGGCGGTGGTCGAGACGCGACGCCTGGCGAGCGCGCACGGCGAGGGCCGGTCGTCGATGAGTATCCTGTGGCAGGTGCCCCAGTACTTCCTGGTGGGCGCCAGCGTCGTGTTCGCGTGCGTCGGGCAGACGGAGTTCTTCTACAACGAGGCGCCGCCGTCGATGCGCAGCCTGTGCTCGGCGCTGGCGCTGCTCACGGTGGCGCTCGGGAGCTACGTCAGTTCACTCGTGGTGACCATGGTGGAGTGGCTCACGACGAGGGGCGGCGGGCCGGGGTGGATACCCGATGACCTCAACGATGGCCATCTCGACCGCTTCTTCTGGCTCCTCGCGGTGATGAGCGCGCTCAACCTGGCGGTTTTCGTGTGCTGCGCTAGGCGGTACAAGCGCAAGAGTGTTTCATGAATCTTTTATTGTAAAACTGATATTTTGTGACATCGAATAGCTATTGTAAATGAGTGGTTTGCGCTCGGGAAAAAACATAGCATATGTTCTATGAACTAGGTGATTGAAAATTGAAACCTGGCATTTTATCGAAATTGCCGTCGCCGCGCGCTTCGCGAAGGCCGGGTCTGGTGACGCCTCCTCCCGACGGGGTCCTCGACGGAGACTCTGGAAAAGCGGCGCCGCTCAGATTGGGGATGAGGCCCGGCCGCCGGCGAAAGGACGGGCGGCGGGAAGACGAGGAGAACAAGCGACCGGCAGGAGGGGTGACATGTAAAGATATAGGGGGCAAATTGTTAATAATCGGGGTAAAGTAAAAAAAAAAAGGGTTGGATCGCGGCGGCGGAGCTCCGGCGAGCCTTCGGCGCCGCGGACGCGGGGCTGGGGATGCTCCAGAAATCGGAAGCGGCGAGGATAAGTTCCACTGCCTCGGATTTGAAGCCTCGATGAGAGAGCCAGGTGAACCGTTGGGTTGCGTCGGCGATCGATGGCCTCGACGGCGGATGAGGTGGAGAGGTTAGCGGCGGCGGCGTGTGGGGAGGAGTACGGGGCGCTGCCGGGGTACCTGCGGGACAACGAGTACATCCACCGGCACTACCGCTGCGAGTGGCCGCTCCCGCAGTTGCTGCTCTCCGCCTTCCCCATCCACAACGAGACCCTCTCTGGCTCTGCCATCCACGACCACAACAAAACACTGGAATTCGCTTGGAAGGCCTCAACAGAAATTGTGGGGGACGGGGGTAGTTGCGTCAAAACACACGTTTGGACCGAACCGAGCATGATTGCGTGAAGTCCACTGCGGCCCGTCTGATGCAAAGAAAGCAGCCCTGTTTCTTGATCTGCTCCTGCTGATTCTTCCTTGAACCGGGACTCCCAGGCGGAGCCCCTCAGTCTCCATGGTGGAGGCAGCAGAAGGCAGCAGACTGCTGTTGCAAGAAGAGGGCGGAGGGGGAGATCGAGAACGGCTCCTCCTCCTTCCACAGGTGAAGTTCCCATAATCATTTCTATCATCTATGTGGTTCTAATTCCATTGCCAAGTTTATCCCACCCAGTCTGAGATTTGATTCGTGCCTCCCCTGTCCTTGCCAGGCATTTTTCTTTCGTTTCTTTTTTTTTTTTAATTTGTTGAAAGGAAAATGCTGCACGAGGCATCCATCACCCTAGTCAAAAGTCAAAATTTAGATAAGAGTCAATTTCAATAGGGGTTTGTCGAACTCCTAGTATTAGTTCTTAACCTTTTTGTCTATCTTGGGAATATTGGTTTGGTTCCCGACCTTTCCGCTCGCCATATTTCCAGTGTTCTGCAATTTAGTGCCTTTTTTGAGGAAAACAGCAGGAACTCTGCTAATGCATTATGGGAAGATTAATTTTTCTTTCAGAATCTCCGTAGGTGGTTTGAAACTAAGTCCTATATTGTTTTAGCAGGATGCTGATCTCATCACAGGTGATGGATCTGTTGATATAAAAGGGCGTCCTGCCCCAAAGCACACCACAGGCAATTGGAGAGCATGCTTTTCCATTCTAGGTAAACTTTTCTCAGATACACACATTATAAAACTTCAGCACTATAGTTGCTGAGAAGGAAGTTTTTGCCTCAAATCACATAATAATTTAGAGTGCTGGGGGCATTTTCTTGTTCTGTTATCCAAACTATTCCTTTTTTCCAATGTATTATTGCCTTAAAACAATTTCAGTTTTCAACTATCCACCATTGTGATGGCGTGTAAACTGCAAGCTGTGCTTAAGATGATGCTTAAAATGGCTAGAGCTCAAAGTTTGGTCACCTCGTCATAATGGTGCTTACATAGTTCCACAGACCGAAGATACAACATAGGCAACTGCCACGATGTCTAATCAAGCATGACGCAATGGATTATGCACCTTATTTATCCTATGTGGGCATCTGTTCAAACACCTGCATTGTACATGCCCTTATAGAATGTTTGTTTCATGAGATTTTAAGTCCTCTATATTAAGAATTAGCCAGAACATTAGGTACAAATCACTTAAAAATGATCCTGTATACTATCATATGCTACAAATCAAAGTGAAAGTTGTCCGCATATTTATAAGTTCAGCAATGAGATTTGTCGAGTTTTAGCATCTTATCTTCTTGACAGGGACTGATGCTTGTCAAGTTTCAGTATTTTATCTTTTTTGACAGGCAATGAATTTTGTGAGAGACTGGCCTACTATGGAATTGCAAGAAACCTAGTTACTTATCTGAAAGTAAAGCTTCATCTAGGCAATCTTGAAGCTGCAAGAAACGTTACCACTTGGCAAGGGACATGCTATCTCACTCCCCTTATTGGAGCCATCTTAGCAGATTCTTACTGGGGAAAGTACTGGACTATTGCTGTTTTCTCATCAATTTATTTTATTGTAAGTGCAAAGATATCACCACCTAATCAAAGTATGACCCTAGTCTGGTACACATGAACTATTTGCGGTCATGAGCTAAATCAAATGCCGTGAATACGCTATTTTTGTGAATATTTTATATTTGATACCTGCCTTTTGCTGTTCAGCGTTAATACGACCACGTGGGATGTTAGATTGCATCAGCAGTGTTTGTGTTATATTCAGTTTGACTTGAGTATCTCTGTTCAATTTTTCTAATTTTATTTGTCAAAGAAAAATTGTGTACCCCTGCTTTAAGAGCATTTTAATCAACTATATGACCATTTTCTTTTTATTGAAGGGCCTAGCTATTTTAACGCTATCAGCATCAGTTCCAGCACTGCAGCCACCTACATGTCTAGGAACTGTTTGCCCCCAAGCAAGCTTACTTCAGTATGGCGTATTTTTCATTGGCCTCTATATGATAGCCCTAGGGACCGGAGGCATCAAACCTTGTGTCTCCTCCTTTGGAGCTGATCAATTTGATGACAGTGACCCAGTAGAGAGAGCAAAGAAGACTTCCTTCTTCAATTGGTTCTACTTCTGTATAAGTATGGGATCATTCATCTCAGGCACTATCATAGTGTGGATACAAGATAACTCTGGTTGGGGGATAGGATTTGCCATTCCTACTATATCTATGGCACTAGCTATTGGATGCTTCTTTGCAGCCTCAAATATTTATCGATACCAGAAACCGGGTGGGAGCCCACTCACAAGAGTGTGTCAGGTGGTTGTAGCAGCATTCCATAAGCATCATGCCGAATTGCCAAATGATATGTCTCTTCTATACGAAGTTGATGGCCAAACTTCAGCCATTGAGGGAAGCCGGAAGCTGGAGCACACAAATGAACTCAAGTAATTCTCATTTTCTAATTGCATCACTGCCTTACTTTTAGGGTTATGTGCCAGTGTATTGATAGAATTTTGGAAAATTACTAGACTGATTATATCTAATAAAACATAGAACATCAAAACAAACTTTTTTTTTCTGTTTCAATCTGTGTGTACTGGAAAGTAAGCACATAAATGGAACAAAGCAGAATATGGATTTATGGATAGCGCCAGACAACCTGATGCTCCAGTTATAAAAGAAAGAAAGAAAATGCTTTTACGTGTTGATTGTAGTTGTACTGTCTAAACTTTGGCCATCGATACGAGTATAGTTGACTCAAAATGTAGTTTGTACTATTTATAAATTTTCTATATTTGATAAATACATAATATAGCAGAAATTAGTTGTCAATATCTAAAATAACATTTGTTTGAGACTGGGTGGGGTAGCATTTTAGCAGTTCGCGTATTGGGCCCAATACAATAAGAGCATATTGGATGCCATTGAGATGTTAATAGTAATAATTGATCTGAGATTCTGTGGATGAAAATAAATTTATTGCAATACCTGTTACTGAGTCTTTTGCTGATGTTTAACTTGTAAGTCCATTGAAGTTAGGTATGCAACATACATAGAGGTTCAGGATAGGGCCAGAGACATGTGTTCCTCTTAATTATATTTGTTCTAAGAATGTTACTCTCTCCGTTTATAAATTAAATGGCGTTTAGGTCAAGGTAATTAGTTAACCATTAGCTAGTCCTAACGTCATTTATTTAAGAACGGAGGGAGTGTCTGTAAGTAGCTTGATTTGTGGACTTCTATTTTGTGGTGTTACTATGATGATATTTTTATATATCTCCCTTTTTTCTAGGTTCCTTGATCGAGCTGCCATTATCTCATCTGCTGATGTGAAGAGCGAATCTTCTACAGACCCATGGAAGCTTTGCACCGTTACCCAGGTGGAAGAACTGAAGATCCTTGTAAGAATGTTTCCCATCTGGGCCACCACTATCATATTCAGTGCTGTGTATGCCCAAAACTCTTCCCTGTTTGTAGAGCAGGGCATGGTTCTTGACAAGCGGGTTGGACCTTTCAACATTCCACCTGCATCCCTCTCAACTTTCGATGTTATCAGTGTCATCATCTGGATTCCACTTTATGACCGCATTCTTGTGCCAATAGCTAGAAAGTTCACGGGAAAGGAAAAGGGTTTTTCTGAGCTACAGCGGATTGGAATTGGATTGGTCCTATCCATTCTCGCGATGGTATCTGCAGCTCTTGTTGAGTTGAAGCGTTTAGAGGTTGCTAGGTCTGAAGGTCTTATTCATGAGAAGGTTGATGTTCCGATGAGCATTCTTTGGCAAATACCACAGTATTTCTTGGTTGGTGCTGCTGAGGTATTCACTGCTATAGGCCAAGTTGACTTCTTCTACGATCAGGGTCCAGATGCCATGAGGAGTTTATGTAGTGCATTCGCGCTTGTTACAGTTTCAGTGGGGGACTATGTAAGCTCAATCATACTGACGCTGGTTTCATACATTACAACTCAAGGAGGAGATCCTGGATGGATACCTGATAACCTGAACGAAGGCCATCTCGACCGGTTCTTTTGGTTGATTGCAGGGATAAGCTTTGTTAATTTTGTGCTTTTTGTTGGTTGTGCTTCAAGATACAGATATAAGAAAGCCCAGTAACTATATTACAATGTATAGTCAGTTACTGTAATTTAGTTTCACATTCATCAAATGCAATGGATTGTGCAGATAATCAGCATCTTCATCTAGGTTCCCATTTATGGCCGCATTCTCATCCCAATAGCTAGAAAAATCAATGGAAAGGAAAATGGGTTTTCTGAGCTACAGCGGATGGGAACTGGATTAGTCCTGTCCATTCTTGCACTGGTATCTGCAGCTCTTGTTGAATTGAAGTGTTTAGATATTGCCAGATCTGAAGGTCTTATACATGAGAAGGCTTCCAATGAGCATTCTTTGGCAAATAGCACAGTATTTCTTGGTCGGTGCATCTGAGGTGTTTACTTCTATAGGCCAAGTCGAGTTCTTCTACGATCAGGTCCCAGATGCTATGAGGAGTTTATTTAGCGCATTTGCACCTGTAACAGTCTCACTGGGAAGCTATGTAAGCTCGATCCCTGACAACCTGAATGAAGGCCATCTCGACCGGTTCTTTTGGTTGATTGCAGGGATAAACTTTGTGAATTTGATGGTTTACATTGGTTGTGATGTGAGATACAGATATAAGAAAGCCTCATAATCGTATTTACATAAAGTTCTTAGAGTAATGTGACTTTGGTTACCACATACTCATCAAACGTAATGCTATTTGTAAGTTGTTAGGTTTGCCTTTGACCGTGACTCACAAAAACAATAAACCATTATAACCACTACCTCTTCATATTTGCAGCATGTTTAAAACTTTTAACGTGTATATGCCTCATACTTACATGACTAATCCAAACGTTTACAGCGAAATTGATACTCTTAAGTGTTTTAAGGTTTGAGTGGGTAGTAACGGATCATGACCCTCGTGCCTCCTTCACAATCCAACTTAGTCCTTAAAATTAAGGGTTGCGGAGGTGGTAACGGATCATGGCCTCGTATCTCCTTCACAATCCAACTCAACCCTAAATATATCTAGCTTAAAATCATAGAGTATTTCAGCCTAATCCTTGTTGAGGCTGATCCTTAAAATTGCTAGGTTAAATTAGAGGGTCTTGTACCACCCCTAGTTGCGCCACCTAGCAAACGTTCACTTGATAGCTATAATGAACACTTAAAGGGAAAGAGAAGAAAATACACTAAACACTGATCTGTTGGTGCAAGTTTTTGTTGCAAACAAAATGAAACATTATTTTGACAAGTGCGAAACCAATTTGTAAGTGGCAACAGTCGCTCTCGCACAGTGGGCCCAGCCACACAGGGGTGCCCATGACATGATCCTGACTAAATTGTTCCTTGGTCACACTGCAAATGCTCTAGGAATTGCAGGGCTACTTATCTCAATATCTTGTTCTCAAGGAAAAAAACGTTGGAGTCATCGTGACGCGAAGTCCACTGCGCCCCCCAGACTGATGCCAACAAACCCACCTGCTCGGTGCTGCTGATTCCCTGACCGGACTCCCAGGCCCCAGCGGAGCCCCTCCGTCTCCATGGCCATGGACGAGGCAGCCGAGGGGAGCAGGCTGCTGTTGCAAGAAGAGGGTGGAGGTGGAGATCAAGAGCCGCTCCTCCTTCCACAGGTGAGGTCCCCGTTTCCTTTCTTCCTTCTTTTGTGTGTGTGGTTCAAATTCTATTGCGCTGCTTGCCGGTTTATCCTAGCTAGTCTGCGGGATTGCTCCTGACCTTGCCAGTCACTTCCCTTCTATTTTCGTTGAAAGCAAATACCTGCATAAGGAATCAATCATCCGAGTCAAAAGTCAAAACTCAAATAGAGTCTACAAGAGAAGGCAGTTCAAAAAGAGTCTGCATAAGGAACCTTTAGCTTTTGTGTACGAATTTATGATTCCATCATGTTTATTATAGCAGTCCTGAAGTTGTATACATGCCAGCTCCTAAATTCTGAGTTCAGGCAAGTGATGTAGAAACTTTGACTCCACACAAATAAATGTGAAGTCCTACTTTTAATTCTTGACACCTTTGTCCATGTTGGGAAGATTGATGTGGGGGCAGGTTTGCCTGCCTTTCCATTCCTCATCTGTCCAGTCTTAGTAATGCAATCCAGTGCCTTCTCTTTAGGAAAACAGAAGAACTCAGATAATTCATTAAGGGAAGATCAATGTATTTTCAGGATCTCCATAGGTGGTTTGAAACTACTAAGTGCTATTATTTTTTAGCAGGATGCTGGTCTTATCACAGGTGATGGATCTGTTGATATCGGAGGGCGTCCTGCACCAAAGCACACAACAGGCAACTGGAGAGCATGCTTTTCTATTCTAGGTACTCTCTTCACAAAAGCATGCGCCATAAAGATTCAGCAATATAGTTGCTGAGAACGCAGTTTTTGCCTCAAAACAGATAGCAATTTAAACTATTCATTTTTGCAATGGCATGTACAATGAAAGCAGTGCTTAAGAAGGTGTTTGACATGCCATGTCGAGCATCAATTTAGGAGCTCAAAGTTTGAACACTTCTTCGTTATGGTGCTTAGATAGTTCCGTGAACCGAAGATACTACATAGGCACCTGACAACCAGCGATGTTTAATCAAGCATGATGCTAGAGTAATTTTCCCTATGTGGGGAAACAAAAGAAAACCAGTTTTTTTTTTGTGTGTAAGCATCTCCAAAAACACCTGCATTGTACATATCCTTAGAGAATGTCTGTTTCATGAGATTTTGAACTCTCAGCATATATAAGGAATTAGACAGAAGCCCAGAACATTTGGAGGCATAATGTACAGAGCATTTTAAAAATAAACATAAATACTACAGAAAATATGGCGCAGATCAAATTGAAACTTGTAGACATACTTTTAAAGTTCGGCGATGAAGTTTATCAAGTTTAAGCATTTCTTGTCTTTTTGACAGGGAATGAGTTTTGCGAGAGACTGGCTTACTATGGAATTGCAAAAAACCTGATCACTTATCTGAAAGTAAAGCGTCATCTAGGAAATCTCGAAGCTGCAAGTACTGTTACCACTTGGCAAGGGACATGCTATCTCACTCCCCTCATTGGAGCCATCTTAGCAGATTCTCATTGGGGAAAGTACTGGACTATTGCTGTTTTCTCATCAGTTTATTTTATTGTAAGTACAAAAATATTGCCAATCAAGCTATAACCCTACTTTGGCACATTAAGCACCATATGCTGAGCGCAGAAAAAAGAAAATAAAATCACATGGTGCATATATGCTACTTAGTGATGAACAGTTTTATATTTGAACCCTTGATTTTTACAGTTCGACTTTATTATGAACATGTCGGATTTCGGATTGCAGTTTAGCAGTGTATTCAAATTAATTTGAGCATCTCGATATTCACAATGTTCTGTGATTTTATTTTGTGGTAGAAAAAATGTGTACGATCTATAACCAATTTATTTTTTAAAATGAAGGGACTGGCTACTTTAACACTATCAGCATCTGTTCCAGCACTGCAGCCACCTACATGTTTGGGAACTGCTTGTCCAGAAGCAGGCTTCCTTCAGTATGGCGTTTTTTTCATTGGCCTCTATATGATAGCCCTAGGGACCGGAGGGATCAAACCTTGTGTCTCATCCTTCGGAGCTGATCAATTTGATGACACTGACCCAGCAGAGCGAACAAAGAAGGGTTCCTTCTTCAATTGGTTCTACTTCTGTATAAATATGGGTGCATTCATCTCAGGCACTATCATAGTGTGGATACAAGATAATTCTGGTTGGGGAATAGGATTTGCCATTCCTACTATATCCATGGCACTAGCTATTGCATCTTTCTTTGCAGCCTCAAATATGTACAGATTTCAGAAACCTGGTGGGAGCCCACTCACAAGAGTGTGTCAGGTGGTTGTAGCAGCATTCCGTAAGCAGCATGCCGAACTGCCAAATGATATGTCTCTTCTATATGAAGTTGATAGCCAAACTTCAGCCATTGAGGGAAGCCGGAAGCTGGAGCACACAAATGAACTTAAGTAATTCTCATTTTTTCAATGAATCACTGTCTTACTTTTAGTGTTAGGTGCTCATACAATCTTGAAAAATCACAACATTGATTATACACAATTAAACATTGAAACTCAACATAAACTTTTTACTGTTTTTTTCGAATTTTAACAGTTTCAGTTTGAGTGTACTGGGAAGGACATAAATTTAAAAAAAAAGAATATAGAATTATGGATAGGGCCGGAGAGCCTGATGCTTTCTCTATTTACCAAAAAAACAAGAAATGTTGTGCTGATTGTAGTTGAACTGTCTAAATTTCAGCAACCAGTATCTTTTGAAGAGTGTATATTTAGAAATAATATGACCACATTTTTCAAAAACTAAAAAAAAGTAATATTAATAGTTTGCTATATGTTATAATACAAATTACAACAGAAATTAATGGTTGAAGTTGATTTAGGCAAAACTGTGTTGATGCCCAAAACAATCTTATTTGAGACCAAGTGGAGCAGTTCATAGTACCTCATGTGAGGCATCAAATACAACATGAGCATAATTGATGCCAATGAATCCGTAGTAGTGATATCTGAGATTCTGTGGATGAAAAAACTATTGCGGCACCTAGTACTGAGTCTTTTGCAGATGCTTAGCTTGTCAATTCATTGAGTGTAAGTATGTACTATGTAGCATAACTAGAGGTTCAGGATAGGGCTAGCCCACATGTGTTAATCTTAAAAAACTGTACGTTTTTCAAGTGTGTTTTGTCTGTAAGTATCCTGATTTACAGACTTCTATTTTTCACTGTTGTTGTGTGACTATAATAACATGTTACCTATCTCCCATTGGATAGGTTCCTCGATAGAGCTGCCATTGTCATAGCTGCTGATGTGAAGAGCGCTTGTACAGATCCATGGAAGCTTTGCACAGTCACCCAGGTGGAAGAACTGAAGATTCTAATCAGAATGTTTCCTATTTGGGCAACTACTATCATGTTCTTTGCTGTGTACGCCCAAAACTCGTCCCTGTTTGTGGAGCAGGGCATGGTTCTTGACAAGCGGGTTGGATCTTTCAACATTCCTCCTGCATCCCTCTCAACTTTTGATGTAATCAGTGTTATCATATGGGTTCCTCTTTATGATCGCATTCTCGTGCCAATAGCTAGAAAGTTCACTGGAAGGGAGAAGGGTTTTTCTGAGCTACAGCGCATGGGAATTGGGTTGGTCCTGTCCACTCTTGCGATGGTAGCTGCAGCTCTTGTTGAGTTGAAGCGTTTAGAGATTGCCAGGTCTGAAGGTCTTATTCATGAAAAGGATGATGTTCCGATGAGCATCCTTTGGCAAATACCACAGTATTTCTTGGTCGGTGCCGCTGAGGTGTTCACTGTTATAGGTCAGCTTGAGTTCTTCTACGATCAGGGTCCAGATGCCATGAGGAGTTTATGTAGTGCATTTGCGCTTGTCACAGGTTCAGTGGGAAGCTATGTAAGCTCAATCATACTGACACTGGTTTCATACATTACAACTCAAGGAGGAGGTCCTGGGTGGATACCTGATAACCTGAATGAAGGCCATCTCGACCAGTTCTTTTGGTTGATTGCAGGGATAAGCTTTGCGAATTTGATGGTTTTCCTAGGTTGTGCTTCAAGATACAGATATAAGAAAGTCCAGTAATTGTATTTAATGTATACTCATTCATGTAATGTGATTTCAGACACCATATTCATCAAAAGCAATTAATTGTACAGAATGGAATGTGTAACATGTGATGCTTTCAGCTGTCTTTCTGTGCAATTTTTCATGTTTTGAGTTTTTTTAAGCTGTAGACTGTAGTTGCCTTAATTGCATTCAAAGTGAAACACAATAACAACATACAGGTCATGCTAAACCATTAGCTATGGAGACTTTCACAACTAATCATCATAAATTATTGTTCTCATTTCCAGGACTTGTTACTAACAAATAACAGATAAAATAATGCATAAACAAAAGTCAATATTCTAGCATAAACGTGCAAGGTTTAGTAAGAAAGATATTTCAATTCGTCACTTTGTGAATTCCTCACCTTTCTTTCTGCTTTGCCAAGAGGAACTCTAATGTATGCTCATGCTTATCTGCAAGAAAAGAGCAAGTGTAATGAACATTTAGTAAACAACTCTACATCACACATTACAGCCAAAAATGTTAAAATATCATGATGTTCCAGTTTACCTAGCGGTTCGCAAAGAAGCAGAATTTCTCATATAACATGTCCACACCTGCCAGTTGTTGACAACAGAAGATGCCATGCATGGCCACAGCCAGATTTATTGATAGTTGTTCAGAATCTCAAAAAGTCAACCATACATACATGCAGCACAGATCACCAATAATCTCTGCATGAACAACTCCCATTCTTGAAGTGGTGGAATCTGTTAGAGTCCCTGACAATGATCTCTCTCTGCACGATCCGTGATATGAACTTAATAGTGGTATGACAGTCTCCACAAATGCGCAAATTCTTGAAAACCTTGATAGGAGCATCCCCGGGAGTGGCAATGATCCCAAAAGCAACAGCAAGCCGCTCACTGTGGTAACCAATGTCCTGCTCCTTCTGCTCGTCTTCTACATCATGAAGAACAAAGCCGGTGTCTGCCACATACCCTTCTTCCCTCATCTTCACATACAGCTTCTTCAGAAATGCATATATTTCTTCAGCTTGAGGATGCGACTTATCCCCAACAAGAAATACATGCACTCTTTTCCCAGCTTCGATCCAACTTGAGGCTGGCATTTTAGTTATGCCCTTTGACTCCATGATCCGTCTCACATTCTCAACTTCATCAAACAGACCAACTGACGCATAAATATTGGCTAGAGTAACATAGGTTGCTGGATTTTCAGGTTCTATTTCAAACAATGCTTCAGCTGCCCATCTTGCGAGGCGGACATTTTTGTGAATTCGGCAACCACCAAGTAAGGACGCCCACAGGAACTTGTTGGGCTTCACGGACATTTTGTTGATCATCTCTTCTGCTAGCTCAAACTGGCCTGATCGGCTGAGGAGATCGACCACGCAAGCATAATGATCAGCAGTGTGCTCAATGCCATATTCATTCTTTATCGAATGGAAGACCTCCAGACCTTTATTGACCAGGCCGGCATGAGCACATGCAGATAGAACACCAACAAACGTGACATGATCAGGCATGAATCCAGACCTCAAGAACAAGTCAAAGTAATGCAACGCCTCCTCTGGCTGCCCATTCTGGGCATAGCCAGATATCACGGCGGTCCGCGACACCAAGTCTGGCTTTGGCATCGCCTCAAAGATGCGCATTGCAGCCCCCATGTCCCCACATTTGGAGTACATGTTCATAAGCGCGCTCTCTGCAAAGCATGAGTCCCCTGCCCTGCTCTTTGCCATTCGACCATGCACCTGCCTCCCGAGTTTCTCGGAGGTGAATTCTGCACAGGCACGCAGAACCCCCGCGTACGTGAACTCATTAGGTCGAATGCCGCTCCGCAGCATGTGGACGAAGAGCCTGAAGCCTTCACCGCCACGCCCGGCATCGAAGTACCTCTCCACCATGGCCGTCCAAGAAACGACGTCCCGGACAGGCATCCGGTCGAACACGCTCCTCGCGTCGTCCACACGCCCGCACTTGGCGTACATGTCTGCGAGCGCGCTCCAGACGACGGCATCCGCGTCGATCCCTCTCCTGACCACGTGGCAGTGCAGCTCCCTCCCCGCGCGCGCGCACCGGGCGGCAGTGGCCGCGGTGAGCGCGCTGGACGCGGTGAATTCGTTGTCCGCGCCGGCGCTCCCGGGCTCACGCAGCATCCGACGGTAGAGCGCAAGCGCGGCGCGGGGCTGGCCGTGGCGCGCGTGGGCGGAGACGATGGCGGACCAGGAGAAATGATCCCTCCGGGGCATTCGGTCGAACAGCGCGCGCGCGGAGGCGAGGCCGCGCGGGGAGCGGGCGAGCGCAGTGACGAGGGTGTTGTAGGAGCACACGTCGGGGCTGGGGAGAGAGGAGAGGAGGGCCAGCGCGTCCGGGAGCGTGGCCGGGTGGGAGGAGAGCAGGTGCAGGATGCGGTTGGAGAGGAGCGTGGAGGGCGGCCGGAGCGAAGCGGCGGCCGCGGCGAGAGCGCGCGCGGCGGAGGCGTGGAAGGCGTCGGCGCGGAGGAGCGGGAGGAGGCGGTCGATGGTGTCGTGGAGCTGCGACGCCGTGGTCGCCGACACTGAGAAGGAGGGGCGCTTCATGCGGAGAGAGGCGGCGCGCGACGGCATGCATGGCCGCCGCGGTGATAGGCGGGAAGAAGCGGCGTTTGGACGCGGCAACGTATGGACTCAAACCGAATTACCAATTCCGCTTTACAGTTTAACACGGATAACTGTTGGAGCTAAACCATTGCTTCTTAAATCTTACTCCCTCCGTGGCTCCGTTCCAAATTATAAGCTTTGAAGAGTCAGCCAAATTATAAGCTTTGAAGAGTCGAACAATTTTATATTTGATCGCAAAGGTTTATGGCACCGAATAGATATACTATGAAAATATATTTAATGAAAAAACTAACGGTACTTATTTGGTATCATGAATGTTATTAGTATCATGAAGTACTCTATTATATAAATTTGATCAAACTTGAGATGTTTTGACTTTTCAATAGAGTTGGAATATCTTGTAATTTGGATCGGAGGAGGAAGTAATTATGTACTGTAATCTCTGACTCTGACAGTCTCTAGATCATTCTCTTATCTCTATATGTGATTCTGACATTGGACAAGAGAGATGAGCTTCTTTGCATAGTTGCATCATACCTTACAGCAGGAACATGATTTCAAGGCCTAAAATTCGACTGAACACATTTGTGTATTGCATGTAACTCAAGTTTGAAAGTTATGTCCATGAAAAAATCAAATCCAATGTTTTTCCACTGACTGAAAGGGGGCGAAAAATGCATTCTACATCATGTACAGGTACAGCACGGGTGACGTTTTCTGACCAACTGCTTGCATTGAGCTCACACACTGAAGAAAGAGTGCACTCAATCGCTGCAGGCGATGACCTATTGACAGATCCAGGGAAGAACGTGTGCAGGCACCAGGCAGGCGTGGTGCCTACCTTCCGTTATCCTCAGCAGCAGATTCATATAGATGGATCTTTCAGCTCTGCAGTGGCGAAGTCATCAATTCGTGGATATGCCACCTTTTCGTCCAGTTGATTTTGAGTCCAAAGCAACATCTTTAACAGGCTTGGAAGCTTCGGATCTGCCATTTGTGGGAGAAGGAATATACAAAGGAGCTTCAGTAAAGCCACATATTGTGACAAGGGAAAGCAAGGTAGCAGTTTGTGGATTCTAAACAAAGAAGACAAATATATAATTACATCACAGTATTGAATGATAGTCAACAATAAATTATAAACTGAATAACTAAGGTCCAATAAACTAAATTTCAATGTTTGAGCGCTGAAGGTCTTAAATACAAATGCTGAATATTTAAAATATTCCAGTATGTCAATTGAATTAACTCTACATCAGTACATCGCAAAAACAAAAAAAATGCACCTATGAGATAGTTAGTTTGATTGTCTAACCATGTTTGTCAGTCTAGCTGACTGCTTAAGTTCCACTTATATTACCAAATGCACAGGGATCCAGGTCAATGTTACAGCTACAGACGTGATGATATATTCCAGGTTGGCACCCATTGAAATTAGCTAGTGGTAAAAATTTTCATTTCCTTTCTACAGATGTGATAATATATTCCAGTTTGGTATTAATCTAATTTTTATACCCTTGAGATAACCTTGTTAACTTAATAATTCATTAATTTGACAAAAAATCAATGTCAAATGTTGTGAGGGGTTGTAAAATGAGAATAAATATGTCCATGTTTCCTCCTTTCTTCTTGGTTATTATGATGTACTGGCATTAATCTCACATTGTTTTATTCAATTACAGCTTTGAATTATTTAAATAGCAAACTACTCGATGCATATACAGAACACATGAAAAGATTAACGTAAAATTCTGTTAAATTATTAAATCTCCCAAGTAAATAGTAGATATCAGTCATATCCTAGAGATTCCTCAATATCCTTTGTACACGTAACTTACTAACCTTTCTCGTGACTTTGGCTTGTAAGAATAGCAGCATTAACTTCACTTGCAGTTTTCAAACGTTGAGAAACATCCAACAGTTCCCCATAAGGGCAATTTTTTACATCTTCAAAAACCAGTAGTGCTACGGTTTTCTCTATTTCCTCAAGAAATGTTTGCTGCAAAATCAGGGGGGAAAGCCAAAGTCAGTCATTTCTTCAAAGCAGTTCAGTTGTATGCAGAATAATTTAGATTTGAATCCTGAAACCTAAATTGACTGATAATAACAGTTATAGAAAAAATACATTTTCTTCACCCCTTGGTGCGAGTTCTTCCTGAGCAAACTCCAAAGCCTCACTTATTTTTCCCGCGCGAATCAATTCTATTAGTTTCTGTTGCTGAAGATGAAAGTATAGCTGGGGATTTGTGTCCAGAATCTGCATATAATCATCCAAGTCAGTATAAGGAGCCATGAGTTAATGAATGTTTTCTTCACAGAGCTCTCATCAGAACACATAACGAAAAAATATATGCATGCTTCTGATAATGGAAAAAAAATGAAATATTAGATAGGATCTTTATGACCTTGAGGGTAGACCCTCTCTATTTTTTTAAAAAAAATAATAAGAATATTTTTAAAAAAAAATCACAGTTCTCACAATGAGTGGCTAGCAATCTACTTGATTGCTTCTGGTATAATCAATGAAACAACTTTGATCAGCCATATGTGCACTCTGACTGATTTTTTCCCAGCCATCTATGTTATCCGAGCTGTATGCACAAACAAGCAGAATCCTCCTACAGACAGCTATTCTCACAACTTTGTTAGCTATTTTCAAGAAGGGCAATAGGAGGGTGGAAATATCCTTCTGAAACATAAGATTTAATATCTTAACTCTTGTTCTATGCTACACGATGTTTGTGAAAAAAGGATGTCACATTGGGATCCTCACCTCATCACTCATTAGTACTGGGTAAACATTCTCAACTCCGAGTTTTACCAATAATCAATGATGCATGATATATTCTGCTATTTTTTCATGTTCAAAGTACTCAGCCCTAACTCCTAAATTGGTGCAAGCTATGATGCTGCTTATTTTCATTTGTTCCTATCAATTGCAAAGATGTTCAATAATGCAGCCTGCTCAGCAGGAAGCCCAGCTCTTATTTGAACAGCAAGTACGCCAAACGTGGATAACTGATATAAAGAGCAGAATAGCTGGCATGAACTGATGACCAAATCGGAAGCATATCATTTGATACCAAAGGAAGCTGTTACTGCCTACTATCCAAAGTCCGAACACATGAAACATCTACATTAACACACAACAAGACACCAAATAAGATTTTATTCCTGTATTCCAACCAAACTAGTTGCTGCTCTTAATTGCTGGCAAATATGGAGAGACCACAAACAGAGCATCCAAATTCCCCACATTGCAAAACTGAGTGCTTCTCTAGTTGACTGTATTTATGTTAGACGCCAAGGATGGATGGAAACTAAATATATACAACCCAACCACCACAGGCTACTTCAAGGTCTTCAACAGCACAGCAAAATACCCAAATATGCATCTCGGTGGCTATTCCAAATTTCCAGACAGGTTCAACATAAGCTGGAAGTAAAGTAATATTGATAGGAACAGAGTCAGAATCAACCGTGGGGTTAAGATCGTTGATTTTCTCGATGGCCTCCTGAACATTGCCCGATTGTACTGCTTTCTTAACCTCCATCCGATCCGTGATGGTCGCCAGGTCAATCTCCGCTGCAAAAATAAAATCAGAAATCCACACCAATTCTCCTACGGAACTTCAACAGCGGAGAGAAGGGAGGGAGGAACGAGCAGTACGCTGGGTGCCGGACTCGATGCGGAACTTGTCGGCGGCGTCAACGAATCCCTCGGTGACGAGGAAGTTCATGACGAGGCGGTTCATGTCCTCCTTGCGGATCTTGACGTCGCGGAGCTTCCGCTCCCACTCGTCGCGGGTCACCACCTTCTTCGAGGACGCCATGGAGGCCGGGGAGTCGATGGAGTCCAGGTCGCGTAGGACGATGCGGGAGAGGAACATGAGATGGGGGGGCCAAGGGCAGAGGTGGGGGTCGGACCGCTGGGCCGATCACGCAGTCGACATACAGGAGGGGCAAGGCAGGGCGGGGCGAGGGAGGGAGGGGCTAGGGTTTCGCCGCGAGGGAGGGGACGGCCGGAGCCCGGAGGATGGATTGGACTGGGACTGGGAGAGCAGCAGGGGATGCGTCGATGTCGGGGCAGAGTCCGGAGGGGGGGAGAGTTGGCTGTTACTTGCAACAGTATCCAATTGCCTAAACTGGCAAATCAGGGGATTTCGTTGGGTTCTACGGTTTTAGCCCCCTTTAGCACGGCTCATCAGCTCGAGATATTTTTGATTCGGCTAACTCCAAAACAGCTCACAAGCGAAAGCCGGGCAGCAGCCCTAGAAATCCTGCTCTCTGTGTTTGTCCACTGGGGAGAAGCCAAAAATAATGGCTCGTACCGACTTCTCCTCATCTTAACAGCTCATTTTCCATCTTTGTCCCCATAGGAGGAGCAGTGGACGGTGCCGATACGAGGCGGACGATGATAGCACGAAGTCCGGCTTGAGGGTAGGCACAGCCAGTGCGGCACGCTCGCGTGGAGCCGCAGCTGCCACACATGGTGACGACGCGGCAACGGTCATGGGCCTAGGCGCGATCAGGGCAGCCGGCAGCACGCAGGCACAGCCGCAACCGCGTGGGGCCGCAGTCGGAGTAGTCGGCAGCGCGCCGGCACGGCCAAGCGGCGCGCTTGCGTGGGGCCACGGCGTGGGGGCATAGCCGCCGCCCAGGTTTGGCCTAGCGGGCGCTAGGATGGGGAGAGGGAGAGGCCGATCAGATAAGGAAGAAAGGAGGGGAAAAGAAAAGAAGAGGAGAAGGAAAGAGAAATAAGGAAGGAAAGAAAAAGAAAGGGGAAATGAAGAGAAAAAGAAAAGGAAAAGAGGAAGGAGAAGAAAGAAAGATAAGGGTACTATGGACATTTCACATCTTCTTTCCAGTCTAAAAGTAGGAGAAGCTATTTTACCAAACGTTTTTCGAACAACACGAGCTAGAGTTAGAAAAAGCCGCTTGACCAAAGAAATCAGAGCCAAAGCTATTTTCGCATGAGCAAAAGCTGTGCCAAACGAACCTTAAATGCAAAGTATTTCTAAGTATATATTGAATAAAGAACGAGTTCTTTTAAAAACACTTCCGACCTAAAGATATACCCTACTCTCACAGAGAGTCCCACATGTCAGGCGTGATCCCACCAAAACCGCCGAAGTGACGACGAAAAGGGGAGGGGAGGAACTTTTTCATCGCTAGAAAATACTTTTCACGATTCAGGCGATTTTTTCTCACCCACGCGCAGCCCTACCCGCCCGCCATACCCACCCCCGACCCGCCCCCGTCAATCACGCCACCCATCTCCTCTCTCTCGGCCTCTCCTTTCCTAAGGGCCTGTTTAGCTCTAGGGTGCTAAACTTTAGCACCCGTCACATCGGATGTTTGGATACTAATTAGGAGTATTAAACATAGACTAATTAAAAAATTAATTGCACAGGTGGAGTCTAATTCGCGAGACAAATCTATTAAGCCTAATTAGTTCATGATTTGACAAAGTGGTGCTACAGTAACCATTTGCTAATGATGAATTAATTAGGCTTAATAGATTCGTCTCGCGAATTAGACTCCATCTGTGCAATTAGTTTTATAATTAGATCATGTTTAGTCCTTCTAATTAGCATCCGAACATCCGATGTGATACTGCTAAAGTTTAGCATATGTTATCAAACACCCCCTACTCGCAGGCTCGCACAATCGCTCGCCCACCACGCCGCCTTCATTCACAGCTCCCCGATCCCATCGGCCCAATCCGCGTCGGCCCCCGCTCGGAGGAGGCGCAGCTCTCCGAGGAACGCTGCATCAACGAGCTCGACCTGCCTCTGCGTGCTGCACGAGATCGCGGCTCCGGCGTGATGACTCTCCAGTCCTGGGTCGAGATCGAGGCGGTCGGCACCACCACGACGCGCTCGAACTGCGGGGGCGACCCCAATCCCGTTCTCAATCCCCTACCCATCCCAATCGGCGGCAGCATGGAGTGATGGAGAAGGTGGACGCGGCCGGCTTCAACAACCTCCATGGGCGGTTCTCCGTTGCCGCCGCCACCCCGGTCTCGTGTGCTGGCCCATGGGAACAGGGAGGAGGTTAGGAGGAGGTGGCACGGTGGCGGCAGACCGATCCGGCAGTCAGGGGAGCTCGAGGGCGGCAACCCGCCATGCCCGCTCGGCCACCGGGCTTGGTCGTGTCACCGGATACATCCGGTGGTTATTTCTCACGGAGAGGTAATTCTTTGAATACATCTGATAGTTATTTGATAAATTGAAAATTTCTTCTTTACCAGAGTTCCAATTATCCTTTGCATATGTCCGTGATGGGTTAAAGCAGTCCCAGCTCCGGCAAAATCCAGACTGATCTGAGCGCAATACAAGGTGGTGTATTTGGGATTACCACCAGTTTCCCCAATTCGTTGCAAACTCAAGTCGATTTTGAGTCACCACTGGGATTCTACTGATACGAACAATGATGAGAGCTGTGCTTCTGTCAGTTGTGCCATTCCCCATTCAGGCGAGCAGGAACAGGCTCCTGAGGTGAGCAGCCGCACTATACTCATTCAACTATCTAAACTTAAGCCAATTCTTATTTCGATACTTAATCTGGCAAGATACCACAAACAATTGGCAAGAACAGAATCCTTAAACTGTGTTATGCACTTACGCTACAACAATCTTCTGTGTGTTCTCATAAATTTAATTGTATTGGTTTAAAATAAATGCTTGGTTATGGTTGTGACACTCATGATGCTAATTGAAAGAACTGAAACAAAAAAAAATGCAGTGGTTTGTCGACAATAGCATTGAAAACATTATCAGTGTTGTAGCATAATTTAGTTGATATGTTTGTTTAGTTCCAGTTTACTTACAAATATTTTTTCTGATCCATGCTGAACTCTGACTGGGTACAGATGCGCAACTGACTGTGCTCCCATTTTGTTCTTGCGTAAGATTGTAGGTGCCTTCAATTGCGCAGTATTAAATGGATGCATCAGTTTGTACAAAGTGGGGACATGGACACATGGTGGCATCTGGCTGCAGTTATATCAGAATTATTGGTATTTTTTCCATACCTGTCTTTCCTTTTTAAATTCCATTTGTTGGCACCATTGTGAAATATAGTTGATTTTGGGAAAAAATGGTGTCTGAATACTATTTCAGTAGCTAGCTGTTTTTTATAGATGCTATACTAAGATCAAATGAGTCTATGTTTACTGTGTGTAAGCAGGTTAGTATTTTGAGAAAACATAACCCTCACCGGCAGGCCAAGCATGCTAAATTTTTCCTTACCTTTAATGAAGGTTACATGATGAAGTCAGATTCCAACTGAGTTTGGGAACTTGAGAGGTACAATAGATCGTATGATGAAAGAGGGGAGAGGTGCAGAGTTTCATGTGCCAAGATAATGTTTCATCGACCACCAATGCAGAGGTTTGTTCCTGTCTTTATTTGTGCCAGCATTGCCCTGTTCGCAATATTGATTAGAAAAGTTAGATATAGTGTATATCGCAGTTGTAAAAAAAATCTGGTTGGATAGACTTGGTTATATGGATATTCTTTGCCGAGGTGTCGTATTCGAAAATTTTGTGGTACAACTTGTATAGCAAAATCAGTAGATGCATCTTTCAAGTTCCTGATATATCATTCCTATGGAAGGCACGGTGTGGAAAATTCTTGTCTCTGTGAATGTTTTGTACTCATCGACTCAAATGCTCCCTGTCAGCTTCCAGGTGATTTTTCTTTGTTTTGGTTTTCCTCTATCAGCTTCTATTACTCATATGTACATCTCTTGGTTTGTTATGTGTAATGGTTTTTCTCTTTATTCTGTCACGCATGCGTGAAGGCATGTAGTGGATGGAAAAGGGGAGATAACTTCAAGAAGAGAAGGTAATGTCAAAATTATTTGGGATCTGAAACATGACAGTAGCCAGATTCTTCATTAACTTAGATCACTATTATTTCTGTTGCGTGATTTCATTTTTGTGAATACAAGTGATCTGTCTCCTCAGATAAAGAAATTCATTCTCCAAAGCCAGGCTCTTTCCTCATATATTTGTCTATCAGGGAATGGAACACCACGGTTGCGGGCACATATGTGCCAAAGGCACGATGGATGGTAGAGATGTTGAGTGTCTCGTGAGTACAGTCCTCTGCTTCATTTCCTCTTCTATACATACAGTACTATTGTACAGTCAATTTCTAAAATATCTTTTATACTAGTATGTGAAATGGGAAGATAATGTGCCTTAGGTTAATCCTAAAGAGAACTGCAGGTGGCTTCCAATGGTAAGAGCTCCATGCCAAGCTCCTATCGCCACTGCATATAATCTGTCCACTGAAATGACTAACAGAAGAAAATAGGCAGGAGTTTTGATACTGATTGGCTTATCTGTGCATGCATTGCAGGGAGCAAAGTCTACCTAGGTGATTGGCTAAGTTCTCACATTTTAGTTCAAGATTATATCTCCAGTAATTTTCCATAGGTAAAAAGAGAACTATAGTTGTTTTAATATTCTGTTTACCAAAAGCAGAAGATGATTATCACCATATTAGGTGTATCTAATAATTAGTTTCAAGTAGCTTGGCAAAACATGTTTAATGTTTGGAATCAATCATTCAAATTAAGATAGCTTGGACTCCTTAGAATGTTTCCTCTGCTGTTGTAGAGCAAGAGCAACATTCTGTGATTTATTTGTGAAAAGTTGTGGCCTAGTTGGATCAAAAGTCACATTGCAAGTGTCTTGCTTAATTTTCATTTTTTATGCATTTTGATGAACATCACATATTTTTGGTGTGACGCACTCCTCTCACGAAACTTGCAGCAACCAGACAAGGAACCGGACATTGGAATTAACCAAGTAGGCATCAAGTATTGTGATTTAAAATAGGTGTCAAGTAAACAAACTCACTTGTTTCTTTTTTTTTCCTTTCACGTAGGAGGCTTGCAGTAGTGTTAATCAAGCTTTTGCATAAATATCACTATAAATTATTTGATATCTTCTCAGTTGTTGTTTGACATGAACTATTTCAGATTAGTACATGTGATTGAGTTGTATTTTGTTTCAAGGTGCAGGTCGACAAATATTTGATAACAATTCAATCAAGTGTTGCTCTGCAATGACTGATAACAATTCAATCAAGTGTTACTCTGCAATGAAGGCTGAAGGTTCAATCAAGTGTTACTCTGCAATGAATTCAATCACGAGTCTAAAGTTTAAATTCGTGTCCAATTCCAAATGTGCTGAAAACCTTAAAGCTCTGTTCAGATGATGAGCAGCGTGCTCTGTTTACAATCAGCTCTGGTTATTATTTGATTAAATTTCGTGTGTGAAATGCTAAATGTTCTTGAAAAGCTCGAGTTTCTGAAGCTCACATGCGTCTTTTGAAGTGATTTTTTGTTTGTTTTATACTATATGACACTTTATTAATTACTATAAAAGAATTGATCAATGATAGAAATTAGAGGAAGTTTGGCATTTGTACTCATGTGAGGCCTATGAAATGATCAAGACCTTACTATAAAGAATTTGATGGCAGAGAAGTATCTTATGGCGGAGTAATCTTAGTATGCATGGTGTTGGAGATTACCAATGAACAATCTTAGTATACATTTTTGAGTCTTAGGTTTATGTGTATTTGGAGCATATACTTTTGAACATAATCGTTTGTTTTAATGTAATTGATAATTGATCATTACAAAACAATCTTGGAGGGTTTTGTTCTACAGCAATAATGTGGTTGGTGAATGACGTTACAAATTTTAAAATACTATATCGGGTTTTGAATAATTACTAGGAAAAAGTTTACATATTTACTTTGTCCACTTAACCCCCTAAGTGTCCATTTAACCCTTAAGCAAAATTTAGACTCATTTTACTCGGTCCAATCTACCCTCTAATTAGATTTTTTTTTCTTCACGTAATGAATTTTAATTTGATATTTTGTCAATTAACTTGTAACATGATGATGCATGTTAAAAAAATATATTAGAATTTTTTCATGATAACTTTTAGTATCTAAGATCAATTTCGTATTAAATATTTCTAATCTATGAAAATAACCATAAAAAATTCTTAGTATAATTTCTAACATGAGGCATCGTGTTTTGTTGTGCTCACAAAATTTGAACCTAAAATTCAACTCATACATGAAGAAAAAAAATTTAATTAGGGGGTAGATTAGACTAAATGAAATAGATCAGGGGAGTAAAGTAAGCTAAAATTTTGTTCACGGATTAAGCAGATAAAGTGGATAGGTGAGGGAAGTAAAATGGATTACCGTATCAACAAATAGCGCGTGCGTGGATGATCGAGTTCGCTCGTACTCAGACCTGCTTCCCCGCCACAGGCTGCCACGCCACGGTGCGGCGTGCCAAATGCTGTTGACTATGATGTGGCGCGTAGCACTGTAGCTGTTGCTAGCCAACCAAGCAGCCTATATCTCCACTCACATTCATCTCTCATCATTATTTTCCGAAGCACATAAACCAACAAACTATTTGACTGATGTGAATGTATTAACAACTATGCGAATTTGACTAGCGTTGTAATTACTGTATTACCAGCAATAAATATAGTTGGTCTATATATTGGTGCAGGTGCGGAGCTAGGAATTAAACCGAGGGGGGCGGTTGCTACAGTAATTATACACAGTGTTCAGCTGTTCATTGGTGACACCATTGAGACAACTCTCGAACAGGCAATTCATCAAACACCATTCGTGTACTCATGCTGTCTTACACCAACATCAAGCAACTGACTAGCCAGCGCATCATGCAAAGCAGGGATAAGAAAAGTAGCAACACATCTTAATTCCTCATCAAAAGTTTATCTCAGTAGGCAGTAATTAGCCTTTATTTGAAGCAAGGAATAGAACTACAAAATAAGCAAAAGCAAGGAACAAAACTCCAAGCAAATAACCAACATGCCTACCTGCACTTGCCGATGAGCCATGATCGGTGAGCTTGTAACCAGGACACGGACCCTATTGAGGAACGCAGGAGCTGATGAGCTCGGAGTGGCGGATTGGACGGAGGCTGGCGCGAGCTCGGAGCTATGGAAGGGCCGAGGCGGGCGGGAGCTCGGAGCGGCGGACTCGCACGCATTGGCTGTTGAGTGACCGGTGTGCACTGCTCAGATATGTATTGTTTGGGCCTCCAGTTCCTAGGCCTGTCGAATCAATGGAAATTTTGTTGGGCCAAGGGAGGCCGTGGCCCACGTTGGCCGACATGTTGCTCCGGCAGTGTGTTGGTGTGCATGACTGTCATACATGGATCATTAATATATTTTTATAATATTTTATAATTTATAATACTATAAGATTCCTTTGTTATTATCGCTCCATCGTATATAAGGTTCAAGGTTTTTGTAATATGAATATAAGGTTCCTGATGTGTTCTCTATCCGTTGATGCTCGTAAGGTTTATCTCATTGAACAAGGGCTTGGAGGACGAGCTAAATGGGCGGGTAGCTATTGGGATCAAAATAATGGGATACCTCGATGAAAAACCATTTCAAAATGCATGTGGGAGGAAATACGGAAATGACGGTTACCAGACCAAAGCAGCACAGTTGGTCTCAAGTTGGAAGAGGAATTGAAGAAGCCATCATGGCATCTTTGGAGGATAGAAATTTAGCTATCATTAGTCCATATTTACTTTGTCAGATTTTGGTACTACGTGTGTTCTATGAATATAAAACACATGTTCAATATATTTTTTTAAGAAAAAACACCGCACGTACAATGAGATTATACCGGAATTTAAATTATACCTTATCAATTAATAGCGTGTGCGTGCCGCACGCGCATGCATGCTTTTTAGGCACTATAGTTTTAAGAAACATTGTATAATCATTTTCATAAATTTTGGAGTTTTAGAAACTCAATCCAAGACTTCATTTTTTCTAAACCATGCTTTTTTACGCCTTTGGCTCATAAAATTGTAGTTTTTATACCTTTGTTTTCTAGTATAAAACAACAACACCCAACACATGCCCTTCTAATAATTCTATGGAATTTTGGTATTTTTATGCAATGATTCACGTAATTGATGAGCCTAAAAATAAAATATATATCTAGGATTGTATAGGAAAGTTAGACTTGCTTTAAATTGTTTTTTTATTTTTAAGAAGTTTTCAGCTTTGTCACCACCGAATCAACTCATAAACCTAGATGTGTATCTCTCTCTTGACTTCTGAGTTACTCAACGCAACAAGAATTAAATTTCGTACTCTCTCCATTTCAAATTATAGATTGTTTTGGCTTTTCTAAGTTAATAGCTTTTATTATGAATCAAGACATAGGGTATATTTAGATAAATAGCAAAAACTTGTGAACCTAAAAAAGTCAAAATGATCTATAATTTAGGACGGAGGGAGTATATCGCTAACCTCTCAATCTAACGACCAATGATATCTTCTTGTTGTTAGTCATAACAAAAGGGAACAAAATGTAAACCAACTTGAGATTGAGAGTTTGAAAAAACAATTGCGCATAGAGTAGATGCGGTAAAAGTTTACCAAAATATAAGTGAACTGCTAGAGGAGCAGAAGTTTGCGCTGATCCTTTTGAACCTAAAGAAGACTCTAGTAATACTGCTAAGTAGCAAATTAAATAAATAAAGTAAAATGATCTAAATTTAATTACATTCGAAATTTGAATTGATCATATACGACTACCTAATAACCGAGGAGAAAGCAGGAGAATAGATGAGAATGAGCAACATAGTCCAATTAGAGAATCTCGTGGGAAGGATTATTGTTTACTGCCGCTTCTTCCCGGACAAATGTTTGGGGCTGATGCTACTTCTATCACTTCTGGGCCCCTTTTTAGCTCGTCCACTTCATCCAAGGATGCGGGCCGCGGCGGACCGGTGCTGATGAGTTGTTGAGGCATCAGTGGCAAGATACTTTGCACGGCACAGCGAAACAAATTCCGTTCTCTAGTGGCAAAGTGGCAAGATACACGTCGCGTGCAGAACAACATTGTGTTTTAGCCATATTTTAACAAGTGGGAATGGGCACTATAACGGAGCATTCTTACGGTGCATGCATTGCTGCACGATGTAGAAGTCTGAGATACATGCATGCAGATTTGTGTGGTGCGCAGTGCACTAACCGCGATAACTCATCCATTGGACTACCATCAAGGGGATGCTACGGAACGTCACGCACTCGGTCAGTAGGCGCACGGCAATGGAAACTACGCCGGCCGCACAATGGCTTCTCGCATGTGGGGACTAATAAACAATGCGATCCCTTCATCTGAATCTTGCGATAAAACCATGTTGCTTGCATAATGGGCTGTGCCTAACACTGTCATAAGACACGACCTGTGCATGCCGACGTACTTCTGGCATGTTTGCTGCATCTCTCTCTATCAGGCTACACGCGCGGAATTGGCTGTTGGGTCATGCTCATCGCAGGCAGCCGCCGCGGCCGTCCCCAATGTCCACGCAAAACGTGCATTAATTAGCGCCATTACATTACATTACTCCACCTGCGCTTTGGTTGGAGCTCCACTACCGTACCACTCGTAGCTAGTGCGTGTGCAGGGATTTTACAGTGCTCGTCACCTGATTAGACACTGGAGCCACGTAGAAAAACGCAAGAAGATCGATCGATCAGTGCGCCCGCCTGCACGCGCGTTGACACATCACTCAGCCAGCCGCCGGCCGGCTTACTCATCCTCGATCCTATCGGTTATCCAGCAAGGATATTGGTATTGTCTAATACGTGGTCTTATATATTGACACATAATTTTAAGACGATGACTTAACCAACAACCTATACAATACAATAAGTTATCTTTTTAAGTTATCTCATAATATTTTATTTCCTTAATTTGTGTATAGAAAAAAAATATTATGAATTAAATGCAACCACAACTCGTACAATGGTGAAATAGACATCTCATAGTCCTAAAATCTAGCCTATGAGGCGGTTGTTTTTGCAAAACAACGACCTCTTTCTCTTTCCTCATCCTCTCTCTTCCACGTCAGCAAAAATTCTATGTGATATTACTGTAACTATCCGTTCTTTTAAAAAAACAGTAACCATGCATCCCATGACGTCGGCACTAATCGCTAGCTTTAAGCCGGCTATATATATAAGAGTTGGAGCTAGGAGGCTAAGGAGCTAACACAGCTGACACGGTAGCGCAGAGCGAACAGCGCGGCAGGCTGCGGATCGGAGAGATCGACGACATGGAGCACAACTACTCCTGCAGCAGAGACGTGAACTGCCTGGCGGCCCTGCTGCTCGCCGCGCTGTGCCTGGGCGCCGCCGTGGTGGCGCGGGGCCAGCTGACGGACGACTTCTACGACGACTGCTGCCCGCAGGCGGAGGACATCGTCAAGGCGCGCGTGTCCGCCGCGATGAAGGCCGAGGCCCGCATGGGCGCCTCCCTGCTCAGGCTCCACTTCCACGACTGCTTCGTCAACGTACGTGCCCCCACTCGATCTTCAGGTTCATGACTATTATTATGTACGTACTGCTGGTCACTGAAAAAGACTTGGCTGCACTGCATGGACACGTTGCAGGGTTGCGACGGGTCCATCCTGCTGGACGGGAGCAACAGCGAGAAGCTGGCGGGGCCGAACCTGAACTCGGCCAGGGGGTTCGAGGTCGTCGACGCCATCAAGGCCGACCTCGAGAAGGCGTGCCCGGGGGTCGTCTCCTGCGCCGACGTCCTCGCCCTCGCCGCCAAGTACGGAGTGCTGCTGGTACGTCGTCCCTCTTCTTCCCAATCTCGACTGAACATTCGCACAGTTAGTGCTTCAGTGGTCAAGCAGCCATCGAGTGATCACGTACGCTCGCTGAAAACATACGACGTATTATTTCTTCAGAGCGGTGGGCCGGACTACGACGTCCTGCTGGGCAGGAGGGACGGCCTGGTGGCGAACCAGTCCGGTGCTAACAGCAACCTGCCTGGCCCGTTCGACCCCATCAGCGACATCATAAAGAAGTTCAGGGACGTGGGTCTGAACACAACCGACGTGGTCGTTTTATCAGGTACTTGGCTCCATTTCCAGCTTCCACGCACCCAATTTCACAGCTAGCTGCACAATACTCTCGATCGTTCATGCCAAAGCCTGATGCCTGGACGAGTGGACGTGTCAATTGACCCGATATTCATGACGGCCATGAACACTTACGCAGGAGGCCACACGATCGGCCGGGGGCGGTGCACGCTGTTCAGCAACCGGCTGTCCAACTTCTCGGCGACGAGCTCCGTGGACCCGACACTGGACTCGTCCCTGGCGTCCAGCCTGCAAGCCCTCTGCCGGGGCGGGGACGGCAACCAGACGGCGGCGCTGGACGCCGGCTCCGCGGACGCGTTCGACAACCACTACTTCCAGAACCTGCTCAGCCAGAAGGGCCTCCTGTCCTCCGACCAGGGCCTCTTCTCCGGCGCCGGCGCCAACGCCACCAAGGCGCTCGTGCAGCTCTACGGCGCCAACAGCGAGCGCTTCCTCTGCGACTTCGGCCGCTCCATGGTCAAGATGGGCAACATCCTCCCCCTCACCGGCTCCGCCGGCCAGATCCGCAAGAACTGCCGCGCCGTCAACTGAGCGCGAGACACCCATCGATCGCTGCGCGTGCGTGTCTGCCATGCACGGCCTCAAAAGTGAGCTCTCGTGCGTCGGCTAGCTAGGCGTGTGGTCGTTGCCCCTTGAAAGAGTATTTCGTTTGCCTTAAGCTAGGGTTCGTCGATCGACAATAATAGTATGATGAGACAGACAGCGTATCAGTTCCGATAGATGAGTGGTAGCTATTGGCCACCCTTTGCTACAACTACAGCCCATGCGAGCGGATGAAGGAATCTGTAACCGCCGCTAGCTACAGTGCCCGATCAATTATCAGTAGGTGCGTTGCGTTCGCCGATCGATGTTCCCTTGAACAAGCAAGAAAGAAAATAAATGCCATCGAGTGCTTTGTGAGAAACTTGAGATGCCTTGGCACGCATTTATTCATAACTCCCGGTCACATAATCGCATCGCGCTCCCTTTTCTGCTCTGTTCTGAGAATGATGCCTCGCCTTCTCTCCATGATTGGCGGTACTGCAGATTAGGACTTGTGCGAGCCGATCTGCAAACTGTCCTTTTGACGTATAAAGTGGCCCACATAAACAGTTCTCTGTACCTTCACTAGGTACTGTAAAGTCTGAGAGCTGATCGTGACCGGGAAACAAGACCTCATCGTTATCCCTGCGAGTTATACCCGTGGCCCCTCCTTTCATTTTTAGTAAGCATATTTGGATTTTTTAAAAAATCTTTAGAGGTTACACTTCAAAAAAAAACTTTAGATGTACAGTTCAATACAAATTTCTCTTAAAATATACCATCAATGGCTATAAGTCAATACTGTATTAAAAGATATTCGAATACTAATATATTTGTATGACTTCATACACTAATAAGCATACGTAAACTTTGACTAATTGTCAATGCGATTCTTTAAAATCCTAATGCGCCTACTAGTATACTAGAAATGGGGGGGGGGGGGGGGGGGGGGGGGGAGTACTGACCAATTGCATGCTATGCGTAGCGATCATCAAATCAGCAACTAACGTACGTCTATTGGAATCATTGCCCTCTTCATCGTTCGAAGTCCAAACTAACTGGCGCCAGGCTGCCAGCATGGCTCCGTACGACTGCGACTGTTTGTCGAGAGAAACTGCAAATCATGTAGAGCGTTACGCAAAAGTAGCCTCCTTAGGCCTGTTTAGTTCCCCTCAAAATTCTAACTTTGACACTATGTAAAAAGAAGATTCCCCATCACATCAAAACTGCGGTACATGTATGGAGTACTGAATGTAGATGGAATCAAAAACTAATTCCACAGTTTTGTTGTACTTTGCGAGACGAATCTTTTAAGCCTAATTAATCAATATTTGGACAATAATTCACAAATACAAACGAAACGCTACAGTTGCGCTACAGTAATTTTGGTTGTCCAAAGTTGAGCAACTAAGACCTTAATTTTCATCTGAACAAATCCTGGTACTTTCAGCTTCAGCTGCGTACATTGCGCACAGCAAGTGCGAGCACGTACTGGGCGTGCCAGTTGCAGATTAAAGCTCCCGTTGACTGACAACCTTGCACGGTACGGTAGGCCGTATGCTCCACCGCAGCAAACCAAACTAGTTGTCGTACTGCATTATGTTGTTGGCACTCTATCAACGGCTTATGACTTGTGAGATTAGGATTAGGTGCGGTGGCAGGCTAGTTAAGACACCGAGATATGCCCATGAAGACACTGATTATCTGGTATGAAATGCGTGGTGTCTCTGCTCGCGCCCCTGCATGCATGCTGGGCGCAATCTGAATTCTGAAAACGACGCGGTGACGGAAGCGTTGCCAGCTGAAAATGTGCCGCCGACCCGAACGAGATGATTTGCCCCATGCTTCAGATGCAAGAAAAGGGGCGCGCTCCCTGTGCCCAAACGGGCACAACTACCAGTGAGCACCGTGGCTATAAGACTCGCCGGCGCAAGAGTGAACCGACGACAGAGCCATACGACGCTGTGATTGTGAACGCAAGATCAATGGCCCCGTCGCGCCGTGGCCGCATGTCGTGTAGTCCTCATCAGCTGGTCGTCGTCCTGCTGTCCGCCGCCGCCGCGCTGGGGTTCGGCGTCCGGGCCGGCGCGGCGCAGCTGTGCGGAGAGTACTACGACCGGACGTGCCCCGACGTGCACCGGATCGTGCGGCGGGTGCTGAAGAAGGCGCACGAGGCCGACGCGCGCATCTACGCCAGCCTCACCCGCCTCCACTTCCACGACTGCTTCGTCCAGGTAATAAGAAGGCCACAGCGCCCCGCGTTTGCTTATCGCTCTGTCCGCGACGTTCTGAGCTCATGTGCGTGCTGTGTTTCTCCAGGGCTGCGACGGGTCGATCCTGCTGGACAACAGCTCGAGCATCGTGTCGGAGAAGTTCGCGGCGCCCAACAACAACTCGGCGCGCGGGTACCCCGTGGTGGACGCCGTCAAGGCCGCGCTGGAGGAAGCATGCCCCGGCGTCGTCTCCTGCGCCGACATCCTCGCCATCGCCGCCAAGATCTCCGTCGAGCTGGTGAGGTTTTTCTCCCTCTTTTTTTTTCTCTAGTAGCAGCCTGCAAATGTACGCAACGATCGATCGGTGCACCATTAGCCCTCACTAATGTACTAAGCACCGCATTAAACTCGTTTGGAGCTTGAAGCTGTTAAACGTTATTAATGAACCGATGATTAACAAACCGGCATTGTTCACGAAGATTTGACGCGAGCACAGCAGCAGACTGTCGACTGGCACTGCACTAGGCCGGAAGGCAATAATTTTGTAGCTCCGAGCCTGGACCTGGAGCAATAATTCCAAAGCCGTCGGTGCAAAAATAATTGAACTAGCTAGTGGAGATCTATGAGAAGAAGCTGACAAAACCGCGCAATTTTAAAGGCATGCAAAACAGTAGTACTACGGCGTGGATATTCACACGTCACGTCCATCGGCTCTCAGCACGGTCTCTAGTTAGGTCGCGCCAATCCTTTCCGTGCCGCTCTTTAATCCAGCACGGCCACATGACGCGTGGGTCCCATGTCTGCATGCACGCACGGACGCACGCATGCAGTCCGGCGGGCCCCGGTGGCGCGTGCCGCTCGGCCGGCGCGACGGCACCACCGCCAACATCACCGCCGCCAACGACCTCCCGAGCCCCTTCGACAACCTCACCGCGCTCCAGCAGAAGTTCGGCGCCGTCGGCCTCGACGACACCGACCTCGTCGCCCTCTCAGGTAAAAGGAGACCCCAACTCCATCGTCAACCGGTGCCTCTCGTCATCATCATCCTGCACGAACAGAGATGAGATCGAGATCATGGCGATTTACCTCAGCTCGCTCTCGCTGCTTGCAGGGGCGCACACGTTCGGGCGGGTGCAGTGCCAGTTCGTGACGCCGCGGCTGTACAACTTCAGCGGGACGAACCGGCCGGACCCGACGCTGGACAGGGGGTACCGGGCGTTCCTCTCCCTGCGGTGCCCCAGGGGCGGGGACGGGACGGCGCTCAACGACCTCGACCCGACCACGCCGGACGCCTTCGACAACAGCTACTACACCAACATCGAGGCGCGCCGGGGGACGCTGCAGTCCGACCAGGAGCTGCTGTCGACGCCCGGCGCGCCCACGGCGGCGATCGTCGGCCGGTTCGCCGGCAGTCAGAAGGCGTTCTTCAAGAGCTTCGCGAGGTCCATGATCAACATGGGGAACATCGAGGTGCTGACGGGGAGCCAGGGTGAGGTCAGGAAGAACTGTAGAGTGGTCAATGGAAGCTAGGCGCCCGCGGAGGATGTATACGTACTACTAGTAGCTGTGTAAATGTGGTATGCTCAAGTCAAACTGTGTGAGCAGTTCTGCTGTAATGTATGATATGCCTGCAAACATGTGTGTATAGTTGAGATTTTGATGCAACGATCAATTTGCTTTTTTTCCTATGGAGATTCAATAAAGTGATATCTGCATTTTGATTCAATAAGCTAACTCGCATGATCACAAAATTGCCGCGAAGGGTTAAAACTTGCAAAGTTCGTTCCATTCATCCATTTTCGACCCGAGTTTCACTTGATTGACCGCGGCTTCTGATGAAAATCATGTGGCAAGCCCTACTGCATTTGCTGCGCGTCTCTGGTTTGATAGGAGTATATGACTTGGAGGTCAGTAATGACTGATCATACAATGCGTGAACTGCTTTGATTTTATCAGGTTGGTATGAGTTCAGTGAGTAATCTGAACATGATGTAATTTTTCCAAGCAATTTAGAAAACATCCAACTATGTTATTTGTGTCAACTACATAATTAGTCAAGAAGCTTAATCTACAAATTGTGCTGTCATTAGTACCATCACTATTGATCCAAAAATCCCAACAAAGTGGTGAATGGGGCATGTGCCCCATTCCTTTATGTGTAAGTGTGTATGTTAGGTTTAATCTCACATTGAAAATTGGTAAAGAAGATTACAACTTAGGGTAGCCTATAGCCTTCGTCTACATATTAGATTAATCTTAATCTTGTAGTTTGAGTTAGGTTCGAAACTTCGTTGCGGTCCGGTAGATTTAGCCCTTAGTAGGATGCCATCTCGTAGGTATGACGAGCCGCACAATTAATATTGCAGTGCTGATCCTATGGCTAATTGCATTTTTATTATTTTACAAAATACAATTATATATGTGTTGAGACACCCCCTGACATGATGGCTAATTATTCCTCTATATGAGTTGCGGTGCCGGGGATTTAGATGTTAGCAGCTTTCTACGCTGATGCACTATGTAGCCTCCTCGAGTTAGCTCTGGGCATGACGATGGTCTCTTATTACTTTCGTCTTAAGTTAACCATAGCACAGCCTACGAATTTCAAATTGATTTCTTTTTTAGGCAAAATTCAAATTGATTTCCAGAAAACATCAAGCACATGGAAGCCATAGCAAGAGTGTATCGAGCAAATCCGCGCCATCCGCAGATTGCTAATGGAACCTACTCCGAATATCGATACATGTGACGGCAGATCCGATCGGCGCGCCTGAAAGCATGTTTGGTTACATGGCTAGACCTAGCCTAGTTAAGATTTAGCCATGGCCAAATAGGACCAGGCTGCATTAGTACATGGTCTTCATGTTTGATTTGGTGGCTTAGGCCGGCCTGTCCTTGTAAGCTTTGGTTACCTGGTTTGCACTGTGTGTGGTCACCTCCTCTTCGTTCTTGGTGAGTGTAACTCGGTCAGCCGCTCACACCATTCAGCGTGCAGCTTCAACTCATGCTCGCCACGCACTCCTCCTCCATCTCCTCAGAGCACGTGGCAAGTACCGCCTCATGCTAGGCAACTATCCCTGGCGCTCGTGCCGGCCAGCGTGCTCAGCGAGAACGACGGCAATACGGCACCATCTAGCGCCTCCTACATCACAACTTCCTCGCGAAACACTGCACCCGTCGCCTGAAGCTGTTCGTGCCCGCGTGTTGCTGGATGTGCTGTTTCCTAGTCCAATTTCCTCACGTTGCTTCAGTTTCCCCATCGAATTTTCCTTCTCCGATCCAATTTAATTAATCCAATTTGATATGAAGCAAAAAAATTGCCCTCTGATCCAATTTACCCAATCCAATTTCTACAGTCCAGTTTCATCCATCCGATTCCAGTTTTCCCGGTCCAAATTCTCTGATCCAATTTCATCCATCCGATTTGCTCCTGTATCCATCGGGTTGGTCCAAACATGCTTCTCCGGCCATCCGCAACGAGTAGAGGAATGACCGCGAGTCAGAATCAATCAGCAGCACGGACGGAAAGATGCAAATTTGGGCCTTGTTTAGTTCCTCCCAAATTTCCAACTTTAGCACTATGCAAAAAGAAGATTCTCCATCACATCAAACTTGCGGTACATGCATGGAGTACTAAATGTAGACGAAATCAAAAATTAATTGCACAGTTTTGTTGTACTTTGCGAGACGAATCTTTTGAGCCTAATTAGTCAATGTTTGGACAATAATTCATAAATACAAACGAAATGCTACAGTTGTGCATTTATGGCAAAATGCAAACTTTGGCACTCCCAAATTCCCAACTAAACAGGCCCTTGGAGAGGTGGTGGAGGTCAACGGAGCACCTCGGTGACAGTGGTGTCGAGGAGCGTCGGGCGTCATGAGCGATCAAGCACCTTGGCGGATGGCGGCATCAGGAGCACCCGCTGCCGTGCTTGATGGACCTGCCCTGCTATCGCTCAACGGTGAGAGCGCGGAGAGGTGAAGGGAATCGCCGCGGTGTGTGTACAGACGCTCCGCCTAGCCCGGCTTAGCTACTACGGGCGTACTAGTGGCCGACTTTGGTGCTCTTTTTGCATTAAGCTGATCTGACTATATACTCTGGACATGCAACCAAACAATCACAAGCTACGTTAGACTAAGCAGATTTTATAGATGTTTGGTTGCCTGTATCAGCCCTCAGCTAGGCTCTACCGGTGCAAGATTTCCTGTTTGTTTGGTTTGCGTATCTGTATCAGCCCTCAGCTAGGCTCTACCGGTGCAAGATTTCCTGTTTGTTTGGTTTGCGTATCTGCTCGGTCAGGCTCCGCTCGTGTAAGATTCCCTCCGTAACTAGGCTCTGCCGTTTTTGCCGGACCAGGCTCGCGTGGTGCAGGTAATTAGCCATCTAATGATGTTATTACTACATTATTAGCACATATTAAATGATATTAACATATTTCGATTAATATTAAGGAGTAATAAGATAAACTAAGAGCTATAAGATAATAGTTTCTTCGTGATAAATGTCATTTCGTAATAAATGTTATTACGATGATTATTTATATATTTTTATCTCATGCAATCCGTCCTCGTCCGAGCAACCAAACAGCTTCTCGGGAGAGCCTGATCCGTGCGAGAAGGCAACCAAATACTATGCTCCTGCATGCAATGGGCCTAGCTCGGGAGCTAGGCTTTGGTGCGAGCTAAGCTAGACTCCTTCAGACAACCAAACAGGACCTTAGGGCTCCTGTGGTAGGGCTCCAATTCCGATTTCTGCTGCGGCTTCAGCCGTACCAAACAGTTCGATAAAATCGGTTTCGCCACGGGAACACTTGAGGAGTCGGAGTTTTATACGGAGAAGTAAAAAAAAATAATTTTAGGAGGAGTAGGAACCCTGCGAAAGGAGACCTTGGCCAGCAAACAAACACAACCTGAAATTACCCCAACCAGGCAACCAACACGCACGCCACGAGCCGGATTCAAACGATTTCAAAAGGGCGACCCCACCGCCGGGGTCCACGGCTCCCGTTTCCGCCCGCGCCACACGCCATGGCCTCCTCCCCGCCGCGCGGCCAGCCCGCCACCGCCGCCCCGCCGGCGCCCGCGGCCACCACGTCCCCGCAGGTGCCCGCCGCCTCCCACCCGCTCCCCCGCGCGTTCCTCGCCTCCTCCTCCCCACGCGCCGCGGCGGCGGCACCACCGGTGCCCCCGCTCTTCACCGGCCGCCCGCTAAACCCTAGCGCTCCAGGCCACGCCTCCTCCGCGCCCCACGGCATCCTCTACCCCGTCACGAAACCCATCTCCACCTCCACGGCCGCGCAGCTCCGCCGCGTTCCCCCCATGGCCGTCGGGTACCCCCGCGCCCACCCCGTCGCCGTCCCCATCGCGCAGCCGCCGCAGCCCCTGGTGCACTCGCAGCCCCGTTCATTCGCGGCCGTTCCTCGGGCTCTGGTGGCGGGCGTGGTGGCGCGTCCCGAGCAACAACCTCCGCGAGGAGTTCCAATAGCTCCGCAGCCCAAGGTTCGTGATTTTTTTTTGTTGTGAGTTCTGAATGGAAGGGGAATTGGACTGAAGCTCGAACCGTTCATCGATTCTCTAACGCTTTGGTCATTTTTCAGTTAAATGTTTGTCTTTTGTCTTGGTTGTCCTGTAAATTTTAAATATTAAGTCTGGTTGTGCGCATTGCTAGGGCCAGATAGGCAGGATTAAGCGTTTAATTAATTATCTGGCATGCTAAGGTGGAAATACTGTGATTTATGGTAACTTGAGTGGTTAGACATTGGGAATTCAGCCCTAGTAAATTGCTGGTGGGAATAGAGCACAGTACATGTTGTTAAAGCATGTTAATTGTTTTTAGATGGTACTAATCTGTTTCGGGTATGGTTTTGGTTAGGATGTATTAATTTTGGAGCTCCCTTGAATATTAATATTGTTTTTGTACGCTTGTATTGGAACTTCTTAGGTTAATCCAGTCCCCCCTGGTGCTCCATCTAGTGAGCAGGTCAACCCAAAGGACAGGTATACAACAAAACAACAATAATGTATATGTTTTTTTTTCTTTTGGAATGAAAATTTCTTACATCACAATTTTTCATTTGTCTTCACTTCTGGGAAAGGAGCAGAGAAGACACTACGACTGTGGTGATTAATGACCGCAAAGTAAGTGCTTAATAGTTTACATTTTCTTTTGCACTCACTTAGCCAGTAGTGGTACCACCAGTAAATGGCTTAGAAGATTGAATGATTTCACTTTTCGTATGGTTTGAATTTGTTCAATAAATATTGCACACATCAATATATCCTGGGTTCTATGATGACACGCTGGTATAAGTTTTGTAGTTATACTGATTAGGGGTTTTCCATTTCATAAGGTACTATAATCCCAACAGAGTTTAATATTTTGATACAGAGATGGAGAAGCTATGACACTGTTTCTTTTAGGGAGTAAAGATACAACGATGTTATTAGCTCATGTCAATTTCATTTTTCTATTGAAACCAAACAACCTGTTTCTGTTCCATCTTCCTGCTCTCCCAAATAGTTACGATCATACTGATACTTAAATGATGAGACCCAGATTGATAGCTTCTACTACTGAACACAAGTTTTTCGATGCTTTATTTGTTATCTTGTTAAACAAGGTGGGTTGCACACATATGAACTGACATTTCTTTGGCTCTTTATTGGCTTCTCTAAAGGTTAACTTGCTGGACAGTGAGTCAGGATCCTTGTACGCTCTTTGTAGATCCTGGGTGCGCAATGGTGTTCCACATGAAAGTCAGGTTAGCCCACTTTTCTTCTTTCAGATGAACCCAGTGGTTGGTTGCTTATTAAATTGCTCTGAGATAGGGTGTGGTTCTTTTAATACGTAATTTCTCTAAATCAGCTCAATCTAACTTGTCTGAACTGTTGTTATATGGAGTTGGATAACTATGTTACTTTGGTTGAAATTATGAGTGTTTTCAGATAAATATTTATATGATTTATGAGAAATAAAAAAGGCTCCTGGGTAGAACATTTGATCAGTATGGGTCAGAATAAATTGAAGTCTGTTATATTATTTTCAAAGTTAAACGTTGATCTTTTTCCTTGACAAATTTTACTTGCATGTATTCGTCAGATAATGTGATTTGGTTGCAAGCAAATGTTTAAGACAGTACTAGGCGCTAATCGGGGACTGTCTAGCCATGAAGGCAAAACACAATTGTACTCTGCGATAACCAGTGGGAGTTGTATTTGTCTTTACCTGTAAATGTAGTTTCCACTTTCCAGTATACAATTGGATTTTTTTTAACGGGACAATTGCCCTGTTTCTTTTGGAGGACTTTAATTTAAGAAACTTCCAGTCTACACCTGAATACTGTCTTTTGTGTGGATCGATTGTATTACCCTTTTCTTATTTTTGTATTATAATTTGTTTCATACTCCAGACACCTCCCTGCACTTCTTTTTCTCAATGTTCGAATGCATCTGCAGCCCATATGCTAGATTTTTTTTATATGTGTGCCATATTATCCACATGCTCTGACTCATTGTTCTTTTCAGCCAAGCTTTGGAAATGGTGAACCAATTCTTCCAAGACCTTTGCCTGCTTCAGTTGTAGATTCTAGGATATCAGATAAGGAAAATAATGATGCTGCAGATGTAGGTTCAGATGAAGAGCCACAGAAGGTACCTTTGTCCTTTCGTAAAATCTACTTTGCTGCTTAGCTATTTTGTTTTAACTAAGGTAATTTCTTGCTGGTAAAGCGCACTATGACGCATACAACTTGGATATATTCTAGCAACTTCAGATTCTACTTGTCTGTATTTCAAATTTGTCTGGCCTTTTTATAATTAGCATTCTGATATTGACTTGCAAATTTCATTTTTTTGCTGGCTCCTGCCCTTTAGACCTTTTAAATTTTACACGGTTCTTCCCCCTCCTACCCTTCCATTTTTCCGTTTACAGAAGCACTTCCCAAGTTCTATACCCAATATAGGCCACTCTTGTTTGCACATACTTTTGCTTAGGAATTATTTTTCTTTTTTGAAATCAGTACTTTTTATTTATTGCTGGGAAGAGTTAAATCACATACAATTTAAAATCATGTGGCATCTGGCTATAGGATACCAGAGGCAACATGTTGACAAGATTGGTCTCATGTGTATGTGTTCTACCACTTTACCAAAATAATTTTGTAGCCAAATCTCTTTCATTCTTTGATTGTTTAGGGTTTAGTATTTCTTCTTCTGTAATGAAATTCTTGTTCAAGTAGAGTTACTTTACTGTGATTATGTGCCATCTACCATTTTGTGGTCTATTGAATACTTTTCCAATTTTCGTATTTTTCTATCACAATTCACAAGTAGCACAAATGTTTTCATATCATTCTAATTTCATACCCAGATACCCATTAATTTGATTTTTCATCTTGCAGAATGCTGATGGTGAATATAACACAAGTGACTTATTGAAGCAGCATGTAAAACGTGCAAAAAGGATACGTGCTGGGTATGTTTTTTTTTTCCTATTTGGTTGCCTCTATCTTTATACTAGTGTCAATTGATTATCATAATAATGTTATGCAGAAACATGTCAATGCCTCTGAAGAGCTGTTATAATTTAGATCAGTAAATGCTTTTCTATATTCAACCTCGATAGCTTCTTGTCTTGGTAGAAATGCAGATTTTGTAAACAAAAAAGCATATCAAGAAACATGAACACAAGGTAGTGATTCTGATTGTACAGTCAGCTGTTTCACTCCTTAATGGCAAATGCTTCTTCGACAGGTTGCAGAAGGAAAGGCTTCGCCGGATTGAAAGATACAAGCAGCGCCTTGCACTTCTTTTGTAGAAATGACGTTTGACAGCATCTATTTAACAGAATAAGCTGAAAGCATAGGCACATAGCTGTTTGTTGTGAGCTGATACTTCCTTAAGCATTGACCAGCATTGTATGTTTAGGAGATTTCGTTTTGTATCTTTTTATTACCAAATTATCTAATTAATGAACTGAAATCTCTAATGCTTCTCATCATATTAAACTGATTCCAAACCGCAAAATGAATTGAGAAGTAGAGATAGACCAAGCCGCCGGGCCGCTCTTACAAGTGAACATTTCTGGGACTTCTAGGACACGTCTTATACCTTGCTAATAAGCTTTGGCGAGGCTCTACTTACATGGCAAGAGTGACTAAGTGATCCTACCATTCTAGGTGGCATATATGCCATTAATCAGGGGGGAAACAAGTTCGTTGACATGTACTCCCTCCATTTCAAATCGTAGGTCATTTTAGATTTTTTTAGTTTATAGATATTAGTATGTATCTAGATATAATGTAGATCTAGTTGCATAATAATATCTATGAACCTAGAATAGTCAAAACAATCAAAACAACCTACAATTTGGAACGGAAGGAGTACTTTATAATTTCCACCAATAGTCTATTAGTAATAGACATACACATGTTGAGTAACGGCCTGTTCGGTAGTGCTGGCTGCACAGCTGCAGCGCTGAACAGGCTGTAAATATTCGAGAACAAAACGACGGAATCAACATGCTCTCTTTTCACGGCAACGATCAACTCATACTCACTACTCAGAACAAGCATCAGCTTCAGTTCAGTTCACCACCCTGCAGTTCCTCCTGACCTCCCCCATGCTCCTTGTCAGCGGCGCAATGTTCCCCATCCTGACCATGGCCGTCGCGAAGCTTTGAAAAAAGTCGGCCTGGCTGCTGGCGAACTGCCCGACGATGGGCCCCGTGGATTCCGCGCCCTCCTCCAGCGCGGAGAACATCGCATGGTCGGACCTGAGCAGGCCGCGTTTGCCCAGGAGGTTGACGTAGTAGCGGTTGTCGAACGTGTCCGGGGTGTCCGGATCGAGTTCAATCAGGCACGTGCTGTCGCTCGTCGCCGATGGGCAGTGCTCCCGGAGCTCGGCGAGGTGCGCCTGGTCCAGCGTCGGGTCCGGCTGCCCCGTTGCCTTCAAGTTGTAGAGCCTATCCTGGATGGATTGGTAGTGGGCACGGCCGATCGTATACGTATGTGCTCCCCTAAGATTGCGCATCTACACCGTTTATTATAACTTATGATATAATTTTCCACCTTTAAACCCTCACACCAAACAAGGGATATCTAATCTCACTCAAATTCCCACTCTTAATTCCCTCAAAAAACAAATAAGGGAATGTGACTAAAACTCATATTCCCGAGTGAATTCCCTTCTCCAACTCCCACCACTAATTCCCATGTCCCTTCTCATTAGTTGCCAAACACACCCTTGGTAGTTTGAACTTTGAAACAGCAAATTAACTTGTGCACCGTCTACGTCGTCGTGTCAGGGCACTGACCAGCTCGACGGAGGCCTTGGCGGCGAGGGCGAGGATGTCAGCGCAGGAGACGACGCCGGGGCAAGCGTCCTCCGGGGCGGCCTTGATGTTGTCGACCACGGGATACAGCCGCTCCGTGCCCTTGTTCGGGTTGGCTTCCTTCTCGCTGAGCTTCGCGGTCCCGTCGAGCAGCAGCGACCCTTCACAGCCCTGCAGCACAGGATCAATGTTCAGGACTCAGATTGGAACAGATCCGACAGCGGCACGCAGATAGAGGCAGGTGCCACGGTGGCACGGTGCCAATGCATGCGAAGGGACATGAAGCGCAAGCGTGCACGTACATTGACGAAGCAGTCGTGGAAGTGGAGGCGTAGGAGGCCGGCGAGGACGCCCGGGACGGCGGCGAGCTCCTGCTGGATGATGAGCCGCACCGTGTCGTGGACCTGCGGGCACGAGCCGTCTAGTACCCCGTGCTCAGCTGCTGCGCCCGCACGCCGCCGCCGAGCGCCGCCGCGAGGGTGAGCACCTCGCACAGGGTTACGGCGGCTACCGGAGGCATCGGAGGACGCGCCATCGCCGGAAGACACGCTTGGAAACCTGCCTCTTGGAGTCTTGGGTTCGGTCGCCCAGTATGCTCACTTGCTTTTGCTGCGCACTTGTGTGTTGCGGAGTAGGCATTGCCGATGGCTCTACTTATAGCCAGTTCTGGCGAGAGGTTCTGGTGGCATGTTCCCCCGGGCCTGGTTGTGCTTGGATTTACTCATGCAACGCGTACTGATGAGTGGTAGAATTGTAGAAAGGTATTGTGGTGACGGGTGACTCCCGTGTTGGCGTGTCCCATCCTAAGCTGCTAGAACTCTAGAAGGGGTCTCTCTCTGTTTGCAGAGGAGACTAGGAAATGGTCCTATGCAGACTTGCAGATAGTGTGGTTAATATGCTTTGGCGATGTTGATGCTCTAGTGTTTTGCCGCTGACTCCAAAGCACATGCGAAGGACTAGTAAGAACTTCACCGTCAGTGGATCGGAGTAGTTTGTTGTTGCACTCATATGAATTAGGGCCTAGCTCCTCCTACTAAACTTTAGCACCTGTCACATCGAATGTTTGGATACCAATTAGGAGTATTAAACATAGTCTAATTACAAAACTAATTGCACAGATGGAGTCTAATTCACGAGACGAATCTATGAAGCCTAATTAGTTCATGATTTGACAATGTGTGCTACAGTAACCATTTGCTAATGATGGATTAATTAGCCTTAATAGATTCATCTTGCGAATTAACCCAAGGGTTCTGCAATGCAATTAGTTTTGTAATTATCTCATGTTTAGTCCTTCTAATTAGCATCAAACATTCAATGCGATCCTACTAAAATTTAACATCCCGTATCCAAACACCCTCTTAGTCTCCGTTTAATTTTTAAGGGCCGAAGCGGGGTTCGCGCGGTGAATTGGAGCCAATAACAACTACGGAGTATTTTGCGAGAATCTTGGTCGGTCCCCACTGTATTGCGACGTGCCTTTCTTTTAGCTATCGTCAAGCCCATATGCTCGTAACGTAGACAGGTAGAACCGTACAAGAGCTTTCTCTTTTTTTTTCTCCTTGCACAGAATCTTGTTCAACCTCAAACTTTACATGAACATGGATCATTGCATCTTCTATTCATCCATATATTTTGTTGAATTTTGCAAGCACTATTTGGTGTGTTTTTTGCAGGTGGAGCACGGGACTCCAAGCTGCTGCACTACCACAGAAATCATCATCACCGCCGGCGCATCACCACTGGTTTTGGGTGGGCTGGCGGTGACGGAGCATCATTGCCAGCTCAAACGACTATGCACGGTAGTGCGTGTGTTAGAGCAAAGAACTGGCGGTGATGCTTCCCTTCACCGCCAGCTTGTAGTTAGAACCGGTGGTGAAGGTATCACCACCGATTTTTTAAACGGGCCAGCGTGAAGTGAATTATCACCGCCAGCTCGTAACAAGGGTCGTCGGTGATAGCTGGCTACAGTACAAAACCCCTTCCTCCTCCTTCCACCTGATGGCCTCCTCTCCTTCCTCCATTGTTGCGGCTATTTTTCTTCCAATTGCTCAAGAAAACTCCTATGTTTTGAAGGATACATGTTAACATCTTATTTTGAGGTTGGTAACTAGCATTTCTTTAAATTCTTAGTTTCTTTCTTTGACTAGTTTTTGAAATTTGGCATGAATTTGATGGAGAGCTCTCTTGCTTCATTTTAGATCTCATTTGTGGTAGAATTTCAATGGAGTGAGCCAAAATTTGAAGGTTGCTCATCACCACCTTGCTTGAATGTTAGTATCTTGCTCATCACTCCATGTATTCTTAGTTCGATTGTTGCAAAAATGAGAAAAGGTGACGGAGAGGCTCTTTCTTGACTCTAGGCTAATTTTGAGCAATTTTTTGATGGAATCTCACAAAACCTCACATGATTTAAGTTTAGTGAATGTAGTCTCTTTTGAATATGTTACCTTATATGCTTTGCCTAGTTAGATTTTTGCAAAATTATGAAAAATGTGATGGAGACGACATTTCTTGTCTCTAGGTCATTTTTTAGAAATTTCTTCATGGATGCCACAAAAGTGTGAAGTTAGCGGAAAAACTCACGGGATTCAAGGTGTGTTTGAAAATTCTTTTGTAATTGGTAGTTTGTATGCTTTTTCTAGTTAGATTGTTCCAAAATTGGAAAGAATGTGATGGAGAGGCTCTTTCTTATCGCTAGGCCATTTTGAGGAATTTCTTCATGGATGCCACATAACTATGAAGTTAGTACAAAAACTCAAGTGATTTTCAGGTGTGTATGAAGCTTATTTTGTACTCACTGTTGCCAAACTGATAAATATTGTTGTTCATAGATGGATCGAGGATGGATGTACGGTTCAAAGGAGAGAGAGGTTTCTTTCATCAATGGTTTTGATTCTTTTGTGAAGGCCGCCAAGGCGTACATCACAAACAATCCTTAGAATGATGAGCACGTATCCTACCCATGCGTTGATTGCAAAAATCAGAAGGAGTGGACCAATGTCGAGCAGATCCTCTATCATTTGTTGTGTAGGGGTTTTATAGGAAACTATTGGGTATGGAATAAGCATGGTGAGGGTGGCGATAATGAATCAGAGCCAACGACCGTGTCTGAACTTGCTCGGGCTACAACCGTGCATGGAAACAGTGGTGAAACTTCTTATGAGCTGCTCGTGCCAGAAAGCATGCGTGAGACATTAGCATCAGATGAAGGGTTAGATGCTATAGAGTGGATGCTAAGTGACGTGTAGCCTGAATGCCTTGATGCAAGAAATCTTGTTGTTTGTGAACTGATTGGACCTATGGACTAGACTTGTAATACTATGTGTTTATGTGGATTTCTGATAGTTTCATTGTAAACTTGTGTACGGATTCCTGCATTCTATTGATTTTTTGTTATACATACAAACATACATATATATATTGCTATGGTGAATTTATTTAAATTTACGAATTTTTTTCTCTAGAAATACTCATCACAGCCGGTTCAAACCGGTGGTGAAATGCACTTATCACCGCTGGCCTGTGTTGCCAACCAGCTGTGATGAATGCATCATCACGCCGGTTGGACATACAAACCGGTGGTGATGTGTACCATCATCACCGCCGGTTTGAGATACAAATCGACGGTGTAGGGGGAGTTATCACCGCCGGTTCCTTAACCGGTGGTGATGCAGTATCCCTATCACCACCGCTTGTCAGGCAACGGTTCCCAAACCGGCAATGACGGTCGGTTTGGGACCAGCGGTGATGAGGATATGTGGAGTAGCGCTAGAGCACCTGAAGTGTTCTCGTGGGAGGGGTACAGCCCGGAAGGGGCTAGTGTACGTGTGGTGACGGTAGCGCGCGGCGAGCAAGAGCTCGTCGATGGCTGGTTGTTTACTTGCTTTTAGGGAGCACCATCTTCTATCTTTATCTGCCTCTTCATTTTTTTTCCTGAATCTCTCTCTCACACACACTCGTGCGCACGCACACACACATCTAACTGAGTTGAGGAACGGGAGATGAAGTTTTGTGCGCAGCTTAGCTAGCTAGGGATAAGTTTGATGTTGAATTTGTTTGCATGTGAGAATGTTTCATTTGCAAAACCAATTTGGTGCTTGTTCATCAATTGGGTGTTCTACGTTCAGTTTGTGAGTAAAATACCAGTTGTGCAAGTTCGTTGACTATCAATTTCCTCCGCTACCTTACGATGAGGCATTGTCCCTACAAATTGATTCTTTTTCTTTATTTGAGATGTAAAGAATTAAATGATTGTATATACTCAACTTCAGTAATTAATAGATTTACATGTTGAACAAATATTAAGAACAAATTGATGGAATCAACACGCTTTCTTTTCACGGCAATGAACAACCCGTACTCCAGAACAACATCCACTTCAGTTCACCACCCTGCAGTCCCTCCTGACCTCCCCCATGCTCCCTGTCAGCGGCGCAATGTTCCCCATCTTGATCATGGCCGTCGCGAAGCTCTGGAAGAACTCGGCCTGGCTGTGGGCGAACCGCCCGACGATGGGCGCGGTGGATTCCGCGCCCTCCTCCGGCGCGGAGAGCATCGCCTGGTCGGACCTGAGTAGGCCGCGGTTGCACTGGATGTTGGCGTAGTAGCTGTTGTCGAACGTGTCCGGCGTGGCCGGGTCGAGGTCGTTCAGCGCCGTGCCGTCGTCGCCCGGCGCCGCCGCCGGGCAGCGTTGCCGGAGCGCGGCGAGGTACCCATGGTCCAGCGTTGGGTCCGGCTGCTCCGTGCTACTGAAGTTGTAGAGCCTGTCCTGGATGGACTGGCACTGCGCGCGCCCGATCGTGTGCGCTCCTGCGAGGTGCAACGAGGGCACGTCATTTTCTGAGTTCAGCACGCCACGGCTACGTGCCGCGCGCGGCGAGGTTGCTGTTACGACGGCGCATATGCTATCGTGTTCCCCTGTGCTAAAAATACCTTGGAGCGCGACGAAATCGGTGTCGTCGAGGCCGACGTCGGCGAACTTCTTCTTAAGGTCTTTCAACGATTCCTTGGGGTCCGGGAGGTTTTGGGCGCCGTCGAAGTCGGCTGCCTTGCTGTCCCTCCGGCCCAGCATCACCCTCCAGTACGGACCTCCTGCCTGATCGTCCGATCAGAAAATTGCATGCGTTAGAAATTCCTAACAGCAGTTGCGCTCTGTAACCCCCGCCAGTAACTTTTACGCGGGCATCGTTTACGTCATGTCATCAGGGAACTGACCAGCTCAACGGAGACCTCGGCGGCGAGGGCGAGGATGTCGGCGCAGGAGACGACGCCGGGGCAAGCGTCCTCCAGGGCGGCCTTGATGTCGTTCACCACGGGAAACCCCCGCACCGAGCCGTTGTTCGGGTCGGCTGCCTTCTCGCTGCGCATCGTCAGGGTCTCGTCGAGCAGCAGCGACCCGTCACAGCCCTGCACACGACCAGTAATCGAACACTCAGATTAGACCCGGATTGCATGACATGAAGCGGCAGCGGCAGGCGCCGGGGTTGCGCTGCGTGAAGCGTGCACGTACGCTGGCGAAGCAGTCGTGAAAGTGGAGGCGGAGGAGGCTGGCGAGGATGCGCGGGTCGCCGGTGCGCGCCTCCTGGATCACGCGCCGCACCGTGTCGTATACGTGCGGGCACGAGTCGTCGTAGTACCCCGGGCTCAGCTGCTGCGCCCGCACGCCGCCGTCGAGCGCCGCTAGCGCCAGCACCGCCGCGCACAGGGCTACGGCTGCCGCTGGCAGCATCGCCGGACGCGCCATCTTTTGCCGAAAGGCTCTTCCAAACCTCTTATCTCTTGAGATCCTGTTCTGAGCTTCTTCGTCGCGTGTACAACAGAGTTTATGGCTAGTTGTTCACCCGGTGCTCACTTGCTTTTGCTGTGAACTTGTGGAGGGTGGCATGGCCATGGCGATGGCTCTTCTACTTATAGCTAGCAGCCTAGCACTGCAAGCGAGGTCTTGACATGTTCCCGGCGCGTGCTCTTTCATGCAATGATCAAACAGTGCGCGGACTCACTCCAGCGACGCGTGCTGGCTCCTCAGAAAGGGTCTCTGTTTTTACTGTTTTGCAGAGGCGATGGGGAAATGGTCCTGCAGAGTGCGGTAAATTGTTGCGCACATGGCACAACTAATCGCGTAAGATATTGCAAAAGTGCGTATGAATATGCGCTGGCGACGTTGATGCTTCTGCTTTTGTCGCAGACTTCATGAACCTGCCAAAAGACTTTCGTTAGAACCTCACCGTCACCGGAGTAGTTTAATGTTAAACTTGTGAATTAGTCTCCGTTTAATTTTCATGATTTGGAATCAGTCTGATATTGAAAGTGGTTGCGTGTTTCAAAGTGTCGTAAAGGGATCTAACTCGAGGACATGCTCCTCGGATTAGCACGAGTATGTGTGTTTGCGTCAAAATTTTGTCCACACAGTCGTGATGGGACTTTAGCAAGTTCCGTGCACCCAGCCGTATGAAATATGATTTTACTGTACTATATACTTTTTATTTTTTGCTGTGAGAATGAATCAAGCATCACGAAATTTCGTTTGAGAAGATCAGCAGAGGCAGCAATGCAGCATCGTGACATTGTGTGATCGTGTTCAAATCTCTCACTCAGCACTCCATGAAATTTTGAAAACTTCCAGCCCAACAATTTGTTTTGTTTGGGGGGAATGCCAGCCCGATAATCAATGGGCTCAGGACCTCTCGACCACGCGCACTGACGCACACTCACAGACGAGCAAAACGCTCAGACACTGCCCGATTTCAACGGCCCATTTCACTTTACCAGCCCGCTTCGCTTTCCTTGGGACCAAACCCTAAGAATCCGCCGCAACCAGGTATAAAAGCACCGCACGCGGCGCCGCCGCCGCTCCATTTCTCGGAGGAGAAGCCGCCGCAGCAGCAAACGCAGGAGCTGAGAGAACATCCAGGGCCGGCAAGATGCAGATCTTCGTGAAGACGCTGACGGGTAAGACCATCACCCTCGAGGTCGAGAGCAGCGACACCATCGACAATGTCAAGGCCAAGATCCAGGACAAGGAAGGTACGCGCGCGCGTTCTTGCTTCTCAGCTCGTTTTTCTAGCAAGGCTAGCAAGTAAAGCCAGAGCTAAGCGGTTTTGGTTTGTTCCGTTCGTAGGAATCCCGCCGGACCAGCAGCGTCTGATCTTCGCCGGGAAGCAGCTGGAGGATGGCCGCACTCTGGCGGACTACAACATCCAAAAGGAGTCCACGCTCCACCTCGTGCTCAGGCTCCGTGGTGGAATCATTGAGCCCTCGCTGCAGGCGCTCGCTCGCAAGTATAACCAGGACAAGATGATCTGCCGCAAGTAAGCTACCGCCCCCACCCTCACCTCACCTTGTTAACATTTCTATGACCCCCCAAATAGAAACTTTGTTCTATTCAGTGCAAGATTTTTCGATTAGATGTCATCCCAAACCGTAGCCACGAGAATTATTCATAGGAAACTCTACATGATATGTGGATAGATAATCACATGGGCATATGCTTGTGTTGGGATTCTTGTGTGCAAAAAGTTTTGTAGTCTAATGCTAGTAGGAAATGGAAATGAACAATTTAGCAAACAAAGTGCAACTTCAGTACTGTGCTTTCCATTTTAACGTGCACACACCTCAATCAAATGCGTAGACCATGACACCACCAGAGTTACCTAACCTTGCACAGCCTTCTTGAGTTGAACCTTAAAGCGATTATACAAAAATTCCTAAGGTTTTGCCCCTGTGGTATGCACTCTTAGTTCAAAATGTTTCTTGCTTGAGCATTTGCTGAGTATTGCCAGCCGACCTCTGGACATGGCTTCCAATGTATTTAAGCATTTATCATTTCTTTGTTCAATTTTACTCTGCATTTTACCATGACCTGATTCTTTTTGTTCATTAGTATTGAGGCAGTTCTCTGACTTGCCAGTTTAGTTTTCTGTCTTTTGTACAAGGATGGTAAACCTGTTACACTCTTGGCCCTGTTTGCTTACATTACACAGTATAAGGGTTTTATATCATGTAATGCAATTTTGTCGTTTACTTCTTGTGTTCTGTGAGTACACTCCTATTACTGTTGACATGTGAGGTTTTTAAGGTGCGCTGCACTTTTGATGTTGGGTTTTGATATTTATGTGAGTGAGTTTTTTTTTTGGAGAAAAGCGAATGGAGTGATGAATTAATTAGATGCGAGAAGTGACCTTATGAACTGAAACTTTGAGGCATAAATTCTATCTGACTTGTCAATTTACCTGTCCTATTCCACTCAAGTGAGGGTGCTTGGTTCCTTTTTCTTTTTTGGTATGACAGCAACATATATAAAATAACTTGCCTTTTGCAGTTTAAGTTTACCCCTGTGTCAAATGTTCATCGATTTTGGTAGGAGAGATCAATAACTTGCTGGATCTATAAATTTATCTATTGTGCTTAGACCTTTTGACTTGTGAAGCACACCAGATGCTATTTGCAACTTTCCTCACTGTGTTTAATTTCCAGTCCCAGTTACTGTTGTATTGTGTCCTGTTAGCTCATTGATGTTCTTCCATTTGTCTGCAGATGCTACGCGCGCCTGCACCCCAGGGCTGTCAACTGCCGCAAGAAGAAGTGTGGTCACAGCAACCAGGTGAGCTTTATTGCAAATCGTTGTGCCTGTATCTAGGATAGCCTTGTGCTTGTTCAGCGCCCTACCATTTTGAAAGCGAAGATGTTCAAGCGAAGTCAGTCTGATCTAATGTGATTTCTGTTGCTTTTCTCCTTTCAGCTGAGGGCCAAGAAGAAGATCAAGAACTGAGGTGATGTTGCTGCTAGTCAGTTCCATGGACCATTTAAACCATCTGTTGTAGTGGTGTACCGAATGTTATGTTGCGTTGTTGTCTGGATGTTGAACTTCTGTTGCGCCAAACTTTTCCGATGTCGTGATGTTTTACCTTGTTGTCGATGGTGACAGTACTATATGGCAATATAGCTACCATGCTCCTGCACTTTTTGGTGTGCTCTTTCTTTTTTTCCCCCGAACCGGTCCTGGCTGTAACGACACAGCTGCTAGCCCCGGGGCGCTCTACGATTTGCTCGCGGACAGTGGACTCAGTAGGGTCGTGCCTGGTCTGAGTTCAAATGAACCCCGGTGTTCATGCTTCCGAATTTGGGTCTAAAGCTAATCGTCGTGAACCGTGGCGCGTTTTCTTTCGTTTTCCTTGGCGCCTGCCGAGAAACGCGTCGGTCGGCTGGTGCCGGAGCGGCATGCAGCATGTTCCAACGCCTTATTAGCCTCCCGACCCCTGCCATTTGCCTCCCCCTCCTCCCTCCCCGCGACGAGACGGCCGTCCCCTCGGTCGTCCCGTCGCCACACGTCCTTCAGCCTCGTCGGCGAGGGGGAGCGGCGGCATTACCTCTGCCTTGAATCGTACGTCCGCCTCGCCTTCATCCGGTTCCTTCTTCCTTTGCTCTTCCATCGCATTGATCGTTTTCATTTGTTGCCACGCTCTTCTGTTTTCCTTCCCTTGTTCAAAGTTCATGTCTCGTGAAATGTGGCCTCAACATTCGCAAACTTTTCTACATCGATTTTTCGTTTTGCATGATGATCGAGGAAATCAGAGCAACGATCGGGTGTCAAAAGTTTCCGATTTTGCAGCAATTATTCATCAGAAAAGGCCCTCCCGGCCGATCCGATCCACCGGATCGGCCACCCATTTCGCCACGGTGGTATAACGGAAGCCGGCCAACAAGATGGTTTGCTGCTGCGGTGGCGCGGAGGAGGACACGTTCGCCGCACCTGCCAGCCGTCACCCAGTAGCACCCACGTCGCGAAACAATGCAGGTGACCTGAGCTCCTCATTTCCTCATCAGGTTTCAGGGATTGTTAGCACAAACGTAACAGCAATGTACGATTCAGCCTTGCGACGGTAAAAAAATTGCATTCGCAACGTGTAGAAAAAAAAGGTTGTTCCTGCTTTTCGTGGTTATCGGCACCAGGGATTCAAACGCCAACCTTTCGACGCGTTGAATAAATTCACTGTGAAACGTTTCATACGAGCCGTTGCATTACAGACGTTAGACTGTAAGTACTTGTTTTTTATAACTGTGTGAAGCAATCAGGAGTTCATGACAGGTGCATGATCCGGTACATTCGTTATGTTTTTGCTGGCTTTGCCAACATCATATCCAGACATAAAATTCAGCAGCCGAGTAGCAATAGCCAATAGCTAGCATGAGCACAGGGAAATTCAGTAAACTGATCAGCAATTCCGCGTATCCTTGTTCTCCTCAGCCTGAATTCCCTGAGCACTTGGTGCCTGAAAAACTCATGTGGTACCTTGTTGCAATGCCAGGCCCCGGCAAGCCAAGAGGGCCCAATGCGCCGAGGAGCGGCGGCCCACCGAAGGTCCTCCCCGTCGACGTGCCGGCCATTTCCATGGGCGAGCTGAACAACATCACGGGCAATTTCGGGCAGAAAGCCCTGATCGGGGAAGGCTCCTACGGCAAAATCTACAAGGCCGTGCTGATATCCGGGGAGCTCGTCGCCATCAAGAAGCTCGACCCCAGCGTGTCCAGCGACTCCCTCGCGGACTTCTCCGCTCAGGTCAGAGGTCACTGCAGTGGTGCATGGGCTCGATAACAGAAAAAAATCGAGTAAACCGGTTTGGTGTTGTGGTGCAGCTGTCGATGGTCTCGAGGCTGAAGAACGAGTACTTCCTCCAGCTGTTGGGCTACTACCTGGACGACAGCCACAGGATCCTCGTCTACCAGTTCGCCTCACACGGCTCCCTTCACGACGCTCTGCACGGTACCATATTCTGCGTTCATCAGCTGATGTTCTGACCATCACGGTTTTCCCAAATGTCTGAACACCAGAATCTATCTGAACACGCCAAGGTAAACCTCTAAAAAAACTGGCGTACGTGCAGGCAAGAAGGGCGTCAAGGACGCGGCGCCGGGGCCGGTGCTGAGCTGGGCGGAGCGGGTGAAGATCGCGTACGGCGCGGCGAGGGGCCTCGAGTACCTGCACGAGAAGGTGCAGCCGTCCATCGTGCACCGCGACGTGCGCTCCAGCAACGTCCTCCTCTTCGACGGCTACGACTCCAAGATCGCCGACTTCAACCTCACCAGCCAGCCGCCCGACGGCGCCGCGCGCCTGCACTCCACGCGCGTCCTGGGCACCTTCGGCTACCATGCTCCCGAGTAAGTTTTTTCCCCTACTCCGTAGTAGTTTGCAATGATGTTGGAGAAACAGCAACAAATTAGCTTTTCCCCGTACAAGTTCAATAGTCAAACCTGTCAGCTACTGAAGTGGACAGTTGTGGACTTACATTACTAGATTGGTCACTGAAAAGGTTTAACAATGCTAATGAGATGTGATTTCCCATCCCTTTCCGAAGGTACGCGATGACAGGAGTCTTGACGCACAAGAGCGATGTGTATAGCTTTGGAGTGGTTCTCCTAGAGCTACTCACCGGCAGGAAGCCCGTGGACCACACCATGCCCAAGGGACAGCAAAGTCTAGTAACTTGGGTGAGTCATGCACAATCTTCTTGCAGTTAGTAGTTTGATCATGTCCAAGCAAGAACCATATGCTCACCGATATCTGAATGTCCCTGACAAAATTAAGGCGACGCCGAGGCTGAGCGAGGACAAGGTGAAGCAATGCGTGGACCCGAAGCTGGGGGACGATTATCCTCCAAAGGCAGTAGCGAAGGTAACAAGTCCACGCTCTGCTGTTACGGATTGCTCCTCCAGATCACATTCTGTGAGCCAAAACTTGAGAGGATTTTTGCGTTTCAGATGGCGGCGGTGGCGGCGTTGTGCGTGCAGTACGAGTCCGATTTCCGGCCGAACATGACCATCGTGGTGAAGGCGCTGCAGCCTCTTGTCAACAAGGCAGCCGCAGCCACAGCTGGGGGCCCTAGCAGTACATGATAGATGATACACAACCATCTCTCCAGCACTACTCAAAATCTGTTCTTTGTTTAACGGTCACCTGCGTACGCGCATCTTCAGTGGTTGCAATGTAACATGTACTAACTGATCAATCTGCAAAGGATTCAAGTGTTCATCATCCTTTGGGCCAATTCAGGGAATTCGTCAATTCATCATCCTTTGGACTTCAGATCACCACCAGAGTTTTCCTTGTCTCCTTTCCGTTGGGCGTTGGTACGAAAGGGATTTGTTTGCCCTGGCCTAGAGGCCCGCCCACGTACAGGCAGGGTACTGCTGCACTGCTTGTTCTTATCCTGACACCACACCAGAGATCGAGTTGGACAACAACCACTAGTACTGCAGATCGAGTTGAGACGTCAGAAGACATCATTTTTTTCAAAAAAAAAAAGAGTAGCAATCAAACCGATCAAAGATTCCATCGAATCAGAAGACGTCAGCCGAAATGAGACGACGTACTCAGTACTCGGTGAAGTTGCAATCCGTGATCGGCCTCACTCTTGGCTGGACCATCCAAGACACGATCATATGAGCCTGTCTACTCGATCAAAACGAAATTATAAACCTGCAGTTGCATTCAGTACAGAAGCAGTACTTCCGAGTACTGCCATTCAGCTGTGTCTCTGTCTCGCATATGGATGGATCGTTTCTGCTACATCAAGAGGATAAGGCCTACCACTACCAGTGGTAAGAAATGGCATGCAACCCTGCTGTCCGCGGGAACACTTCACTCCAAAATTGAGTTGATCGAAGTCCAGACTGACAATTACAGTTACAGAGATGAACATCCCACTCCTTAAACCTTTTTTGACGCTCCTTGAACCTTTTTTGACGCTCCTAAAACTGTGTGTTTTCTTAGGTCTGTGCTGCTGCTGCTGCTCTATCCGTTTCAGAATCCAAGGGAGGGCGCAGTCTGCACTGCAAGCTGCCAAGCTGCCTCTCGCTCTCGCTCTCGCTTTCGCTCTGAAGTCTCGGCTCTCGGGCATCGGCGTCACATGTCCCTTTCAGAATTTCCTTTTAGCCTCCGAACAAAAAGATGGAGAGCGAGGCCGCGGCGAGGTGATGTCCCGCTCGCTGCATGCCGGCAGCGATAGATGCGTTTGTTGGGTTCCAAACTTCCAACGTACCTCCTGCACTCGAGTACTTGACCTCTCGCCGGCGTCCGTTCCTGCTGCCGTAATCGCCAGCGACAGGCCGTGTACCCTTGCGACTGACGCACGTCACGTCGCGTGGGGATCGCGCCATCGCGGGGATCGCTGACTCAGCAGGGACCCGTGCACGATGCATCCACTGATAAACCCATCGGCGGCATCGGTTTCGTTCGGTTGTCCTCCTCCTCTCCGCGAGCTCGGAGGGAATCTGCCATCTGCGGCTCCGGTGGCCCAAGCAAGCGAGCTGCGTGGAAGAGGACACGACGCCAGAGCGCCAGCCACTTAGCCGGCGAGCGGATAGTGTTGCCGGCTTGCCGCTATCTGCGGTGGGAGTGTTAGAATCATGGTTGTAACAATAGTGCGCCGTGTATTAGAGTGTGTATTAGAGTGTGTATTAGAGTGTTGGAGATAAACTCGTGCACGTGCGTGACAATTGTGGTCTTAGAGATAGACTTAATTGCTTAGAGATAAATCTTGTGTAATTCGAATTATAAAGCAAACAAAGTCTTAGGAGATCACGATTGTATCCGTGTAAAACTTTAGGTGGTTTTTACCATATATAAATGTGCAACCGTGGTGAGTTAAAATAGACAACCACGTTTCCTCCTGTTTCTTTCGGGAGCTCGGGCGATCCACTCGATTCTTAGCAGCATCGGCGCCATGCCGTTTTTCATCGAAGTAGCGTGAGGACTCGCTTAGCAAGCGCTCCACGGTTATTGGCTTCCTGCCAGATCGATCGATGTGGCCGTGGCAGCTTGAGTGCTGCAGGAAAATCGCATATCATCCGGACACCCGGGGTCCGGGTTTGCTGGCTCATTGCCGTCCAGATATTTCCCTCCCAATTCATTCATCCTCCTCCTTGTCGCGGTGCATCATGTGTGAGCTTAGGTGACGGGCTTACTCAACCATGTCCTGTCATTTGCAGTTGCAGCATATTCCTGGTTCTGGTAGGAGGCATGTGAGGGCCGCTCCTACCTGCCGGTCGAGTAGTCCAGTTGAGTAACTTCGGTTACGTCGTCCATGATTATATATGATATGAGCACTTCGAATCTCAAGAAAAATGTCCATATCAGCGGATGACCAAGGTGCTGAATTTTTTTTTTGTAGTAAGATACCTGGACTTTTCTTTGACACTGCATTAACACTTGCTACTTGCAAAAGCCTAAATGATCTTTTGCTGGTTTAGACATTGAAAGGGTCACGAAAATGGTCTATGCCGGCAGATTGACCGATCAAATGTAAGCTCCCTACGAATTAACATATGGTGTTTGAGCACATTGCATCAAAAGAAATGGACCAAATTAATGTCCATGATTTCTTAAAAAAAGAGACCAACTGGGCAACAAGTCCTGAACAACTTGTTTCAGTGAGATATCTGAAGTTTTCTATGTTATACTACATTATTTCTTGCAGAATTCCAATTGAACTTTGCTAGATTAAGCTGTAGTGGGGTTAAAATAACGATCTACCGACCTGCAAATTGTATTTTCTTAATTAGTTCATTATTTTCACCAATGACTGATCTCTGCTTAATTAGTAAAGGCCACTGTCCCAGAGTTGGTTCCTGTCAACAGCAGCTGGCGAGTAGGTTATTAATACATTCAGACTTTGCCCAATTAGGTCAACCGCATGCAAGGATTACGACAAGTGATATCCTCAAAAGATCGATGCGAAACCTACTGATATGTTTCTTTATACAATATATGAAACGCATTGCTGATTTAGGCCCCGTTTGGTAGGGCTTCTCAAAGTGATTCTCCACCGATTTTTGGTGAAGCCCTACCAAAGAGCTAATTTCAAAACGGCTTCACCACCAAAGCCGGGGAGAAGCCGCAAAACGGCTTACACTAGAGAGGAGAAGCCGAAAAAAGTGGCGTCACCGGCTTCTCCTCTCTCTCCAAGCATTAAGTAATCATAAAATTACATATATTGCCATTGAGAAGCTGTTTTACCAAACGTTTTGCAAAACGGCTTCAGCTTCACTAAAAAAGCCACTCCACCGAAGAAGCCGAAGCCATTTTATGAGAAGCCGAAGTTCTACCAAACAGGGGCTTAGTACTCCGATCTGAGGTGGTTGGTTGATGATAATAGACACGCTAGCTTCTGCCAAAAAAAAAAAACGATGATGGTCAGCTGCTAGTTCAGACGATGCCATCTGGTGATGCTGCTCAGTGATGAAGACTGTCCTAGATTGACCTGAACAAATGCTAGTTCCAAGACGAACGGATTCTGTGATCAACGAGGCACAAATAGTCAAATATAGATAGTTATTAAGTCCCTGAACGGCTGAACTAGTTCAGAGGCGAACTGTGTATATAAAAATTACGGAGTATATCAATAAAACTAGTAAGAGTATGTTTGGCGTAGGCCGTAGGGATATGTTGCATTTTCAACTTAACTGTGTTGAACAATATCGACAAAATCCTGACAAGGACAGTGGAAATGTACAAGAAACTCTCAATCCGGCCAAGTCGTGTAGGAGACGGCAATAACGTGCATTGTGGACTTGCAATTGCCGGATCTTCCTCCCCTACGTAACACCGTCTCTGGTCGTAAGCTGACCTTGGGCTGATTACTGAATGGGCTCAACTAAAAAAAAGTTTCACGCGCACTTAAACTATATTGATCTAGGCATCTAGCCTGATCTTGAAGGGTGCTTAGGTGGTGTTTGGTTGGCGCAAATGTAACGGAATCTGATTACTGAAGTTAACGGATCTCATTACATATGTTTGGTTGCGGTAGTTTGTACTCAATTGATACTATAATCGAATCATTTACCTAAATAATATCTATACAAACTTGTTATCCCTCCTCCCTCACCGTAATCAGATACAATACCCACACCGTAATCCGATTACGTTACCAAAGTGCAACCAAACAAAGTGGGTAATCACCTATTCCGCCACCAAATACACTGTAATATGACTCCCTTTGCGTTTACGTTACCTTAGCATGAACCAAACACTATGTACTTAGCACGAATCAAACACTATGTATTCTAGACAAGTATACGTTTATAGTAAAACTCAGTTGCTTTCTATAAAATCTGAGATGTTTTTTCTGAGTATGTCTATATGTACATCACGAAGTTTGGCATCGTAGTAGATACACGAACCCGAACATGATAGCTTGACAAATCCTTGGATCTGACTCAGTGATCAGGGAGTATATGCTTGAAATATCTTACGTGAGAGCAGTGCACATCACATGCTTGCTGTCTGTAGCGCTAGGGCTATTTTGCCTGAATAGTCCCTGCACACGGTCCCCTTGATGGGAAACCCGAAAAGAAACAACTGGTGGATCGATCGTGCCTACCATGCCATTTGTGCTTATTCAGGATGCAGCAATACACACCATCTGTTTCTGTTCTCAGCAAAGAACCAAAATTTGTGATTCAATAGTACATTTAGATACAGATCTACGTGTGCGTGGTCACGGTAACCTAGAATAGATCCCTAATACCCGCAAAGAAAGAAGATGACAAACTCCTAGCTGTCGGGAATAGATCCCTAATACCCGCAAGGAAAGAAGAAGACAAACTCCTAGTAGGATTCCCCGTGTAATCCTACTAAGACTTATACTTTATAATCCTACTGGGACTCCTCTTTATAACTGACTAGTAATCCCACCCCCTACAATATATAAAGGAGGGTAGGGATCCCTAAATCGGTAGGCAAAGACCTTATAGAACCACAATAGAAGACTAGATCCTCAACACCAAACAACACTAAAGCGTAGGGCGCAATATACAACACCCTAAACAGGACGTAGGGTATTATGCTACTCTGACGGCTCGAACCTGTATAAATCTGTGTCTTGTGTCCTCGCTTTTACTTTCGAGTTCCTGATCTCGACGAGCCCCACTAACCAAAATATTATCTCGGGCACCCTCCTCGGTAGGTTGCTGGGTTTAAACACCGACAGCTGACGTACCAGGTAAGGGTGATTGTCGAGATCATCGGGCGAGCTTGAAGGACCTCGTCAAGATCAATCTACTCTACAAGACAAGAAAGCTATTCTCCCATCCAATCGACGACTCGGTGTGCAACTGCGTCGGAGTTTGAGGCAAGATCGCCGGACAGGCTAATTTCGAGTTAGCATCTATTCTCACCGAATTGGAATTTGAAATGGAGTGCGGAGTGGAGTAATTCACCTGTCGCTGATCGTCTCCAAGCATTAAGATCGAGATGGAATAGAATTGGACGGCGTCAAGACGGAATTCTGCAGCTATCGGGGATAGATCCCCAATACCCGCAAGGAAGGAAGAAGACAGACTCCTACTAGGATTCTCCTGTATAATCCTATTAGGACTCATACCTCGTAATCCTACTATGACTCTTCCTTGTAACCGACTAGTCATCCCATCCCGCCCCTGCAGTATATAAAGGAGGGCAAGGGTCCCTAGATCGGTAGGCGAAGACCTCATAGAACCACAATAGATGACCAAATCCTCAACACCAAACAACACTTAAGCGTAGGGCGCAATATATAACATCCCAAACAGGACGTAGGGTATTACGCTACTCTGGTGGTCCGAACCTGTATAAATTAGTGTCTTATGTCCTTACTTTTACCTTCGAGTTCTAGATCTGGCGACCCCCTACCAACCAATCTACTATCTCGGGATACTCCTCGGTAGGTTGCCAGGTATAAAAATACCGACATCTGACGTGCTAGGTAGGGGTGATCGTTGAGATCATCGAGTGAGCTTGAAGTACCTCATCATCAAGATCAATCTACTTGACAAGAAGCAATTTGCCAAGTCGGAGTTCCGTGCAGACAAATCTACATCGAGACAGAATTGATGCACTCCGCGTTCCAATCAAAAACCAAGTTAGTTTCCGCCGCACGCTGCTGCACACGGCTCGTCGATCAAGTCACGCACAGATTGAGGCAAAACTAATCGAGGATGGGTTCCACGTGATCAACAACTAGTCGGAATCGACTCCGACTAGTTGGCTTCATCAACAATCGACATGGCTTCATCGACCATCGTCCACGAATCAAGATAAGGCACTTTTTTAACTTTTTTATATAAATTTTCCAGCTTGTTTTCCATATACAGGGCAATGTGCCAACTACTTATTTGTGTACGCCTCTCAACGGGAATTACCCTCCAGAGTTACACTTTGCCAATTATTCTTGAGGCATGTTGACCGACAGCGATGGGCTTGGTACACCGAATTATGGAGGCTATCACCACATGTTTAGTGCATCGAGTTTCGTAAACTCAGCCACAAGCTTGGTACACTGAATTAGGATCCTCTGCCATGAAGTTTGGTGCACTGAGTGCTGGAGGCTTGCAGTAGCTACATCCTAAGGAGGTACAAATCCTATGCGCGGCAACACGCGCTCTTCTCGCTAAAAGTCAGAAAAGTCTCAACGACTACTTGACGCGCAATCGTGCAGTCTTTTTGTCGCAATGCCGACTACTTATTTTAAATATCTTATCTTAGCGGTTGTTAATCTATTCGAGTAGAACACGAGCTTCATGCTTAAATGCTAGGACGTGAGACAAACATCTCTGTAGCAGCAGTGGCGGTATGCGTACACGAGATAAATATCTCACACGCAATGCTAATGGCTAAACAGAGACTGAGAGCCTAAACGTAATAGGCTAACTACTTGGGAGAAATATGACCAAAATAAGAGCATGACGCACAACATTTACATTATATTCATCACTGAATAAATTTCAAGGGTTCCAAATTCTACAAATATGCTACATAATGTATGCATTTCTTTTTTTAGGTCAAGTTTCGACGACGACTCTCCAGGATGCTCAGCGTACCTATAATGACTCCGGTAGCTCCCATGCTCGAGGGCTAAGCGTCAATTCCTATTCGGAATATCTCCAGTGGCTCAGCTAGCTTCCAAGCTTGAGGGCTAAAGCGCCAATTACTACTCACAATATCTCAAGTAGCTCCGCTAGCTCTCAAACTCGGAGGCTAAGCGCCAAATAACTACTCAACGTGGCTCCTACGGTTCACCTGGCACATAATCTCGGGGGCTGGACGCCGAAAAACTACTCGAAAGATGATTGACGTGAAGACTAAAGCTCGCTAGATCACAGCTACACCCAACAATTGTTTTTTTCAAGATAAAGTCAGAAGATTCAAGATTTTATTGACCCTCAGCATGATTCTTCGATTCAACCTAAGGCTCGGGGGTTACAACATAGGGAGTGCGACTTTCGCCGCCCTCCATATCACATTCCAAAAATGAAGATTGCAAAATCAAGACGATCAAGGGCTCGAGCACACCATAGCCTCATGACAACTTTGAGGAACTTTGAAGATTCAACCAGATAAAGTACTCGAGGAGCACTAAACTACTCGGTGAGGATCTGAAAAGTACTCGAAGACTGCTACATTCGACTATGAAGTGTTGGGAGGCTTGTCGAGGATAGATCCCTAGTACCCACAGGGAAGGAAGAAGGCGGACTCTTACTAAGATTCCCGTGTAATCCTACTAGGACTCGTACCTTGTAATCCTACTAGAACTCCTTCTTGTAACTAACTAGTAATCCCGCCCCCTGGAGTATATAAAGGAGGGTAAGGGTTCCTAGATCTGTAGGCGAAAATCTCACAGAACCACAACAGAGGACCAAATCCTCAACACCAAACAACACCCAAGCGTAGAGCGCAATATACAACACGGACGTAGGGTATTACTGGCGGTCCGAACCTGTATAAATCCTTATCTTGTGTCCTCGCTTTTACCTTAATCTCGACAAGTCCCGCTAACCAAAACACTACCTTAAGCATCACCACATCCAGATGAGCGCATCTGCCATCGCTACAGTGCTACATTGTACTACCGCTGTCAGCTACATTGAAAATGCAGTCTGCTCTGGTTTGAAAAAAAGAGGGAATTGTACCAACTTAAAACGCCAAAAAAAAAAACAAAGGCATTTGCACTGCCAAACTTTTCACTTTACCCACCTTAAGAGTTTTCTTTTTGAAAAAGAAAAGAGTTTTAAAATTTGTCCCCAATAAAACTTCCCTAGCACCAACAGATGCACGTCGAAGAGAGAGCAGAAGAGACTCACATTATTTTTTTTTCTTTTTCTTTTTAATAATTTCCTGCACCTCATCAGCGCACACATGACACATCACACTAGTCAGCACTCCACGTCAAGTTTTATTGCGGGCACCCCCACCGTAAAAACCAAAAATAAAATTCAGAAAACTCAGTTCCCGTCAAAATGGTTCTGATGGTATGATCTGAACCGTCGACCGAGTGATCGCACGGTCCGCGAGCCGCGCGCATTTGGTCGCTTGCGTTACGCCTCCGTCCCGTTCGTAACGCAGCAGGGCCCCGTTAAAATAGGCGCGGCCGCACCGCACGGAGCAGAGCAGCACGCTGCCCGCGCGGGTACGGCCCTTTCCTTGCCATCTTCCACCTCTCCATGCGCTAGGGGCGGCTTGGCGCAAAGGGAGACTCGGACCTGGGGAGGAGACGACAGACGAGACCGAGGCGACCGCGACCGAATCGCGTGTGGGGCGGTAGGCCATCGAGGCGATCCGCGGGGGGCAAGGAAGGAAAGGAGGAAGAGCAGAGCGGAGTGGGTCGGGGTGGGGGGGGACGCGCGGCGTGAAGGATGGACGCGAACGGGCGCGGGGAGGATGGCGACGCGCGGGCGCCGCTCCTGGCGGGGCCCGGGCGGCGGCGCAACTCGGTGGCGTCGATGCGCGGGGAGTTCGTCTCGCGCCTGCCCAAGAAGGTGCTCGACGCCGTCGACCCCGAGCGCCCGTCGCACGTCGACTTCTCCCGCTCCAAGGGCCTCCCCGAAGGTTCGCCTGCAAGTCCCTCCTTCCCCTCCTCGCATTGTCGGATCATTTTTTTCTCTCTCTGTCCTTGGTTCGGTCTGCTCTTGGGATCTCTGAGCGTTTCGTCTTCTGAATATGGTGGTACAAAAGATTCGCATTTTTATGAGGCTCCTTTTATAGTTACGAAGTCTCCTGGTGATGATATGATTGATGTGCTTTTGAAGTTTTGATCTAGATTCTGGAGTTGTCGTGGATAATTCGTTTCTTTTTTGGGATGCCTCAGTCTCTTATCCTTGATTCCTCCATTCCTCCGCATGCTTTTTCCGGGCTCCAAGGATTTCTTTTCATACTTGTGTGATGGAAACAGCTTGTGGCTTTACTATCATTCGGTGCTTCTTGTGGCTGTTTCTTTGTAAAATACTACCATTCGGTTCTTCCGGGCGCCAATGAGTATATGTTTGGTTGAATAAATACTAAACACTTTTTGTGCGTCTTTGTTGTCTTGTTATGGCCCTAGCTCCTAGGTGGTTTGTTGGATTGTCAGTACAAACAACTGCGACGCTATGGTGTTTGTTTCGGTCAAAAATCCCCTTCAGGGTAATGCCGTTCCTTCCTTTGTTCTGTAGCAGACTGCAGGTACGCAAATGAGTATAACAGATAACACGTAGCATGGCAAAATGGCATGGCACCTCTCGACTCTCGTTGCCTCAAACCGAGCTGTGGTTTTTTAACTGTGCCTGCATATTGAGCGTTTCCTCTTTTTTCTATCTGGTCCGCACTCACCTATGCAGCGTTGATCTTTGTTTCACCTTCCATCTTACTTTGATTATAATATGAGATGCATCGAGAAGAGGTGTAATATGGCGAAGGGAGGGAACCTCTGGACCAGCCGGCGCTAGTTTTAAATTGCAATATCTATGTCACGATGTTCTGGATCTGCCTAGTGTATATGGTCCCCTGTTTCCTGAATATCTTAATTTGCGGGGTAGTTGGAAAATTTTGACTTTTCTTGATTGAAATTTTGAATTCCTCGCCTATAGAAAAAACAGATTCCTGTAGTATAAAAAAAACTATTTTCGGCAATTTATTGGCCCGATCTTTAGATGACCATTTTGCTTACTCTATGCTTCTTTTTCCTTCTTTCATATGCGAGGAGATTTATTTGTTTTGACCTTTCCTGGATTTAACAAACGAACTTTCTGAAGACTATTCTTGCTGTTTCTTGAAATACATTAAAATCAACTGTGTATGCTATATTTACACCAAAAATTTTTCTGCTATTTCCCTAAAAAGAAAGTTAAAATATTCCATAATTTGATTTAGTGTCACTCGTGCATTTTGTTTCTAATTTTTTCATAAGCACCTGCTACTTCTTTATGATCAAGTCTGACAAAGTGACATGTTTTGAGTTAATACAGGGGAGAGAGAGTACTATGAAAAACAGTTTGCCACGTTGAGGTCCTTTGAGGAAGTTGACTCAATAGAAGAATCCAATGAAATTGATGAGGAAGAGGAGCTTGCGGAGCAAAACCAGAGTGAATTTGCCATGAAGATATCAAATTACGCAAACATTATTCTCTTAGCGTTGAAGGTTGGTTTCTCCCCCACCTTTTTTAAGCCCTAAGCATGAACTCCTCAAGGATGACTAGACTTCAAAAAAAAAAACTTCAGGTATACGCCACAATTAAAAGTGGATCAATCGCTATAGCTGCCTCAACACTGGATTCACTGCTTGATCTCATGGCTGGTGGTATCCTTTGGTTCACACATCTGTCAATGAAGAGCATCAATGTCTACAAGTACCCCATTGGCAAACTGAGGGTACAGCCTGTAGGCATTATCATCTTTGCTGCTGTCATGGCCACTTTAGGTATGCTTGCTTTTTCCGCTAATGGAGGTGCTTATACAATCAAGTCACTTCCTTTCTTGATAACTTATCCTGTTTGACATATGTGCCATCTTAGAATTTTACTCAAGTGAGTGTGATCTTCTTGTCAAGATCCTTTACATTAATTTGAGTTGCATCTCCAGGCTTCCAAGTATTTATTCAAGCTGTTGAAAAGCTGATAGTGAATGAGGCTCCAGCTAAACTGAACCAAGTACAACTCTTGTGGCTATATTCAATCATGATCTTTGCAACAGTGGTGAAATTAGCTCTCTGGCTCTATTGCCGAACATCTGGTAACAAGATCGTCCGTGCTTACGCTAAGGTTAATATGTTGTTTCATTTCTCAACTTGCCACGACTTTTTTACTTATATTAACAGTTGAACATGATTTATCAAAGATTTGTGATGGACTTGTTTCCACAGGATCACTATTTTGATGTTGTCACAAATGTAGTGGGTTTGGCTGCTGCTGTCCTTGGCGATAGATTCTACTGGTGGATTGATCCAGTTGGTGCAATTGCCCTTGCAGTCTACACAATTACAAATTGGTCTGGAACGGTGTGGGAAAATGCAGGTTTGTGTCACTTGTTTAGTTTGAACATTTGCTTAGGCAACAGCATCTGCACCTGTATCCCCAATCAGACTCATTATCCTTGCAACAAGAAATAACTTCCAAATGAGTGTTTTAACTATTTTTACTAGCCTACTGGAAATGGTAATTTAGAACCTTGCAGCGGATACCTGTCACCGATACAAATAAAAGTTACTTGAGTCAAAGGCTTGCTCTTTTAATCACTTTGCACTGTCATCCAGAGCAGTTGCCGCATATAGCACCAAGATTACTTGCATGTTACAAATTAGCTGGGACTGACAGGCAGTCTTACTACTATTACCTATTGTTATCCTTCGTGCAGTTTCACTGGTAGGTGAATCAGCTCCTCCAGAAATGCTTCAGAAGTTGACATATCTAGCTATCAGACATCATCCTCAAATTAAGCGTGTCGATACAGTTCGGGCATACACCTTTGGGGTGCTTTACTTTGTTGAGGTTGGTGTCTCTTTATTTTATCATCTTATTCCTCCATCTGTCCATTGCTGAGGGAAATCAATTAAGTTGTCAGCCAATCTGACAAAGCGATTGGTGTTATACATATTTTGTTCGAATCCCTAGATCCTGAAACTGGATAATGTTGTTGTAGCAACTACTTGATTTGTCTTTCAAAATTAGTTCAACAAAACGCAATTATTTTGTAAAGTAGCTTAACTCCTGATCCCTGCAGTGACACTGCAGTGCTTAATCTAGAATGGTAAATAGGAGTATGATACCAACGTTCTCTTATAATCTCACTGTTATAGTAATATATAGCAAGTGGTAGTTTAGCATGGCTTTGCAAATGATTGGGATAGGTCTTTTAGAAACAGAGTAGGTGGTTCTTTCAGCAATCAGACCTCAATGTTAGATTGTAATAGCATGATCATCTCATATGATCACTGGACTCACAGGTTGACATCGAGCTCCCTGAGGACTTGCCACTAAAGGAGGCACACGCCATCGGAGAATCACTCCAGATCAAGATCGAGGAGCTCCCCGAAGTCGAGCGAGCATTCGTTCACCTCGATTTCGAGTGCGACCACAAGCCGGAGCACTCGATTCTCAGCAAGCTGCCCAGCAACCAGCCTTGACCCGAAGGGATCCCACGTGGTGGTTGGCAAATAGATTGTCGCGCAGGATCTGCTACAGTGCTCGGTGTCTTGTGCTGCATGTGACAAAAAACTAAGAGTCTAAATCAGTTTTGTGGTCGTAAGATGTAGATCAGGCGCGTCTAAGACTACGAGGGACGTAGCAGGTGCACAAGGCCGAGATTGTTCTGAGTGAGTGTGGAACCCTCTGTTTTGCACGGTCGTGTTCAGTGTTCTGATCGAAAGTAGGCACTTTGCTGTTGACATGTGATCGGCTGTGTGCTATATGATGCTGTTTAGGGAAGGGCGGAGAGCAAGATAGCAGGTCCTTTGCTTTAAACAAATTTCATTTCTTATTGTCTGAAAGTGTTCCCACTGAAGCTACTTTCTTTTCTTTTCTTTTATTTTAGGACCTGTTTGTTTCGTTGGAATCGGGCGGAATTGGAATTAGTTTCCACGGTCGGCCTGTTTGGCTCCACCTAGAATTGGAAACAGTCTTTCCTCAAGTTTCCAGTGTCCGAATCATTAGCCCGCGACACATTCTGACCCTAAAAGTAGAAAATCGTTTCTCCCCTAACCCCGACTCGCCTCTCCCCCATGCTGCCGCACCCAGACTCCTCCCCTCCCTGCACCCCCCCCCCCCCCGACTCGAGCGCTGCGCCGCTACCTCCCGCGCCATGGCCCCCTCCCTCCTCCATCGCCCCCTCTTCCTCTTCCTGCTGCGGAATCCTCCCTACGGCATGGCGGCTAGGGTTTCCTAGTGTCGAGCCGTTCTCCTCCTGCTGTCGGAGCCAAGGCCAAGCGTGGCGAAGAAGGCAACGTCGAGCATCACCAGGGCCAGGCGCAGTGAAGAAGGTGACGCCGAGGAGCTCCAGGGCCGGGCGTGGCAAAGAAGGCGACGTCGAGGATCTCTAGGGCCAGCACCCCCGTCTACCTCGCCACCGTCCTCGAGTACCTCGACGCTGAGGTTATGTAACATCTCTTCTCCCTGACTGCACTTCGTTCTTACTATTTATGCCTTGATCTGGTTGTTGCGTCCTGTAGATGTACCTGTACGGCTATTCATAGAACTTAATCGAGCCATGTTGTAAAATTAATCGGCCAATTTGAGGTAATGCGTCTAATTTGTTTTGGATTTGTAGGATTCCATTTTATTTGCCATGACAATCACCCAAATAATGATGTGAGTAGCTGTTTGATTAGAAGTGACATGCTGTTTGATTACAAGTGACGTGTTGTTTGATTAAAATGAGTTCCGATCAAGGTAATGAAATTAAACACTAGTATATGGTTCATTTGGGATGGCTAGTACTGTGGTGTGTGAAAAAGATATTGGTTTCATCTTTGTCACCAATCTAAAGTAGATACGGTAATATAGTGAAATACGTTGCTGCAGGAGTGTTGAGCATTTGCTTTCTGAAATGAACCTGACCAGTAAGATAATACGTAGGTGATAGGACCATGAGTGCGTAGCTGGTTCTGCATTGATCTGGTTCAAACTACATGTGAATGGCCTGTTTAGAATCCTTAGTTCACTAGTAGTGTATTTATTTCTGCTTTGCTCTGGATCAAAGTATTTGTGACATATTTATTTCTGCTTCCTAGTTGATAGCTGCTTCCTGTTACTACTAATTTGTTGTTAGCCATTCAGGTTCCTATCTTCTTTTTTTTGTGCGCTGGCCTCCTATGTTATGTTTGGCCTTTTCAATTAATTATGAAAGCTAGTTAATTATGAACCTTTTTTATGATAAATTAAAACATTCCTTTTTCATATGTGTTTTAGATGACTGACAACAACATAGACTTGGTTAATACAAGCATGGAGCAAATGAGAGAGAAGCATAGGAAGAAGAGAAAAGGAGTGGCTGTTTTATTTGTTTCTGCTGTCATGAGCATGATTGTGCACTGGTATCAGCGTAACAGACCTAGACATATCGTTGATCCAGATGAAGTGGCTGAGAGAGATGTAGCTAAACGGAAACAAATGCTAAGAAATCTGTGCCAAGGATCAAATGTCTATTGCTATGATAGTTTGCGCCTAACTAAGAGATCATTTTATAACCTATGTGCCATCTTACATGAGAGATGTGGTATGTGTGATAACTTGAATGTGTCGGTAGAAAAAAAGTAGCAACCTTTTTTCTTGTAGTAGGTCATGGCACTAAGCTGAGGATGATTCGTAGCTCATATGGATGGTCACTTGAGCCAATCTACCTTCACTTCAATGAGGTGCTGAGAGGTATTATATCATTATGCCATAAATTTATCAAGCTTTCCGATCCATCAGTTGTACAACTTGAGGATTTCAAGTAGAAGTGGTTTGAAGATTGCCGTCACTAAGATCATTTTTGTTCATTTGACTGACTAAGGGAGGTATAGGAATAGGAAGCAACAAATTACCACCAATGTTTTGGGGTTTGTGATCGTCACATGAAATTTATTTACGTCTTAGCGGGATGGGAAGAATTGGCTTCAAATTCACGTGTGCTACATGATGCAATGTCTTAGGACCATGCATTTGTTATTCCAATTGGGAAATACTATATAGTAGATGCTAGATACACCAATGAATTAGGCTTTCTTGCTCCATATCGATCCACTCGCTACCACTTGAACGAGTGGGCTGCTCAAGGGCATAATCTATCCACTACCAAAGAACTATTCAATTTGCACCATTCAACAGCTAGAAATGTGATAGAGAGAACATTTGGGCTATTGAAGATAAGGTGGGCTATACTAAGAAGCAACTCATATTTTGACTTACAAAATCAGGTATTCCGTAGTTAGTAACTTAGCTTGAAATTCAACTCTAAATGACCCTAGCATGTAACTCATTTCTACTAAATTCTTGTAGATTAGGATCATTAATGCTTGCTGCATATTGCACAACTTTGTAAGTGATAGGCAGAGAGATATGGATGACTTACTTATATGCCAAGTTGATCAAGTAATATATGTTGAATCTCTTGAAGTTCAAAGTGAAGTTGGTATTATTACCAATGTTCAATCATCAAATGAATAGAGCAATTTAGGGATACCAAAGCTAACCAAATATTTGCTGATTACCAAGCGATCAATGTATGATAAATTCTATCATCAATGCATGCTCAAATTTATGATAAAGAATATTTTTTTGTAGATTTGGTGTTGCTCCCAAATATTTTACTGATAACCTTTGTGAACTTTTTTCCTGTAGAATATAGAGAAGAGCAAGAAGTCATGCTCGGACAGGGGTTACATTTCTTGGAATGACGACATGGAGAAGGCTCTTCTTGACACATTTGTGGAGTACTATAACAAGGGTGACAGATGCCAAAATGGGTGGAAGTCTCATGTCTATACAGCTACTATCAAGAATGTTCGAGAAAAGTGTCATGTGGATATCACAAAAAACAACATCATGTTGAGGAATAAGACCTTTAACAAGCACTACACTACATCAATGGTATGCGTGGATTTGGTTGGGATTGGAACAAGAACAAAATATCTGTTGATAGTGTTTCTGCATGGGAAGCATATGTAGCGGTAAGTTTAAAAAACTACTGTTTTACTTGCTTAACTTGCTTCCTGCACATGTTTGATGATACACACTAATGCGAGTCTGCTCAAGCACATGTGAGTCCGTCCTGCACACTAATGTGAGTCTGTTCATGCACATGTCCACACTAACTTGCTTATTGCACACTAACTTGTTTACAATTTTCTTGAACTGTCAAGTCTGTTGAAGTTTTTCTTCCCTGATCTACAAATCCTTTTGCCCCATGTCTTATTGTCAAGTTAAATTAGTCCTTTGCCAGACAGGCATACAATTATGCAGTTATGTTTTGAGCTCTGTACTAAGTGTGATTTTTGTTGTCTTACAGTAGAATGTTTCATTTGTTCTTTTCTGAAAGAAAAATATTTCTTTTGTAATCTATAGAAAAACAAAGAAGCTACTGGGTACAAGCAAGATTGTCTTGTATTAGGACTTAATTAGCTTGGTGTTTAGCAAAGATCATACTACCGGTGAAGCGGCAAAGGCTGCAGCTGAGAGCTCCAAAGACATGAGTAAGGAAGATCTTAGTAACAAAAAGCTCACATCATCGGTAACTTCAGGAAGTTTAAAAAGGCAACGGCTAGGTGACTCTTTTATCTCTATGATGGCTGAAAAAATGGACAAGTTCGTTGAAGCACTCAAGGAGGAAGCACCTAAAGGCCCAACATCAAAAGAAATTCTAAACACACTGAATGAGGTAGAAAGATTGGACGAAGACACTTTGTTGGATTTATTTGATATCCTGACTGGTGATGCACGCAAGTATGAGTCTTTGTTGGCGCTTCCGGTGGAGATGACGAAGAGGTGGCTACTAAAACAGAAATTAGTTCATCTTTAAATTATACTATCAAGTGAACTTGTCTTGTAATAATATGTGGCTTCAACTATATGAAAGTTTAGATACTATGTCTGTCGTGATTGCATTGTCAAGTGATGTGTTAGATGCCTGACACCCATGCAACAATAGTGGAGCTTGGAATACTTCATTTAAATGTCTGAATTGTAGCATGTTGTCTGATTTGAATGTCTAACGGAGACTTCATTTGAATGCCTGACAGCTCCATGTGTTAGAGAGAGCTATACTGGTAGCATGTTGTTCCATTTGAATTTCTAATCAACCAAATAATATTTGGAATCTAATTCTAAGAATTAGTTTCTTTGTACATCCAAATAAGAAAATTGAAATGAATCTGATTAATTTAACTCCTATTGAATCCAATTGCTGGAACGAGATTTCTATAATGAGATTCAATTTCAACGAAACAAACGGCAAACTGAAATCTTCATTTTTGAAAGGATACTGAAACTGAAACTATATTGTATGCTAATGGCCCAAAGCTCAAGCTTGACTTTCCTAACATCTGCTATTTTTTAGCCCACCACCGGCCCATATATTATTACAGGTGATTTGCGTTTTCTTTTGAGCCCAGACTTAGGGCCTAATACTGATTGGGGAAAATACCAAGCCCAGTAAATCGAAGCAGTCAGTCCTCTTCTGAGATACGTAAACAACTCTCTCTTATGGAAAAGCAGAGCATGAACGTTCTCTTCTGAATATGTAGACAAACTTTCTTATGTGCTCCCTATAGTACAGTAGTACTTGACATACTTCTACAGATTAACGGTGTGTCACACTGTAAAAAAACTGTAGATGCGGGCGCATGTCAGGACAAGCACAGAGCCCGGCTCCCTGCATGTGCTATAAAACTCCATCTCCGGAATTTCCTTGTTCCAATAGCGACACCATACCGTACGACATGTGCCGCTTCGTACCGGGCCAGATCTGCCTACCACCCACCCAAGTACCCCCACTACCACCACCGCCATTAGACCACTGCTGCTAATTGGGATCTGACTGCCATCACACACATTTCCGCCGGTCCGAGCGGCGAGCCCCTGCCCTGGCTGAGAGATCACGACCTGTTCGCTTCACCTTATTCAGTCGACTTATCAGCCACCAAACAATATTTTCTTCTCACAACAAATCAGCCGTTTCAACTTTTCAGCCGACTTATAACCTGAAGCGAATAGGTCCAAAGAGGCCGGCCGATCTGATCCGTCACGTCTATCACCCTCGCCCTGTCGTCACGTCGCGTGCCGCTAATGAAACCATGTCGTCACCACCACACCCCCGGTCCCTGTCCTGGGCTTGGCGTCTTGGCGACGCCTTCCGCCACGATGACGACACCATGGCCTTCCCGGAGTTTTTTCCGCCCATACCCATCGCGTCCGTCCATCCTCCCAGCCGTTGTCGGCTTTGAGCGGCCGCCCGCGTCGTCGCTGCCAGCTCCAGCGCGCGCAGCAAGCTATTCGAGATTTGCTTTGGTTACTTCCGGTGCTTGCTTCCAAGTCCCAACGAAGCCCCCTGATCTAGAAGAAGCTCGTGTCGTGAACGTGAAGCTCCCTGATCCGAGCGGACGACGCGGTGTGAACGTGGCGCAGTGTGACAGGTGGGGCCCGGGCAGCACAGCGTGGTCCCCCATGCAGGTCTACAGGCTACAGCGCGTAGTCCAAGGTAGTAGAACCAGCAGTCCATGTCCAGCGCCCGTTCGAGAAAGGTTGACCTTTCCCTCTTGGCCCCCCACTCGGCCAATGCTTTTGCTTTGCTGCTACTGCTGCGGGCTCGCGGCTTTCCGTCACTCCTTTTTCACTAGCTAGCTGCTAGTCCTTGTTAACCTTTTCTTTTCTTTTTTTCATAACAATACAAGCGCCTTAAAAAAACAGAAGAAAGAAAAAAAAAACTGACGGAGTTCCTCGTGGGAAATGGAAATCTCGCACGCCAACGGAAATGGATGGATCCACCAAAAACGAACTAGAAAATCGTGCGTTTGCGGCGTTTTGATTTGCCATCTTGTATGTCACGGTGAAAGAATAATAAAAATCGAATGATCAGCCAATATAGCTCGTGACGGCATTTAATCTGATACCTGTATCTTGTCGACATTCACACCGCCATATGAGAGGTTGTGCTAGGTTGGATCTTTATTGCTTTTTGCATGATTATGAAACAGCTGGTTGTCATTATTGTAAAATGCATAGAGCTCAACGACCGAATTTTAAAAGCAGGTTAGTAAAACTACATCAACCCGGGAACGTGCCTGCTTCGAATTGACAATGTTGGGTCCATACTATATTACTGTTAAGTGATACAAGCTGGCTAATACCAATCTACCGTATCATGTCACGCTCCCCTAAAGAGAGAAAAATACAATTCTTGCAATGCATAGTAGTAGCGTGGTGTTATTTTTTTAAGTAATTCAGGCCAGTTAATTATTGTATCATTATGCCAGTGATAATAGGTCCATCACAGTTTTAAAAAGTTGATTTCGTACCCAAGCTATATATATCCCCATGAAGATATTACTTTCATACATCTCTTCTTTAATTGCTTAACATTCTAGCAAAAATGTTCTACGCATCACATAATTAATATCTACTCAATATCTACGGCACCACCCATTGAGACTAGGCTTACGGTTACATGTGCCATCACCACTTTGCATCCAAATCTTATATTGGTCCTCCACTATTAATGTTGTGAAGCTCGCATCGTATTATGCCCATATACATCCCTTTCGCATGTATTTCGAGTGACGATTTTATTCGTCTAGATATTTTGCTCCTAAGTCTAGCTAGCCTTCCATTCATTATTTTGCATGTATAAATTAGGTTTCTGTTAGGCTAAGCATAACATAGTGCCCTTCTTATACACGTGACATGTCATTGCTGACTCATTAAAGAAACAGCTCGTTTCAAAGGCCAACATATTGCAAGAACAGCAGTAACCAGACATTTCATTTTCATACCATAATTTGTTGCTAATCCAGAAAGTTTCATTATTCCGCAGCTCACGTGCCACGCGCCCATGCCATTCCTTCACCCAAAGGCGACAACGGTTGACAAAGGCTACAGTTCGTAAAGCTGCAAGGCGCACTTTATTCCGGTACAAAGCTATCATGCGTAAATTTTTCCCGCTATAAAGTTCGGCTGTCAGACGCAGCTGGTCTGCCAGTAGCTAGCGCAACAAAAATTCATCCTTATACAGGGGTCTAGACATAAAACGTCCACCAGGTAAAATTTGACGCCACTGAACCGCCGTGCGCGGCCGCAGCTCAAAATTTACCTCCGAGCCCCCCGTTAAAATCCCCGGTGCCTCAACTGGAAGAACCCACCCATCACCAGAGGCCGCGCCACCGCGCTGTTCCGAGCCCGCTAACCGCGACGGTTAAAAACGCGTACGGCGTCGTCGCGTTCCCTCCCCATTTCATCCTTCCTTGTCCCCCTCCTCGCCATCCTCCCCTCCCTCCCTCCTTTTACCCCGCAAGCCCGCATCGCCTCGCCGTCTCCTCCCGGTCGCGCTGAAACCTTCTCGGCTCTCGCCGCGCCACCGCCGCGGTCGATCCGACCCGGCCGCAGTTCGGGGGACCCCGCCGCCGCCGCATCCTCCGAGGGCCGTAGGCGGAGTCGGAGTCGTGGTCGTCGTCTTCGGCGGCGGGAATTTGATGCGCCACGGAGCGGGCGCGAGGACCTGGCTGAGTTGAATACGGCGGCGAGGGGACGACGCGATGCCGGGGGTGCCGTCCGCATCGGGATCGGGGATCTGGTCGCGGCGGCGGGACGAGATCACGTTCGATCGCCTCCAAAAGGTACCGTCGCGTGCGCGCTGCTTCGGTCGTAGGCTGGGTTCGATCCGGGTGATGGGGAATCGGGGGTTGGTCGGTGCTCGTGCCCGACGCGTAGTTTCTGGGACGGAGCTGGGTGCCCTGCCTCCATCTGGCTTGATTGGTTGCTCTCAGCTTGTGTGCCGCCAAAAGCTTCATGGAGATGGTGCTTTGGGGATTCGATTTAAGGGAATTGCTTGCAGGGGTGGAATTATTTTTATGATCTCGAGGGTTCATTTGCGCGGTAAATTCTGGTGGAGGAGTTCAATCGGGTTACGCTTGCTACTTCTGATATAAGCATACGTCTTATTGACTTTTTTAGCAGTTCGTTTGTACTGTTTTTGCATTAATGATGCAGTGCATTACTCAAGAGATGGTGATTGGACAGTATAGCTGCACTTTTGGTTTCGTACATGAACGTGAGGGAATAAAATGCTAGGCTGGGGTTCTCATTCTGCTCTGTGTTGTTTTGATTTTGTGACTGCTTGTTTCGATAGATAGAGGCACTTTATTTGAGATTCAATGAGAAAGTTAGCATACTGGTTTGATGTCCGTCCTGATGTTCAGTTTGAGTGGCCTGTAAAGCTCTGCTCTGTCAATGATACCTAATATGTAAAATGATGGTTCCAAATAAAAAAACAAATGAGTGTTCAGTATTAGGAAATGAAACTGTAGGCTAAAAAAGGAATGCATAATTCAAAAACTTTCATCAAATAGCTATGAAACAAAATCATCAGGTTGAGACTAGTCTGTGTCATTTCAACGAAATCATCAAGTCTTTGCTCTTTAAATCTTAGCACATCCTATTGTTTTCTTCCATTGTAGCAGGTATAGCTGCAAGTCAAATCATATTGGATAGCACTGGTGTTTGTACTCAAATAATTAAACTTGCTTTCTTTTATTCACGTTGGAATTGTCACATTTTTTGTAGTCTTCGTCCAGGTTTGAGCTATGTTCTTTGTGATGAACTTGCATTTGACTTACAACTGCCTTGTTGCACCATTACCTTGATTTGAGTTTGTAAATGTTATGTAGTATTTCTCTTGGTTAGGATCGTGATTGATCGTTATTCTGACGTAAGCTATGTGCCTGTGTGTCAAGCTGTTTCCGTCATTGATCATATTCAACTGGATATTATTCTCCAGTAACTTTAAAACCAGGTTGGAAAGAAACCAGAATGCCTATTTGAGTAGTGTTATGCTTATTTGAAGTTATAGAGACTTGCGTGATAGCTTTATTGCCAAAAAGGAAGCTGATTACTTTAGGCTGTGAATTGATTTTTCTTTTCCAGTTCTGGAATGATTTGCCTCCTCAAGCACGGCAGGAGCTCCTCAAATTGGATAAGCAAACTCTCATTGAACAAGCTCGCAAGAATTTCTACTGCTCAAGGTGCAATGGGCTGCTTCTGGAAAGTTTCTCACAGATAGTTATATATGGGAAGTCACTGCAGCAAGAAGCATCAGATATTAGTCAACTTAGGACAACTACTGAGTCAAGGATTACGCAAGGGGAACAAGATGGGGCTCAGGACCCATCAGTTCATCCTTGGGGAGGTCTTTCAACCACAAAGGATGGTGTCCTTACACTTCTGGACTGCTTTATAAAAGCGAAATCACTACGGGTACTTCAGAATGTAAGTGCGAACAATGCTGCATAAACTTGGGTTTCTTTTTTTTTCTATTGTGTTCTTATTGGTGACTATATGATTGATACATATTTTCTATTTTTGTATATCTACCCTTTGTGTCACTTTATGTGAAGTAATTAGTAAATCACGATCATGGTGTTTACTCTGAAGTTTGAGTTCTAGGTCAGAGCAGGTTTGTTTCACCCTCTAGTAGCCTAATGTCTTTGGCATTTGAATTTGATCAGGTCTTTGATAATGCACGAGCAAGGGAGAGGGAACGGGAAATGCTTTATCCTGATGCCTGTGGTGCAGGTGGTAGAGGATGGATTAGCCAAGGGATGGTTAACTATAGGGGGCATGGAACAAGAGAAATGTGTGCTCTGCACACTGCCCACCTGTCATGTGATACTCTGGTGGATTTCTGGTCAGCACTAGGTGAAGAAACTAGATCATCTCTTCTGCGGATGAAGGAGGAAGATTTCATTGAAAAACTTATGTACAGGTGAGCATAGGCATTCGAATCATGACAAAATGAACTAAATTAACTAGTGAGTTGATAACAAACTGAAGGCTTGCGTCCACCAAATGAAAGATTTCTACAGACGTAACCTTACTAGTACTCACAAGCTGCTCTGAGTCGCACTGGAGAATAACAGGAAGTTGAAATATGAATTCTTCGAGAATCGTTACTAATGTATGAATAATAGTATATGTATTACATATAGGATAAGAACCTGATGATTTTACGATATTACCGATTGATTCTATCTTGTTCTGTTGGATGTTGGAGTAACTTTTTCTTGCTAATCTGCTATCTGCTGGGATTTCTCTATCAACAGCCTATAGGTCAAGTTATGTTTAACAGTTTGGAGGAAATTTGTGAACAGGTTTGATAGCAAGAGATTTTGCCGAGAGTGCCGAAGGAATGTTATTCGTGAATTTAAGGAGCTGAAGGAACTGAAGCGCATGCGAAGGGAACCTCACTGCACCAGTTGGTTCTGTGTTACAGATACTGCTTTTCAATGTGAGGTCAGGCTGCCTTCCCAAAACCCACTTCACCAACATAACTTTCATTTGGTTGTTTGGTACCTTTAGTACATTTCCTATGTGAGTCAAACCTGGCTTCTCCGATTTTCAGGTATTTGAGGATGCGGTCATAGTCGATTGGCGCCAATGCTTATCAGAGCCAGATGGATCTTACCACCACTTTGAGTGGGCTATTGGGACAGATGAAGGAGAATCTGATATCTTTGGCTTTGAAGATGTTGGAATGAATGCACAAGTCCACAGAAATGGAATTAATCTTGATCAGTTTGAGGACTACTTCATAACTCTGCGAGCTTGGAGACTTGACGGCCACTACACAGAGCTGTGTGTTAAAGCACATGCATTGAAGGGTCAATCATGCGTCCACCACAGGCTTGTGGTGGGTGATGGCTTTGTGACAATGACAAAGGGTGAAAGTATTAGAAATTTCTTTGAGCACGCTGAAGAGGCCGAGGAAGAGGATGTACGTCACTTGCCATTTGTTAACTGAGATAGACATAAATAGGGCATTTGTTATTTGTGTTAAAAGATATGATTCTGATCAATGAAAAAATGAGCAGGAAGATGATGCCATGGATAGGGATGGAAATGATTTTGATGGTGATGGCTCCCATCCTCAGAAGCATGCCAAGAGCCCTGAACTGGCAAGAGAATTTCTTTTGGATGCTGCTGCTGTGATATTCAAAGAACAGGTATTGACCAAAAAAAGTCACTAGAATAATTGAATACTTGATGTAATGATTTCAACAACAAAGAAAGGAAAATGACCTTTCCTTTAATTCCTGAACCTCAGCTCACAATTAAGATGTATATTAAACCTCACATCCTCCAGTTGAACCAGTTCATTAATATATGTTATCCTCTGAATGTGACTGCTAAAAGAGTATTCTAACTTATCAGTTTCTATGCTTCCTGTGTGAGGGCTGCTAGCTGTGCATGCCATCTGATTTAGTGATGTTTAAATACCTATTAATTGTTTTTCTGTTGAATAGCATATTTTTTCTAGCACCATTTCTTTATCTAAGGTTCACCAATGGAAGGTTTTCTCTGTGATTATTACCTTGGATTGTTTCTGTATATTATTTTTCTAAATCTAATCATCTTACAGTAAGACTGATTGCCACTTTACTACCTATCAAGGATTCAAAGTTAATGTAGTTTCTAATATCTGCATCGTGTGGCTTTCAGACATGGACTTTTTCGTGTGTAATGCTATAAGTACTTACTATAGTGTACAGCATCTAATCAGGATCTGTTCAGGTTTCTTAGAAAATTTGAGCATTTATACTCCAAGTTCTTCAAGTATTAAGTATAATTATGAATTTCATTGCAGGTTGAGAAGGCCTTCAGAGAAGGTACAGCGCAGCAGAATGCACATAGTGTTTTTGTGTCTCTTGCATTAAAACTTTTGGAAGAGAGACTTCATATAGCATGCAAAGAAATTATTACTTTGGAAAAACAGGTACTTATTATACCTCTAGATAAAATATAGAAAATGTTGACTAGCTCATATCTGTGAACATCAACTGTGGATGCTCTTGTTGCAGAACAAACTTCTTGAGGAAGAGGAAAAAGAGAAGCGTGAAGAACAAGAGCGCAGGATGAAGAGGAGAACAAGAGAGAGAGAAAAGAAGCTAAGGAGAAAAGAAAGACTGAAAGAAAAGGAAAACAAAGGGAAAAGACTAGTTGAACTGAAGTCACCAGATGATGTTTCATCCTTAGCTCTAAGCAACTTATCAACATCTACCAATGATGATTCGACAAATACTCTTGACTCAAGAGATTCAGCTACTGAAGAGGAAGATAATGCTGAAGTTGTGAATCCACGCTCTTGTGACAGCCATATAGATCAATCCTCGTGTATGGAAATTAATGGACAAGACAGCGTCCGGTGCAATGCCATGGCAGAATTTTCACTAATGGACAGCAGTGATCTTTGCACATCAGAGCAATCCAAATCTTCGAAACGAAGTCCAAGGTTGAGAGAGGATTTTCCTCAAGATCAGTCCTGTTGGTATGATGACTGCCAAGATGAATATGGAAGAATTGGTGATTTACAGTGGCAATCGAGGGAAAGAGCAAGAAGTAGTGATCAAAGCTGCAACGCGGTATCCACTACAAATAACAGAACAAGAGATAGGCATGCATACAATTCTTGCAGCTGTGGCCATCAGGAAGACTACGGAGTTGTGAATAACTGTTTCTTGTCTACAGCTAGATCTGGTAGGGAGATGAAGATGGCAAGGAAATCAGGAGTTGATAAACCTAGGGTGCAGTACCGCAGATGCTATCCGTTGGATAACTTTATAGTTTCGAAAGCAACCCGTATTGCAAGTACACAAAAAAATGCTATTCTTAAGCAAGTATGGGAACCAATGGATGCTCGAAAGACGACTAATTTAGACAACACGGATAATGTTGCATGTTCAATTGACAATGTCGATCCACTAGAATCTGTGGATTGTGATACCAGTGGATGTCAAAAGCTTGCTGCAAGATGTGAATCACAGCCTCTGGCTTCTGAAAGTTCCAGTGATGTTTGTAAATCTGATCAGCAGTGTGGAACCACTGAGAGAAGTCAAGCTGCTGCTTGTGATGGTACTCTTACGGTGAATAAACAAAACTGTTACCCTGGAAATGATGAAGGCTCCAGGCATGATGAAGAGCTGATGATGAACTCTGCTGGTTCTGATGGCTCCTCTTCATGTATGAGCGAGGGGGATAGGGAAAGCAGCTCCAGCAGCATGACCTCTTTGAGCGCTCAAAATCCGGAATCATCTTCATCTGAGTCAGAGGAATCCCCAGACAGAACAAAGAGCACCGTAGGTACTCCATCGTCAAGAACAGCGTCACGGTCCTTGCTCGAGGCATGTGCAGGAAACGGTTTTAGAGAATACCAACCAAAAGCCACACGTCTGGCTCACAATGACAGACTTGGATTCAACACATCCCCTTTCCAGGATCAGCTGCTGCGTCAACAAAGCATGCATGTATCTCCATATTCGCCAGCAACGATGGGGCTTCACAACCGTTCTTGGGCTGCTCAAACAAATGGAAACTTCCATTATGCCAGACCTACCCACTTATATTCTAGTCCGCTTGTGTTTGGAGCACCTGGTAACCATTTTGTTGATTATCCGGTCCAGTACAGCAGTGTAAATCCTTACCTGGCTCCTGCCTTCAGTCATATGCCTCCAGAGCCTATCCACACGACTCCAGCCAGCTTCAGAGCCATGCCTCTGTCAACACCATTTCGAAATGGACCTCAGCATATTGCTGGTCATGCTCATAGAGAAATGAATCTAGAAAGGCACCCTGCAAAGTTGACGACGCTTTCAGGCAAGGATCTCCTGGAAGACAAGAACAGGTCGGGCCTAAAGGATCTCCCAGAAGACAAGAACAAATCACAGGATGCGGATGCGTCCTTCTCTCTGTTCCAGTTCAACCTGCCAATAGCTTCGCCTGTAACACCATCATCTAAAGATGATAAGAATGGAGAGTTGACCGCAAGGACGCCATTGCTTCAGGTTCAAGCTCAGCTTTGCTCGAGGGAGCAGGCAGATGTGAAGGAGTATAATCTGTTCTCCTCGAAAGATAATGGTATATTTTCGTGCTCGAAAGATAATGATATATTTTCGTTTATGTAGATAAAGAAAAACTGTGACAGACCTGCTACCCATGTTTTTCAGCTGCACTTCGTGAATGATTTGTATTCTCCGAATGAAATAAACGATGTTCAGATTTTCTTTGTTTCTGTCTGTATGTTCGTCTTGTTCTTATGAAAAGCTAGCGAATGGGGCGATCTATCTGCCTCTTGATTTCCAGTACGGAATGCCTAGATTTGTATTGCTCGACTCATGATTTGTATCTGTGTCCTGCTAACTTGACAACGCATTAGCTGGGAACTGCTCATATCCATTGTACGGCTTTATTTAGAAGAACCGCGCTAAACTCTGAGTGATTTGTATAACCGTATTGTCCGAACTGAATAAAAATACGTGGATGGAAATCTTATGAATGGGGGTGTACCGCTGCCTTGATCTTGATTTTTATTCAGTGTTGTATTTCTCAGGAGGAAAACCATGAACCAAAGGTATTCTACACAGTCCTCTCAGAAAAAAGAACTATTCATATGTGCCCTGAACTATATGGGCCGAGATTGAGGGCCCATTTATACAGACCTCGGTCCGAGGATTTTCTTCACCTGGTCTCCAGCCCAACCCACCTACCCTCGGCGCAATCGACCGCGTTCTTCACTTTTTGTGTCAGGACAACATCCAGCCATCCAAGGCATCCAGCCGTCCTCACTCTGGCGAAGTGGCGATCAACGCCACCGCGCACGCCTCGCCTCGCCTGCCGCCTCCTACTCCGGCGAGGGCGGGCGAGCTGCTTGCTCCGACCGCTTCTAGGTCAGTCTCCTCCTCCTCTTACTCTCTTTCCTCCGCACTCCCACTACTGCTCCTCCTAACCTAGGGTTCCGCCGCCGCCGCCTGCCCGCCTCTCTCCCAGCCCCAGGCCCTTCGTAGCCGACGAGAGAAGACCTAGGCGCGGCGTCTGGGGACTCGAGGGATCGAAATCATCTCGGCCGCATTGGTGAATGGTGAGGGCTTTCCGGCCAAGAGTTCAGGAACCTGGTAGCCAGGTCCAGGTGAACTTTACCTCTAAAGTTCCTGAAACAAATTTCAGTCTTAAATTATTGCAAGAAGTCCCCCCCCCCCCCCCCCCCCCCCCCCCCCCCCCCCCCCCCGGCCCTGGATGAAATTCAAACAAATGTGTTTAGGTTTCCACATCTACATTTAGAGCTTGTTCTGTGAGAGGGCTATAATAGCAATTGATCAAATGGAAGATTTACTGATTGGTGATAATTCACGTTGATACTGTTCATCAGGGTGCTCTCTTTGTATTGATGTGTCACGATTCTTGCAGCTCATCACGTTGACGAAACCAATTTGGTTCTCCCGGCAAGGTTGATGGTGCGATTTGGTAACATTGCCTACGACTTACCACGGCACATTGTCCGTAAGACCCTCGTAAACCTCCAAGGAAAGCCATGTCCAGACCCTGTGTGCACAGTGGCAGAATACACTGCTCGCCACCCAGTGGTTGTGCCAGTGCCAAGTGAGGGTGTCCGGCTGGTTGGTGAGAAGCTCGGGAGGTGCTTCTCCACGACCAGCGAGCCAGGTATGAAGCTCATCTCGTCTCTCACCACAGCGCTAAAAGAGTTCCACGATTCTGACATCTGTGTGTCCGGCTTTGATGAGTCCAACATGGTGGTAGCCGAAGACACCAAAGAGTTGCTGTTCATTCCTACTGAATCTGACAAGATTGAGCCACCACGGAATCTCGGCCCTGGTGAGTATATGATTCCTGGGCAGTTGGTGTTCCCTGAACCTGGGAAGCTCAAGTTCAGAGACGTGATGTTTCAGCAGAGCACTCCTGGTGGTATCCGAGCTAACTACTTGGATGCTCACGCCTTCATCACCAAGAACCTCCTTCAGCCAGGGATACCTGTCCCTGATGACATCAAGCACCAGCTGAAGCTCATGAAGTCTCCTGAGTCGGCAACCATGGGCCCCCTCATCTCCAGGCACGCGTCTGTGGTGCCATGGGGACTTCGGCGAGGGCTTGTCATGTCCTACATCCCATACATCCGTCACGTGCTGCCACATGTTGACCCTGCTGCTGAGGCGACGGTTCTCAGTGAGATGCCGTACCTTGATGATTGGATTGAGAGAGCAAAGAACAACAAGCTCCTAGAGCTCTTCTTCAACCACCGCCGAGACAAGTATCGTGCAGATGCAACTGGTTTGCTCGATTTCTTCTACGATATCTCAATCAATAAGATGGAGTGGTGCTGGTCTCGCTGTTTCAAACCTGATGGTGGGTATCCACCTGGTGAATCTGGGTACAAGCCTGATGAGACTGAGATTGTGACGACGGTGACATACCCTGAGTTAATGCCCAAGATCCAGGAGTCACTCTGGAAGACGAACCACCTGCAGAAGGCACGATAATCATGAGTGTTGCTTGGGTTATTATGTTCTAACGCAACTCCATATATATGAGCTTTATGACATTTGAGTTAGCTTGGAATCCTTCTTTTGTTGGGGTTGAGGTGTGCTAGACTTGAAAAGATGCGGGTTATGAATTATTCACATTGTCCCAAAATGTGAATTATGAATCTGAATTCAGATGCCCCATTTATGTTGCCTTTATGTTTCAGACCAGCATTGTGCAATGTCAAATTGCTAATGATCAAACTTCTGCAAGCACTCTTGCATGTGATAGATAGGATCATCTATGTGAATGTGGTATGTTTGGCGATAATGCAGAAGCATGACACGTGAATCAAATGATGTGCTTCCATAATTTGACTTGTTCAGCTTCAGGCCATGGCTTCCTGCAGAGCAAGCGTTGGCGTCCTGACCAAGAGAGCAGGCATCTCATCACATCCTGCCTTCCTTTGGTTGCCAAGGCAAACTCACTGCTAGCTCCTTAAGCAGACGAGGGACTGATTGCAAACCGAGAAAGAAAGGGTACTGATAGTGCATATGACATATGTAACTAACAGATATCAACATTTCACAAAAAAAAATAGGTGAAATGCACAGGTCTGCCCATTATCAAAACAGACAGAAAACAATTTGGTCTTACCTGAATATCCGCAAGGAAGATGGGCTTCAGCAACAGGTCTGATTTTTTTACCAGGATATACCCGATTAGCATCTTGGAGCAGCAGCTCAAATTCCAGAACATTCTTCCTCTTGATTCAGAGCAATATCTATACGAAGTACACAACTAGCAGCACCGTTCGTGCTCCATCAGTAAGAGCAACCGAGAGCTTAGGGGGTGTTTGGATCCTGGAGCTAAAGTTTAGTCCGTGTCATATCAGATATTCGGATGCTCATTAGGAGAACTAAATATAAGCTAATTACAAAACTAATTGCAGAACTCCTAGGCTAAATCGCGAGACGAATCTATTAAACCTAATTAATCCATCATTAGCGAATGTTTACTGTAGCACCATATTGTCAAATCATGGACTAATTAGGCTTAATAGATTCGTCTCGCGATTTAGCCTAGGGGTTGTGAAATTGATTTTGTAATTAGTCTATGTTTAATACTCCTAATTAGTGTCCAAACATTCGATGTGATAGGGGTTAAAATTTAGCCCGGAGATCCAAACACCACCTTAGCTGCCTCGCAAGGACGGACGATTTGAATTCAATGCATCTGTTGCCATTCCAGCCCGGCTCAGCCCTGCTCCCCTCCTCATGCTGGTCCATGTATCATGATAGAAAGTGAACCTTGAGAAACGGACACGGGAGAGAAAAATCGGGCAGAACGGCAAACAATGCATCAAACAATCAACAGAAACAGCAAAGCCAAGACCCGTCAGAATAATAAGGCTACTTTCAATAGAGCCCTTCCACTACAGAAGCAATGCAACATAGCAGCTCTAGTAGTAGCTGCCTCATTGGCAGGACGCAAGCTGACCCCAACAGGCAAATAGATCAGTTCTACATCAGCATACATACGGCCATGTAGACAGATAAATTCTACATTCTCATTGACTTTGTTGAAAAATCAGAGTCATTACAAGTCTCAACTTGAAACCGAAGCAACAGAAAACTGACGTTTTTTATTAAAAGAAAAATAATGTTTTGGCACGTACAATGGAAGCCAAGGGTCCAAGGAACAAGTAACGGGAGGTAACTAAACATTCTGAATAAACTGGCCATGGTCACATCTCCTGCTCCAGAACAAACGGGAATCGTGGATCATTCCCACTCTTTTTTATGGCATCCAGCAAACCATCTCAACTTTCCCACGCAGCATTACTCAATTATCTGATGCCTTCATTCTTCTCTCCTCGTTTCTCTGCAACAAAGACCCAAATTACATATATAACAAAGACCAACTATCCCAATCTCTTAGAACTGCCAAAACTCTCTCCTGTAGAGCAATCAGCAGACTTGTATGAGTATTTTAAAATTTTGAACTCACATACAAGAAAAAATAGAGAGATGGATAATAAGTTACCTATACAAATTCAGCAACTAGTTTAGCCTTTTCTCTTATTATGTCACTGTGGAATTCGTGAAAATTTAGCATCGCATGTCGCATGAGGCAATACAGCCTGGAATTTACAGTGGTATGCCAAATCTCTGCGGTACAGAATATTACACAGTACCTCTACTCTATCAATGAAATAGGCACTGTCTCATGCCCATTCGTTAAAAAAAAGAAGAATATTACACAGTAACACGGGTCCTGTAAGCTTTTTCTCGAATATGGGATCCTGTAAGCTTCATCAACAAGGGCAAGTCCATGGTTGTCAAAGCATTGGCAAGGATCTCAATAATCTGAAAAGACAAGCATCAGTCATAATGAATTATGGGGTGTTTGTTTCTTTAGTCCCTCCTAAAATTTCTGTCACATCGAATGTTTAGATACTAATTAGGAGTATTAAATATAGACTAATTACGAAACCAATTGCACAGATGGAGACTAATTCACGAGACGAATCTATTAAGCCTAATTAGTTCATGATTTGACAATGTGATGCTACAGTAAAAATGTGCTAATGATGGATTAATTAGGCTTAATAGATTCGTCTCGTGAATTAGCCTCCATCTGTGTAATTAGTTTTATAATTAGCTTATATTTAGTCCTCCTAATTAGTCTCCGAATATTCGATGTGACATAAATTTTAGGAGGTCCTAGAGATCCAAACACCTCCAGTGAACATATTCCAGGCCACACAAAGAGTTACCAATTGAAAAGATAATAAGCATTACCTCACCCACTGAATCTGCATTATCTAGTGCAAATTTCACAGCCTCCTTCATTTGATTCTTCTCCAACCTCAATGCTTTCATCATTCCTTTAAATTTGTCACACTGAAAATGAATCCACAAAGCTAATTAGAATTGCATGACTTAAGTTGGCCGATTCGTAGTGTTTAGTAGAATTAGGCGATTACTAGGCATCAGATAGATTTCCCTTTATTTGCTCAATCGACGATTAAACCTACAAATTCATCTTCCCTCTTTGTGCTTGTGGGAACAATTGCGCACAGAAATGCAAACAAATTCAACAAAGAGAACCCTCACATACCTCTCCATCCGTCGAAGACGCCGACGGCCTCCCGTTCTCCGGTGCTGCGCAGCTACCCGGATTTCTCGACCTCGTCGCCGTCAGGCTCCTTCTACAGTACAGCTCCGGCGTACCGGCGGCATGGGTGAGTGGCCGCGCCGACTCGCCGCAATTTCAGACGCTCGGCTGCTCGCCCGGCTCGGAAGCTCCGATAAATCCGGCGTGCCTCCTCCACCCCATTGCTGCGGGATACAGGGGAGTGGACGGGATGGGGCTTTGCGCCCCCGGCCGCGGCGGCAGGTGGCGGCGGCGGAAGGCCGACCCAAACCAGGGGGTCGCATGAAAATATTCGGATCGCGATTAATAATCGTGATCCAAAATAGGGGCAAATTGTAAAGTAACGGGGCCTTTTTGAAAATATTTGGATCGCAATTATTCATCTCGATCCAAATTAGGGGTCTATTTGTAAATATTAGGGGGCTATTTACAATTATTTGGATCGCGGCTACAGATCGGGATCGGGGCATTCTGCAATTGTTCAGCGCCGGCGACATCCTCGTGTGAAGGATATGACGATCTCGCAGAAGAGTTCATCGTCATCCCGTCCCGTCTCCCGTCTTCGTCCACGAGCCCGATCGGCGAGCCCCTCTAATTCTATCCGCATAAAGAGTTGCGGAAGAGATCCGGAAACCCTAATCCCCAACCCGAGAGCCGCGCCAAGCAGTACCCTCGCCGGCGGCCGCCGCCGCCATGTTCTCCGAGCGGGGAACGTTCATCCGCCCCACCTCCTTCAACCCGCCCGTCCTACCACCCCCCGACACCGCCGCCTCCGTGCGGCGCCCCGGTTCTCCCGCCTGGGTCATGCTCGACAAGGTCGCGTACATCGGCGACCGGAAGAACGGGACGTTCGCTCAGGCCATCACGCGCACGGGCCAAGCCGTCGGCGTCTCCCCCTGTGGCTCACCGACCCGCCGGCCATCTCCCACCTGTGCTTCCACCTCTCGGACCTGAAGGTGACCGACGTCATGGACGAGCCTGTCGTTCTCTGCTTGGGTAAGGACACCGCCATCATCCGCGTCGTCTACAACCTCGGCTTCAGGCCCGCAGAGTCCGTGCACGACATGGGGATGTCCGACTGCGACTACTTAGTTTACAGAGCCCACACCGAGCCCCCATCGCTCGATGTGCTGCCAAATCCAAAATCTCGTGTGTTCCATCCCTCCAAGACTGGTTTCTTTCCCTGCGGCGACGACGGTGCAGACTTTTTGATAGCTGTTCTTCGTCCTAAAGGCGTTCACCTGGAGTATGATCTCCACATTTTCTCCTCCCAGACGAACGCATGGACAACGAGGCTGGCGCTGTTGGAGCCACCGTATCCTGGGTTCAAGGATGTCTACCTGGTGCACGAAAACAAAAAGAGTGATCACTCTTGAAGGAGGCTTACTGGGCTGGGTCGATCTCTGGCGGATCATCTCTGGCGTGGTATTCTGCTGTGCAGCGTTCTTGACACCGATCCTGTCGTGCGTTACATCCGATTTCCCAAGCCGATGGATGGTAACATGTGCCTGTACCGCCAGTACCTACAAAAGTGAGTTTCCTCAAACTGCACGGCCATTTCGGGATGTCACCTTCAGCGACGGCTTCATCAAGCTGATCGAGGTGGAGCATCGAAGGAGACTGGTTGCTACTGTAAGACCTGCGATGCTCGACTCTGTGTTGGAGATAGAAAACGGAATGGGTGCCTGCACCACAGGATCCTACACGCCTTATGGTTGGACTACTGTCACATGGAACAGAAAACTCTCCTCGGATCGTTGGAGGCAGGACTGCACGGCCTATATCAGCACCAGCTCAATATTGCCCCACCTGAGGCACAACCACTCTGAAGGTTCAGTACTGGAAAACCTGGAGATGGCTGGCCCTCTCTGGACTACTCTGCATGGCGGCTGGGGAGAAGAAGGGTGCTGCTGCAAGGGCGCAGCAGCAAGGGAGCGGAAGGGCGATGCGTCGCGGGGGGAGAAGAATGGTGCTGCGGCGTCAGCGGCACTGCACGGCAAGGGCGCAGTAGCGGCGGAAGGAGCTGCTCCCCCTCAATCCGTCTTCCTTCACCGACGTGAGCCATGTCCTCACCGGCGCCCCCACCTCCATGGGGTTTCTTTCCACCAACGATTGCAAGTAGCTGGAGCCAAGGCATTGGTGGTAGCCCGATGTCTCATCCACGGATGCATTCTCAATCTTTGGATCCGACAACATGGTAAAAATTCATTCCCAATTTCTCTGAGTTTGCTATGAGAATGTATTGATTGGAGGAGGATAAGTTCAGAATACTCCCTTTGCAGCACTTTGCAGTTTAGAATTTTCGTATTGATTGGTGTCAATATATTGAGTACCAACAAATAGGATAAGTTCAGACTTTGTAGTGTAGAATTTTCAGATACTCTACCTGAGAAGATTACTGGGGAGCAATCTGTACATGGTGTGTTTCTGTCATTTAATCCTATATCCAAATGTGAGCAAAAGAAATTGACATACATGCTATGCTTTGCCATCACAAGAAGATATGTAAATATCATTAGTTATTTGTAATAAATCATGTTTCTTATTATGTAATGTACACTATACTGCAGGGATAATGATCCAACACCATCTGGTGGCTTCACCCATCACAGGAAGACACAACAATCCTGCGTTCATCACCGGTTAATGATAAGTGTATTAATGTCGACAGTGGGGATGACGTTGTTAGGACTGAGAAGCGAATTCTTTGGACACAAGAAGAAGATGTTAGGGTGGTGAGTCTTAGTTCAACAACATTGTTTTTCAGTTACTTTGTTTTTCAATTACAGCAATATAATATTTTCTATACTATTATAGATGAGCTCGTGGTTGCTTAATTCGACGGACTCATCTCAAGGAGCTGATAGGAAGAATGAGCAGTATTGGGGTGATGTTATTGATACTTACAACCAGACTACCCCCAGCAATAGGAAAAGAAATCTGAAGTAAGCCAAGGACAGGTGGCACAAGATTAATAGATGGACTGATCTGTTCCACAATGCTTGGTTAAAGGCTCAAAGAGTTTTCACTAGTGGCTACAATGATCAAATGTGGATTGATAAGGCACATCACTTCTATAAGGTAGACAATGAACTTGGGCCTTTTGTTTTAATGGATGTGTGGTATGCTGTCAAAGATGAGGCAAAGTGGGTAACATACAACGATGGGCTAAAAAGGCAGCACATAAAAGAAAGGGTTCAGACAATGAAGTGGCAGGTAAAATTACAGATGATGTAGATGTTGAGGAGAATGTACAATTCACTAGGCCAATTGGGCAATAACATGCTAAAATTGCCGCAAGGAAAATAAGACCAAGTCCAAGCTTTCTGACGATGATATTGAGGAGCTCCATACACTGGGAAAAATCCAATCTAAAGATCATGCAAACCGGCTGAAGGTATTGGAAGTACAGCAAAAGTTATCATCTGAGAAGATTGAATCAGCAAAGATTGCCCATCTTACAGCAAAGGAGCAAAAGGAGGCAGCAAAAGACCAAAAGGAGGCAAAAATGTATGAAGTTGAAGCTAGGATGTTTGAGACCTATAACCGTCTTTTTGCGCAAGATGTTGGACTAATGTCAGATGAAGAAAAGGCTGATCATGCAGCAACAATGAAGTCTTTGAAGAAGAAATTATTTGCTGAATTTAATTAAGGTATGCTTTAATTACTCTAAAACATCCTGACTAATTTCTAAAACATGATATGTAGCTGTCGTTCTGAAACCTCCTATAGAACATGATTTTGAATTCCCTGTCGTGTTTGCTCTGAGAGTTAAGTGATTGCCGTGAAATTAGAACTGATTGTTTTTTCTGAATGTCCTCTAATAAAGTAGTGATTAAGCTGAAGAGTTCCCATTACTTTATGCTGATTTCTCCTGAGCAGTAACATTATTGGGAGAAAGCATTTTAGTGATTTCAACAAGTCTGCGACACATGATTGTATAATATATACATATGGCTATTCATGTAGACAAGTTTTTGTTAGAACGTAGCATCAGGGTATCCTTATTTGGCTACTGAACATATCAACATCAAGTATAGTTATCTATTTATCTTGAAATTGACATGTGCAAGTTGATTTATTTAGAACAAAGACTGTATATGTGATAGTTTGATCCCTGTCCATGTGTTCAGTTGCAGACTAGTGTCATGTGTTTTATTTCTGCGTTCAGTTCAGTGGTTTGCCATTCAGTCTGTCAGTTAGCTTAGGCTGATTTGGTCAAGTTTGTTAGACTGTTAGCATTGAATTAAGGCCTTACAATTCTAATGCTGTAGTTGCCAAGGTCAAGACTGTGACAAATAATATCAAGTCAAAACTGATTTTGTTGTTTTCCAAGTTTAGTGTTCAGAAGAAATAATATCCTATAAGATCATGTTGCTTATTAGGTAATGCACAACTGTTTTCTGAATTTAATTAAGGTGAGCTGCTGTATATCTGAAATGGTTTTCCTGTATGATTATTAAGCTGCTACTGAACTTCCACTTCTGTTAGGTTTTGCTCTGGATGGCAGCTTCAACTTCCTGGAGATGGCAATTTTGACCTGCTAAATATTTAAGTTTATTTGGTACTGACTACCTATATTTGATCTATCATGCTCTGAACCCATGGTGTAATGCTCTATCTAAATATTTGGACAATCTAAATATTATGTTATCTCAACTTTACTGCTCATTCAGTTTGTCGTGAAAAGCTTGAACATAGGCTTGTTGTGTGAAGAGGTTAAACTTGTGCTTTCTGGAGTGAACAGAGTGAACATGTTAAACTTGTGATTGTCGTGTGAATATGTGCTTGCTGGTGTGAACTGATGCTTGCTGACGCAACAAAATGGCTTAAAAAGATCAAGTTTATACTTCGTCACTTTGATGGCTTAAAAAGATCAAGTTTATACTTCATCACTTTGATTTATATGTCCATGAAGGAATTAAATAGTTTGCAGACAACCTAATAGACGGGTCATTGCATAAGTTGTATGTTTTTTCTGTCTGTGTGTAACATGGGATATGTTTGCAGACAGCACATGTCTAAACAGTTGTACATGCCCTAGTAATCTAATTTACCCTCAATTAATTAGATCCCACTACAGGAGCGCATAATCCGCTTGACCCCGATCATCCCGCATGGGGCAGCACTTGGCTGCCAAATTTGTTTGCATCCACCACCTTGCGCCACCGTTTGCCGCTCATCCATCTGCATGGCGCCAAGAAGAACCGGCAAAGAAGCAAGCAATGCGATGCTACTACAAGCCTATGAGCGATTGTGTAATAGAAGCAGAGTACCTCTGCCTTGATCCGGATTCACATGCTGGTACATATTTGGATAGGGCAAAGGGATGGTACGCTCGTCGGATGAAAACAAGATCTCTTTCTGCGGCAAACGAGGCCGCCACCTCCAATGTGTTCGTTCTCACGTTGACAGAGATGGCCCATGCATTTCTGTCCTTCGAATCTGCCTTGGCCATCAGATAAAACACATCATCTCCGTGCACACTCCATACAGGGCCAGCTATTACCAGGTTTTGCAATGCCAAATTCCCAGTGCCGCGGTTGTCCCTCAGCGCCGCCAGGATTGAGCTTCCACTGAAGTAGGCCTCGCCGTCCCTGCAACGACCCGAACCAGTCTTCCTAGTCCATGTGACGGCAGCCCAACCGTCCACTGCGTAGGACCCTGCTGTGGTGCAGGTGCCCTCCATGGCAGCTCTGTTCCTCTTTCCTTTCGATGGCCTTGCAGGAGGAGTGACCAGTCTCGTCGTTCGTTTTTCTATCTCGATTAGCTTGATGACGCCATTGCTGCAGGTGACATCCCGAACCAACGCCGCAGGCATGTTGCTAGCCAAAAGCCCGGGGATCTTGAGGTAGCGAACGACTGGTTCACTGTCAAGCAAGTTGCGCTGGAGAATGCCGCGCCCGAGATCAACCCAGCCCAGCGTGCCTCCGTCCAGGGTGATCACCTTGTGAGTCCGGTGGAGGGGATGCTTATTGTCCTTGTACCCAGGGGACGGTGGCTCCAGCAGCGCCACCAACTTAGATGTCCAGTCGTTCGTCCTGGACGAGAAGATGTGCAGATCGTACGTAATGCAGTTGGACCCTTAGTCGAGGTTGAAGAACAGCCATCAAGAAGTCCTCGCCGTCGGCGGAGGGCAAGAGTCCGACGATCTCTCTCCGGTCGAAGAAGAGCGGCTTCGGGTTCGGTAGCAGCTGGAGCGACGGCTTCTTCTCGGCGTGGGCTCTGTAGACGAAGTAGTCGAAGTCGTCCATCCCTATACCCTCCATGCTTTCGATCGGCCTGGCGCCGAAGGTGTAGGCGACGCGGATGACGGCGATGTCCTTGGCCGAGCAGACGACGAGGGGCTCGTCCTCAAAGTGGGTCGCCTTCATGCCCGGGCAGTGGATGCACAGGTGGGAGACGGCCGGCGGGTCGGCGACCCAGAAGGACACGCCCACGGTCTGGCCCGTGCGCGTGGTTGCCTCAGCGTACGTCGCGTTCTTGCGATCGGCGACGTACGCCGCCGTGATCGAGCAAGACCGGCCGGGTGGGAGAGCCGGGGCGCCGCGACGAGGAGGTGGCGATGACGTTGGGGGCTGGTAGGACGGGAGGGTTCAGGGAGCCCGGGTCGAGGAAGCATCCCTCGTCGAACATCCGCCGGAACATGGCGTCGGCGAGCTCGGATTTTGAGATCAGGGTTTCCAGACACAGGCCAGTTCGCAACTTACGGGGATACGTGGAGCCCTGGAGGCACGGGCTCGATCAGTTCCGCCTCTTCGACGACGGAACGACACGGGGCACGGTGACATATATTGGAGAATCCGTGGAGGACTTCGTCGCTGATCCTCGCGCAGTCGCTGCAGCCGGTCTCTTTTCCGTTCGCTCAACAGTAGAAACTACAGCCATGGGTCGGATGGTGATATCAAATATAAGTTTTAGCCCATTGCAAATCTGCAAGACAAATGCAAAATGATGGGGAAAAAATGCAGATGGCTCCGAAAAAAATTCATCCGTTCGGAAAATTCCAACACAGGGCACCTTATTTCTACCACATATCGGTCAGCCTCAAGGATTCGTTGGCAACTATGCGAGAAACTGGGCAGGCACGATTCTCTCGTTTTCATTTGCTTCTGTGCTACTGACGCCAAAACCCAAAAGCAAAACGATGGAAAAATCCAAACGGCTCAAACAAGTTCGTTCCATTCCAAAATGCATATACAAGACACTTGTTTTTCATCCCCAAATTGATCAACTTCATGATACTCAAGAAACTGGATGGCAGAATTATCGCATTTTTCCTTTGCCTCATCTCCCACTCCCGTTGTCGTCATGAGGCTTACTAGAAAGGCTAATAGAAACCGAATAACCTAAAGTGCCTAGGCCCCGATTGTTACTATCTAGACCGAAAGCCTCGGCAACAATCCTACTCTTTCTCCAACCGCACATATTATGCTACCCAATTAACGCCACACCTCACCCGAATACCATTGCTCCCAGCAAACTCTCTATCACTATTATTTCTCCAATTCTCCATCAGAAAACACTGAAGATAACAAATCTAAAGTCCCTCCACTCCAGTGCTCGAAGTTTGATCTTAAGAGCATGTACAATACAAGATGCTTAAGCATGAATGGTTCAAGAGATATAACAGTGCTACATCATTAAGCCCCTCCATAGAAGTTAATTGCTCCAATGTAATAATGGATGCTTAAATAAACTTAACTACCATGTTAGCACACCTTAAGCACCAAGAACAAATTAAACATCTTATTACACCTGGTGAAAATAAAGCAAAAAAAAGATTAATTTTGTCGCTATGCACATGCATACTAAGCACCCCCATTGTATGTGCTCTGAATGCAAAACGCTTGGATCAATATCCAGGCTTCAAGATTTGCCTTGGTGATTCGGTAGATCTCAAACAAATTGAACAGGGCACCAAAAATTATAACACGAGCTGGCCAAAGAGATATAATTACTTAAGCCACCCTGAAACTAGCCATCGCAAGCAATCACAATTTGCTTTAAAATATAGAAAATCTTATCCTTGATATTGCAAAACAGCAAGGTACAAGGTAGGCTCATCCACAAAATCTGTTATTGCATACTTGTTCCCTGATGCAGCCTTCTCCAGTGATGATTTACTGGGCAAATCAGATGTTACAACATCAGGATGCTCTCTCCGGTGTTGTTCAAAGTTCTGCCTGCCTTGATCCAAGAACATGACAACTCTTGCACCTAGGCAAAAAAGAAAAACGGTGGCTCAAGCTCTAAACTGAACAGAAATAAAGTATACAACCTGAAACAATGACATGATGCACTCACACAGAAAAACCTCAACTATCATGACAGGGGAAGCTAGAAATTTATTTCATCAGGGTCACGGGGGTCTCTCTTCTAAACGTGATGCAAGCTTATATGTTTTGAAAGAGAGATATTTGCTATTTTTGTAGTGCAATTAGTGTAGATTTAGCAAAAATTCATTGTGATCAACTGACGCCAACAACTACATGGAGCTCCACCCTATTTCATGATTAAGTGTATCCAGAACCAGATACATATCTTGGATTTTAGTTCACAGACTTGATAGTTGTAAAGCAAGGCTTATTAACTTTAAGTGCCTAGTGTAGTCAGGCTGAGTCACTAGAGACTATGTGAGGCAAACTAATATTATATGAGATGATTCAATAACACACTCTAATTGAATTAACAGTGCCTTGAACTTGTAGCCTGAATGAGACCACAGATGCAAAAAATGAATGCCACCTAAATTGGCTCAATACCATGATTTGCCTAAAACAAAACTTGTAGTTGCCATGGGAAAATCAAGATTAAGTGTTATTAGGGGTGAGCGCCATGATATTAACTGCCAGCCCTAACTCAGTTCAAAACTAGCCATAATCAGAACACAGTTGTATATAATCAGAACACAGTTGTCTGCACTGCAAGAGTCAGACATCTAATCGACGAATTGACTCCTTCCCATTCCAATTAAACTAAACCAACACACGAAATTAACCATCCAGATTATTTGTGGAGACTACGTGTACTAGTTGAGAAAACGAAATCCAGAGTCTAATAAGCCTTATCGTACTAACTACCGCAGGCTCATTCCTCAGGAACAACGCAGCTAAGTAAGGATAAGGTGCCATTTAACAGGCCTCACCTTTGGAGCACCTCTTGGTCAGCGACTTGAGCAGTGCCGCGGCAGAGATCCCCATCCCAGGGAAGTAGCACACGAACACGACATCGAAGTCGACGAACCTCTCCGGCACGGCCTCCACCACGCCGCCGCCCTTTCCCCCACCCCCACCCTCGAGGTGGAAGCACCTCACCTCGTCGTGCGCCTCCTTGACCCCCGCCAGCACGTACAGCGACTCGTGCGCGGCCACGAGGAGCTCGCACGGCGAGGACGCGAGCAGCGCGCCCACGAAGGCCGCCGTGGGCGTCACGGCCAGCACCCGCGACGCCGGCGAGAGCGCCCCCGCGGCGAGCGCGCGCTGGAGGTCCGCGCCCGCGGACTCGAGGAAGGACCAGTCTTTCTCCACGACGTCGGCGATGGCGACGCCGTCGGGCACCGCGGCGAGGCGGGGCGCCGCGGTCGCCGGGGGGAGGGTTAGGCCGAGGCAGAGGGGTTTAGGGGGTTTGGGGTTCGGTGGTTGCGATTGGGACTGGCGTTGGGGTCGGATCCTGGGAATTGGGCGGAGGAGAGAGGAGAAGCCAGGGGAAAGGGTGGTGGAGGTGGCGGCCATGGGGGCCGGGTTGTGCGGGGGCGGCCGGAGGATAGGAGTTGGAAGGCGTCCGTGGCAACGTTGCAGACGAGGAAGCGAGAGAGGAGGAGGAAATGCTGCCGCGCCCGTGCGGTGGATTGCAGAGCTTCCACAATAAAATTCATGGGCCGGAGATGGAGTTTCGGGCTTGGTCGCGAAGCAATTTGTTGAGTCGGGCTTTTTGCCGTTTGCCTCGCGCACTTTGCTCTCGGCAGTCGGCCCTGCAGGCTAGAATTCCACACGATTATTTCACATGAATTTTGTATGTAACTCTTATATTCCGGCTACAATCAGATTAGTTCATTTAAAGAAGGAAAAAGTTTATTTTACTCCCCCTCACCTATTCACTTTGTCCGCTTAACCCCCTGAACAAAATTTAGACTCACTTTACTCCCCGAACTATTTCATTTGGTCCAATCTACCCCTAATTAGATTTCTCTTTTTTTTCCTCTATGTATGAGTTGAATTTTAAGTTCAAATTTTGCGAGCAGATACAAAACATGATGCCTATGAAAAAAATTATACTAAGAATTTTTTATGGCTATTTTATTAGGTTAGGAATATTTAATACGAAATTGATCTTAGATATACAAAATGTATGAAAAATAATCATGAAAGATCTCTAAAATATTTTTCCTAACGTAGAGTATAAAGTTCTAAGTCAAGTGACAAAATCTAAAATTAAAACTCAACTTGTACATGAAGAAATAAAAAATAAAAATCTAATTAGGGAGTAGATTGAACCAAATAAAATAGCTCGGAGGAGTAAAGTGAGCTTAAATTTTATTTTGAAGGTTAAGTGGATAAAGTAAATAAAAGGTTAAATGGATAAAGTAAATAGGTGAGGGGAGTAAAATGGATAATTCCATACTGTAGTCAAATGGCAAACGGGAGTTCCAATTTCTTTCTTTCCTGGCCAAGTGGCCATATGTGTGGTGCCAGCGCATGTACGACCATTCCGTGCTGCATTTCATATGGGCGTCATTCAAAAGTCCAAATATCAGGTTTCAAATTTCAAATCGCCAAGCTGACAATCTATAAGGATCACCCGATCTCAACAACCCAGCACAACAGATGGCAAGAATTTTTCTTTTCTTTTCTTTTTGCGTGGACTGATCACTGACGGTGATGGGCTGATGGCAGCAAGTCGTATGAGCGAATCGCAGCCCAAAAAAGCAGGGTTCAGTTCAAAAAAGAAATGGAAAGGAATCGCAATTCAAGCCATACCTTGTGAAGAGGTAGTTCTGCTCACGACCCACCTGTCAGCGAGGTACCAGTCTACGACGAAAGGCTCGTCCTGCGAACCGAATCACGAATCCCAAGCCCAAAATTTTGAATCATCCCGCTCTTTGCTCTGCCGTCACACTGTCTCGCAAGCCAGCACACGCCAATGACACGCGGGCCCACGCCACGGCTGCCCGCTGGCCATGGCGAAGTGGCCGCGCCGCGTTACAAAACCCTCCCCTTTCCCCACGAACCACACGCAACTCCGCCTTCCCGCCCGTTCGGGAACGCCACCCGCCGGCCCATCCCCTCTCACACCCACCCACTCCGATCTCCAAAAGCATCGATCGAGAAAGTTTGAAAACTTTTTAGCAGCCGCAAAACCCTCGCCCTTGCTTCTTCCCCTTCTCGTCCCCGTCTCTGATCGCTGAGCCGGCGATCGGCGACCATGTCCCCTGACCCGGACGCACCACCCTCCCCGCCGCCGGTCGCGGGGGCGGCGGCGACCGAGCCGAGGCGGTCCTCACGGAAGCGCTTCAAGTCCGCCGCGGCGATAGAGACCGAGGCCGAGGCGGAGGCCGATATCGATCGCAAAATCCTGCGCGGCGAGACGCGCGCGCGGCAGCGCAGGGCAGGGACGGAGAAGCCCGGCCCTGGTGCCAGTGCAATAGTTGCGGCGGAGATGGAGGGTGCGGAGGCTGAGCTCGACGCGGCCGATCACGGCGCGTCGCGCGCCCAGCCGCGCGGCAAGCGCCGCCGGAGCAGAGCGGCGAAGGCGAAGCCTCGCACGCGTCGGAGGGCGGACAAGGAGAAGACGAAGGAGTCGGCGGAGGCGGAGGAGCCAGCGGCTGCCGACGACGACGTGTGCGCGGAGGAGCCGGACTCGGAGGAGATAGCGATGGAGGAGGAGGAAGCGGTGGCCGCGCTGGAAGCCGAGGAGGAGGAGGAGGCTGGGGGAGAAGGGTCGGCGGAGAAGGTTGGGGCGAGGAAGCGGGTGGCGCGGCCGAGCACGGAGAGAAGGGTGGACGGTTCGGTGGACAACTTCGTGGGAGAACCGATGCCAGACCATGAGGCGAGGCAAAAATGGCCGGAAAGGTACATGACCAAGGTAAGGCGTCCCTCGGAGCAGGTGGACTTGCTATTCCATCTCCAAATATCGCTTGTCAGCAGTTTGCTCAGTACAATGTTTGGGATAATCATAATCACCAGTTTCTGATCACAATTCAGTGCATACAGAGTTTAGAGGCTTCCACTGGATCACTGTTTACTTGCCATTGTGCTATATTAGCTTGTAGTTTGTGTGTTTTATTAACAACTTTGGTTATAGCTGTAGTTCATGTGTGTTATTACTGGAGCAAAATTGCGTGTGATTGATATACAGATGTGAGATTCTACGAGAAAACACAAATGTTTCCTGTGTTCTGAGCTTCCTCATGGAATAAATGCATCATTACTAGTTAATTTATTTTTGTCACTTCTTCTGATCTAGTTTTGAAAACTGCAACTGATAAATGCAACTGTTTGTTACAGGGATCTGATTCACCCTCTAGGCGGTAGGTCTTGCTACACCTTTTGCATTGCTCCCAAAAGAGGATTCGTTCAAACTGGAGTGTATTTATGCAGTTCTGGTGAGGACGAAGAGCTCAAAGCCAGATGCCATTATAGATCGGCAAATGTGGATAATGTGATCTATCAGCTTGATGATGATGTCTATGTCAAGGTTAGTCATGTTTATCTAGTTATTAACATTTATCAATCCATTTAACTTGTATTGCTTTCTATTTTTGTCACCTTTATTGCCTTTTTTAATTCCATTTATTGCAAATGTTGTGCATAGTGTTGCTTTCCACGTTGCAGTCAGCCACCATCCATTCATTTTGTGGTAAACTACATGCGCTTGTTTGCTTGCAAATAGACTGAGTTTATACACCACTGTATTAAATTATGTGTTGTGTGTGCAAATCAAGTGCTAAATTATTAGCTGATAAAAGGCTAAGATCTTTTTAGTACATGTGGACAAGGCCTCACAAGGCTCCTTTTTTTTTTCTTTTGTGGCCCTTCTATTCAAATGCTAAAACTGGCGAATGTCATGTGCTCAATCTGATCTGTTATTTCAAACTTTAAGAAATATATTAAATAGGGATATTGTTCAAGAAAGTGTGATCCCAAGATTCTTCTTCTTTGACTGTCAGTTAACTTTCTTAGTTCAACTCAAGTCAACCAATCATGTCGTTGTTGGGCGCTGAAGAATATATTATGGACCATAACACGTTATTCCTTGTCTTCACCTCATTTTTGGACGTTTATGGATGTTTGGTTTGAGGAATGGAGTGGTCCATCATCTTTTCACACCTCACTTTTTGTTTGGTTTGGTCATCACCCCCTCTCAACCAAATAATTAGTATAAGCACAGGGGATGGAGTCATCTGTGTGCTTACAAGTATATGAAATTTCAAGTGTTATATTATTGCTTATAGAGCAAACACTTCGTTCATTTTTACCTCATTCCCTAGATGCCTATTTAAGACCTCAGGAGCCTTTCTTTTTGCGTTTCAATGCATGATATGATGCTTGCTCTACCAATTTCATTGCTTGAGTTTGACTATGTCTAGAAAACTAGAATTCTCGCTAGGTGAGCCTTTTTGGAGATTCACTAACAAGTACAATGATGTGAATTGCTGTGTTCTCCAATTTCTGTCCAAATTTCATTATTAACGTTTGCTCTTGATTCGTAATGTTGCAGGCTGGTCCCAATGAGGAAAATTACATCGGTCGGATAACAGAGTTCTTTAAGGGACTAGATCAAGGATCCTATTTCACGTGCCAGTGGTTTTTCCGTACAGCAGATACAGTAGGTTTCAAGTTATTTGCCCATTTCTTAAAAGAAAGGCACCATGTGTGTGAATGTGAGTGTGACACATTTGTTTGCAGGCTATCTCATCAAAGTTGCTAAAAGTTCATGATCACAAACATGACCACAAGCGAGTTTTCCTTTCAGAGGAAAGGAATGATAACATGATCGCGTGTATAGTCTCAAAAATTAAGATCATTCATGTTGATCCAAATGTAAGTGCCTTATTCAATTTTCATGCATGAAGCTTACTTGTTCCTTGTTATTTCTCATGTTAACTCTTTTGATGTTGTTTTTTCTGAACTACTTTAGACGGCTCCCCAAGCAAAAGTTCAGTTCACTAAAGATTGTGATTTTTATTATGACATGTCTTATTCAGTTGCATATTCAACATTTGCGAATCTGCCAGCAGGTAACTGTTTATATAGTATTTTTATCAATATTGCAGTCACCATAGATCCACCAATTTCTGCTTCAGTTTTCATCTGTATGTAACTTATGATGAAAATGTTGGACATGGATGAAACATGTGATGATGAATTTAGAGATAATTGTTCTATGTAACATGCTATTTACATTTGCGGCTTGAACTAATATTGTTGGCCTGATTTTTTCATCTCATGTCTTCTGAGGGAGTTGTTCTCTTGTAGATAATGATGGTGTTTCAAGCAGTGCAGCATCAAATATTTCTGATGATGCTGTTGATTCTTCCAAGGAAACACTAGTTTCTTGCTTTCAGGCATCATCTGATGCACACGCAGAAACAATATCATTGCTGGATCTTTACTCTGGATGTGGCGCCATGTCAACTGGACTTTGTTTGGGTGCTGCGTTGTCCAACTTTAAATTGGAGACTGTATGTTTTGTGCTTACAATTTGATAGATCTTTAGATGCCAATGAAGATATTCTTGTACTGGGAATGCTAATATTTGATATCTTGCACAGCGATGGGCTGTAGACATGAATGCATATGCTTGTGAAAGTCTCAAGTATAACCACCCACGTTCAAAGGTATTCCTATCCATTGTCAAACAGACACCGTGTAGCTTCCCCTCTTAGTGTTTGCTATACAGACATAATGACTAGTACATTTGTACCTTTATTTTGCAGGTGCGAAATGAAAAGGCTGGGGATTTTCTTGCCCTCCTTAAGGAGTGGGATGCACTTTGCAAGAAATACATTGTCCAGAAAGACACTACTATAGAATCTGAAGTAGCCCAGTCCTTAACTGATGATGAAGATGAACCTGTTTCAGAAGAAATATTCGAGGTAGAGAAGCTTCTTGACATCTGCTATGGTGATCCAAATAGCACTGGACAAGTTGGCCTATGGTTTAAGGTACTAAAGACTTGATTATATGAAGCATGCATGCAATTGCTTTCAAACTCCTGAGTTCATTCTTTTACATTTGTCTTGTTTTTAATATATTATATAGGGTGGTCACTCGAAACACTTGTTTAAGATTGTAATGACTTGCAGGTGCGATGGAAAGGATATGATCCTAGTTATGATACATGGGAGCCCATGGATGGTCTTAGGTTGTTGCTTTCTCCATGCTTGTTTTATATTTTGTTCTGTCTACAGTGCCTTTACCCTTGGTACATATTTCAGGGATTGCCCGCAATGTATCAAAGATTTTGTAGAAAGTGGATATAGGGAAAATATTTTGCCCTTGCCTGTAAGTATTCCTTGCTTTTTATGGTTTGTTTTGGGCAACTGTGATCAGCTATTTAGATGTTCTTCCTTTTTCAAAGGGCACTGTGGATGTGATCTGTGGAGGTCCTCCTTGCCAAGGCATCAGTGGATTTAACCGATTTAGAATGCGTGATGATCCATTGAAGGATGAAAAAAACAAACAGATGGTTGTTTTTATGGATATCGTGGAGTATTTGAGGCCCAAATATGTTCTCATGGAAAATGTTGTTGACATATTAAAATTCGCTGATGGATTCCTTGGGCGGTATGCATTGAGTCGGCTTGTAGCCATGAATTTCCAAGCTAGGCTTGGGTTGATGGTCGCAGGATGTTATGGACTACCACAATTTAGGATGCGAGTATTCATCTGGGGAGCTCTTCCATCAATGGTAAAACTCTTTATAGCTCTTTGTTATTTTACTTGTTATATTACAGTGTACTGATCAAAAAGAACGCATATTTTGGCAATTAGGTACTACCAAAATTTCCATTGCCTACCCATGATGTTGTTAAGAGAGGAGTAGTGCCAAATGCATTTGAGGTAAGAGATTAACTGGACAACCCTTAAGTTTCATTATATTGTCTAACTACTATGCCACTGTTGCAGCAAAGTGTGGTAGCATATGATGAAATAGAAGCTCCACGCTTGAGGAAAGCTCTTTTCCTTGCAGATGCTATATCTGATTTACCAGAGGTTAGTCACTTATGTTTTCGCATGATTACCTTTTCTTTTTTAACTCAGGTTGAACATTTTGTTGCTCTTTTTCTGTATGCATTGTATGTTATCGTCTCCAGGTTGGAAACAATCAACCCAAAGATGTGATGGATTTTATTGTTGGCCCTAAAACAGAATTCCAACGCTACATCCGGCTCAACCGTAAAGGTAACCCACCAAGTGTTGCCTATTGAACATGAAAACCAAAGTACAATAAGTGGTTATATGTAATCTTCTTTAATTTGTATTTGTAAAATGATGTTTTTTCCTTCAAATATTCAGTTGCTGGGTGGTTTTGATATTATCTTTTGTATTTCCTGTACCATTTCACCTCTTGTATACTTTATTGATTTTCTTGCTGTGCTGAAAATTTTCTGTTATTTATTCTAAGCCATGATGGACTACTCTTTTGATGGAGAGGCTTCTTCTGGTGAAAGTAAACTGTTTGATCACCAACCTCTAAGACTAAATGATGATGATTACGAGCGTGTGCAGCAGATTCCTCTTAAAAAGGTTAGCCAACACGAATACCATATTATTTTTTGTTTGTCATGTCATGTACTCCCTTAGCGATTTTGTATTTTAGGGAGCCAACTTTCGTGATCTCAAAGGCGTCAAGGTTGGGATCAACAACACTGTCGAGTGGGATCCAGATGTTCCCCGTGTACTTCTGTCATCTGGGAAGCCTTTGGTACCAACATCTATCCTGCTACATTTCACTAACCATAATGCATTTGGTTCCTCTCGTACTAAACTAGCCACTGTTGTTTCCCTGGATAGGTGCCTGACTATGCTATGTCCTTTATCAAGGGGAAGTCACTAAAGTAAGTGCACTGAATGATAAATCTTGTTTATTCTATATAGAACTTGGTCAGTAATGCTTCTTTATGCTTTACAGACCGTTTGGACGACTGTGGTGGGATGAGACTGTTCCCACTGTTGTTACCAGAGCTGAGCCTCACAATCAGGTTAAGGCTTTAAGAAATTGCTGGTATATCTACGGTAACAACGCCTGCCTTTTTGTTGTGATTGATCCTGGATGACCTTTTGCAGATTATTTTGCATCCCAGCCAGGCTCGAGTTCTGACCATCCGGGAAAATGCAAGACTTCAAGGTTTTCCTGATTATTACAAGTTGTTTGGCCCTATAAAGCAGAAGTAAGTTTCTCTAGAATGTTCATAGGTCGTCTGAACATATTGGGTTTTTCGTTATCAATGCTATGGATCTGGTCTTATTGTGTTGTACTTTTCGGGTCTAGATATATGCAGGTTGGCAATGCAGTTGCTGTTCCGGTTGCTCGAGCTTTGGGATATTCTCTTGGAATGGCATACATGGGCAGATTGGATGGAGATGGACCACTGTTCAAGCTGCCCAAGAGTTTTACGAGAACTGGTGTGTTTTCAGGAGGCGAAGATGTAGATGTGGAAGAAGTGCTCGATTGATAATTTAATGCGTTCAGCTGATTTCAGTGCATCGATGTGATAAGATGTTATCTTCTGCTAAAAAACTGGCAGCACTTCGCTGCACCTGCATTGTCCAGAGGTCACATTGATTGATTGGGTAACCCTGAGTTTCTGTAACATTATTAGAACAAATAATCTCACTTGAGGCATTTTCCTGCTTTATTTGATGCCCGCAAAGATACTTGGATAGTTTGTCTAAAGTGAACTGGTTTCAGTGCTCGATAACTGCTGTTAGTCTGAGTATTGTTCGTGAGATGTTGGCAGCAATTTAGTCTGAGTATTGTTCGTCAAAGCTGGGTCATGTTCTCTGTATTTGTGGGTATTTTGCGCTCTGCACTGTAAAAAAAAGTATAGTGCTCACATGAATAGATGATGATATGGAAATTAGGTTCTATCATGGAAAATTTGTCACTGCTTATTTATACTCAGGCCCGAGACTCCTAAAGCCACGAGCCCACGACAATGAAGGCACGAACAGCATAGCAGCTAATCATCAGCCGAGCCCCAATGGTTGGCAGCATCCCGTATGGTACTGAGGCTAAAAATGGAAAAGTACGAGGAGGGCAACGGCTCCCATCCTGGAAATGTGGCATGCCGCTGCGGTGGAGGTTGGGCAATGTGACGAAACCTGCGCTTTGAAGCCTACTTCCCCTCTCCTCCGTCTCCGCGGTTCGGTTTCAACCCCTTCTCTTCTTTCGCAGAAGAACACGGACAAAAAAGGAAGGTACGCCAGAACGACCCAACTTCTTCGCGTTTTTTACGCCTTTTCATCGGCTTGGTTCCCCGCGTCTTTGATCACCTTGCGTTGCAGGGGTTCACCACGACGGCGACGGCGAGGAGGTGGTGCGCCGCCATTCCAATCCAACTCGATCCGGCCCACCCTCTCGAGGGTGGGGTGATCATCCTTGCCGGGAGAGAACTCCATCCTCGTTAAACATTAATAATTATGGCTGCGCCGCTAGACCACATGCTCGGCATGACGGCAAACTCGGATAATTCCTCGGGGTCACCGTCACCACCGAGTAACACGTCGTCGTCGCCGCCTCCCTCCAGCCCGTCGGGGCCACCGCCCAAGTCACCCGGCTCGAACTCGCCACCGTCTTCGCCGCCCACACCGTCGCAATCTCCGTCGCCACCGGTACCGTCGCTGTCGCCTCCAACAACGGCGACGCCGCAGAATGGCAGCGCGTTGCCACCCCCGGCGCCAGCAGCGGATAGAGCCTTGCCGGCCGCGCCGTCGAGGCAGTCCCCGTCACCACCGGCGGCGAAGCGCAGCGGCGGTGAGTCCGACAAGAGCGGCCGCAGCAAGAGCGGTGGCAGCAGCAACGGGTCGCCGCCGGTGGCTGCCATCGTGGCCGGCGTGGTGATCGGGGTCCTGGCCTTCGGCCTGCTGATGTGCATCGCGGCGTGCGTGTGCTGCACCAAGAAGAAGAAGAAGAAGCCCCCGCGCATGAACATGCCCTACTACATCGACGAGCACGGTACACCCCACGCACACGCGGCTGGCACGCAGAGATGGCGAGAGAGCAGCTCACTAACATGGCGGCGCGGCGCGGCGCGTGTGTGAGTGCAGGGAACGTGTTTTACGCGAACAGCATGCCCAAGTGGCAGAACAGCGGGGCGATGATAGACCACGGCGGCGGGGGCTGGCACGCGCCGTTCTCGCCGGCGAGCGCGGACATGAGCGGGTCGCACGGGCCGGGGCAGCTGCCGCCGCCATCGCCGGGCATGCCGTCGCTGGGGTTCACCAAGAGCTCCTACTCGTACGAGGAGCTGGCGTCCGCGACGAGCGGGTTCGCGTCGGCGAACGTGCTGGGACAGGGCGGGTTCGGGTACGTGTACAAGGGCGTGCTCCCGGGCAGCGGCAAGGAGGTGGCGGTGAAGCAGCTCAAGGCCGGGAGCGGGCAAGGCGAGCGCGAGTTCCAGGCCGAGGTGGAGATCATCAGCCGCGTCCACCACCGCCACCTCGTCTCCCTCGTCGGCTACTGCGTCTCGGGCTCCTCCCAGCGCCTGCTCGTCTACGAGTTCGTGCCCAACAACACCCTCGAGCACCACCTCCACGGTCAGTAGTAGTACGCGCCCGCATTTCGTTTCCCTGGCCATTGTGATGCACGGCGCGTGCGATTCGTCCCCTGATTACTCGTTGTGATGCAAGCGCGCTGGGTGCAGGGAAGGGCGTCCCGGTGATGAACTGGCCGACGAGGCTCGCCATCGCGCTCGGCTCCGCCAAGGGCCTGGCTTACCTGCACGAAGACTGTAAGCTCCAGATTGCACCCTGATCTTTTCTGTTCTTTGACGATTTGAAGTGGTATATCTGTCTATGTTCATCTTTGACGGTTTTCTTGCTAATGTGCACGGTGAAACACAAATTAAGGCCATCCCAGGATCATCCACCGTGACATCAAGGCAGCCAACATCCTTTTGGACGAAAATTTCGAGGCTAAGGTAATCGATTTAATTACTGAACATATCAAGACCTGTCGTATTGAAATTTTAAGAGCTCGATCGCGTTGGTCATCCCAGGTCGCGGATTTTGGACTTGCCAAGCTGACCACGGACACCAACACGCACGTCTCCACGCGCGTCATGGGAACTTTCGGGTGAGCAGGGTACTGCACTGCAGCCAATTCGGTGACACTGCACGGGATGGCTGACCGCCGGGCTGTGCAGGTACTTGGCCCCGGAGTACGCGTCGAGCGGCAAGCTCACGGACAAGTCGGACGTGTTCTCCTTCGGCGTCATGCTCCTGGAGCTCATCACCGGCAAGAGACCCGTTGATCCCACAAACTACATGGAGGACAGCCTGGTCGACTGGGTAAGCTAGCTGGTCTCCCTGTACAAAGATACCGTCTCTGTATTGCCTTGCCGCAACCATCATTGCTTCAGAGTTCATACGCTCGATTTCACACGGTTCGCGGTGGCGATGCACAGGCGAGGCCCCTCTTGGCGCACGCCTTGTCCGAAGGAGGCAACTTCGACGAGCTGCTCGACCCGCGGCTGGAGAACAGGGTCGACCGGCTGGAGCTGGAGCGCATGTGCGCCTCCGCCGCCGCCGCCGTGCGCCACTCCGCCAAGCGGCGCCCCAAGATGAAACAGGTGGGTTGCAGCTTCAGCTTCTGAACCCTTCGACTCCATCATCATGAAGCATCACGCGCATTTTGTCCATGTCGCTGTACGTGCAGATCGTTCGCGCTCTGGAGGGCGACGCGTTGCTGGACGACCTGAACGAAGGGGTGAAGCCGGGGCAGAGCATGATGTTTAGCTCCAGCTCCGAGTACGACTCCGGCGGCAACTACACCTCCAACATCAGCAGGTTCAGGAAGGTGGCCTTCGAGAGCAGCGAGTGCAGCAACGACTACAGCGCCACAAGCGAGTCCGGGGAGGCGGCGGCGATCCGTCGACAGCAACATTACTGATTGTTTCGGGAGTCGTCGTCGTTTGAGAGCTCATCGAGAGATGCTTAGTTTGTGACGTAACATATACTCCCTCCGTTCTTAAATATATGACACCGTTGACTTTTTACTCCAACTTTAACCAGCAATATCTATTGAATGAGTTAGTTAACTAAAATAAAATGTATATCATTAGGTCTATTGTCAAATGTACTAGGTTTATCTATTTGCAAAAATATTTATAGAAAAGACGAATAATCAAATGAATGAAAAAAGTCAACGGTGTCATGAATTTAAGAATGGAGGGAGTACCAAAGTAATCGAAGCCGATTGTTAGATAGTACGAGATGTAACCAATACGTGACAAATTTAATAATTGTAAAGATTGCATCGTACTATCATCTAATCCCTATACGAATCCGTGTGTTTCTACGATAGACAGTAAAAATTAAAATAGACTAAGGGGGTGTTTGGAAGGCTCGCTGTGGCTTGCTTTGCCTAACTAAGCTAGAAAACGTACGTTTGTTTTTGTTGCCGCATTGCCTCGGGCTTGTGATAGTAGGTTTTCACTCACTGCTCGAAGAGAGCCGAATCCGCTCTCCGCAGTGGGAGGCAAGGCTTGCCCATCAAAGAGAGGCAAGGCAAGCCTTGATCGGCAACCAAGCACACCCTAAGTATTGAGTAGGGGTGGACCCAGGAAAATTTTGTAGGGGGCTGAACATTAAGAGCTAAGATTGTTGGGTTTGGTAGCTGAGCTAGTTATGTGGCTGTGTAAACTAAAAAATGAAGCTCAACAACAAATTGCATACCCCTTCCTATGACATGGTAGTTCCTAGTGCTTAAAAAACTATGCGCTAAAGTTGCTCTTATCAGCGTAGTCCCACTTCAAAATTTTAGATTTGGGTTTGGATTATTTTTAGATATGTATTTTATTACACATATCAAATGGTATAAGGATGGGACGATTTTGTTGTTGGTCATCCATATGTTTGATTGTAAGTGCATATTATTTCAATTTGAGCGAATTTTGTGAATGATGACCGTGGGTTCAAGTTATTTGGCTGGACCATGCCACCCCACTACCCCAGTTCCACATAGGATGATCCCAGACACGTTCCACCTTGTGCCAGCAACCAATCGGAAAAAAAAAAGGAAATTAGGCCTAACATCTGACAACACAACCCCACTGCCAGAGTCACCTCGATGGACCCGAGCGCAAAAAGGGCGCGCAACCGCCAACCAGAGTCCAGCGTCGCGTCCCGAGTCCCGCATCGCACCGCAGGCCAAGGCCAGCCTTCGACCCGGGGCAAAACGATCTCGTCTCGGTCCATCGTTCCTTCCTTCCCCGCCCGAGCCAACCCCGCCACCCACCGGCACAGCACCCGGCGTCGCATGCCTCGCTCCCTCGTCGAAGGTGACCTGGCCGGACCGGAGATGGCGCAGCCGTACATGAAGAAGGACGACGACGACGACGAGGAAGGTTAGCCGCCTCCCCTCCCTCCTCCACCGCTAAACCCTACCCCACGTGCCTCCTGCTGCTCTCGCCCCGCTACGATCTGGGAGCCGCTGCTTGCACTAGTATGCCGGATCTGGCGCGATCTCGCGTCGCGTCTCCCTGCGCGATCCGTTGCTGCCTCGCCGGTGGCGCGGATTTATTTGACGAGGGCTTTGCTGGTCGGGGAGATCCTCTGCGGGATTTGGCTGGGAATTGGGGCGAGTGGGCTCGGAGCTATCTGGATCTGGTTCCTTCGTGGCATCGCGCCACCTTTGTGCATCTGATCAGGCTGGCAGGTCTGCTTCGCGGTGTTGTTTCATAGTCCCACTTGCGAGAGCGGAGATGCTCAACCCGTTCACCGGAACAAGTTTTTTCCCCAGCATTAGAGCTTCACGCGCAGTATTTTCGTTTAGATCCCTGACCTATTTCCCTCCTTGTGAATCTCGTGGCTCTAGTATAGTAATGGTTCCTATCCAGACTGCCCCAGTGCTTGAAATCAACCTTTTGCTTATAATTACAAGCACGCAATGCAATGCAACCGGGTAATGGTATAATGTTTAGTAATATCAGGTGGGTTTGAGCCCCCTTGCAGGACCAAAATGTAATTATTTGTCCCTTTTTGTAGATTCAATTCAATTCAGATTCAGATTGTTACAAAATGCTTTCAACTTGAGTCATTGTTATTAACTGTGCATGTTTTTTGCAGTCGAATATTCGCCATTCTTTGGGATCGAGAAGGGAGCTGTTCTGCAGGAGGCGCGGGCTTTCCACGATCCACAACTTGATGTCAGACGGTGCTCGCAAGTAAGAATTGCTTGCACTTTCTCCCATTGTCATTCTTTACAACAAAAAGTATTTGAGATATATATATATATATTTCAACCCTCTTATCCTCATGGCTTTGTTCTTTTTTCCTATCCTATTTGGAAATTTGTTACAGGTCATCACCAAGCTATTATATTTGCTCAATCAAGGAGAGACATTCACAAAGGTACGGTACACAACAACTGCATAGCAGCAAGTTGTGTAGTTTGTGTTCACACCATTTGTTTATTCAAAGAAGCCAAACTGTTTGAATGGGGAGAACTGCAAAAAATTTGAATCGTGCATGCTTGTTTTACAGGTTGAGGCCACCGAAGTCTTCTTTGCAGTAACAAAGTTGTTCCAGTCTAGTGATGCTGGTCTTAGGAGGCTGGTGTATTTAATGATCAAAGAGCTTTCTCCATCATCAGATGAGGTTAAATAAATAATGTTTTTGGATTCAAACCTTTTTTCATGCCTTCTGATTCTAAGATGTTTGAGCTTCATGTTTGTAACAGGTCATCATAGTCACAAGCTCATTGATGAAGGATATGAACAGCAAGACAGATATGTACCGTGCCAATGCTATTAGAGTTCTTTGTAGAATAATTGATGGCACCCTACTAACTCAAATTGAAAGATATTTGAAGCAAGCTATTGTTGACAAGAATCCAGTGGTTGCTAGTGCTGCTCTTGTTAGTGGCATCCACCTGGCTCAGGTACTGCTATAATTCTACTGCCTTATGCATCTTTTGTTTAAGGTTATCTAACAGCATCGTTTGTTTACAGGCAAACCCAGAAATTGTGAAAAGATGGAGCAATGAAGTCCAAGAAGCTGTTCAATCAAGAGCTCCGCTTGTCCAGTTTCATGGTCTTGCTCTTCTTCACCAGGTATAATCTTTTCTGTTGGGGCTAGTTAAATTTAGAAGCAAGTGCAAAGAAAGAGAATACAAATTCCTATGCTGCATTATGGGCTGTTCGCGTAATCTATCCTTTTCTTTTATGCAAGTGAAGGGTGAACTACATCATGGTATTTTTGCCAGATGGAACTGCCGATTGAACTTGTGTATTGTGTAATATCAAATAATTTTCTCTGCATATCATTACAGATGTTATAGCACTCCTTGCTAAATAAATTGCACCCCCCCCCCCCCCCAACACACACACACTGGCTACTAGGCATCTTAAAGATGCAACAAAATATATAGTATCCTCCATTTGTTTGTTAATGTTCCACAATGGAGGCCTTCTCCCTGATTCATTTCCTGAAGCATACTTGACAGTTTTATAGATTTGTTGATGGGTGGCACGCAGCGTACCTGTCAGAAATAGGTTGTGGTTGGTTTGGTAGAGTGGGTCAGGCATTGCAGGCTACTAACCACACTGCGTGCTGTTGTTACCTGTACATCAGTGTTACTGATGCTGAGCTTTTTAGTCTTTTTTTTTTTTTGGGGGGGGGGGGGCGCAGGGGTTATGCCTGTGGCTATTTCTCTTAATCTTGGTGATGCAGCCTTCGTTAAACTAATGTTTCTCATAAGTGGTAGCCAATATTCTTTTCAGGTGATCCACTTTACTTGAGCTTTACTCATACCTGATTTTGGGCTTTGTATGGTTCCATTTACTGTACGTGTAAAATTCTTTTCAAATTTTTGGCAAATGGTCAGGTTTTAGTGGGGTGCTTGTGTTGCGGAAAAGTTGTATTATGATGTAATTTCTCTTGGGACTTAAATTAATGTTCAGTTGATTTCTCTCCAACTTGCAGATCAGGCAGAATGATCGGTTGGCTGTTAGCAAGCTAGTTTCCAGTTTGACAAGGGGATCTGTCCGTTCTCCTCTTGCACAATGTCTTCTGATTCGTTACGCAAGTCAGGTAACCCAATAACCTGCATTATTGAAAACCATGCAAAATACATGAATTACTGAATACAAAGTGCAATTTGCAGGTTATGCGTGAGTCAAGCACGAACACACAAAATGGTGACCGTCTATTTTTTGATTTTCTGGAATCATCCCTCAGACATAAATCAGATATGGTGATGTTAGAAGCTGCACGGAAAATAACTGAGATGGATGTTACAAGTCGTGAATTGGCCCCAGCAATTGCCGTGTTGCAGTCATTTTTGAGTCCATCATCCAAGCCTGTGCTTCGATTTGCTGCTGTTCGGACTCTCAATAAGGTTATCCATAGATGCATCAAGCTTAGCTGTTCAAAGATATTCCCGCACTACGTTTCTTGATTTGCCCATTATATTGCAGGTTGCCATGATACGCCCTCTGGCGGTGACAAACTGCAACGTGGACTTGGAGAGTTTGATCTCAGACACGAATAGGAGTATAGCAACCCTGGCAATCACTACTCTTCTTAAAACTGGCAATGAATCAAGCGTGGATCGCCTCATGAAACAGATTACCAATTTCATGTCTGACATAGCAGATGAATTCAAGATAGTTGTTGTCGAAGCTATACGGTCTCTGTGCCTGAAGTTCCCGCTCAAATATCGCTCAATGTATGTGAACAACTGAAAGTGTGTTGATATGGTTTTTTTTTTAAAAAAAATCTTCTGCTTTGACTATTTCCTTGTCTTCTAGGTTGAATTTTCTGAGCAACAGTTTAAGAGAAGAAGGGGGGTTCGAGTATAAAAAGGCCATAGTGGATTCCATAGTTACTCTGATCAGTGAGATACCAGATGCCAAAGAAATTGGCCTGCTACATCTCTGCGAATTCATTGAAGACTGCGAATTCACATATCTTTCTAGTCAGGTAACTACAATTATTATGTTATTGCTGTTGATAAAGAATTGTCCATTATTTTCCAGCTATCGTAAGCAATATCATTTGCTGTTGTTATTTGATATATTCTGCAAAATGCTTATGCTTAGAAAGCATTTTCATGGTCTGAAGCACAAATTTCATGTTGTGGTTTCTCAATTTGATTTCAAATTATTGCACATGGAAAACCTTATCATGATATGCTGACAACTGGGACAACAAAAATGTGCAGCACTTGTAGTGTGGTATATTTAAAAGTGAACGTCTAGACGCACACAAGATGTTTTTTTGCACCAAACAATTGCGTCGGGTGGTTTTTAAATTCGTATTGTTGTGGTACTGGTCTGTTTACGGTGCAACAGCGATACTGGATAAGACAGTTTTTGTTGGAGTCAATTTTGTTAAGGATTCCATTCTGCTCATTTTGGTTGACTTTTAGAAAAGTCAGTGTCTCTATTGTTTGGTGAGAGTAATATTCTGTTATGTATGTTCTATCAAAGATATTCACATATGGCTCAATTTTTTTTTTGAAAACCCATATGGCTCAATATGACAATATGGATGTAGAGCATGTAGCAAGTTCAAGTGTTTAAGCATCATTGTAATAGTGTTTGTTCATTCAATGTGATAGTGAGAGTTAAGATGAACTGTTGTTTTTTTTTTCTTGTAGATATTGCATTTTCTGGGAAATGAAGGGCCAAGGACATCAGATCCAAGCAGGTACATTCGCTACATCTACAACCGTGTGATATTGGAAAATGCCACTGTTCGTGCTAGTGCTGTCAGCACGCTGGCAAAGTTTGGTGCCCTAGTTGACACGCTCAAGGTATGGTGATGTCTTTAGATTATTTACTGTATTTTTATAACATCGCCATTCCTGTCTATTTCTGGTTCATTTAGGATTTCTGTATTTGCATTTCAGCCTCGGATCTTCGTTCTCCTGCGACGATGCCTGTTTGATACTGAAGATGAGGTAAGTTTTGGGAATCGACTTGTTCTAATATACTTTTGAGCACATAACAAACTTTGAAGAATGCTTCATCCGATGTGGTAGTCTAACTCAGCAGAGTACCTGATAGATGGATTCTACAGCATAAAAACCCTGGATTCCCTATGTGTTGTAATAGCAACTGCCATTGGTCTTTGTTGCTGTAGGTTCGTGATCGTGCTACACTCTATCTCCAAACTCTTGGTGGTGAAGTTGTCATTGGTAACAATGAGAAGGATGCGAAAGACTTCCTATTTGGATCTTTTGATGTGCCACTTGCCAACTTAGAAGCAAGCCTAAGAACCTATGTATGTTTAGAATGAGCATTAAACTTCTGCATGTTTCAACTGAATGCATACCTTTTGCTTATGTCTTCAAGAACTTAACAGGAACCTTCGGAGGAGCCTTTTGACATTTCATTGGTGTCGAGAGATATCAGGTCGCTACCACTTCAAGAGAAGAAGGCCCCTGGAAAGAAGGCACCTGCTGCCGCGGCCTCTGCACCTGTTTCAGCTGTTGATGCTTATGAGAAGATGCTTTCATCCATTCCTGAGTTCTCTGGGTTTGGAAGACTCTTCAAGGTTTGCATAACTTTTAGTTTCTTTTAATTTTTTGACAAGCACATATGCTAATTTTCTCAATTTCTGCAGTCCTCTGAACCCGTGGAGCTGACGGAGGCAGAAACTGAATATGCTGTTAATGTGGTTAAGCACATTTATGATAGCTATGTTGTATTGCAGTACAATTGTACAAACACTATAGAAGAACAACTGCTAGAAAATGTAAGCAGTTTCAAGTATTTTTTGTCAAGCTGTAAATGTTAACTCAAACTGAAGGCTTAGTAAATGTCTTTGCTTCTTTCAGGTCACTGTTTGCGTTGACTCCTCAGTTGCTGAGGAGTTTTCAGAAATTTGTTCAAAGCCTCTGGCAAGCTTGCCTTATAATTCTACTGGGCAAATTTTTGTTGCTTTTGAAAAGCCGGAGCGCCTACCTGCTATTGGAAAAATGTTTAATTTGCTGAAGTTTACTGTTAAAGAGGTAAATGTAATGGTGCATGTATATAATCTTCTCCAATATCAAACATTACTCATGTTATCCTGTGTTTTCCAGTGATTGTAGTATGGTTAGTTCTGTATCATATGAATTTGGTATACGTCTGGGATTTTCTATTGAAATCACATGAATTAGCTAGTCTGGAAACTCTCTGAGCAATCTGTAATGTTTTAGTTTACCACCTTTAATTCTGAGAAATTTGAGAAAATATTCTAGGATTCACATGACTATTAAGTCTTTTTAATTTAGAATGAAATGAAGGCATGGGCTTTAATAATTAAGCCACTGTATTTGAATTGTTCTATAACTAAGATACTAGATACCTTCCCACTTTGTCAGGTTGACACATTTACAGGGGAAGCTGATGAGGATGGTGTGGATGATGAATACCAGTTAGAGGACTTCGAAATTTTTGCAGCTGATTATATGCTGAGGGTTGCTGTCTCAAACTTCAGAAATGCCTGGGAAAATATGGACCCAGAGAGTGAGCGTGTTGATGAGTATGGTCTTGGGGTTAGAGAGAGCTTGGCTGAGGCTGTCAGTGCTGTTATTAACATCCTTGGGATGCAGCCGTGTGAGGTTAGCTTCCAATTCTCTAAATTTATCTCAGAATAGCAACTGCCAGTTTCCATTTGCATCATTACATATTTCTTAGATCATCAGTAATAAAGCTCAATGCAAGAATTTAGAAGCACTTGAAATGGCATCTTATTCATCTACAATTATGTCGGACCTTGATATCCTCATGCTTTGTTATGGGGGTTATTGTGTGATAGTTGGCTGGCTATAAAATTTGAATAATCCGTGTGCTTTAATTCGGAATATCAAGACACTTCACTTGGCATAGGATGCTAGACGAGTACAATGCCATTGCAGTCCAGTGGGGACTTAAGATCCCTAGAGCATCCGGAACTTGGTACATGAAGGGTTGCTAATTGCTCCAGTATCTCTTTCTTTTTCAGGGCACTGAGGTTGTACCGAGAAATGCAAGATCCCACACCTGCCTGCTTTCTGGTGTGTTTATCGGTGATGTGAAGGTTCTAGTCAGGTTGTCATTTGGACTCAGTGGGCCCAACGAAGTGGCGATGAAGCTGGCTGTCAGATCAGATGACCCTGAAGTCAGTGACAAGATTCACGAGATTGTGGCCAGTGGATGAAGCACTAGACCCACATCTTCTGCCAAAACAATGTAGAACAGTAGATAGCCTTCACTTATAGCCGTTTGTGCTAGAAATAGTGGTAACATTTCGATGCCTACAGACTCCTCATCGCTTCGTGAATGTCGTGAATATTCTCAGATAGCATACGATGTAATAGGTTCTTTTTTGCTGTACAAATAACTTCGCATATGGTAGTTTGCTACACTGTTGACTCAAGTACAGATTTCATGAAACATCGGGAACAGAAATGTACCCTTTTGTCGCCGTTTGCTTTTGATGCGTGCTGAACGGGTAGTTTGCTACTATTTTGAGTTTTTTTTTTGCGAAAGGCTATTTTGAGTTTTTAACTCATGCTGTCTGCTATTTTAACTCATGCTGTGAATGGTGTGCTTGAACTTTGCCTGTTTGGAGGGCCGTTTTAAGGCCGGTGTGAGTTACGTGCGTGGAATTTTCTTGGACTGACCGACTGAGCACAAAATTGTTACTAGGATGGTAGATAAAACAAGAAAATACAATTGAAAATAAAAAAAAACTCGCTGGTGACATCCTCGACTGTATCGGCTCTGGCTCCGACGCTTCTTAAAACTTCCTGACTGCCGGCGAGGCCACGTCTTCCTCCGCACCGTCGCCTTAGCTACTCCCTCCGTTCCAAGCTCTTATACCATTGTTTTGAGCTCCAATTCCATGCTCTGCTATCCCTATTCCTATAATAGAACGCCATGCTCTGCTATCCCTATCCCTATAATAGAACGAAATCCGCTCCATAGATTCTCAAACCACGCGCTTCCACATCGTCTCTAAATTTGAGCCTTTTGACGGAGATTTAGTATGATCTGAACCGTCGGTTCTTTTGCCTTGCCTATTGTTATCATCAATCTATTTCGAAACTGAACTGCCTTGCAAGTTGGCGCACGCACACTCGCGTTGCATAGCGTCTGGATTATCCTATTCTCAAACAATACTTCCGAGCTTGCTTTGCCGGTTGGTTTGCTGCCGAGCCATATCCCTGCGTACAAAGCGTGCTACAGTAACTGAATCCATAGGAATGGGAATCCTACGTTTTTTCCTCCATTCCAAAGGAGGCATTGCTGCTTGGCTCATTGTGCCTTTCGCCGACTGTTTCTTTCCCAGCACTATCCTGCAAACCACGCGAGCCTGATGGATTGAAAGAGGCACGGAGCTTCAGATCGGTAACGCGACGTTGACAAGGGATGAACTGATGGGGTGGTCATCATCAAGGAGACAGTGCAACGACGCATGCAGGCATGGAGCCAGTCAGCCAGAGCACCACTGCCCATGGTTCTGTCTAGGCACAGTTTGATGAGAGGTGTGGAAGAACATTCATGGTTGGGCCCGTTGATGATACGCCATTGGAATGTTCAGGACTGTAGTTTGATTGATCCCGTTGCACTCGACTCCTCCTTCAGCTCTTGGCAATCTTCTCCTCCCTTGCAAACTCAATTGATCATGGATTCATCGGGTGATGAGAACATGCGCGGGAAGCAGGTTACAATTTCCTTGTCAGAGTCTGACTCCCAAAATATGCACCAGCAGGCATATCACAAGACACAACCTTCCAAACACACTCTCATGGCTTGATGCATCTCACCTCAATAGATGCAAGCGGCGATCAAAGATCCATAATAAGCAGGCTTAGGCCACATCATAATCTGACAATTTCCATTCCCAATCCGCCAAACTGAATCTGGATACGCTATTTACCTCTGCTCATCCTGGAGAAGGGAGAGGATGGGCAGGCGGCTGACAAAAGAGGACTACGGGGAGGGGCAAGGTGAGGGGAATTCGTGACCGGGATATCCGATGCAGCGCCGGCTGCGGGTCTCCGCCTCTCCAGCAAGTCAACGTCGCCGGCGTCGGACGGGAAAGGGCAGCCATAGCAATGGGAGAGCGAGCGAGGTTCACCGAAACGAAACGAGGGGCTATTTTGAAAAACTATTGGATCGCAGAGAATAATCGCGATTCAAAAATAGGGGGTTAAATGTAAATATCTGGATTGCGGAAAATAGTTGCGATCCAAATTAGGATTTTATATGAAAATATTTGGATCGCGGAGAATAATCGCGATACATATATGCAAATAATTGGTTCGCGGAGAGGAGTCGCGATCCAAATGAGGGTCTGGTTTGCAAAATAGTTTTTTGACCGCGGTCCTATCTCACCGGCGTTCCTCCTCCCCTCCAGCCGCCGCGCGACGAGAAGACGGCAAGCGCTGAGACTTCCACCGCTGCCGCACCTTCTGCATCCAGTATCCGTACCCGTTCGGCGCGAGGGTGCTCCAAGCCTCCAAGGTCTTCACCAGCTTCGGCGGAGCGCGCCTGTGACGAGGTGCCCGGAGACACTGACGGGGAGGCCTACGCTCCTGCCGTCGCCATAGCTCCGCCCCGGATCCGAACACCGGCGCAAACACGCACCACACAGCGCTTGAACTCTCTCCGTGCTTCCTACAAGGCCCTGCCTCGGCGCCTCGCGTTGGCGGTCGCGCTCGAGTACGAGAGGACGGCGACCGGCGACGACCTGCGGGCAAGCAGCTCGATCCCTCCCGCCTCTCTGGTCATTGCAGGACGCAGCAATAAGATGCAGCGACTGCGAGATGCTGTCCGTTTGAACTTTGTGGCAGAGAATCTGAAAATGAATTCGATAATCATCTGGTTCTGAATTCTGAAGTGTCTTGCTGTTTTCCACCATGGGTATCGCCCGAATTTCATTACCACATAAGCAACGAAATTACAGATGTTATCTCGCCATGATGAGTAGGAAACTTAACTAATAACCGAACATGAGGTAGGTGCAAAGACCTCCACTAGAACTAGATACTGAGAGTACCAGGTAGCTACTAGAAAAGCATAGGAACTCTACTGTGTGGAAACATCACTCCACCAGAAACAAAAGAAAGGAGACTTTGAAGTTTCAGGAGTGCTTCCTCGCACCCAACTCCAACTTTTGTCACCAGGTATTCACCTTCCAGTTTCTCCAGCACTCGGGCATCATCATCTTCTACTGAAGTAGCACCATTCCAGTGTCATTAGGGTTGGCTTCTTGCGGATAGAAGTGCAGCGCCGTCCCCTTCATTACTTCAGCTCCCATCTCTAAACAGGCCTTGTCCTCCGGGGTTTGCAAACCTGCCCAATATGATAAAAAGGAAGAACCCAAACAGATAATCTCAGTAGGAGATCTTATTATTTTTTCTTCAAGACAAACTGAATTTCTAGACTTCCACAATGCCCAACAAACAGCTGATAATCCAACCATGTGAAGTCTATTGCACTGTGGCATATAGCAGTTTACTCAAACCCAGAACTGATCGAAAGAAACTGGCCCTGCAGGGAGCTCCTGCAATGGTACAGTAATCGCTGCTTATTCAGGCCATTCCGATACCCATGATTTGTCACCGTCATCTGCTTGCTTCCCGCGTCGAGAAGGAAGGTCACAGAACCGCTTGTGCAGGGGTAGATATGATCCACATGGATCAGCAATGGTCATGTGCATTGTACAAGCAGCGAGGCATGATCGAGAAGGAAGGTAGCATTTTGGCTGATGTCGTTAACAAGAGTACAAGACGTTGAAGACTCATGAACTGATGGCGACCAAGCTGTTAAGCAATCTAGTCAATCTTTTGGAGATCTCATCGGCCACTTTGTTATGCAGTATGCCTGCTTCTGCAAGTCTCAATGGAATTGCGGTGAGGAGCATGCTAGCATTTCCGTTGTTTTGGATTCAGTGATAATTGATTGACAAGGGAATGATCCCAGAGACCTGAAGGATAAAAAAAAAACTCAAAAAATTGTTCCCTTACCGGGATGTGAACCTTGGTCGCCTGGATGAAAGCCAGGTATCCTAACCGGACTAGACGACAACGGATTTGTGACCCATTGGGACAGATTAACATTATATTAATAAATAAAGCGCAGACCTAAGCCAGGCCACCCCCGTCCATAGCCCCTCCCTGGCTGGCCTGGCGCTCAGCGACTGCCGCTGCAGCTCCTCTTTCCACACCGCCCGCGCATTCCGTCGAACGCCTCGTCCTCCAGCCTCAATCTCCATCCTCATCTTCCATCCCAATCCCCACCCCGTAAACCCTAGCCATTCTCCCCGCCACTACCACCCCTCCACCATCCCTCGCGGGAGATGCGGAAGAGGTAGCCTCCGCCGATGGCCTGTTGCTTCCTCCGCGCCGCCGCGGCGCCCCGCCTCCACCTCTACCGCACCGCTGCTTCCCAGCAGCTCCCGTCGCCACTAACCGTTCTCAGGAAGGTAAATGTTACAATATACCCCTTCCTCCTCTCATGGCGTGACGACTTGGGGATTAGGAAGGGGCGGGGCATAGTTACGAAATCGGAATTGTGCTGTTCGATTTCTGTGAAGTTCAGGGTTTTTTTATTGCAGTTTCGAATAGTCAGTGGTTTTTTATTTTGTTCATAGTGTGTTGGATTGGTCAAGCGTTTTTTCGCTTCAAAATGGTTGTCATTCAAAGTTATATCATCACAATAGGTTCAAGGATATCAGGGCTTAAATTTAAAATGATGGTCATTCAAACTAACTGTTGTTCTTAAATTTCTATTTAATATCAGGGCGTTTCAGGGCAGTCAGTTCTGCCACTCACAGACTCGATTGAGAGTTTTCAAGGACCATCAGTGCAGAATACTCCACGGATTCCACTGTATGATGACAGCATACCCTCAGGCATATTGGACACATTGTCGAATCCGACCGATGGTGTCACTCGTGCTGATCCTTCAAAGGGCAGAATAATGCTTGTTGATGGAACCTCAGTGATGTACAGATCCTACTACAAGATATTGGGTTAGTATTTTTCTGATTTCTTCTTCAATGGACCGTTTTGTTGATATGTGTTGTTAGCCTTTTGCTTCCTGTTTCTTATTAGCAAACATCTAGAGAGGAAGCACCTTGATGTCTTCATTTTAATATATACTTTGATCAGCAAATGATATACTGGAATTGAACTTGTTCTTCTGTGGTTATGTTAGTGTCATCATGTCAAAGTTGTGTCAATGAAACCGCCTTTGTCTAAACCACATGAGCTTCCTCCTGCATAATATTGAAATTCACAAAAAAAAAAAAGGCCACCAAAAGCAACTGCTGTACATATGCTCATCTCATTTTCTATGCATTCTTTTTGCATTTTTTTTTAATTTCTGGAATCAGCAATTCATCTATTTTTATTTCTATGGGTGTAGCACAACTGCAGCATGGCCAGTTGGAGCATGCTGATGGAAATGGAGATTGGGTTTTGACTATATTCAAAGCTCTATCCCTGGTAAGTAGGATTGTTCCATGATCAAACGAACTCTTTCCTAAGAATCCCTGATCCATAGTGAAAACTATACCCTTAAATTTCTATATATTTTTACAGCTTTGTTTTCTAATTCATTGTCACAAATAGAGTAAATGGACTGTGAGCATCAACCCTGTCCACTCTCTGTAGCAAAACTCTTATGATGTTACAGAATTGTGGAATAGATAGGGTGTTTACCAAGTGTGGTAGCCTGGATCTAGATGGTCATTTCCATAGCAATTTTGGACGTGCTGGGAAGGCTAAAAGTCAAAGGAAAATTTGCTGTACATAGCTGCCTGTTTCAGAGGATTAATCTGTTTTGCGGCTTACAGAAGTTCACTATCAGTTAATGTTAATGTATGTTTTACTTGTGTACTGGTCTGTTGTGGCTGCACATATTTTTAGTGTTGAGGTGCCAAACTACATATTAACATTGTACAATTTCATATTTTGCTTTGTATGCTTTTCATCTTTGTGATTCTTTTGATTATTTTCTGCAGCTTCTTGACATGCTGGAGTTCATTCCATCTCATGCTGCGGTATGTTCAGTTCTAGCATGGTTTCTACTGCCATCAATATCTGTTTGTTTTTTCATTCCCTCCCATCCCTCATGATTTTGTTAACCCATTTGTAGGTCGTGTTTGACCATGATGGTAAGCTGTGCCCAGGATAATTCTTATACTGAGTATACACATTCTGTTTAATTTTTTAGTATTCATGCCACTTGTTGATCACTCTCCGCAGCACACACTTGCCACTTTTTTAATCAATAAGCATTGAATCCTTGTCATAATATGATGTTTGCATTGTTCAGCTTATTGAGCTTAGTCACTGCACTAGACCAAGATATTGATATGTCGGAAGCTTTACCTTGCTATCCGATTTCTCGTTACCATTCACGAAAGTTGTTTATTCAATGTTTTGTCAAAGATGTTTGATCAAATATGAAATCAATATATATGTTTTATACCTTTTCCTTTTTTGGGTGAGGCGGGAGGGAGGGGGGTGGGGGTCGGTGGTCTTTTATTTTCATCTTAAATTCCTTGTTTGAGCATCCCTAAAGGTTAGATTGTGAGATGGACCTAGTCTCTGCAAATTTAAAGTGATGCATTTCCTTAAACTTCTGAAAGCAACAAATAAGTTACCAAACTTTTCTTTTCAGGAGTTCCATATGGTCATTATACTGCCATGCCATCCAAAGAATGTCACATGGCAAAAGGTAAGGGTGTAAGATGTCTCGAATTGATGGGATCATGGGAGAAGGTATCTGTGGCTGACAATTAGCAGATCTTGGACGGATCCGCGTATTGTCTTCTTGATGGCCTGGAGCCCTGACTTAGTGACTTGCACATAAGCCATGTTTTGCTATACTCGATTCCTTGACCAAGGAAGTAGCAGTTGGAGAGCCAGTAGGAATGATATAGGAATGTTTGGATAAAGCAGTTCTGGAATGTTATGTAAAGCCATTGTAGCGCTGCCAACTTTTAGTTTCTACGACTTCTATTGCGCTTAGTTCTTGATTCTGATTCTCTATCCAATCGTTCTTTCCTCCACTAAAAAAGCGCTAAGTAGTATGCTCCAAGTTGGCAGGTTCTTAGAGATACTTTGCTTATGTATTGGAAAGAGAACATGTCAAAACTTAAGTGTTGATGTTTGCACAGCCACTTGGCAGAAGATATCTTTGCTTTAGGAGGGTCAGGTGCCAATTGGGTGCTTTTCAGTTGCAGCTGTTTTATCCTGTTTCCTCTCATATTTGAACCCAAGAGACAATACCATTCTCTCTTCTTTCCCCTTAGGAATGACCTTTCGTCATATGCTGTACCCTGCTTACAAGAGCAACCGCACCCCAACACCAGACACAGTTGTCCAGGGTATGCAGTACTTGAAGGCATCCATTAAGGCAATGTCAATCAAAGTAATTGAGGTAAAGTAATATCATTTATGCATTTGATTACAACCTGGATAGCTATTTACTATTTAGTATGTTGGGTAACACGCAGGAGAGTTGCATCTCTCTCAAATGATATAGCTGTTGATATTTGGCTTTGTAAAATAATTGATGCAGGTCCCAGGTGTTGAAGCTGATGATGTTATTGGCACCCTGGCTGTAAACAGTGTGTCGGCTGGTTACAAGGTAACTACCTGCACCATTGATCTTCTTCAATTATTCTATCCATTGTTTATCAAACAAACAAACAAAAAAACAAACAACCTACACCCAACCACAAAGCACAACAGGCACATATGCACAAGGTATAATCTCGTGTATTTTGATCATTTTTATGACTAATACATTGTCTTAAAATGCCCCTCTTTGAAGGTGCGGATTGTCTCTCCTGATAAAGACTTCTTCCAAATTTTGTCACCTTCTTTGCGTTTGCTCAGGATTGCTCCACGCGGTTCTGGGTCAGTTCAAATGTTTTGTTACATTTCAAGTGTAACTGAACGATTCAAATAGTTAAATTTCATGATTCGGACATGCAGAATGGTTTCATTTGGGGTTGAAGACTTCGTCAAGAGATATGGAGCTCTGAAACCCTCGCAGTTTGTTGATGTTGTTGCGCTTTCAGGAGACAAGGCTGACAATATACCTGGTAGTCCTTTGTTGCTGTTTTGTCCTATGATGCATGCCTCTTCTAGCAAGTGATATCCTTTTCCCTTTTTTATTCCCGTTGACTGATAAAGAAAGAACTAAGTATATGAATGTAACATACTTTGGGTTGTTTGGTCTGTTTGCTGCATGAACCTGGCCTATTATCTTTTCTGATAATTGTTTCGTGACAAACAAGGAGATTTCATTTCTCTTTTGCACGAAGCTAGGCAGCCAAGCACACTGGTGGCTATATAGAAATACTGCCTGCCTATTACTTCTTCTACTTGTTTACTTATTGCTTTGTTTGTTCTGTATTGTGTGATTGAATTGTAACTTTAGCTGTTGAATAAAGACCTTGGCTGACCTATCAAATGAGGCTATAAACCATATTAAGTCTACTTACCTTGTAAGTCCAAATGCAAATCCTTCTGTGCCCAAAATTATCTTCTGACTATAACTTTTACCAGCGATTATTCATCATTCTTTGCCGCAATGCATCTCTGTGATCTGAATTTATCTTTGCTGGAACCCATTGACAGTGAGATGCTTATGATGTGACTGGAAACACTTTCTTTTGCAGGAGTTGACGGAATTGGAGATGTTAATGCAGTAAAGCTGATAACTAAGTTTGGTATGTTTTTAATAGAATTTTGCCCTTGAAAGACTAATTAGATCTGGATTATTTAAAAAAGATTTATATGCTGTAGCAGAGTTATTTATTTATTTATTTATTTTAGCTTGTTAGTGCAAACTGATTGATCTAAGTGCACATGCTATAAAAATTGGATAGATTTTAGAATAGCTTGCATACGCACCACAGTGGAAAGATTACCAGGGTCCCTTTAGGAATCCACCTGAGTCTTTTATAGACTATTCACCTGTTTAGTCTTGTTTGTCAAGCTTTTTCATAGGGAGCGTTGGCATATCTGTCACCCTGATTACCTTGAGAGGTTTCAAAGGCACAGCAATGATGTTCTTAATTTTTATAATTCTAAATAGGTTCCTTGGAGAATCTACTGAAATCTGTGGATGAAGTTGAGGATGAGCGAATTAAACAGGTAACGTGTACATGGTAACTCCTCTCCTTTTTCGCATGTATAAACGTTCACTTGTGTCTTTGCAAAGAAACTCTAGCAATGCTGGATTTCACTTCATTTGGTTATATTATTCCTTTTTTGTAATGGATGTGGTCAGCACCATGTCTCAAGGATGGAGTGGTGGATGTGAGAAGGCAATGGGATAGGATTATCCTAGTTAGGTTTGTCGTTGGTGATATGGTCCTGAACATAATTAGTGCGTATGCCCCCCAAGTAGGCCACGATGAGAGTGCTAAAAGGTTTTTCTGGGAAGATTTAGATAGCCTGGTTAGAACTATACCTTCTAGCGAGAAGCTTTTCATAGGAGGAGATCTTAATGGGTATGTAGGTACAACAAGTGCAGGCTTCGAGGCGGTTCATGGAGGTTTTGGGTATGTTAGTAGGAATCAGGTGGGAGAGGAAGTCTTGGACTTTGCAGTAGCTTTTAACTTGATGATAGCGAACACTTTCTTTAGGAAGAGATGGTCCCATTTAGTGACTTTTAGTAGTAGCCAACACTATAGCCAGATTGACTTTATCCTCACAAGAAGAGAGAATAAACGGGCATGCTTCGATTGCAAGGTGATACCAAGGGAATGTGTTGTTTCTCAACATAAGCTTGTGGTGGCGGACTTTCGTTTTTAGATGCGCGCATGCAGGGATAAACAAGCCAAGATTGCAAGAACAAAGTGGTGGAAACTGAAAGAGGAGACGTCAGAGGTCTTCAAGGAAAGGGTAATCAAAGAGAGTCCTTAGAAGGAAGGAGAGAATGCAGACAACATGTGGGAGAAGATGGCAAACTGCATTCAGAAGGTGGCCTCGGAGGTGCTTGGAGTGACCAAGGAGGGTAGAGGCGTAGATAAAGATACTTGCTGGTGTAACGAGGAAGTCCAAATGACTATTAAGGAGAAGAAAGAATGCTATAGGTGCTTGTTCCATGACAGGAGTGTGGACAACATAGAGAACTACAAGGAGGCAAGAAGATCGCAAAGCGAGCTGTAAGTGTGGCAAAGGGTAGGACATATGAGGATCTTTACCAACGATTAGTGTCGGTGCGGAATCTGGCTGACAGGTAAATATACGTAGTTTGCCGCGCGTTAAATCAGATATGGCCTAGCACACAAAGCACACAATGACTCAGGATTTATACTCGTTCGGGCAACAGGCCCTACGTCCAGTCAGGGTCATCGGTCGATTGTATTCCTAAGCACAGGTGCTTGAAGTTTGCAGTGGGGGTACAAACGAGTGAGGAGTGGAGAACGGGGTGTTCGAGGTTCGTCGTGCTCTGGTCCGAGTGGAGGAGAGTGACGGGGGCTTGAACATGCGCTGACTGTTGGAGAAGGTGTTTGAGTGCGTATGAGCGTCGGAGTGTCTCGAGAGAGCTAGAGAGTCCCTGATCGATCGAGAGAGAGAGAGCGTTCCTCTTTATAGTTTAAGGGGACAACCTTACAAGTCAGGGAGGGAGAGAAAAGGTGCACAGGCGCTGCCTAATCTTGTCAATGCCCATGTCACTGTGCATTGCGTGCGCAGGGCGTGGTGAGGTACAGTCCTTTGTACGACGGTTGACCTGAGCGTCTTTCCTTATCCGCTCCACTTGCTCCCGGGCCCATACCGAGCGGGTGTCCCCGCTCAGTCGTCCCGGTCGGTCCCGACCGTGTCAGTCGGGAGGGAGCGATGTGCGTCGGTCCGATTAGAGGCACATCCCCGGTCGAGGGAACTTGGTCGGAATCGGACTATGGTCCCGACCCTGACTAGACCTCCTAGTCGAGGCACCGACCAGGCCTTCTGGTCAAGAGCGGACTAGACCTTTACATGATAATTGAACTTCAAAATGGATTTAAATCGTTATTCTAGTTATTTCTTGTGGCCTTGCTGAGTACCGACCTTAAGTGTACTCACCCTTGCTTACTGCTGCTCGGAAGAAGGTGCGTGAAGTTTTCTTAAGGTGATGCTGAGTTTTAGGCGTACGCAGCCCCCAGTCGATTGCCCGTGAAGTTTGGAGCTTTCGTTTCCAGGATTAAGCGTAAATCTCTGATATACTCTCTTGTTCTTTACGTGATATTGTTGTTGTTATTCACTTATGATGTCGCTATATGTATGAATACTTATAGGTAGCACTTGGTTTTGTTTTAAAATCGGGTGTGACAGTATTTTGACAAATTCTTCAATGGTGAGAATGAGAACACAACTTTGCAGTTGGATGACTCTTTTGATGACACCAACAGGCACTTTGTACGGAAGATCCAAGAATCTGAGGTTAGAGAGGTGTTGAAAAGGATGAAAAGTGGTAAGACAATGACCCCAATTAAGGTGTGGAGATGCCTTAGGGATATAGCCATAGTATGGCTGACCAATTTGTTCAACCATATTTTTCGGTCGAATAAGATGCCGGAAGAGTGGAGAAGAAGTATACCGGTACCAATATACAAGAATAAGTTGATGAACCATGCTATGAAGCTATGGGAGAAAGTTATCGAGCATCGTTTGAGAAGGATAACACGGGTCTTTATGAATCAATTTGGTTTCATGCTTGGAAGATCAACCATGGAAGCTATTTTCTTAATAAGACAAGTTATGGAGGGGTATAGGGAGAAGAAGAAGGATCTACACATGGTTTTCATTGACTTGGAGAAGGCGTATGATAAAATACCAAGGAATGTTATGTGGTGGGTTTTGGACAAACATAAAGTCCCAACGAAGTACGTTGGACTTATTAAGAGCATGTACAACAATGTTGTAATTAGAGTCCGAACAAGTGATGGCGACACAAATAACTTTTCGATTAGAATATGATTGCATCAAGGGTTTGCTTTAAGCCCTTATCTATTTGCCTTGGTGATGGATGAGGTAACAAGGGACATTCAAGGGGATATCCCTTGGTGTATGCTCTTCGCGGATGATATAGTGCTAGTTGATGAAAGTCAAGCAGGAGTAAATAGGAAACTGGAGTTGTGGCGGGAGATCCTAGAGTCAAGGTTTTAGACTCAGCAGAACTAAAATTGAATATATGAGATGTGACTTTGGCACTACTACACATGAGGAGGGAGATGTCGGTTTGGAAGCCAAGTAGTGCCCTGGAAGGATACATTTCGATATTTGGGATCAATGCTATAACGAGATGGGGATATTGATGAGGATGTTAGTCATAGAATCAAAGTAGGGTGGATGAAGTTGCACCAAGCATCAGGAATTTTATATGACAAGAGGGTACCATTGAAGCTAAAAGAAGGTAAGTTTTATAGGATGGCGATTAGACCCGCAATGTTGTATTGTGAGAATGTTGGCTTACAAAAAAGACGACATGTCCAGCAGATAAGTGTTGCGGAAATGCGTATGTTGTGTTGGATTTGTGGTTATATGAGAAGGGATCGAGTCTGGAATGAAGATATACGTGATAGGTTAGGGGTAGCACCAATTGAAGAAAAGCTTATCCAACACCAGCTAAGATGATTTGGACATGTCCAATGAAGGCCTCCGGAGGCACCGGTGCGTAGTGGAATCCCAAGGCGTGACAGTAATGTGAAGAGAGGCAGAGGAAGACTAAAATTGACATGGGAAGAAGCAATAAAAGGAGATTTGGAGGGATAGAATATACTTAAAGATTAGCCCTGGTTAGGAGTGCTTGGAAAACAGCTATTCATGTGACCGAATCCTGATTTGTAGCTCTTGTTGGTTTCAACTCTAGCCTACCTTTCAACTTGTTTGGAACTGAAAGGCTATGTTGTTGTTGATGATGATGACGTGGTCAGCACCATGGTCCTGAAAAATTAAATATAATTTGTGTTCTTACACTTTAATTAATCTGGCATCTTCTTAATTATTGATACCATTGTTCTCTTATCAAAGTAGAACATATTTTAGTTTATGAAATGATATCATGGAACCAAGTTAACGTGAAATATTTTCAGGCTCTGATATCCGACTCGGAACAGGCAATCCTTTGCAAAAGCCTGGTATTATTTATTGGTATTTCTGTGAAAAATTGTTGCTTCCTTTCTAATTGTTAAAAAATCACCTCTCAACCAAACTCTTCTCACCCAATTGTAGGCCACATTACGTTCTGATCTTCCTCCTTATATGGTTCCTTTCAAGACAACTGACCTTGTATTTCAGAAGCCACAGGTGACTTAAAACTTAGCATCATATCTTTGTAGTAATTACAGCTAAAAGTGTGCTCGTTTTATGCTTCTCCCTGTATAAATTCTTCTCACCTACTGCTTCAGGACGATGGAACCAAATTCATAAAGCTCCTACGAGCTTTGGAAGCATATGCAGAAGGCTCCTCAGCAGACCCGATCATCAGAAGAGCAACCTATCTTTGGAACAAGCTTAAATCATGATGATGCTGATGTTTCCAGCATTGATTAGAAAGGAATTTTGCCAAGTATAAGAGTTAGGATTAGAAGATTGGAAGCCCAGTTCGATTGTGGTTCCAAGATATTGATGCCATCGACGTTGAACTCTGCGCCCAGCTATATCTGAATTGCAAAAATCAAGTTGTTGCTGGCGTAGATATGCCAAAGCGCATAAATCGAAGATGCAGCAGCTTAAGCAAGCAGCTCAAGTGTTCATATCACGAAACTAACTTTAGTTAGCTCTGTAGATAAGATGCACAACATTGCTCGTGTATCGGCCTTTTGTTTAAGGAGGAAGGCTCACGCAATCAAATCTTACCTTTATATCCTTTGTATTTGTATTTGTACTTCAAAAAGGGTGCAACCGTTAGGGCAAATCCGCAAATGCAAGGAAAAAAGAACCGGCTCAACGTTCGACTGTGTGTAGCTGTTTTCGTGAAATCTAATATATATACGGTGGTAGCGAGTGGGCTGCAAAAGCCTATACTGTATACTGTACTAGTTCCGACACATACAAACGCTGTATTGCTGTAGCTACTTGCCGGCGACCATGGCCAGGCACAGCAAAACACCAAACCAAACAAGCTGCCGTGTCCCGGCGTCAGCTCGCCGCGACACGGCTTCGGCAGGGGATGTAGCACGAACTGGTCTGCGTCACCTGTTGGCCTTGCGTGCTGCCCGGCACGGCGGCCGTCGTCTGGCAGAACCCCGTTGGCGTCGGCGTCGCCCCCCTGCTCGGCTGCAGCATGCCCTGCAAATTCAGACGGCATCAGTAACGCCCCATTGTATCAAACCAAGGCAGCAGACAGAATTGATATTGTAGAACCTGCTGCGGCGGAGATGGAGTCAGAATGGTGGGAAGCCGCCGTGCTGCTGCTCTTGCCGAGCCTGGCGTCGTAGTTCGCGTCAGGTCCGTCTTGTACAGCCCGAAGGGGCGCTCCGACTCCGGCCCGCCCTTGAGGTCCTCGTCGTAGAGCGCGAAGATGTACGTGTCCACCGACTTCCCCGGCGTCCTTGGCGTGCCGGCCTGGGACTTGAGGTGCGCCACGAGGTTGCCGTTGTAGGCCCTGGCGTTGTCCACCGTCGCGCCGGCCTCGTCGGCGTCCCCCTTGTACGGCCACCCGATCTCGGAGATGACGATGTCCACGTCGGTGTACCCCTTGGCGTCCAGCGCGGCGCGGATGGCGTCCAGCTGCGCGTCCAACATGTTGGTGTAGGTGAGCCCGAACGCGGCGTCGACGCGGTTGGCGTTGGGCTGGAACAGGCAGAACGCCAGCGTCTCCGGCCGCGTGTCAGAAGCGTAGGCAAAGTAGGGGTACGGGTTGATCATGAAGGGCGCGCCGTTCTGGTGGAGGAAATCCAGCACCGGGTCCAGGCTGCCGGCGAGGTCCGGGTGGAACGCGCCCGACGACGGCGGGTCCGACGCCGACGTGCACGGCCATGGAGTGCACCGTGGAGATCTGCTCGTAGTTGCCAACAACTTCACTCGCTCAACAACCGTTCGTCGGGGCAACCGGGCAACCATGCGTGTATGCTCTGTTTTTTAGTTAAGGCGTTGATCGCACGAGTGTGACGAGAGAAGATACGTGCCGTGGTGGTGAAGCCGGCGGGGAGCGCGGCGAGGAGGTTCTGCATGGCGGGGAGGAGCTGGGGCGCGAGGGTGGGGTCGCCGGACTTGAGCAGCTCGTTGCCGACGGAGATGGCGGAGACGGTCACCATGGTGGGGATGTTGGCGGCGGCCGGGGAGGACGCGAGGTTCGGCACGTCTCCGTTGGGGATGCCCAGCAGGATGGAGATGTTGGAGCCCGCGAGCGCCGCGATCAGGTCCGGCTGCGGCTCGTAGTGGTGGAGCTTGCCGATGGACGTGGACATGAGCAGGCTGGCCGTCGACGCCGCCGGCGGGAGGTTGTCCGCGATCGTCCCGTAGTTGAAGCCGATGAACGACTGCGACGCTGCAAACAGTGAACGGGCGTGCATGAGAAGACGTACAAGTTACGGTGCACGCACAGTTCATTTCGTCAGTTCAGCAGTTGCAGAAAATCAGCTTAAAAACTGGAGTAGTTGCAGAAAACTTAGCCAGGAGGTGCATAACTGATGACGAAACGAATCAGATTTTAAAGTTTCAGAGAAAAAGTAAAAGTATCAGTTCTTGGGATGGAGCCAAATGGAAGTGAGCATGATTTGTGGGGGACACGACGCATGACGCGTTTGGTCACATGCAAATGTGAGCAAGGAGTGCTTAGATAACAACGATACGGACACCACGACATGGTGGATCATCTCTGCTTCGGCGCGCGGCCTAAGCATTGGTGGCTACTGCAACTACTCTTGGGTTTTGTCCAGTAGTCGTCGATTATTTGATCGGAGGAGTTGTTGATTTCTATGCATTAATGATTGGGCAATTGCCTTGCTCCTGCTAGATTCCCTGACCAACCGGTTTGGTGGACTCAAAGTGTGAGCCTGACACATGGGTCAAAGTCTCCTTCATGTCAGTCCACTTTGAGCATGACCCATGCCAGAGCCAATGAACAGTTCATGTGAAGGAAGATGCTTAGCAACTAGAGCGTTTGACACCAGTAGCTAAACTTTAGCCCTGTCACATCGAATATTCGGATACTAATTAAGAGGATTAAACATAAGTTAATTATAAAACTAATTGCAGAACCTCTAGGCTAAATCGCGAGACGAATCTATTAAGCCTAATTAATCCATCATTAGTGAATGGTTATGAATGGTTACTGTAGCACCATATTGTTAAATTATGAACTAATTAGGCTTAATAGATTCGTCTCGCGATTTAGCCTAGAGGTTGCGTAATTAGTTTTGTAATTAGTCTAGGTTTAATACTCCTAATTAGTGTCCAAACATTTGATGTAACGGGGGCTAAAATTTAACCCCCTCCTCCCAAACACCCATACTCTTCCTTCCTAACGCAGTACTAATGCACAGTTGCTGGTCACACAACAGGACATGCAACTACTCTATTCTACTGGGCATATATCAATCAGTTAGAATCATGTATGTTTTTTTTATGAACTTGTGCCCAACTTGGCGTGGTTTGATTTTGTGCGGTTCGTCAACGTCTCCTTTGAGAGCAATTCCATCATAATTCCTTTCTTTATCCAGGCGTTAAGAACACGACTATGACACATGGCGAGGAGAGAGTGAAGCTTCACCTCTCAGCACTGAGCAGTTGTATTTTTCTTCTTCTTCTTTTTTTTTTAAGGAAAAGGCATGAGATTGTGCCTATTTCATTGATAAAGATGGGTTACAGCCGGCTAGCCGGTTAAAGAAAAGGAAACTGGAAAAGACAAAAAGGTTTCCCGCCGGTGAGACATCTATGGTAGGATCGCCGCTAAGACTTTCGCCCCTGCTGTTATCCACATGTTGGCAGAGAGTTTGATTTTTGCAAATAGCGATGTCGTCGGGGAGCCCTGGTGGCGGAAGATGCGCGAGTTTCTTTCGTTCCATATTTCCCACATGATAAGTAGGGTGAGGGTTCGTGACGCTTTTCGCGGAACTCCTGTCGTTGATGTGATGTTTGTCCACCACTCGATGGCCGTTGTGCTGTGTTGCCAGTGGTTTGGTTTCAGATTCTCTTGGGACAGCCATTGTCCTATTAGGTTCCAAGTCTGCTTTGTGTATCTGCAGTCAGCTAAGAGATGGTGGGCAGTCTCCATCGTGCATCTGCACAGTGTGCATGTTGGGGTGTGGTCCCAACCCCGTTTCGCTAGCCTGTCCGAAGTCCAGACCCTATTTTGGAGAATTAGCCATGCGAAGATTTTGCATTTTGCTGGTGCCCAGGTTTGCCATACTGTTGCTAGGTCGGGCGTCTTCATGTTGCCGAGGAGTTGGGCCTTATATGCTGACGCGGTGGTGTACTGCCCGCTTAGTGCGAAATTCCATGTAATTGCGTCCTCCTGGATCGGGTTTAGATTGGATTGTTGAATTAGGGGCCAGAGAGCTATGAATTCGTTCAAAAGTGTGTTTGTAAGGCCTGATGTGAGTTGAAGATCTCTGATCCAGTTATTGTTGTCGAGGGCCGCTCTCACTGACTTCTTCTTTCCTTTGGTTTTTGCGTAGAGTTGTGGAGCAATGTCTTTTGGTCTTCGGCCTGTAACCCACGCATCTTGCCAGAAAAGGGTCTTGTCGCCATTGCCGAGTTGTATCGTCGTGCATGCAGCGAACAACAGTCTGTCCCGGTCATCACATGGAGTTGCTGTTCCGACCCATGTCTTGTCCGGGGAAATCCATTCCTGCCATAGCCATCTGAGGCGGAGTGCTCGTGCAAATTTGTGGAGGTCGAGGATGCCCACGCCACCATTCTCTTTCGGTAAAGTTGTCCTTATCCAGTTGACCTTGCATTTTCCCCCGGTGAGTTCGTTGTCTCCCGCCCATAGAAAGCGTTTCCTGATTTTGTCGATTTCCTCTAGCACTTCTTTGGGGGTTCTGAGAGCCGTGAGGGTGTATATCGGCTGTGAGGATAGGACGGATTTGGTGAGGCATAACCGGCCGGCCTGTGTAAGGTTTCTTCCCTTCCACTTGGAAAGCTTGCTCGCCATTTTGTCGATCAGAGGTTGGAAGTCTATTCGACGAAGCCGTTGAATCGTTAGAGGAAGGCCCAGGTATTTTATCGGGAAGTTCTTTTGCGTCACTGGTAGATTGCGGAGTACTTCTAGAATATTAATGTGTGAGCAGCTTATTGGTGTAACACTAGTTTTTTGTATGTTCGTCTTGAGGCCGGTCGCTTCTCCGAAATTTTGCAGGAGGTTCTTTAGGTTTGTGACGTCCCTTGTGGTAGGTTTGATGAAAATCACCGCGTCGTCGGCATAGATTGATGTTCTCATTTTTGCCGCTCTGTTATTTAGTTTTTGGAGCAGTCTCTTATCCGTGGCGGCCGACAGCAGATATTGTAGTGGGTCTATTGCTAGGATGAAAAGGAGCGGTGAGAGCGGGTCCCCTTGGCGTAGTCCTCTGCCATGCTGTATGTGTTCTAGGGGTAGGCCGTTTAGTGAAATTCGCGATGTTGACGTGGACAGGATAGCGGCAATCCAGTCCCTCCATTTTGGTGGGAAACCTCTGTGTTGCATCATGGTGATGAGGTAGTCCCATCGTACGGAGTCAAAGGCCTTGGAGATATCCAGCTTCATAAGCAGTGTTGGCTGGTTGTGTCTATGGAATCGCCGTGTTAGGTTCTGGACATAGAGGAAGTTATCATGGATGCTTCGTCCTTTGATAAAAGCGCTTTGGCCCGGTGAGGTCAACTGGTTCATGAAGGGTGTTAGACGTAGGGCTAAGGTTTTAGTGATAATCTTCGCAATTGCGTGGATCAGGCTGATGGGTCTGTAGTCAGCTATGTTCTCTGCCCCTTCTTTTTTGGGTATTAGAATTATAGTTGCTTTGTTAAGCAGGTTAAGGTCTGCGCAGCGAGAGTTGAAGAAAGACACTATTGCCGCCATGAGGTCTCCTTTGATTGTCTCCCAGCAGGTTGTAAAGAAGAGACCTGTAAAACCGTCTGGGCCGGGCGCCTTGTTTTTTGGCATCTGTAAGATGGCCCGTCGGATTTCATCTTCGGTGAATGGGTTATCGAGCGAAGACAGATCAACGGACGCGAAGGTTAGGGCCGACCAGTTTAAGTCGAGCGTTCTGTGCGGCGGCTCTCGCATAATATTTTTGAAGTGATCTTGTACTATGTGTTGTTTGTCGTGATGGGTGAATGCCCAGCCATTGTCGCTACTCAGTTTTTGGATGAAGTTTTTTCTCTTTCGACCATTGGCCTTCAGGTGGAAAAATCTTGTATTAGCATCCCCTTCTTTAAGATATGTGACCCTGGCGCATTGTTTTTTCCTAGCTCGTTCGATGACTGCCCATCCCATGAGACGCTTTTTGAGTTTGTTTCTTAGTATCGTTTCTTCCGCAGAAAGGGCACGGTTATCTTGTGCCTCATCGAGGAGTAGAATGATTTCTCGAGCGAGGTACATCTTCATTTTCATGTCGGAGAGCATGGATACACTCCAGCGTCTGAGCGCCTGCGAGGTGACGTAAAGCTTATGGCCCAGTCTGTGAAAAGGCTCCGTGTGATGAGTCGGTCTGTTCCAAGCCGTGGAGACGATCTGTTGGAAGTTTGGCAGGCGTACCCAGAAGTTTTTGAATTTGAAGGTAGCTGGGCGTCCCGGGGTGTCATGATTGGTGATAAGTAGTGGGCAGTGGTCGGAGTGGTCTGATGATAGTGCGTGTAGAAGGCAATTATCAAATCGGAGGTCCCAGCTTTGATTGTAGAAAACTCTGTCTAGGCGGACAAGCGTCGGTGTGGTACGTTCATTGCTCCATGTGAAGCGTCGGTTTTGCAGATGTAGCTCCTTTAAACCGCAGTAAGCGATGGTGTTTCTGAATCTATTCATAAGACGTCGGTTGAGGTTCGTATTATTTTTATCTCTTGCGCGATATATTAGATTGAAGTCCCCTAGGATTAGCCACTTTGTGTCGTCCGGTGGTTTTAACCTCCGCATGTGTCTTAGGAAACTTTCCTGTTCGGGTCTACGTGTCGGGCCATATACCGCTGTCAGCTTGAACGTGGTCATACAGTGTCGGATTGTAACTTCCGCCGATATGGAATAACGACCAATAGAAATGTTTTGCATTTGTACCGCCGTATCATTCCATAGTAGGAGAATCCCTCCTTTGGTGCCTATCGCCGGCTTATATGCAAAATTGTCTAATTTGTAGGCTCCTAGGAAGGCGGCCAGGCTGGAGTCGATAGATTGTAACTTTGTTTCTTGGAGACATGCGATGTGACATGGTGTCGATCTCAGTACGTCGTGAACGGGAAGGCAGCGTGCTGCCGCATTTAGGCCTCTGACGTTCCACGAGAAGATGTCCACGCTACCGTACGTCATGTGCCAAAATTGATCGCATGCAGAAGGAATTATCGCAGCAGTGGCGCGTTTGGCGGGAAGCTTCTTCAGCGGGTATGTAGACGATGCTGCTTGTGGATGGTGCTGTTGTTAGGCGTGGCCTAGGAACGACGTGGAGTTTAACGGTAGTTTTGAGGTTCGTGGTACAGACGGATGCCCGAAGGTCGAAGCCAGCAGGGCGATTAAGCGTAAAAGCCCGAAGGTCGCAGCCAGCAGGGCTATGCAGTACATATGTTGATACAAACGATAAAGTGGATGACATGTAGGGTTGGTAGTCGCTCGGAGTCGAAGTCGAAGACGCCGCTCTAGATTGCTGGGTCCCCATTGAGCTGCTGGAGGTCCGCCACGGCCGTTCCTGCGTGAGTCAGGAGCGCCTCATCAAGCATGTCCGCGCCTTCGTCGTCCAAACCAAAAATGGCTGTCAGTGCGGCCACTATGGTTTCCGGAATAGGTCCATGGAAGCTTGACAGGAAGTCGCGGAGGACTTCGTCAACAGGCGCCGTTTCTTCAGGAGTGAGACCCAGTTTGCGACACAGGTTCCGCTGTGCTTTCTCGGTCACCGAAATGGAGGGCTTCCGTGCTAGCCGCGCACTCCTTCGCACCGCCTTCATGTCGAAGGTACGGCGTTGGCGTTGGCGACGCGGTTCCGGGGCCTGGATCAATGGTGGAGTCGGAGTACGGAAAAGGGAGGTGATCTCCAGTAGGTCCAAGTCCTCCTCCCTCTGTCTGGTCGGTGGGCTGGGCTGCCCCAAGTGACCCGGGAGGCCTGAGGCTGCCGGCCCAATCTGGCGATCTGCCGCATTTGCAGAGAAGACTGCGTGGGCCGGCGGCCCGGTCATTGGTACGGAGAGGATGTCTTGCGCCGTTGGGCCGTCAGGTGTCGTCATCTGGGTGGGCGTCGTGGGTCTTCGGCCCGGCGTGGGAGAGCCGTGGACGGTGTCCCCGGGCGGCGTCGGCCCATCAGAGCCGCACATGTTCGGGCCCATCGTGGAGAGTCGACGGCCCGGAAGGGGCAGCCCACGGACCGCTGGCCCAGCAGGCTGCCGCTCCAGGGTCGGGCTGTCTGTTTGGCCCATCGTGATCTGCTTGATGCCGACCGTCATGGCGTCGAGCGCCCGCTCGACGTCGGCCACCGTCGGCGATGCCGTCGCCGGGAGGGGCGCCGCCCTTGTCGATGACGTCGCCGGGAGGAGAGCCGCCCGTAGAGTGTTGAAGACTCGGGGCAGTGGGATGCTTGCGGACCAGGCCTTTTCCCCCGGGGCAGAGTCGTCGAAGCTCAGGCGGTCGGCGATCCAGGAGATCCTGCCGGCGTAGCCGTCGTCGTGGAGGCTCCCTTCCCTGTCTTCCAGATCAACACGGTTAAAAGGAGATGTTACCTTGCTGTTGTGCCTCAGCGTGGACATCTGGGCTTGGAACAGAGCTCGTAGGTTGGATGCGGGGAGGGTGCTCTGCTCCTGGATGCCGGTGGTCTGCTGACGTCCTTGGGGCGGCGCGTAGCTGCGGCGAGGTGGTGATCTGGTACGGTCACGGCGCCCCGCATCCGCGCAGCCCCAGTATGCATCGCCGAATTTGCGGCCGTGGCCTGGGTGGTTGTAGTCGTCGTCGTCGTTGTCGTCGTCGTCGCCGCGGCGCTTGTCCGGCCAGATGAAGTCGCCTTTGCAGGATTGGCGGGTCGGCCGGAGCTTGGGGCGGTCCCTGTCGTTCTGGCGAACGTGGTGTCCCCGGCCGTGTCCCCCCGCATCCACATCGGCTTCGCCAGAGGCGCCGCGCCCGCCGACGCCGCCGGCTGCAGAGGCTCCGCTTTTGCCGCGGCGCTGGTCCTCCCGTCTTCGGTCGCCGTGGTCGTCGTGGATCCGGGGAGCCGGCTCGCGCGGTGGCTTCGGCAGCCTAGCCGGGAAGCACGATCTGGCGTCGGATGGGGCTCCATCCACCAGACCGTACCGCCATTCGTACCTCCGGCGGATCGGTGTGATGTTCTCCGGGGCATCCACTGCTTGCTGAAGATTGCGCGCCGCCGCCGTGTAGTCCTCCAGGAGGGGCATGTGAATGAAGATCTCATATCTTGCTCCTTGCTGCCAAGACATTTGAGGGGGCTCGGTCGATACAGAGAAAGTGGAAGATTTAGTTACCGGGCTGTGGGCGAACGCCAGCCAAATCTTCTTGGGGATCTCGCTCGGGTCGACCGTCCACGCCCAGAGCTCAATGTGCCTGGAATCCGCCGGCTGGATGAGGTCGGTGACGATGTGCTGCAGTGTGCATTTGTGGCCGATGACGCGCTCGACGATCTCCGGCGTCCAGGCGTGACGCGGGATGCCGTCGAGGCAGAGCCGCACCCGGTAGAAGATGCGGAAGCCGAGGGAGTGGGTGAGGCTGCGCCATGGCCGGAGGCAGATGTCTATTCCCCCGCCGGTGAAGCGTCCGCGTCGCCGTGCCTCGGCCGCCTGTGTCGTGCTGTCGAAGTGGATGAGGTACGGTTCCGGTTGGTGAAGAGTGACACTGACCTCACCGGGACGCAGGCGGAGCTCCCTGCTAATGAGCCCCGCGATGTCGCGGGCTCCGGCACCTGACGGTAGGTGAAGCGCCCAAGGGACGAGGGCGCAGGCCTCCCACTCCCGCGCGTCGTGCTCGAGGTGGAAGGAGTCAGAGACGAAGATCGTCTTGACCTCCGGGCGCGTGTGAGGGTCACCAATGGCCATGTCGTTGATGCTCTTGCGGCTTGGCGGCGGTGGTTGGGCTTGCTTGGGTGTTGTGTGTGTCGCCGGGGAAGCAGGTAGGTGGCTGGCAGGGAGCGTGTGGTGGTGGCGGGTGGGGGTCTTGGTGCTGGATGTGGGCGAAGCGGCGATCTTCTCTCGGCAATTCCGCTCCTTGTGGCCGGTGCGCCTGCAGCGGAAGCAGCGCACCGGGTCGCGGCAGGATGCGGCGCGGTGGTCGGGTGCGAGGCAGATGAAGCAGCGTCCCGCCGTCACCAGGTTGAAGTCGAGCAGAGCTTTGGTGGGTGGCCGTCTTGAATAGCTTCTGTGGTGGCGGTCATGTCCGTCGAGTCGCCGCGGGTTCTCGGGCGGCGCTTGCTGGCGCGCCCGACGGTGCGTCACCGTCTGCCATTCCTGATCCAGCTGGCGCATACGGAGATCCGGTGTCAAGACGCGCTTGGTCCGGGGAGTCGTTGACGTCGTGGCGTGGTGAATGCGCCGTAGAGCCATCGTGTCGCCGGAGTAACTGCTCCCTCTGCTGGCGTGGTGGCGTCGGGCTTCGTTGTGGCGCTGGACGGGGGGATAGGTGGGGTAATTGAAGACTCCCCCCCTGACAGCCTCCGCGTAGGATCTCCGCCCTCTGCAGCGGGGCTCCGGCAGGAGATTCGCCATCGGGATTTGTAGATCGGGCGGGGAGGTGTGCGGATCTGGCGAATCCGGCACCCAGACATCGTCGGGGGTGGGCGGACGGCCAGCGCAGGGGGGGTGGCGGCGGGGATGGGGAGAAGAAGTGGTTCAAGGAGGAGCGTACGCGCGGGGATGTTTTTGGGTGGGGGCACGGTTGCGGGGGGGGGTGAGGTGGGATGGTGAGCGGCGTAGGAGGAGCAGGGCCGGGGGGGGCGCCGGACGACTCCGGCGAAGGACGGGGTGGCAGCGGGCGGTGGGGCGGCGGTGGGGGGAAGGGGGGTGGGTGGGTGCCATTTCCGTCCTGTTGTATTTTTCTTTGATGTTGGAGGAATTTCATTTTCATGGGGAAGCAAAAGGCAGAGATCTCAGCAAATCCGTCCCACCTTCAGAATAGGGAAAATTGTACCCTCAATCGCCATCGGCTTTACACGCCACTTGGGGAACTAGCAACAAAGTCCGGTAACTAAACTACCCCCACCAATGAATGAGTCAGCTACGTATGTGTAATGTAAAGTCTAACGTATGCAGAATTTTTGTCTCTCCAGAAACGATAAAGTAATGTAACAGTTGTACACGCTCGCTCGAGGAACCAAGAAGTATACTGAAAGTGAATCCACTCTCCCAAAGGGAACTAAATTGAGAAGGCTACTGGACTAGTAGAGAATTCAGAGAATTATCTTTTACTCCGAAGGGGGGAAAAGGCAACTGATATGATTCGGTTTAGCCTGTATGCATGCCGATGTTCACCCCTTTAGGAGACAACGCTTGTAGCATAAACAATCAATTGAGCTAACCAAGCAGTAGAAGCATGGCAAAATTGGTTACTCGACAATAAAATTGCAGAGTGAGGACGAACTCTGAACAATGAAGAGTACGCTAAGCTGGGGGGAGTAATGGCACCATGAACTTACTCGCCGGGTGGAAGAGGAAGACATGGAGGAGGACCAAGATCGTAGCAGCAGAAACCAACCACCTCCGGATCCCCATGCGACCACTTCCCATGGCAACCGCCCTACGCCTCTCCAATGGCTAGTCGGCGAGTAGCGGCGAGGAGGAAGACGAAGGGGCCGAGGAAAGCAGGCAAGGCGCGGGAGGTTGGCGGGGGGCGGGAGACACGCAACGCAAGGGGTCGCGCCGTCGCGGAGGTCTTTCCGCCTACCGCGCGTAAAAGAAGAGACGGAGCGCGCGCGGCAGGACGCCGTGCGTTGTACGCGCAGTAGAAAGAGCCCCCGGTCACCGTCTCTGCCCCCTTTGCGCGCGCGTATCTGAAATTCTGATTCCGCCTGCACGAGCTGCGCCTAGACCTGATCGCTCTACCGGCCTCCACGTCTGGAATCTTTTATAGGTGCTCACTGCTCAGTGCCTCAGTGCTCACCAGGCCGGCCGGGTTGCTTCAGGTGTAATGCTCCTGAGGCTGACCGGATCAGATCAGACCGGTGGCGAGAAAGCAGGGGTGAGACGAGAGGGAGGAAAATGGAACCGGACGACAGGGATCGCTTGCATCGGGAATCATGGCAGAGCCAGTGCATTGCAGCAGCTCTCGAACTTTCGTGTTTGCCGAATTTATGGGGGGTTCCGGGAATCATTTGCCCGGCCCTGGCCCGGGAGGATGTGGCTGCGCGCGCCTGCGCTCGGTGCCTGTCCCGGCGGGCGAAATCAGCAGGCTCGCGAGGTCGTGGTGACGGGGATTTGATCTGGTCTCCGTCTCCGAGTCTCGCCGGTCAGCCTCGTCCAAGTTTTGCAATTATGTGCCGTGCTATTCGACCATAGGCTGGCGTGTCATAAGTAGGATTTTGAGTGGATATTATGGGCGATTGCTGATCACGGTGTGGCGTCGGGGCGGCCACACGTGTAGTTATCGCGCCAATTATTGACGGAGGCAGGGACAGGAGTGCTTGGATGATCAAACCCGCGCGCTGAGGTCAGGCGAAAGGGAAAAGGTTGGATGCGCCAGGGCAGGGCGAGACAGCAACTGAAAAGCGCGTCGCACCAGACCAGACCAGAGCTCGGACGGCCAGCGCTGCAGCCATGATGGATGGGCACGAGAGCGCCTGTGGATCATCGCTGCCCATGAAGGGCACCAGCCTGCCGTCGGCTCGTCGCCGCGCGTCCCTCCTCTGATCTTCTCCTCGCGTCCTCGGTGAGTCGCGGCGTCCGTCAGACGCTCCAGTTGGTGACAACGACCTCGCGCGCCTCCGCCGAGCAGGTTTTCCGCCAAATAGCACCGCAGCGCACCTCAGGGCTCCGGTCGCTGCCGCTGCAGATTGCATGTGCCGATGTGCGTGCGTGCAGCGTACCAAGATTCTACAGCGCACGCAGGCGTGCGCCCGGCGGTTCTTCCGCCTCCTCATTCTGCAGTGCAGAGCATAGTACACTCGGCAAAGTTTGATGGCAGTTTCAGGACGAAATATTGATGCCTGTGTTTTTTCAAGTGAAGAGCGCGTCACGACCTTTGAGCACAAGGTGCTCGATGCATTCAGAAACACCTGTCAACCACACCGTCACGAGTAGTAAGTAGCTCGAGCGTTACTTAATTTTGGCCTCTATTTGCATGATGGAACTTTTATCAGCTTTATCCCCGACGTACACTCCCTTGCATCCACAATCTATTGCGTAGAGCTTCATTGATCTGTTTCACCCGACGTTAAGCTCCGTATACATGTGCTAGTGTCGGATTCGAGGATGACAGAACCATGGCAGCATTGCAAGACCGCCCCTAATCCCATGCAGCATGATGTAAATCTAGCCTCCTTTCTGGTAACAGTGGAGCTATTTTTTTCAGTGGAGTGCTACTAAACACCTCCATAGTAAACAGATGAAATGTTCAGCACTTTAGTTTGTACGAAAATCTGAGGGAAATTTTGTTTTGCTCGGAAGATTGATCTACAATCCTCATCTCTTAATATCAGGTGAAAAAATGTTAGCACTGTAGCAATAAAAGTCCTGCAATGAACATTATTTCTTCAAGGATCTTACGAGCTCCAGATGGACGATATCAAAGCGTCGAGCACTCCAGCAACATGCTAACTCCAAACATTACCCTCCAAACTGCATGTTTCTTACAGACGAGATCACGAGCGTTGATCTCCGATCCAAGGGTGGTACGCGCCCAACAGCAGGAGGGAGGATGATACCGAGCTCCTCTTCTTCCTCCGAGGCTCCAATCCCTCTTCTTCCCTCCGGCTCCCTTCCACCGTTCTTCCTTCCCGTCTCCGGCAATTCGAGGATAGTTTTCGCGTGGGTGGGACCAAGAGATCAGCCGTCAGGTGAGTCGGGAGGAGCGGTTGCACGGGGAGAGAGGAGATGATCACGCGAGCGAAGCTCGCGGAGCAGCTGCGGGAACACCAGATCCGGTCGGCCCAGTCCTACTCCGCCGCGCTCGCCGTCTTCTCGCCCAACCCCCACATCGCCTCCAGGTCAGGCTCCCATCAACCTTGCTGACGTCCGATTTCCGATTCGGTGCGCTTGACTGTTAACGTGACGCGTAGGAAGTAGGGATCGGCCAGATTCGCGCGGTGTAGACTGCGCCTTATCTTTAATCTTGTGCAGACATGACCTTGTGGATTTTGTCTGATCTGTATGGGCCTTGGTTGCATAGCTTTTGCCTCTGTTTGTTCCGGATAGGAGCCAGCAGGAAGGGGCAGGGATGCACGAGATGGGTATGAGACGAGATGGGTATGAGTAGTTAGAGGTTTACTTCAAGAAAACAAATCAATCTGTGGCCTCATTGGTGAGACAGAAGATGTTTACTTACAGGCATAACATCTTGCAAAATGTAACTTTACAAATATAAACTGCACCTTTGAAGAACAGAATTCTTGAGAAGTGTTGGCGTAGAACTTCTTTTTTCCCTGAGTATTAATCTTTTTGTCATGTTATAAATTGCTAGCTGGAAGCACGATACGGGGGTATAAGTTAAGACATGGGTTACTGTTTGTGCAAAGAGAATAGCTTAGCTACTGTGCTTGGTCGGCATTTGGGTGGAGCATATGGGTTTGTTTTTTAGTGCGACTCCGACCAACTTAAACACTGTTAAACCATGAACATTTGTCTGATGGCTTCTTCAGTCGCTGAAGAAATGAATTCTTGAACCTAATAGGAGTTAGTACAAAATGAATATTTGTTTGAGCAAAAAAAAAGGGGAAGAAAATGGATGCCAGCATCACAACATTATTAAACTTGTGAGCAGAACTTTTTCAGACTTGCTTTTGCCCAAATTCTTTTTTTTTAGATCAAAGGAAGAATTGTATTAAATCAGAGCTGAGTACATCATCATGTCACACACAACACTCTCGAAGCAAATAAAATTACATTTAAGAACAATCAAGTACTGCTTTTCATTTTCATTGTACTCACGCGTCATGCAACTCCAAATCTCAATCTCAAACCTGTATAAAGATTCATATAGAAGGCCACACAGGCATACGCTCAGCAAGCAGGCTGAGAACAAGCACCCAAAAAGCGACGACCAACATCCCTGTAGGCTGGACCGAGCAAAATCTTCTTCTTCCTTTTTGCGTCTTTCTTCTTCCTCTTTCTGCCACCGATGAAGAAGAGAGACTGATCCCAATCTACCAACCCAAGACTGATCAACATCAGCTCAATGGGCAGAATTATTCTCACAAGCCTTTCATCGTGGTTGGATCTAACCACGACGAAATGGAGAAGGGGATGGAGAAAATTATTCCACGACGGCAGCATCATCCCCGCCTCGATATCGCCATCCGGAAACCTAATTGTCCATGTCGTCATGCCAAGGAAGTTGCCGACGCCGTAGTTGCCGCCATCATCTTCATTGGAGTTGCCATGGACAGACAAAATCCACCCTACCTCCTCACTGTTGCTGGAAAAGAGGAGTCCAATACCACGAACTGCGGCATGGAAAAACCTAAACCCTAAAACTGGACTCGATCTACTAAAACCTATTAGAGAGATGGATCCCCACTCCCTCTAGCCTCCGGCGAGATGCCGGAGGTGGGATTGCGGTGGTGGAGGTGGAGGGCCGGCGGTGGGATTGCGGTGCCGCCTGTGTCACCCTTCGGGACGACGCGGGGGCGATCCTTTTTTTCTGGTGCTGCGACGTGCTTTTGGCCAGATTCTTGTTGAGCCAGCTGACATTGATTCAGGTAAATAGGTATAGCCCCAAGGCTAGTTGAGTTTGAGCCAGCCAACTGCATTGCCTGACCCTAGCTCCTGAGTCCTGACTTTAGCCTGATCCAAGCCTGTCAATCTCAAGTCAAGGGTTCAATTTGCTCAGATCTAACTTGTGCTACTTCTTCACTTACATGCAAAGATTCAGAAATTGCCTAGTATGTTGATAATCTTGTATAGGGTTGGCACTTGGCATTAATAATTCATATCATTTTGAAGTAAATGTAACAGAAATTTTCTAAGATAACATAGGACCCATGTCAGAAACTTGAATCAACATTTAAAGGGAATTGTTGTACTCCAGAACTTCTCTGTTCCTGCAACTTGACAGACAGATTGACACCTTGCTTTTGGGTGCCTTTCCCTTTCCATCCATGCAAATACATGCAAAATATTGACCAACATGGATGAGGAATTATGGTACTATAAGCTATGTCAAGTCTGTTCATCATCTGGATGGATAAAAGTGGCCTTGATGCCACGTGAAGTTGTCGTGGTTGAATGCAAAAACACCAGTCGCATTTGCATGGCTCCCAGTGAGCACTCTTAGGGTGAGATGGAAAGTGGGAGAGTTCCTCACTTCTCCACATCTAGTCAATTAACACACTTTGTATGCTCCCATGGTAGATTCTAATGCTATTTCTACTGTCAAGAGTGCCGACAGAACTACAGGAGCATCATTCTTCATGCTGACAGAAAGGAAATGTAACTCAGCACGAAAGTATGACATGAAGAAAGACTAAGTATTCCTGTTAGTAGACATTTCCTATACATACAAACAAAAACCTAAATGCTCTAGTGAAGTAGTGGCTGGCAAGTACAGAGTCATCTAAGAATTATTATTAAACTGTAAGAGCAAAGCTAGGGCAATGTCCCTCTCCCCCAAGTCGAGTTCTTTTAGTAAACAAGTAGTGCTTAATCGATTTTTGATCGTGTATTTTTAACTTGCCTGAAAAGTTTTGATATTTTCAATTGAACTTTGAAACAATGGCATGCCCTGTATTATTGGAAAAGATTTGGCTCACTCTTGGATATCTCCAAACAATGGAAGGAACAAATTCGTGGCAGTGGGTCTTACAAGTTACAACAATATAATATAAAACTACAGCATAAAATAATCAAGGTATACTGGAACAGGTGCCAGGGCTTAATTCAGTGGAAGTACTAGATAAAACATGTGTTCAGCTTCAGAGGAAGGGAGATTTGCAGGTGGACTGTAGCTGAACAAACAGTAGGGCATGGTCCTGGACCTCTCCGGCTTAGCGGTTCTGTAGTACCAAGATACGCGTTTCACCTGAGGAGGCAGGATGGTAGAAAGGAGTGACCAGGTGAATCAATCTATTGCTTAGTTTTCAAAATGATGTGTGCAGCCAACTCCTAAACATATCTCTAAACTGATCGCCTAATTGAATTCCAAGCGAACAAACTGAAATCCAGTCTTAACCGAGACTAACAACTTAAATAACTAGGTTGTAGCAGCTGCGCCCCACTGAACGGATGGCACCTTCTTTCTCCCTAGGTACTGGAGCCCCGCATGACAATTATGTTCTTGATTATGCACAGAAAGTCATCTGTCTATATCATGCTATCCCACCCTTCATTTCTGAATTCTGAACATGTAGGGTGGCAAGGCAGGCAAATCTACTTCTCATTCCGGCATGTCTAGTTTCTCAATGTGTCATAAATAACTTCTGCGCTGATTTGCACATTAATTTGATACTGTAAATCCATGTAGCCACTAGAGTTAGCTTATTTTATTGACAACGAATGTCTTCATTTTCATTAATAAAAGAATATCATCAGCTTCCCCATCCCGAACCTAATTGGTTTTGGCTGCTTCTGAAATAATATCTGAACTTACTCATATTCATCAGCCTCCTGATGCCAGCAGTTTTCTCATGTGCTAATGGAATGTGACAATCATGAAAAGGATTCATTATGTGTCAAGCCATTATTGCAGCGAATGTAGTATAGTTGCAAATGAGCTAATGTATTGCAAACTTCGTAAATTCCAACTGATGGATGGTGTGGCGGCTATTTATGTTGCTTATGTTAATCCTGTCTGTACCTAAGCTGTGAAGCCAGTGCAATTGCTCTTGCATTTAGTCAGCTTTTTATTAGTTATATACTCAAAACTCTTTTTATCTTTTTGTTTCGCAGGAGGGATCTCAAGGTTGCTCTCATCTATGCGGTTTTGTTTAGTTTTCTCATGGTGTGCTGCTATGTTGCCCTTTACTTGAAATGGTTCAAACTTTCAGCCATGTTTGTAATTTTCGGGATTCTTCTCCCAGTGAGTCTCAAAATCTCTAGGCATAGAAGGCTCAAGAGGAAAAGAGAAAGAAGATTACTGTTACCTCTGTCCATGTGAATACGTTGCCACATCATGTAACATTTCAGTAAAGTTGCTCAACTACAGATAGGAAATTTCCGGCAGATTAACTCAATTCACAGCCCCAGGTTACACTTTCCAGAATGTTGTATGTATCACCTGCTTTGCTGTTCTGCGCATGCCTACATATGTGCCGACACTTGAGTTTTCGCCTTTTTCTTCTTTTTTTAAAAGTTAGCCCTTTGAAAGGTAATGCCTATTGTTGGAGTTTGTGACGGCAAATCTTGGACAAATCTCGTAGCTTGTTTACCAGTGCATTTGATGGTGGCTGCAATCATGGACAATTGTGGCGTCAGGTGGAATCAGTTCTTGTTCAGTGTACTCGGTGAGCTGCTTTGCCAGTTCTAGCCTCCCAGTGTGTGAATACTGATTACTGAATATGGTGTCGAATGCACAAAGGTCATGCTGGTTTACGTTATTGTAGATTTCGTTTTGCAGGACTAAAGCATATGAAGTCCCAAAAACATGAGACTCTGTATGCTTTGAAAGTCTCCAGTGCGCCTGATGTCTTCTTCCAGTTTTATTGAGCGCTGTCGGCCTAACATCCACTGTTGTGCGTCCCTGCAACCGCAATCTTTTCCCGACACTATTTCTGCTGTCTATCCTGCTTGCCGGTCGCTTCTGTTGTGTGTCTCGACTCTCTCGAGCCCGGAGGACCTGGTAAAGGCAGCAAACCCAGGATAACAGATAATGGTAAAGGCAGCAACCCCAGGATAACTTATTACAATAGCTGCTCAGGCCAGCAAACAGTTCAGCTCAGACGCACTGTTGCTGCTCACGTAGCCGTGCCCGCCGACCGCGAGGATAAGAGATCTTTATCACTGGTTCGGCACAGCGGCACTGACGCTATCTGCCTTGTAAACCGTAACCCCAAGGACGCGGTCGGAGTGACGTGATGCAACATAGGATTGGGTTATCCGCAACAGCAACACTCTCGCGGCGACGTTCCACGGCCGGACGAGTCGGTTCCCTTCCCAACCTCTCCTGCCGCTCGATCACCGACTGGCCGCTCAGCTGCTGGCCGGGGCACGAAGAACCAAGGTGTGTGGCCGTGTGGGTGGCCTTGTGGGCGAACGCGGGCCGCGCGGGATTCCACCCCGTGCACCATCATCCCACGGTCCAGGCGCGGCCGCGGAACGGCAGCCCACGCCCCACAAGGCCACAACCCGGGCTGAGCGCACGAAACCATTTGTTGGTGACGTCGCCTCCTCAGGCAGGGGCGCAGGGCACTTGGCTGCAAACGCTGGCACGCTGCCGCATCCGTCTGCGGCCGACGGCAGGATCGACCAGGGCTGCTGCACCGCACGGCACGCCTGTGCCTGTGGCGCTGTGCGTGCGCCCACCAAGTTGGGGGCTCACGGCCATCATCCCCCTGCCCCGCCGCGAATCTATCATGGCTCGCCGGACGTTGATCTGCACTGCTCGTCCGGCAGCTTTTTGACCCATCCGCTGTACGCCGCTGATACCCGAGAGCGCCCTTCCTTCCCCAGTGGCATATTCCATTTCTTACCAGAAGTGTTAAGTGCGTGGTTTTGACACCGCATACCAGCAATCGCATCCCCTGCCGTCCTCGCAGTCGCCGCAGAAGATAGCACGGGCGCACGGCACCGCACAGCCATTCGTTCCGCTGCGTGCCCTTATCAGAGTTGCAGAACCCAGCTAGGCTCGGCTCGCTGGGGACGACGACGAGCACGACCGAAATATCTGAGCTACTACTCCTACTTACTCAATTCCCGCACGTGCACGCATAGGCCCCGGCTCGGTGGTTGCGTATTTGACCTGCACCCTCGTGTGCACTACCGCACTCGCCGGCCACGGCCTGGTCCGGCCGGCATAGATAGCCTACCACCCAACCCAAGCATGTACCGGAGCCTACTCATTGTGTACGCACCACGGGGTTCTCTAGTTTAAGCAGCGGCTTTGCACTTGCACGCTCCATTCGCCACGCTTTTCCGCCACTACGCCGAGGCAACTTTGGACCCTGCTGCCGGCTGTCGCGGTGTCCAAGTTGGGCAACGCGTCCACTACTACTCTCGCCCTCTGCCCAAGAGGTGGGCCGCAAAGCCTCCGCCTCTCCCATCATCTTCTTTTCTCGCAGCGAAAAGGCCTGGCCCCTCGCGCTGCCACATCCGTTTCAGCGTCGCACGGGCGCATGAGCCCGCCAATGTTTTAGTAGGTTGGTTACCAGCAGATCCCAGATTCCCAGTTCGTGTTCGTTTCTTCCATACACTCCACTGTGCCATTGACCACCAAATTAGTCGTCTTGGCATCATCTGCCCAACGAGGAGCACCACCACCACCAGCCTTTTCACGATAAAATTGTTTCTCCCATCCAGCGCCCCCAAGTCCCCCAACGTACGTGTCCGTCGCTGTCCGTCCGAAGAGCCCCCCTCCCTTCGCGTGTTCGTTCGTCCGAAAGCTACTGCTGCTGGGTACCACGGGCCGGCATGGTGTAGGAGGAGTATCTCCCGCGGATTAGACCAGTCTTAGTGGAGTGTCCTGAGAGATTTTATGAATATTAAATTTTATACCACATAAGCAGTTTTGTTGACTTGGTAGTTTAATTATGAAGAGAGAGAAGAGAGGAGTTTCATGGATGAAACTCACTCGGTATAGTTACCAAGTCCATGAAACTTGTATCGAGGATATTATAGTTTCATCACATGACACGTATGATCATTAATTTCATGCAAAAATTAAATGTTGCAGGCTGTTTATAAAATTGTGCAATGAAACTGTACACGGAGAGTGAGAGTTCCATTCCATCCAAAAGATGACATGACTATCTTAATAATAATGTGATGAAACAATGCTCTAAGACTGACATGAGCGGAAAAAAAACGAGAGCCCGTTAAATCGTGCCGCACGAGCGAGTGCCCAATGGGGACGACGCCTCGGGACCGAGCGAGCCCTTGACAGGTGCCCGCGGCGAATGATGGCCCGTCCTTTTGGTGGCGAGCTCGCTCTCGCCGTCGGCGACGCAACAATTCCGCACGCTTCAGGAGCACTATCTAGCTGCTAACCCATCCATGGACGGCCTTTTCGTCGTCTAAACCTAGCTGGGTCACATCCTGCGCGGACGATGCAATAAACTAAGTAACCGAATGGCGAGGTCATCGAGTTGCCCGTTGATCCTGGCCGCCATTTGTCTCTCCAGCAGTCGACACATCTTCGTGCACTCGGGTATATATATAGTTGCGTTTTTAGGTAAAAGGCTATAGCCAGGGAGCAAAGTTGGAGATCGAGTGCTGGCCTCCTTTTTCCTTCCGTCGATGCGCCCGGCCGGCGTCATCTTTTCGTTCATGCACATACATTCATGGTGTCGAGAGACATCAGGACATCTTTCCCGGCCTCTGCCGCTGTTCTATTCGCTTCGTTCCGGCTTTTTTTATTCTGCCTGTTCATGTATAGTTGGAAAGAACAGGGTTGCCGACATTAATGTTGTCCAGTAAGATCATATCAGATCAACGTTAAATCAGACATAATCAGGCACTGTGATATATTGTTTGCACTTTGCTGAAAAGCAGGTCAGACTGAACAGAACAGGCTGAAGAACTCATCTTCGAGCTAGGGGGACAAGAAAACAGTTCAGTATTTGCTGAAACCTTTTCCTGATACTACGAGCTATAGCTAGACAATCTCCGACCTTTGTAGCCCTTGCCTTTATTTTTTTTCCTTGAATTTTTACGGGATAGGAGGGAGATAAGTATTGTTGCAAGGGCCAAAGGACGACCGCAGGGCACTCATGGGTGTTTGGTCTTGGTCATAAGAAATGATGCAAAAGGTGTGTAATCCATATCCACGAAACGGCACGGCGTGCCTCCTTTTTCCAGTCAAAGGCTTTCGTTTCGTCGGCCATCCCTACGCATGGCACTGTGTGCGACCTGCTTTTCTCGATGTCCATGCACATTTTTTGTGCAATAGTACAAGCACTGGAATCATGCTGCCACAAGTCATGTATGGACTATGGCTGCATATATAACAAGTAAAAGGGGGAGGGAGATGTGGAAAAGAGAAGGACAACGGTGCAGGCGCGGAAGGGCCGTCACTGTGCCCGGATCAAACTTTTGGATCTGCAATTTAGTAATGATCAGAGACCGGATCAGAGATTATTGATTTCTGTAGATATTAGAGTTGTCATCTTTTGCGGACAAGCAGCCATGAATTTGCACATTTGTGGAGAAAATGACGAGCCTTGTAGTAATAATTGCGTGGAACAGTACGCTTCTATCAATCCAGGTAACCAAAGCAAGGACAAAAAGCGCGACAACAAAGTTGTACCATCCCGCACCTGCTTGGACAGAATTAGTACAACCAGTACGATTTCATCTCAAAAGAAGAATTGGTACAATTAACATGGACCTTGTGGTAGTTGAATTTAAGGAACCAGCTGCCATGCGACCTCAGCTAGCTAGCGCGTTTTGCATTCATAATTATTAGTCGTTGACCGGCTTGCTTTCATCAGGATATGCACCATGAATGTGTCGTCGTCATGCACGCTCAATGGCAGAATGGCGGACATGGATTTTTCTCATATAAATGTGACCACATGGTTTGACCATTTGAATCGTCCATCTTGAAATCAATGGTGAGATGAATCATGGATGAGTGAGAGAATCATAGGTAGGTGAGAAATTCAAGGTTGGATGTATATCTTAGGAGAGGAATGAACGGCTGAAATAACTCATGCAGCCACAAGTACACGTGGAATTTATTTTACCAGAAGGGCTACCTCCTTCCAATCTCATCATCTCAAGCTCCATCGACCGAAACCTCGTGGAAACTTTCGTGCACAAGTATAAATTCTAAATAAAATTTTAAGCGCGTGTGAACAAGAGGAAAAAATGAACGTAAAGGATGGATCATGATCAGTTCAGGTCCACGATCGCCTTCCAATGGAACAGTCAGCAGTGTCAGAGAACAAAACTGACGGCAGGACGACCCGGCACAGCCCGCACCTGTAGACGGATGGGGAAAGGCCGCGCCCCCCAAGCTCCCAACGGTTGCCAGCGTCCCCAGCCGCGGCGGAAGAGCAGGCGCCATCGCTCAATCACGCGTACGGGATCATCAGGCGATCCAGCAGCAGTGACTAGCGAGCCCGTCATCAGCCGTGCTGTACCACCAGGACGGAGCCCGCTACGCAACGCGTCCATTGTGCGTGCATGCACCCAGATCAATCCAATCCGGAGCGATCACGCAAGGAAGGCAGGCTCCCCGGTGCAGTGTCCGGTCTTAATTGTCGACGGAGCTCGGTCACCCGAGATGAGATGGGCGCACCGGCCGACCCCACTTCGCCGCGGCGAGAGAGGACAGGGAGGAGGCCCCAGCCCCAATGATACGCAGGACCGGTAGCTCTCGGCTCATGAATAGCGCGCGAGAGGAGTGTGGTGTGTGGCGGCCCGACCGGCCCCTCGCGTACGGCCGGCCAGCTAAGCCAGAGGCCCCTGCCCCCCTGCCATGCCTCCGCCCGCCTCCGCGAGATCTGCGGCCCGATACCCTGACCTGGCCCTGGAGAGTGGAAAGCGACGTCGCGAGCCGTACGGCATCCCGTAGTCTGACCTGATTGATATCCGCGGGGCAGGGGGAGACGGTCAGACGGAGGAGGCTGGCGCGTCGCTCTCGCCTCGCGCATCGCGTCGGGGTCGCCGCCCCTGTTCATTTCGCTGGCACGGCGTGCGCGCGTCCGGCCGGGCTGGCTGGACCCCGCCCGATCCCCCCGCGCGGCGGGGAAAGGAAAGAAGAGATCGATACGCGCGCGACGCCGGCGTCCGAGCCCCCGACCTCACGTGCGTCACCGGGTGCGTGCGCGCGTGACGGCGACGGCGAGAGCGACACGGATATGGGGAGCCATGCGACCGACGCATAGCGGCAACATAAACTACTGCTCCCCACGGCCACCTCCCCGGCCGCAGCTTGCGTCGGCCGAGGAGGCCGCGTCAGCCATCGTCGTCCATCCATCGGTGGGTCACCGCCGTTCCGTTCCATCCGCCCTGACACCTCTCGGGGTAGAATCAGTTCGTCAGGTCGCGGCTGGAGCAGTAATGGTAGGCAACGCTGGCTGGCTGCTACACCAGAGGATACGCGCATGGGCGAGGAACTAGCATGGAATTTTCCCTCGTGTGCTGCTGACTTCAACCTGATCATTGAGCCGAATCTAATCGGAACAACTGTACCACACCACGATACAGTACAGTGTCTGCCTCCTCTGCACCTGCATGCATCCGAGCTGTTCACACAAACGCATTCTAGTTCCGCTGGATGGGCGGCTGCCGCGTGCAGAGGAGCAGCGATCGCGTGGAAAAAGTTGTGCGCATGAGAGATGACCATCACGGCCGATGGGCGATGGGCTATGCTGCCACAGACCACAGTACTCGTTCGCAGGAGTTGTATATTGTTGACCTGTGCCGGTCAGGGGATGCCTGAACTAATCCTGCTATGCTGCAAGATCCGCGAACGCTCTGACTGTTAGAATGTACTGTAAGTGTACATGTGCTCGGCATATGGAAAATCTGGTTCGCGGGCTTTGCCCCGTTTGCTGACCACGACTGCTTTCGTAGCACGGATGGTAGGGAGAGGAAGAAAAGTTGAGGTACCACCGTACCAGGAGTCCAGGATTCCCCTGCAGTTAGTGCTGTGTTGGCAGGGGAAGGACCGCAGGAACGTCTTTTAATGAAACCCCTTCAAATTTGGAGACTCCACCCTTCCTTAAAATGGCCTTTTGGGATATTCAAATTTCAAAAGACAATGTTGACTTTGCCAAATGAAAGATTGGAAAGAATTTTCACCATTTCGACTCCTCAAGTCTTAGGGGATGTTTGGGTTATGCCAGTACTCGCATCGGCGAACGATTTCACCGTCCCATCTCGCAATCTCACCATGAGTTGGCAAGAAAAAGACTGAATGGCCGGCGCTACTCTTGCCATGCCAAAATATTGAAGTGAATCTACAAAAGCCCCAAGGAGCTAGTTCATGGCATAAGATCTTTTCCTCCCCGAAAAGACCATCCAGACATCAATCCAAACAAGTCCTTACTAGGCTACTCCTAGTGAGGATTTCATGCTCATATTAGCATGCCACATGGGAATATGGGATTTTTCGGTGACATGACATCAAATTTAATAAGAGAGAAAATAAAACCATGTGAAAAATGATACCGGATTTTGATAAGTCATCATGAACTTAAATAGCAACATGAAACCATACACTGGAGGGATAGTTTTAAATATCAGTTCATTGTCTTCCTATTGATGTTGCTATCTTGAAATCGTCTGTATAAAACCCTCATTGGAATTAGCACTGTTTCCCCTTTAATGCCAAATAATCACTAGAGCGGAAAGAGATAAGAGTAGTCAGCCACCATAATTAGAGGAAAACAAAATAATACATAGTCTCGATTGTAGGTGTCTTACTTAAGAAGATGCCATTACTAGAAACAAGCATTGTAAACCTAACTCCCCAGCTTATTATGAGGCGAAGCCAGTGAGGGATTATGATCATTACAATCCTGAAAAGACTCTGAATAAGCCACAAGCAACAAAGGACGTCACATCGTCTTCTGTTGAAACAGCCACACCGTACCCCGTCGGCTCTATTCTCCCCACGTAACGTAACCTTGCTATCTTTCACTTGCATATACAGGATAGGAGTTTTCCCCATGCCAAAAGCAACATCCCGGAACAACAAAGTTGGCCCAACGCTACGACCGGGACTGCTCGGGCCGTTTTCAACTGTAGTAGGCACGGCTTGGCAACGCCCGCGCTTTCCGCCATAACATGGCCGGAGGCGATAGATTTGGAGCTCGTCGTGTTGCAGCTGCCCACGTAAACGAAAGGAGCGAGCAGCAGGTGACACCCTTATCTGGGGAGCCGAGCGGGACGCGGCCGGCCCCGTACCTGCATGGAACGTGAAGCCGGGGTCGAGCCAGGTATGCGCCGGCCGCCGGCTGGGGCTGTGGATCGAAAAGGAAACGAGGAGACGTACGTCCAGCGAGGGATAGACGCTTCTCTAACACATGTGTGACCCGACGCATCGATGCGTCGTCGACGTAGCAAGTCGCTAGATATGGCACTGCACGGGACATCTCTTTCGGTTCGGGTGTTGTCTCGTTTCGACCACCAGTTTGGCGCTATTGTATGGGGGGGCGGGTGCGCCAGGAGAAGGAGATGGCGCCAAGGACTCTCTGTTTTGTTTGTACCAGCCAGGGCGACTAGGGAGCAGTGGAGAACCGGGAAACGTAACAGTGCCAGAAGACGTTGAACGCGCGCCTCCTCCATGGCGTGGAGTCCTCCATGTTCGGTACAAGATGAGCTCGATGTTTCGATGAAAGGGAAAAGAAGTTGAAATCGTACGAGCAGATATTTTGAATTTTTGTCTGACTGGAGTACGTGTGGATAATCGTCCATTGTCTCTCAATTTGTGGATAACCTGAGACAATTTACCACAAAAGCTGACACGAGCTGTGAACGAGATATGACAAGTAACCGGATCGGAAGGGATGAGGCCATTGGCTAGGGTCTCGCTCGATCGGTTTCTGACGGTGGAACCGGCGTCATTTTCATGCCGTCCGTGCTGATCCGATCGATCCCGCAGCGGAGCGGCCGTGCCAATCGGATTGGACGGCATGCTTCCGATCAAAGCTTCGTCGTCGTCGCCGATCTTGTCAGGCGGCGGGGGTATCGATCGATCAGGGCCTGAAATCATGGGGGCAGGCGCGGCATCATTGCACGTAGCAGCGAGCGAGAGCAATCGATGGATTTGATGCTGCCCTGCGGGGTTGGGATCAGTCGGCCTCGCCAGTCGAGTCACGCACCCACTGATTGGTACGACCGCGTGCCGGCGTGCGCGCGCTACGGCGGAGCGAGAAGCTCGGTTTTGTTCTCATTACGTGATCGGAGGGTACGGTTAGCCGGGATCGCGACCTGATGGCGCCTGGAAAAAAAAAAGGAGATTCGTTTTGATGGATGGATGCACCCTGCCATGTGATCGCCCAAGTAACCCTTGTTTAATCTATCCGTTGTTTACTATGAACGAGATTGGAGGCAGCCTGAGAAAAAAAAGTTTAATTAATGAAGTTGTATTTGTAATAGCCTTGCAAGTGGATGAAATTACCGAAGCCCCGACCCGGCGGGCTCCACCGGAGGAGATTAGAGGCAGCGTGAGAAAAAAAAAAGTTACCGGTGCGGGATCCATCCGTCCGGTACTCCGGTCCTTGTGATGATGCCACGGCACAAGTACGACCGGGCTGACATCCCCCACACGTGTGGTCGTTCCGTGGGCCCCGCGGCACGTCGTATCATCGGCTTTACACGTGTCGAGGCGCGAGTGGGCTGGACGCCCGCACGGGTGCTTGGTCGCGTCCGGGCCCGTCGCTCGCGCGGAGGTGCACATCAACAACGCTGCTGCTTTCGGCTTTTGTTCGTAGCTCGCCGGGCTGATCGATGATAATTTGAAGGATCGTTTTCGCGCACAAGGGTAAAGGAACAAAAAAGTGGTCGCGGATCGTGTAGGATGGTCATCAGTCCTTGATTATCGGAGATGGATGGTAATCGGTCGTCGCGACTGCGTCGGCGCGGTTTCTAGAATTAAGTCACTGCTTCGGCCAAGCTTGCATCACATGCATGGCCGGGTTACCATTCAGTTCAGCAGCAATAATTATATCATCAAGGGATTCCGGTAAAAGTTCTACTGCGTGTTTAGAATTTTGGTTACCTAGTGTTCATTTTGCTTACCACAACTAACTACTCACTCCGTCCCCAATTACTATTCGCTTTGATTTTTTCAGATACCTAGCTTTTGCTACGTATTTGGACATAATATATATCTAGATGTATAGAAAAAGCTACGTATCTAGAAAACTTAAAATGAATAGTAATTTGGTATGTAGGGAGTAGAATAGTGATGTTTGTAGTAGAAAACAACTGGATATGAAAATGAAGATGGCTATCTATAAGGTCGGCGTTAATGGCACTTAAGATGAAGAGGTTGTAGTAAGCATATATGGGTACTGAAATTTGAGAACACTTGTTTAGAGTCCTCTACTCTTAGCTTTTTGCATGATCCTTATTCTATATGCTAAAATAAAGTGAACAAGATGCCTCACAAAAAAAACCTAATTCTACCCCACAACTCTTGCTTTGTGTATTTTTAGAACTACAGATAGCTAGCAAGTTTTCTTTGTCCCGAGCTGTAGCTCCTCAGAACAAGAGCCTTAATAATATATACTGCAGGCATTTGTTTTGTTGTCATGGTTACCGTTGCTGCTTGCTGGAGAATGTTGGTAGGAGAGACTAAAGGCAATCTACATATTGTGAATATAAAAGTTATATATCAACACTAATACGCTTTGCCAAATTCTTCTCTGAAAATCTATTTAATGGTATTGAGGATTTTTTTTTACAAATTTTATTTGCGTCCCATGCTTGACTTTTGTCAGTCTCAGCCTGTGCAACAAATGCTATTTTGAAACTCTGTCAATCCTCAAAGGCACACCACCACACCATTATTAGATGGGACCACCGCAACAGCCACTGAATTATGTACATCATTTAAAAAAGTATCAGTAAACATCACCCTAATCATCTACCCATGGCACCAAATTAACAATGATGCTGGCCTATCTGGAAATCTGGATCCAGACCCCTCCTTTTGATGATTTCAATTCCATGCTCCCTCACGCCAGGGGCCATCTCCGCCATTCATCCACCGAAAAGACTATCAATGCCTGCATGAACATAACCAATCAATCAACTCCAGAGCCACTCGATTTCGTTATTGAGCTGGAATCAACAGAAAGATGGTGATATTTAATTCGAATACTATTAGTATTGAACATATTCCAAAAGCACGACTGCTCAAGTCCCTGACAGAGCAGCAGCTTATAATATTCATGTTCCACAATACATCTATCTATACTGTTATGCCTCTCACTGATGCGGCCTGCAGGAATCTTTTTGGTGAAGGTGCATTATATTTGCTTAATTAGTCTTACTTTGCTAAATGTGGTTTACTATTTCCATTCCCTAGAATGCGTTCAAGTAAACTTTTGAAACCGGCTATTACGGAGTATATATCTATGAACATATCTGAAATAAAAAAAATTCATTATCGGTATACTTGACACTTAAAGTAATTCTACAATTTATATTCCTGTATACAGTTACATAGTGAAAAAAAAGAATGGAATAGTTTTTTTGGCGGTTAGAGTGGAGACAGTTTTTCTTACGGTTCATGCATGATGGTACAGCTAATCTGACAAGGTCTCATAAAATCTAGTTGCACGTAAACTATTTTTATATGTCAGATGATACAGACATTCTATAGGGTTTAGATTGATAAATCCAGAGACCTGCCAGGAGATGTGATATAAACCCTTCCTCGATAAATGTATCGCCCAACCACCTTAGGGCTTTGGGTTTTTCCTCGATACTGAACACACTATCAAGTAGCAGGAATTAGATTGATCTGGCGATACTGTTCTGACCGGGTGGATCATTCCTTTTGCAGCCATCCATGCATACAGTACAAGTTGTATGCAATGATAAATATAGGTTGTTCATTAATCAGTACTGTATGTTTCTGTATATATCTAAATTAAACCAGTACGGAGTATAGGCCTTGATTCCCAAAATGAATAGGATAGTTTTGTCCTTTTATTAGACTTGTGCACAGGAATTCTGCCGGCGCTAGGCGTACCCATATGAAGGTGGAGAAACAATTTTTATGGGATGAGTAGAAATTATTTTCCATTCACTTAACTGTGCATATCTCTTTTACATTAGATGAAAATGTTTTTATTTTATTTCTCTAGCAACTTAGAATATCAGGGCACACATTCAGACACACCATGAAAATGAGTTCGGGATATTTACTATTCCTTTATATAAAAATGAGTTGAACTTTCCTATATGGCCGAAAAATGCAAAACCACATGCACATGTCCCTCGCACCTCCGGCATGGTACCCTCCTACCTCACAAGTCTTCTTCTATACCCATAATGTTTGTGCTACCGAATCCACCCTCCTTGTCCTTGCTTCTAATACCATGCTAACTTCTATATTTTGTTGTCCACCCCCTCCCCTCGGCAATGCAATTCGCCATCCCGCTAGCCGCCGGTAGTGTTCCCGCATCTTCATCCTCCCTTCAAGATCGGGTTTTGCTAGAGGATCCTTCACAACCTTAAACTCTACTAAGCCCTCCTCCTAGCTAGAAGATGGTCGATCGGGCACTAGAATCGTGTGCTCATACCATTCAACTGAACAAATCCGTGATTTCAGTCGACGCAGGCTCGGGGAAGCAGGAGAAATTAAACATTGGAGATGCATATGCACCGACCCAACTCCCTGCGCGCCGCACCAAAGAAAGAAAAAATTTCTGGTTAAAGAGCTCCCACAACCACCTCTTCCCTGTCAACAGATCTCAAAAACTTATATAAGAGCACCACAGAGCCGAGAGGGGGCGAAGTGGGCGCCTAGCTTCCTACCAATTTTTTCCTTGACGCGAAGCTTGCACTTGTAGAGAGAGAAATCCAGAGCCAAAAGCGCTTCTTTAATTTAGCTCTCGCCCCCTCTCCTTCCCACTCTTGCTTTCTCTCTCTAACCCATCCCCTTCTCTCTCTCTCTCTCTCTCCCTCCACACGCACACACAAAAACCAACAAAGCGGGCGAGGTGATCAGGCAGGGCAGGGCAAGCGGCAGGAAATAAATTTCAGCAAAGCTAGAGACCTCAGATCAGTAGGAACTTGTGGGTGCCATGATGGCCTCCATAACCAGCGAGCTCCTCTTCTTCCTCCCCTTCATCCTGCTGGCCCTCCTCACCTTCTACACCACCACCGTCGCCAAATGCCACGGCGCCCACCGGTGGCGGCCGACGAAGAAGAAGCGGCCGAACCTGCCCCCCGGCGCCCCCGGCTGGCCCTTGGTCGGCGAGACCTTCGGCTACCTCCGCCCCCACCCGGCCACCTCCGTCGGCCGCTTCATGGAGCAGCACGTCGCACGGTCCGTCGCCGCCGCCGCCGGTGCACACACCATCAATTAAGCTCACACGCACGACGCAGTCGTAGCTTATTGGCCGTCGCCATGCGTGTGCATGCAGGTACGGGAAGATATACCGGTCGAGCCTGTTCGGGGAGCGGACGGTGGTGTCGGCGGACGCGGGGCTGAACCGCTACATCCTGCAGAACGAGGGGCGTCTGTTCGAGTGCAGCTACCCGCGCAGCATCGGCGGCATCCTGGGCAAGTGGTCCATGCTGGTGCTCGTGGGGGACGCGCACCGGGAGATGCGCGCCATCTCGCTCAACTTCCTCAGCTCCGTCCGCCTCCGCGCCGTGCTGCTCCCGGAGGTCGAGCGGCACACACTGCTGGTCCTCCGGTCATGGCCGCCCGCAGACGGCGCCTTCTCCGCCCAGCACGAGGCCAAGAAGGTATAGCATCTGATGACTCCCCGGAGCTACCAGTGATGATTAATCTATCTAATAATGCTTTGGCTCCACGCATGGTGCCATACTACCGATCCATGCAAGCTAAGCTGCTAAGCAAGGATCGCCGCTAGCTAACAACCCGCGTGCGGATGACGAGTGCAGTTCACGTTTAACCTGATGGCGAAGAACATAATGAGCATGGACCCCGGCGAGGAGGAGACGGAGCGGCTGCGGCTGGAGTACATCACCTTCATGAAGGGCGTCGTGTCCGCGCCGCTCAACTTCCCGGGCACGGCCTACTGGAAGGCGCTCAAGGTGGGTGTTACCCGTCTCCCTCGCTCTCTAGCTCTGAGTGATCCCTGTCTCTCTCTCTCCCGGCCCCCGTGCGCACTCGCTGTGCCCACGGATTTTATTTGTTGTTTTGTTTCCAAAAATAGGCGGCAACCAACGTTTCATCAGACGATGCTACACGCAACAACCGCTACGGCGATCTGTTTTCTATCTGAAATATATGATGCACACGAGCGGGAGCTACAGGGAGATAGACAAATATATATATATATATATATATATGTATATATACATATATGTTACCTAGCCTAGCCTGTCAACGTTTTGTTTGGTACTTCCTTCTCAGGAAAACAAAAATACGAGAGGTAGTAGAGAGAGATAGGTTGCTAAGTTTTGTTTGGCGCCGCATGGTCCATCAATATATGTAGCTATATATATATATATTAGAAGAGGGCCGGATCGAATTGCTATATACTACGTGACACGAGAGCAGTGTGGGCTTCAGATTTATTCGTGGATGGTCCAAGGATCGCTGTGTTGTTATGCACACGTCCTAATAAACACGTCCAATCAGAGAGACCAGTGGATCATCTCTTTCCTGCTACAGGCAGGTACTTGGATATATACACATCGTCTCATGCGTTCTTTTCTGTACAACGGATTTTATGCATCCACAAAATGGGTAAAAGAAAACAGTTTAGAAACAGTAGTGGTAGACAGTAATTGCTACTCCCTCCGTCCCAAATTATACGCTTGTTTTGGTTTTTCAAAATTTATAGATTTTATAATGTATCTAGATATACGCTATGTTTAAGTACATAGTAAAAGCAATGTGCTGAAAAAGTCAAAACTACATATAATTTGGACCGAAGTGAGTACTTGCGAGACAAAGCCTTTTCAGGTTTATCTTGTATCAGCTTTTCTACTAAACTACTGCATAGTTGAAAGCTAGATTTAGTAGAATAGAGGCTTGCTATATTTGCAGCTTATTTTCTTTAACTTCCCTTGCTACATCATACTTTCTCCCCACATCACTCATGGCCCCATAAAAATGCTGCCCACTTTTCACTGCCTGTGAGGTCACCCTCAAACGATCTTTAGTGATTGCTCCCAGCTGCAGCATGCATGCTTGCTTTATTCACAGGATCTTTGCATCATACAATTGCATGTGGGAATTTCTACTCTTTTTTTAGGGAGGTAGACTATTAAGAAAAAAAAATCTAATGATCAATCTCCATAGCTTCACATGATTATGTGTTGGAAGAATCCATCATTTATCATGATTCAACTGCTGACCAACTCTTGACACGCTAGAGCCGCATTCATTTTTTGTTAAGCAAGTGATTAGAGACTTCATAATTTGCACTTAGCAGTTAATGAAATAGCGGCAGGCTGTTTTGTTAGCTGAAGTCAATCATGCCCATGCATCCTCCATACCTGAAAAAGCAAAACTTTCTCAACCTCTTTTACTGATTATAAATCGATGAACACGAGAGAAAGAAAATATGTGCTACTGAACCCTCTCTATCTATATTTGGCGGTAGTTACGTGTATTTTTTACTTCCAAATGAAAGGACACAAATTTTCTTCAAAACAGACAGCTATGAGAAGACATTGCACTAGACCAATAGGCAGTTAGGCGAACCCTAAATGATAGTACAGCTGACGTCCAATATTTTCTTGCAAATTAGAGGGACTTTGCAATAAAAAAAATGTTCGCTTTCATTGATCTAAAAATCACATCATGCAATTGTCGTGTTTTTTTTTGTGTGTAGTCACGCGCGTCCATACTTGGAGTAATAGAGAGGAAAATGGAGGATAGGCTTGAGAAAATGAGCAAGGAGAACTCAAGTGTAGAGGAAGATGATCTTCTTGGATGGGCGCTGAAGCAATCCAATCTCTCGAAGGAACAGATCCTGGACCTCTTGCTGAGCCTGCTCTTCGCCGGGCACGAGACGTCGTCAATGGCACTAGCCCTCGCCATCTTCTTCCTTGAAGGATGCCCTAAGGCTGTCCAAGAACTCCGGGTACAAATTCAAAGCCTACTATTATACAATATACATCCACCTAGCTCTCACTGATCATTTTTCAAACTTTCCACAGTAAACTAGATGTTTGGTCAAAGAAAATACTATATATAATGGAATTATATATATTGTTACACTGACATACGAGTTGCAGGAAGAGCATCTCGAGATTGCAAGGAGACAAAGGCTACGAGGGGCGTCCAAATTGAGCTGGGAAGACTACAAGGAGATGGTTTTCACGCAATGTGTAAGGGCCCCTTGTTCTGATCGTTCTTTCCATCGCAATGCTAGTGCGAGATCGCTGTACGCTCTGCTCCCTGGCCTGCTTCAGTCCAACTCGTGCCAGCACAAACCGTCTCGTCTAGTTGCGTCGTACAGGATAGCAACTTCCCGTACGAACGGAGACCGAAGGCGCGTCAGAATAATTGGCTGGCCAATTTTGGAGTGCTTGTCGTCCGCTTGCTCTCCCAACAGAGTTTCTTCTTCTTCTTCTTTATTTTGTTTTGGAAGCTTTTAGAGGGTGATGCCTGGCATTTTGCAACAGTCGAGATGCGTTGAGAAGTACACATTGTTCTTGCATAGCTAGCATACAACAAGAAGGTATCTGTGTTGTATCTCGCTGTTCAAATGGGACAAGTTGAACTCGTATTTCAGACATCACTCAGCCAATTATCAACTGATCAGGGGGATAAAAAACTGGTCAGGTCTAAATAAGACAGAACCCCAAAGATGCTGAAAGCTTGTCGCTAACCCTGAAACACAGTAGTAGATGTCAAATGCCTTGTCAGATGGCTGCTAGAAGCACTTCAAACCCGTAGAAAATGGTAGGTGTGTTTTCGTTTAACAGTTTCCTTTTTGTTTCTTGCAGGTTATAAATGAGACATTGAGACTTGGCAACGTTGTCAGGTTCCTGCACCGGAAGGTCATCCGAGATGTGCATTACAATGGTAGGTTTAACCCTATATCCTAAGCTCGAAATTCTGAATTCGACCACACACGTGCAGCAAGAACATGATGTACTGAACATTTCTCTGCTTCCATATTGTCTCTGCCAAAATGAAGGGTACGACATACCGAGGGGATGGAAAATTCTTCCGGTACTGGCGGCGGTACATCTGGATTCGTCGTTGTACGAGGACCCCAATCAGTTCAACCCTTGGAGATGGAAGGTCAGTGGCTCCCCCTGCAATTCTGCAAACTAAGTTTCAGTCTACACAAATTAACTGAAACCAATTAGTAGATGTCACATGAACACCGATCACCAATCCATCACGGAAACAAAAATATCTGAGCATTTGGATGCAGCCTCCGGCCGTATGCAGGCCAGTGAATCCGATCGTACGCTAACCTTCACGTCGTGCGCTTTTACTAGAATCTGAAAAGGGGAGCATGAGATAAATGTGTGCCAACTCTGAACACTGAAGAATATCCAGCGAAAACACGACACCTAGGGGGTGTTTGTTTCCTCTGACTTATTTTTAACACCCATCACATCAAATGTTTAGATACTAATTAGGAGTATTAAACGTAGACTATTTACAAAACCCATTACATAAGTGGAGGCTAAATAGCAAGACGAATCTATTAAGCCTAATTAGTCCATGATTTGACAATGTGTTGCTACAGTAAATATTTGCTAATAATAGATTAATTAAGCTTAATAGATTCGTCTCGCCGTTTAGCCTCTGCTTATGTAATGGGTTTTGTAAATAGTCTACGTTTAATACTTCTAATTAGTATCTAAACATTCGATGTGACACGTGCTAAAAATAAGCAAAGGAATCAAACGTCCCCTACTCTGCTGACCTCCATTATTGATAGGAGCATGGGCCTGACACGAAAGGGAATGTTCGACGCCCACACGTGTGCCCGATCTCGTCGTGGTCCGATCGAAAGAGACGTGCTAGTTTGCCAGCTGCACTCTCCCTCCGACGATTCCAAGATCATATGGTCCAATTGGGAAACGAACGGCACGTTGGAAGCTTGGAATCCAGCCAGCAGAGTGCGTGGAATCCATCCGTCGCCAACACATCGCTAATTCTTTATCCGCCGCAAACCGATGGGGATGTCCGGCGCCGTCGTCAGCGCCCCTAGGGAGTAGGGACTGCGACTGCGATCGTGGAAGTACGATCTCAATTCACCGATGAACCAAGAAGACAGATGATCTAGATTCTCTGAACTTTCACTGATGAACCACAAATAAGATAAAATGATATAGATTCTCTGAACAGTCAAGCCTGCGACTATTCTTTCACTGATCATGCTCGCCGCAGGTGTCTGATTCTGCTGGTGTTTTGTTGCAGAGCAATGCGCCGAGCAGCTTCATGCCGTACGGCGGCGGGCCGCGCCTGTGCGCGGGGTCAGAGCTGGCGAAGCTGGAGATGGCCATCTTCCTGCACCACCTGGTGCTCAACTTCCGGTGGGAGCTGGCGGAGCCGGACCGGGCCTTCGTCTACCCCTTCGTCGACTTCCCCAAGGGCCTGCCGATCAGGGTCCAGAGGATCGCCGGCGAACACAGCGTTTTGACCGAGAGCACAGCGACGTAGTGGCACGGACGTAGGGTACGTGTCTAGCAGGGGAGTACAGAGGAGCGTACAATTTTTCGTTGCGTTTTGGGGTTTGGCGGTTCGTGTTTATGTAGATGTCATGAAAGAAGAAGATAGGAGAAGGATGATGTATAGATAAAGAGTAAAAAGAAAAGGGGATGGTTGGAAAATTTAGTAGGGTTGTAATAAGGCCGGCCCACGGCCCATGTCAAGTAATAATAGAGATATAGTAATTTTTCTGCTTTCTTTTTCCGAGAATCGCGTGTAGAATCTTTTGCGACGTCGCATCAAAGTTTTATCTTTTTTGTTGATTGAATTCATCTTGATGCACACAATTTTATACGATTTTATGCACTTATCCGTGCGTTAGTACCTAAGACTAATATATAAGATTTTGCAAAATTATTGAAATGTCTCTTGTTCATGATTCACCAAAATTAGCGCCTTGACCTTTTTGTTTGAGCTGCACCTTCTAGTTGTTTGAAAAACTACCGCTGGCTTTTTTCTAAAAATCTTGAATTTTTTGAGCTCAAAATGCTACGAAAGCTACGAAAAGCTCGTAAAACTGACCTTTCAAGTTTTTCATATAAAACTCAGCTTTTGTGCGCTTCCAGCTTTTTAGAAGCTGCACAAAAAATTTACTGTTTGACTAAACTTCTAACTTTTCACGTGGAGAAACTGCCGAAACCTCGGTACGAGTCTGTGATATTTCTTTCCTGCAGAAGCTAGCAAGCAAACTGGGAGGGCCATGGCAGGCCCTCCATGGCCGAAAGTCTTCTTGCGTGCGGTGGCCATATAACTGGAGGCCCAAAAGGCCCAGTCTGAGGGTTGGCAACCGCCGCGAACCAACCAATCAGAACCACCGTCAACGGTGGCCACAAGATTTCCTTCCGCAACAGATCCTGAAAGAACAATGACGCATGCAGTGACGCTAATTCCCGCAAGTTGCGGTCGCCCCACGCAATCGACGTGGCACCGCCAATGGTCTTCGGACACGTGCGCGCTATCCTGCCGTCCGACTCGAACCGCCTCATCGCCGCCGTCGGATCCCAGCAACCGGACAATAAATACCTTGGATTCCTCTGCTAATCCTCCCGCACCACCCGCTAACCCTAACCTTGCCTACCCACCCCGCCTTTTCCTTGGCCCTTAAGTTGCTTCGTTCCCCTGCTGGAAATCCTTTCTCGTCTAGATCCAAACTACGTTCCTTTCTACATGCCGATCTCGTCTAGATCTAGATCGAAACAAGTTTCCTTTCTCCATGCCGATCCGTGCGGTTTACTTCTCGTCGGATGCTTTGTCGGATCGACGAACGGTGAATATCTCTCCGTTGTTTGTCTGCTCGAAACACATGGGCTTGTTTTGTGATGTGCAGATTCAGATCTGATTAAGAGTTGCGCGTGCGCCGGCTCGGATCGAGACGAGGCTGCGTCGATGTGTGCGCGGTGGCTGCTGGTCTGCATGTTTGGGCGCGTCGGATCTGATGTTGGTTAGTCCTTTGCCCAAGGAACCCGTGTTGATTCAGTCTGTTTCGGTTGGTCGTACGGTGCCTTATCCCTCGATTTTGTTTTCTGCTGACCTTCAGAGCTGGGACGTCTCGGCGAGATTGGGGTGATCTGGCGGTTTCGGAGGCGTGGAAGGGACGCGGCGGTGTGGTCGGATTGCTGGATTTGCTTCAACTCTCCTGATGATATCTCTTTGTATTGATAATTATTGGATGGAATTTCCATAATTATTAGATCCGAGAGATGTTGCTCGGGGAAATCCGTGCCTTGAAGGCGAGGTAAGCTAAACACATGTAACCAGCGAGTTGCGTGTGGAGTCGGGAGGAGAAAAGAAAAAAAGATGTGAAAAAAGAGAAGATGTGAAAAAAAAAGATGTGACATCTTGAAGGCCTTTGCCATGATGGGTGCGCTCGCATGGCAGGCCACCGTAATAAAGATGTTGATTTTGTGCCTCGGGTGGGAGATCGCACGGGGGGTTATTTTTTTTATCCCCCGGGTTCTCCCTCCCCTTGTGTCCCTGTGCCCGCTTCTTCTTGTTGGCTACACGTCTCCCTGGTACACCTCGGGCATTCTACAATTTGGCAAGGAGCTACAGCGCCGCACGCAAGGTACAATTGGCAATCTGAAGTTGCAATTCATATTACATACTAATCCATACTTATGCTGTTGCAATTTATAATGCAAACTAGATAAATTTCTTAACGTCTATAACTAAGCGAAGTTTAGTGGTGCAATCATCAATCCTTGTTGCTTGTAGTACGTGCTTTCATTAACTCATTAACTTCACGGTTAAAGCAGTCATCCATGCCATGCTTCTTAATTTTAGGACGTGCCAAGTCATAGTGCACCCATCTGTTCTTCCATCCGAGCAACACCACTGACACACGAACGACGCGTACTGTTCGATTTTTAAGTCGATCTGCGTACCAAATTGAAAAAATGAATTAATTAAAGGGAAACCTGGCGATGATAACTGCTGGTTTCTGAATTACACCTTCACACCTCAATACTATCATCTGTGAATCTACTGAGTTCAATTATGTGGCAAATGTGTCACGTTCTGAATTACACCTTCACACCTCACCTTCACACCTTAATACTATCAGCTGTGAATCTTCTGAGTTAAATTATGTGTATGTGGCAAATGTGTCGCGGCTGCTACGCTGATTCTTTTAAGTGTTACTTTCATGCTTCAATTAGCACCTCACCTAGGATTTCTGTCAAGAAACATGAAATTCTATATATATTGGGCACTGTAAGTTCTCTGTTATATTTTGTTCTGAGTGTTAATTTTGAATTATATCAATATCTAGAATGATCAAGTGTTGCAAGTTTATGTGATATTTAGTTCTATAGTGGTTATGCAAGATGCAGCTATTCAACTAGTTTATTGTAATCAGTTTGTGTAAGTGCAATTTGTCTTCCCTTGTAAGTTGTATAAGGACATGTACGAGGATGTATGGCGAGATGGCGTGCTGGTTTATGAAGCTTCCAGCTGTTCTCTTCCCTGGAAGATACTGCTGAGGCTTCGTGCCTCCTGGGAGTTCCGCAGCTGCTCATGCTCCTGGGAGTTCTGAAGTTCTTGCTGGTGCTTTCAGCGGTTATGTTGCTGAAGCTTCCTAAATGTCTTCGGTTGGAGGTTCTGGAGTTATGATGTCTTCTGCTGAAGTCGAAGCTTTGCTGAAGCCTCCTAAATATCTGAAATTTTCTGTGGTTTTATTGGTCGAGCTCCCCCGTGGTCTAGAAAAGTACTTCACCACTTGAGCGGACCGTCTGGCTGCTTGGCGGGTTTCACAATATATGGTGACTGATGCTGCTTAATTTTTGTAACACATGTTTTGTCGTTGCAATTGTTCTTGTCGTATTTTTTGAGGTTGAGCTGTAAGAGTAGTTCACCTGGAGAGTACATTATCTACAGTTCTGCTGGCATTTTTTTGGAGGAGACAACGTGGAAGAGGTTTGGGCTGAAGGTATATCTGATTTCACTCATTCATTGCTATCCGACACTCAACTTTGTATTGTAATTTGTTGCAACTGCTGTGCATGTGTCCGAAGCAGTTTACATTTTGTATAAGCTTAGGTTTTTTACGCTGTTCTGTTTGTGGGCAGATCTGTCTCGTTGCTGGTTTTCATTTCAAATAAGCGTAGGTTCGTACAAGTGATTTTGGCAACAAAATTGAGGTTAAGTTTCGCGTATAGACCGCTGTGTAGTCCTCGTCTGTGTCCCGACTCTGTCTCTGGATCTTATCTCAACACGGTGAGGTCCTCCGTGGACTGGTCAGCTTTGCCTACCTGCCCGGACGGAAGGTGGTTCGACTCCACCAAGATCCTGTAGTTGTGTAGTTTATTTACTTTCATTGTTATAAATTAAATTTATTGCTAATTGTTGCAGTTTTTAACCTTTTTAACGGCTATCAATTGTTTTTAACTTATTAAAGTTACACTGTTTATGTTTATTAAATGAAATTGTAACGAAGTTAACATTCTAACCTCTACTATCGAAAATGATTTTAACCTATTTTACATTGTTGTAATTAAATCATAACTTTACATGATTGTGTTTTATTAAACAACATGTACTGAGACAAGTTTCCTAATTTGTTTCACTCATATCGCGCAATTTAACGTACATATATATAAGATTGGAGCATGGTTTTCAAGGTAATTTGTAAACAATATATTTTTTTAAGAACAAATTGTTTGTTGGACGATTGTTCAGAACCTAAATGAAAATAGTATAACCTAAATGAAAACGGTATGGCCTATGGAGTTTAGTTTGGTCAACATAAGGTTTAGTTTAAACATTAGCTATTTTTGGTCCTCTTATTCTTTATTTGACTTAAAAAAGTATTTAGGAACTTTTCAAATCTTAACACCATTTATAAAAGTTTGAAATTCAAACACTACTTAAGTCCTGGACCACTGTAAAACTAAATCATGTTGAATAAGGATTGGTTGTATGGTTTTATAGCTGAGGGTTTAGGTTGAACTTTTAGATTGTAAACTTTAGAAATTCTGCCATTCTAATTTCAAATTGATACGATATTTTATGACATTGAATTTTCTTTGTGATGGATGTATTTTAAATTGAAATTATGACTTTGAATGTTAGCCGCTAAATGAAGCTATGGCTAGCTCCGTCTTGCAATTTATACCGAGACGAACTTTGCTCACCTTTATTTTTGTAAAATTGACACTATTTATTACCTCTTCTGTTTTTTTAATATAAAATGTAGACACTTGTTGGGTAAGAAATAGACTAATTAGCCACGGAGGGGTAATTGATCATATCTTTCGTGGGAAGGCACATAGGCTGATCACAGATGAATACCATCGTGATGAGCGCAGAAACAAAGGAAATCAGTGGCAAACACAAAATGGCTGCTTGCTTCAGCCAGAAGAGTCCTCTGCAGTGCTGAAGCCAATGTTCTGATGGCCGCCACAGTAGTCTGAGGCTCTGAGCCTGCATGAACAAAAGCCTCTGCAGCAGTGCGGTGCACCGGTATTCAAATTTTATTGCGCCGCTAAGCCTCTGCTGTTCGCCGATGGCAGGTCCAGGCCATCAGGGGTCTGACGGTTCGCAGCGCTTCCTAAAATGCGTCTTGCTGTATTCTACACTGCACAGCATCCTGTCGCCAACAGTGCGCGCGGGGTGCGGAGTTGGGAGACTGAAATCAGTGACCCACCGCGCAGGCACCCATAAGCTTTTATTGAGAATTTTGGGGTGTTTGGATCTGTAATTCGGACTAAAATTCACATCACATCGAATATTCGGAGGTCATGTTAATTATAAAACTAATTACACGGATGGAGGCTAATTCCTAAAACGAATCTATTAAGCCTAATTAATCCATCATTAGCACATGTTCACTGTAGCACCACATTGTCAAATCATGAACTAATTAGGTTTAATAGATTCGTCTCGCAAATTAGTCTCCATCTGTACAATTAATCTATGTTTAATAGTTCTAATTAGTATCTAAACATTTAAACATTTAATGTGACAGGAATTTTAGAAGCTTCTAAATAAATAATGTAATAAAACCCACACGGTCACGAGCCCTGATCGTGCACCCGACGTTGAGTGCCTGTGCCGCCGCCTCGCCGCGCGCACCGCGCTGCTCCGAGTCGTCCGGCGGCGCGGATCGAACGCGCAACGCGTGATCTCTCCCACGCCCCCACACCGCTCGTCGCCTCCTGACCACGGCCGCGGCACGCCGAGACGCTCCCATCTCGGCCGCGGCCAGCCGGGGATCGGCCGCTGTGAGGAATAATTGCCCGCGGTGGGGTTGCAGCCACGCGTGCGCGCGTGATGGCGGAACAGAACCGCGGCACAAGCAATTCAACCATCATCCACCAATGGTCTATGCCAAACATGATCATCGCGTCTCTGGCTGGCCTGCTGCCGCACAGCATGGTAACAACAGCATGAAAAAATTTTATCAACCCCGTGGCAAACCATACATTAGGGCAAACGCCATCAAACCTTAGCGGGCAGCATCACAGATTAAACCCCTGTCATCCCCGCTGTAAATAAACAACAAAAATTTACACCCGGTGAAAAAGTCAGTCCAGCTCCAGCTCCTCGCACGTACGCCGCGTCAGGTGGGTGCGTGCGTGGTTGCTTGCAGCTCCGATCCCTCATCTCCACATCGACTTGTCCGAGTCGTCGGCGGCCGCGACGTTCTCCGACAGGAGCGACGGCCGCGTGCCCGTCGACGTCCGGTGAGACGCCCGCGGCGAGCGGTGTTCCTGCACCACCAAGAACAACTGGCGTGTCATGTCATGGCCGTGGCAATGGCTGCCCGACATCGGCCAAGCAAGAACATACCGTGCGGAAGGGGAACTCGTCGCCCTCGAGCATGTGCACGATCTGCCCCATCCGTGGCCGCTTGTGGGCGTCGGCGTCGATGCAGCGGAGGCAGACGAGGAGCACCCGGTTGAGCACCCTTGGCGGCGGCGGAGCGGCGACGCGCGGGTCCACGAGGTCCTCCACGCGGCGGCCGCCCACCATGCCCCGGAACCACTCGACCAGGTTCACCTCGCCGGCGGGGCGGTTGTAGTCGACGGGGCTGCGCCCGGAGACGAGCTCCATCAGCAGCACGCCGAAGCTGTAGACGTCGCTGCTCTCGTTCAGCATCCCCGTCGAGGCGTACTCGGGGGCCACGTACCCGAACGTGCCCATCACCCGGGTCGTCACGTAGCTGGAGCCGGAGCCCAGGACCTTGGCCATGCCGAAGTCCGACACCTTGGGGTTCCACTTCTTGTCCAGCAGGATGTTGCTCGACTTGATGTCGCGGTGCACCACCTTGGGCTCAAGGCCTTCGTGCAGGTACGCGATGCTGCATCGATGAAGCATCGGTGAGCAACGAACAGATTCGCAATCGAAGATCACGAGGTGCTCTGTCAGTGAAGTGTCTGAAGAAGAAGAAGAAGAAAATACCCTTTGGCCGTTCCGATGGCGATTTTCATCCGAATGTCCCACGTCAACGGGCTGACAGGGCCGACGTCGCCGTGCAGCCACTGCTCCAAGTTGCCGTTCTCGACGAACTCGTACAGGAGCATCCTGTGAACGCAAATTTATGGCATTGCCAGTGAGTATCAGAATTCAGCAAGCATGAGTGGCCGACAGGTTATTCAGGTGAATTCAGAAGTGCGTGTTAACCGACAGGTTACTACTCAGTACTCCTCACCTTTTAGGCCCTTCTGCGCAGTAACCGATGAGCCCGACGAGGTGCTTGTGCCTCACTTTGCCTATGGCTTCCACCTCCACCTTGAACTCCTTCTCGGCCTGACCCCTAAAAAATTATAGTCTCAATCAGCATTCCGATCAGTGAAGGTTCAGAGTAGAAATTGTTTAATTCTCATCCGCCGTCTTTCATCTTGATTATTTGCCCTGAATGTCCTAGCATGGTATGGTGAGGGTAAACAAACAGAAATAACTGTTGCTTCTCTGCCAATCATCAGGAATCCACGTGCATGCATTTGATTTGCTTCAAAGCTAACACTGCTCCAAAGTTCATGGCACTGCATATTTTAGCTGGATATTTGTCATTGAAATGAAACTGAAAAGGAAAAGTTTGGTCGTCGCTTTGCCTTTCCTCTGCTTTATCTTTTCTTGAAAGAAAGGATTTCGATCCGTGGCGCATATGACTGCCGACGAAACTCAACCAACAAGTAGATGGATATACATACGGGCCATCACATAAAAGCACAAAAAGACCCACCTACTCATATCACAATCATACGTAGCCTTGGAAAGAAAATAAATTCGTATCTTTTTTTTTTGGAAAATCATTGACTTCAACCTGTGGACATTGTGGGCGTGCATTCGCTACATTAAATCCATTCACAGGATCATCAGAGACCAATAATATTAACAATCGTGCACGCAGATCAGTGAAGAACTGAAGATCATGGTGTGGACATGTCTGCATTGTTAAAGATTTTTCTCCAGCGACTTGTGGGCGTTCAGTCAGAACTGACAGCTGAAGATTGTGAACTAACTTTAAAGGCATCAAAGATCAACCCTTTTTTGTTTTTTTGTTTTTCTTTTGGCAAAGCCAAAAAGGATTCAGCTAATGAACCTTTTTCATCCTGTGTTTGGAGAACTAAAAATGCACAGAATTCTAAGAATTGTCTTCGTTAATCTTTTCGGGGCCAAATGCTGCTGTCGCGAATGGTTAGTTGATGAGCAGTCAATTGATTAAACTTGTGCAGAACTGAAGGCTCACATTGGTAACAAAAGTCAGAAGTATTGCTTTTAAGCTAATAAAAACATGTTTTACAAGCTTTTTTTACATGGCCATGATACTTGACAATCTTGAAGCCACATCAACAGCAAAACCACAACCACCCCGATATAATGTGAGTACGTGACAATTGACCAAGAAATGCATCCAGTCTAGGAAAGCATCAAAACGTATACTCCTTGCTTGTCCAAATGCTACGCCCCAAAGAGTACCACTAGGAACTTGTACTACCCGTTCAAGCATTTACACCAAAAGAACAACGGACATAATTGTACTGCTAAGTACTACTTACTACGGCGGTTAATTTCTTTTACACATGTCCATTCAGTAGATGCACAGCTAATGAGCTTTTTTTTTTCTGAAAGTTAACACATGGGTTCGATGCTTTTTACCATGATCTGGGATAGAAAAGAAAGATAACAGTAAAGAGGAAAAGGGCAGAGGAGAACAGGGGAACTCACTTGTGATCAAACAAGTCCTTGACCGCGACAACCTCCCCGCCGGCGAGCACGCCGCGGTACACCGTGCCGTAGCCTCCCTCCCCGACCACGTTCTCAGCGCAGAACCCGCCCGTGGCGACCTCCAGCTCCGCAAGCTCGTACCACCTCCCCCACCCCATCTCCACCCCCGCCGCGGCCCCGCCGGCGACGACCCTGACCGCCTCCGGCTTCCTCTTCACCGGCGACTCGAGCGAGCTCGCGGCCGCGGACGAGCTGGCCACGTCGGAGGAGCTGGCGCCCGCGCCCGTACCCGCGGCACGATCCGCGCCGCCGGCCTTGTCCTTGCGCGCGGACGACGCCGGGCGGGAGGAGCCCGAGCCCGAGGTGGAGGACGGCGCGTGCTCGACGCGCGACAGCGAGGGCGGCCTGGCGCCCCGCCGGCGCGCGAAGTACACGGCGGCGGCCACCGCGGCGAGGACGATGAGCGCGGCCAGGGCGGCGGCGGCGCCCGCCGCGACGGGAACCGGCATGCCGAGGAGGGCGTTCCTGTCGCCGCCGTCAGCCGGGGCGCCGCCACCGGCGTCGGCAGCGGCGGCCGATGCCGATGCCGGCCCGGCGGCGTCCATTGGCGGTTGAGAGGAGCTCAGGGCGGTGGGGCCGCCTCCGTCTCCGACCCGTTGGGCAGAGCAGAGGGGGTGGTGGCGAGGGAGTGGAGGGTGGGAGGAAGGGCGGAGCGTGCCGCGGGCGGCAGCCAGCTCCGTTTTATGGCGCTGTGGGAGTTTTGTCGTTGTTAACGTTGGTGGATTCGGCGTTCCGTGGGCCCGGCCCATCAATTTCGTTTTCGAGCCCTCCTTTCTTTTTCTAAATCATTTCCTTTCGTTGCACTTGCACTGTTTTCTCTAGAAGTAGAGTAATCCACGCATTTGTAAGTTTATTATACCTATGTCCCATTAAAGACCGATGAACAATAGCTCGGTTTCAAGCATACGAGTCACTAATCATCAAATAGAACCCTCGCATGCGGATGCAGGGCATACGTTGATTGCTCAAGCGACGTCCAACCAGCAGCTAGCCCAACTAAAATAGTACGCTATCGTCTAATGGCATGCATGGGATACGATCAATTGACACCCAAACAGAAAGCACTCGATCCTGCGAAGGCAAATGATGGCGGCATCGACCACCGGTGGGCCAGGGCTACCGGTGGCGGGCGTATTCTTCCTCTTCCTCTCCCTCCTCCTGGCGGTTCCGGCCGTTCCACGGGAGGCGTGTATTTTTGTTCTGGTGCGCGGCCATGCGTGGAGCGGTCGTTGGGCGGAGGCCGTCCCGTTCCCGTGAGCGGCCGGCGAGGTCTAGGGCCCCGTGAAGGCTCCGTAGCGCCCGTTGGTTTCTGGTCGGCTTTCTCTCGCACCTCGCCGGAATCTGTTGCGTGCCCCTGATGCTTCTGCGTACGAGAAGGTGTTTACGCATGTACTGGTATACTGTACGTGCGTATTTATACGTCTACAGTACACCGCCGCTGGTAGCGCAGAATACAGACTGTTTTGTTGTTTCTATTACGACAGCTCAGTTAGCTCTTTTCTTTTTTTGAAACTTCAGCTCCTTTAGCTCTAGGCTTTAGGCATACAAGGTATGCGAGTAGCACCCAACGGATTTGGGTTCAACCACACCCTATCGGAATGAATTAAATAAGTTTGGAATAAAAAATTATAAAAATGATAGGCAGAGGTTTCCCCTGCTGACTTCAGTCAAAATAATACATGTCTCAGCTAGCTGTATTGCTTCAGTGTCCCGTATGCTCACCGTTTATATACTTTATAGCCATGTATATAATATAAATACTCCTAGCTTATAGGTACATCTATCTGGAATCAAATTACACTAACGATCACTAGCAAACATAAACAAACGGCCCCGTTCCCTGAGCTCGCTACCGACAGTATCCGATAATCACCGTCGTCCGAGACATTCCTGGTCCTAGCGCGCGCGCACCTCACGATCGATCCCTCCACCAACCAGTCATTGCATTCATCTAATCTCTCGCCTCTGTATCGCCGTCTCCTTTTCATATGGGTCCCCTAAAAAAAGAGATGTTTATAAATTTGCTAAACCCCACATCGATCAGAGACACTGCAGAGTGCAGTGCAGCTGCACCAGCAGCAGTTCTAGTTACATAAACACAATTAAACAGGGGAGGGCCTGGAGCCCTGGACAGCGACATGACAGCCTAATTAACAAAGGTAACCTTGGATTATGCTTGGTTCCTGCTCTGAGGGTGTCCGCCACGGGTTTGGTGGATACTCCTCGCCGTGCCTCTGGCTGCCCTGTCCTCCGCGCCGCGCCGGTTGGTTGGCTTGGAAACCAAGCGTGCAAAAGAGTCGGGGAGGTGCGTGTGCCCATGCTTGCCCTTCGGACTTTGGACTTTTTTCAGCTCAGTGTCAAATGAATTGATTAGTTGTAGCAGCCGGTTCAAACTAAAAGGAAGGGTGATCCTATCTTAACCAAAACGTTGGTGCATGTCTTCAGACTTCAGTGGTTAAACCCAGTTCGTACGTGGAAATACACAATTGGTATGTATACCACCGAGTTGACAGGCATACGTGCATATACTAAACTTGTTACCCTTTTCCTCCCGGTAAGCTTTTTCGAGGTTTCGCCGGTACAGTAGGCAAATAATTCAGGATGACCTAGCTATGATTGGCTCGTCTCGTTGGCACCCCAAGATCAGTCGTGCCTGAAGATGCCTACAGCTTTAATCGAAAATGGGGAACGTGGCAGCGCCCACTGTTCCAAACGGTACGCGCTGCTTGTCACCAAATTGGAAACCCGAATCTTTCAGCCAAGCCAATGCAGGCTGGACGCGGGGGGGGGGGGGGGGGGGGGGGGGGGGGGGGGGGGGGGGCGGAGGAGGGGAGGGGGGATGCGGACACGCCGTTGAAAAGGATCACGGGCTAAGCTCAGCTCGCGTCGATCAGTCCCGCGCCACGCACGCAGCCATGAATGGTCACCGACGCCACCACCTCATCTCACTGGTCAAACGCATTGCTCGGTCACATGCGTGTGCGTCAATCATGATCATCTCCGCGAGCGCATCCACAATCATCTGCTCGTCGATTAGCCGATCGATTACCACGTCTCGACAGATGCAGGAGATGCATGCAACTCGAAACCAGTGCAGGGTGCAACAGGCGACGAAGCGTACCATGACATGAGCTTCGCCGTGTATGACGCTCATAATGCCAACCTACACCTACTAACGAAGAGTGGCAGCGATGGCGACTCGGCCGGCCGGCCGGAGGGACACGTACGCCAGCGGCATGCGCACGGTGGCACGGCGGCATGCGACTGTGCACTGGACCCTCGGGGTCTATCTTTTCGCAGGCTCGCAATTAGTCGCGCCGTCCGGGATCACCAACGATCATGCGACCGCGTCGACAGGGAACAAAGCTAACGCGAGTTACCGACAATTTACAGTTCTAGGAGCTTTCTTCTGAAACCAATTGTCTCAGGCTATGTTTAGTTTCCCTAAATTCCAAATTTTGATACTATGCAAAAAGAAGATTCACCATCACATCAAACTTGCGGTACATGCATGGAGTACTAAATGTAGACGAAATTAAAAATTAATTGCACAGTTTTGTTGTACTTTGCGAGACGAATCTTTTGAGCCTAATTAGTCAATGTTTGGACAATAATTCACATATACAAACGAAATGCTACAGTTGCGCATTTATGACAAACTCTCAACTTTGTCATTCCCAAATTGGGAACTAAACAAGGCCTCAGTATGCATGTTCAGACTTCAGAGTAGGCACGGGTGTCAGGGTGTGCACCAAACAATGCAGAGCAGGCGGCAGCCCTGTTTACTTTGCCTAGTGAGTAGAGTAACTTGAAGGTAAAGACACGCAGAGAGATTCTTTGGTACCTAAGTACCTTTGTCAGTTCTTTACCCCATCACTTGTACATACCTGCACTTGCCGTGGTTCCTGAGCCTGAGGGGCATCCAAGAGCTCAGTCTGCTTCTGACAGTCTGACTGGTTAGCGTTCAGAGACCAAGCTTGTCGATCTGCTTCACGAGAGGGAGATGATGGAAAGAACAGAAAGTAGCACAAGAGGAATCGTATTTTCAGCGAATTCCCAAAACCATTAGAAAAAACGGCTGTTGTTGTATATATTTACCTTGAAAAAGAAAACTTTTTCCGAGACGCGCTACTGCCAATTTGTATAATGCAGCACCAAGGGCTGGACTTTGCATCAAACAATTGATGAACCGAAGCTTTTAGTATTTAAATAAATTTGGTCAGCAAAGAAATGCCGCAACAAAAAGAAAGGACTCCACCCTCGTTTTGATGCAAAACCTTAATCACGGAGGAAATCTATCTATTATCCTAATACAATAGTGTTAAAAGAAACCACCACGTTCGTCGAGAGGACTTAAAAATGACCACATTGATCAGAAAAAAGAAAAGAATACACACCGTTAGATTTTATAATGATCTAATGGCTCAGCCAAATAGTCCATAATTAAAAAAGGAAGAAGAAAATGTGCACTTATGATGATCCAACGGTTTAGATCAACGTAGAGAGTCGGTATCAAATACTATTAACCATAAAAGTATCAAATACTATTAACCATAAAAGAAAGGAAACCTCTGTTCAAAATAAACATGAAGGTGTAGGTCATGTCTACTTTGCGGCTAGAAAAAATCAAAGGAAAGAAAGCCAACTGACGTGCGTATTGGATCCTGATTGTACTAAATATGTCCATTATGTGGCCAACGATTGAGAAACAACGTACTTTAGTTTATATGGAAAGAGACTTATACAAGGCAGCGTACTTTTCATTGGATTAAAAAAAAATGCAAAATAAAGAAGCGTATTTCTCATACAAGGTGCAACACAAAATAAAGAAACAGATTGCTCATACACGGTGCAACCTTGGACACATGGGTGACGTAGGACTTCTATTTTGCTTTGATCAATCTCAATATACCGAACCGATGGAAAAGGGATAAAAATACATTTTCTGTGGCTGTTCTAGCCTGAAGGACCAGATTATCTCATTGCCTGTGGATCAACGACTTCGCAATTGACCACCGACAGGCGACAAGGGAAAGCCAACATAGAAAATGTAGCTCCGTAGGCGAAAACCCAAACATGGATGGCACCAGTGGAATCGAACCGTAGCGGCGAAATGATAAGTCCCGCTATTAGTGACTCCATCCCCGGTGGGAAGATCAACTTCTGGCCTTTTCTTACTACCGACATGCCAAAGCTAAAATGCGGGTTCGGCTTCTTGGTGCGAAGGCTCTTTTTCCAAGAACATTGGTGCGAAGGCTCTTGATTAGGCTGATAATGATGAACTAGGAAACAACAAAGAAAACCAACCAGAGATCGCGCTCTGCCTCCAGCGGCTGCGGGCTGCGGTAGTCAAACACCCTTACTCATGTTGGACAACAGCTACACGCTTGCTCTGCTTTAGATGAGAAGGAAGAGAGGAAAAAATTAGAAGAAGCACATGGGAAGATGATGCATTCGACATACAACAGCGAGCAGGGCAAGTGAGCGTGAATTGGCATGCATCAAAGCGGTGAGCCAGAGATGCAGCACTCTGTGGTAGCGAGCAAGGCAAGCGAGCGGCTGTGGTAAATTGGCATGTATCAAAGTGCCGCGGCAAGGGGAGCAAAGTGTCTGTGAAAGAGAGAGCGTGCAAGGCTAAATCAACATTTTTAGAAATTTTATCTTTAAAAATTATTTTTGTCTTTCGTTGGAGCAGCGTGACGAAGTGATTTTTTAATTCCAATTCCTTTAAACGTTCTTTTATGGTATATGAGGACAAACAAGCTATGACTATTAACAAAAACGATGAAGAAATCCTTCATAAATAGGATCAATAGCATGGACTGTCAGTTGGCCCACGAGATCACTTGGGTGGCGTTTGATTCCTTTTGCTTATTTTTAGCACGTGTCACATCAAATGTTTAGATACTAATTAGGGGTATTAAACGTAGACTATTTACAAAACCCATTACATAAATGGAGGCTAAACGGCGAGACGAATCTATTAAGCCTAATTAATTCATCATTAGCAAATGTTTACTGTAGCAACACATTGTCAAATCATGAACTAATTAGGCTTAATAGATTCGTCTCGCCGTTTAGCCTCCACTTATGTAATCGGTTTTGTAAATAGTCTACGTTTAATACTCCTAATTAGTATCTAAACTTTCGATGTGACGGGTACTTAAATTTAGTGAACCAAACCAGGCTGAAATCACTTGGGGCCACCAAGATTTTACATAGTATGCCCCATGATGGGCACCACTCAGAATTCAAAGGTCCCTCGCTAAAGTTGGAGATAAAACGTTCCAAGACGATACTCCTGTTGGCTGTTGCGATTACCTCAAGTGCGCAGTGCATAAGCACCTTAATAAATTATCCTCATAGAATTGCTGAGGTGCCACAAGGGAGAGGAGTCAAGGAGATCCAATGTGCCTTTATCCTGACGGTGATCACAAGAAGACAGGTAAATAGAGCAAATGCAAAGAAACCGGAATGAGTAGTTGAAACTAGAGGCTTTAAGTAACGGATGAAGAAAGGCCTTAAGAAAGAGAAACATATGAATATCGGTGGGACAACAGTCAATGGTGCATGCCAGTTGAAGCGTTCCCACACAAGCAGAGACTAAATATGATATAAATATTAGTCCCAGGAGGTTGATAACACATTTATTCAACACATGGTTTATAAACCGTACAACTTCTGAGGGAGCGGGCGAGAAAGCCACACCAAAATGACAAGAGGGTGTTTGGCAGACGGGGGCTAAAATTTAGCCCCTATCACATCGGATGTTTGGATACTAATTAGGAGTATTAAACATAGGCTAATTACAAAACTAATTGCACAACCCCTAGGCTAAATCGCGAGATGAATCTATTAAGCCTAATTAGTCCATGATTTGACAATGTGGTCCTACAGTAACCATTCGCTAATGATGGATTAATTAGGCTTAATAGATTCGTCTTGCGATTTAGCCTAGGAGTTCTGCTATTAATTTTATAATTAGCTCATGTTTAGTCCTCCTAATTAGCATCCAAACATCCGATGTGATAGGGCTAAAGTTTAGTCCTTGGTATCCAAACACCCCCCTAAGTAAAACAACAACGGTAATGATCCAAGCTACTATCTAGATGAACCCTAGATAACACTCGGGACTATGCGCCAGCGGAAGCATCCTGCAAAGGGCCAACGCCACAGGTAACGTTGGGTGCAGAAGCGACCACCTACTCGATGTCCTCGGCAACGAAGTCCGGGTCTTTCTCTGAAGCAATAAAACAAGGGTGAGTACAAAAGTACTCAACAAGTCCAACCCCATCCATGGAGAGGGATACAATTAAGAATATGCACATGATATATCAAGGATAAGGCTAAGATTTATTTGCAATAAAGCTAGATTTTCAACACATGCAGGGTTTATTTTCAAAAGGGTTTTTTGCAAAATATTTCTTTAGTAACCGAATAATTGAGTGGGGTTAATCCTATACAAAGGATCCAAGTTTTAATGCTATCAGACTCCCCGTCCATGGTAGCTCACGGCACAACTGTCAGACACTTCCAAAATCCAACACATGCCATGAAAATCATCCATCTCCAAAAGTTAGTTATGTGATCAAGCCGTAACTCGTCCAATATCGTGGACACGGCTATTCGAATAGGTTTTAACTCTGTAGAGGTGTATACTTTACCCACAAGTAGGGTACCGTAGTACGATCACCTTAGTGTCAGTGCGGATCCTATCAAAGCCATTACCGACCTTAGCTAAGACTGACTAGCTAATACAGAAGCAACCAAGGGGTTAATGGCCTACCAACGAGGTCTTAACCGGGACCTAAGCCACATAGACTTACTCATTCTCCATGATCTCCTGTTGCTCGCCAACTCTCCTGATGACTAACAGATTAGCTAGTGAGATTTATGCTAAGCCGTTGCCGCATACAACGGTCGAGCTAGTAGAGAAAATTTTTCAACAAGGTCGACCTCTCAACACCACATAACCTATGCAAAAAGTAAAGATGCAACGCCACGGTGGCTGAAAGGCAGCTTGGCCAACTTGCCAACGAATGCATCCACAATCCTCAATAAAATATTCAAGAGACAAGTCAAATAGCTTGCTCAGTTGGAACAATTGAGTTGAGTAGGCCTATGAACTTATCAATAACAGACTACTTCAACTTCTAACTCACCCATATCTTCTTCATAAAATCTAAGAATATATAATATCTCACCATAACTACGGGCGGTGGGTCGTACTGCAACCTTTCCATAAAATGGTAGCAATATGTGCCTATAATGCAACGGACTAAATGCGTTGCAATATGTGTGGTTTGTCACATATTGTCACAATTTCTTGCCAAACTTGACTAAAGTTAATTAGTTCGTCAAATTGTATGCCACACTTTTGATTTGCATAGGAGAATCTTGCGACACTATTTTAGTCACTAATATGTGCGACTGAGCTAGTAGAAGAGGAATCTTGCTATAATTTGTGGCTACAACCAAACAGATTGTATCAAAATCAACTAACCTTAGTGTGGCAAGGTTTGTTTAAAACCAAATAAGCCCTCCAACATAAATTCACATCACAAGATAAAAATATGTTACTTTGAATAAATATAAATATGTTTTAAATAAGATATTTTATTTTAGTATAAATTCATGTTTCACGCCATAGAAATGATTTTGTAAAAAAATTATGTTTTGGTACTAGCAATTTGGATAAAACAATGGCAATATTTTGTTCATGTTAGTATTAGAAAGTAGCCGTGCTATTTGCGCGGGCCATCTGCTAGTAAAATAGAACCGTACAGTCAGTTGATGCAACCATAATGAAGGCGGAACCAGCCGTGGAACGTGAACAAATGCACCTAATCCTTGCCGCCTTGATCGGTCTGAAAGTTACGTGACGGCACTGTCGTTAACTGCGGCGTCCTTCCGTAGCCCAATCAGTTATACCAGATCGATTGGCGGTTGCAGAGGAAAAAAAGGCTTGGGATCCAGGCCAAGCGATGCTGGTGGTTAGGTGGTCGGCGTCGCGGGACGCCTAGCTGGCTGACTCCGAGGCTTACGATGATTGCCAGCACCGAAACGGATCCATCGACGATCGATTGCGTTCTAGCAAGGGAAACCGTGATGTCGCCATTAGGTGGTGGGGGCTTAAACCTCGACTTCGTAGAGGTCTCTGGAGTGGATTACCTGACGTCTCAGAATTATGGCAAGGCGGGGCACCTGCCATTTCTTCCTGAGTTTACGCTGTGTCCCTGTCCTTGCTGGTGCTGTCTTTGGTTTGTTAGTTTCAGTGGGACTCTGTCTCGGAGAGGGAGAGGCAGAATGTCATGAGTTTGTGCAGACTACTTTTTTAATTGCTATATTCCGTTAATGTGCTTGCTGCGCAGTAGAGAAAGTAGAGGGAAAATGGGAAATGGTATGTAGGAATAGCAGCAGTGGCTAATCAATGCTTAACCACCCTTCTTTAACATAGCGCGAGTTATCTGGGACTAGCCAGTTAACATTTAGCACCCCAAAGTGCAAGCACATTAGTAAACTACTACCCATCTCTTGAACTAATTTATTTGTCCTAAACATTAGTTAAGAATAGAGTATGCCCTAATAACTGCTTAAGTACGTAATTAGTCATGCAACCCTTTTATATGGGTTCATTAAAAATTATAAAAGCAAACATCGTATTATATTATTGTAGTATCGAGAAGTAGCAGGAAACTAAAAGGTGCTTCACCTGGCAGTAGTTTTAAACTTCCTTAGCAACGCCTATGTTTCCCATTGCACTCAAACGCAGACGACGGAAAATGGTCCGCCTTTGACAGCCCAGACAGGCCCAATACGGACCGCTTCCGTCTTCAACTCTGATTCTTGCCCTTCAAATCCTGAGGGGATTTTTTCCCTCCTGCGCTGAGTTCACTTTTTTTTTTTACTGCCACGCCAACTGCCAAGTTAACAAAAAAGCTGAGCGCCGTCTCACGTTCCGTAATCCGCGACGATCAAATGTGATCGAAGATATAGGGAGATCGAAGATATAATTTTTTTTTGGAACTAACAAAGGAGCCCATAATACTTGTCGAAGAAGCGCGCACATCAGTGGAACTTTTGAATGGAAATCAGATCATGGACGAACACAGTATCACGATGTATATTGTTCGGCGGCGGCCTAGCAGTAGCACCACTGGAGCCTGCACCGGCCGCCGCCTCTCGGTGTCCGGTCTCCACGACTGCCGCGCAGCCTCCTCCGTCCCCCCTGCTCTGGACGGCGCGGGTCAGCGCACCACAGAGCCTCGCCGTCGCGCCGCGGGCGGGCACACGCAAGCCGACGACGACGCCGAGACCGCGTCCGCGTGCAGCCGGGCCCTGGACCCTGGTAGGTGGGTAGCACGGCCATCTCCAGTCCGCCGGCCGCGCCGCCCTCGCCCATCACCAGGTGACGCGCTGAGCTCGCACGCCATGAGCCTATGACCCGGCGAATGGACGACGTGGCGGTTGTGCCCAGCTCCCGGACGCGCATCGCCATTGCCTTTTTTAACTCGAGCTGCCGCCGAGCAGCTAGAGATCGATCTCGATGCAAGTGGCAGGAGTGCATTCGATCCGCAGCATGGTCCTGGTGCGCGCACATATGTGTCTCTGCCCGTGGGCCCAACCGGACGGCCGAAGTCAAAGTCCCAATGCCCAGACAGCTCCGCCAGAAAGCCAGAACACAAACATGTCAGACATGACGCGATTCCCCTTGAATCGATCAGGATTCAGGTCAGCCACTTGGGGAAAACCAGGCAGCCGCTTGCTGCCGGCGCGCCGCTTGGTTGTCGTCGGAAGAGGCAGCACAGCAGCATCACCATGGCACACGCACTGCCAATATACCATACCGACCGCACAGGGATATACTACAATAGGTGCATTCGGCACAGCGTGCACAACGTTTCAGCATCTACATTTTTTTTGTCACTTGCCATCGCTGAAGTTTTAGGAGATGAGCACTCAAGCTGCCGTGGGTTCAGAGCAGGTTTGAGATGAGGCGCCGCTTCAGGGTCCTGGAGGTGGACTGGTACGATCGGACCAGGAGCCCGGCACCGATGCCGACGCCTAGGCAGATGCCCAGGCCGATGCCGACGCCGACCCTCACCCCAGCGGTGAACCATGACATCTCGCTGTACTCCTCGTCGTCGTCAAGCCCTGCTGATTTCAGGTAGAGGCTGTCCTCGTCGTCCGCGTCTGGGTCGGGCTTGTAGCACCTGTACTCCGATTCCTGCACGCGACACGCAGAAGCGGTTCAGGTGTTTCAGTTCAGAGTGGATACGGAAATAAACTTCTCTGAATCCAAAGAATGACGAACGGAATGAAGGCAATGTGATCAGGATTCAGATTGTACAAAGCAATACTAATCGGCAGACAAAGATTGGGTCTTCTGTGATCAGAATCTGTCAATCAGATAACTACGCACCTGTGGTCCATGCTTCGGAGGCGTTTCTTTCATGTCTTCCGCCTGCTCGCCGCACTCCGGGATCGGGTCCATGAACGCCTTCACCTGGCGCCGCCTCCTGAACCGCAGCTGCATGGCCTTCGTGAACACGGTCGGCGTGCCCCGGGACACGCCGGCCACGTACACCTCCACCGCCGGCGGCTTCGCCTCCCTCCCACCACCGCCGCACCTCAGGAACCCCGACCCGCGCTGCGTCGCGACCTGGCACTTCATCACCCAGCTCTTCTTCCCCTCCGCATCGCACATCTCCAGGATCCCGACCAGGAGCCGCTCGTCCTTGCTTTGGACCTCGAACCGCACGCTGCCGGACATCCTGACGGACGCCGTGCTAACGAAGGTGGCCTCCTCCGACCTCGCGTCGACACGGTCGCGGCGGAGGGAGCACGTCACGGTGCTGCTGCCTTTGCCGCTGCTGACGCTTGGCTTCCGATCGGCGCCGCTTACTTCCAGGTCGGTGTCAGGGGTGAGCGGGATGTGAGTGAGGATGAGGGTGTCAGCCATGGACTCGTCGACCTCGCACCTGCTCACCCTCAGGTAGAAGATTCGCAGGGTCAGGCAAGACGACGGCTCCGGCATGGCCATAGCAGCTTCCGGCTCGGGAATTTCACCCATGCTTCAGAGAGAATTTCAGTCGCTGAGTTGTTCACATGAGGCGATAGGATTAGATTACAGTTTTGAACAATCAGGAATTGGGCATCGCAGAGTATTCCATCTGCACAAAAAAATATTGCAGTAATTAGATTGGCAGGATATATTAGTATTACAGGCACTGATCAGCGATTAACTGTGGTACGTAAATTGCGTCTCAACTTCAGGGGATAATGGATGAACATATCTACAAATTCGCAGGGAAACTGTCGGGAAATTCACATATTACAGATGAAACTCTAGCTAAACCTTGAGGTCGTCTGTGCAGATTAAAGATTTTTTCAGCCTTCTAACATGGGGCATGAAAGAAGACGAAGATGAAATCAAACTTGCCCTCAATATTAGGATCGGTGCCTCTAATTCCGGATGATTTCATACAGAAACCAGTGGAACAGTGAACTCTACATCCACAACTGCATAGACAACAAGCTCCCAGAAGAACAAAGAACAAGAAACGGATTTCCGATTGTGTGACAGAACTGTAACCACAGCCGCAGCCACAACTAAATGATGATACCTCTGTCCATAGTTTGAAATAGGAGAATTCAGCGGAGTAAAAGACCAGAGAGGGACAGAGTCATCAACTGCTTACCGGATTGAGCTCCGAAGTTGAGGGGAGCCTCCCTCCTTCAGTCCCTCTCGCGTCCAGTTCTTCAGTGTGATGGTAGGGTACAGGCCTGGCAGAGAATTTCTCTTCTACTACTTATATATCCAAGGGATTTTTTTTTGGGTGGAGTTGAGGACCCGGAAATCCCTCAACTGACACCTCACACAATGCACACCAGAGTCCAAAACCACTGCTTCATGCATGACAGCATAAAGTCCCTCTAGCTACCTAGGAGAAAAATATAGAAAAGCCCATGAGGAGAAAGAGAGCATTCTCCCGTTCCCAATTTCCCACCTCATAATAAAGAAGCGAATAAATTGTCAAACGTAACTGATTATCAAATTTTTAATGTGGATTTAATTCATACTAATGTTGTATATTGCAAGCCTTTTAAATGGGAAAAAAAACGAACGCGTCATATTCTCCTGAGATTCAAAATTTCAGCTGGATGTGTTGTTGTTTTAGATGTCTCAGAAGACTGCCGTCAGCAGTCATCCACGCAACACGCACACAAAAGAAATAGGACCGGTGAATTTAGGTGGTTGGGCAGCAAAGAGTATCCACTGCCTCCTTGTGACCAAGATCTCAAACTAGGTAGTGGCAGTCCCACTAGTCCACATCAAATATTGCCCACCACAAAGAATTTGTGACGGAAAATTATGCTCGCGAATTTCCACGACCAAGATTCAACAAGTCAAAATCAAACTTGTTAAAATCTGCCGGGGATAGGATGAAGGCCTATTGTTTTCCATAAGATCGGAGCCAATCTTGACAGCTTCCACAAAAATAAAGCATGACTTTGTTATCAAGAAGTTTGCCTAACATATAGATTGGCAACAAAAAAATGTGAAAGATCTTTTCGCGGTCATCTTTTGTTGGAGATATATGGGCTTGCTTGGTTCCAGCCTGGGTGGAGCCAGGCAGCTCGATCCAGCCCCAGGCGCTCGAAATCGAACGCCTGAAATCGCTGCCTGGTTCAGGCAGGTTTGCCAGGACCTCAACCAAAGAAGCCCATAGAGCCTCGCTTGCATATATGTTGGGTTCTTTGGGATTTTATTCGTGGATTTGCCGCACTACATTGTTGAAACGCATCATATCTAAAAGTGAAATAAATATAAATATTCTGTCAAGCATACTTACAGTCTAAAATTGTTACTAAACTGATACAAACAACTTGGGACTAAAATTATTTATCCAGCAAACTGAGAGTCCAAAACTGCTTCTAAATCATTACAAGGATCAAATAGACATAATTGATCCAAACAATTTAAAATAAATCATTTTACCGGGCACACCGTGAATCTAAAAATGCTACTAAATTGATATCAACATTTTGTAATATTGAAACGAACTTAAAGAATAAACACGTCCAACTACTAGTAAAACAAAACAAAAATTAATAAAAAAGAAACAAAATTGCTAACAATACTGACGCGCCAGGTAGGGGTCGAACCTACGACCTTCTGCTTAGGAAACAGACGCTCTATCCACTGAGCTACAAGCGCTTGCGATGATAATTTTTTCATTATATCCTTGATAGTCTAGTTTTCTATGATCCGCAATTACCCGTCGGTTTCCTCTGCTGACTAGCGCTCGCGATCTGATCGTTACTCTTCCAGGTACAGCCGCCGCCGCCTCGTCGTCGCCGGCCATGATTCAGGCGGTGATGGTGATCAGCACCCAGGCCAAGCCCCGCCTCCTCAAGTTCTACAATTTCCAGGTTCCGAGCCTCTCTTCTCTACAGTCAAACACTACTCCCCTCTCTTTCTTCACCAGCCGACAACTGCTCGGTCAATTTCCTCACCGAGATCAGGCACTGCTTCATTCACGGATCCTTTCGTGCTCAGTTGATTACTTTAGTGAATCGAATCTTTCCTTACCTTAATTCGTTTCCTCTTCCGGCTCATGGTTGCAGCCACCGGAGAAGCATCAGGACCTCGTCCGCGGTGTCTTCCAATGTACGTACGGTTCGCTTCCCCGATTCTTCCCCAAATTTGTATGGATGCTATTTTTGAGCTTTGGAGTCTCTTGTTGCAGTACTCTCAGCAAGGCCTGATAGTGTGAGCAATTTCGTCGAGGTCGATGCAATCTTTGGCCCGGTAATGACCAATATAGGAGTAAATCTTATGCAAATGCTAGCGATGGATATAAATAATTAGGTTTTAATTGATCGGAAGCCAATTGTTTTCCTTGGCTTTAAATATACAGATCGGTATCACAGTCATCTGTATGTAATCTAAACTGTGCTAACTGCTCAGTGGGTATGCAGATGTTGTAAAGTAAGTTTTCCATACTAGGTTTAGGATTTTTGTCCGAAGATCCCATCTAGGTTAAATTTTCTCATATTATCGACATCAAGTTGGTGAAGGTCAGAAAGGTTGATTCTATTCTTTGCGAGTTTCAGGGAACAAAAATGGTGTACAAGCATTTGGCTACACTGTACTTTGTTTTTGTCTTTGATAGCTCTGAGAATGAACTCGCCATGCTCGATCTCGTACAAGGTAACGTGGCTTATTGATGCTATTTTTTTAGTTTCAGTTACTAGAATTGACACTTGGACAGGTAATGTGTTATTGCCTAATAAAAGAGGAAGGCATTCTCATTTGCATAAGGAAACAAATCATATTCAGTGTGTTATCATGATATTCATCGGTTTGACTTGTCTTAGTACATAATCATTAACTATCTACTATGCTTGTTCCAGTATTCAAACATCCTTTCTTGTAATTTTCTATTCTGTATTTGCAATGCAATCTTTTTCTGTTGATAAGTACCTGTGATTGTGATGTAACTAGAGTGGCACGTTCTCAACATTCTTCTCTGTCCATCAATTATGTCTAGCTGCTAGAAAGTTCATCTTGTATCTCAGTGTCACATGGTAGCTATACTTAGGGGGGGGGGTGCTGCAACACCCCTTCAGCCCATGAAAAATCATGCAAATTTAGCCTAGTAGTCTTAAAGTTAGTACAAGTTTAACAGCTTTTAAAATGTAAAGTTAGCCCAATTATAAGAGAACCAGCGCTCCCTTTGGGCTAACCATTGCTTTGCCCCTGCTGTCATGAAAGATTTCTTTTGTCTAACTTCAACAAGGAGATTAATTACTCTACATGACCTTTGTTTTGTTCACAGTTTTTGTTGAAACGTTGGACAGATGCTTCAAGAATGTATGCGAGCTTGACATTGTATTTAACTTCAACAAGGTGCCATAAATCCTGTTGATTTGATCCTTTATTCTAGATAGTTCGCCTATAAAGGATGCATGGTTGTATTCCTGCTGAAGGTTCCATTTACCATCGATCCTTCATTTGCATATTGCATGCCATTGGGCAGCCAAGGTGGAATGCATAAGTGATAATCCATCAAAACTTTTCAAGATTAACTGGGTTATCTCTATTAAATTAGCCTTTTGATGCACAAGTCATCCACAGTGCAAATCCAAAAATCTCAGTATAGTAATGCCTGATTCCAATAATATCTGTTATGCAGAATAGCTACACTATTTGCTACCCATCTAGTTATCGTAATTGTAATTACACGATCATTATCTGACTTGAAGCATGTGGTATTAAGTCAGTCTAGTGGCCACAGAAGTTCGGCAATACCTGGACACCTTAAATACGAAGAGGTAACTTTTGCATCAGTACTTCAGAAAATACAGATAGGTTTCAAATGGCTGGTTTTCTCTTAGTACATGCCAGGAGTATGGATGACAATGGCCTGAAAGAAGAATAGCACTAGACAAGGAGGGCATCTGTAAGGGAGAGGCCTTGGTTAGGCAGAGGAATAGACTTGAGATGCACAGGGAAACTTTTTTGTTCCATTGCTTTCGTGGTTCTAAATTGCACACATCTTTATGTAGAGGGCAATCAGAAACCTATAAGATCAGCTTACAATAGACAGAAACAATCTAACCATGGAGTTGAATCTGTATTTAAGTAATAAATTCAAAACTAGGAAACCTGCTGCCTACCGATTATGACTGCTGTCTTTCCCCTTAATTTGCCACCTTTCAGTTGCGCAGAACTTGAAAAAAGAAATATAATGGGCCAGGTTAGTGGAGCATAATTTCAGGCCTTCACAAGAGGAGGAAATATAATTTTGTTTGTACGCTGATATTGGTAGTTAATCCTTAGTACAAAAGGAGCGCTACGCCAAAATTCGTCTCCTTAGCACTGGACCCATGGATGTATATGGTGCTGGTTTTCCTTTGTTTCCCGCATTCTGCACTCTGCAGTGCCCAAAATGAATGATACTTTGACTTGTATGTATAGAAATGCTCAATTGTAAGACAAAATACCTAATAATTCATTTCATCGGCCTTGCATTTCTTCTAGTTCCTTTCATATTGATGTCTTGTACTACTTACACCCGTTCTTCTTTGGCTCATACTAATATCTGATGATGCAGCTGCACACAATTTTGGATGAGATGATTCTTGGGGGACAGGTAATCGAAACAAGTTCTGAGCAAATAATGAAGTCTGTGGAAGAGATTGCAAGGTTCTACCCTTTGCCTCACCGCTCCATATATACGTGCACTCTTAATTAGTCTAATTATGACAGCATTGTCCATTACTTGACGCAGGCTGGAGAAACAATCTAGCACAACCAGCCTCATACCCAAGTCGATTTCAGAACGTTTCAGCCGTTAAGCTTTCACTCGCTTCCAGGTCTGAACATTTACTGTGTGAGCAGAACTGCAAAAGACATTCGATTGGCACTCAAGATTACCTTCAGTTTGCTGCAGTTCTCTAAAGACCTGATTGTCTGGACATTTGTACTGTCATCGAGTCATTGTAGACGGGCCGAGCTGTATGCCTGTAGCCTGAATGGCATGTTCAGTCTAATACTATCTTCTTACACTGATTGTCTGAATGTGCTTTCTGAGCTTCAGACATCATGCCTGTAGCAATATAGAGAGTTAGCTGGTTTCTCACTTGCCTCATGATTTCAGCTGTATGAGCTCAGGTCGATGTGAAATTTTTGGACGAGATGTTGGCCACTCATAGATGTAAATCTGCCTTGTGCTTCATTTTATTTCTTGTTTCCTCTGTGGTAATATGACAGTTGTCTGAATTTTGATCAATGTAAATCCATCAGCGTTCTTAATTAAGAAAGGAGGACCGATTAGCTGCTGTAAGTGTAAATCTAACTCAATAATCAGCCATAATTCTTATATGCCAATATAAAGAGAAACCGTGCAATCTGATCCCTAGCCATAATTCTTATATCCCAATTACGTGCAAATGGAAATTCCCTAGCCATCTGATCCATTGCATCCAACGGCTGATATTTTATTCATGTCCGTCCACAATAATCAATAATAACGTGTCCTAAACGTGTATATTCGAATTTCAGTTACTAGGTTAGACATATATGGTCACAACTCGCAAGCATATTTCTCTTGTTCACCATTTACAGCAGAACTGGATCGAGGCTTCCAGCCGGCACTTCCCGATCCCCATGAGCGTTCCCAAGCCGCGGCCGCCGACGGCGGCGGAGGTGGTGGGCCGGCTCAAGGACGACGGCGACTTCGACGCCCTTCGCCGCGCCATCGTTCGGAAGGTCAAAGACAACGTAAGCTTCCCCTCAAACGCCCGATCCCCCAAATCCTTTACCCTAAGGTTTTGCGGTTTCGTTGTTCCTAGTCCCTAATCCTGCGCGGTGGAACTTTGATGCGTGTATGCCACTACATTTCACTGAATTCTCCGGTGGATCACTCATCGCCGTTACTTGATTCGCTGCTGTGTTGTTTGCTTGTAAGAGATTGGGATGGGTGGTCCGGAGATTAGGGTTTCGTCCGTTTGGTCCCCTGTAGACCTACAGCGATTACGAGACTCTGTAGGGATCATTTTAGATCGAGCCCTGGTCCAGGCTGGAATGGATGCTGTGGAGAATTTCTACAGAAGTCTGGTGAGATTGAAAGTTTTGGCTAGTGGGTTTAGTATGGCAGGAAGCATTTTCAGGGGTACTTGAGTTAGACATAGATCCTTTTGCATCACGTCTTGTTTGGGTGAACCGTAGTGTGAGTTCTGGTGTTAGTTTCTTGGATAGGAAGGTTGTTTCTGTGGGAAAATTGAAGGTTCAATCACGAGAGGATCTTCACATGCATATGCATTTTTTTCCCTTAGCTGTGTTTCAATACCTTAGGTATGTGAAATTTGGCGCGCAAGAAAGGCAAACATGCTTTGTGCCAAGCCACCATAAGACCGATGTTTTCCTTTTTGTCGTATTAGCATTGTGGAAACATTTCAGCCTGCCACTCCAACACGTGCGGTGGTTTTGCGATGCAGCATTAATTATGACTATAAATGGAGTGGATATTTGAATAATCCGTTGCTAGCGAGTGCCATGCCAAAGATGGTTACAATTGATTGGAGCTAGTGATGAGTAACGGTTAAATATTTTTATGAGCTTTTCACATTGAGCTGATGGTCTTGACTCTTGACATTCTGGCTTGACCTTGTCGGGCTGCTGCAATGTGGTTGAGTAGAGATAAATACTCAAATCAGTAGCCTCAGTAATCCATGTGTCATGTAACTGCATTGCCAATGCTGGAGGGCACCAATTGTTCTGAGTCATATGTCAGAGCTCTTGCCCTTGGGGGAATATTCGATACACCTCTGGTGATGTTGCATAATTAGCATTACCCGCTCATCTATTGATATATAAATGTGAGAGACAGTAATCTGTATATTGTTTTCTCATAAACACATGTTGTCAGCATGATTTGCTTTATTATTTATGATTCGCTTCTGGCCAGCCAGGGTTTTGTGCTCCCCTGCCTTAGAACAAAGCCAGGGAAGCGGGAGGCGTCTCTCTTGCCTTGGCCAAGTTTTGTTTATTATTATTCATGAGCTGTGCTGATTACCAATTACTCAATTTCATTTTAAATTTTGTTCCAGTGTTACAATCTATCTGATGAAAATGCCCTCTTCATAGTGACTTTATTTATGCAAGCTTCACCATAGAAGTTCTCTTGTATTAGAAGCATGGACTGTCTTTCTTTCTTTTCTTTTTTGAGGCCCGAAGGGTATATTACTGAGTTCGCTACGTATAGTCATTTTGACCATGTTATTAATGCGCATCTGATAGATTTCCTGTGATCACACCTTAATTACAGTTCTTGTATTGTATCACTTGTCTCTTGGGCAATTTGAAATATGCTTGACAATCTGTTTCACCATGCTAGATGGGTGTATAACCTCTTGCATGGTCAGCATCTTGTTCAGTAGATGTAGATTGAAAACTGCAATGCAGTAACATATCGTTGTTCATCAGATCTGGTATTAACGATGTATACTAATATAAGTTGATGGCATGCTATCTTTCTTTGCAGGAGGTGCTACGCAACCAAATCATCTCAGAGGTAAAACAGTCAGTGGTACTACAAGAAGATGGATCTGAGAAGTTAAAATTAAAAGACCTTTCTGATGCAATTTATAAAGATATTGGGTAAGTTGAGCCACATCTTTGTAAAAGCTTTCAAATGTTATCACTTCTTAAATGTCCACAATATATATTGATTACTAACTCAACTTGTTGCTACACTGCTCTTCCATATCAGGAGAAAAGTTATGGGTCAAATATCAGATGAGGTATGGAATGTCATTCAATCCAATGAAACTGATATAAGGGGAACCGTAGAAGCTGTCTACAACAGGATACTGAACCCTGAAAAGGCCCCTGAGCCTTCTTCCAAGAAGCTGAAGACGAAAGGCAAAGAGCAACAAGTTTCGCCAGCGAAAACACCAACACCAACCACTGTTGCAGGCGAAGCGGAAGATGATGATCTGTCGGAACCTCCAGGTTTTGGTTTCAGAGATAATCAGCGCAATAACATTGCAGCAGCAGCGCAGAAACAGCAGTCACCGCCAAATTTGGAAAATCATAATGAAGGGAAGCCAAATGGAGGTGAACCTGTTGCTGTGGGAGGCCCAGCAGGTGATGATGATGATGATGATGATGGTCCTCAGGTGCCCCCTGGATTCGGCTAATGCAGCTTGCAAGCTTAAATGACAGTGCAGTTGTTTCTTGTTGTCAGCAATGTACAAGAAGGGAAATGCCTTTTAGTTCCTGTTGACAAGAAGAGACAGACTGTTCGCTTCAGCTTATCAGCCGGCTTATCAGCCACCAAACAGTATTTTTCTCTCACAACAAATCAGTCGTTTCAGCCGGCTTATAAGTCCAGCCGAACAGGCCAAGAAATGCTTTAGCTTGTGTTTGCGGCTCGAGAGGTGAGCAGTTGAAATGAATCTTGAGTCCTGAAACCTGTGTTATGGTGGTAAGTCTGTGCGGCCCTGGGATAAATGTTGGCAGATATGTTGGTGGTTGACAAAGTTTCCATTCTGTGCGCGGTTTCAATGTTTCAGTTCGCGCGCTTCTTTCTTCTTGAGTTAAATATGATAGTTGTTTGCTTCCTGTACATATATTCCAAAGCGGAGAGCCCATGGCAATATTCCAAAGCGGAGAGCCCATGTGCCATGGGATGCCGTTGCGGCCCATGGGCTAATTTCGGGCGACTCCAAACAAATTGTATATATATGTTCTTCAGAATTCCCATGCTATACATGCAAATTCATCTAGATTCACATAAGTCGCTAATGGCTATATTATTCGACGTTTGCCAATTCCATACAAGGTTGTCCAGTTTTGAATTTTTCTCTCTCTCTGAAGTTCATGGTTCGAGCATTTGAATTCGGGACCACGTCCATGAAGTAAACAAACAAGTTTTCATGATGGATTTGAATTGAATCGTCTTTCTTTCGGGTAGTACAAAAAACATTGCGGTATCAGAGCAACAATACCGTGCCAGAGCCAGACTGGCCAAACAAAACAAGCACCGTACACACCTAGCATTCAGCTCTGCATCACCCACATCAGCGACTCAAAAGCTCATTCTGTCAGAAACTCTTCACCTGAGCTCAGAGCTCGTCGTGACACCGGGGCAGGCGCTCCAACACGAATCATCGCACAGCTGCAGCCGGACACGAACGCATCATTGATCCTAGAGCCCTAGCGCCACCGCCAAGCCTGCCGCGACGACGACAAGCAGCCGGTACATCCATCTCGAGTCTCCTGTGCGTGACGTGCCTCGCGTCGTAGGCATAGGCTTCGAGCGAGCCCTAGCCGCGCCGATTGGAAGCTGGCCATTGGCGGCGCGTGAGCTCTCGAGCATAGCTCGGAACCAGGGGCACGCTACGCCGGAGCCGCGGTGCTAGGCGCTAATGCTGCTTTGCTCTCTTCTTTCTGTGCACCACTGGGAACTGGCTAGCTGTTCCAGCCTCCACTCTCCAGTGCCTGGATTATTCCTCCTGTTCCCGTCAGAATTGCCTGCACTATAGACTAGGGTTTATTCCGTCACCAAGGACGTCAGTCACGGCATTTTTATTATTATTATATGGTGTAGTGACATTCTATATCAAAGTGAGTGACCGCCACTCGCTCTTGTCCTAGCTTTTTCTCCGCTCTTCTTTCTACTTGAACGCTGTCTTCCCTTCAGGCTTCAGCAGCAGCTAATTTTTGCTCGACGTGACTGGAAGAATGGAGCCACCTTTCGTTTTCTTTCACGTCGATCAATGCTGTCGCGTAGGGCACTAATCGTAGCGACATGATGCTGTGCTGGAGAAGTTGTAGCTGATGATGTGCTAGCTAACATATATGACTAGTCCTTCCGAATGAACGGCATAGGATTCACCTGTCTGGATAGCAGTATGGTATAGGTACCGAGTCTGTAAGCAATTTCATTACTACAAGTAGAATTTTATGATGTACGTTTGTACTTGCCTGGATGAGAAATTGGGAATGATGGATTCAGAGTAGATCCCATCATGAACCCCGGAGAAGTCATTCTCATCAGGTGGCTGCCAATCTTGTAACGTCTTGCTGTGTCACATGAACATGACCGACTGGCTCGTTTTGAGGCCCTCGTCAACCTGTAAATTATACCTCGTTGCGTATCCTTGCAAGCGACGGGGACATGAATTGCGTGCAGCAAGAAAAAGACACTCATGAGTCATGACCTGGACCAAGCAGGACTGTATCTGTATGCACCTCTGAATGACCTGCATCTGGATTCATGTGTGGGACTTGGAACGAAACAGGCGATGCGTGATCGATCGGTCGTGCTCAATCAAAGACTTCTCTTGGACCAAGAAATGCTCGGAATATCGATCGATTGTCTCGGAGAAGGATGATTTCGACGTCAGAAAAAACACGACAGCATTCAGAATTTGGGATGATGAAGCTTCGAAAGGAATCTGCGCTCGTATCTAAAGGGAGGGGTGAATTAAGCAACTTAAAATATTAACATATGACTTTCACTAGTTTTGCATCAAACTTAAACTAGATCATGCTATCAAGATGTGCAACTATGACTGATCTAGTGTGAAACCCTCATCAAGAACAAGTTTTGTAACCTAGAGCCAATCCTAGCAAGATACTGCACAAAGAAAGTAAATGCACACAAGTTGCAGGTATAAAATATGGAAACATAAGAGGTAAGGATGAGGAGAAGCAAGCTCTTACTACTAGAAAAAGCAGCTCTAGGACCGGTTGGGAACCCCCTCTAGTACCGGTTGTGCAACTAGTACTAGCAAATCGGTAGAGGGGGGTCATCTAGTACTAGTTTAAGGGTATTAAAAAATTAAAAAAAGCAAATCCCCCACGGCCGGCCCCGCCACCCCCACCGCCGGCCTCCTCCGTCGGCCACGCCTCACTCCCTCGCCTGCTCCTTAGCCTTCGCCCTACCACCCACCCACCTGCTCCTCCGCCTCTGCCCCTCCCCGCCACCCTCCGCCGCATCCAGCACCTGCCGCTCCTGGCCCCCTCTGCCGCCCTCCACAGCCCGCCCCTCCCCGCCGGCCCCCACTGCCGCCGCTCCTGCCAGGTCCTCGCCCCCGCCCCCACCGCCCCCTGCACACAGGCACAACAGCACAACCACACAAGAAATCTCCGCCCTCCGCCATCCCTCCACCGCCATCCTGTCGTCCTCCGAATCTCACGCCGAGCCCGCTGCAGCCGCCGTTGCTCCACCGTCACCGCCGCTCCCGGATCTCGCCCCAATGGCCGCTGCCGCCACGCCTCGCCCCGCCACCGCTCCTCGCCTCAAGCACGAGGTGAGGGGCAAGCAGAGGGAGAAGGAGAGGGGAGGTCGGGGAGGGAGAGCTCGAGGGAGGGAGGAGGAGGAGGAGGAGGGAGAGGGAGAGCTCGAGGGAGGGAGGGGGGCGGTGGAGGGGAGGGATAGGGAGAGCTTGAGGAAGAGAGAGAGGGCCAGTGGAGGGAGCTGAGGGAGGTGAGAGGAGAAGGAGGCGAGGAGAAGGATCGGAATGCGAGGAGGAGTGTTAAGGGAGCCAGCGGAGGGACGAAGAGGATAAGGTAGCGGAGGGGGGAGAAAAGGTGGAGGGAGGTGCGAGGACGGAGGGAAAAAATCTAAATGTTGGTGGGGGAACCCTCTAGTACCGGATGGGGGTTCCAACTAGTACTAGAGGTCACCCTCTAGTACCGATTGGAACCTCCACCTGGTACTAGAGGGCCGTGGTATCCCAAACTTAGATCCGGTACTAGATATAACATTGTACCGGGTCCAAAAGTAACCGGTACTAAGTCTTGGGATGAGAGCTCATTTTTCTAGTAGTGTCTTGACACGATTTATCCCATGGTATCGGTGGTACTAAGCCACCACTAGTCCACGTTGTTGAAGCACTCACACAACTTCTCGGTCACCAAGTCCCTTCCGGGACACCCCTTGACTTGCCGCAAAGGCTTGGCCACTAAGTCTCACGCCAAGTTTTCCGGTCACCTTGGTACCGTCTTCACTAAAGAGCTTCTCACTAAGGAAGGGGGTCTCCACGTCCCACGCACACGGTCGTCGACAACGCTCCACACCAAGCCGGAGGATCGAAGACTTGCCGGCGAGCCACGAAGGCTCCAAGGCGCCGGCACACCTTGTACAACTGTGGTTCACTCCTAAAATCGATCACAAGGCAAACACAGCTTGCACTCTCTCTTCTCTAGACCTATCCTAGCACTAATCACTCTTCTAAGCTTGTGCTAAGTCTTTAATTAATCACTTATTCACTTTTGGTGGCTTGGATGTATTCTTAATGACTCTTGATCTCCAATGGACTTCCGCACACTCCATCAAACCTCAAATGGTTGAGTAGAGGAGGTATAAATAGCCCAAAGCGTCAAAAAGTCGTTGCTCCAACGGCTAGTTAAAGTGTACCATCGGATGTTCTAATGGTGTATTTTTGGGTAGCAACGGAATATCCAGTGCAACTAGCTGTTGGCTCCCCCGCGCCCAATTTCTTCAAAAATTAATCCGACGCTTCATCCAATGCCCCCATCGGATCATCCGGTGCTGATGGTTTTCTAGCCAAAACCTCTCTGGAACTTCGCAAAGTAAATATGCTTCGTCCGACGCCTCCAACTCCTGACCGTCGGATCATCCGGTGCTATAGGTCCTTTTCTACCTTCTCCAAGAATTTCTCCGACGCTTGTAAAAATCATGCCGTTGGATCATCCGGTGCTTCCTAGAACTTAAGTTGATTTTCCAGTTGTACCAATTGCTCCAACGCTTGCTCCGATGGTTGCTCCGACGGACCATCGGATCATTCGATCGTTGCTCCGACGGACCATCGGATCATTCGATGATACTGACTTTTATGAATTAAATACCGCCACTTGCATACCAAAAATACCGTCATTTTCTCTTTCATTTGGTTGATTGAATACTGTAGAATAATCTTAGGTACCATGGCTTGGTCACTTGAATACCATAGCTTGGACACTTGAATACCATGATTTGGATATCAAGAATACCATGACTTGGACTTTGCCATGGTTTGGTTTGTATTCTTGGGACTTAGAAAACCTACAAGGTACATGCTAGATAAGGTATTAATCCCAATAATTATATTGTCACTCAATCACCAAAATCACAAACTATAGTTTAATGAGACCATATTCGCTACAAAGTTACATATTCAGGTTGTTTTCTTAAGCAAACATATGACCAAAGATACAAAATTTGTGGATCGCAGTGATGCCTGTGACCTAGGTAGCTAATATCTTTTGTCAATTAGCTGCCGATTTTGCGTTTGTATGCACATGATAGAATGCCCAATCTTCTTTGTTCTCTCCTGCTGTCCTGCGCCTCCTGCAACCGGGAGATTACAAATTGTGATCCATGAAACGTCTAGCTCCAATTTGTTTTAGCTTGCAAGCGACGCCTTTTCATTTCTTTATGCATGATGAAGCGTGACAGCACTGAATTCAGTCATTCACCGTTGCTGACTGCTGAGCCACAGATTCATAGTGATCACAAGCATTTAAAGATGTCATCCGATCCGACAGGGAGGAAGATGGTGACGCGATGATGTCGTCTGCAGGAAATGTTGGATCGCGATCATGCTGCACGCATGTGCCTGCACATAGTACATCATAGGCAAAATACACAGGCCCATCGGGGAGCGAATATATCTGAATATAGTACACTGATTATTCTTCAGCTCGCGACGGCTACGAGGGGGCGCTACGGACTCATGCTGTCCCTCTTGGAATTATTGGATCCGGAATCTGGAAACAGTGTGCGCGGCTTGGCAACTTTTTTCCTTTTGAACGCAGCAGTTCGACGGATGCAAGATGTATAGTACAAGCAGTTCTATTCTCCAGTCACTGATGCAGCTCACTTTTCTGAACAATTACAATGTCCTCCCTCTCTGCTCCCGTGAGCGTGAATACTCCCCCCATCTCGGAAAGAATAGAACTCTAGCATTTGAAATTTGTCTTAAAAAAATGCACCTCCAACTAAATGTGGGATCCACTGATGCATAGATGTAGAGGCACATACTTCATTTTATATGTTCATTGATCCGTACGAAGAATGTTAGACTTGCATCTTTTTTGGACGGTGGAGTAGAAGAGAACAACCTGAACCTATGCATTTCTGACTTTCTGCGCCCTAATTTTCACGAGGATGGAGAATGGAAGCTAGGCAACCCTGTCTCCCAATGCCATGTGAGCCCCACTGGGATGAGGCCGCACGCTCCATCATCCTCCGGTCAAAGTTCCTGGAGCGGGTACGTTGATGTCGCCATTAGTTTAAACCCTGATGAAACAGGCACGACACATGACCTGACAAAAAGTTGCCCGGCTGCTTAGGCCTAGCACAAAGGCTTGCCGTGATTGGTGCATTCTGAAGCCATGGAATGTCTGGCGTCCTTGTCGCCTCCAGACCCTCCAGGGCCAAACCACCAGCAAACCTCACATCACCAGCTAAAAAAAGGTTGCCCCGGGCGCCCACTCCTTGCCTGCCGCTCAAGCAAGTGCGCAGGTTGACAGGCGATTAGTTTAATCAACGAGGTGAAGGAGTCAGTCAGGACTCAGGGCTCCTAAGCAAAGTGCAGGAAATGAGGATGGAGTGGCTGCAGGTAAACACGGGCAGAAAGCGAAGCTGATAATCTAGTGCTACAGCTGCCACTCGGACATGACACGTAGGATTGGTACGTCGGCTGGGCCCCGTGGAATTGCGGTTGCCTGCATCTGCATCTGCGTGCGTGCATGATTGAGGCGCGCACATGGAAGCATCAGCGCGCAGGGGCGCAGGCGCAGCGCTCATGCTCATCAGTCACCAGTTCACACCAGAGGGAAGAAATTTGCCAGCCACAGGCACTGCCTGCACTCTGCTATAGTGATGGCGATGTTCAGAGGCAGCTGCTGCTTGCTGCTCTCATTTCCGGGTACGCTTGCGCTGTACCGCCTCTCCATCCTTATTTTTCTGATAACTTTCTCCATCTTTATTGTTCACGCCATGCCATCGCCATGCTCCCTCCGCTGCGCTCGTATCTGCCCATGGCACAGTCGCGATCCTGGGTCGGAGCCTGTGGCAGCGGGTGCCTGATTTTCACGAGTAATTTGGAGGCTACCACACGGCCGCTTTTGGGGGTCGGTGAGGCCTCTCCTCTCGTTTTGGAATTTCTTGGCGGTTGCAGTCTTGCAGATTGCAGAGAGCCCTGCAGATTCTTTTGTTTTTTAAAAAAACTGGCAGTGCAGGCTTTGTTATGCAGCGCGAAAGCGAAAGGTTCGTGCGGGGCACGTGTGTCCGTGTGGGCTTTGTGCCCGTCAGTAGTAGTGACAGGGAGAAGAGGATAAGAGCGAGGTTTTAAAGGGGACATTTCTTGGTAGGAATGGCGGAGTTCACTAGTTAATTGAGATTCAGTATTCAGAGAAGATACAGCAGTGGATTCGGAGCCTGCCTGCACGGAAAGTCTGAAGCGATGCGTTTGGGGAGTGTATTGCTATGGCACGCACATGCCCGGAAGCCTGCCTGAGGCCGTAACTGTTGCCACCACCGAAAGGTGCACCAGGCCAGCCGCCAGCTGGTAGATTCCAACCGGCAAGCTTCCACGGCAATATCTACCGGCTACGGTGTTTCGGTGACAAGCGCACCTCACGTTTGACTCCTTGTTTCCTTCAGAAGAAAAAAAGGCTATCAAAATGCCAGAAAACGTAGCGTTGGACCTTGCAACGAGCTAGTCACCAAGTAAACAATGACAAAAACTCCTGGTTTGAAGCTGAAATCTTGGTACAGCACTTCAGCTCGCTTTTTCAGTACAGTACTCTCGGGCACTGTTGACAAAAAGAGAAGATACGGCCGGAGCCCTAATCTGATAATCCTATCCTGCTCACAAACTCGTAGCTAGGACGGATAGACATCATGCAATTCACCAAACATTTTGAAAGGAGCGTGTGCTCGGAAAGGAAACAGACAACAGTAGAGTGGTAGTGTGGTACGAGCCGGAAGCAGATGGATTTGGCCCTTCCGGGACGTCACGTTCCTCAGCCCCAGAAGCGGCTCCGGGACAAAGGAGCTTTGCCACTGCCCGCCTGAGAAGGGATCAGCTCCTCAGCGGGACGCGACGAGAGGCCCTCTTTGTAGCCATCGATCGCACTCCGGGGTTCGCGCTCGGCACGGACCACGCCGCCGCAGATCCGCCCATGGCTTCGTGTCCCCTTCGCTTCTCTTCCAGTCTTCACCGACGCCCCGGACGGGGAGCCGAGTCAGCATACGCCAAGTCGCCAACAGCCGCCGTCGTGGCAATGGCAACGCCAAATCGACATGCTGGCAGGCGCATGTGAATGTGAACGATGTGGCAGCGCCAGCAGCCCACTAGGCTGATCATCAGTCACTGATAGGTGACGGGCTAATCAGGAGAAATGGGGCGAGTGTTCGTACTCCCTGTGACCATACCGGCCAAAAGAGATGAGGAGAGCCGTCGCCTGCACACAGCACACACAGTGGGACAGTGGTTCACCTCCGACGACCCGTGCTCCGGGCTCCGGCGCCAAGCACAAGATCGAGCAGAACGCGCTGCTACGCGCTCCCCTGCAGCTAGCACGAACAGTGGGTCCGCTTCCGGGCAGGCTAGCTGCCTCCTGCCGGCCCCAAGCCCATGATTTCGCGGGCGGCGACGGGGAGGACGATGTGCAGCCAGCGAACATCGTTCGGCGCGCACGCTGCTTGCTCCTGTGGAATCAGCCGGCGTGGCGTGTGTAGTGGCGCTTGATGCTGGGTGAGCAACAGGGCCCAGGTGTGGCGCGTGCGTGCATGGGGACATGTGTACTTGCGTGTACCGAAAAGGAGGTCCACTACTAGCCGTATTCTGGCTTCTGCGTCGTGGCAAGGCCGGTCGATGGACGGACGGAAGGACGGGCACTCGGCGTCGCCACCTGACGTGAGGGCGAAGCGAGTTGCTGCGCAATAGCCAGCAGCATGAACTGGGTCCGTGTTTGGGATAAAAAAACTAAGCACCCTCGAACGCCGTTCCCAGCATGTGAAATCTTTTGACCTCGCAAGTTGCACACAGGCAACAAGAAGAACGAAACCCTTTAACCTCGCAAGTTAAAAAAAAAGTACTTTTGGGGAATAAGCTTTGAACCATCGCATTGTCTAGTCTACCGGGAGGGACTTGAGGGTAACAAATGCTAACAATAATGACTAACTTTCACTAGATTGATCCTCGAGTGTTCAGAGTCGATTCCAAACACAGGACTTCCACTTCCTTATTCTTTACCCAGGGAAGAAGTTTGGAGGAGAACTGCTCGAGGTTACGACTTTTCATCAAGGCTAAATGAAATAGGTGCCTCGAGGCTAGACGTTCGGCTTGGGACGTGGAAGAAGTTTCAAGGCTAAGCGATCAGTTCAGAACGAGGATGAAGTCCTGAGGTTAACGATGGAGCGCGTGAGAAGCGTGACCACGTGGAAAAGTTCAATTTGTACACGTATTCCTTAATGATCTTTGTATACGGCATATCCTAGGGATATAGTGGTTGAGTGAGGATATTTTCGAAATGTAAAGTAGGTCATGGATCGCTATAAAAGGGGAGCCCCACCCCATTGTAAAGGGACAACACTTTTCAATTGAAAGGAAGGTTCCGTTTTATTTGTAACCCTAAATCTGTTCGATGTTAAACTTGTTTGACACCAACAGAGGTACCTACCGTGTTTTTAGCCACAAAACAACCCGCGATGCCATAAACGAAGAAAAATAAGACAGCACCATAGGGAGCCGCCGAGGGTGAAAGAGAGAACCCTGCGGCTCAAGAGAACAGACTTGTCCCTGTTGATCAAGATGACACAGATACCATAGAGAAATTAAAGAGAGTTAAGGCTAACTTATGAAAAAAAAGGGCCGAGGTGGAAGCAGCAAACTAAGCACAACCTGAGACAAGCACAACAAATGATCCAGTCGGAGCAACAGAAAAGGAGTTGACCTTGGTGCTAAGGCAGCTCGAAACTCTAAAATAACAAAAAGAAAGATTTGCTCAAGAACTGGAAGCCCAACGTCTAGTAGCTCAAAAAATAGCAAAACTAAATCAAGCAAAACACTAAGTGGCAGAATTGCAAGAGGAGTTGGATGAGCTGCAATACTTACAAAACACGCCACCACAACCGCAAACACAACCACCACCCTCGAGACAGCAATATGTCACGAACACCACAAACATCCCGCAAGCAAATCCTAACCTAACTGGACACAATGCGCCAGTGATGACAGGCGCCTATGTAGCAATCAACCAAAGCTCTCCATTGTCTATAGGTCTGCAAATAGCTTTATAGCCTCCAACCTACAAGAGAGTCTCACTGCCAAAGTTCAATGGGCAAAATGACCCTCATCAGTTCCTCAGGAGCTACGAAGCTGTAGTAGCATCAGCTGGAGGAGACAATGTTGTCTTAGCCAAGTCCCTAATCATAGCCTGCGAGGGTGCCACGCTGAACTGGTACTCACTACTCCCACCGCAGTCAGTATCCAGCTGGATCGATCTCAAAACAGAGCTGATACAAAACTTCCAAGGCTTCTATCATGCAACAACAGACTCAAGTGACTTGTTCCACTGCATCCAGAGAGACAAAGAACCCCTAGCCAGTTATGTCAAAAGATTCGTACAATCGAAGTCTCAAACACCAAATGTGGATGAAAGTGTAGCCATAGCAGCTTGCATCAAAGGGGTAACACCAGGCCCGATAGCTTCGCACCTAACAAGGGAAAAATCCAAAACCATGGAAGCTTTGTTCGCCGAGTTAGAAAAATACTGCATGTCAGATGAGAACCACAAAAAGAGTAATGGAGAGAAATTGCCAAAGGCAAGCCCAAAAAGATCAGAATTAGCCAACCCCAGAATACAATTTCGCACAACATCAACATCCATATCCAGCTCAACATGTGCTACCAATCGAGGGTGCTCAACCCTCACGGCAACAAAGTCAAAATCAAAATGGACAACCCCAGCAGCAACAGCAAACAAGTTATAGCAATGGGCAAAGAGGTTGCCACTCAGGCAGGGGGAGGAGCCGAGGCAGAGGACCTCTGAGGCCACACAATCAAAACAACCAATCTCGAATGTTATTGCACATTTCATGGCAAGCAACTAGACCACGCGACCGACTTCTCCCAGAAACAAAAAAGACTTTCAAAAGGATAGCTGAAGAAAAAAGAGTAGCCGTAGCGCCAAAAACCATCCATTACACCTCTTTTTGGCCACAACAGCCATACTGTCAAGTTTATCCACAAATGAACCTCAATACCACCCATACACCTAACCTCGCAAATTCATTTACCAATCCTTCCTTCAACTACCAACCCACTATGATGTGGTAACCATCGCCACAGTTTCAATCTCAAAGTTAGCAAGTCTCGCAAACTGCAATCTTCGCAGCGCTTCAGCCTCTACAAGAGATATCACTACCTCCACCAAATCTACCCAATCAAATACCCAAAGCTGAGCCTAATAATAGTCAAAATAGCAATCCCAAAGCTCTACCCACCTACGGCATGATAATGCCAATAGCAAGGGGATCCTCACAAGAATTCAAAAATCCAAAAACCAATTCCAACACCTTGCCCACCTACGGCATGATCATGCCAATAGCAGGCAGGTCATCGCTAGAATTCGAAAACAAAAAGCATAGACAAAATTACTTTAGGAAAGTCCACTCAATCATCCCTAATGGACCTCCAGCTAAGCCACTATGGGCACACATGCCAATATCCTTCACCGAGGAAGATTTCAAAATAAAAACAGTCTCGCTTAATGATGCGATGGTAATCGAGGCTATCATCGAAGGCTAGACAATTGGGAAGTGCTAGTTGATAATGGAAGCTCAACAGACATCATCTTCTCAAACACATTCAGTGAGATGAAAATCGACCTCCGCCTATTACAACCAGCAGAAGTACCCTTGACTGGTTTTGGGGGGAAGCTAGTAAGAGCCTTGGCAAAAATCACATTGCTAGTATCATTCGAAACACTAGACAACGCTAGAACAGAGCACATTACATTTGATGTCGTGGAAATGTATTATCCTTGCTTCGCTGTAACATCCCTAGTTTTAGTGTGCTTTGCAAAGAGTTAATTGGAGTGTTTAAGAGTTTAAACCCCACTCAAACCTTAAACCTTGTCATGTTTAAAATGCAATACACTTAGCACTTGAAATCTCACAAAAAGGGCAAAATAAAGTCAAGGCCAAATAAGGAACTAAGTGTGAAAAACAAGCAACTAGGTTGGTAAGGTAGAAAAACATTCAAGTCCAAATCCCAACTTTTGGAAACATTTCAAATTCCCTAAATGTCCAAAAATACCTCAAAAGCTCTATTTGGGGGTAGTTGATAAATTCAAATTTGTTATAACAACTTAACCTTTTGTCTATATAAAAGTTGCAGAACCTGTCTATACAAACAACTTTTCTTATTTAAGTTGTTTAAAAATTCAGAAAGAGGATAACTTTCCAAATGAGTTTTGAGCAACCCTAAAGTGACCCCCCCTCCACCTTTCTTTTGTGAAGTCTAGGTTGTTAAAACCTTGTATGTGTACACAATCACCATCAAAGTCAACCTCGGGTTTTAAATCACAACACACTTTACTTCATGAAGATAATGAAAGTTTGGAATCTTGTCTAGGTGAATATGGTTGAAATGCAATTTACAATTCTACAGTAATTCATGAATTACATCCTACATGTGATAGCATGGAAACTTGAACTATTGCATATGCATCTTATGTAGAAGCGAATCTCATAGACGAAACGTACGAACTGCTCTTGATGACCAAGGAAGTACCTGCCGAGATGCATCACGTTGAGGCCAAGCAAGAGCCCAGTCAAGCATCCAACAAGCTCCTTACTAACTTACAACAGGAAGGCAAACCCCGGAGTATAACCCTATTTTTAAGTATTTTAAAGTTCATGCACTACCTATGTTACTTATGTTTGTGCATTTAAGTTCATAGGAGTTGATGAAAATCTAGTTGCATGATCTCAGGTACATATGTTTGAACACTAGCATGATAGGCCGAGTAGTTGCAATGGTAATAGGGACTCAGTAAAAGTCGAGTGATTTCCTGTCACTCGCAAGTTAAAGGAGTTGCTTGTTTATTTATACTACAACCATAAGGATGACGGACGTGGTCGGGCTTTGGTTCTGGTTTGGTGGAATTTACCCAGTCTGTCTAGGAAAAGATGCTAAGGTCAAAATGTGTTTAGAGCTGTGGTCAAGTGTTTAAAAGCACTAATCTCATATCTAGTATGGGATAGGGAAGTCTAGTATCTGATCAAATCGGGATGTGGGCGTACCTCCCCATTGTCTTTGGAACTCGGTTCCCCTGGTGCATCATGTGGGTACAAGTGCAGTCCCAGTATGACGACGTTCCAGGACCGTGGGGCATTGTATCCAAGGAAAGTGGGCCTGACCACGTGCTTAGGGATTGAAGGGGATGGCTAACATGTGTGGACTCGTTGTGGTATGCAATGTTGTGGGATTAGGTTCACCTTGCAAGGTTAAAAAACTTGATTCGAATCGTTTGCCCCTCACAGTTTGGGGCTGCTTGACCCACTTCTGCACTGAGTAACAAGTGGAACAGAGAATGGTTATCTTAATGATGATGCGTGGAATAAAATTTTTGCTCAACTTGCTTGCTTAGAACAGGCGCTTACCTAGAATGGTTAATCTACTAGAATCTGCTGCTAAAACTTGAAAGTAAGGACCTACTTTAGATGCTTTTAGCAAAACAAACCCCTCAGCCAAAAAGCCTTGCATGTCTAGAAGTTGGTGGAGTAGTTACCACCCGACGGGTAAATCTTGCTGAGTATTAGTATACTCAGCCTTACTCGCGGCTATGTTTTCAGGAAATGTTGATTTTGAGCAAATGGTTGCCAGTTTGACTTGGCTGACCCAACTTCCCCCGGGTTGGACGATCTTCATGTGAGCATGCTTTTTGTTTCGATCCGAAACAAGTGGTTTATTGGGTATAACTCGACAAACTACCAGATTGACTTGATTAAAGTGTCAGTTTGGATGTGAGGCAAAGTTGAGTACAAGGTTAATTTGGGTGGTTCTGCCACAGCAATCCTTGGAAGGGGTTTCATCTACAAATTCGATGCTGCGATAAGACAATTATTCTTGGGCATGAAGATCCCAGCTCTCAAAGAACTCATCATAGTATTTGGTGACCAACGGACGGCTCGAGACATTGAAAAGGGTAAGACTTCTGGATAGAAAAATGTACACCACTTAGCATGTTCCAACGAAGTTGAATCCTCAGAAAAGAAAAAGCCATACATCAAGCTAAAAAAATACAAAGAGAAAATAAAAATGAGTCCCGATGGCAAAACCAAAAGAGAGCTGTTGGATGATGACATCCTTGACAGAGCAGTAATCATCGGAGCTAACCTCGAGCCTGATGAAGAAAAAGAGTTGATTGAATTTTTGAATAAGAACAAAGATGTCTTCGCGTGGTCCGCAAGCGACCTAAAGGGGTTGATAGAGACATAATGGAACACAAATTAGTAATAAAAAAAGGGGGCAAGACCAAAGAAGCAGAAGCTGCGGAAAATGTCAGAAGAGAAGGTACAAGCTGTGAAAGCAGAAGTACAAGGACTATAAGATGCTCATGTCATCCGTGAAGTTACATATCACGAATGGCTAGCGAACACCGTACCAGTTAAGAAAAAGAATGGCAAATGGAGAATGTGCATAGATTTTACCGGCCTCAACAAGGCATGCCTAAAAGACAATTTCCCCTTGGAAAGGGTGGACAAGGTAGTAGACGATGCTGCATACAGTGAAATGTTGTCACTATTCGACATGTTCTCAAGATATCATTAAGTAAGAGTGAAAAAAGAGGATGAAGAAAAGACAAGTTTCATCACTCCTTTCGGCACCTATTGTTTCATAAGAATGCCTGAGGGTCTCAAGAACGCTCGGTCAACGTTCTCAAGAATGATAGCAATAGTGTTCAGCACTCAGCTTCGAAGAAACATTCTAGCCTATGTTGATGATATCATCATGAAAAGGAATAAAAGGAACCATATAGCTGACATTGCAGAAAACTTTTGCCAACTTTCGTTTAGATTTATTCAACAGTTATCGATATTAACTAGAATTATAGATTTTACCTGTTGTTTTAGTTTTATCACCAGTTATCCAGCTTGAGATACGAACTGTCAGCTTTTCATCATTATTTTTATTTATTATCACATAGCCGATTAGATCTATTTCAAGTGCTATTTTTGTAGCGTTGTTTAGGTTGCTCTAGCAGTTTATTTACAGTTGCTACATGGATATCGGTTGTCTATAGCCGGTTATCTCTACAGTAAATCGGCCGATTCGCTGATACGCTTTTCAAGACAGATCGGAAATTTAGCCGATCGGAACCCCTGGAATTTAATTCTTTTCTTTTCTTGTCAATCAACAGGTCAGATTGACTGACACGCCGCGCGAACCGCACCAGGGCAATAACCCGAACAGGAGTTAAGCAGATTTTCCCGAGTCGTGTTTCCGACGCTGAGGATCATCGACCAATTTTCAGCGCCAACAAATATCTATAAACCTAGAAAAGCCAAAACAACTTACAAATCTTAGGATGTGGTTACAGGGTAGGATGTAGATAGGTACATTCATGCGTGTGGGGGTTTCCATGCGTGTTTGTGGGTGTCAGATGGTTTATAGAAAACACACCGAAGGATTGTAGGAATCCAAATTTCATTTCTTTGCTTAGTGGATCCAAGAATTTATTTGGTTAAACTAATCCGTATTTCAAAAAAAAGGAAATATTATAGAAATGAACAAAGGGACTCGGAACTACATCACCACTTTGCACAAGTGTGTCGCGAACGAGGTTACTTGCTGCTACCAGGATTTGAGCTGATTTAGCAATAGCAACCAAGACCACGGAGTAGTTATGATCACGGGAGTGTCAAGAGAGACGCTCCAAATCGCACCGGCAAAAGCGCACCAGCTTGTACGAAAGAGCACAGGAATCACGATCATCGTGCACGCGCCATCATTGTTTAGCTCCATGACACCACGCCGGTTTGATCGGGAACAAAAGGCGTTGCAGAGGTTGACCTAATCCTAACCGCAATTAATCTAAACCCCTACTGGGGAGGAACAACTAAGGGTGACCTCGGATGTTTGATACTAATTGAGTATTAAATATAATCTAATTATAAAACTAATTACATAGATAGAGTCTAATTCAGGAGATGAATCTATTAAGCCTAATTAATCCATGATTTGATAATGTGGAGCTACAGTAACCATTTGCTAATGATAAATTAATTAGTCTCAATAGATTCGTCTCGTGAATTAGACTTCATCTGTACAATTAATTTAAAAATTAGATTATATTTAGTTGTCCTAATTAGCATCGAACATCCAATGTGACCTCACTAAACTCTATCTAAACACAGCTAACGAGAGACGTTTCGGAGCAGAAGATTGCCCATGTCCCATGTCCCCTTCCAGTTCACAGTCTCATCTGGGATCTGCAGCTGAGATAAACTGACAGCCCCTGCACGGACACCGTACGACAATGACTCGACCACACATTACTGACTGCAGCTAGGCTCCCGTCTTGTTCGGTCGTCCATGCATGGATTTTAAATTATTACGGCTTCCCTCGTATGTATAAAAGGATTAGAATAGGTCTTTTTGCATCGTGATAGGATAGCCTGAACTGTACACGTGGTACGTACACGATAGACCGCGTGACGACGAAGCATTTGCTTGCTGCCCACATAGTACAGGACACAACAACAGCTGCGAGAGAATCCCTCGTGGTAACCTAGGCACAGCCCCATTGGCTAGGACTCGTAAAGCGAAGGCAGGGAAATTACGAGACATGGCGATGCATTGGCACGCCTCGCGCACAGCAACGCAAAGGCAGCCTAGAGCAGCCAACAGCGCGTCTCGTCAATCTTGCAAGGCGACACGCCCGGTCGCCGCGCCCGGTCCGGGTCCAAGCACGAATCATCCATCCGTCGACCCCGGCCGTCCGTCCTCCTCGATCGCTTCCGCGCGCGCCAGGACGCCGCGACATCATCTCGTCTCCGTCGATGGAGTGATCGACCGACCGACGGCCCGGCGCCGATGCCGATGCCTTTGCCCGTTGCATCTCCTCCGCCCCTTCCTCCCATAGTCCCATCCCTCCCACGCGACGCGACCGGCCACGGCCAGGGGCCAGGGCGCAGGAGGCGACGGCTCATGCATGCGGCGCCCAGCATACTGCCAAGGCAATCGAGGCCTAGCTACGTGATCCGTGTCACATCCTGCTCCACGGCCGGCCATATATACATCCATTATCTATACGTGCGCGCGTACAGCTTGCCGGCGGGGTACGGTGACTGCTTTTGCACGCCGTGTCTTTCATTCCGCCGATCGGTCGACGCCAAGAGCCCGTGGATGGTTTCCACGGCGGGAGGCCGGGAGTGGCGGGGCCGCGGAGCCGGCCGGAGCCGAGACAAAAGGAAAAGTTCGCGGGTCTTGGCTAAAGAGGGAAGTAGACTTGATGTGGCTCGCGGGCCGCCGGAGCGGCCGTCCTTAGCTGCGTGCTCCATGTCCCCATCCATGAATTCATCATCTACTCGTCTAGCTAGTAGATCGGTTAGTATACGGTGGCCTCTAGCTCTGGCGTGTCCTATACTAGGCCGTTGTCTTCGATGCCCTGCCGTCTATGCGTCTGCGTGAGCCACACCAATGGATGCACAGCTCAATGATTGAACTGTGTACATATGTGTCTATGTACAGATGTAACACATTGTGGGCGGCAGTTTTCACTTTGTTGAATGAATGATTGATCGGATTCGTTGTAATCAGAGATGAAAATGCACGTCTACCTTGCTTATCGCATTATTTCTTGGATGGATGGAGTGCTACTTAATTTTGGCACCGGGACGCGCAATCTGTTTCCTAGACCAGTTTGTAGAACACGCTCCTGGTCTTCAAAATTCTCTCCTAAGGAAAAAGGTTCCAGAGGTACTGATCGAGTAATGGTTACTCGCTAGGCCAATCCAATCCAAGCAAAGCACTCACCTGTCACCTGGAACCATTCTACGCACCAAATGCAAGTCCTGTTGGTAACAAGATCGAGTTGCTCTGAGGTGGCCTTAAAAGCGGTATTGGGTACAACCACAAGTGTCATTGTTAGTTGTTGTCTTAGGCTTTGTCGTCGTCGAATCGTTGAGCTGTCGTGGACCATACGTGCACATCCGTGCGCTGAACCACTCAACGGTGCCCGTAAATGGAAATGTCCAAGTCGAAGGAGTACGCTACTGGTGGAAGGCGATTGCAAACGGCCCCACTACCAGCTTACATGGATCCTGGCGTTCGAGAGTGCATTGCATTGGATTATTACCTGCCAGTAGGAAGCTCAACTTTATCAGGGTCATATTGGATGTTTGACGCTAATTAGGAGGACTAAACATGATCTAATTACAAAACTAATCGTATGGAATCTAATTCGCGAGACGAATCTAATTAATTCATCATTAGCAAATGGTTACCGTAACACCACATTGTCAAATCATAGACTAATTAAGCTTAATAGATTCGTCTTACGAATTAGACTCTGGGTGTGTTTGGTTGCATGCACCACATGATGCATGCATGGATGATCCTGGATGAGGTGATTCAACCAATTTGCTTGTACCATATGGTTCACTCTAATTAGTAGAATAATGTATTAAGTGGGATGGCTTCATCCTGGATGAGTTGGTCCAATTCACCCAACCAAACAAAAGGATCATTATTATTTTGAATCATTTCATACATGAATCAAATGATACAACCAACCAAACACACCCTCTATCTGTGCAATTAGTTTTATAATTAGACTATATTTAATACTTTTAATTAGTATCCAACCGACACGTAAGGAAGACGAAGATTCACAGTTGTGAAACCAGTGACCGGAGACGCGACGAGAGCCCCTCGGTGGCTCGGGTCTCCACTGCGAAGACGAGAGGAGATTCTTCTCCCGTACGGCCGTGGTGTGACCCCGTGACAAAGGATTGACAAATGACCTGACCATACAATACGATATACAAGCTGGAACGCACGCACGAATCTCGCCGCGCTCGCTCGCCTCGCGGTGCAGGATAGCAACAGTGGCAGCGCACTCCCGTCGCGGCCTCCTTGCCCTGGTACTGTACGCGCTGCACAGCTCCGACTACGTGTTCAGTCAGTCACCCCATCACGCGGTGTGCTGCCTCTGCCCGGGTCACTCTTGCACTCTCTAGCAGCAGTTACAGTGTCACAGTGCCGCAGCATGGAGCCTTGGACTAACACGCCGCAGCGGGTGCTGCCGCTGCACGACCAGATCAGATGAAACGAAGCGAAGCGAGCGCCCTGGCGGCCAGAGCCACCGAGACGACATCGTAGAGCAAGCAGTGTGGTGACATATGTTTCAAACTCTGAAGCCCATGGGCGTGAGCCCACCTGTCATTGACCTCCGCAGGCCGGAGAGAGAGAAGGGCACGGCGGAACTGACCCTTCACGTGCACGCGCCCCGTCTCCGTCTCCATGCGGGAACTGAGCCAGCAGCGGCAGCGCTGCTCCTGTGCCGCTGTGCGGGATAGCAATAGCGTAGCGGCAGGTGCTCAGCAATCGTGCGTACTACTCCTCCCCCCGCGGCCCTGACCTGTGGGCTGTGGCGTTGGCGCGTTGGTGTTAGCCTGCAGTGCAGTGCAGGATCAGCAGAGGGGAACCATTTCTGGCAGCACGAAACTAGCAATTTCAAACCATTTTCCTTGGCGACTTGAGCCTCCCTCCGTGGATTTCAGAGCTGGACTGGAAGCTCCAACAGCTTGATTTGTACATGACACAGAGATTACAAGGCCTAATCAACCTTATGTGATAGTGGTAATAAACTAGTTACCCGAACACGCTTACATGTTACATTACCTCTTGCACACTCACTCATACCGCCACGTTCCAACGCTACACAAGAAATACTGAAAGAACAGCGGGATTGGATGCTACAAAGGACTACTAGTACCACCACGACCAATTCCTCCGGTGGCACTTCTAGATACTAAGGAGATCATGCTGCGGCGGGGAGTCGTGTGGCCCTTCCTGCTGTCGAGGCGGCTTCTCCGAGCTCGCATCCTCCTTCGGTTCAATGACGAGGGGGGCGTCAATGGACGTGGACGTCGACCCGGGCATGTCGGCCAGGATCTGCACGACCTCACGCATCGTGGGCCGCTCGACGCTCTGCTCGGCGACGCATAGCATGGCGACGTAGAAGACGTGGGTCAGTTCGTACAGGGGCACCGTCGAGAGGCGCGGGTCGGCGATCTTCATCACGCCCTCTTTGCTCGAGCCGGTCACCATCCGCACCCACTGCACAATGTCGACGCCGTCGCCAAACTCTCCGACCGGCTTACGACCGGTGATGAGCTCTAGTAAGACGACGCCGAAGCTGTAGACATCGCTCTTCTCATCCACCTTGAGCGTGTAGGCGTACTCTGGGAAACAGGAGAATGAAGCCACATAAGATCACAGCCAACACTTCCCCCATTAAAAACGACAAAGCGACGAAACGCAGCTATCAGATGTTCAGGGTCAGAGGATGTACGATGCAATGGGTGTGTAGGACACAGTAAAAACATATCAGAAGCCATTCGGTTCTTTTCTTTCTTTTTTGAAAGAAAATTCTGTTCAAATTTCCACATGATATACAGAACCAGTGTTAGCATGATTGAATAATGCAGGTAACATTTGGCAGCAAACAGGACATTGTAAAATCTTGCAGATGGAAGAATTTCTGCAGTGATTTTTTGAAATAAAATTTCTGCAGTGAATTCACTGGACAGGAGTAACATGGAAAAGTCTGTACAGTGAGCTGAGTATAGCAAACAGTGAAGCAGAAAATAAGGATAGCGATTTGTGAAGGGAATGTACCAGGAGCGATGTAGCCGTACGAGCCGGCGATGGCGGACATGCATTCAGAGCCTCCGGCGTTGCCGCGGAGGAACTTGGCGAGGCCGAAGTCGGCGACGTGGGCCTCGAAGTCAGCGTCGAGGAGGATGTTGTTGGACTTGACGTCGCGGTGCAGTATCGGCGGCGAGCAGTCGTGGTGCAGGTAGCAGAGGCCCTTGGCCGCCTCCACGGCGATCTTGAACCGCGTCGCCCACTGCAGGTGTCCCCCCTTCTTGCCGTGGAGCACCTCGCCGAGGCTGCCGTTGGGCATGTACTCGTACACCAGCAGGTTGGTCTCCCGGTTGGCCGCGAACCCGAGCAGTCGCACGATGTGGCGGTGCCGGATGCGCCCCAGCGTCTGTATCTCCGCCGAGAACCCGTAGTCGTCGTGCGCCGCGCCGGCGCGCCCGATGGCCGGCAGCCGCTTCACGGCCACCACCGCGCCCCCCGGCATCGCGCCCTTGTACACGATCCCGGAGCCGCCCTTGCCGATCACGTTCTCCTCCTTGAGGCAGTCGAGCACGTCGTCCACGGCGAAGTCCAGACGCTGGAACGCCGTGAGCCGCCACGCGCGGGCCTCGGCGGACCGCTTCAGCGAACGTGCCTTCAGCACGGCCGCGGCCGCGAAGATGATGGACAGCGCGAGGAGCCCGAGCACGAGGAGGAGCTTGGAGGTCGAGGAGAGGGAGCCGAAGGCCGACGTCGCGACACCGTGGGAGCGGCACGGGGAGAGGAACGCCCCGCATAGCTCGTCGTTTCCGGCGAAAGAGGTCGCGTTGAAGTAGGCGAACTGGCCGGTGGCCGGGACCTCGCCCCAGAGATTGTTGTACGAGAAGTCGACGGCCGTCAGGCTCTGCATGCCGGCGATGGCAGACGGAATCTCCCCTTCGAGTGCGTTGTGGGATACGTTGAGGTAGTTGAGGATGCGGAGGCTAGCGAGCTCCGGCGGGATGCGGCCGGAGAGCTTGTTGCCCGAGAGGTCCAGGAATGTGAGCAGACGGCATCTGCCGATCGCCGGGGGCACTTCGCCGGAAATCAAGTTCCCGGAAAGGTCCGCCTTTGAGAGCTGCTGTAACTTCCCAATCTCGGGCGGGAGCTCGCCGGACAGCCTGTTCCCGGCGAGCAGTAGCTTCTGAAGTCCTACGAACCCACCGATCCCGGTCGGCACCTGGCCGGACAATCGGTTGTTGAACAGGCTGAGCTCCCCGATCGACGATGACACCTTCCCGGCTTCCAGGCTGAGCTCGCCGGACAGCAGATTGTCGTGCAGCTCAATCTGCGTCAGGTTCGGCAGCGTGAACAGCTTCGCCGGTATCGTGCCGTTGAGATAATTCTCTCCCAGCCGAATCCTCGTCAGCGACGGGCAACCCGCGAGCCCGTCCGGAATGCCGCCGAACAGCGAATTCCCCAGGGCGATGAACGTCTCCAGCTGCTCGCCGGCGCACAGCTCGGAGGGAAGAACGCCGGTGAGCTTGTTGGTGCTCACGTCGACGATCTTGAGCCTGGTCGCGGCCACGCCAAGGTTCGGCGGTATCCCGCCTGTGAAGTTGTTCTCCCACAGCTGCAGAACCTCGAGGTTCGGCAGCTCGCCGATGAACTCAGGAATCTCGCCGGCGAGGCGATTGCGGAAGAGGTTCAGCAGAGTCAAGTTCTTGAGGGACGCGAAGCTCGCCGGGATCGCCCCAACGAACAAGTTGTTCGACAGGTCGAGAGATTTCAGCGCCCCCATTGCGCCTATCTCCGTCGGGAGCCTCCCAGTCAGGGCGTTGATCTGAAGAAACAGAGTGTCGAGCGACGTGAGGTTGGCCACCTCTGGCGGGATCTCCCCGGAGATGCCGCAGTTGGCCATGTCGAGCCGGACGAGCGCCCGCAGCCTGCCGAGCTCGGGCGGTATCCCGCCGGTGAAGCTGTTGAAGTAGCCGAGGTACAGCTCCCTTAACGTCGACAGGTTGCCAAGCTCCGGCGGTATCTCGCCGGTGAGTTCATTGCCGGAGAGGGCCAGGTAGCGGATACGGGTCCACTGGCCATAGGATCTTGGGATGCTGCCGGAGAAGAAATTGCCGCCGAGGTGGAGGTGGACAAGGTCGGTGAGTTTAGGGAGCGCCGCCGGTAGCGGGCCGGTGAGGTTGTTGTTGTAGAGGTCGAGAACACGAAGGCTCCTGAGCGACGCGATGATCTCGTCGGGGAAAGTGGAGTTGAGGATGTTGTTGGAGAGGTTGAGCGTCTGGAGGAGCGGGAGGGAGGAGAGCGCGGCGGCCGGGATGGGGCCGGATAGGTTGAGACCGGAGAGGTCGAGGGAGATGACGCGCCTGTCGGCGACGTCGCAGGACACGCGCGGCCACGAGCAGAGCGCGGTGTCCGGCGTCCAGTGCGTGGCGAGGTAGCCGGAGGGGTCCGTGAGCGCCGCGGAGAGGTTGAGGAGCGCGGCCGCGTCCGGGGAGGAGGGTGAGTCGGCGGCGTCGGCGCAGTGGTTGGCGGTGGCGATGAGGAGGAGGACGGGGAGGAGAAGCGTGGAAGCAGCGGCCATGGATGGCGCCATCGCCGTGGATGGGTGCGGTGAGTGGAGTGGGTGTCCGAGCGCAGGTGGACAGCGTGGGATATAGAGTGTGTTGTTTTGCCTTCGTTTTCTTTTCGTTGTTGCTTTGTATGTCAGCCTGGGAGTTTTTTAAGATTTCCATTGTGCTCCTTTTGCACTCTTTCTTCCAAGGCCCGAAGGTTTTGCAGTAGTATGTGCCATCAGCAGTCATCACCTGCACACGTGTCGGATCAGCTACAGTTCTGTTCTTGTATTTATCAGACAATGTTAAAACTTGAAAGTAGCCCACGACTGGAAAATGTGCCGCGTCAAGTATTCAGATGATGCGAGAAAAATATGCTTCGTTAAAAGTCTCTTTCTTCTTCAGTCCAGAAGATAATGTGGATCGTCAGAAGGAGTAAAGGGCAGCCACTGATCTTGTATTGTATCGGAAGTAGGATGCATGTTGGTGTGTTTGGATTTTTTTTTTTGAAACGAATGTTTGGAACATATTAAGGACTCGCAGATGTGACACTTGAAGAAAACACCTTCACAGATCGACTAATCTGCGAAGTCATGGACCATCTCCATCTGCTGTAGCGTCTGTGTGACTAAGCTGAGCTCTTATCCTGAATTTTGGGATAGTTCTGGGGGCTTATGTGGCAGAAACAGTGGAGTACCGTGGTACTTTTTCTCTGATGAAGCAAGCCCTCCGGATTCGAAAAGGGAATTTCGGTATCCAGAGCATACATGTGGCGTTGAATGCATAAAGTTTTTCTTTGATGATTTTTATGCTGATGGAAGTACAGACTAATGTCGGGAGGAGTAATTATGGTGGATGCACTTTTTCGCAGGCCAAGTGTGTATGAACCTACATGCGGGTCCACACGGTCATTGAGCGAGGCAAAAGTAGGAAGAGTGACCGAAACATGTGGTGGCCTGTATCTGCTTTTACCGTATCGGGGGAGCACGAAGACGGAACAATACCTGCTGTGCCCGTTCGGGTAGTGGGTCCTCGATGTCAGAAACAGTGCGGTAAGCGTGGAGAGCGTGAGCCTCGCTTGGACCTGGATTCGCTGCGGGTAAACTCTGCAGTGTTTGGTACGCTGTGGTACCTTTGTAGTAGCACTGTACGACGTACATTAGACGTGTTTATGCCCGTGGTCTATACGGCATTCATTTTTTTTTGTCCCCTGTGACTAATAGTAAGGTTAGAGAGAAATTCTCCTGGTCACGGTGAGACACCCATCATCACAATCTACATAGGCGTCTTTGTTTATCTCCGAGAAGACGTGCAACACATCCAACCATGGATGCCCGTCGTATCAGCGCACACCAGCGAACAAAACAAAGCTAAAGTGCCGCGCAAGCGTCCCCGAAGCCGCGCGACCAAGCAAGCATCCGGCAAATTCCGCGGGTCGGGAGGGGGACCCCACGGCGAGCCAGGATTCTAGGATCGCAGCCGCGCCGGCCTCCTGAATCATTCTTCTACCCACCTGCCGCAGAGGAAACACGCGCAGGGGGAGGGGGATGGGCCGATCGTCCGGCACCCGGCCATGATGCGGTCCCGGTGGAACCCCGCGAGCGAGCCTCCGCTCTGTCCCCGGACACGGCCGCCGCTCCGACTCGGCCGGCAAACGAGGAGGACGCGGAAGGGGGGGACTGACTGCGGGAACCCGCGCGGCCGGAGCGCGGCGGGTCGGAGGAAATGATGGTGCGTCTCCCGCGGTGTCGCACGGTGCTCGCGCGCGGCGCGCTCCGGGTCCGGGGCTAGCCACCAACCCGGCGCCACCGCATTGACGACTCGCATGCACCGCGCGCGCCCCCGGTTCCCGCGGCGGCGTGGGGCTGGGTCGGGCCCGATCGAGCGGCCCAAAGCGGCGGCCGCTTTGTTTGCACCATCGATTGTTGGGGTCCATGGATTAAACAAAGCGGTAGCCCACCATTAGCCCTCCTGGGGGGGTTTGTTTACTCATAAACAAGTGCAGCGCGGCCTTTTCCTGTTGTTGTTTTAGTTTCCCGTCGCCAACGTTTCAGCGAGCGAGTGCGTAAGGAATCGCCGTTCAAGCTGCGATGGCCTTGGACTCGTGTGCACGGTGTTTGCGGTGTCAGATGACTGCTGCCGTGGCCTGCGAGCATGGGCTTTCTGAACTTCTGAACGCAGATACCCCGCACGGCACGGTCCACTACGTGCGGTCTCTCGGACAAAGCCAGCCATCCGCCCCGTAGATTGTACACGTACAGAGCAAAATGCCCGATTAGCAGGAGCGCTTGTGTTGCGATTTGTGAGTGTTGGGCGCCTCGTGCACATCTAGATTCTGGATCTTCGGCCGTTGGTTCAGGCGATTAAAGTAGCTCGCCTCCCTCTACCCCCCCCCCCCCCCCCCCCCCCCCCCCGGCGGCCTTGTCGTCGCGCAGGGGCAGGGCCGACATACGCGGGGTATCATAACGCAGGCGCCCTGGCCGTATCCTGCCCCGCGCCACTGCGGGTACTGTGGCCGCTGCAGCAGCGTCCGTTTTGCCGATCCGAGCTGTTGGAGTGGCCGGTTTGTCTCGCTACTGTTACATTACATGGCCATGCTGACAGAACAGTGGCGCTCTTTCGATCCAGCGGTACACCTTTTTGGAAAAAATCGCGCAGCCCTCTGGTCCCTGGAGCTGTAATACTGCAGCTGAACGAATTCCAGTTTTAAAACCTGGTTGGCTGACTGTCATTTGATCAAGCAGTGGCGTTATCGCCTCTGATCCCTTCGTCAAAAGTCTAAGCCAAATTAATGGCATGTTCCCTGCAGCTTAACTGCCACCGTGATTGATCTCCGCGCTTTCGAGTTGAATTGGTGCCGTTCGTCAATGTCAACGGGACTTGATGCTTATTGGTTCGGAGCAAGTTCCTCACCAACACTTAAAGAAAATAAGTACGAATGGGAAACAAAACTCTCTTAGGACTTATATTTCTTAAAAAATGTGAATTCTCGTAAAGTAGGGGTGCCTCCCCTTTTATAGGGAGGCCAACCAACTTTTACATACCAAATTTATCCATACTCAACCACTACATCCTAGAAATATGCTATACATTTTAGTAAAGAAAGAGTCTTAATCCAATTTGTACACCCAAAACGGGTCACGCTATCAGGGTCACGTTCGCAACGTGACCCCAATTCTCCACACCTTCGCTTGAGCAACTTGGGTTGGCCGCCGAATTCTTCATCGAGAGAGTTCATGGGACCTTCGCGCCTCCCAACTTGGTCTTCCACAGCGAAGGTGCCCGAGACCTCCGCGCCTGCCAGCGAAAGTGACCTGAACCTTCGTACATTCTTTCTTCATCCTACGAAGCGAAGGTGCCCTGCACCTTCGCGTCTTCCTTTGCTTCATCCAAACATTGGTTCCTGCAATCATGCTTAAGTAAAACGCTGCTTACCTTCGCTGGCGGTTCAGCGAGGGTAGCGTGCGAGGGTGACATTTGATATACTCGATCCAGATCCCCAACAGCAGCACCTCGTGGGCGAGGTCCTACTCTAGCGGGTGAACCCTTGAAAAATCATTTGATTTTGATCGAGGATAAAAAGCGTCTTCCTCGCGCGCTGGAACAGAGGTCGCCACGAAGGTTGCTGAATTGACAGTTTTGCCCTTACTTTTTTACCGTTGAGCGCGGTTATCGAAACTGCTCCTTTTCACGCCTATAAATAGAGGGGGGTTGTGGTAACTTTTTCACATTCTCATTTGTTCGGAGACCTTCGTTGCTTACATTTGCATTGCTTTGAGATTCGTGCTTTCCGTGCCACTGCTTGTTCAGTTGTTGCGAAGGTGCCTGTGCTGCTTCTTTTTCTTTCTCCCGTAAGTTTTGCTAAGTCTCTTTTTATTAAGATTTTCTCTCTCTTTTCTTCGTTCTAAGAATTCATCATGGCTCGCACGAAACAAACCGCTAGACTCATGAGCTCCGAGGAGTTAGCCGCTGCTAGGCTGGGAGATGCTTGTGCATGATGAGAATGTGTTTGATGACGATTTGGGTGGTTCTTGATGAATCCACGAGGGTGATGATGCATCTGGCACATAATCTTTTGAGAGCAAATCTAGAAATACTGGTGATGAAGAAGAAGACGAGGAGGGGGAAGAGGAGGATCTTGAGAATGTGGAAGCTAATGTTGATGAGCTTATCCCCGAATGTCCCAAGACCTACTTCTTTGGTTGCTCGTTAGTGACCCAACGGGACATTGGCTTTTATGTGGAGAAAGGTTATTTTGCCGATGGTGATTGCAGAGCTCCGAACGAAGAAGAAATTCCTGTTCCGAAACCTAATGAGACTGCAGTATTTTGTGACTTCTTTATTTCTGGACCGAGATTTCATCTTGAAAAGGTTGTTGTTGATATTCTCAATGCCTTCAAGGTTCAGCTGCACCAACTAACACCTAATTCCATTCCTCATCTTCTGAAGTATATTTGGAGTTGCCACTCGTTTGAGGGTGAAGTCGAGGCAGACTCTTTTTGCCACTATTTTGAATTGCATCATCAGAAGAAGCACATTTTGGTTGGCGAGGAGGAGATGGAAACTCAATATGGGTGATGTACTTTTCGAACACGAACACGCTAAATCAGCGCCGGTTTAATTCTAGTTGCCATAACCCCCGCTCAAAAAAACAGGTGGGCTCATGAGTGGGACTCATATTGGTTCTATGCAACGATTCCAGTTGTTACTGGACAAGATAGCGAGGGTAAACCCGTTGTCGAGTACCCACTTGCAAGCAAGAATGAGGACATAGATACAGATTATTGTCTTCCTTTTTTGAAGAAAAACTGAAATTCTTCATGTAGCAATACTTACTATCTTGCCAGCCAGATCATTACTACACGAGATGCAGTTGAAGAATTCTTGGCTGCTAAAATTTAGCCTTCGCGACACAGCTGGTGTCCCAAGAGTTTTTATGAGAAAAATGTTCCTGGAATGATAGTTGCCATTAAGTTTCCTAAATTTGGAGTGAAAAAACCTGAGAGGATGATTGATGAACAAATTGTTGATGAGATTGAATGGAGAGTTGTTGCTTTGATTGGTAATTATTTACATAAATAGCATGAACAAGCTCGAAAACCTTTGAGGCACAAAGGTAGGATCAATCGCGTCTTTAGTGAAATGGGCGTTACGTACGGTCCTCGTGCTCATCCTAGCACCGCCAACAAGAAGATGGTTGCGGCTGGAAATATTGGCTCTGAAATTCCGGAGGTTAAAGCAAAATCCACAAGAAAAAATCATCCAAAAATGTGTCTAATGCTAATTTTCACAAGTGTAGGTACCATATGCCTTTAGTAGGAATAGATATAATCATGGTGATTAGTCTATATCTTGCGGATACATCTTAATCTTAGTAATGCATAGAAAGTTGGAGTGATTAACCTTGCGTGGTGACAGCATGTGGGAGGAAAAGGCCGAACAAGTGCGTAATGTTGAGTAGGAACGATGGCGAGTATTCTGGGAGTCATTGGTGTAAAGCTTTGGGAAACCGAAGGTGTCAACACGCACCTCGCAGTGGGCTATCACAAGAAAGTAGGCTGCTTGCGAGCCGTCTTTCTAAGAGATGACTCTTTATCAAGGTGTTACATAGGTTGTTACCACTTTAGCTGGAACTACAACGAGAAGATGTGTTGACACCGGATTTTGACCAATCCTATAAATTCGGAGTACGAGATAATTGGAGTCACGTACAACAATAAGAAGCTAGCATGCGCGCACATGGGTATGGAGTCCAAATCGGCTTCATTGGATTAATCGACAAGGAGAGGCAAGGCTGATATAAAGGAAAGGCCAGCACGTATGGATAAAAATGATTAGAATATACAACATGGATTCTGGTGCACTTTGCATGCCATACGTGGGAGGCTACCAGAATAATTATGCATGCGGCCGATCTTTGCATGTACGGGAGGTTGCTTCAAAGAATAAAATATTTTAGAGATAGAGTTGGGTTAGTTAGAGATAGAGTTTTTTATTAGAAAAGATTGTGTACGTGACTTACCTTGTACGTGGTTAGATGCCAATTATGTAACAGCCGCCCTATAAATATAAAGGGACGTGGCCATTGTAAAGAATCATCACACGATCAATAATACAATATATTTACCTTTACGGCTTCACGCCATTTCCCTAGGAGTAGGAGTAATGTAGTTTCTCGACGAGTTCCTTCTAGCAAGCTGGGCTACATCGACCTCGATCTCCGGCGAGTTGCAAGTTCCGTCACCAGGTGTTCTAGGCTTTAACCACCGGGCGCATCGCTGTGGTTTCGTCTAGTTTCATCTACTAGTGATAGGCTCTTGCTATCCCTGGTGGTGTTATATCATATATTTGTGGATGTGATCTATCCTTATTCATGATATCAATCTTTATATCAAGGTTACCCTTCATATGCACTCTATGCTTCATGTTAGGACTCGTTAGATTAGATAGAAAACACTAGTCAGTTTGTTGCCGATCCACGGATTGACAAACCTTGGATGGAATAAGTTTTATTAACGCGGGCTACTCTTTTTTATTTCTTTAAAGGGAAAAGCTACGATGATCGTGAGCTTGCGGTTCACAAATTGGCGTGCTAACTACCGTTAACAGGGAGCCCAACCGACTTTTACATACAAATTTACTCATACTCAACCACTACAGCATCCTAGGAATATGTTGTATATTTTAGTAGGCATCCTAGGAATCTGTTGTATATTTTAGTAAAGAAAGAGTTCAATCCAACTTGTACACCCCAAACGGATCACGCTATTCACGCTATCAGGGTCACGTTCGCAACGTGACCCCCAATTCTCGACACCTTTGCTTGAGCAGCTTGGATTGTCTGCCGAATTCTTCATCGAGGGAGTTCATGGGACCTTCGCGCCTCCCAACTTGATCTTCCATAGAGAAGGTGCCCGGGACCTCCGCGCCTGCCTGCGAAAGTGCCCAACTTTCGCGCCTTCTTCCTTGATCCTACGAAGTGAAGGTGCCCCGAACCTTCACGTCTTCCTCCGTCCGAACATCAATCTTGCTTAAGTAAAATGCTGTTTACCTTGGCTAGCGGTTTGATATCCCCATCCAGATCCTCAACAATGCTTGACAGTTGACACTAGATACTCCACTATTGCGGTGCTCCAGCTCCACCACCAAGGCCCTGTTTAGTTCCCCCCATAATCCAAACTTTAGCACTATGCAAAAAGAAGATTCCCCATCACATCAAACTTGCGGTACATGCATGGAGTACTGAATGTAGACGAAATCAAAAACTAATTGCATAGTTTGGTTGTACTTTGCAAGACGAATCTTTTGAGCCTAAATAGTCAATATTTGGATAATAATTCACAAATACAAACGAAACGTTACTGTATAATACCGTGCTGGCATATTGATTTTGGACAACTAAAATTAGGCAACTAAACTGGGTCCAAGCCGTCATCTCGAGCGTCTTCCTCCTTGTCTCCCGGGGGAGCTTGGTTTGGACGCTTCCGGAACGCACTCACCAGGCCCCAGATTGCCAGGGGATCATCGACGGCTCGATTAAGAAACCCGGTTGCTGATCCAGAGAAGAACGCCGGTTCAATTCAATTCGTGGGTCAAAGCTCGGGGCATCTGTACGTGTGCACGCACGCACGACCACGTACTTAATTCCGGGTCAACGTCTCGTGCTCGTGCCATTTTTCTGGACCGAGCTCGCGGGCCGACCGCCGATCGGACGCATTGATCTGGCAATTGACGCAGGAGTTAATTCCTGGGTCCAGGCTCCAAGATCGTTTGAGTTGTCTGATCAACTCTCACCTCTCTTCTGCCATGGGACCTCGGGGGCTGCGCGTGATCGAGCTGTGCTGACCAAAGAAATGCTCGTGCTTCAATAATCTAGCAGCATTCAACAGCTGTACTATCACACGGATTAGAAAACGAACGCTGGGCTCTTCAAGCACTCATGTTACTGGGGGAATGAGTGATCTGGGAAGCCAGACGAGGCTGTCAAGCTGTGTAGTGGCTCTTTCAAAAAGAAAAGAAAATAAAAGAAAAACCAACTGTCTCGCGGGCAGCCGCATTAGCGGATGTTTGGTTCTTAGGTTTCCTGAAATTTTTGTTACTTTATATACTAATTAGGAGTATTAAATATAAACTAATTATAAAACCAATCGCACAAATGGAGACTAATTTGCGAGACAAATCTATTAAATCTAATTAGTCTATGATTTGACAATATGGTGCTACAGTAACATATGCTATGATGGATTAATTAGGCTTAATAGATTTGTCTTGTGAATTAGCTACGTAATTAATTTTATAATTAGCTCATATTTAATTATCCTAATTAACATCTAATATTGGATGGGACATGAATTTTAGAAGGTGCAAAAGAACAAACACCGCCTTAGCCCGAAAAAACTTGCGGCTTATGCGGACGGGTAGCGGGTACCCGCAGGCCGGCCCACTTGCACAGAGTGTGGGCGGAGCAAGCTGAGCGTCAGCACCAGATGGAGCTACCGCCCTATATATATCGCCTACTCCTACCCCCCGTGCCTCGGTGGCGCGGCCATCGTCGGAGCTCCAATGCGCTGCCTCTGCTCCGCGCGACGCGACGATGCCAGCAGCCTCGACCCGTCCGCGTCCGCCCTTGAGTTTTGAGCTCCGATCCTATTTTAGCTCGCTCCGCACGCCTCCCTGCGGATTCGATCGATACGAAACCCGTGCGGTGCGCGCCCCAGATTTTGTACTGTGTTGATCGTCGTCTGTGATCTGTCTAGCCGGATTTTTTTATATTTTAGTATTTTACAAAAATATATGTTCTAATAAAAAAATTACAAATCTATAACTATTTCGCCGTTAGAAACGGCTATAGCTAAATGAAACGGTGGAAGGTGCACTGCAGGAACCTCGGCGGAATTTACCTTCTCAGGATAGCACACTTTTAAAAAATCATAACTAATTCATATGAGCTCTGACGATAAACTTATATGAAAATTGTATATCTCGAAAAAAATTATAACTAATTCATATGAACTCTGGTGGAGATAAACTTTATATGAAAATTGTAGATCTCAACGAGATATACAATTTCGTAGTTCAATTTTTTTTTCCATTTGGAGCCATCTTGGTGCTCAAATAATCGATAAAATTGTCGATTATTTGAGCACCAAGATGGCTCCAAATGGAAAAAGTTTTAACTAAAATCTCTTCGAGATATACAATTTTTTATATAAAGTATATCTTCATCCGAGTTCATACGAATTAGTTATGATTTTTTGAAAGTGCGCTGCCCATTTTCAGATTTGAATTTTAGATCTGAAACTTTTATCGATTATTTGAGCACTAAGATGGCTTCAGATAAAAAACTTTTAAACTACAAAGTTGTAGATCTCTTTGATATCTACAATTTTCATACAAAATTTATCTTCGTTCGAGTTCATATGAATTAGTTATAATTTTTTAAAAGTGTGCTACTCAGAGAAGAGAAATTCCGTCGGTTGAAACGGCGGTAACTTCCGCTGTTTCATTTGGCTATAGCCATTTCAAACAGATTTGTAATTTTTTTATTAGGACATATATTTTTTGCAAAATACTAAAATAAAAAATATAAAAATAAACATATATATAATATGTAGACCTGTTTGTATCTGCTTTTCTGGACCTCGCTTATCTGGGTAGCAGCCTGCTGTCTGGAGAATCTGCTATCTGAATAAGCTGAGTGTTTGGCAGTCAGTCGATTGTCTGTCCTGCGTGTTAAAATGACATGAATGCCCTATAGATGATGATAGCTCATTTTTCTAAATACAAGGAGAAATCAATAATTCTGATATCTTTTGAGTTTGGTAATTAGAAATTATACTACAATACTTTCAAATGCATATAAAGATTATAAATTAACTAAAAGATAAGTATTAGTGATGGTTACAACCATAAAACAGTGAAAATCAATGAACTACTATCCATATATCCATCTGTCCATTTAGGAGCAACAATCAAACAATAAAGTTCAGAGCAGCAATCCATTTGAATGTACTCAGAGCATCAATTAAACCAAGAACTACTCGTGCATCTAGCCATTTCAGAAAGCGAATCAGCAGATCACGGGTCACGGCTCTCATTCAGAAAGCGAATCCGCAGATCACGGCTACTTCCTTTCATTCAGAATGCGATGCAGCACGCTTAGTGTTTATGCATAAGCTTCTGCATTGCGAACAGAACATGCTTAATCTATTAGCTTCTGTTCTGCTTAAATCATCTTAAAACAATGTCCCTGTCAATCTCTAATCTGAACCTCAACGCACATCACATCTGAACCTCAACACACATCACACAGGAGTTAGGGGGGAAAAACGTCAATCATACAATCACCCTGCGAGCTGCTCTTGCTGTGATCAGGCGGATACAGCTCGAGGAGTTCAGGTGCCAAGACGCGCGCGGCCTCGGCGCAGGTGAGGCCCAGCGACCGCACGACGCGGAACTTGGGCGCGAGGGTGGCGTCCACGTCGCTGAGGAGCACCGCCGGGTTCCAGAACACGACGGCGCAGGCCTGCGCGCGGGTGAGGCCCCGGGAGCGGAGCCCCGCGACACGACGGTAGGGATGCGGCAGCCAAGGAGGGAGGCACGAGGGGGGCGGACAGAGGAGGCGTCGGTGGAGGGGTACACAGGGGAAAATACACTCGCTTAGGCCTTGTTCGTTTAGCCCAACCCCGGCCGGGAACGTGGCCCGATCCACAGGGGTCACCCCAGCCTGGTTCAGATACTGGCCCGCCAAAAATTTAGCATTCGTTTCACCCCGGCCTGGGTTGTTTCCTGGTCCAAAACCCCTCTGATCCTCCCACCTCGGCCGGGAACCAAAAATCTCCCGATTGGCGTGGAACCAACCCTCGCGGGCGGAGGCGACACGAGGCGGTGAGGGTGGAGGCGCCGCGGCCCTGCGCGACATCTCCGGCCGGCGGCGGCCGCGGAGCGGGTGAATCAGCAGGAGCACGGCTGTCTCCCCTACGGCGACCCCTCCCGACGGCGGCGACGGTGGATACCCGCAAGGCGCACGGCAGGTCGGCGGCGACGGCGACGCGGTCTTCTCCCCTCAAGCGCTCATCCCCTTCGGTGGTCGTCTTCTCGCCGGTGAGTCACCCATCCTCGCCCTTCTCCTCTTGTCTCCCTTGCCTGCTAGGGTTTTGATTCACATGCCCGGATCTAGATGTAGGAGTTCTTGATTTGCCTGAAAATTGGTTCAACTGTTGTGTCCTACTGTTATTTCACTGCACTGAATGGAATGGTGGATGTGTCACTGCACCGAATTGTTCTAGCGGTTCAATTGACAGAAGGATTGCAGAAGTATATGTTGTGGAGAGATTGACCAATTCTAGTCACTCATGGTCGGCAGTAAAGCACTACGAACAAGCAAAGTTACACATGCAGAGGACACTCCAGGCCTTCTCTCTTAAACATTAATCGTCAAGCATATATAATAAAAAGACAGGGACACACAAATATAAGTGATCAAGTCCATATATAATCACAAGTCACAACCATCACAAACCTTCCAGAATGGAGAACAGATCTCATCACAAGCATGCATTTTGATTCTGACTACTAGTACTATTGCCTGAACTGGACTGAATGTTGATTGTATCTGTATATTTGGATAAATACTTTTTTTTATTATTTTGTTTCTCTGTCATGATGAGATTCCTATGTTCATGTTCGGCCAGTGTTATGCTGCCAGTGTTAAATGTTGTAAGCACAGTGAAATACCTTTGGACCTGGATCCTATTTCTGGATCTGTTTCTAGGAATTTAGCAATAGTTTTGTAGTTCTTTCAGTCTTGATTGTGCATGCTGATTGTTTACCATGGAAGCAGCAGGCACACAATAACAATTTAATTCTTGTTGACTTACTTCATGAGCACAAGACCCCTTATCATAGGGGTCAAAATGGATGGCCATCAGAATCCTGGAACAAGATTGTAAACGAATTCCATGTGAGAGAAGACTACGTGTATTTCACAAAGGCCCAGATCCAAGAGAAGGAAAAGGAGCTGAAAAGAGAGTACAAGTTGCTGAAGGACGCAAAACAGCAAAGTGGAGCTCATTTTGATGCGAAGGCAGGGAGGATTAAGGCTTGTCCAGCAGTATGGGAAAACATCTTAGATTCATATCCCAAGGCTAAGAAGTTTTGCAGTAAGGGTTTTCCACTCTTTGAGGCCTTGGGAGAGCTTTATGATGGTTAGTCTCATAACAAAGTTCATACTTCGCTATATGCTTTACATGTCTTTTTTGTAACAAAACTTCATTATGTAGGTCAAACAACTGAAGGGACCTAAAACTACACATCCAATCAACTAACAGATCCTACACAAGTGGAGAATGGGGACAAGGTTGAGAACATGGAAGTTCTGAATTCAGATTTGCAAGAAACAATGGCAGGCCGAGAAGATGATGACGTGATGGTACTAGAAGATGATCAGATGCGACAAAGAAGGGATACAACTGTGACAAAGAACACAGAAAATGATGAAAGGGTTGTTCATTCATCGCAAAGAAGGGCTGCTACCGTGACAACGAACACAGAAGAAAGAGAACCAAAGAGGCAGAAGAAAATCAGTAACTTAGAAGGATTGATGGAGAGATACATCGGATGAGAACCTGGATGAGAACCAAACAAGGTGAGGACGAAGCTGTTCAACTAGCTAGAGAAAAGGAGGAAAGTGAGGGGAATGCTTTGTCAATCAAGAAATGCATTTCTGTTCTTAACACCCTGGAAGTCACAAAAGAGGAAAAGGCAAAGTCATTCAAACTCTTCAAGGACCCTGACAACAGGCAGATCTTCTTAAGTGCATGTGACGACGATCCAGAAGTTGCATTGTTATGGTTGAGAAGTGAAATTGCTTAGGTATTCTCTCTTTCTTCCCCTCTCCTCTCCTACCTGATTCTGACACCATGGAAAGATAAATTATGTGCTTACTGTTTTATTATGGTGCCTCCATCACATAAGCAAGAGCCTGTAAATGGCCAACTGTGCTTTTGTAGATCAAATGAGTAGCCTGGCTTACTGTAAATTTAGAGTGAACTACACACTGGTCTGCATGCCAGGAACTCATGTAGCATTTGATCCTATAGTGAACAGAAATCAACACAGTTCTGAATCTTCTCTCTATTTTTTTTTCATTTGTCAATTGACTGTTAGCAACTAGCAAATTTGTCAATGCTGCTTCTGCACTTGCATATCAGTATCTTGATATGCATTTTTTTAATGTTGCTAGTTCATTAAAATGTTCTATGATGTTAGCAACGGAAGATGTTATTTCCATGTGATGTTTAAACCTTTTCTTTGCAAAGATATCAAAATTTGATTGACTTTCAGCCTTTCAGGGCATTATATGGTGACAAAGAACTGGCTGTGATGTTTGACTCTATTTTGTTATATATGCTTGCTGAATTTTTGAATCTTGTCCAACGGAGGCTTTGGGGTGAAATGTTTGTTTGGAAGCCAAGAGGAATGCAGTCTTTATCTGTGAAAGTATAGTTGCATCCATTATGTGCTTTTAGTAGTTTTATCAGTACACTATTTGCTAACTGTAAGATTCCTTTTATATGCAGTAACCTTGTTAGATTTTGTTGTTTTCAGGCAACACATAATAGGCTGATGAAGACTTGATGCACGTGTTGACAAGGACTCAAGGAGGATTAGAATGCTGTATCCCCAGCTTGATGAAGACTTGAAGTAGGGGCTGCAGAGTTTCGGAAGCTCTGTTGTCTTGCTCTTACTCTTTTGAGAGGATGGAAGATTCTTTCCTAAGTTATGATTTTTAGATGTTTCTGTTGTTGGTTTCTGTCTTTCTGACCACCTCAGGATCTAAACTTTGCTTAAAGCTACCATCTCGTTTTGAACTAAAATCTTTGCGATACTTAAGGTCTCTGTGTAATAAATGGACTGGTACCATATGGTTTGTTGCAGTTTGCAATGTGTTTCTGGATGTGTTTCGTATGTAGAATTAAAATCGTGACTGGAGAACGGAATGCGATAATGTTTGCCGACTTCAGCTGTTATAATTTGCCACTTTATTTCTTTCTGCTTTTGGTGCTGAACACCCCCAATCCTAAACCCAGGCAAAAGCGAACACATATTTTAAGAGAGGGATTAGAGGGAAGCAGGGATTCATCCCCCAAAGGGGTTGAGTGACATGGGAGGGATCAACTCAATCCCTCCCTGGATTAGTTCCTCTTGGGGATTACATCCCCTTGAGCCGAACAAGGCCTTACTGGATAAGCGCTCGGGAGGCCGCTTACTAGAAAAGCGTGGTTCATGTTGTATCGGGGATTTTGAGCTAAGTGGCTTGTGGGCTAAGTGAAGAATAAGCGAGGTGTTTGTGTGGGATTATGACTTATTTTCACTGGGAAGTAAGAAATGTGTGGGATTATGGCTTATTTTTACTGGTAAGCGAAAAATAAGCGGAAACAAATAGGGCTGTAGTAGGCGATGGAAATTAAACTTTTCAACACGTTCACATCCTAATACAATCACACGTACAATATACTTGAGTGCCCGTTGTCTTTCAACCATGCAAACTTTCATGCTTCTGTTCTGGACATCCTGCTCCTGGAATTCTATTACTCATGTTTTTGAAAGATGAATGGAAGAAATCAAATGAAAGAATGCACACAACACATGCTTAAATAGAATAGAGAGAGGATTTGCACAAGAGTTTCATCATTTCAAAACGTGCTTGGGTATCCGGCCCAGTGTCCCCTCTACTCCTCGAAGAAAAGAGGGTAAAAAATCATAACTTCCAAAGCAAACACTTCATTTACATTTCCCTTGCTACTCAATTTTCTTTCCCACCTCAAGTACTGAAACCTCTGAGAGCCGTGGTCAGGTCCGCTACGAGCTCTACTGTGGTCGAAAACCCTTCTCCAATCTGAACAAAATCAAAATTGGTCAAACTTACGGACATGCAAAAATCTGAGACTATGGGCAGTAGTGTATTCTATACTAATGAAATTCTCATAGAATGATAGTGAGAATTATATATACCACCAAATAGGATGTTAAAAAACTCTACTATATATTAAATATTTCGTAGCTAAGATAAACACATCGTCTGTAGACTGTAGTTCAATAATCGGGAGAGAATACTTGCCTTTGCTGTGATGGTGATGTTGAGGCATGAGTCTGTGAACGGTAGAACACTGGTGTTTATGATAGAGAGGCCCTGGTTCTCAAGCTCGGAGATGAGCGTCACCAGCACTCCTCTTCTCTCCTTACAGCATATTTTCAATAGGATGGTATCGCCATGGATGCTTGCCTCAACAGTCGGGCTGAACCTACCCGCACCGAAGGTGCTCTCTCTGGAGCTTGAGGCATCGCTACTATCAGTTGATATGCGACACTTGCTCTCAAAGACGGTGGGCTCAGATGTTCTCCTCATGTTTTGTCTCTCTAGAGTCTTCACCTTCTCCTCAAGCTGCTTGACGTACTCGATGGTGCTCCCAAGGAGAGAGATCTTGTCGGTCTGAAAAATTAAGATTCAATAACACTTGTCAGAAACATCACAAATTCAGTGGATACTTCACTACTCATTGTAATTTGAAGTACTGTTTGAATCCGTCCCATCTCGGTCCACAACCCATCATTCAACTAGTGATTGCTATTTGCGAGTGACTTATTATTTTCTTGAGTATAAGTCACCTTTTTGTCCCTTATTCAACACCAGTTAAAAAATGATTGACTAATTTTAATATAAATCCATTGGCATAGCATAACACCATGAGATATCAAAACATTTCCTAACAATTATTAGTTGCCATTATGGTAGCTTACTTGGCATTTTTTTCAGATGCATGTAGTGTTGATGATGATCAACTTGTCGGTTTATTTTTCTTTGTTACCCAAGATCTTACTCTCATGAAATATCCAAATTACTATAATATATGTGCTCTTGCTTACGTTAGAAATACTATAAAGGAGGCAATAACCATCATCCATTCACAAATAAATGCTATGATAGATTGTAAATCCTGTACCACGAGAAATTTGTTAGGTTTCACAAACAATCAAGAGAGTAATAAATAGCATGCTTTAATCGTGCAACAAAAGCATGGTGGCAATAGTTCTACTTTGTGCATTTACGTCTACTTTGTGCATCTTATTCTTTTACTTATACTTTGTACATGGCGATAAGAATTTTAGAAAAGTTGCAAAGGGGTTTGATATATTTGAACTTGTGGTAAAACTATGGTAGTACGATGTAACGCAGGGACGACAGGGGGGGGGGGGGGGGGGGGGGGGCTGGCCCCCTCCATCCCGGCCCATGCTACATGCACATAGCTAATGCACACAAATTTGTACCACATAAATCAATGGGGAAAAAAATAATTTTAGCCCCCTAATGATTTGCTACAACTTACCCCCCTCCTATTGTTGGGTTCTGGGTTTCTGGCTTCGCCCCTGACCCTAATGTAACATACGCAAAGTAATGGTCTAGCCTGAGACTATGCAATAGGTCAAACACACATGTAATCCCAGCTGACACATATAATGTTTAACGGTCTTAGTGTAATTCAGAGATGGCGTTGTGTCCTAACGACCGAGTTTTGAACCACAGCAAACTAATAGCCTAATATGATAGAAATTAGAAAGCAAATAAACTTCTTGGTAGTGCTCCCTCTCTGATCTAAAAGTATTTTTCTCAAATTTTCTATATTATCAGATAAATCCCTCTAATTTATCCACATCATAAAAAAATTACCTACATACCCAAAAAGAAATACTACTGCCCTTCTGATCACATGACTGCATAAGTAGATTCTAACCTTTGTTAGTACATTAACTAAGACCATGATCAACTTTTGAACCTCACAGAGAATTTGGTGAGATACTTTGCTGACATTTTTCACTGAATTAATGATGCTTCACTTAAGCACGATGACCTTTTAGTTGGTTTATATTATTGACCTAATTAGGCTATATTATTGAAGATAACTTCCAGGTGGCTATAGTTTTTTTTTTGAGAATGCGTGATGCACATTTCTCATTGAAAAGAGAAGAAATAAGATACAAGATACAAAGTACAAAGACGTGACCGTACCCACCTCTTAGCGCATGGCTAATCAACGAAAATTAAACGATAAAGAATCCTAAACAACCAGCGACCATCAACTGGAACAAAAATAGAGCAAAGAATCCTAAACAACCAGCGACCATCAACTTGAACAAAAATAGAGCACTATCCCATTATCAAATAACTGTGCTTCGACCGACACCAGCCCAGCCCTCTCCTAGAGCTTGCATTGTCATCCTCTAAAATCTTCTGAACTAGTGTTTGCAGTTGCCAATTGAGGCCCCTGATTCAATCTTCCAAATCCTCAATTCAACATACCCAGTAATCTCTAAAGAGGTCCTTATTACTCCTAGCTAGGCATACATGGTTCCATTTAGTCCGCACAACATTTGGCTTTACTCCTCTCTTGCAAAGTTTGCCCTTTTTATGGTAGCACGTCTCATTTTTGTTAGCACATGATTGTACCAAGAATCGATATTACAGGTTTACAGCCGTGTTTTGTTTGGTGTAGGTATTATAGATTTTTGACACAGAAAACATTCACAAGCCAAACGCAACAGTCAGTTTTCTTAAGCATGAAAACATACTAGCCTAGTTATTCGTCCAGTGAAGCCATAAACAATCCAGTGGTAGTTCACAAAATTTCGACATACTGTACTGAGTAAATTAAAACAAAATAACTTATGCCTTTACAAGTATATGACGGACATACTCAATCAAATGCGCATTATGATATTTGCATTGAATTTCCATTGGGATCCATTTGAACTGATGGCAATCAAAACCTGAATTATCCATTTCGTCACCGTTGAGTATATTAGATGTATTCCTTTTCTTAAAGAGTGTATATAGGTATTGTGTCAAACCATCAGTATGAACATATGCACCATTCATAACAAAATTAAATCTGATAGTTAATTTCTATGAGAACAACATCAACCCCGCATGATAAATTTAATGGCATATTTTTATGGATCTATCTGTTCATCGTCACTCTTGGCACAAGCACAATTAATAAGATTGGTAGTTTACAAAAAGGGTTCCATTTACAAACTCTTTCTAGTCTCTTGTTAGAGGAGACATATTCATTTTTTTCTCTGGTCGTCGTATTGTTTTATTTCCCTCGAGGAGGTGCATAGTGTTAAAGATAGAAGGTTATCTTGATATGTAAATGTGCATGGCACGGTAATTGTGCGCAGGACTTGGAAGGCCGAGATCTCGGAGGTTGTATAGTTACTAAAGATAGAGTTTGTTGTACAAGGAAACCAACCGAGACCGAGATCTCAGGCCTGACTCTCCTGGCGCAGTCCCCTGTAAAAGCCACGCGAGGGGCAATTCCTTGCCAAGCAACAGAACACACAGCCGTCGTGACCTCCGCCATCAGGAGGCCGACGTTACCACCATACGCGCCTCTGAGATTTTCACACATAGGATTTTCCTAGCCTGAAAATTATATTTATAAGCTAAGTAAGCAGATGCATGAATCCATAAAAAAGATGATCTTCAAGGGCAAGTCATTGCCACCACTAAATTAATATTCGTTAAAAAAACATATAGTATATTTATCGTAGAAATCTCTATGCTTAACCTAATGTATGTTGTTTCGTAATATGTGTAGTGTAGCCAAGCCATTGTCCTAGTTTTCAAATTAAGCAGTAGTTTCTCAATGACACGGTTACATGTCCTAAACTTTGACCACTTATATGCACAGAAACATAGATTCATAAATACTGTATTTATAGATTTGTTAGAGAACATATTTTAAAATAAATATTGTACTTCTATTCTTCTAATAATTTGTGAAATATATATTCAGAAAAGTTATTCAGGAATAGGAGTATGTAATGTATACGGCATGATGTGTAGAAGACATAATAAGTTGGAGTAAAATAAAGAAGAAGAAGAGAGGTAACAAAAATTGTTCACCTCCCTCGAAAATAAAAGGGTGCGCCACGCCGCTTTGGATGTGCCGATGATCTCGGAGGCCGAGACGGCCGGTGGCAGGCACGCCCCCCTGTTCGTCTCGCCGTCTCGCAGATCGCCTCTCGACCTGACTGGATTGGATCTAGGGTTGCTCAGGCGATGCCTTTGCTTGTCTCCCTTACCGCTCCCTCACCCGCTCCCGGCTCTTCAAAGCGCCAATCTCCGCACCGCGCCGCCAAAGGCCAAGCTCACACACGCCCCGTCGTCTCGCCGCTGCCGCGTGGCCGCCGCCGACCGTTGGCTGCCCGTTGCCCGGGTTGATCACGTGCACCTCCGATCCCCACGCTCAAGTACGGCGCGAAACCCACACCGCGGCAGTGGCCAATGCCCAGTGGACGTCGTATGCGGTATGCGTCGTCCGGCTCACTAGATGGCAGCGCACCTCCGCACGCACTCGATCGCGCCCCTACGCGGCTACGCGGCTGGCACAACTGCCGCGAGCCGCCCTCATCCCGATGTTCCAATTCGGGCGGCGGCCATCCGCGCCGGTGGTTCGAGTCCTAATCCAGCAAGAGATTCTCTCCACGTATCTTCAGAGTCTCAATTTATTCGAAACTATCCGAAAGCAATCGGTTTCGATTTTTTCTAGAATAAGCAGGAGAGCTGCGTAAGCAATCGGCTTCGATTGTGAAAGAACAGCATATTTGGATTAGAGAACGACCGGGCATGGAGCCATGTACCTTGGTGAGGTCCGGGACGATGGTAGCCAGCGCCACGAACTGCTGCTGCATCTTCTCGCGGCGCTTGCGCTCGGCGATGACGTGTTCCTGCGTGTTCCAGTGCGCCCGGCTCCGCCTCTCTGGCGCCTGCTGCTGCACCTGCACCGCCGCTTCAATGCCGTCCGGGTCCGGCCAGTCTCCTCCCGAGAAGTTGAGCGTGCTAGGAGGCTGTCCGCCGAAGGAGAAGATGCTCGACGACGACGACGGCTGCCCTGGCTCGCTCTTGACCGCCAGCGCTCCGAACGGCAGGCTGGGCAATGACGGGACCCCAAAGCCCGGGAAACTACTCGAGGCCGGGTGTGGATGAGAAGGATGCATCGGGTTAGGCGGCGGCGCCATTGGTGGCGGTGGTGTGTAGTACTGCTGGGGCTCGGCGAAATGGTGTTGCATCCCGGCGTGCTCTTCTTGCTGCCCGTACATGTATGCTAACTCGTCCTCAGGGTCCTGACATGGCCGCCATAGCAAGAATTATTAGTCAAGGCATCGAAGTTTTCAGATCTCGCTCATGCTAGTTCTTGGTTTTACCGGATGTGAATGCCATGGGTTTAGCTCATCCATCACCTTGATATATCCTGTAAATCACTAAGCATCATACAATAATACAGAACAGCAAGAAACAAATGAGCAGAATCGATTGTAAGAATAGATGTCTGGACCAATCTTAGAAGAACTCCTTTTTAGAGATTAAAGAACTTATTTCTGAAGAAACTCAGGCAAAAGAACACACCTCTTCTTTTCTTCCTCCCGTACGTCAATCCTGACTTCCTTCTCCCAGAGTCCCAGTCCACACTGCTTCTGGTCTTTCTGGACTTCTCTTGCTTATATACAGGCCTAGTGGTTTTGGTGTGAATTACGGCCTTACTGTTCTGAAGAAGGCGTTCACGTGCTCCTTGCGTTTCTCTGCAGAAAAGGCCAAGTATTGAGGTGACCAACGAGCTGCTAGGTGCTAGCAAATATTTGCACGATTGCATGATTGGATCTGCACACGCGTTCCTATTTGTTTTTCCTCTCCGACGCCATTTATTCCTTTTTGGTCTACTTTTGTGTTAACATCACTACCCTGATCCTCAAAGATCTCGTATTATCTTCTTTTTGCTGAGAAAAATTGTGATCTGCAAGCACCAAGCTTTAAAGAATTATTCAGCGTAGCTCAAGAAAGCCTGTCTGAAGATTCAGTAGGTTGTACGACAGTGACGTTGTTTTATCCAGAAAATGTCTCATCTGTTGTTTGAAGAAGTCTATCTCTATCTCCCTTCATATTAAGTGTGTGATGGTTATGGCGTATTAGTAAGAAATTCTTTCATGAACAAGTAGTTTCGTTGAACCAAACTATGAGCTACAGTAGGTACCTGCGATGGCGACAGTTTTGTAAGGATGCGTGCACATCTGTTGTTGGAGGCGAGTGCAATTTCTGAACTTTTTGCTGTGTCCATACCAAAATATAATGCACTGTCGCCAATTGTTTAGGCAATCCATGTGATAATGGCGTAGGTTTTTTATGCTGAACTTGCAAGCTATAGATTACAGATCGAAGCAAATCCCAAGAAACCTGATTAAATCAAAAGTACAAATAGTAGACAACCGTTCCGGGCCAACTGGGCTTCTGAGTCTGAATCTGAAGAAAATCTTTATAATCTGAAGAAAAGCATAAAGGAAGAACAAAAGGAGCCTCCATTGTTTTGTCTTAGCCTGCCAGTCAGGTGATGCAGCATGCTAATTGTTAAAATACTATCCTGCTGTTGCATTGTTCCGGGAGCAAGTATAAAAATATGGCCCTGTGCACAGTGCACATGCAAAAGCCAACAAATCTGATCCAGGTGTTACCTTCTCAGGTGGAGCAAACAAATTAATTGCTAGGACAGTTTTAACTAGTCAAGCAATTACTTTGCCCTAATTTTCGTCATGCATGTCATGTCATGATATGTGATACCATGCACTTTTCATTCAGCTGTCGTTTTCGTTTTGACTCCTGTATGTGTAAAGTGTAATGCCGTAACATCATCTTCAAGTTCAAGCTCCCACCATATTGCTATTATCACCACCTGGTATTTAGCTTATAAGGCCAGCATCGACAAGCGCTTAGCTTCGCTAACTTTGAAAAACTGAAAATTCAGACTTCTCCATGGCACCGGTTCCGAGCATAGGATTGGTTAAAAAGTTGTCACCAGCAGCAGTTTTCTAGGGTGCGTATAAAATTGAGATGCAAATTTTGCTTAGATTTTGCGGCTTCATGTACTTGTAAACTGCGCATCTCCCGACATCACATGGCCTAATCAGTAATTAGCCAGTTGACTAATTGTGTAGGCCGGCGAACATGGCCAACTTGGACAATAAAAATTGGAACCTGGGAATTCGTGTACCTGTAGCTTGTACTATCACTTCATTTTCCTGCAGTAGGCCTCTGTAGCAGCATGTTTAGTGGCGCCATAAAAATTTTATATACAGTTGCTGGCAATGCCAATGCCAGCACTACTTTGCCAGCATCAACGAGCTAGTTACTCAACTTGGATTGATGAATTGCCCTAACTGCACTCACATGCAAACTGATCTTCTGATTAGCAGCAACTTGCTTCAGCTGAGATGATGATAAGCTATTATTAAATTAAACTTTGAGAAGGCCAGTGATCATGTTGGATCAGAGTCATGGTTTTCTTCAAGTTGAGATATAAACAGCTGCAACTAGCATGGCCATCATGTACATGTTGGCGCGTTTCATGCAGGATCGTATCTGGAAAGAAATAGTAGAAGTACAACTAAACCAGTGGAAATTAACAACTAATTAAGAAAAGAATTATCTTTGGAGTTGTCAGGATGTTGTGATGGTCGAATCTTGAAAAGGCTGTATGTTGTTATCACACAAAGCAACAAGTTAAAAATAAGACTGGGGTTTATACAATCACGCCAATAGTACCACTGATTAATACATGAATCAGGTGGCCTCTGCTTGCGAATTTTTTGAGGCTTGCAACATGTTCTAGTGGATCCTTTTGTGCATCAAACATGGCAAGTAAATTACTTCGTAAAATGGCCTTCGAACTCATTCCCTTGTTTTCTCGCCTCAAGTGGGTACTAAATCCGATAGCAAGACCAGCACCGAACGTCGTTCATCATGCAAGCCGAAAATCTAAAGAGTTTCTGAAGCAATTTGCAGAGGTACAGCTAACGAAAAGTTTCTTCCATCTGCAGAGAGCACAAACTGATTGAACAGGTACAGTTTGTATGGTTCCTGTCTCTCTCCATGCCACCTAATGTGACAATGTGAGCAACAACTTGCACCGGTTTGCTGCCTGCAGGAACGTGTACGCCATGACGCCTCCAGGCGTAAAAGAAATGGCAGTTCAGAAAAGAAGTCAAAATTTCTCAAGCGTAAGAGAATCCTAAGAGAAAAGGGCCTAGGTTCCAAACTGGGCCAATGGGTTCAGACTAATCGATCATGGGTCTAAATGGGCTAGCGTTGCACGTTTGCGTAACGGGCCACGCACGGATCCAAGTGATGAAGATGGGCCGTTAGAGAAGCATATATGTAGGAGCTGCTAATCCCACGCTGGGCTTTCCTAATCCCGCGCAGCAAAGCCGACGAGTTGCTCGCGCGGCCGCGCCTCTGTCTCGGCGGCGGTCGCCGCCGTGCCGTGGCTGCAAGCGAAACGAATGGAATGCACGGTACATCACATCCCTAACCCAGAGTCATGGATGACGATGTCAGGCGACACGAACGCGAGTCACGTTGTGTAACGCAATGCGAATCGGTTAAGTGCTGCGAAGCTCGGCGACGACCATCGCGGCAAGGCGTTCACACCTACGGGTCCGGGTCCGGCCGAATTCAAAAGAAGCCGGACGTGCATTACGCATCGGAATTCAAGAGCACAGGGCCGAGTGGGTCGGTAAGCACGGTGGTCGTGCCGTGGTATGACACATTGACACATAGCTCAGCTGCTGATGCGACCGCGCGACGTGGGCGGGCGCGAGGGTGCGTGTGTTTCCCGGATCGGTGACTCCGCCGGCTCGTTCACACGCAAAACGCCGGCCGGGCAGGTGCTGGTAGTACGCGCGGCGCCGGCGCGTGGCGGCGTTTCTGGGCCGCGCGCGAGCGACGCCGGGCTGCTGCGCCCGCGCGTCGCTCCGCCAGTGGGTCGTCGGCGGTCGGCTACGCGGCCAGTGACTGACTGGTCGGTGGCGCGGAGCACGGGCGCCGGGTTCGGGTGGACCAGTCAATGCTCGTGCTAGTTGCTTCGCGCTGATCCGCCCGTGCCATTGCCGTGCGTGCTCTCGGCACCTGTCGCCGCCGGCGGCGTGCGCGCTTAGTTGTAGCTCCGTGCCGGGGCGCCAAGTGCCGTTTGCTTTGCGTGTGGCTCGTTCGTACGACCGTTTCACAACTACTATTGGATCCGTCATCCGTGGCCGGGAGAGAGTACGTCGGCGTCGCCGTGGATCTGGTCCGAGATCCGTCTGCGGAATGATAAGAAGAAGATTCGGTTCCTCTGTTCGTTTCCGTCCCAGAGTCCGAGCAATTGCGATCAGGTGCAAATATCACCTCACCGTTCAGCAGCATCCCTTTCAGTTTCAGCGTGCTGGTTCTTTTCCCCACAGCACAAAGCACGGGTAACTAAGGTCTGACAGTTACAGGCACGATCACGAAATCGATCAGGACGCTGGCAATGGCATTGCTCCAGCACCACCCCGGCCCCTTTTCTTCTCGGATACGTTTCGAACCGTGTGTCTTCTCCTCTCTTCCAGTTTCAGCAGTAAAAATCTGTTACCCATTTATTTCCAAAAAAATCTGTTACCCACACAGTACGAAACAAAACCACACTTCGTTTTTTGCAGACATTGTTAAAGGATAAGGTTTCGGTGTCTCCCTTGTAAAGAGCTTTATGTTAACACGTCAAATGAACGTGATGGTTTGGATACATAGATACGTTGGTTAAACCTTAAATTACGTATAGATGTTATATAGATAGAGGAGGTTTAAACCAACTATGTCTTATATCACACGTTGTAATCAAACTCTTGCAAGTTGTCAGGAATTTCCCCTATATTAACACGGGGCCGTGCGCTAGCCTAAGGAGGCCGCCACATTCACCCAATTACCATTATATCTTTTATGGTAATCAAAGCTACTTCCTCAAAATACATCTAAGTTGCCACGGCTATGGCTTCTAGTTCCTTGTCGTCATCGTTGTCAAGTGCTCTCCGGTTGCCTGTCTCTGAGAAGCTCACGCGAGAGAACTTCATTCTTTGGAAGGCCTAGGTGTTGCCGCCGATCAGGGGTGCTCGTCTTCTTGGCATCCTTGACGGCTCAATCCCGGCACCACCGAAAACAATTCAAGATGACAAGAAGAACGACGTCTCCAACTCGGCATACGAGATCTGGCTGGTGCAGGACCAGCAGGTACTCAACCATCTCGTCAACTCCCTGTCGTCCACAGTGTTGGCACAGGTAGCTACATTGACATCGTCGTCCGAAGTTTGGGTGATATTGGAAGACATGCACTCGGCACAATCACGTGCACGAGTAACCAATCTATGGATGCAACTTGCATGCCTCAAGAAGGGAAGCATGAACATCGCGACATACTTCAACAAGATGAAGGCTATAGGAGATGAAATTGCTGCTGCGGGGAAGCCTATCGACAATGATGAGATGATATCCTTTATTTTGAATGGTATTGATTTTGAATATAATCCCATCGTCTCTTCTGTCTTGGGTCGGTCGGATCCAATCTCTATCAATGATCTCTATGCTCAAGTCATGGCATATGAGATGCGCTTGGACATGTTTGATAAACGTTCAGAGGTCACTACCAATCCTCAGCAAATTTAGCTTCTAGAGGTCTAGGAGGCTTCAACCCTCGTGGTCGCGATGGAAGTCGTGGGCGAGGGTTAGGCGGCCACAACTCTGGAGGGAGCGGCAATTTTTCCAACAGCAGCAAATCCTCCAACAGTAATTTCAAGTCTGGACGACAGTCAAGCAGAACCCGGTGTCAGATATGCGGTAGGACAAATCACACTGCTATTTAATGTTGGCACCGATTTGAAGAAGATTTTTAGCCATCAAACAACAAGAAGCCAAGCTCAGCCGCCTATGGTGTTGATACTAACTGGTATATGGACAGCGGTACGACTGATCATATTACTAGTGAATTGGACAAGATGGCGGTACGGGACAAGTATGGCGGTCACGATCAAGTCCACACAGCGAATGGTTCAGTATGAAAATCAGAAGTATTGGTCATTCAAGTTTACATACCCCATGTCGCAATCTTTTATTAAAAAATATCTTGCATGTTCCTAGCGCTCATAAAAGTTTTGCTTCAGTTCATCGTCTAGCCTCTGATGATAATATAGTCCTTGAATTTCATCCAATTTTTTTTCTCATCAAGGACCAGGAATCGAAGAAAACTCTCCATCAAGGAAGGTGTGAAGGAGGCCTTTATCCCTTAGTTTCTAGCTCTTCTAAAGCAAGCACAAGTAAAGTAGCGTTTGGAGTCAATAAACCATCCATGTATAGATTGCATAGTCATTTGGGTCATCCAACTTTTCCTATTGTTAGGCATGTTTTGAAGAACAATAAATTGTTGTTTCTAGATGATACTAGTAGTAACTCAGTTTGTGATCCTTGTCAAAGAGCCAAGAGCCATTAGTTACCTTATGCAAATTCCAATAATGTGTCTACTTTTCCTTTCCAATTAATTCATTCTGACGTGTGGGGTCCAGCTCCAGAATCTGTTGGTAGACATTCACACTATGCGAGCTTTATCGATGAATATAGTAAATATACATGGATCTATTTGCTTCGAAAGAAGTCTAAAGTTTTCCAAGTCTTCCATAATTTTAAAAACCTTGTTGAGCGCAAGTTTGATAGGAAGATTGTATCCATGCAAACGGATTAGAGAGGAGAATATGAAGGATTGCATTCCTTTTTCTAGAAAATTGGCATCTCCATTGAGTTTCATGTCCTCATGCTCACCAACAACATGGCTCTGCAGAAAGAAAACATAGGCATATAGTAGAGGTTGGGCTTGCTCTTCTTGCAAATGAGAAGTCGAGTAGTACTCGGACTCGCCCCTGGGACCTCGGAAGAGGTCGAAAATTTCGTTGAATTTTTCAACGAAGTCCTCTAGAGCTTGGCGATGGAGGTTGATGTCGTAGTGCTTCTCCTCCGGGGCCGGCGTGATGTGGCGATGGAAGTTACCAGCACCATCCGCGATGCAGACCTAGGAGCCGAAGACGAACATCGTGCCTTCTTGGAATGCGATGATGGATTTGATGATGACTGAAGCCATCGAGTTCGCTAGTGGATCTTTAGCGAGGTCCCCTACCTAGCGCGCCAACTGTCGGTGTTTAGACCCGGCAACATACTGAGGGGGTACCCGAGGTAGTGTTTTGTGCATGGGGCTCGTTGAAGATCAGGAACTCGAAGATGAACTCGAACACACGATTTAGACAGGTTCGGGCCGCTTATGTCGCATAATACCCTACGTTCTGTGTGTTGGTTGATTGCATTGATTGATGATATGTTTGGAGGGGATTCCTGCCTCACCTTATATTGCCGGGGGCAGGGTTACAGATCGGTTGTTGTACAAGAGTACTAGTCGGATTCGACTAGAGAGTCCTACTCTAATTGCTACAAGTAGTTTCCTAATCCTTGGCTAGTCCTTGTCCGTGATGTAGACCACGATGTCCTGCACCGTAGTCTCCATGTCTAACACATCTTGGTGTACAGCCTAGTATTGTAGGACTGTCCAAGCCTCCCGGTGAGCTCATAGGTGTATGGCCGACACTAAGGATGCGGTTTTAGCATTGCTTAAAGATTTACGGGCCGACTTTGCTCTCAAAGATTTGGGAGATCCGAATTATTTTCTTGGGATTGAAGTGAAACCAACTCAGGGAGGCATTATATTGTCACAAGAAAAGTATGCTTCGGATGTTCTCAAAAGAGTTGGCATGACAAATTGTAAGTCTTCTTCGACGCCTTTAGCAGCCTCAGAAAAATTATCACGTCAAGATGGAACTCTGTTATCATTAGAAGATGGTAAAAGATATCGCAGTATTGTTGGAGCCTTGCAATATTTAACTCTCACACGTCCTGACCTAGCTTTTGCTATTAACAAAGTGTGCCAATTTCTGCATACTCCTACAACTACTCACTGGACAGCCGTCAAAAGGATTTTGCGGTATGTGAAAGGAACAGTTAGCATTGGGCTTGAAATTAGAAAATCGCCATCTACTTTGCTTAGTGCTTTCTCTGATACGGATTGGACTGGTAGTGTTGATGATCAAAGATCTACCGGTAGATTTGCTATTTATTTTGGTCCGAATTTAATCTCATGGAGTGCTAGAAAACAGACAATTGTGTCTAGTCAAGCACTGAAGCAGAGTATAGGTCATTGGCCAACGCTACAGCTAAGACCATTTCAGTAGAAACATTGCTATCCGAATTGGGTGTGAAGTTAAAAGAACTTCCTTGGGGTGTGATAATCTTGGTGCAACGTATTTGTTAGCTAATCCTATCTTTCATGCTCGTGCTAAGCATATTGAGATCGATTTTCATTTTGTAAGAGTAGCAAGAAAGCAATTGGAGATTCGCTTTATTCCATCTAAAGACCAATTGGCGGATGGTTTCACCAAGACACTTCCAGTTCGGGAGTTTGAAAAATTCAAAGGCAATCTAAACCTCAGAAGCAAGTTTGGTTAAGATTGAGAAAGGCTGTTAAAGAATAAGGTTTCGGGTGTCTCCCTTGTAAAGAGTTCTACGTGAACACGTCAAATGAACGTGATGGTTTGGATACATAGATATGTTGGTTAAACTTTGAATTACAAATAGATGTTGTATAACTATGCCTTGTATCACACGTTGTAATCAAACTCTTGTAATTTGTTGAAAAGTTTCCTTATATTAACATGGAGCTGTGCGCTAGCTTAGATAGGCAGCCACGTTCACCCAATTACCGTTACATCTTTCAGACATCACGCTGCAGTCCGTGTTCCTCCGTATCGGTTGCTTTCGGCGCGGCATGTTTCTTCAGACGGTCCAAGTCCAAGGAGGCTTATCTGGACCTTGACCCCCGCCCCCTCCCCCCCCGCGGCGCCGTCGCTCCTGTCCGGGTCGAATTACGCCACTACTGTCGGCCAGGCCGCCCGGCCGGCGTCGGCGTCGCGCCCGGCCGCTGCATGCTAGGCCCGGGAACGCCAGCCTCCCGTCCTGGTCAGTGACGACGTGGCTGCTGATCCATCCGGCTTCCGCAGCGTGGTGGTGCTCGTCAGAAAGCCGTCGCCGCCGCCGCTTTCGCTTTTCGTCATCGGCATCGCTCTCAACTCTCAACCTAGCACTCGTTAGTGGGCTGGTCCGCGGCCGAGTTTGAAACGGCCACTGCCACTATTGCTTTGCCGCATCGGATCAGTTGCACGCCTCCGCAAGGAGAGGAGATCCTTTCCTCCTCCGATCCGCCTGGGTTCCATTCCACCATCGACCGACGCACGCATGTGGATGGTCTGGCTTGCGGGACTCGGTCACCTCGGAGACCAGTCACCAGCGAACTGAGATGAAGAATGACAGACACCGCGCGCGCCTTTTCGTGCCTGATTTTGACCAACTTCTTACCGGAAATGAACTCGAAAGCTTTGGGATTAATCGGTGCAGGTATCTGGCGAGCGAATTTCTCCGGGTGGTCAAATGCCTGATGGGGCCCTACTTGTTCCGCTTGCAATAGGAAGCACTTGCTAAGAATACAGTGGCTGGTCTTTGTTACTTGCTATTCGTCTTCTAAGAATGGCAGCTGCAAAGAGGAGCATCCAAAATAAAGAATGGCAGCTGCAAAGAGGAGCATCCAAAATAAGGTACTCCCTCCGTTCCAAATTGTAAGTTATTTTAATTTTTTTTAAAAGTCAAAGCATATCAAGTTTGATCAAATTTATACAATAAATTACTAACATTTATGATACCAAATAAGTACTATTAGTTTCTTCATTAAATATATTTTTACAGTATATCTATTCGATGCTATAAATCTTTGTGATCCTCTCTATAATTTTGATCAAATATAAAATGGTTTGACTCTACAAGATAGTTGGAATGACCTACAATTTGGAACGGAGGAGTAATTATACGACGGTACTATACGCTGCTAAAGTTCCTTTTCTCATGTCATGCGTGGTAGCCACAGTGCAATCCTCGGTGAATTCTTTCCGAAGAAAACCACGTTGCGACAACACCGATCCAACTCTAAATCGTGTCCTAAAACAAATACTCATCAGGTACAGACAGATCGATCACGGGTGGATCCGACTCAGACTCAACTCTGGTCCATCCAGATATTGGAATGGATCAACACATTTTGAATTGTATATATACAAAGATTCTTGGCACAGATAGGAGTACTACTTTATATCGACCAGAAAGGCAGTCGCATCGATTGCCAACATGCAGTCGAGCTTATAAGAAATTCAAACTCCAACTAAATTAGTCCTAGCCTTTTTGATTATTGATTTGGGAACTCGAACCGAGCTTTGGATCATGAATGACTTCTATCATGGTGGCCGACTGTTCATGTTGTCGCTGGTCTTTCCCTCTCACCCGCACCCACAAGATATCATATTGTTAAGGGAGCAATGATGGATTAGTACAGGATTACATGCCTTTGCCTTATTTTTTTAGAACTAAAAAAAGAAAAAAGTGCATTTTTTGAAAGAAAAATGTGCACTTGGGATTCATAAGTTAAGAAACCTGTGTTTTATCAACTTAAAAATGACTAAACATGCTTTCAGATTGGTCGAAACGTTTGAACATGTCTTGAAAAGCATGAAGTTGGCTAGGTTCTTTGTGATGAAAATTGTCCATGTATATTCAAGTTTACAACTCATGAAGGTTGCTCGTATTTATTTATGGCCCACATCAATAACAGGATATCTGTGATGACTTAGTCAATTTTAAGATCGACTGTTGGCCCAACCTCTCGTAGACACCTAGGTAGGTTGTGGGTACGAGCAGTCATAAGCATTTGTGTATTTTAAAAAAAAAGTCATGTTTGAAAAGCAAATGCACACACTATGTGAATTCCCAAGGTGCTTAAGCAGTTAAGCTCCTCATCTAGCTTTATGGTTGTCGTCAGCATGTAAATTAGGCTAGCTAGAGTTCCAGGGCAAGGGTGAGGTGTGGCCAACACATTGCCAACAGCGCCCTAGACCCACACATTGCCAAAAACGGTAAACAAAGTCGCCAACTCCGACCGGGGTGGCGTCTCGGCGCTACAAAGCGGCCACCAATCCCAGTCACGTTACTGCTGGTCGGTCTGCTTGGAGCCCGTCATCTTTTAGGCCGGACTTGCTAATTCCAAAGCGATAAGAGATAGACGACGCATGATCGAAAAGGAGGTAGCTTGGAAAAGGAGTCGCGAGCTGCATGATGATGCAAAGCTCGGCCGTCCTTTGCTCTCGCTCGCTCCCTTTTCACTTTCTTTCTCCTATTCAGCTATGGTGCTGGAGCGAGAAAACGGACATGTTTTTCTTCGAACCATGCGTTTTCGGTGCAGGTGTCCTGTTTTGTCAACGCGTGGGGAAGCTTTGGTTATCTATATCTACTCCTATCTATCTATCCATCCATCCATCCATCCATCCATGCGTGTAATAATTTGTTTTTTTCCTTTTGATCCAAGCCTTGCTGCTTAATCCACTCACATGTACACTTGTACATAGTGGGTTGTTGGGTGTGGTAATTTGTCATCAATTGAGACGATTGACCGACCAGCAGTTTAGTGTAGTCCATGGGATGATCCACTGATGAGAATCCGTGTCGATGATCCAGCATGCATATCCAACCTCTCAGCTGTCAGCTGGCATGCAGTGATGGCGTATTCTCTCCTGCATGTGGACCAGCTCAAACGTGTCAAATAACGTGTCGCACGAGTGCCCAAGCATCTAGGAGGCAGACATGCATGTTTTGTAGCTGGGGCTTTTCCTTGAGTTGACGCATTTATAGACTAATATAAGATAAGGCTGATGTCTTGGAGAACTTTTATGTAGTGTCCTCTATGTCAGAGCCACGCAAGCATGCATGCATGAATAACAGTGTGAGCATCTCTCACAGCGGGCAACTTCTATACTCGTATGAATTTTGCCTCTAGCCGGAAGCTGTACGATTTTTAACGTCTGCACAATGGAATTACTCGGACGTGCGGCAGCATGCAAGCCTATAAAATATAACAAGATGGAACCCGGTGGCCGGCGCAGGGGGTGTACTTGAATAATTGGTTCGGTTTGGTGGACGTGCAAAGATTGAAGTTGCATTGTAAGCCCTAGCTTTCCTAGCCTCGTGGAAAAAAGATGTGGTAATGATTAGGGTAGAACACACAAGTGAAAAGATCATCTTGAGAATGCCGCCTTCTCGCCGCTGTGCCTTTGTCGGCAACCTCGTGAACACATGTAACGCAATGGTGGTACTCCAAACCAAACCTAACCGCACCATGCATCTCCATGGGCGACGGAACCAAAATTCTTTAGAACTCCAATGGGCCAAGGCCACAGCATTGACCATTCTTCTATCATAGATATGTAATGGGTGCCTCTCTTTCTTTCTAATTTCCTTTTTGTTTGTTCTTTGTTGCTTTGATGGGGGTGGGTGGAGATAAGGAGCAATCAGTAGCCTACCTAGGGTACAAGTACAACGACATGACACTTGTTTAGTAGTGTACTACTGAACCGAACCAGTAACACTCTCTTACTGGTTCTACTTCTCGCTAGTGCTGCTATGGGCAAATACTTGGTTGGTTTAGACCTTTCAGCAACCTGCTTTTGGTATCGTAGTGCTATAGCTTGGATCATCAGGTCCACATATTTGTTCATCAATTTATAATTTCCTTTTGCATCTTCCGATCCCTTTACCCCCGACAAACACAACTCCTCCATTCTTCAATTCCACCAATGGCAGCCCTTGCATGGTTCATGGTTCCATCTGAACTAGTTTATTTATCCCCAAAGGTAAGAAGGGGACGCATTACGGTTGGTGCAGCGTGACACGTGGTGCTACGACCGTCATCCGTAGCATTATTATCTCCAACCTATTTTATGGTTGTCCTTAAAAAAGTTCACGTGTAGGGAAATTATTAGTGTGTAGTTTTTTAGCCCATATGTGTGGTAGATGGTTGCGATCGATGGCGATGGTGATGGAGATGATGATGAGTACTTTTTATCCTTCATGATCGGCTGTCTCGGTCGATCTTTTATGCCACATGCTTCCCATCTTTAAACCTATATGCAAGTGATATTAATGAAAACCTAGCAGTGGCCGGTAAGGTGGTAACCTTGTACCATGTCAGTAGAATAAACTAGCAGAGACAGCAGTGGTGCAAATTGCAGTAGAGGAGGTGGTCATAGTGGGGAGATGGAAAGATACCTATGCATTTTTAGTTTTCCCAAAGTTGATCTATTTGTGTGATATTGATTTTTGAATACTAAAACTTTATAGTAATAAATTAAATCATGTTGTTGTGCCACCCATGTCATCCTACTTTTCTTCATATATATTAAGTTTATGAAAGATAAATAGTTGACGAAGTGTTATAAATAAAAGAGTTCAAATACAAGGGCATAACTCTATGTAGACACAAGAATCCATATCGATTATAATCATCGCAAGTAGTTTATATATTTATATGTCAATAAAGGAACAATAATTTAACGTTGTTCAACTCCTTATCTTTTCTACGTCAATACCTATTATATTTGCAGTGCCCCTTGCAATTTAATTACATCCGGTAAACTCCGTTCCATGGTATTTGTTAACCATACCCGGGTTCTAGTGGAAGGACTTATTTAAGCTTAAAGATCAGCTACGACAAGTGCAACTGTCAACATGGTACAAAAGGTGCGCCTCGTATCATTAGCCGGATAATGGCGGTGGTGTATTGTTTAACAATGGTCCTAAGTACTCATTAGTCTTGATGCTACAGATAAAGCACGGATCATGCACGTATAGATACATGGTGCGCTAGCAGAATGGGTGGGCATATAGTGGTGCAAATGCTATAACCTAATTCGTAACTACCGATGCCATTAGAACATGCATGGTAGAACTGGACCAGATATGTGTGTACCTCTAGCTAGTGCCCCCCATCTGATCCACCCATTAAGTCGGTGTTTAGGATAGACTAACTTAAACCATCTAGCTACTATTTATATGCTATATAGTCATTTTATCCTCTCGCCGTTCAGTTTTGACTTCCTGGGCTTTCTACCTCGTTATCATTTTGATTTGTATATTGCCTGTTGGTATCTCTAGCCAGTCTTGATGCAACGCATTTGATTTCCTGTGTCATGCAGCTCCGCCAGTACTTATTGGTTGGGGAAACATATCTTCTCTTCTATAGCTAGTTACCACAAGTTTTGACATCGATTTTTTTTACCACATTCAGAAGTTGGCGGATGGTCTTACTCTTACAGAGTACATAGCTGGGCCTTGTTTACTTCCCTCCAAAATCCCAACTTTAGCACTATGCAAAAAGAAGATTCCCCATCACATCAAACTTGCGGTACATGCATGGAGTACTAAATGTGGATGAAATCAAAAACTAATTGCAGTTTTGTTGTACTTTGCGAGATGAATCTTTTGAGCCTAATTAGTCAATGTTTGATAATAATTCACAAATACAAACAAAATACTACAGTTACGTATTTATGGTAAAATGCCAATTTTGCTACTTCCAAATTGGGAACTAAACAAGACCTTGCTTCTTTTACACTCGGCAGGTCAGTGGTTTCTCTCTCTCTGCGTTCCATCCCGCGATGTACACACGTACGGTTGACACAGAGGAACACTGACTCCAATCGCAGAGCAACGCAACACGCGGTCAATTCTTCGCTTTCACTTCACCACTACTCAATGTGACCTGATCAAGGAATCCGATCCATGCAACGTACTGTTACGTGTGTGGAGCGATGCGGCTCTCAGCTCGTCAGTGTGATCCCAACAACTTGCCATATACCAAACACTAATGTTCTTATTAGCACCACTTGGTGGTGTGTCAGGGAATTCAGATCTGGGCACTTATTCTTTGTGGCCCTTCGATAGAACGAACGAATGGTGGATCGACGTACATGGTTACGGGGAACTAAAGTTTAGTCTCTATTACATCGAAAATACTAATTAGAAGTATTAAATATAGGTTAATTACAAAACCAATTGTATAAATGAAGGTTAATTCGTGAGACGAATCTATTAAGCCTAATTAGTCCATGATTTGACCGTGTGATGCTACAGTAAATATGTGCTAATCATGGATTAATTAGTCTTAATAGATTCGTCTCGTGAATTAGCCTTCATTTATGCAATTGGTTTTGTAATTAACCTATATTTAATACTCCTAATTAGTATCTAAACATTCGATGTGATATGGACTAAACTTTAGTCCCTGGAACCAAACACCCCCTTAGCTAGCTCCTCGCTCACTAGGTCAATTTTACACTTTTATAATATAAATCCGGTGCGCCTGCATTCTGAAGCAAGCTAGAATGGTACCTGCCTGCAAAAAAGATGGATAAAGGAGAAGGTGTCGTACATACATCTATGAACCCACTAGAAGATTTGGACAGTCCTAGATATGGGGCTAGACACCGAGATGCATCTGACATGAAGATTATGGCGCAGGACGATGTAGTCTACATGGAAAGACAGGAACTAGTCGAGGATTAGAAAAATACTCGTAGTAATAATAAGAGTAGAACTCCTCTAGTCGAATTCGACTAGCATTCTTATAACCAACCGACCTGTAACCCTGCCCCGACAATATAAGGTGAAGTAGGACCCCTCCAAAGCAATTCAATCCAACCAACACACAGGACGTAGGGTATTACGCAATCTAGCGGCCCGAACCTATCTAAATCATGCGTCTGTGTTTACCTTCGAGTTCCTGATCGCGACGAGCCCCACTAACGAAAACACTACCTCGGGCACCCCCCTCGATAGGTTGCCGGATTTAAACACCGAAGTTGCGCCAGGTAGGGGACCTCGCCGAGAATCTATTGGCGAACTCGACGGCACAAGTCATCATTAAGCCAATCATCACGTTCGAAATAGGTGCGACGTTCGTCTTCGGCTCTTGGGTTTCCATAGTAGATGGCGCTGGAAATTTCCACCGCCACATTGCGTCGACCCTAGAAAAGAAGCAACAAACCATGAAGCTCCAGCACCAAACTCTGGAGGATCTCATTGAGAATTTCGGTGAATTTTCAATTTCTAACTTAGTCAGAGGCTGGGGGGACGAGTCCGAGTTCAATTCGACTTCTTCCACCAATCGGATTGACTTTCACGAGCCGGCACATAAGTCATCATGCAAATCGGACTACCACCCAAGTCGATTCTCGTTCGGACTCTGCAACGCGATCACTATTTATCAGGTTGCCCTGTCCAGATCACAATTCGATATGGATACGATTGAGGACCTCGACTACTACTCGGATTCAGATGAGGAGACTCCTTTATCAGGTCCACAACTGGGCCTACTAATCATATCAACTCCCCAAGGCAGATTCGTCTATTGGCCCAACATGAAACCACCCGCTCTTTCCAAAGATGACGATTCATGACTCATCGCCTACCTCGACACTCTCCCGTACCAGGAGGAAACTCCTTTGTCACCCATCTACGAGGAAGGCGACACCATGGAGGTCATCACTTCAAGCTCAGGAAGCCACTCTCCAGAGCGAGAACTCTTCATCATCATTACTGGACAAGAGGACGAAGAAGAAGAGCAACAGGATAGAAATCCACGACATGAGCGTCACCCGGATGACGACTCGCAGGATGAACTACGCCAACGTTGTCAGAGAAGAGACCGAAGCTCAAAGAACTTGACGAGCAAGAAACACCGCAAGAGCCTTTGCGCATCACCATCGTACTCCCCTGGCTACCGTCACGTCTATTGATCTCATCACCCGCGCGATGCCTCATAACAAGTACACAAGATAGTTGGCTCAACCGGTGGAACTCGCGTACGAACAACTCGATCAGCAGAATCCGATACAATTAGTCCAATGCTCCCTATCTCAGTGAAGTCAACACGGCAGCAGCCATAGAGGCTGTCCGTCCAGACCAAGTCAACTCAAGGGCGCCAGACCAAGCTAAGCTGAAGCTGAGGGTAGTCGGGCAGGACTCTCGGGAGGCCGTGGCCACCGTGGGGCTAACCCAGAGTTTGAACGCCCAGTAGAAGACCTCCACAACAAGATCAACACCAGTCGTGACGCCCGTACCATCATTGACGGACGACGCTGTGAGCGCAAGCAAGAATTCGAACATCAAGGAGATGATACTGACGGGTTCCCCGCCTTCTCAAGACGTGTGAGGAGGACAACTCTACCCAAAAAGTTCAGACCCCCGGGTATCACCAAGTACGATGGCAAGAAGGACCCAGTCCAATGGCTCTGGTGCTACTCACTGTTAGTACAAGTAGCTGGGGGAAACGACGACACCAAAGTCATCTACTTCTCCATCTGCATGGAAGCGGTGCTACTCACATAGCTCAAATCATTGGATAAGAACTCCATCGACTCGTGGAAGGACCTCAAGGTAGCGTTCACCAACAACTACGCAGGGGCAATCTAGCGTCCTGGCAACAGGATCAACTTGTCTCAAGTTAACCAACAAGAAGGCGAGACCCTACGGAGCTACTTATGTCGCTTCTTCGATAAGAAGGCCACAATCGTGGATGTCATGGAGCATGACATTATAGACTGCTTCCAAAATGGCCTCCACGACCGTCGGATGTTCCAGGACTTTGGCAGAAGACGCCTCTCTAATGACAAATCTCTCAAGATCATGGTACAGACGTGGGCAAATGAAGAAGACAGGAAGATCAAAAGGTTTGAATCCAATTGCAACAAGGGTTAGAACAACAACAATCAGAACAATGGCCAACGCAACGACAAGAACCGCAACGATTGTCCCAACAATGACAACTAAAATAACTACTCGGGAGGTCACAACCGCAAGTGGAAGCCAGACAATACTGTCGCAGCAATGTCGTAGTCGTCCAAGAAAGCTGGTAGCAAAAATCAAGACAGACCCTCGTTCAACAAGCTCCTAAAAAAACAATCCCCATGGCACCCATACCACAAGCACTCCGCAATAGATTTTTTCAGTCTACGAAGAGTCATGAATGACCTGCCAGAGCCATCTGGCACCAAAGATAAGGGCAAGGCCAAGGTAGACGAAGACGATGGTGATAATGATAAATTCCAGAACGCATCCAACACTGTCAACGTCATCTTCGGCGGAACCCCAGGTACTGCTACTAAGCAGTTCTAGAAGCTCACTCTTTGAGAGACAATGTCAATTCAACCTGCGACACTAACGTTCCTCAAATGGTCCGAGGTGCCAATTACCTTCTCCAGGAAGGACCAATGGACTAGTTTCTCATACCCAAGACGGTATCCCCTCGTCCTGGACCCGGTTATCACTACCTCCAGACTTACTAAAGTACTCATCGACGGTGGTAGCGGTCTCAACGTTCTATTCGCCAAGACACTGAAGAAGATGGGCCTCGACATCACCGATATGCTCACCCCCAACGAACTCCCTGTTCTATGGGATTGTCCCGAGCAACGCGGCTATACCCCTCGGACAGGTGGTTTTGCCAGTTACCTTTCAGACCAAACAACACTACCGGACAAAATACATTCGGTTCAAGGTAGCGGACTTCAAAACATCATACCATGCCATCCTCAGAACACCAGCATTGGCCAAATTCATGGCCATCCCGCACTATGTATACTTAGTACTCAAGATGCCGAGACCCAAGGGAGTACTCTTCATGCATGGAGGCTTGAAGAGGTTGTATGACTGTGACACAGAAGCCGTGGAGCTAGCAGCAACTACCCAAGTACCAAACTTGATGATGCAAGTCTTCACCGCATCTAGGAAATTGTCCCCGTCAGAGCTCGAGATTCTCGAAAAGAAGTCGGGGGCAACCAAGGTCAAGCCGGCAAGTGAAGTAGACATCAAAGCTATTGGTGATAGCTCCAAAACAGCCCTGTGCAAAATAGCCCTGATTGGCACATGGCCAGATCCTAAATAGGAAAGTGCACTCATGACCTTCCTCCAGGCTAACCGAGACATCTTCGCGTGAAAATCAGCGGACATGCCGGTGGTGCCTAGGGAGTTGATTGAGCACTTACTCAATGTGAATCTAAAAGCTACACCAAAAAGGCAACGCTTACGATAATTCGCCCAAGATAGAAGGAAAGCCATCAAGAAAGAGCTAGCCAAACTACTCGTGGTGGGCTTCATAAAATAAGTCTATCATTCAGAGTGGCTCGCCAATCCCATCTAGGTGCGAAAGAAAAATAACAATGAGTGGAGGATGTGTGTCGACTACACAGACCTCAACAAGCACTATCCAAAGGATCCCTCTTGCTCCCTATGATTGATCAAGTCATCAACTACACAGCTGGATGCACCCTTCTCTATTTCCTCAATTGCTATTTGGGGTATCACCCAAATAGCTCTCAAGGAGGAAGATGTTGGGATACGAGGTAGGCTATGCTAGCGCAAAACAAAATTTTTCTACCGTGTAAACCAGGAAAACTACCGTATATGGATCACGGGATTACCACTTGATGCACTGGTGCGGAAGATGTAGAATTGCGTTGGGGCAGCGAAGTCGATTAGCGTAGTCGAACACGTAGTCGATCACATCGATGTCGAGTAGCTCCTCAGCAGCTCGTCTACATATAGCGAGGTCGTCCTCATGCCGCGGCTTGTCGTGGCTCGGCGGTGGCTCGTCCAAGTGCTGCAGGTGCAACACCTCCAAGGTATTCACACGTGCAGGGAGGAAGCGTTGCAGGCCGGTCTGCTAGATCCGCGAGTTGCAACAGGGCGAGGGCGTGGGAGGCGCGTCAGATGTGTTTTTGGCCAAAGGGATTAAACCCTAGGGCGCCCCACCCCTCTATTTATAGAGGTTCCTGATGGGTCTCTGGGTCCGAGGCCCATTAGTACTTCTAAACCTGATCCAACTCGGATCATATTTGAATTGGACTTCCAGCCCCTTAAGTGTGTGACCCTATAGGTTCGGATAGGTATAGACATGGCCCGAGAACTCCTACTCGGCCCAATAGTCGGTAGCGGCCTCTAGCAAGACGTGCCAACTACTATACGCACACGAAGATCATATCAGACGAACCGTCACAACATCATGTACATACTATTACCTTTACCTCACAATATTTGGTCTAGCTCCAAACCGACCGCTCTTTCTCGATCCTGTGACTCGGAATCCCTTTGTAGGTTAACTCTTAACCTTACGTAGCATGACCATGCATTTCCGGATCCTATCACTCAAGGGGCCCAGAGATATCACTCTCAATTAGAGAGGGGCAAATCCCATCTTGATTTGACCATGTCTTACAGCATGCTTCTCGACAAACCCGAAAGCTACCTTTTTAACTACCCTGTTACGGTGTAGCATTTGATAGTCCCTAAGTAAGTCGATCCACATCTTGAGTACATGCGACAATCTCAGGTCTAAGGACAAAGCGTACAGGTTGTGTAAAGAGAGAACTACTTCTTGTGTTGGGTCAGTCCTAGCACATGTCTCTACACGTGCCCACATTATTAGTTCGACATCTCCATGTCCATGACTTGTGAAACATAGTCATCAACTAATACATGTGCTAGTCTAGTATTCATGTGTGTCCTCACATGAACTCCAACTAGGGACAACTTTAGAATAACCATACAAGTAAAGAGTTTCACATACAATTCACATAATTGCAAATCAATTCAAGTAGCCTTTAATGGATATTCAAGGAACTCAATATACAAATCATGGATACAATCAGATATCATCATCTTTATGATTGCCTCTAGGGCATAACTCCAACAGTCTCCCACTTGCACAAGAGTCAATCTAGAAGGTATCTAATACCCATAGCTCTTACATGCGCATCATGCTTAGCCTGCGGGAGAGGCTTTGTCAAAGAATCGGAAATATTCAGATTCGTCTGTATTTTGCATATCTTGATCTCACCCCGATTAACGAAGTCTCGAATAACATGAAATCGCCACATTACGTGTTTATTCTTCTGGTGGTTCCTTGGCTCCTTTGCTTGCACAATTGCCCCATTGTTATCACAATAGAGATTCAATGGGCTGGATGCATTTGGGAACACACCAAGCTCAATAAGGAAATTCCTTATCCAAACACCCTCCTTCGCGGCTTTCGAAGCCGCGATGTACTCCGCTTCTGTCGTAGAATCGGCCACCGTCTCCTACTTGGAACTCTTCCAACTAACAGCACCACCATTTAGTGTAAACAAAAATCCTGATTGTAACTTTGAATCATCTCTGTCGGTTTGGAAACTAGCATCGGTGTAACCTATTACAACGAGCTCCTCCTCACCTCCATAGACGAGGAACATATCTTTAGTCCTTCTTAAGTACTTAAGAATGTTTTTCACCGCCGTCCAGTGACTTTCACCCGGATGAGACTGGTGTCTGCTTATCATACTTAGCGCATATGAAACATCTGGGTGAGTACTTATCATTGCATATATGATAGATCCAATAGCCAAAGTATATGGCATTCTACTCATGCAATCCCGCTCATCAGCAGTCGAAGGACACTGAGTCTTGCTAAGATGTATGGCATGTGACATAGGCAAGAACCCTTTCTTCGCCTCTTTCATGCTAAACCGCTTCAACACTTTATCAATGTAAGTATCTTGGCTTAATCCTATAAGCTTTCTTGATCTATCTCTATAGATCTTAATACCCTAAATATATGCCGCTTCCCCAAAGTCCTTCATCGAAAAACTATTTTTCAGTGAAGTCTTTATAGACTCAAGCATAGGAATGTTATTTCCAATCAGCATGTCATCCACATATAAAATTAGAAATACTACAGAGCTCCCACTTTTCTTATTTTAGACACAAGACTCTTCTTCGTTCTTGTTGAAGCCAAACCCTTTGACCACTTCATCAAAACGAATGCTCCAACTCCTCGATGCTTGCTTCAATCCATAAATGGATCTCTGAAGCTTGCATACTTTTCCATCATTTTTTGGATCGACAAAACCCTCGTGCTGTATCATATACACGTCCTCAGTTAGGTTTCCATTCAGGAAAGCTGTCTTGACATCCATCTATCATATCTCATAATCGAAATATGCAGCTATAGCTAGAATAATCCGAATGGACTTAAGCATCACTACGGGCGAGAAGGTCTCGTCGTAGTCAACTCCTTGAACTTGTCGAAAACCTTTTGCGACAAGTTGTGCATTATAGATGTGAACATTTCCATCCATGTCCTTTTTCTTCTTATATATCCACTTGCACTCTATGGCTTTAACACCATCAGGCGGGTCAACCAAGTTCCAAACTTGATTGTCTCCCATGAACTCTATTTTGGATTACATGGCACTCTGCCATTTTTTGGAGTTTGGATCCATCATTGCTTCTGCATATGTCGCAGGCTCATCATTGTCCAACAATAATATTTCCCGTTGTTCGCGGAGCCTTGCCGACCTTCGTGATTGTGGTGGTGCTTCTCTTGCCGTGGGTATGTCAACTTGTTCTGATACATTAGCATCATTTGTTGATTCTTGCCCGATCGGCTCATCTCGAACTTCTTCAAAATGCACTGTCTTTCCACTCTTTTCTCCTTTGAGAAACTCTTTCTCTAGAAAACCCCCATTTCGAGCGACAAACCTCTAACCGGTTGTAGAAATAATATCCTAAAGTTTCCTTTGGATATCCCACGAAAATGCACTTATCCGACTTGGGTGTAATCTTGTCTGACTGAAGTTGGCTGACAAATACTTCACATCCCTAAATCTTAAGAAAAGACAAACTGAGAGTCTTTCCAGTCCACATCTCATATGGTGTCTTAACTACGGATTTAGACGGTACCCTATTAAGTGTGAAAGCTGTTGTTTCTAGAGTGTATCCACAAAATGATAACGGTAGGTCCGACTGACTCATCATTGATCGAACCATGTCTAACAATGTTTGATTACGTCGCTCGGATACACTGTTTCTCTGAGGTGTTCCACGCGGTGTAAGTTGTGGAACAATTCCGCAACTCTTCAGATGATTACTAAATTCGTGGCTCAAATACTCGCCTCCACGATCAAATCGCAAGGCCTTCATTTTCTTGCCACGTTGATTTTCAACTTCATTCTGAAATTCCTTGAACTTTTCAAAGGTTTCAGACTTGTGTCTCATTAAGTAGACATAGCCATATCCACTAAAAATCTTCAGTAAAAGTTATGAAGTATTGGTACCCTTCTCTAGCTGTCGTGCTCATTGGTCCGCATACATCGGTATGTACGAGTTCCAACAAGTCTAATGCTCTCTCAGGAAAACTTGTGAAAGGTGTCTTGGTCATCTTGCCTAGTAAGTAAGCCTCACATGTCTCCTATGATTCAAAATCAAACGAAGTTAAAAGTCCATCAATATGGAGCTTCTTCATGTGTTCTCACTTATATGACCCAACGACAATGCCACATGTAGGTAGTACTCAAATCATTAGGCCGAGACCTTTTAGCATTTATGTTACAGACAGGTGAACCACCAAGATTTAAAACAAACAATCCATTCATAATGGGTGCAAAAGCCATAAACATATCATTCTTAGAGATCACACAACCATTATATTCACTCGCAAATGAATAACCATCCTTCATCAAACATGAAGGAGACATAATGTTTCGACTTAAACTAGGAACAAAATAGAGCATCAAGAGCATCGGGTCATGTATTTTGATGGATCACTCAAGCTTGAGGGCATCGGTGTAGGAATACTCTTGATATGTTCCAAACACGAACAACTCAAGTATGTCCTGCAAATCTTCTGGGAAGTATCCAACAATGAAGCTGAATATGAGGCGCTTCTACACAGGCTCCGCTTGGCAGTCTTGCTAGGAATAAAGCGATTCTTGGTCTACGGTGACTCGTTGGTGGTGATCAATCAAGTCAACAACGAGTAGGACCACCATAAGGAAAACATGAATGTTTATTGCCTAGAAGTACGCAAGCTAGAGAACAAATTCTCTGGTTTGGAGTTCCACCATGTAGTTCGTGACAACAATGTTGCCACAGATGTCCTATCCAACTTGGATCTACACGTGCTCAAGTTCCAGCAGGAGTTTTTGTCCATGAGCTACACAAGCCATCCATAACAGAGTCGGCACCATCAACAACCATTGATCGAGGTCCTACCACACCAGATCAGGAGGTCATGATGATCGACGTAGACTGGTGAATCCCCTTCGTCGACTACATCAAAGAGCACAAGTTACCGTCAGACAAGATAGAAGTAGAGCAAGTCTTACGATGCAGCAAGAACTATGTTCTAGTGGAGACAAGCTTTACAAAAGAGGCAAATCGTCAGGAGTACTCATGAAGTGCGTCTCACGGCAAGACACAACAACATACTGGAGGAGATCCACAAAGGCATTTGCGGCAACCATGTGCCTTCACGCACAATCGTGGTAAAGCTTTCAGTTTAGGGTTCTATTAGCCTACAGCTCTCGCTGATGCGAAGGAACTAGTCCGCCGAGCCGATGCCAAGGGTGCTAATTCTTCGCCAAGATGTAGCACGTCCCTACCTACAAGCTAATCACCATACCACCCTTTTGGCTCTTCGCATGCTGTGGGCTCGACATGATTAGTCCACTGCCCATAGCGCCTGGAGGATTCAACCGCGTACTGGTGGCAATTGACAAGTTTAACAAGTGGATCGAGGTAAAGCCAGTAATCTGCCCAAAGGTAGATAGAGTACTCCTCGATGAAATTGTCCACAGCTACGGCTTTCCCAATCACATTATTACAGACCTGAGCTCCAACTTCAACAATCACGAGTTTTGGGAATTCTGCAAGAACAGTGGGATCGATGTCCGGTATGTCTTATTCGCTCATCCGCGAGCCAATGGCTAGGTTGAGCGCGCCAATGGGATGGTATTGGAAACTTTCAAGAAAAGGCTGCACGATATCAGAAACACAAAAAGGAGGCAGGTGGCTCAAAGAACTACCCAATATCCTTTGGGGGCTCTGTACCCAATAATGGAAGCCTATAGGGCAATTACCCTACTTCCTGGTCTACGGATTAGAAGCTGCCGTACCTGCCAATATCATGTGGAAATCTCCAATAGTCAAGCAGTACAAGGAAGCTGCAACAGAAGAAACAAGGCGCCTAGATTCAGACAGCCTCGAAGAAGATCGTTGTGCAGCGCTCATCTAGTCTGCAAGGTACCTTGAAGGAATCCATCGCTATCATGATTGCAACGCCAAAGAACATTCGTTCAATATAGGCGATATGGTCCTCAAGTGTATCCAAGACACCAAGGGGCTGCACAAGCTAAACTCACCATGGGAGAGACCCTTCGTCGTATCCAAGGTCATTAGACATGGGTCGTATAGGCTCCAACATCTCTCTGGTGAAGACATCAACAACTTGTAGGAACATCGAGCAACTCTGTCAATTTTATCCCTAATTTTAGATTTACATATTCATGTAAATCAGCCATTGGCCCTAGTCCTAATTCGACTACTTATTTCTGCTTTAACATGGCTTCGCGGTATTCCAAATGAGCTATTCAGCTCCCTGGGGAAAATCTCCCAAATCATGGCTTGTAATAACAAGTCTGCACAACTCCAAATGAGCTATTTAGCTCCCTGGGCAAAAGTTGCTCAAATATAGCTTGTAATAACAAGTCTGCAAAATTTTTGAGTTATTCAACTTACTAGACAAAATTGTCCAATTGCAGCTTGCAAAGCAAGTCTGCAGTAAACTTCATGAGTTAGTTAACTCATTGGACACATCTGACCCTCAGCGGCTTGTAGAAAAGAAGCCATCAGTACCTCAGAAGTTAATTAACTACCTCAAAGATTATCCACCAGACAAGTCTGTCTAGTCGCGACTTATAATAACAAGTCTACAGTTCCAGACTTTCCAGAGCGTAACATCAATACAACTCAGATAAGTTGTAAAGATAGGCTTTGATCGTCGAAATCCTGAAGAGATTACTCACCCGGTAGTCTATTATCCAGATAGCTCGAGTACTCGCACTCCACAACAGGACATGTTTCCTAAGTACTCTACAATATGCATCTGATGAGGCTCACAAAAGAATCCTTGTGCACAGATACTCACATTAATCGTACGAGAAACGATCAGAATTAATTGTGAGAGGCACAAAAATAATAAGTCGAAAGCAACAAAGATTGCAACAAGGCTTAGAAATATTTTCATTACAAAGCATTCATACCATGTTTTCAATATAAAACTAATGTTTGCTTTAATACAGAACTACTCAAGGACCAGATGATTGGCTACTTCTTCAGCAATTGGGGCCATCTCCTGCATATATTGTTGAAGGACTTCATCAGTGCTGTCGCCCGCCACGCCCTCAGCAACGGGTGCCAAATTGGCTTTCGGGTACAATGATTTTCACAAAGCTCAACACCTGCTGGGAGATTGACTTGGCCATCTTCAGGATGCAGGCACATCCTAGAGTATTTCTGATAGAGGACGCGGCTCCACACCTTCAACTGGAGGCTCTATCAAGTCCGCATGGGCTAGGCGGCTTCATAGATTTGCCTCAGAACAAAGGAAGCATTCTGCGCCTCTGCCTCACGGTTCTTCAAAGTTTCCATAGCTCAAACAAGGTCAGCCTCGCCATCCTCGTGCATCTTTTTCTCCTTCTCAAGGTGATGCTCCAGCTTTTCCACGTGCAGAACAAGCTTGTCATGCTGGTCGGTCACACGATAATAAGAATTTTTTCAATCCGTGACCTTTGCCTTGAGATCTTGCTTGGCCTTTTTCAAAGCTATACATGGATGCACCAAAAGGGTCAAAGACTACAAAGTAGAATCAAAAGACAACAAGTCACAAGAAGTAAAGGATTACCTTTTACTTTCTGGCTCAATGACCTTTTCCGCCTAACAAGATGATCCTTTTGTTCCATGAGCTCCTGAATGCAATTGCGGTACTCGGCGGCCGTCCCATCAAACTTCATAAGTAACTGCGAGGAGTATTCTTTCTCTTTGGCAAGCTCCTCCTGCAGCGCCTCCGCGTGAAGTACTATATCACCATGCCTTTCAAGCATCTGTCACTTACAGCGGGAGCGCTCAATGCTATTCTGCAGCACAAAAATTATTACTCGTGGCAATTCATGGGCACAAATTTATTAATTATCTCCAACAAAACAAGGGCAAGAAGATATACCTGCATATAATTGCCTAGGTGATGATGCAAGTCCATCATCAGTGACACCATCTCTGGGTTTAGCGATGGATCATCGATCAGCTGGATATCCTCCAGAGTTATCTTCCTAACCCCACCGGTTTCAACACCCGCGGTTGCATGTGGAACCACAGCAACACCACTAGACGTCCTAGGCTTGGAGGATGAGTCAACGGCCATGGCCTCGAGGGCTGTCGCCGCCTTGACTTCTATCTTCCAGCTTGGAGGCCATATCCGCAACCATGATGCCAGAGGTAGTCATCGCTTCACCCACAATTGGTTGCTCGGGGGTTGCAGAAGCAGTCGCCATGTCCATGGTAGCCACCGTCTCCTCGGGTACTTGTTGCTCGGGGGCTGGCAACACAACATTAGTCAAAGATGAAATAACTTCTCGCATCAATGTTTCTACAAAAAAAAACGGCACCTGGACTACTCATTGTTGCAGGGTATTCTGCCGGCTATAGACTTTCTTGGGCCGAGGCAACATCCTGGGCTAAGAGGCCATCGCCATCAGTCACAGGTCTTAAGCCAAGCCCTCCAAGATCCATATCAGGAGATTTCCTTCATAAGACAAAGCTTTTAGCGACACAACAAGTCAATTTTGAGTTACAATTAGTACTCGAAAGGAGCATAAATATTACTTTGAAGACCTCCTCAGCCGTAGGGTGGGTTCACCAAACACTCGTAGTGGCTTGACAGTTGAAGACGATACTTTCGGTGTGGCCTATACATCCACAATAGGATCTTGGCCAGCTTTGAGCTTCGCCTCTGCTGCATGAGTTGTGTCTGCACTAGTTGTTGGAGGGAAATATTAACGACCTTCTAATGCCCCTTAAAGTAACAATCATGAAGGCCTAGGCCCACCTGCGGTAATAACGATTACCGTCGACCCAACAGAGGCAGAGAACATCCTACTCCGTCTCGCCCGATCCTAGGCCCCGGGGTCGGACACTCCCGACCCCTCGATGGCAGAACTCCGCCTCGACCGACCCGCGGTCCCAAGGTCGGGAGCGCCCGACCCCTCGCCGCAAGACTCTGCCTCGCCCGACCCCGGCCGTAGGAGGTCGGACTCATCGGGGCCCACAAGATAAGTATCCATCTCAGGCGCAGACCGGCAGACGAGGGCGCGGATCTCGTGGGCCCCTCACCAATCTTGCCATAAATGTGCCGCGGCTCTGGCACGCAGAAAGGCGCCCGCGCCCCTCGATGTGACCACCACAAGTACCCGGGCGGAACACTGTAGCTACGACCGCACAGGCTACAATGGCCGCGGCTCCCCCTGATTCGTCGTAAGGCACACATGGCATGCGCCGCCCGGCACAGGAGGGTGCTCCGCCCGTTCTCACGCCCCGCGTATCCGGCGACATGGACACGACGTCCGTATCCCATGGGCCATAAGCAGGACAACAGGGTCAGCCGTCTCCCCCCAACGTGCACAGTTGCCACGACCGAACATCATCATCATGCTTGGCGGCAGCGGTTGCCAGGAAGATCGTCGACAGGATCCAAGGATAGCCGTCCTCCTTCGGTGGACGCGCTGACAGGAGCCGAAGGTCGGAGCAGGAGGCGGCGACCTGGGGACTGGGTCCTTCTCCTTGTATTTTACTTTACTTAGCTTATTTCTTTTACTTCTCCTCACACCTGGCTGATCTGTAACCCTGAGCTCTCCTTGCACTATAAAAGGAGAACCGGGGGCCCTGAGACAGGGGGGCTCAAAAGCCAACAGAACCCACACACTCACCTCTAGAGCATCAGTGCACACCCAAGAGACTTGGGACCGGCTCTCTCTCTTGCCCGTTTGTAACCCCTACTACAGACCCCGCGTGGGCAACACGAGCAGCTCCTCATACTGGACGTAGGGCCTTCCTTGCCCGAACCAGTCTAACCCCGTGTCTTCCTATGCCACCATCCGAAGCCTTACGCGCATAAAAGAAATTTACTAGTCGTAGTCTTGACCCGCTAATCTTGACAATGACACTAGTGGGGTTTACCACCTGGGAATCAACATGAACGGCATCTTGAGGCTCTTTATCATCCTCAATCTCGATCAACTCCTTGATGATTGGTGACTTATTTTGAGCGGCCACAGCTGCCGCCTTCTCCGCTTCGGTCGCCTCGTCGAGTACCTGCAAAACCACCAATGTCATCTTGAGTAGACATAGTGGTAAACACCTATTGGGAGTATATGATACTCAGAACTTTATCCTTCCTCATAGGTAATTACCTTGGGGGGCACATTATCTACGGCGATGGATTTCTTCACGGCCCGTTTCGCAGCAATGGTCCCTTTCTTCTTCGGTGGCAAAGGGATTTTGGCTTGAAGCTCCTCTGTAGCCAAGCGCTTCTTCGACCCGGAGGACGATCCAGCCTTCACAGATGATCGGGCCTCGACTTCATATTTCTCCATGGCATCAGGACTAGTGCCGCTAGAGGATTCGACTACTTCCTCCACCATTGCCTATCATGCCTTTTCGTGTAAACATGTGAGGAGCGGCTTCACAGGATTCTTCAAATCCGGGAGGAGGAGCAGAGAAGTAGAAAGAAAAATTTTCCTGCAAAATGAGACAAGTCGGTTGACGAGTACATTCAAAATAAGTACTCGGGGGCTGAGGCCACCAGATACTAACAGGCTTCGGCGGGTGTGAGGCACTGAATTCCTGTACAATAGTCAGAATCCCACTCATGTTCTTGAACATTCGCTTGAGCCTAGCCATGATTTCATCCGTGTTGATTTCATCAGGAGAGAATCTGGAAGGATCATCAAGGCCGGTGTACTCGTAGCCTAAATGACAGCGCTACTGCAGCAGCTGAATCCGTCGCTTCATAAAGCTGAATGCAACGCCAAGATCGGTCAGACCTTGCTCCTTCAGATGTGCTATTCGCTTCATCAACTCGGGTACTTGCAGGCAATCGCCATGCTTTGGCTCATCAAGTTAGCAGTTGTTCCATGAGGGGCGATGCCCTATCAGTGGGTAGTTTTGGATCATGGTTGCCAATGTAGCACCACTTCTCCTTTCACCCAGCATTAGAGTCTTCAACTCGTAATCCACATATTGGCTGCTCATTGTCTCCCTCATCTGGATCCTAGTGCCTCCAACCAAGAGGGTACGATCTTTTGAAGGTTGAGGCTTCACACGGAAAAATTTCTAGAACAATTGAAAGTGTGGCCTGATCCCTAGAAAGGCTTCGCACAAATGAGCGAAGATTGCAGTATGGAGGATCCCATTGGGGTTCAAATGCACCAACTCCAATTTATAATAATGCAGTAAACCCCGAAAGAAATCTGAAGAGGGCAATGAATGGTCTCGCTCGATGAAGTGGGCAAAAATTACCATCTCATCAGGATAGGACTCCAAAGGGCAGGCGTTGCCATATGTAGATCTCCAGTTGATGAATTCCTAACCTTGGAGTAAATTGGCGGCTACGAGTGCCTTGATATCCTCCTCCTTTAGCATTGACCACTTCCAAGCATAGACGGGATTTGGCGGCGCAGTTTGATCAGTCTTCCCGTACTTGGGCGATGGCAACTGCGGCTCCTTCTTCTTGTTGGACCTTTTCTTATTCTCACCCTCACCCGCTTTGGATGCAGCAACCTTCCTTCCCATCTTTGATATCACGAGCGTTTTCAGTCGAATATGCTCGGGGGCTACTTGGTGGAGAGATGGTGGCGCAAGTGTTTGAAGATTGAACAATGGTGGCGGCGCTAGGGCTACAATGTGGAAATTGGAAAGGCAACTGGCAAAGGTAAAACGGAAGGGATAACTTTCTCCGTTATGTATCGCAGTGGCACGGTAACAACAGCATAAATAAAGGAATTTCGGTTTAAAGGATCCCCAGATTTCGGGACACCTGATTGGCAGTTACCTTTATTTCAAGAAGAGATAAGATTTTCCTTCCAGAAGATGGTCACATTGACCAAAGGTTGACCCTTATACCCGGCTAAAAGGCTCGAGGGCTGTGTGCCACGTGTCCATCGACAAAAAAAAATTACTCCGGGTTTTAAGGGGAAAGTGATGCGAATTACAGATTGACCATGAGTCTGATTCTTCGATTCAACCTAAGGGTCTGGGACTACTCCATGTGGAGTGCGACTTTCGTCGCACTTCCACATAAAATTCAAGATTGAAGGATATGAGACTAAGTTAAATAAGGCTTGAGTACATTCTAGCCCCACGGCAGTTTTTGGGTACCTTTGAAGATTCAACGTGATGAAGTACTCGAATAGCACCAAAATTAGTCGGTGGAGTCTAGAAAAGTACTTGAAACTGCTGTATTTGACTAAAAAGTACTCAGGGGCTTGTCGTACATACATCTATGGGCCCACTAGAAAGTTTGAACAGTCCTAGATATGGGGCTGAACACCTAGATGCATCTGACATGGAGACTATAGCGCAGGACAGCGTAGTCTACATGGAAAGATAGGAACTAGTTGAGGATTAGAAAAGTACTCGTAGTAATAAGAGTAGAACTCCTCTAGTCGAATCCGACTAGTATTCTTGTAACCAACCGACCTGTAACCCTGCCCCCGACAATATAAGGTGAGGTAGGGATCCCCTCCAAAACAATTCAATCCAACTAACACATAGAATGTAGGGTATTACGCAATCTAGTGGCCCGAACCTGTCTAAATCATGTGTCTGCATTTACCTCGAGTTTCTGATCTCGATGAGCCCCACTAACCAAAACACTACCTCGGGCACCCCCTCGGTAGGTTGTCGGGTTTAAACACCAACGGAAGGTGATAAATCAGTTAATAGCTCATCACTTCAGGCTGTGGATGCTTTATGTTTCTTTATATTTATATATATATATATATATATATATAATATTGAATTTGTGATGGGAAGAATAATCTCTCTTGCACTAGCATATAATTCCACGGCATACATTAGTTAACACATAAACAAGTTGGCGGGAGGAAGTATATATCTGAGGAGAAAAAAATAAGATGTTATTATATTTGTCCCAATTGGTTTTGGATGGTGCGCGTTGTGTCAACTGGTGGAAGAAAGTTGGTCTGACGAGAAAGATTATTATATTCCTTTCCTTTGCCTCCTTTTCTCAGACAGAAAGCTCTTTTGCAAATTTGCGTGGTGGGAGTCAAGATAAAATTCCCTATTTTATTTTCGTGGCCGAATTCTCTGCTGCTGGCCATGAAAAGGAAATGGAAAACGAATAAAAGGGGTACCTGGCCAAGATGAGCATATATTGAGGTTTTGACGGCTCTTCCAGATCGACGTGCTGCTTTGCATCTGATGCTAAAGTTTAAGGTTCAAATTGCCTTCTTTCATGTTCCGTATGTGTTTCTCCAAGCTCTCGTTTTGGCTAACCCGTAATCGAGGAGATGGAAACGTCCAGGGTTTTGAAGCATCTGTAACAACCAAGTGGAGTCCGGCCGTGACGAGAGATGGATCAAAAGTTCAAAACCCAACTGTGCACAGTAATTAATATTCCCTCGTTTTCATAATGTTCGTATGTACTTTAGCTCTCATGCGTGACAATGAACGGTCGTTATTTAACTTATATAGTTTGTGTGATCACCTTTAGCTTTACTTATTACTCCTTCCGTTCCAAATTGTAAGTCGTTTTGGATTTTTTCCGTGCATAGATATTATTATGCATCTAGCGTATGTCTAGATGCATATATAATAATATCTATGAACCTATAAAAACCAAAACGATCTACAATTCCAAATTTGGAAAGGAGGAAATAGTATACTAATTGATCTCGGATTAATCTAGACCACCAGTTGGACATCATATGCTTTTCCGCAGCAGCAGCTATCCTTGTTTTCTCGTTGGTGAAAGCTTCATCTTTTTAAAAGCAAAAAGCAAAAAATTCTCATCGTTATACTGATCATAAAATTCATAATGTATATAGACACCATGTCAAAAAAAAAATCAGTTTACAACACATAAATCAAGCTCTGTTTTAGAGGCAAAAGGGAAGACATAAATCACGTTCGCTGTTATCAATAGAACAATTTGCATAAGTTTACCTGTGGTTACCTGAGCTTAATTTTTCATAAAAAAATCCATATTACTCCCCCCTCAAGTATATAGGTAAAGTTCGGAAATATCCTAAACTATTTCTTGGTTCGGTTTGCTCCTAAACTATGTCATTTGGTTCAAGTTACCCCTAATACAATTTATCTTTTTTATTTCTCCATGAACTGGAGAAGTCTAAGTTAAAAATTTTTGAGATGATAGTAGATATATATCATAACACATATTAGAAAAATACATCATAAATTTTTATTGTTATTTTAATATGGTATTCCACTTAATAATAAATTAATCTTTGGGATTTAAAAATCTAAGAAAAATAATGATGAAATTTCATAATATTTTTATATATATACATTGTGATGCCTAGTACCACACTGCAAAGTTTTAAATTGAAATTCAACTTGTGTATGGGAAAGGAAAAAAATACAAATTGTATTAGGGGTAAATTGAACTAAATGATATATTTTAAGGGGTAACTGAACCAAAAAAAATAGTTTAGGTGGTGTTGGTCTCTAGCGTAGTGGTTAGAGTACCTAAATAGCATCCAACAAATCTAGGTTCGACTCCCTGTGGGAGCTAATTAAACATATCTGGAATAAAAAAATTATAAAAAAATATGTTGGGGCTTCCCTGCTGACTTCAGTCAAAAAATTAGTTTAGGTCGTAATCCAAACCTTCGGATATACTTGAATTTGAACATTTTGAAGCACATGAGAACAGAAATTATGTTTTGAAGTTTTAGCCGATTAGGTTTGAAAGGAGGTGGGGTAATGTTTGTCGTGGTCATATATTGCGCACGCAGGCCCTTTGTGATCGACTGTCGCAAGGAACGCCCTCTTGGTTCTATCATTTTCCACATCGCATCGATCAGCATGCAGCTGATGTATAAACCGACCAAGTTGAAGATGGAGGAACCAACAAGCATGCGTTTGCCTCAGCACGAGGTTAACTAACACGTAAATTAAATTGGCGACGACACTGCGCGCACTGATCGCGATCTGTCGATTGATCGATCGACGGCGTAGCTACCTACCTAGCTACCCTTCTCTAGTGATGGACGGACGACAAGTCGACAACGGCGTACCACGGCCGGCCGGGGGAGCGGATAACATATGCCGATAGATTGTGAGAACGCGAAAACTTGCAGTCCCGGCACGTCTTGGCGTGCCTGCGATGAAATGTTGGCATCGTGCACGTGCGCGTCGTCTCTCGCTTTCTTCGGTTCGGCGGGCCGGCGGGGAAAAGATCGATGGCAGCCGGCCGGCCGGGGATCGGAGGCGCCGATATGGCATGCACGTACGATAGCTTGGGATCAGTGGGGGAGGTCGATCGAGCCATCTGCGGCAGATCACGGTGGTCCAAGGCAGTACACTAGTGAGTGCGTGTGCGCATCTTATCCGTCCCCGTTGCTCGATCGGCCGGACGCAACCCCCGTTGCTTCGGGTCAGAGATTTCACCTGCGCGATCACACGTAACCGCCAGCTCGATCGTACTACGATCATCTACAGTATGCGTGCACCGTACCCTCGTATATATGCTCGTTGCTGAAACAATACACGATGGTATATGAAAGGAAAAATATATACTCCGTAGATGGCGAAAAAGTAGAATGTGCGCGATAGGCGCAGGTGATGGCGCTAGCTACATGTCATGACAAGCTAAGCTAGCATGATGTGCCGAAAGGAAGGGTGGTCGAGTTGGAAATGGAGGAGGCAGGGGGAGGAGGGGGGCCATGGGACTATGGGAGTGTGTGTGCCTGGGGATGGAGGAACGGGCGGCATAGAGTGGGTGTGGGGGAGGGCTGGTGATGATGGTGTCGATGATGGTGGCCAACCAGGATATGATGTACTAATGCTTGCTAATCTCGCCCGCAGGCGGCACAGGCGCTGTCATCTTGGAAGTAGACACACAGCAGAGGCCAGAGGCTGGCAAATAATGGCAGGGAAGCGCGCACACATATCTCCGTCGATCGCTTCTCCTTTCGTCTCCCTTGCGCCTGCAGCTGCCGCTAGGGCCCCGGGGCCTTGGCTACAGCCTACAGAGTATCGCGTCCGCCTCACCCAACCCAATCGGTCTCACCGATTCCGATCCCGTGGCGGTACCTTTGTGCGTGTCTGACGGCTTTGCACTAACCTTTACATAAATCACTGTGCCAGTGGTGGTTGAATGCAAGCGATATTTATGCGTTGACATGTTAGTAGTTTTTGCCCAACTTTTCTTAAAGTCCGAGACCACCTGACGTTGACGGCCCATTTCTAAATTGCAGAACCGAACGCTAGTCGTAACGCACCCGGCTACACACACACACACACACACACACACACACACATATATATATGCATTTCAAGAACAACTAGTAGTATACATGTAGTCAACTTACACTATTCGAAAGGAAGAAAGGCGATCGAGGGGTAGTGGGAGCCGACGCGTGCGCTCTCCTTTCCGGCCCTGCTTTCACCTATGCGGATGCTGCATTTGTTAGGACTCGTCGTCCCCGGCCCCCGCGGTAAGGCGCCCGCGAGTGCGCGATCCTTGGACCATGCGGGGGGAATCGCGAGCAAAGCGAGCTCTTGCCGTCGCGACAGTGCTCTCGATCGCTAGTGCGCCCGATTTGATAGTGCCAGCCGGCTAAGATATAGAGCCAAATAAACGATAGCAAGTGGAGGTGCTTTCTGATCCCGTCCTAAGTTTTGTTTCCTCGTTTTCCAGCCGGCAGAGAAAAGCTAGCTGCCTTAGCTTGTTTGGACAGCAAATGCGTGGGCAAGCAGGCTCATGATCGAGCCAGCACTAATGCCATCGCTTCCGATCCATATATATGGTTATAATTGGGCAAAGTTTAATGGCCTTCAGGAGCGAGCAGGCCGACCGACTCACCTGCCAGCAGACAGGACGACATGTGCCGTGACATCACGGACCGACGAGGTCGTCGGCTTCGGCGGCACGCCATGCACGGCCGGTCAATCGCGGTTGCATGCGAGCGCTTGTGAGCTCTGACTCGATCCCACGAACTATGCGTCTCGATCGCCGGCCGTCGTCGCCTCAGCGCCTCGTCGGCACGGATCGGAGATATTCATCTGCAGATCGCAGCCCTGCTGTGGTGATCGTTCCTGCCGTCTGCAAACCGCCCCGCCGCCCGCCCCCCCCCCCCCCCCCCCCCCCCCCCCCCCCCCCCCCCCCCCGGCGGTCGTCTTCGATCCCCTGGCCGGCCCGGTAGTACGTATGAAAGTATGAAAATCCCTGGCGCACTCGAGTAGCAGTGATTGTTTCTATTTTCTTTTCGGGGGTGGAAAAGGCTTTGTGCGAGATGCATGGTGTGGTGGCTACTAGCTGCCTTTGCTGCTTAAGAAAAAGGGCAATGGTACAATTTGGAAAGGAATGTGGAAGGTTGGTGATGAGGAAGGGTGCCTTTACACCATTTTGAGAGAGGGACACTATATTTCTCTCTTTCATCACACTTAGACGATGTATATGTCTGAATTGGAAATCACTTGGAACCTAAGAATTCTCATGGATTCTTTCGTGCGAAATTCCTATATTCCGAACAGGCCCATCAACTTTTACAAATATGACTTGTCACACGCGACACGCATATGGTTTACCATAGATTCTTTGTTCTCCTATATATAAACTAAAGTCCCCTTTTTCACTATCACCGCGAACTATAAATTACCACTTCACGCTAGCTAATCCGATTCCTTTTACACTTTGACTCGCGTGCAGCTTGACACCTGTGCGGGGTGAACACCGGCAAATGTTGGAGCAGCACCACCCTTTTGCCGAAAAGGATTATCTTCCATATACAAAAATCCCCGGGGGGAATGCAGCCGCGCACCATCGCCCCATTCGCTCCCCTTTTTGCAACGCGAACGGAAAAGCGTGCGTGGCCTTTTACACACAAAAAAATTGCAAGACACCAAGGGTACCTTTTTTCTTTCTTTCTTTCTCTTCCCCTCAAGTGCCTGTAGATATCAAGGCCATTCATTTGCCGTGCGACTTTATGGTAAAAGCACATGTACAACAGGGGGAGGACAAATGAGTTGAATATGGAAACAGTGCCGGCACTGGGGCACCCCCACCCACCCCATTGGCCCCCTCACGTATGTAACCACTGGGGGAACAGCGCTACAGGCAGAGGCAGAGGCAGGGCTCGGCAAGCAGCTGCCTGCCAGTGCTGGGGCTAGGGGAATCGTGAACTGGGCGTGGAGGCAGGCAGGGGAACAGTGCCATACATCTACGACGCCGCACCCGCACACACATGCGTGTGTTCACGTGTGCACTCGCTCGTCAGATTGCTTGCCATCAGCATCTCAATTTTATAAGACACACCTCCCTTGATCATTACATGGAGGAGAGGATTACATGCATGCATGTACATTATATGTACCGGGGTGAGGGTAGATAGAAAAGAAATTATATATGTGGATGGCAAAACATATAATTCTTTTCTATCTCTAGTAGTAGTAGCATAATTTCTCACAAAACCTCGCCCCAGTTCATTCAAAAAGAAAAAGGAGGAACAGATGAAATGAAATGGAGACGGATCAAAGTCAATAGCAAAAGATTAATGGATTAATCGGCCAATCACGCGCGCTCGCTTAGACCTGGCCACCTCCCCGGCTGTCGCCACCGTGCTCCCCGTCCCCCACACTGATGAGCGGGGCCCGCTCCGGGCCGCCCCTCCTCTGCTCCTTTCCCTCCGTCGCCGTCGTACCAGCAGCGCCACTGTCGCTGCTGCTGCTGCCGTGATTCTCGCTAACCACAGCGGTATCGGTGTCGCCTGACGCGTCGTCGTTGCCGCTGACGCTGGCGCTAGGCGCGTCGTCGTCGCTGGTCATCAGGCCTGCCTCCAGCTTCTCCAGCTCGTTGTCGTTGCCGCAGCAGCTCTCGCTGATCGGCACGTAGCCGTTGCTGTTGTTCTTGCAGCCGGCGGCATTGCTGTTGTTGGTAGTGGCGCCTGTGGCGATAGTGGCGATCACAGTGGTTATATCACTAGCCGGGGTGGTGGTGGCGTGGCACTCGCTGTGGTTGTTGCTAGTGCTGGCTTTGGTCAGCTCCTTGGCGCGTGCCACCTCCACGTCCCAGTCGGTGCCCGCCACCGCGCGCGCCATCCAGACGGCGCAGGCAGCCTGCGCCGCCAGAAGGCCGAGCCACAGCCCGGCGAAGCCGAGCCGGGCGCCGAACGCCAGCGCCACGCCCACCGGCATGCCCACCAGGTAGAAGGAGGCCAGGTTGATGCGCGCGCCGCTGGCCGGGCGGGCGCTGCCGCGGAGGACGCCGCAGCCGGCCGTCTGCGGGCAGTTGCCGAGCTCGCAGAGCCCCGCGATGGGGAGCGCCACGGCCGTCAGGCGGAGGATGTCCGCGTCCGACGTGAATATGCGGGCCCAGTGGTTGCGGACGGAGACCATGAAGGCGGCCGCCGCCAGTCCCACGGCGACGCCGATGGAGAGCGCGGCGCCGGCGGCGCGTCGCGCGCCCGCGGGGCGGCCGGCGCCGAGCTGATGGCTGACGCGCGTGGACGCCCCCTGGCCCAGCGAGGAGGGGAACACGTAGACGAGCGACGTGGCCTGGATGAGGATGCCCATGGACGCCACGGTGCCGCGCGGGTTGGCCAGGAGCCCCGACAGCACGATCATGAGCTCGTACCACCACCACTCGAGGCACACCGCCGTGGCGGTGGGGACCGCCAGGCGGAGCAGCGCCGGCCAGCCCCGGAGGCAGTCGGAGGTGGGGCCCACCCACGAGTCCCTGTGCGCGCCCGAGATGGCGAGGAAGCAGAGGAGCGCGAGGAGGAGGTTGAGGTCGGTGAGCGCGACGGCGAGCGCCACCCCGGCGACGCCCATGCCGAGGCGGTCCACCAGGAGGTAGTTGATGGGCCCGTGCAGCACCACGGAGAAGAGGGAGCACGCCGTGATGGGCAGCGTCAGGTTCTGCGACCGGAGGTAGACGCGCAGCGGGTGCAGCACGGCCAACACCGCGAGGTCCGCCGACGCGTACGCGGCGAACGTCTGCGCCGCGCCCGCGACGCCCTCGTCCTGGCCCAGCAGCCTGAGGATGTACCCCGTGGATGTGACCCACAGGAGGGAGATGGGCAGCGCGACGGCGAGGAGCAGCAGCACGGTGCGGTGCAGCGCGAGTGCCAGCAGCTTGCCGCGGCGCGCGCCGAAGGCCTGGCCGCAGATGGGCTCCATGCCGAGCGCGAGGCCCGAGAGCACGGAGTAGCCGGTGATGTTGGCGAAGCCGAGCGCCAGGGACCCGCCGGCGAGCGCGAGCTCGCCCAGCCGCCCCAGGAAGAGCATGGAGATGAGCGCCCGCGAGTACATGACGAGCCCCGTCACCGCCATCGGCACCGACACCCGGCCGATCGCCCGCGCCTCGCCGGCCACCTGCAGGGTGCCATCCAGCTGCACAGGTAAGGTAGCTAGCACACGTAGTACGCCTCCAGCCGAGGCGATCGAGCTGCCATTTTCCAACAGCTCGCGCTTTCCTTTTCCTTCCCGTAACTATTTACCGCGACATGCCAGTACCAGCTACTAGCTAGTAAACTAGACATAGACAACAAGCGGCAGCTAGGTGCTGACCGCCACTCGCGCACTGTACGTAGCCGTGCCTGTGCTGTGCTGGGCGTGCTACCGCCGACGTGCGTGCGCGTGCCAGTCACCGGCCGGCCGGCCGGCCGCGGCAGCTTAACAGAGAAGAATAATGCGCGCGGCCCATCACGGCGTATACCTTGGAGAGCTGCAGTACATGGCCGCCGGCGTCGTCGCCGTCGACGGGGTGGAGGAGCTGGTGCGCGGAGGCCTTGAAGGAGCCGAGCGGCGGCGCCGGCGCCGGCGGCAAGGAGGAGTCGGTCCCGGCGGCGTTGCACATGATGCTCGCTCGATGATAATCCGGGGGCTTGATTGAAGTGCGTGCTCGCGCGCGCGTCCTGCCGCGCGTGTGCCCTCTCCTTCCCACTGTTGAAGAAGATATATGCAGGGAGGGGGGGCGCTGTCCTCTGGTGATTGGTGGCCGGTGCGAGCTACAAGTACGTTTTGACTAGCTTGCTCTCGAGCCTTTTAGCAGTAGTAATCTCTCTCTTCTCTCTTTGTGGCTGGCTGGCTGCTGCTGCTGGGACGGGCTGGTGCTGGTGTGCTCGGCCTTTTGGTCTCCTCCAGAGGAGGAGGTGCGGCGGTCAGTGGAGAGCGATCAGGATTCAGGAGCTCTGTTGGTTGGTTTGTGTGTTGGGTCGCCTTGGGGGTTGCGGCCTGCCCATATATATACGCGCCGCGCGCGCGCGCGCGCTGGGGGGGCGCACGGGCGTGGGGGGGACGCCCGCCCGCCCGCCCGCGCCAGGCAGAGGCTGCACGTACGTGTCTGCCGTTGGGGGATCCGATCCAATCCCCGGGCCGGGAGGAGGGAGGAAAGGGACTTGGAAAATCCGCGTGCGCCGGCCGGCCGGCCGGCATCGACCGGCTCGCGCGCGCGGCGGCCTGATGCCCTGACGCCTGAGTCCCGATCGATCGATCGCGTCCCGGGTGGCATCGGCATCTATGCGTGCGCGCTCGGCTGTCTGAAAAATTCCGCTATCCTTTGGGCGGGGGAATGGCATATTGGCGCGTCCGGTCTGTCGGAACAAATGGGTCCGTTCCAGTGCCGCGCACCCACGGCCGCCTCCCCCGGCCGTGACAGCTCAGTGGTCGACGCAGATTTACTCGGGCGCCGCCCGAGTGGTTCGTGGCCGAACCGCGCGCACCTATGCACTGACTGTAGACTGTAGAGTAGGGTTGATTTGCATTGGGCTCGATCAGTGCCGATCGATCGGTCTGCTAGCTCCTGCGCTTCACCTGCTAGACAGCCGGCCACCAGTTAATCACCACCCAACGGCAGCCACATTCCTGAAAGAACGGACGGGGTTCTGCCCTGCCGTTTTACTTTTCACCTTTTCCCGGCCGGTCTTGCTTGGACCTACACGGCAGAGCTCCTCTAAGTTGCTGGGGGAAGTGCCTTCCGTACCGGTTTCTACTCCCTTAGTATCAGTTGTGCAACCGGTATTGCTACTTCGATACTAAAGGGGATCTTTAGTATCAGGTCAAATAACCACTACTAAAGGGGTATTAAAAAAATTAACGGTGTCTGGCCTCGCATCCCACCGGCCGCCACCGAGCCTGGGTCCCGCCGCTCCATCCTATCACGCCGAGCCTACTAGCCGCCGCCACCCCCGGATCTCGTTGCCGCCGCCTCCGCTCCATCCTGTCGCGTCGAGCCCGCTAGCCGCCGCAGCTCCTTACCTCAGGCACGAGGTGGGGGGCGAGCGGACGGGGAGGAGGGGAGAGGCTGGGGAGGGAGAGAGGGAGAGGGTCAGCGGCGGCGGAGGGAGGGAGGGGGCCGGTGGAGGGGGAGGAAGGGGCCGGGTCGGCACCTCCTAGAGGGAGGGAGGAGGGGGCTGATGCGGAGGGAGGGAGGGGGTCGGTAGAGGATAAGGCTTGCGTGGGGGAGTGAGAGGGAGGGAAGGAGGGGTCGGTAGAGGATTAGTAACGGGTGAAGCCTTCATCCGGTATTAAAGGCCCTCAGGCATATTAGTACCAGATGGAGGCTTCGACCGGTACTAATGGGTGACCTTTAGTACCGGGTGAAGCCTCCACCCGGTGGTCACGAAGGCTCCTCGGGGACTAACCGTTAAGCCCGGTATTAATGTATTAATACTGGATTAAAATGCAACCGGTACTGAGCCTTGGGATGAATGCTGAATTTTTCAATAGCATGTCGACATTGGAACGATGCATGTCAACGAGGGCACTACTACGCCGCGCACCAGGGCGCGCCGGGCCAGAAGTGATGGCTGCACTGTGAAGCGTACAGCATTGAGTTCACGTTCAGAATGACAGGCCGCCCCCGGGTGTGAGAGCTAGTAGCCATAGCTAGCCCGACCCGACCCGACCCCCTCTCCCTCTCCCTCTCTCGCTCTGCGCCTGTAGATCGGCATGCATGGCTAGGATAAGCAACCGCGCCAGGCCAGGCCCCTGCGCTGCGCCCTGTGCCATGCCACCCGTGGCTGTGCGCGCTTAATTGGCGCACGCAGCGATCGCGCTCCCACATTGAAGCCGCAACAGCAGCCCGGAGCAGGGGCAGCTCGGCTCGACGCGGCGGTAGCTGCCTGCCTGCGCGCCTAGCCGCTCCCCCGTTCATCATGCATGCATGCGCTGCGTCACCTTGTCTCCGATCCATTGCTCACTGCTACTTGCGCACAGCTAGCTAGCGACCCCGGGCATGCATGGGTGGTCCGGGTCGTCGTCGTCCCTGTGCTGGGCTGCTGGCTGGCTCTGAATGAAAGGAAATGAAATGAGAGAGCAGCAGTTGCTACCTCTCTCGCCTTTCTCCTGTTCTCGGAGCAGCGGCAGCAGCTAGCATTGATCCCCAGTTCTGGGGCAGCATGCAGGCGCAGGGATTTGCAGCCTAGCTACCCGATTTTGCGCGAATTTAAACTCCGCCACACCCTGCGCATGCAGCTAGCGGGAATGCAGGCAGGCAGGCGTACTCTTATTTACTCTTTGCTCTGTCCTTGCGTGGCCCCTGCAGGCAGGGGTTAATTCCATCAGAGAAATCCCTGCCATTTTAATCTGAATTCTCTGGACACGACAGTAGCAGTACCACCGCAGCTGAGAGGCCTGAGCTGGTTGATTGAACTTTCAGTCCTCACAAGTACAAACACCAACCCTTTTTCCCCCCTCTTGCTGCTTCATCATTTTACGAGCTTTTTGCACTGTCGCCCTTTTTCCATTCTCGCAAAAGCTGGAGCTTTTTCTAGGCCTGCTCGTTACTATTGCGCCACGAAGAAATATCCCTCGACATTTCTGGGGTGGACTTTGCATTCGCTTGCCCTGTGTGTGTGTATAATGGAGATGATTGCCGGATATGAGCATTCTGAAATTGTTCCAGGGCGCCTCTCCGGCCGTTCCGATCCCTTTCAGCCAGGTGGCCTCCTTTGTGGTGGCGTCAAGAACAATCATCCGACGTACATTCAGTCACTCAGATCTTGATGCCCGTAACGTGTAGCGTTTCAGTGCGTACCACTTCAGATGCGCATCACCTAGCAGCTTAGTGTACATGTACGTAGCAGCTGAACCACCAGTATTGCTTTAGCAGCTAACATCTTTATCTCTGCGCGCGCGGTCCCTAAATAGCTGTCGTTTTAGAGTATGCTACGATCCAACTTCCAAACTGTCAAGCACTAATACATGGACGTACGTACGTGTATATATACATGGAAATACTATTTCTTGAGACTGGCCACATTAAAACTCCATGTACGTTTCGCTAATATTTGTCGATAAGGACGTTGATGATCATCTCATCGTGTTATATGTTCCAATTATACTAATGCGTGCTATACTACACGAATTATTGCTACTCAGCTGCTACTTGTGAATAAAACGTATAAAAATTTGCATTTAGGATCACAGTGTGAACTATGTATTGTGTTATAGTTGAAAATATAGCATATGAAGATTTGCATTTAGGATCACAATGTGAACTATGTATTGTGTTATAGTTGAAAATATAGTTGTACCACAAAAAACCTTTTGTCAACCCCCCCCCCCCCCCCAACACACACACACACCCTCTTTTTTTTTCGAGCTGATCATACAAGGTACAGTACCTCTGATTATTTGCTCTATTGTTCATCCAGACAATGTGCCATGTTGCTGCTTGATGAGATGCATTTTCTGTCCCACTGATGAGAAGCAGCAAGATATAATGCCGGGTTGTCTTTAACGCTATATCTGCCCTATGTTTTCCATTCTTAATAATATAATATTTTTGTTTTTTTGTTTTTTTTCTTTTCGAAATACTAATCGTTGGAATAGCATGTGCACACCGTGCTACAAAATATCAAACCTTTCTTTTGGGTGGGTGGGTGGGGTCGTATATTATTAAAATACCAACAGTGAGCTGAACCTGCAATGTATATATAGATTCCTCTTTTAGTTTGTGTGTATAGTCCTATGCCGGTTGTTTTTCAATGACATTTTCAACTCCCAAAATAGCTGCAGTGAAAGATGGAAAATCTTGCAGTGTAGTTATATGCTGATGACAAGGTTGCCTAGAATATGATCCTCACATGGCATGTGACACACGCGACACTTAGTCCATATATCACAATGCATGGAAATTATATTCGATTGCAATGTATCTATCCATCCCAAAGCACGCGATGACCAAGTGGTGCGGCATGGTTGATTCCATTACTATGTGGCTCGATCAGATGCAATGCAGCACATTGCCAGGAACCTAATCAACACTCAAATATGATATTTAACATAGATACGTATAGCCATTTCCTATTGGTTCAATTCACTTTTTTTTTCCTGAAACCTACCGAGCAGTTGCCGATTATATTAATAAAGGACCGCATTAACCCGCGACTAGTCGCGCAATACGGAACTGCGTGTCCCTGGTGTGCTAATGTGACTGGAAGTAAGCAGGCTGCATGCATGGGTAATATTTGCCTAACGTCATCTAGGAAAAAGGGTAATATTTACTTTAAATCGCTGTAACTTTTGAACGGGGTGTCCATTTCAAATCGTTGTAACTTTTGAGCAGGGTGTCCGTTTCAAATTTCATTTGTATATTTGGGCTCTGAGCGATGAGACGAACTAAACTAGACCGCACTTTGGATATGTTTTGAAGACTTTTTATATTAGTAGCAACTTATGCGTAAAGGTGTGATTGGAGATTATTAAAGGAGTTTCTACCATGCATATATTAAAGTTGCTATCCTAGAAATATACTGAAGTTGTCACATGGTATGTACATTAGGTGGTATCTCAAAACTATATTAAATTTGATACACAATATACACATAAGCTGCAATCGCAAAAAAATATATGATAAACATGTTACATAGTACCAAAGTATGTCATAAGTTGCTATTAGCAGAAATATATTAAAATTGTTACATGGTATACATATAAATTGATATCATATAATCTGTATCACTATGTAAAGGTGTGAACAACTTGTTTGCACATAGTATAATAACTTATTTACTGTATCCGATTGTAATTTATGTAGAGACAATGTGGTGACTTATTTAGATAGTTTAGTCTTCATAATGGTAAGTAATACGAATGTAAAAATTTATTTGTGTAGCAATTTATGTACATAGTTTGTCGAGAGGTTTACACATAATTCATCGCACCCTTAATATATAAGTAGCTACCACACACTCAATATAAGTTGCCAGTACATAAAAAATATTTCAAAATATATCGATCATAGGTCTTGTTTTGTAGATCTCAACATAAGAAACACAATGGTGTGTACAGAATTGAAAATAGATACTTCATAAGGAAGTTGTCATATTTTTTAGAAGTGAAACCAATAAAAGGATTGCAGGCCACAATAGCCCACCTCCATCCCATCGGGCTGTTAGAAGGCAGCGTCAATCACGCTCTCGTATGATAGAGCGACCTATCGTTAAATAAACTTTTCCATTAATAAGGAGAAGGTCTAGACTGGGCAAACAACAAACCTATAGGGAATAACAACAGAAGAAACATAAAAGTTACAACAGCTAAACTACGACTGAATATGAAAACTCCACCAACAAATAACTTCACTTAGACACGACTCACGACAAAAACCACGGCAACAACATCCTTAGCAAAGGCATGACCTTTCAAATTCATAGGTGGCTTGAGGTTCCTTTAGGCGGGGTTCAGCTCACATCTTGAACACTTGGTACTCCATGTATATGTGATACGGTGGTTGGTGAGCTTGGACTAATATGGTGAAGCAGAGAAGGGGGTCGTGAATCGTGATAACTAGGTGGCCATATACATACGCCTACGAAAGGCAAAGTATCAGCATCAGTATCATGAGTATCGGTGTATAGGCGAATCTGAGGACTAGTTAGACTGCGAGTTACTGTGCATGCATATGTTGATGGCGCCCATCTCGAGGTCACGAGGGGGGACGAGGGATGAGACAAGAAGGAGTCAATCAAGTGGACACAAAGTGCATGTGCAATGACTCGAGAGCGCGGGGCCGAGTACTTTCCCATTTAACTGCCTGCCCATTCGTGGTACCACATGGTGACTGATCATGCATGGAGTATGCTACCGCCACGCACAGGGGAGAGAAGAGAGGAGAGAGAAGAGGAGAGGGGAGAGAGAGAGGTGAATGAATGAGAGAGAGATGATGCAAAGAAATCGGCAGGGCGGTAAATGGCCAGCATGGAGGGAGCAGTTGCCCTCTTGGGGAACACAGCCTTACCTCCCATGCAACTGCAAAATACTTGAAGCCAGCTACATGTCAGCACCATTGCTGCGTGCGTGCATGCAACTTAACCGATCGATCATGCATGAGTTGGCATGGCCGGATCGACCGGGGATCACGCTAGCTCTTCGGCGTGGCCGCGCGCGCGCGCACGGCCTTGTCATGATGGCAGGCAGCAACAACCCTGGTGCCGGGCCTTGCAGGGCATCGGGAGACAGGGCGTGCCGCGTGCGCCCGTACGCTGCTGCTTCCGACCGGGCATGCAACGCCCACGCATCCGCATCGGACACGTCGTCGGCCTTGTTGACCCTGCTCGGGGACGACGTACGATCCCCTTTGCATGGAGATGCGTATATCCACGGGCCCATGTGGCGTGTACGTACTTGCGCCGCATCCAGCCGGCGCGATGGACGATGGGTGATGGATGGATCATAACCATGCGATGCGACCATGACCATGCACCGGCCAACAGTACTGACTCCCTGATGGACTGACCCATTGATCGGTCGGTCGAGCGATCCATCGATCGAGCCAGCACGCACAGTGGACGCGACCAACGTGTACTTGCTCGTTTGTAAAGGCTGCCACCCGCACAGTGTGCACGCACTACCACGACGTAGTATTGGTTCGTACGCATGACGACATACGCGCGCGCGTACACGCCGCACGAGAGATCTTTGGCTCTGGGCTCGCTGCCGCTGCCGGGCGGGCCACCGACGCCGCACGTGACGGCATGCACGGGGCTGGCTGCATGGGCACACTGACGCAGCAGCGTCTCTGGTCTCCCATGCCGTGCTTGTGTGGTACGTGCTCTACGTAGCTAGTAGGAGCCTAGAGCTATAGGCCAGGGGGTAGGGTTAGCTAGCGGCTGGGTGCCTAGACGGGCAGGGGCGCAGGGCAGGCACCATGCTGACAGGCACGCACATACCGGGCCAGGGGGGATCACGCACGTCGCTTGCTACCCCCCGCGGTACCGCGGCATTATCGCCCTGTCTCTCGCGGGGCAGGCAGGGCGGCCTCCCCCCCTCCTCGCCCCGCTTGACGCGGCCGCGTCACGTCCGCGTCGACGCCTGGCTGGTTGGTTGGTGCGCAGCGCATGCACGGAATGGCATATGCCCAGGCGCGCTCGGGGGGGGGGGGGAGGGCGCGACGAATTCGGCCGGCGTCGTTTCGGATGCTGATTGGCTCCGCCTCCGCCGGGGACGGACGGCGACGAGCCGACGACCGGCCACCGATCAAGCATCTATCACTCGTACTCGGCCCAGGTGAGGTGCAGGCTGCTGACTGACGGGCGGAGGCGTCCGTGCCCGTCGATCGTCACTCGTCAGCACCAGGCACGCGCACGCGCACGGGCGCGGCGCAGCAATCCATCACCTGCATGCACGCTACAGTGGCTATAGTTGTCCATTCGGCCGCCCGGGCCCGTGCTGGCACGGGCCTAGCAAGGCCCGTTAATTTTCGCGCTGGGCCTGACCCGTCACGACATCCGTGCCGGCCCACGGGCTGCACCGAGAGCCCAAGCATGGCCCCCAATGCCTTTTCGTGCCGAGCCGGCCCATCGAGCACAGCCGGCTTCGGGCCACCGCGAGGAACAACGGGCCCTCGCTGCCGTCGGACCTCTCGTCGCTGCCGGCCCCCGCGCTGCAGCCGTGGCTCTCTGCTCTGCCGGTGGCGGTGGAGGAGGCCGCGAGGGAGGGCGGCACCGCTGACGGTGGAGGCCATGAGGGAGGGATGCGGCGCCGAAGGAGGCTGCGAGGGAGGGAGGCGGCGCCGCACGCCGGAGGGAAGGCTGCAGGCAGAGGGGAGGAGGGGAGGCGACGGGGTCACAAGGAGATGGTGAATGGGAACTGGGAAAGGAAGGGTGGCAGTAGGGTAGAGGAGATATGGTTAGGGTTGGCCGGTTGATGTTGGACTGTTGGTATTTATACGGGTCTTAACGGACTGGCTCCTTATCACCGTGCCGGGCCGAGCCGCCCATCGTGCCGGGGTGGCGGCCTATGCTCGGCATGAGCTACCGAGCCGGGCCAGTTCGGGCCCGAAGCCCTCGGTGCCGGGCCAGGCTAGACCCGGGTCAAAAAATCAGACTCCGTGTCGGGCAGACGGGCCACGGATTGCGTGGACATCTATAACAGTGGCGTACCCTCTCGCCCTCCAGCTAGGAGAGAGGGAGGGAGACGCGCGCATGCGGCGTGCTGCTACGCGTTGGCATTCATGTTACTGTTACCACCTCCTGCTACTAGTGCTAGACACGTTACACAGGGCAAGAGGGGATGGGACGCGAGGCTGCCTGGCTTGCTGGTTCCATACCGACACGAGAACAACTTTTCTCCACCGGGCGTTGTTAGGCCGGCGACACGTTGGCTGCCGATCGGGAACCGGCCGGACCAGGGTACCACGCTACTACACCGTCGTCTAATGGGGAATGGTGATGGTACTTTCTCGAAAGAGAGGAGCTTGCACCACTGTTTTTTTAAAAGTACAGCTTGCACCACTGACCACTGTAACATGTACACTCCGTAGCATGCATGCGTGGTGGGATTGGAAAAGAGCATCAATGGTGACCACGTACGGTAGGCGTGGTACGCTCGTACAGGTCGGGGGGAAAAAATCAAAACCACTTGCAGGCAACGAGGCAACATGTGCGTTCAGTAGGGATGCAGCGGTAAAAAAAAAACAGCCGCAGCCAGCGAGCAGTACAGTTACAGCTAGAAATCAAAATTTACGAGTACATGGATATGAGCAGTACAATTACAGCCAGAAACCAAAACTTACGAGTACACGGATATGGGCAGCCGTTCGGCTAGCCTGCAGCTCCAGCAGCTTGGCTGTTTTGGGCGTGCAGCTGCAGCATAAACGCTGCAAAAAAATCAGAAGCGAACAATCAGGAAAGTTAAGATCCGATTTTCTTGGTTGTCTCGTCCCAAATGTCGAAGATATTATCGAAGATTATTGCCGATATATGATGAAGAGACATGCAGTAACCATCCCAATCGACCTGGCCTGTTTTACAGTCCATGTTCTCTATGCTGTGTATCAATCGAAAGAGGACCTCAACATACCGTGCCCAATCTCACATCTTTGTGGCATCTCCAATGCATAGGAGCAACCCCGCTTCTAGGACCGGACTGATTTTGTAAAAAGTCCCACAATGTTTAGACCAGATTCCATAATTGAAGGTGGCCCACTTCTCAATAAAAAAATCAATTCTTCCCCAACCGCCCTTCTCTCAACCGCAAGGAACCCGAAGCACGCACGCCGCTGCCTGCCGCCGTCGTCACCATCTTCATGCCTGCCCCCTCCTGATCCGCTTCAGATCCCACCTTCCTGCTCCCAGAAAGCCACAAATCAAACTCCTAGCATCTGGATCTGAAGGCAATGGTGCCAGATTTGGAGAAGATTGCCTCCAGCGAAGAAGCTCCTTCGTTCTTAGATGCTGGTAGCTGCGATCGGAGGTCGAAATCGTACAGGTGATGCCGCGTCTCCGTCCTCCCCTAGCGAGGCCCCCCGACCTTCATACTCCGGCGACACATCTGAGCGTGCGGGCGCAGCCGGATGAGAGACCCGTGTACTGCGACACCATGTGCAAGAATGCGAGGTCAAGCCGCCCGATGCCCCGCCCACCGTTCTTCTCCTGAGCCACCGCTTCCCCTGCCTCTCGGCGGCGTGGGCAAGCCCGGAGTGGCGCCGGAAGTCGCCGCCATAGAGCTTGAAGGTTTTGGGGACCTGCTCGACGGTGTAGCTCGCAGACGCGGCGGCTTCGTCTAGGCGGTGGGAGCAGCAACAGCAGGGGAGAGAAAGGTAAGGCTCTGTTTGGATACGGGCGTACCTGTCACATCGGATGTTTAGCTACTAATTATAACTATTAAATATAGTCTAATTATAAAATTAATTACACAGATGGAGTCTAATTCGCGAGACGAATCTATTAAGCCTAATTAGTCCATAATTTGACAATGTGGTGCTACAGTAACTATTTGCTAATGATGGATTAATTAGGCTTAATAGATTCGTCTTGCGAATTAGTATAGGAGTTCTGCAGTTAGTTTTATAATTAGTTCATATTTAGTCCTCCTAATTAGCGTCCGAACATCCGATGTGACATCTCACCTCGCGTCCCCTAAGTCCTCCTAATTAGCGTCCGAACATCCGATGTGACATCTCCTAAAATTTAGTACCTCGCGTCCAAACAGCCCCTAAGTCGGGAAGAGGATGGAATTTTTTATTCCATGGAGCTCGCTCCTGGGAGCCGGTCCTCAATTTCTCTCGGATAGGACCGACCTTGCAGTGCATGGACCGGGTCCAGCGCCTATAGGACCGGCCAAGGAGCGCGCATTGGAGAGGCCCTTGCAATTGAGCCTCCGGGAGTGCATGGCCCATCGCAATGACACGTTTCAAGACAAAAATTAAACCTCAGGACCATGCTTACAAAGACAAACGAACGCGCATGGCCCACCCTCAAACCGTATGTTGGTCCATTTCTGCAAGCAAATGATTTCATATTCATGCCATCTTATAAAAATCATGGTCCAACACATGCACAATCATTTTACTGTTTGCAAGCTCACAAGTCACGACAAAGCAGGCTTTACCAACGATATATGCATGCAAACAGTCAATTTTTCACTCTTTTCTTAAGAACAGCTCGCTGTCCCAGGGCCACAGATTGAACCATGAACTTTATTCAGATCAAGCGCCTGCCAGCCTTCATGTGATATTTCGATTATGGGATCAGTGTGTCTAGCCGAAAACAGACCAGAACCAAACCAAATTATTTACCAGCCCCACATGACATGAGAGACTCTTCCATGTTGGAAATTCAATTGCAAAGGCTTTCTTGGGTGGTAGATAGGAAGCATTGCTTTTTTCATGGATAAAGCGGCGAAACAGGAACATTATCGATGGGGTGTCATCCTTTGAATCTTCTTATCGCAGGTCCGAGAGAGGATCAGATGCAAATTAAGATAAGCCACTTTAACCCCCACTCCAAGAGAAGAATTCCTCCTTGTTGGACCTCCGTGCAGCACCCAGTCGCACCGCCTAACCCTTGCAATCAGAAGTCAGAAACGAGATCAACTGTTCACTTTGCTATTCCTGATGCAGCATTGACCAATTAGATAACACGTGGTAAGTGGTAACCAGTAATACAGCTCATGAATATTTCCTTGCTGGAAAAGAGAAGGGGTGGTGAATGGACTACAATGCGAAAACATCAAGTATCAGAAACAGGTTAATGCGGGTATAAATGAGAATTCAATCAATTTGTAAATATCTTGTAGAATCAAGAACTCCTTAAAAAGGCAAGGCGTGAACAGAATATGTTCCAATGGCGAATGCATCTGCCGGGACTAATGTGGCAACTTTGCCTGCTGTGGGTATATGTGTGTCACGCTCCTCTCACTGATGCGCCCCACAACCAGCTGGACCTGGTGCTCCTAAAATCTGGCTACATGTGACCACCGTTCACCTATTTGATCATATAGCTGGCATTTTGTGCTGACGGGCACACAGGGGCTCACCTCCTTTCCCTTCTATCAGTCAAGGCTACATGTTTTTATCAATTATATGTAAAGAAAATGCAATCAACTACAGTTGGTTCAGAAACCATCACATTTGCTTCCTGCCCAGTCCCTCTTTTTCCTTTCTTCAAAATTTCAAGAGTCTTTTGCCAATACCATGAATCAACAGCAAAGAGATGTCATGCAGGTTAAACCTTCTTTCTCTGTGAGAGATACTTCCAGCAGATTTTTTTTTGTCAAATTTTATTGTGATTAGCCTGTATAGTAGCAGTAACTGTGTATCAAACACGATATGCCTAGTAAATAAAATGGCACAAGGGTATTGGCTTTGCCAAAATTTCGAGAACATTTAATTCACTGTGGTATGGCATTGAAAGCAATCAGGTGTGTTCAGAACCTTATGCTGGCTCCTAATGCAGGAATTTATTCCGGATAATGATGGATGTGCATTTAAAAGGAAAATGCCAAAAATTGAAGTCCACGAAAGAGAAGAGGCACCTGTCTCTATCGGCAACGACGATCAGCATTTTGCCATATCCTCATCCCGGCTGTCAGCCACTTGAGCAATTCATCCAAACATCAACAGCAAGAACAATCATCAGCAAACCACACCGAAGTGAATCCTGGAGAATACATTGGAAACAGTGATTTCTTTTATTCCATATAATGAAATCAGAAGATGACCTTGAAGTCCACAAAGCGCGGTTCAGCTTCAACAAGTCCAGATATATACAAGTTTATGCTGAAGTGCAAGTTAAAGTGTTATGAGAAATGTACCTTCAAGAAACATCCTCTTTCTACTTCCAAGAATATCTCCTTTTGATGTCATCCAAGGACACATTTCAGACATCAATAATGGACTGAAGCACATGCATCCGAAGATTGAAACTATATGCAAGTTAAAGAGAAACATCAATAACAATGCCTCCACAAATATTTACACGGAAGGCCCCGCAAACATCTCAGCAAGAACAAAGCATCAATTATCAGTTTCATTTTTCGCGACAAGCATAAAAAGCAATCACAGGGAACTCTTTATGCCAAGTACCACAAAGGACAGAGCAAAAGTATGTAGCTAACAAGGCATGCAAAGGACATGTAGCAAAGATGAACCACAGTGCATTTACCAACTGACTAAACACTTAAATTACTTACACTGAATAGCAGCACCAAAACAGCAGCATGCAAATTGCAAGGAGTAGCAGAAACATTAATATGATCTTTCAGCACTTTGACCCCATCCTAGCACCATAGGAGTTGGTGAACCTGATAATTGCCACCAAGCACAATGAAAAAGCTGCAAATCTGCTGCTGCAGAAAAGGCTGACAAAATCACTAGAGTCATATAATTGATCACAGTACAACTCAAAGAGGCAGACAGAACATCTGGCATTCTGGCTGTTCCTCCATCGGTCAGATTAACAATTTGCTAAGAAGTTAATGAAACATGATACGAGAAATAAGATTACATCCTCTGGTACTCATATCCCAAATATGAGAATTGAACTGATGAAGAAATCAGTCACAGTAAAAAAAAAGATAAATTATTTTGCAAGCATCTATATTTGTTGAAACACAAAAGCGATCCATCAGGGCAAGGGATAGGTAGCTCAAGATTGATTGTTAATTAGTCAAGAATGTAGCAGCACGTCCCAATCATTAACATGCTAGATCCCAACAGAAACCATCAAACTAATACATTAATAGATTTCGTACAACTATGTTTGAAGAAGAGAGCAATGGTACAAAATACAAGTATGTCCAAAAGAAGGAGCATTAGGCATGCTAAAGACAACTATGATCAAATTTGCACAATAGTTGAGCATATTACAAGCTTCTCCCTCTGCCCTCAATCTAAGGCGTATTCAGTATTAGAAGGTCTTCAAACTTCAAATTTGACCTTCAATTTCTCTTACAACATATTGTCAATTTTTACAGAATATTTTGAATACAAATCTATTGATGCAACTTTTGAACACTAACCACACACATAGTTAACTAATTGTTAGTCAAAACTTGCAAAGTTCTCTAACAAAATGTGCCTTAATCATCGGTCAAACTTGAAGACATGGTAAAATGATCTGGATGGAACTTGTGAATTGTCTTGAGGGACCTCCAAACATACAATAAATAAAAGGTGAGGAGTACATTTCTGGTGTCAAAATAGATAGGTTAAAAGGCAAGCAGAAAGAACATAATTTTTTTTCAGACATTTCAAATCATCTCCCTGCTACTTTCAACTAGCTAGCAGCAGCTAGTCAAATTTTAAATCAAGTTGATGCACTTACAGCTCAGCTAAGCTAACATTTCTAGCAATAATCACGGTGGTCGGCTTAGCAACAACCACACAGCTCATAATCTATAACAGAGTTAAGTTATTCAAAGTAAGGATCATTATGTTTTCTAGCATAGGCTTCTTGCAAGATAGCTAACAAAATGAATCCAAACTAAGCCAGATATTTCTTTAGCAAATTCTGAAATGAATTTTTATTAATTTTAATGTGGCAGAAGCAAAACTAAGTCGCTGGGTGGACATAGCAAAGTTTTTTTTTAAAAAAAACTAAGATAATAGAATATAAGAGGAGGGATGGAAGACATAGACATCAGCTTCAAAGTGAAAGCAGCTTAAAGGGAACTCGCAGTGGATAATTGCTCAATTAGAAATGGCTGGGAGCAGGCAACAGCACTGCAAGCTTGAATAGGAAAAATGAAATTTTAGTTTTTTTATGTATGAGAAAATTTTAACTTTTCTTGTACAACTCTGTTAGCCTTTCAATTGATACAACCACAGGGCCTTGCGTTGCAGTAACTAGTAGCTTTATGTTGAGTGGAACCAAAGCATGAGACAATCATCTCACTGGTTGTTTTGCTATGGATATTGACAGGTTCTGGTCCTTAATAATGTTACTCTATCAGCAAAGATTTCGATAGTGGTAGCATTTCCTATGAGTACTATTCTATGTAGCTAGTAGCAGATTAACACCTTTTAGGCTCCTAAAGTCTCACAAAGAAACTTTTGATTAATAATGGACAGAACTGTGAAATCAAGAAGCGCACTGAACCATCCACCAAATTGATGAAAAAGAAAGGAAGAAATAAGAAACATTGCCTTACCTCTCTTGTATATGTCTGCTTTCTTGCTTGGAAAGGATCATTGCCTTCCAGAGTCCACACAGGATGTCATTGGGATGGATACTTCATATCATTACAGTAGTTCAATATGTATCCTGTAAAAGTCCAGTTTTGAAGATTAAAAAACACACCAAGATCTGCTCTATCATGAAGCCAAGACAGGGACATCAGAAACCATACAAATGACCCCTGCCAGATTAGATGTGGAGTCCTAGTCAGTCAGATATAGGAACTCCAAGCATTATCAGATATAGGAACTCCAAGTATTATATTATTATTAGTATGTCACCTCTTGATATCTAAAGGAAGTCTAAGGGGTTTGTTAGTCTGTGATATGTTAGTTAGGCAGAGCCTAAAAACAACAAACGAATTTGAAGGGGTCCTGCACGTGCACAGAGATCAATCAAGTAAAGGGCTTCACCCACCAAATTTGAGCCCGAAGATTAGAGTGGTATGCCCATCTTGTATAGTATTATGAATTCTGAACTTGCAGCTGAGTGAGCTCAGACCACACAACCACACAGTATGCTGACGATTATGGCAAAAAGGAAAAGGATCTCTACCATCCATTATTTGCGTTCAGCTCCAAATTTTGCAGTATTGGGGATAATGAAGAGAAACTGAGAAGCGCTGTGAGTCACTAATTCGTCCTACTAGTTTATATCCACATGGTCCACAAACATGAACATCCATATACCACGTTATACTCATTCAATGCCACAAGGATGGTGGTTAGCAGGGGGAAAACAGGTGACACAGGGAAGCCAGCACAGGTTTACTTGATACAATTGTTTAGCATGTTGTACAGATTACAGATACATCTAACACAACTATACTAGCTACTTAACACACAAATGCACTGCCACTACTCACATTTAAAGCATTGTAGCGCATCCAAAGGTCATGAATAGCGCTCCCATGTCAGTACCATAACTAGGTCTACAGGTTCATCGATCAGGTCACAGATTCAAAAATCAACTCTGTACTGCCACCACTGCAGCAGTAGATCCAAAAAAAAAATTCTAACGCTAATCAATCTAGCACACTAGCCATTAGCCAATACAACTAAGGTGTTGCATCAGCACAAATTAGTGGAAACCACAAACAAACGGAGGTGTCATAGCCGTGATCAAAGCTTCATTGCTGGTCGTGTTGTGTTGGCCTGTGCTTCGTAGGATTCGATTTTGCTCTTCGCAGAATCGACGCGCCGTCGGCGTCGGCCCGCACCCACTGATGTTCCTTGGATGCCCTCAACTACCCCCGCCCCCGACCGCAAAGCCCCTCTCCACAGAGCGAGATCGACGCACCTCTAGCCGGACGCATCATCGCATCAGACCGCTGCCCTCCCCAGTGGTCGCCGGCTCGCCGCGCGGTAATGAGCGGACTGATTGGGGCGGAGAAGATTAGGCCGCGGCTGGGGTTTGTCCCGTGGACCTGCGGCCTCTGCCTCGCAAGTAGCAACGAGACGGGGGGAAAAGTGTGGCGGGGGAGGGGAATGGGCTGCGCCTATCTGGATTCTGGAGGTGGAGGGCTTATTTGTTAAAATTTCTAAGAATTTAGGGGTGTTTGGGAAAAATATTGGATCGCGAATCGCGATCGAAATCAGGGGGTTTATGTAAAAAACTGGATCGCGATTAATAGTCACGATCCAAAATGAGGGAGGTTTCGGTAAAAACTGGAGCGCGATTAATAATCGCGATCCAAGTTAGGGGGGTTTCTGTAAAATGTTCAGGCCGGCGACTCGGATGCCGGCGGCCGCCGCCGTTCCCAAATCCCGACCATCCAGCTGTGGCGCGGAGCCATCAATGTCGACCCCACGAGCGCTATTTCCTGCCGTAGCGTCCGCCCGAGCTCCGACCCACTGGATTTCAACTTGAGGCATTCTCGCCTTGAAGTGCGCCGCCGCCGCGCCGGACTGGACAACGGAGCTGCGCTCTCCGCGCGGCGGGACCCGACACAGGAAGAGGATGGAGACGACCTGTGCGGCGCCGCCGGACTGGGTAGGATGGAGGATATCCACAAGGCCGGCAAAGGAGGTCGCGATGCCCGGTCGACGAGTCGATCTCCACCGGCGCCGAGGGCCGCAGCGCCACGGCGTCAGCAGCAATGGACTTCACACTCTGGCCTGCGAACTGTTTCGCTGACGGCTTGGGCCCGCACGGACCTGTCAAATCGTGGAGCCCGCTTGTCATTGTCAACACGCTCGTGCGCGGAGCGGTGAACCGAATCCTAACGTCCATGGCTTCCCCCCGCGGCCACCGGCGGCGACCCCCGTCCGACGCGCCGTCTGAGCAGCATGTGGGGTGTTGCCGTGACATCAGCGATTTCTTCGGAAACAAAATGGGATCCCAAACAAAATCGATCGACCAGATGAATGCACGGTAGGCTTGGAAGCATTTGACGATAACGAACCAAAGCAGACAGATTTGAAGCGCACAGAGGCAGAGAGCTTCTCGACCTTGCACGAATTCATGGACCAAATTAAGTAATTTGCCAGACATTAGGAATTCCTATGGTCGTGGTCATGGCTATTATGATTCAGAAAACAGAATGTATGGTCATGGGAGCCAAGGATAAATTCCATTCATGGTGAGATGATCACATGGTTTTTTGTTCGAAAAATAAGATGAATAGTACATGATTCTCACACTACGATGTTTGCCAAACAGATTTTGCCAGCGCCACCAATACGATTTATGTATCTCCGGTCAGTTCAGTCCAGAGGTTTCTAGCTATGGCTCCGAAAGGGATTCCTTGATCAGCTTCTCCGTGAGTGCTTTCGGTAGCCCCATTACACTATCAATTGTACCAACCTGCACATAGTTCCGATCATCAGGTGCGATGCAATCCCTCTGAAATGACTATCAGTATTTAACCAGGAATCAGAACATGAGCAACTCACAATGGCTTCCACGAGAGGTGAAGTTAGGGGATGCTCTACTAGGAGACCACCAGCAACATAGAAGACATTGCCCTCCTCAATCTGAAACATAGAAAAGTGAAAATTTTATTTGATGAGTCTCATGCCAGAGAAACTACGGTGGAAAGAAGAACCAACAAATTTTCAGTGTAAACTGTGTGCCAATGAGATTCCATCACATTTTGACTCAAAGGAAGAGGTATATTTAACAATGACAAAGCTGATCAATTGTCGCAGAGCAAACAAAACCAGAATACTGGGCTAACTGTTGCAGAGTGCAGACTTACCAAACTCTCCACAACTTCATCAGGAATTTTGTGGAAATAAACCTGATCATCAACATATACAGTGGAAATGTTAACAGGTGCATCGCAGAATAGAACTCAAAAGCAATTGAAAACCTATGATTCAATTGTACTGGAATATACACGATCATTAGGATTTATAACTGTACCAAAAGATTAGTTATACACTTATACCTCAGAACCAAGAGCGATATAATGCCAAACCTATTATCTTATTAGGGTCTAGAAGATTAACATCATCAACCAAACCAAATACAGTTAATTAACTTTCTAAATACAAAGTTAGAGAGCTACTCTTTGAACTTCATGTTCAGCCTCGACTTCACCCCTCAACTTCGTGATAGAGCAAACATCATCTAAATTTTATTGCAGAATTCATGTTCAGCTCTCAACTTACCACAGAGCAAAAGGGCCTATAAGTTCAATGCTCAATTTAGGTTAGGAAGGGTTAGGTTAAAAGTAATCTGTTACTAGTTCACAAATTTCAAATTTACTTGAAACTGAAGTTGAGGATAAGGTTGATTTGGGCAGGAAGCTAAAAAGACATTACAAAAAATCACATTAAACAAATAAACAGTAATTAAACAGAAACTGAAACATATGCTAAGACTGGCGAAAACAAGTTGAGGGTGTAAACCTAATATCTAAGCATAAGGACAGTATGGTACTTATTCCTAGAAGAAAAACATCAGGGAAACTTAGATAGTACTTCTGCTTTATCCCATCCTTCCCTTCTAGCTCCAGTCTTCACATTTGTAACAAGCACAGATCCAATCGTTGCAGCATGGCTTTCAGAGTACCCTGAAAGCAAAATTCGTTTACAAATCACCACAGGGCAAGGACAAGTACAACAGAGCATCTAAAATAATTTGAGTTCTACAAAATAACACAAACCCTTGATGAATTTCCGTGCCTCTTCTGGAGTACTAGGTTTTTCTCTAATCACTCCATCATGAACCACAACCTCCATAAAGCATAATGTCGGAAGAAGAGTTAAAAACCAAACAAACACTAATGGTTGTATAAACAGTAATAACATGCGCAAGCACGTGGCAAACTATAAAAATTCTCAACTAGTCAACTTGAATGTTGATGACGATCAATTTACTAATTTCTAAAGTCGTATTCCTAAAAACCGCTATTTTGATAGTTTGTGTCTGTCCAGTACAATCTGAGCAAAACTTTGATTTCCATAAATTGATAGATGCTAACAATGCCCTATATGAATACACAGGGAAAGCGCAAACAAGAGGGTGATTATTCTTCTATCATCCAGCCACCCTTTTATGCCTCTTGATTTTGATCGCCAGAAATTTGAAGACTGTTCAGCCTAGATTTCAATAACCATCCCTTTTCTTCTATCATCCATGCGAATGTTTACAAACAATAAACATTAGCTGATGGTCGGTGTTAATGTCCTTTTATGTTTTAACTTCACAGGCATCCTAACAAAAGTGGCAGAGTAAATATCGACTCAAGAATCAAGCACACAAGTTGAGCCATGTTTCCAGAAGCAGCTGAACCTAAAAAATTGCTAAGGCTACTGTGTAAATATAATGGTGGTGTATTCACGATTTCATGTAGCTCAAATGCAGCAAGAATGACAGAGTTGGGATGCATCCAGTCACTTTGATTGTTGATAACTACAGTGTGGAAATCGACTCCTATATTCACATAAATGATGTAACTCCAATCATCATAGCTCATGAAAGATTATCAAGCAGAGTGTGCAGTGTGCTCAATGAGGTGTAAGCAGCATACTTGGTCAGCGGTGATCATCAAAGTAGTCTCTTGAGAATCAACAATCTCTTTCATCATCCCATTGTTCTTCATCTTCTCAAGAATAGCATCCGCCTACGATATTGACAAAATATACTAAGTAAACCAATGGTAATCAAATTGCAACTGACTTAATCAACCATTACCTACAGTTGAAGTAACTAAAAGACAAATGTGAGTCAGAAGTCAGAACTCAGAACTCAGAACTAGTCACAACCAAATAAAAGACCCTTGTTGTTTTGACAAAAAAGCTGGAATTCGTCCATATGCTAGGCACTTTGATATTTCATCTAATCATAAATACTAAAAACTATTAAACCCAAAACATATTTAGCTGCCGCGCTAGCTCCACTCCCACGGTCCCATCTCCCATCCCCTTGTCTGGATAAACCCATTCCCTCCCAATCCATCTGGATTCGAATGGAAAATGAACTAAATTTCCACCCCCAGTCCCTCCCAACACGTATGGATTGAAGGGGATTACTATGTATCCAAACAAGGACTTAATCCTGAAAAGCAGCCACAAAGAAAAATAGAAGGGCAGCAGAATCAAGTTCTAGAACAGAATAGAGCAAGAATTACTTTCGCATGAGCCAAGGCGACCACCAGTTCCTCTGGCTTCTCCTTTCTGATCTCCTTCTCGTCGATATCCGCACTCTGTAGCCCCCGGAGAAGGCAAACAAGAAAAGGAAAATAAACGAACTGAAGTACTGAACCGTAGGGGAAGAATCTACATAACATGTCAACCAAAGAGGGCAAAGATATCCAACAAGAAGTGTGAACTTGTATCCCATCTCGGACAGAATCTGGCGGCGCGACGCCGACGAGGAGCCCAGGATTAGCTGCATCGTTCCGACGCCAGTGTAAACCGCAGGTTAGAGAGGAAATATGAAGAGGAAAAAAAAAAGGTGAGGTTTCAGCGCTGCGCGTGCGCGCAAGAGTACCCTGAGAGCCGAAGAGGCGGCCATGCTTCTCCTTCCCTCGCCGCCGTCTCCAAGATGCCGCGGGGGGGGGGGGGGGGGGGGGGGGGGGGGGGGGGGGGGGGGGGGGGGGGCGTGTGGGGTGTGGGGGGGGGGGGGGGGGCCTAGGGCATAATTTATTTTACGAAGAGGCGGATTTAACAGCCTCACGAGCATTCACGTTATAGCGTCTGTTTTCATGAATAAAATCAGCAGTACCAAACTACACTGTTATAACCTTTATCTCTCTAATGATATAGCCATCAACAGTCATTTCTCCCTCCTTAATTCCTCTGATTACATTAACATTGTCCGAGACTAGCCTGAAGTGTTGAACCATGAGGTCATTCGCCAACACCAGGCCTTCCCTGCACGCAATAGCCTCGACAATCTTTGCATCTAAAAGTCCACGAATCACCAGCGCAGACACTCCCAGAAAGTTTTCTACAGCGTCCCTAGCAATGGCAGCCGCCACTCCTTGCTTGAATTCTTCGAAGTGGCTGCATCGATATTAATTTTTAACAAGGCCCGGTGGTGGAGGGATCCGCCGAGGTGGGACACCTTGGGTATGTCTTACCGATGTCGCCTATACCGTCTTGATCATCTCCAGGTCAGTTATAAAATTATTCACAAAACAGTGAGTAGATAAAGTACTCTAAAAAGAGATCTCGTGGATCGCCTTCCTGCGAGCATACCAGATCGCCCAAAGAGTGACCACCATCCTCGTCAGATCCTCAGGCTTTAGTGAGCTGATAATAGCCGCTAACCATCCCCTAGACTCAGGGTGTGTTTGGTTGGGCTTTTCAACCTACTTTTGCTTTTGCAAAAGCCAAAAACCAACCAAAGGACTTAAAAGCCACATGTGCTTTAGGCCAAAAGCTGCTTTTGCTCTAGTACAAAATCAAAAGCACCTTCCCCCTGCTTCCAAGAGCTTTTGGGGCAAAAAAGTACCCACCTGCTACTGGTTATGAACGTAGCGGTTCATTCCTCCCCATTCTATTTCTTCTCCGCCTCCTCCTGCAGAAACTGTCCGCCTCCTCTCGCAAAGCCAACCGTGCGCCTCCTCCCGGCCGCCGATCCACCGGCCGCGCCCCCGGAGCCCCGCCACTCACCACCCGACGGCCGCACCCCGCGCATCAGCTCTAGCATGTAGTTGCAGGACTCCGTGGTTGTGTTAATTCTTGATCAGTCGAGTGTCTTTAATTTGAACTATGTGTTGTGAGGACATGCACTCACAAACTGATCAAAATTAATGTTGTTGTATGTGTTGAACGGATTGCTTGTTGCAGTGTGAAAGTAATCCGGAATTCGGAATCGGGCTTCATCATGTTGGTGAGGGATGGCATCAATGTATAAACCTTTTGATGGATATTGTTCTATTCATGTGGACCAATCACTTTGATGGATGAAAAATATAGAAAAATTATTTTTTTTCCTTTCTAAAATAGTCATTTACATGCGAATTAGTGAACATATTATTTTGGTACGAGCAATTTGCATATAAACAGACCCTCAGGCCTTTAGGGGCACTACAGGTATTTCTTACACAGCCTACAGTTTCACAGCTGCTCTAACCAAATGGCCTTCTGCTTTTCCCACAACTGCTTTCTCACAACTGCTTTTCTACAGCCCACATCTCACAGCAGCTTTTCAAAAGTCACAGCCCAATTAAACACACCCTAAGTTTCACTCATCAGCTATTTGATTTCCTCGCGTTCTAGAGCCTACACGCATTTTGCCATATTGCACTCTATCAATGAGTGCTTCCCAGAATCAGGCATACCATAGATCGAACAGGTGCTTCGAGTAGCCATGTTTCTATGGTGCAGTACATCACCTGACGGCAAGGAGTGATGAGCAAGCCTCCACAAGAACACATGTATCTTTGATGGTACCTAAACCTGCCATAGCAACTTCCATTCATTTTTTCTCATACCTTAAATTTGATCTCCCAGCAATATTCTCTAGATACGTTGCAGCTCGTTCTTTGTTTACAACCAACATCCTCTAAACTGAACGAACAGAGAAAATACCCCTCTTTTCATGGTGCCATGCCCAGAAATCCCCATGTTTCTGAGTGTAGAGGGGTATATTCAGAATCGCGTCAACATCAGGTGGACAGAAAACAACATGAAGCTTTTGGACATCCCATGAGGTCGTTGTGTAATCTATCAACTTGCTAACCATCTGCAATAGATCTGTCAAGTCCATCCTAATGGGACGAAGATAATTTGCTCCCGGAATCCAATTTATATTTCATATATGTGTTAATTCTCCGGTTTCGATCCTCCTAATTAATCCCCGCTCCAGAACTTCCTTGCCATCAAGTATGGATTGCCATATCCGAGAGGGAGAAGACCCTAGATTAGCATATAAAAACTTACAGTTGGAAAGTAAACTGCTTTTAAAATTCACACACTTAACGAGCTCTCGTTCATAAGGATGCGCCATGCCTGTTTCACTAGTAACGCAAGATTAAATAGCTCAATATCCCTGAAGTCCAGGCCACCCATGCACTTTGGTTTGATCATCTCATCCCAAACGACCCAACACATTCTCCTTTTTCCATTCTTGCTACCCCACCAGAAGTTCCTCAATAAACCATTGATGTGATGGCATAAATCTCTAGGGAGCTTAAAGCATCACATCGAATAAGTAGGTATAGCCTGCGCAACTGATTAATCACTACTTCCTTACCACCCGACGACAAGCACTGCTCCAGCCAGCCCTGGACCTTTTTCCACACACGATCTTTAATGCATTTGAAAGCCCTGTTAGTGGAAACACCCATGTCTATTGGCATGCCCAAGTATTTTTCACTCAGAGATTCATTGTGGACATCAAGTACTCCCTTGATCACCTCACAAAGAGACTGTCTGCATCCCTTCGCAAAATGAATTGAGAACTTGTCTATATTAATCCTCTGTCCAGAAGTTTGATAGTAAATGTTAAGTACCTCCTTGATCTCCTTTGCACTTTTCCTATTAGCTCTGAAAAATAGCAGACTGTCATCTGCGAAGAGTAAGTGAGACACCATCGAAGCTGATGGCGCCACTTTAATCCCATTGAGTATGGACGACTGATTCCTAGCTTTTAGCAGGCACGAAAGGCCCTCTGCAGCTAACAAAAACAGGTAGGGAGAGATAGGATCTCCTTGTCGGATACCCCTCGATGGTTTAAAATTTCAAGTCTATCACTGTTAAAAAGAACTGAAAAAGACAGTAGTTACCAGGCGCATAACTGTCTCAACCCAACATTGGTGGAAGCCTAATCGGAGCATGATCACTCGCAGATAGTCCCACTCAACTCGGTCATAAGCTTTCCTCATGTCCAACTTCAGAGCACAACATCTCAATTCACGAGGCCTTTTCCGCTTCATAAAATGTAGACCTTCATATGCCAAGATTATGTTGTCTATAATGAGACGCCCAGGTATAAATGATGACTGCTCTTTTGATATAACCTCAGGCAACATTTACTTCAGCCTGTTTGTAACAACTTTCGAGGCGATCTAATATAGAACGTTACAAAGGCTTATAGGCCTAAACTGGCCTAACTCCTCTGGATCTGCCACCTTAGGGATTAGAAGAATAAAAGTATCGTTTATTGATCTAGCGTCCTCCTCCCCTCTCAAAATCCTCAACGCTATTGAGCTAACTTCAGTTCCACATAAGTTCCAATGCCGCTGGAAGAAGTGTGCCGAAAAATCATCAGGCCCCTGAGACTTTATCGGAAGCATCTGAAACAAAGCTTCTTTGACTTCCTTCTTCGAAAAGGCTGCAAGTAAGTTGTTGTTCATTGCTACAGTAACCTTTGTTGGGACTGTACTCAACACTGCCTCCATGTTATTGGTCCCCTTGGAAGTATACAACTCCTTGTAGAAGTTAGTTGCTAGATCGCTCATCTCCTGGATATTTTTGTCACCTGTCCATCCATTTTTTTCAACCTTGTGATCTCGTCCTTCTGCTAGCTCGGATATGGAAAAACCTAGAATTTCTCTCACATGCAGAAAGTCACATAATTATGGAACGTTGCCTCCACATTATTTCTTCTCTATGGTTCAGTTCCAAAATTTTCTCCTTGATCTTAAGCTCCACATGAGTTGGATTCGTCCTCTGCAGGTCAAACTATAGCCGCTCTAGCTCTTGTTTCAGCCTACGCAACTCCCCGTGTACATGCCTAAATGTGTTCTTTTCCCACCTCACAAGGTGGCTAGAAACTTTATTCGTTGCCTCATTCTCCTTTTGCCATGACTCAAGAAGAGTTAGAGAACTTACCATGGGATTCCCACATAACTTCATACCTGAATCGTTTCTTTCCTCGAGGTCGCGGCTCCTCCGACCTCCAGCTCAGCAAGATCGGCACATGATTTGAGGCGGCCGCCGACAGATGCTTGCACTTCGCCAAAGGGAAACGCACGCTCCAGTCCAGGGTTGCCAGAGCGCGATCCAGGCGCACCCGACAATAGGAGCCCCAGCTACCTTCTTTTCATACGTCCAACTATGACCTTCATAACCTAAGTCATTTAGGCCACATACATCCACCATCTCACGGAATCTGGCAATTTGAGCATGGCTTCTCTCCTGTACGCACATGTGTTCCGTTCGATGTAACACTTCATTGAAATCACCAATACACAACCATGGGAGGTGCGATGATGACTTGATATGTTTCAACATATCCCACGTCTTGTGCCTCTCGTTTGTTTGTGCCTTCCCGTAAACACAAGTCAAGCGCTACGGATCACCATCCCCTTCCTGGACTAATGCATCAATGTGGTACTGAGAGTAAGGCAGTAAAGTCACACTTATATTATTATTCCAAAAAATACCTAATCTGCCACTGCGGCTCGAACTACTGACAGTAAAGGAATTATCAAAACCAAGAGTCTGCTTCAGTCCTTCCACTCGTGTGTTGTGCATCTGAGTCTCAAGAACACGGACCATTGATGGGGCAACATCCTTCGCCAGCTCACGAAGTTCCTTAATTGTCACGGCGTTGCTGAGTCCGCGATAATTCCAACTGAGGCAACTCATTGGGAGTGGAGGCACTCCTCACTGGAGGAGTTCATTCACAACAAAAGCACCCCATTTGGCCCTTGATGCTACCGCCATCACAAACAGCTTGAGCCTGGGGAAGAAAACCAATCCGCACACACCCATGAGCTCCGAGAAATGCTGTCCTACTAAGGTTGGGTAGCTGAGCCGGTCAGCGCCTTGTTCAGCCAGAGCAGGAAGACAAGCAGGAGACGTGGTGCAGGGATAGAGACCAGAACCTTTATCGGCAGCGATCGCCGCCGAAGTCGCCAAACCCTAGGAGAACCTAGGTCTCCACTTTATCCATCCACACGTACTCGAAACGGCTGCCGTGACCGTAGGATTGGCTCGTGGATGGTCCTTGTTGGGCCGTCCACTAGTAGTATTGGGTTGGGCTGTCCACTAGTATTGGGCTTTCCCTCTTTTGTTGATTTCATCGAGTTTTCAAACAAAATTGCTGTGATCACATAGCACCATCCACCATGTCCAGAGTTCCCACGTTGCATTGAGATAGGAGGGATTGGCCTGGGACCCACGTGTAACGCGGACAATTTGAGTGCCAGAAGGGTTGCCATCGGTGTAGCTGGCAATTGGCATAGCAGGAGCTGTACCATTGGCATGAAAAATGCCAGCAGCATAGATACACATTTTGAAATAAAAAGTTGATGGACCATAATTCATCAAATAAGTTACTACCTCCGGTCCGTAATAGATGACGTTGCAGACCCGCCAATTATCTTGCTTCTAGTTCAAAACTATATTACCGACCGGAGGGGTATCTATACTGTGAAGATCCACAACAATAAAAAATATATTTTACCCAAATAATTTCCCCTATACCTCTCACGTTGAACCAACTGCGCAGGTCAAAGGGGTATGACAAGAAGGGGGAGACGGAAAAAATCTATACCATAAAAATCCACAACAATTAAAAATATTTTTTACCCAAACAATTTCACCTGTACCTCTCACGTTGGACCCACTGCGCAGGTCAAAGGGGTGTGACAGGAAGGAGGGAGATGGAAAAATTTATACTACTAGCAGAAATGCCCGTGCGTTGCTACGGGTCCTTACTTGCTCTCACGTTATTTTTTGCTTGTTTCTAATATATTAACTTTGCTTCACAATATGTTGGTGTGTTGTTCCTAGTAGTCCTCTCTTTGCAAGTACAGTAGTAGAAGATATTTGTGGATGGTTTGATGCCATCTGTTTATTACGTGGGACCCACACATGGAACTCGTGTGTTCCAATCGAAGCGGGGGCAGGCACAGCTCTAAGTGGCGTACCATCATTCGGAATCCCATTGCCGCAGTAGAAGGCGACCTATGATGGGAGCGACGTCAAGATGTATGATGACGATGATGGCTCAACCGTTGTTGGGCTCCGTACGTAAATAGAAACAAGGCTAAGGATGGAAATGAATGATTAAGTTTGAACTGCAGATCAATACAAATTGCCATACCTCAATTTTACGAACTATCCAAACTAATGTCTAGATGTGTATTGCCTTATCCCTAGCTTCTGGATCGCTTCCACCGCCGCAGCGCCGCCCTCTACTCCCTTCTTTCTCAGCTGCTGCTGCCTCTCCTTCGTTCGTACATGCTGTTCTTCTTGAGCTCCCTTGCTCTGGTCATTGGAAGATAAAATTCAGTTATACGCTCATTGTTGAGGATCACAAATCCCATCCAAACTTTTACCAGTCTTCTATGTTGTAGCTTGATCTTGCAGCTTTAGGAAGAGGTGGAATTGCAGCCTTCATCGGTGTGTGCACAATTTTAGCAGTGTTTGGCATCGCTGAAGGGTACGTGGAAGGCGCAGTTACAGGAGACCTATCCTTGGTGTGCTCGGAGTTCATCCAAGTGTCTTTTTATTCTGCCCATAATATCAAAAGATTTCCCTTTTCTTTGAGGAAATGGACTGAACTATCCGAATTCTTCGCATCCAGTCTTTTTCTGCCGGCATAGCTGCATCAGGTGCGATAACGTCTGCACTGAGGTTTGTTACAAAAGCTGCTTACGGCCTTCGCAAAAGGAGCTAGTATGTACTACCCTTTACCATTTGCAAAACCTTCAGCTCTGAACTTACGCACCAAAGAAAAACCAATTTTGAGCGTGATGTATGCACTTATCTACTCACCTTTGCAGTTCTCTTCTTCTCGATTCCATGCTTCTTTGCGCTGCTATGCTTCCTCCTGTACGCCTACGCCTTCCCAAAGCTGCCTATAGTGAAGTTCTACCACTCGAAAGCCGCTTCAGAGGGATCGCTGATCGTCATGGCAGACCTTGCCGCCGGTGGCATTGGAAGGCACCCAAATTCATCGCCATCAGTACCATATCCACTTGACTGGCAGTGTTGTCTTCAGTGATTGAAAACATTTGCTTGACGGCAATTCGTTTCGAATGGACCGATGCCCCCAGGTTGAAGGTGGCCCTGCTCCCCCTGAACGCCTGAGCAACAAGCAGCTCCTGGTGCAGAACGTGGACTACGCACTGCACGTGTTCCTGATCTACTTGCTGACGCTATCGGTCTTCCTGGGGTTCCTCACCAAAGACGTCGGATCGCACTGCTTGGGTTCCTGTAGGTTACTGACCATCTCAACCTCTCGATCGATCTCCACCTGATTCCGGCCGGGCACCGCCGCAACGGCACATCGCTTCTTGGTAAGTCTGCTCAAACATCCTGATTCCTGAGACCAAAATGATGCAGGTACTCGCTCGTCCTCATCGCGAGCTACAACGCCTGGGACCTGATCGGGCGGTGCCTGCCGTTGGTCGGACGCATCAAGCTGACGTCTCGGAAGGGCATCTGGGTCGCGGTCCTCGCCCGGTTCGCGCTGCCCCCCGCGTTCTACTACGCCGGCAAGGGCGGCGGAGAGGGCTGGATGGTATAGCTGGACTCGCCCCACGCCGCCGGCCAATTTCTCCAGCCAAGGCACCTCACCCCGCCCACAGCACAACGTAACCCCCCCAAATCGCGTGGCTGAGTTCAGATTGCAGTTGCTTCCGACAATCTCGCCGAGGTCGAGGCCGCAGCCGTGGCGGTGTCCGCATCGGCGCCGTCCAAGGCTACCGCGCGCAAGGTGTCCCGCGTCGCGGCCCCGCCGCCCAAGGTCACCGAGGCCGAGCTCGCACGCCAACGCACACCAAGCTCCCCGCCGGCCGCCCCTCCCTGCTCTCTGCCGCCGCCGCCCGCTCCCGGATCCAGATCCAGTGCATGGCGCGGCTGGCGGCGGGCATATCTCGGCGGAAGGGTGGCGGCGGGGGGGGGGGGGGGGGGGGGGGACAGGACTGCGGGGCGTAGAAGAGATGCCGGCGGCGGACGGGACTGCAGGGCGTAGAAGAGATGCCGGTAACGGACGGAACTGCGGGTTGATTTCATGAGACTTGAGGGGGATTTTCGCAAAATTACCACGACGGTCCAAATTTGTAAAGCACCAAGATCCTGCCAAATAGACCATGTCGGGATCCAAGCAAATCACAAGGCACCAATTATGCGTCAATCATCAATCACGCAAATGAAGCACCCTGCCAAAATTGGGAGATCACGGCCAACTCTTTCCGTTTGATTGTATTTGCTTCAAGCCTGCCCTCGGTACGACGTCGAGTAGAACACAACTGCGCCACCAGGTTCGGTACCCATCCGCTTGCCGCGCCTTGGCGTGAGCCCTGATCCGAGGCGCTGCAGTCCGTCCGCCGCGCGCTCGGACGTAACCCTAGACGGCGGCGAGGCCCTCAACTACGTCGACGTCGGCATCTTTTGCCGGCATTGACGTGACGATCGGAACCAAGCAAGTAAGAGCAAGAACGGCAACGTGACCACTACGACGACCGCCGTTGCCGGAACAACAATTCACAGTGCTGATGAATACCACCGCGCGCGATGCAAGGTACGTGAAGTTCGATCCAAATTGCATGCTGCAACGTACATATGAAATTTGATTCTGGCTGCTTGCGTACGTGCTGGTATGTTGCATGCAGACGCCAATAACAGGACAGTGTAGTCGCTGAAGGAAGACCACGGGGGAGGCCTCGACCGCGCAGCCTCGCAGGGAAGCCTCTTCGTCGCCGCGTACCGTACCGCGCGCTAGCCGCTAGGGCGTCGGCGAGGGTGTCGACCGCGCGGCGTCGTACGATCGCCCGGCGAGGCCGCAGTCCATCCACGTACCACGCGCTAGGGCAGCGGCGAGGCTGTCGACTACTCGTACGATCATCCATCGTGCGCTCGCCGCTCGGGAAGGAAGTCGGCGAGGGTGTCGACTACGCAGCCTCGTACGATCGTCCGGCGAGGCCGCAGTCCACGTACCGCGCGCTAGGGCGTCGGCGAGACTGTTGACTGCTCGTACGATCTTCCATCGTGCGCTCTTGGCGCGGGGAAGGCCTCTTCGTCGCCACTCCCAGCGACGTCGTCCGTACGTGGTCTGTTCAGGTATTTGCAGCTCTGTTGCCCTTCAATCCATACCCAGCTTCAATGGTGTATCCTCCCAACCAGGGAGATCTTGGTCCGTCTCCCATCTCTAACTACCTTGCCTTGGTACCGCGTGGCGAACCTGGATACAACGATCAAACGGAGTTCATGCCAAGCACACTAAACACAGTTGCCAAGTTCTAATATCACCAAGGTCTGCATAAAGTGCAGCGGACGGCATCTCACTAAGGTGAGGTTTTTTCGTTCTTGGTTATGCTTGTCCTGTATCATGTAATTAAGTAATATATGATTCAACACCCAGGAAAAAAAGTAGAAAACAAAATTATAAACAATTGTAGTCATCAATATGAGTGAATAAAAGAAGTTAAACAGCATCCCCATCCTGATCGCGAGGCAGATTCATCTAGGAAGAAGTTAGTTACCTAGCTTGGCACGAGGAACACCTTGGAGAACGAACCTGCCATGAGGACTCGCTGGCCAGGGTGGACGACGAAACGGACTGTCGGACGGGGGGCTACAGCCGAGAGATCGCGACCACCCAAAGTAGTATTGGCGCCCGATAAGTTCAGGACGGCTCGATATTCCTCCTCTTTTTTTTATATTAGAAGATTGTTCTTCATGAGTACGAATCAAGTTCGATTTCATGTTGATTACGACAGACAATACGGATCGGAACGTATCTGAGAGAGAGTGGTGGTGGGGGTGGGGGGAGGGGGGGCTATACCAGGAAGGGTGGGGGGAGGACTCCTCGTGCGCGGCGGCCATTCCCGCCGCCGGTGGGCATGTCTCGACGGGCACATCTCGTGGAAGGGTGGCGGCGGGCATATCTCGGCGGAAGGTTGGCAGTGGGGGAACGTAGAAGCCGGCGGCGGACGGGACTGCGGGGCGTAGAAGAGAAACCGGCGGTCTCGGCGGGCACATCTCGTGGAAGGGTGGCGGCGGGCAGAAGCCGGCAGCAGGGTGGCGGCGGGGGGAGCGCAGAAGCCGGCGCCGCTGCGAGGCGTAGAAGATAAGCGGACGGGACTGCGGGTTGATTTCACGAAACATGAGGGGGGGTTTCGCAAAATTACCACGACGGTTGAAGGATTGAAAGAAACATGTGCTTCTTCCATGTGCTTATGTTGTTTGTTATAAAATCCAAAAAAAATTGATAGGACCCGGACGTGATTACCTTGCTGACAAGCTGCATATTCATTTGCATGCCGTGATTTGTTTCTTCTAAATGGACAATCGTATACCCCTTGGAGATGTGACAAACAAATCCAATTGCCGTTCTGGTGGAAATCGTAAAAGGCAAAGATTGGAGTCAGGGCCAATAACATTGGAAGGTGAAAATGTTGCTGGGGACGACCTTGAAAATGTTGCTGGGGACGACCATGGTATTTTTCTTTATTTTTCTTTTCAGTAATTGGCACTATATCTGTATTTAAGTTTTAATGTTGTCTTCAATTGAGCGTGATTTTATCTATGAAGAGTTTGATCCGAGAGAACTTAAACGGCAAAAGGCAAAGGTACGCAAGGATGTCAGAACAGAAGAAAACGAAGCTCAATGCAAAGAAAAGAGAAAATTACCATGGTAGAAAGGCTGAAAAACAAGCAACCGATGTGACTATGCAAAATCCTGGTACAATGTCTAATGCAATGTTTTTCATATTTTTTCCCCTTACCCATCAGGTTATATAGATCAATGTGTATTTGCAGATGCTTCATCAGTAATTGCCGCAACAAATCAAACCCCACTCTCAAGTTTGTCCGTGCGATGGATCTTTATAGTGCAGATAGATTTGTCTAGAACAGTAACTTTAGTGTGTCATGCATATGGTCATTATTATATGTGTTTGTGTGCAGTTTTATCCTAGGGTGTTGAACCAGATGATGCCGGTGGAGATTGGCTTCGTCGCAATGATACATATGCAGCAACAGCTAGAAGCAAACTCAAATCCGTAACTGATCACACGCTATTTGGTGAAATTGTATTATCAGCAACAAGTATTATAATAAAAAATCCTTGCATGCTTTCATTTGTTCTATTGAGTCTTTAATATTAGTGAACATTACACTTAATAAGGAGGTGTCAATAGACGAAATGTAGAAGGAGAAAGAGAATCAAAAGTCAAGGAACAGATATTCTAGGATGACAGAGGATCATAAGGCCGAGAGGAATGCAAAATCCCGAGAAAATTACCCTCGTAAGAATGGCAACGATCCTGCAACCAACATGACTCTACAAAGCCAATGTACGACCATGTTTATTAAATTCTTCAGTGAAGAAAATAAATTAGTTTGAGTAGGCTATTGGGTCTATGCTTATATTTTGTGGTTTGTTGCGGGTGTTGCAAATATAGATGAAATAAATTCCGTTAAATAAGCTATTGAGGCTCTACTCATATTTTTTTCCTTGTTGCAGGTGTCGTGTTCGAGTCACCTCCGGTCAGAACCATACGGTCTGCGTTGACTAGTATTGGTGGTTCGTCTCGGATTGCTGCGATAAACACTACTTCCGTCACAGGTTTGTTATCTTAACAGCTGCATAAATTATATATGTATGTTTTTTCCTGGTTTTATTGCATCTGTATACTATATGTATACAGTTGGTGTTAAGGAGGTGTCTCAAATAGAGCTAAAGAGGGATAGAGAAAGAGGAAGAGATATGCAAACCTGTCAGACTTGGTAAGAGAAGAGAAGATATTAAAAAATAACAAGGGTCGGAAATGCAAGAACATGTCTAACCAAGGTACAGTACGTATAATGACATTATTAATGGGGTTGTGCTGATTATAATGCTTTCGTATATGCAGCTTTGGCTTCTCAAGCTCCAGTGTTTGGGTCCGCGTAGTCTGTCGTAACAAAAGTATTAACACGTTCTAAAACAAGAGGGGTTATCAATGGTTGGTTTTTTCACTTGGAATTAATAGGTTTTTATGACACTTTATGTGACTGTCACACTAACAAAATAATATTGATTCAATTAGGGATGAATAGTGGTTCAAACAACGTAGAGCAAGTGGACCCTAGAATTTGGGAACCAGAAGATCCAACGGTTGCTTTGGAAGGCAAAATTTTGCTCATCTTAGTCCACACTCACCATTAGGAACGTCTTCACGCTTGATTAAAATGTGTTTGAATGCCAGAGGAAGATTTGGATTGCTTGGAGCTCGAGGTTGGTGATAGTGATATTTATGAAGATGATGAAGCAAGGGTGTTTCAAGAGAGAGGTATATGTTCATTCAAACATTAGCATTTTTCTATTTGCATAGTTTTTTATTAGTAATTTATTTGTTTTCATATATTTGGTGTGACAGCTATTCAGTATGAGACATGTAGAGATCCAGACGTGGTTGTGCTAGACCATGATCAGTACGATGCAGTATATAAAGATCTGCCGACTGCTCACCATGTTCTCCGCAAAGTGCCGAACTGTGAGTGTTGTGGTGCTATAAATTTTCAGGCGAAGGAGATAGTTTCTGTTCTAGGAAGGGGAAGGTGAATATATATATTCCAGATGTTCCCATTGGGCTTCATCGCTTGTTCACAAGCCAGACAGATAGGGATGCACTGTATTTTAGAAAGAACATTCGATAATTTCAACTCACACTTCTCATTCACTAGCTTCAGTGCCTCTGTCGATCATTGTCTCGCCACTACTGCTGGTATTGTTTTGCAACACATCACAGCTTGAACCTTCCATGCCAGCACGCACGAAAGCATCCACAATCATTACCGTTCACTATAGAAACGGCACACATGCGTTTAACGCTGCATGGACAGCGCAACAACCGTGAAAATAGGTTCCTTTGAATAAAACCATATAACCCTTCGCATTCTCGTGATGCGGAATCATGCACACGTATAATAGACGTGGGCGAACAACCGTGACGGTAGGCTCGTTGGAATCGAACCATACCATCCTTCGCATGCATTAACATACGGAACCTGCGCACGTATAATAGATGTGGGCGAAACAACCGTGATGATAGGCTCGTTGGAATCGAATTCCTATCACCCTTCGCATACTCGCGATATGGATCTCGGCGCACGTATGATAGACGTGGCAACAAGTGCTGGAAGTCAGAAGATAACCAATAATTATTAGCCACCTTAAAAGACCCAAAATTCCCCTAGGGCTCCTTGTACTAAACTCATCCTTAACGAACTTACAAATTTCTCGACTCATTTCTTGCAAATTTTAGTTAGAAATGGTGTTTTAAGGTTTGTTGTTCTCCGTACCGTGCTTCGAGCTCTGATACCAGCTGTGGCGGAATCGCCCAAATTAACCTAACTAAAATGCATTGAAGTCACCTGACACGCGATTATGCACTTTAAGCAAGTCAACCTGGTCGACCGTCGGATTTCATCCGATGAACCACATCAACAGGATCGAGAAGCATCGCTCACACGAAGGTGAGTAGCACAGAGATTACAACATTCCATCACATTAACTTAGTCTCACAAATTATTACATCAGAGTTTCTGAAATTCAAACAAGTTGCAAGGTTCAAAAAGTCGGATAAAACAAGCGGAAGCTAAACGTCGATACATGACATCACGACGGAGCCGATCATGACATCAAAAATCCCTTCCCTCGCCGTCCGAGGAGGGATCCCACTTGACTGTCCAGCCCGGAGGGAGCTGGGTAGGCCAAGTGGTGCCAGCAACCAAACTATTGACATCACCTGAAAAGATTAAGTCACAACAAGGCTGAGTAACTAATACTCAGCAAGACTGACCCGTCGAGTGAATTGCTTTACCAAGACCTAGACATGCAAGGCTTTCTGCCTCTGGGATTTCTTTGCCACAAGCGTCTACAATCGGTCCTTACTTTCAATATTTTAGCTCAAGTTCTACGTTCTTTAACCAGTCTAGATTAACAACTTATACTAAACAAGCATAATTTTCAAGCAATTAAAAAACAAGCATCAACTTAATCTCGTAATCATGTTTCATCGTTACTCAGTGCAGAATAGCGATCAAGTAGTCCCAAACTGTGAGAGGTAGACGAATCGATTCGAATTTATTAACCATGCATGGTGAACCTAATCTCACGACATCCGCGCACCACGAAGGGTCGCTTCATTTGTCAGCCGTCCCCATCGATCCCTTAGGCACGTGTCAGGGCCAACTGCCTTTGGCATGCAATGCTCCATAATCCCCGCCTCTGCCGTATTATGACCGCACTTGCACCCACATGATGCACCATGGGAACAACGTTCCAAGGATAGCTGGGGGAGTATGTCACGCCCCAGTTCAATCAGGTACTAGGCTTCCCCATCCCATACTAGGTATGAGATTAGTACTTTCAAACACTTGATCACGAACGCCGACACGTTTCGACCTTGATCAATTTTCTTTAGACAGACGAGGAAAACCACCAAGTATCGAACATAAGCCCTGCCCCGTCCATCGTCCTTATAGTTGCAACATGAATAAACATTCAACTCCTATAACTCGCGAGTGACAGGAAATCACTCGACTTTTACCGGGACCTATTAAGCATTGCAACTACTCGACTTTAGCAACTAGTATTCAAACAAGGTACTAAGTTCATGCATCTACGGTTTCAATCAACTCCTACCAACATAAATGCACAATCCTAAGCATCGACAATTGGCATAAAAGTAAAACAGGGAATTCATTCACCGGGGCTTGCCTTCAGGAAAAGTTAGCGGGTCCTCGGGGTCTTGCTCCGGTTCGGGCTCGCCTTCCAAGTGGTGAAGCTCCGCAGCGGGGTCTTCCTCCGATGCCGGGTGGAGCTCGTAGGTTCCATCGACGAGATTTAGTTCTACACGAATGCAAATGCAGGGTTAACACTTAGACGGTTATTTCAACAACACTTGCAAGCTTTAGCCCAGAAACTTGTAGCAAAGCTACAGGAAAAAGGTGTGGAAGTTCAAGCTTCAGTGGATAGAGAACAAGACAAAAGGGTTGGATTGGGAGAAACTTATGATCTGACCCTCAGACCTAAGGAATAATTGTACCGAGGTCCTCAGACTTAACACAGAGAAGTCCCCGAAATTTTACACAGATACCCTTGGGTCAAAGAAAAAGATACAGCCGAGCCCTCGGGCGAGGCGGGTAAGGGTCGGCGAAACAGACAGGGTTGGGCGAAACGGAAAAGGGTCGGGCGAACCGGGAAGGGTCGGGCGAGACGGAAAAAGGGTCGGGCGAACCGGGAAGGGGGTCAGCAGCTTACCTTTAGGCCTACTGGTGAAGTCTTGTGGTCGGGAAGGAACAGACTTAGACGGAGTGATGAAAGGTGCTAAGGCTTGGGCGGCGGCGAGGTCCGGCGGTGCTCCGGCGGCGGCAGTGCTTCTTGTTGACACAAGTAAGCTCTAGCACCGTGCGGAGGAAACAAGCGGTTGGTGGGTTGGAAAAGACGGGTGTTGAGTGGAGAGGGGAGTTCCTCAAGAGCTTAGGTGGCAGCGCTTGAGCACGAAACAGAGGAAGATGCGGCAAGGCAACGATAGCGAAGGTAACTCCGGTAGGAGCTCTGATACTCCCTTTTATAGCTGTGCAGAAGAGAGGGAGTCCGGGCAGCGCGAGGATCAGGTTGAAGAGAATGGAGTGCTCTGCCGTGGCAGCAATTGGGCGACGCCTCCATTGGTCGGCGAAGCGGAGCTTCGGGGATAGGGTCTTTGGTCATTGGGCACTGGAGACAGAGCTTGTGCAGGTGCGGTTTTGCCGGAGAGAAGGATTGGTGAGGGCGAGTGCGGGTCTGGTCGCATCAAGCGGAGGATTGGGTGCGGCGGCTCGGCTAGCGTGTGGCAGGAAGAAAGGAAGGGGCACTGCAGGCGAGGGCACTGCAGGTGAGGTGGCCATTGGCCAGCGGCGCCATTGGGCAGAGGAGGTGAAGCTCCGGGTGGTCTCCGGCGGTGATTGGCCTTTGGCGATGCATGTCTGAGGCTTTCGGTCTGTCAGGCGGGCGAAGCGGAGGGCGACCGCGGGGGTTGGGCAAGTGGGCGGAGGCGCGGGACGTCGTCGGCGTGGCGGCTTCCCCGGCGGACGGGCGGAGCGCAGTTGGCGGAGCAGAGCCGCGTCGAGGCCCCCTTCGGGCAGCAAGCCCGACCAGCTTTGGGAGATCCTATCTCAAGATTTTGCAACACAACTCTGGATGTAGATCAAACTTGGTTTAAGGTGCTGGTTTAGATTGTGAAAGGATTTGGAGATATCTTGTGCCAAAGTTTGCCAAAAAATCTGGAAATCCAGACTTGGCCAATTTTGGCCGGAGAGGTGGAATTTCAGGAACTTAGCTATGTTTGAGTCGATTTTAGGGCAGCTTCCAAGTTGAATTAGACCGAAGTTTTATTGAAGGAGTTGCTCTCCAAACTGAGGACTTCAACTTCTATTTAGGGTATTTCTTGAGTTTAGTTCAGAAATTTGGAGGAACGCCCTCGCCAAGAGGTGCACTCTGAGCAGTTTTTTAGACTTAGCGTTGTGGGGCTCAGGAGCTGAGTTGACTGTTTTGCTCCACTTTGACCAAGATTTTGAACAGGTTCTGGTTCGATTTGGACCTGGGTCAGTGTAACAAAGTTGGAACACACTCTGGGGACAACAACTTTTATTAAGAGCCTGACTTGAGTTTAGATATGGAATTGTGAGATAACAGCTTGCAAGTTTGGAGGAAAACTTGAATTCCAGGACTTAGGAGGTTTATAGGGTTGTTTAGTACTCCGGTTTTGATTGCTGTTTTTGACTTCCTACCACTCCGAATTAGTCAAAGTGCCTTTAACAAAAGTTGTTTGAAATTAAAAGTTTTACAACTCTTATTTGGGCAGAATTTTAAGTTTGCATATAAAATTCCAAGGTTTATTTCAAACTCCAAAAAGAGCTTCTTAGGGTTAAAACTGTCATTTCACTTCTTTTACTTAGTGATTAACCACTGGTTTATATTTAAAAGCACTTAATTTAGGTAGAGTTGTTACATAATGCACCGGCAATGGATCAGGTGGCCACCATCTAGCAGGATGGATCATACGAGTAGCGTAAATTTCCAAAGCAGTATAATGGTACATGCAAACTCAGGTGATGCACAATTTATAAAAGCATACCATGGCTGCTATGATCCGTTGGCTTGTCCTCTATTCTATCCTGGAGGAGAAACCAGTTGGGAGGATAAAAAGATATTGTTGGAAGAAATACCAGTGGTGCATTTTCCAAGGAAAAGGAGAAAGTACACTAAGCATAAAAAGCCAGGTATGTGCAAGCTCACTGTGTGATTATGATATCTACCGGTTGTAATGTTATTTATTTGTTGCATTTTTCTTGCAGATACAAATGTTGGATTGCTGAAAGATAAGAGTCAATCTTCATGTACAAGAGTTGAAACTACACAAGTTGATAGATATAAAAGAATGTCATCAAGAATTGTTGGTGGTGGTGCCAAACAAGGTTCCATTTTAGATTTGTTGAGTTAGATTTATCATGCTCACAATTTTTATAACATACATGTATCTAATCACAAGTGATTCATACAGATAATAATGAAGAGATTGATGGAGAGAATGATGGTGGCTATGGGGACAATGATTATGGTGACGACCATGATGGAGGTGTGTGTGTATATGTTTTTACATTGTATTTTTTGCTATAATTTTATCAAATGTGTCGTTTTAAATGATATATGTGTTTTAACTTTTTTTTTTGCAAATATCATATGTGTATAGGTAACTCAGGGTCACGGCTGCACGTGAGTGCGCGGGAGTATTACTGTTATATCATGCAAATACATGATGGGGTGTCTAACATATTTTTAATGGAGGACGTCTATTCCAATAGTGGATTGTTGATATCTATATAAAGATTGAGTCCATGCGCTTGGATTGGTACTCTAATCCAGACCACCATCAGAAGATTATACGGGCCGATCTGTATCAGGCTTGAAAAACCATTTATCATTGTTAATGTGCTTTCTGTCAATGCATATGAATTTACATTAGGGTTATATCCATTATCAATGTTTCTTACATTAATTAATTAATTAATTAATTTAAAACAGGGCATCCTTGACACCCTTGCTTTTGGAGAGGTGGATCCTTTAAAGGCTGGTAAATGAATTGTGCTAACTAAGAATTTTCTTGGAAGTGACCGCGATGTCCGTGCAAGGTTCATGGATACAATGGCCTTAGTTGCATGCTATGGTCCCTCAGATTATTTTGTGACAATGACTTGCAATCCTTACTAGCTAGAGATTATGGAACAGTTGTTGCCTGGACAAACAGACCATATATTGTTGCAAGGGTGTATCATGCGAAACTACTTGACCTTCATGATTTCTTGATCAATAAGGGACACTTTGGAAAGGTGGTTACTTGGGCACATGTCACTGAGTTTCAGAAGAGGGGTTTGCCGCATGAGCATATTTTGCTAATTATGGACAAGAGTGCTTAGCTAAGCGGGCCTGATGATTTTGATAAGAATATATCAGTGGAGCTTCCTGATGAAAAGAAATATCTAGTCCTCCACCTGAGTACACACATGATGCATGGCCCTTGTGGAACTCTCAACCCGCATTGTGCATGCATGGTGGATGGCCAGTGTCGTTTCAAGTATCCACGCTAGTTTTGTGATGTCACTCAACAAGGAAAGGATGCATATCCTATTTATAGAAGGCGTCAAGATGGACAAAAGGTTTTTATTAGGAGGTGTGTTGTAGCATCAAATCTATTGAGTATATCTATAAGTACATTTATAAAGGATATGACTGTGCCTCCTTTTCGGTCAAAGATTCTGCTCAAAATTGACCTATAGAGATCAATGAGATCAAGAAGTACAGGAAAGCAAGATGCATTACTGCAATAGAAGCAATATACAGGTTGTATCATTTTCCAATGTACTCTATGTCACCCCCTGTTCTGCAAATGCAGGTGCATATGCCCAGTATGCACATGGTTCCATTCAATGAGATCAACAACCTTGAAGAAGTAGCACAGCGTTCACAGTCGCAACGATCAATGCTTACAGAGTATTTTAGGATGAACAGAGAAGATCCTAATGCACCCAAGTATCTGTACAGGGAGTTTCCAGAGCATTTTAGGTGGATCAAATCTGGAAAACACTGGAAACCTAGGAAGAATAAACGCTTTCAGATTGGAAGGCTTGTTTATGCACACCCCGCGGAAGGTGATAGGTACTACCTACGAGTTCTCCTAAACCATGGTAGAGGAGAAACTTCATTTGCTGCACTTCGCACTGTGCGTGGTATGCTAAGTCCGACTTTCAGAAAAGCTTGTGAGGTGCTGGGCCTTGTGGAGACTGACAAGTCTCTAGATGATGCACTGACTAAAGCTACGTCACTTAAAAGGCCTTGTGCTTTGAGAAGATTGGTTGCCACGATTATCGTATTTTGTGAGTACACCAATATCCGTGAACTTTGGGACAAGCACTTCGAATCTATGGCTGAAGACTATCGTCGAACTCATGGGAGTTCCAGATTGGTTCTTCAACTCGTGCTCAGGGACATAGCAGATATCGTCTATTTGATGGGCAAGGACATAAGGAGCTATGGTCTTCCTGAGCTTGATGAGTCAGGTTAGATTGTTTGGCATTATTTGGATATTCATGTTGATTTTTATTTATACTTGATGATGCCATTAGAGTTCGAATGATGAGTGGATGGAAATAATGTATAAAGTTTAAGATATTGTTTGTGTTTTGAATCGTGGTAACTATATTAGCATTGTGCGCATTCTGTGTGTCACTTGCACAATTTTTGTAGTTTTATAAGCATGTAGTATAAATTGTTTGTTACCTCCGTAGAACAGTTAGCTCTATATGTAGTGGTTCTAATAAAAAAACTAAGTGACAGATTTTTGTTGTCTTTTTTTTGAAATTTATTTTTTCAAACTGAACCCTTTCTGTTGTCTTGCTAAAATTGTAGCATCTTACATGAGGTGTGAATCTGGTAGCCGTTGATAATGTATAATAGATGAGTGGATTTTCATAGTGCTATGGCTATGGTGAGTTATTAGATGGTCGCCTTGATAAGAAATTAGTATTACAACATTCAAACAAATTCGCACACCTGAACTTGTAAAGTGATATGTAGATAAAACACCATCTATCCTACCTAATAGACACGCTAACATTTTCTGTTATTGCTCATATATACTTTGTAAACATCAAATAGTTGCACCGCACATTACTGATTGCACTAGGACGTGATGCATTGTATATTAATGGTACCATTTACCGTGGAAATTTCAAACTACATGTGCATTCCATCTAAAAACAATGTATGTAATTTTTACTTGTTGTTTGTTAGTTACATTTATTTCCATATAACCATTTCTTAATATTTTTTTGGCAAATAACAACAGATGACAAGTCAAGAGACTACTATAGAGAGCTGATAGAGGAGAGAAAAATTGGTTTCAAAGAAGAGGATCTGGAAATTATAGACACGTTGAATGCGGAACAGAGGGCTGGTTTCAATGAAATATTAGATCATGTGGTTACTAACCGAGGCAAGGTATTCTTTGTTGATGGTCCTGGCGGAACCGGCAAGACGTACCTGTATAGGGCATTGCTTGCTAAGGTGCGCTTCATGGATCTTATTGCAATCACTACCGCGACATCTGGTATTGCAGCCTCTATCATGCCAGGTGGTCGTACTGCACACTCTAGGTTCAAAATCCCCATCAAACTCGGTGATAATTCCGTATGCAACTTTACAACTTCTTTGATTATATGGGATGAAGTTGCCATGACTCGAAGACAAGCAGTCGAGACGCTTGATAGATCATTGCAAGATATAATGGGTTGTACTGAACCTTTTGGGGGTAAGGTTATGGTGTTTGGAGGAGACTTTAGACAGGTTCTTCCTGCTGTGCCTCACGGGACAAGAGCCCAGATCAATGATGCGACACTGCAGCGCTCATATATATGGGACAAGGTACGGATGATACGATTGCAGCAGAACATGAGAGCACAGAGTGATAGTTGGTACTCTGATTTTCTGCTAAGGATTGGCAATGGGATTGAAGAAACATACACCGATGATTATGTACAGCTCCCCGTTGACATTGTCATGGAGTACAACTCTGATAAGTCAATCGACACACTCATCGAGCACGTGTTCCCGGATCTTAAAGGTAATTGTAACTCTACGCAATATATGCACGAGCGTGCAATTCTTTCCACGAGGAATGAGCATGTTGATGGGCTTAATGCTAGGATGATCGACATGTTTCCAGGTAAAGAAAAGGTGTACTATAGCCATGACTCGGTTGACGATGACACCAACAATCTTGATTTCTTAACTCGATTACACCAAACGGGTTACCTCCTCATGAGCTCAAGGTCAAGAAAAATTGTCCTGTTATACTCCTTCGGAATCTTGATCCTCATAATCAACTTTGTAATGGTACTCAGTTGATGGTGAGGGGTTTCGAAGAGAATGCAATTGATGCTGAGATTGTTAATGGCCAGCATGCCGGGAATAGAGTTTTTCTACCAAGGATACCTCTGTCCCCTTCAGAAGATTACACTTTCATTCAAGTTCAAAAGAAAGCATCTCCCAATCAGGTTGAGTTTTGCAATGACCATTAATAAGGCTAAGGGTAAACTATACCGAATGTTGGCATATACCTCCCTGAACCTGTATTCTCTCACGGTCTCTCACGGTCAGCTATATGTTGCGTTGTCTAGAGGTGTTTCCCGAAAGACTACATGGGTATTGGCTAAGCCCAACAAGGATGTTGACCCTAATGGGAAAAGAACTAAGAACATTGTTTATAGGGATGTATTGGAAGCATAGAAAAATGTGAGTTTATTGCGCTCTACCTGAGCAATGGTGTTTTATTTTTTGGTGTATTGTTCCATCAAAGGTTAAATGAATAATTTTCTTCTTTGATTATCATATGTATAATAATGACAACTCTAATATTAAGTATATATTCTATATGGAAATCTCTTATTGTCGGACGTTACTTGGATGCATCTGCTTGATTGTAGTTAAAATATGTCTTTTTTTATCAGATTAAAGCTCCACCTCTGCAATTATATCTTGACCCTGATAGCTTTTACCACTCAAATCTATCTATGAAATATAGAACCTTTAGAAATTCAATGGTCACTTGAACTGATTAGTTGTTCTAACTAAATTGTGAATAACTCGATTAAGTTGTTATGTGCTGGAAAACGTAGCTTGCTGTCTAATTTATTTTTGGTGCGTGTAGAACAAGATGCAGTCCACATTGTAGCAAGAGCGGCTCTCTACTTTGATAACCATGCAGCTATCTTCGAATCAGTCTACATTTGTTCAAGATCATTGGCTACGTCCAATCTTAGATTGCCAAGATCAAGAATGCCATAAAGATGATCCATGACTTCCAGTCTAATGGTGGAGAGCTGGATATTTAGTCTTTCTTGTTAATTTAGGATCCAAGGTTGCAGTGGAGTAAAACAGTTTTATATGAAACAAATGGGATTTTCTTAATTGTTAGTGTTAGTTACCGTTTTGTTTGAAGCAAAGTGGTGTGTTTTAAGTTTTTGTCTGATGCAAAATTATTAATATAAAATTCTTATCTATTTTTTTAAACACGCACGTGCCGCACGTGCACTCTACTAGTTTGATAAAGGATGCAAACTGAGATTTGTTGCAATGTCCAAGTTCATCAGTTGATGTGCTATGATTACTCAAACTACTGTCCTACCCAGTGCAGCATGTAACTAACATCTAACGCTGCATGACTTGTAGTTCTAAAACGAGGTGTTTATCAAGTTCATCAGTCCTGTGTAAAAAATTCTAGTATATTTTACTTAACGTAAAGACTTCAATTCGTAGCCTGCAAGCTTAAACACAGGCTAGCTCTCAGGGCCTGCGCTACCTTTGCAAACGCTCAATGAATCATCTTCCGCGGAGATCATCGTTTCGCCAGACTCTATCCATCAATGTGGACCAGGGACCTTCAATTCATCCAGTGAGGCGCCGATGCAGGAACCAGCAAATGCTTGTGCTCCCTGAACGCAAACTAGCAAAAGGGTAAACAGCGCTAGGCACTGCTGACAGTCAGATTTGACTGGGTCCAACAAGATTGCACATGAGGTGCTAAGCAGCATGTTTTGACGCGCGCCCACGTTGTCGAGTCAGCAGGTGCGTGCATGCACGCGGGAGGTGAATAGGTGATACCGGCGCACACCGGCACGCAAGGGCTGCACGCCCTGCGCCACTGCCCAGTGCCCCCAACACATTTCCAGCGCTCATCAATCGATGGTCCCTCCCTGCTCCTGATCGAGCTCCTGGCGAGACGGGCCCTGCACCCAGCAGGGCGCGGCATCGCACGAGCTAGCGTGGCCCAGCAGCGCAGGCGTGCCGCCAGGTCCTGGTCGCCTGCAGGCAAGTCCCAGCCGCTGGGCGCGCACCAGCCCACCAGACCAGAGACTACCACCGCCTCCTCGCCCCGCGCGCCGGGACAAAACTCCAGGCACTACGTACGTAATCATGCCATCGACCGGTCACATCGCCACCTGCGGCGACACTGCCACCCTGGGGCCGGCGGCCGGTGTTTTGATCCTCTCACTCCCTCCGGACACCGCACCGCGCCCGTTTGTTTACTGCCGCTGCATCCGCTGAGGTGTGGGGGCGGCGGCCGGGCGCGCGAGCTGCTGACTCTCTCGTCGTCCGGCGGCCTGACCAGTAACCACTGCTGGCCAAGCAAGGCAAGCAGCGCGGCGTCCATCGAGGCCGCGGTGCTCTGCCCTATGCCGGCCGGCCGGCCGCCTGCTCTGACAAGCTCTGCTCTGCCGCCGGGGCCCGCTCGCGCCTGGTTTTGATTGCGTGAGATGAGGTGAGACGGCGAGGGGGAGCGCGCATGCATGCACGCACGCACGTTTCTCCAAGCCCTGCCCTACTGGTTACTGCCCTCTGGCCCGAATTGAATCGGGTCGGGGTCGCGGTGCCGTACGTGCCCGCGCCTGCGATGCCTGGGACCCTTGGGGAGAGAGGACGCGAGGATGCGCAGGTACCGTCGCGTCTGCTGCTGGTCCGCTCGCTCGCCGTATGACCACCGCGCCGCGGGACCGTTTCAATTGCTAGCTCCGTCGTCGCGTCGCGCGCCCTCGGGTCAGGTCAGGCTCAGGCTTCAGGCCGCCGGCCGCCGGCCGGGCCTGGTGACAGCGGCGATTAAGGCTGGCCTGTGTTTTCGGAGTCCGAGTAACCATCGGTTGGCTCGGCGGCCTGATCTGCCCATCAATATAGCCATCAAGTCGCGGCAGGGTGGGGTGGAGTACGTGCTGTCGCGCCACCGGGTGGAGTCAAGCAGCAGCAGGCTAGCAGCTGACCGTCGTCGATGGGGCGTGGCACTGGCAGCCAGAGCAGAGAGTACGTGACGTACCGTCATGTCATCGGGAGATCGGATCAGGGAAGCGAGTTGAGAGAGCCATGAATTCGAGGATCTGGTCCAGCTCGTCCTCCCGGACTAGAACACATGCATGATCAATCGTCCATGCATGCTATACTAGCTAGCTAGTCCAGTTTGTTTCGCCCAGGAACAAGAGCTCATTTAATAGCTAGGTTCAATCTGCCAACTTGATGCAGGCACACGAAAATGCTCCATAGCCTGATGGAACTTTTTTATTACTTCTACTCCATACGTATATTCCCTATGGGCTGCAAATGTGAGTTTACTGAAATACCATACAACCTAAACTATAAAACTGAGTAATACTTATCTATAAAAATGTATTATTATCTTAATTAGACAAAGTGTATATTACTTTTCCAATTCTAGAAACTCATCTAGTTTTGACTAACTTCATAGAAAAATACTCTAGCATGTGCAAAACCGAATCAGTTTCGTTAGTCCACCATAATGTTTTAAATAGCGGGCTAAACCATTAGCGGCGGCCTCTTTCAAAAGCTATAAAAAGCGATAGCGGGATATAGCGGAAACTATTTCATTTAGCATTTTTATAAACATATGATATTTTTTTAGTTAATCATGCAAAAAAAAACATGGACCTAATGAAATTTTATGGATACTGTGCATCTCTAGAGCTACAAGAGAACATGTCTTCGTATCTATCACTTGAAAAATTAAAGGTTACAGTTAGGATTTTGTACTACTACCATAGTTTTTTTTGCAACTAATGGGCTTTTGGGCCTTTAGTGTGGAGAAAATGAAGTATCATCAACCCACATAGCGAAAAATAGGATTAGCAGTGCTAAATAGATTTCGCGGCTAAGCCAAATAGCAGGGTTTAGCGTAGCTAAAACGTCCTTAGCGGCTGTAGCGGAACAATTGGCAATAGCTAGCGCCAGCTTTCTAAAAAAAAGCTATAGCGGGCTATGACCACCATGATTCTCTGGTGTTAGTATATTTTTTCTATAGACTTAGGACAGAACTATAATGTAGTATTACATTTTGGAATAGAGGACATACTAAGTAAAGTACTTTTACGATGGATCTAACAGTAGCATAGCACTGTAATTGCACGTAGAATTTTAAAATATCAGTGGTTGAATCTGAAATTCTGAAAAACAACAACTCTAATAAACTTACATTAGGCCATTATGCATTGGAGCCAGCGAGTACGAAAGATGATGGCTTGTAAACAGTCATACGTGGTCTTAAATTTCCAGCACATCCGTACAAAAATGCTACTGGCAGATACACCTCAAAAACTTTAATGCTGTGTGTTGGCTACCTGAAACTCGTTCAGGTCCGGACAAGCCTGTAGGATGCAGTATACTACTTTTTTACTAGCCTTGGTAGAAACTTGAAAGCATGCAAAATGCAGGTAGCCCCATGAGATGCAGTATAAGATTCCATCCAGAGCTGGTCCACCAGACAGAAACGGCCGAATCGTGCTTTGTCTTTAGAACAAACTTGGCTATATCTGCTGTCCCGCAAAAAGTGCTTTAAAAATTGTCTCATAAAGAGTGTCCTTTTACCTTCTAGCAAATCTCATCTAATTAAAACAACAGTCGCACCATAATAAAAAGCGTATCGAGAATCCGTAGAGCTAATAAAATGATCAAATTGGTGTTATTTCTCTAGATTTTTAATCACAATTAGATTAATTATTAGTACTATAAGGATACACTTTGCGGGATGGATGGAGTATGTTTTACACAATGGAAGTAGTCAACGTCCATTATCTCTTAAAGTGACTTGAAGACACGGTTGGGAGCAAAAGGCTAGGAGGAAAACCTCTTTCACGTTAGCACAAGCATCCAACATCTTGGAATGAAACTAACCAGGCAGCTAGCATGCATCTCGCGAATGCATATAAGAGGAGAGAGGACCACAACACAGAGCAATCAGACAAACTACGCTTGCGTCCTTGGAGCGTAGCATGATGTGTCCTGGCTCAAATCTTGGCCTTATTAGCGTGGGGCTCTACTAGGCGACCACATTGTCCTATACATCATACATGCAACTCTCTTTCTGTCACCATCTTTTGTCCACGCTTTATGAGGAAATTTTTTCAGTAAATTTTGATGAATGACGTTCGAATAATACTTTAGCAGTTGACTTCTCTTCATGTCACACTCGACAGTACTCCTACATTCATTTGAAAAGTTTCCTCTTCCACGCCGTACTCCTGCATGCTCTTGTGAAAAGCTTATGCTAATTATAATTTGCGTTCATGAAATATGAAAGGGACATGATTCATGATTTGGGTTAAACGTAAGAAAGAAAAAACAAAGATATGCGGGGAGAATGTCCTTTTGCAGCCCCACAGGCCACAGCCCATCCTGTCCACTCCCCCCGATCAATTTGGCGGACCCACACCCCTAGTAGGCGGAAAAAAAACTTGAGGCCCCACTCGCTCCATCTTCTTGGGCCCCACGCCTGCAGAACCCTTCATCCATAGGCACGGTCCACGAGCAGCATTCACATCAAGATACATGTATTAATAACAAAACTGTTCATGCCTATAAAGCTATAAACGGAATCATGAAAATATGATATGTTGGGATACCATTTATAGGATTTGAAACCCGTTTAATGGTCAAGTCCTCGAGTCTTAACACATTGTAACCCAGTTCCAACGTAATATATATATATATATATATATATATATATATATATATATATATATTGAACATAGTACAAACACATGCATGGATGCTCACCACACGCACACAATTCTATTCCTATAAAGCTATAGGCACTTTCTAGAATAACGCCGTTTAATTCTCAAAATAAGTTTAGAAAAATATGTACACTTATGTCAATTCGAGGATTTAAATCAAACTTTACTAGCTGAGCTATGCTTAATTTGCAAAGCAAATACATATTTTTCTTTTTTTGAATTAAATAAATAAATTTATTCATTTTTTGAAATAAATATTTTCTTCCGATGCTCTTTTTATTAAGGAAAATATACGATCTTGCACAATGAATTTCTACGACAAAGAAAATCTAGCTACGTAACCAGCGAGTCTCAAATCGAGAAAAACAAAAGATAAGAAAGAAAGAAATTAAAAAAGAAAGCTTGAAACACTAAGCTTCGCACTTCTTCTACGTCTTTCCATCAACCTTGCTTTGATCCTTATGCAGTAAGGAACGCATCACATCAGTTGTCTTCTTAGAAACTTTTGATGTTAGGATCGTCGACGGTCATGTATTGCCTGGTAACCCTTGTCATCTAGAAACCGCACTGAGTCGATCTCTACCACACAAATAGATTGGGCACTGCCATCGCTCTAAGTTGACTATAGTGTCACCATCAAGACCTCCAAGACAACACCTCAAGAGGAGAGCAACATCAAGATGTTGCCGCCGCTTGAACCAGCGAGTCGGTTCTTTGATTTCACCTGCATCTGTCCCTAGAGGTTGAGATCCTCACAGCAATGTCTTCAAGAAGAAAAACGATACATGGCAGTATGGCACCGTCATCGCCGGCCCAACGAGAATCGAGCTAGGCTTTCTTCCTATGCTCCATGTTAAAAACGTGTTAAGAGTTTAAAACCTCTTTTGAATTTAGGATCTTAAGCTTTTTTATGTGTCACTCAAACTATGAATTTTTTTCATATGTAATAATGCTATTTTTTGGCTCACTCTTTCAAATATGCGTACAGGTGCGTGTATCCATAAAGATGAGTGTGTATATATATGTATAGAAAAATAAGATAAAATAAACTGATTTCCGCGAATTTTCATCGGACCACTACAACTCTTTGCCGGTGACCATAGACGTAGTCTTTCTTCACGGCTCAGTTCTCACCTACACATACGCGCGGCCGCAGTGGGCAGAGCGCAGGCCACTCGCTCTCGCATAAAGGAAAGGGCTCCTCGTCTCCTCTCCTCTTCTATCCACGCCGCCTCCCATGGAGATCCTGGCGACCGCCGCCAGAAGTGACCGAACAGCCCCTCCTCCGCGCCCTCCTATCGCCCCAAGGGCGTTCCACCCCCGCCCTCCTACCGCCCTATCCCCAAGCGCGTCCCGGCCAATGTAGGCGCAGGAGGGCGCCACCGCCACCGCCAACGGCAGACAGGGTGGAGCCAGGCATTGTTTTCTACTACTAACGACGGGAGGAGGGGGAGGGGATGGAACTGGAAGGGAGGAGGTTCGGCCCGCGAGGCTGGCTTGCGCACGTGCTTCCGTATATACGGCGTATACATACGGTTGGAGGAGGCGGCGGCGGCGTATTGTACGGATCTACGGCCGTTCCCGGCGCCGCTCGCCGTGTTCTTGAGTGATTTTTGTAAGCTTCTTCTTTTCTTTTCTTTTCTTTTCTTTTTCATGTTCTGTTGTAATTTGACGAGTGGAGGGCATCTTTGCGCGGTCCTCCAATGTTCGCATCCTCTTGCATTTCTTTTTCTTTTTCAGTTTTCGTGTTTAGAGAGGGCGGTAGGGGACAGAAAGGTGAGGGGGCTGTATTCTAATTTGGTGACTTCTTGTATGGCTCCAATGTGGTTAAATTCTAAACCTTGTTCAGGCTGGGCCCTCATTGATTCTCAAGTTTCTTGCCAATTTTGTAAATTACCACTTTGCATGAAGAGCTTGATTGGTTTACTGTGGTCAACTTTGTGCATTCCCGCAATGGTTCTTGTGCATACTCTGCTTGAAGTAAAGTGTTTCAAAACTATAGTTTGAATCGTTCACTCGTACCCTGCTGTGTCCTGAGGCTTAAATATGATTATATGGTTTGGATAATTGCAATCCCTTCTTGAATTGGGTGTCAGTGTGATGTTTGTGATCCTTGTCTTGTTGCTCATGCCTCTACGGTTGCTGTAGTGGAACTGTTGGTGCAGTGTGGTCTGGGATACTGTCTAGATTCTAGAGTGAAGTTTAGCGATGCTTTCTTTCATGGAGGCATCGTCAGATATTCCGGTTGGTTTAATACTTATTTAGGTTTGTGGCAGTTTATATAATTCTAGTGTAATTTTGTTTATTGGAAGTTCAAATGCTCAACAGTTTTACATGGTGAGATTTACTGATATCTTTTACATATTTAGACAGGAATGTTGCTATCTATATGTTTATTCTAGTTTCATCAGTACCTATTACATTGGCTCTTATGTCGCTAAAGTACTGTAGTAAAATTGAGAGCTGTGGGGGATACCTGGCTTCTCTTAGATGGTTGTTTTTGTTTTCAGAGGTTTCAGTTGACTTTGGTTGAGTAAATGGAGAGCATGAATGGGTTTGAGATTTGTTTTAGTGAGTCATGTTTGGGATTCTTAAGAAACTTGGCTATGTATCCCCTTTTTAATATGTGATTACGATTCTTAGATTCGTTGAATGCTTGAATGGATTCTTGTGCATATTGTTCTAGTAGATTTTTTGTGTCTCCAAAGCTCTATTTTTTTTTTCTTTTGGGAAGACTGTTTACGAGCTCAAATTCTTGATTGTACATATCACAATTTTAACACTTCTTTTCTTAGAGCAATTTTTCCAAAGTTGCAACTTTATAACATTCCCTTTGCTATGATTGCCAATATGCGAATCTGATGTTATGTTTCTCCAGTTGCTCAAGAGCTCAAGTTGATCCTTATTCCTGAATTAGTTCTTTCCACCTATATTTGCTACTTGGAGATCGGTTGGGTGGGGAACAATTGTTTCGTATAGTTTTTCTTTTATCTGAGAGAATTTTGGGATGATTCCTTGAGCTGAAGGTTCTAGTGTACACTGACGCATTCAGCACCCAAGGACATCTCACTGGTTCCTATCAGTTAACTTCTGATCCAAGAAATAGGCAAATAAGATTAGCTGCAGACCTATACTATGTGACGCATGACTAGGTGGAAGCATTGAATAGTCTTTGAAATTGTTAACCGTAAGCAGGATTGGATGTAGGCAGTATTTTTTGACAGAATCAATACGTTGCCAGTGAGTTTACATGCTACTGATTCAGAAATATGCTTTGGCTATGGTACTGTGCTGAAACACCTTCATGAACCATGTTTTATGGACAAAATGGGAGCCGATGCACGTTGTACTGTACCTTTATGTACATTTCAAAAAAAAAACTGTACCTTTATGTAAATGATGATGTGTCCTTCTGTTTCAAGTTCCAACCTGTAAAGAATGTACACAACATTCACTTGTTTTTTTTATAGAAAATAAGTCATGTTCATACAGTTTTTCAGTTACAGGTGCCCATCTGCTTTCGCTCGCCAATCAATCATTCAGCATAAACAGAGGCGCACAGGATGTTTTGTAGGCATGACCTTGACTCCAGGCGTCTGATCCAATTCCATTTGTGGCAGGCATCATCCATTGCGCTTGTGCTTTCACGTTCCCTGTTGAAATCATAAGGACATTATCATTGACCTCTGCAGATCTTTGCAGTTCCATCTTGATCACAGCGTCCCCTTTTCCAACGTGCACATCTCATTCTCGATTCCTCATCACCACAACATCCTCTTCGATTCTACATCACCTTTTCTCTATGCACGACGACGCTGCCGTCAATCTTCAGCGATTGTGGAAGCGAAGGAATTATTGTGGAAGCGCGTAACTCCTTCGCATTGGCAATGATTTTGTCGAGGCATCTCTATATTTTGGGATCAGAGGCTCATGGTTTCCCAGCCTTTTCCAGGTCCTCTGATCTGCCGCTACCCTTTTGGTCAGTGCAGGACCCAATATCTCTCTGCAGTGTGCTTGAGTGAGAGACAGGATCACTTCATTACTTAGCGCTCAGTGACACTTCCTTTTCTGTGCATGGGTGATGATGCCTGTGGCGATGCTAATGCCAGCAAATCTGGCTCAGATGAGCCCTGAACCGTCCAATTAGACAGATCCTTTCCGGTGTTCCATCATTGCAGAGCTGCATTCTTCTCTGCTTTGCAACTGGTTGATCTCGTTTTGCACTCCCTCCTGTTGCTCTCGTCATGATTCCATTTTGTTGATAGAACAATAGTACTGAATACTGATGACCTTACTCGAGAAAAAGCTGTGCGAGCTGTAGAGAAGCATGTTGGTATGGCCATTTGTGAAGACTTGTATCAAGCACAAAACCATTTGCTTCCTGGACCAACTTTTGGCATCCTAGGATTTGGGACCTTGATTTGTGCTTTCTGGGATTCAATTCGGATGTGCCGGCTGCTTATTTTTGTGCGCCCAACTAATGGTCATCCTTTGCTTTCGTTGGGCTGACAGGAGGTGCTTCTATTGCCTGATTGAGTTTGACTGTGATGTTGGCACTTGTTTTGGTGGTGAGCAAGTCCTGTGAAATCTCGAGCCGTCTTGGTGAGTTCGATATCCAATTGTGCAGTAAGAGATTAGTGTTTTTCTATTCATAAGGTGTGTCGTGTGTGTGTTAGGTAGGGTTTGAATTTAGCGTTATTTGCGCTGATTCTGATAGTTCAGGTTGTTTAGAACACGATTGATGATGTTCAAAATGTTCATCACATCTGCTCCCTCCGTTCCAAAATACTATTCGTTTTGGCTTTTATAGATGCAACGCTTTTCCTATGTATCTAGACATAAGTACATATCTATATGCATATCAAAAGCTATGTATGTAGAAAAACCAAAATGAATAGTAATTTGGGATGGAGGGAGTAGATACTTAAACTTCCGTCCTAAAGCCAAAAGTCTGAACATTTAACAGGCCGCCTCATGTATGCACATTCTGCAGGATTGGATTGTGATTAGCAGGTCCGCAGCTAATATATACCATTTCTGAAGTAGTATGGTTTTAGGTGCTATGGAAAACAGTGAACAGACTCTTCGATGTTGGAGACAAATTGGCTCTGATGGAAGAGGATATTAGCATGTAAGCTAGTAGCTCTCGCACCTGGTTCACGAGAAGGATACATGAGGGAACAGTTGCAGAATGTGAGTCCTGAATTTGCTGGATTTTGATCCATTATTTTAGGAATTTTACTGTTAAGAATAGATGTTTTCCTCCCGAAGTGGAAATGCTTTCCAAGCAAGTATGTGGTTGTTAACTAGGAAATTATATTTGTTTTCAGTTTCAGGATGGTGGATGGCGCAGTTTGCTGCAGCTGTGGCGTGCCATATTGCAGATGCTGAAAAATCGGACCGTGCTGTGCCCGGTGCGTCACCTGGAGCTGGAGGAGATTGGCTGCTGGCTGAAGAAACTGGAAGAGTTGGTAATGCAGCCAGAGAAAGTGTAATGGAAGGATGGTGCATGCTGATGGCCTGGTGGATGACCTGAAAGTGAAGGAGGTGTTGGCCGAGCGAGCCTGGTGAAGAAAGATGCAGGGGACTGAGTGACTGGCCCTCCAAAAAAACAAAAGATGCAGGAGACTTGGTTGCTCGGCATGCTCACTTGTCACTCCAGGGATAGCTTAGCCAATGTCAAGGGCTCAAGGTTAGAACCTTGAGCCCATTTGCCATGTCCTCCGGCTGAGGCATATTCCTCAGGCTTGTGGCTGTAACCTGCAATGGGAAAGATGATTTCAGTAGCCATTCATTTTGCGGCAGCCTGTTCATATTGCAAGTGGTTTGTGTGGTAAAACTGGAATGTTACATAGCGCTTGGCGTTGGTGCTCCGGCATCATCTAAACACAATATTTTGACTGATTGAATTGAAGATGGCGTACAAACCTTTGTAACAGGGAATGTAGATCATACCCCTTGGTGACATCCTGCAGATTGAAAGCATGATTAGACGTGTTAGTTGATAAATATGCTAGTATGATGATGCAAGTCAGAAATATATGTAACCTAGATAGGCCAAAAAAAAAAAAGATGCAACTCCTACCTGGCATCTTAACGGCTGAATCTCTTAACCTTTAGTCGGCCACTCTGGTGATTCTCAACATGTTTGCCTATGATCTAAGGTACAATGGTCATCACATGGGCTGAGATATATCTCACCCGAAATGTGCTAAATTACCTCTTTGACATTGAAGTGAAAAGGAATGTTTAGGTCATGGCAAAACTGAACTTCCAGGCTAAGACAAGCCTGTGTCAAAGTCGTTGCTTCCTAAACAACAGCACCAACACCCCCCCCCCCCCCCCCCCCCCCCCCACCCCACGCCCCCCCCGCGGGAGAAATCGTTACGCTCTTGCAGCACTGTTCTGTTAGGACAGTAAACACAAAATTTTGCTTACTTATTCACTGTGACAGTGCGGTTTTACCTTCAGTGAATGATGTGAACAGAGTGGTGGAAAGCCATTGATGTGATTGTTTCCTTTAGTATTTATGGTTGAGGAATTCCTTCTTTGTGCGTTACAGAATGAGCTTTATCATTTTTGTCAGTATCACAGGAGCAACTTCAGAGTTCAGTCTGTCGGGCAGACACTGTAGATTTCCTTCAGTCCCATTTTCCATCAACAATGTTGCCATTGAAAATTCCTTGGAACAAAGAAAGGTGCATCCAAATATCCAAGATCGTTGCCAACTTTCCATCACCGAATGACCCAAGTATTTGTGGCTAATTATGCAAGGCAAGGGAGACGCTGGAGAGCACTTGCTACGGCAGCAGTGACTCCGCTGACTCCCTCGCTGCCCGCCCATTCGCCAAGTCCACTCGCCGGCGAGCCGCCATCGGACCCTCTATGGCTTGCGAGAACCCCGAAGGGCGGCGGCGCCTTTCTTGGGTTGCGACGAGAGGGACGGCAATGGAGCCGCGGGAGGATCTGCATCCAGCCCTCAAGAAGAATCTAGGGGAGCGGGGTCGTGCCGGGACAGAGGTTGCACCTGGGGGCGCGAGTTTGACGGAGGCTCGCGACGGGCACGGTGGGCCGGTGGCGGGCGTCGCCGGCGGTCGCGCGCAGTCTTGTCGCTGCCAGGTCGCCGGATCCAAATTTTAGAGAGAGGCTCCTATTTTGGATCCGATATCCGGTATTTTTCAAAATACCCCGGATCGCGACTATTAATCATGATTCAAACTTTTGTAGAAAGCCCCCTCGTTGTTTCCTATTGCTGTCCGCCGCCACCCAACATCAGCGTCCTCCCCGCCTCCCGCCCCAGTCGGCCCGTTCCCCGCTCCTCCCCTATGTATCCCGACGTGAGGAGTGGAAGCGCTCCCGAGATTTGTGGTATCTGACTGCCACGACCGCAACTGCACGCCCTCCGACACCTACCGCTGCTACACCCGCAGCACGGTCGCTTCCCTATCGCTCTCCGCCGGTCGTAGGGATACACACCGCGGCCTGTTCGACATCGTCGGAAGAGGAGGCGTGAAGGACCAGCTCGAGGGATTCTTCAGGAACATGGAGCGGCTGCACACGAGGCGTGCCGAGTGGCACCAGGAACAACTCTGACAGCTTCTTCAACCTCGACCAGTTACCTGCTCTTCCCCTGCTTGATGACAACACTTTCAAGCTTCAGCAGTTCGGTGCAGTGAGTGCAAGAATCAAGCTGACCTGGTTGTTCAGTTAACTAGAGTTCGAAAAATAGCTGAATGTCTTTTAAGAATCTACAGCTAGCAAAGTGCCAACCTGAACAATTATATTACGCATGCAAGGTTCAGGGCATACACAGATTTGAGAAATAGGGAAAAGAAAGAGAAAGAAGTGATGGAGTCACCCTACTACATCAGCTATCCTCACACTCCATTGCCTCAGAGCTGTACGTTGAGGTCCATCTTTCGCACGGTGAGACCAGAGATGAAGTTCTCCAGCAGCTTGTCGTAGGATCACTTATGGGATTCTGTCAACATGTTCGAAGACCCGCGCATTCCTAGCTTTCTAGATGATCCATAGAATGCAAGTGATGATGGTGGACCGAAATGGATACTCCGGGAGTTGCAGGAGTGGATGTTCCCAAAGCTGAGGGATCGAAGCATCGCTGAGGTTACTTGCTCCCAGCATGGTCCAGCAGGCTGCCGCCTTGGGGTAGGAGAGGAAGAAATGGTGTTGATCCTCAGTTTGGTGGCAGTACAGGCACTCATCACTGCCGACGATGTTACGATGATGCAGTAGAGCAGCAGCGGGCAGCCTGTAGTGGTGGATGAGCCATAGAAACTGTTGAGCTTGCGGCGTTGTGAAGCTATGCCAGATGAGAGGAAGGAAACCATCCGGTGGAATTAGTGGGGACAGGGCATGGTAGAGGAGTCCGGTGGAGAAAGGCGCGAGTGTTGTCCTCATTGTAACAACTCTACCTAAATTAAGTGCTTTAACTCTAAACCGATAAAAGATCCCTAAGTTAAGAAGTGAAATGACCTTCGTAAATCTAAGAAGCTCGTTTGGAGTTTGTTTTAAAGCTTGAAATTCTATATACAAACTTAAGTTTCTGCCCAAATAAGAGTTGTAAAACTTTTAATTTCCAACAACTTTGGTTAAAGGCACCTTATCTAATTCAGAGTGGAAAGCAGTCAAAAACAACAACTAAAGCCGGTTTTTCCTAAAGGACCCTGAAAATCTCTTAAGTCCTGGAATTCGAGTTTTCCTCCATCTTTGCAAGCTTTCATCTCCCGTTTTCCTATCTAAACTCGAGTCAGAGCCTTAATAGAAGTTGTAGTACCTCAAGAGTGTTCCAACTTTGTTACACTGACCCAGCTCCAAATCGGACCCGAGCTTGTTCAAATCCCGGTCAAAGTGAGGTAAACCAGTCAACTCACCCCGGATGCTTAAAAATCCTAAGTCTGGAATCCCAGTTTTTTGGCTAACTTTGGCCGGAAATATCTTTGAATCCTCTCACAATCAAAACCAGCACCTTAAACAAAGTTTGAAGAACGATCAGAGTTGGGCAAGTTTGTTTAAGGGAGTTTCGGGAGTTGTGTTGAAAGATTCGGAGAAGGATCGCTCCAAAGCTGGTCTGGCTTGCAGCCCGAAGGAAGTCTCGACGCCCGCGCGCCCAAGCATGTTCGCTCGCGCGCCGCGCGCCGCGTGGCCGCCGGCCACCGGCAGCTCGCCGGCGCCCTATCACCAGCACGACAGTGACCGGACGAGAGCCACGGCGCCCAACCCGCGCCCGCGACAGGACGGAGCGAGCGCAGAGCGAGCCAATCGCCGGCCGCGCGCAAGTCGCCTTCTGCCTGCCACGGCTCTGCTCCGCCAACCCTGTTCCGCCCGTTCGCCGAGAAAGCTGAGATGCCCCCGACATCCCGCGCCTCCGCCCGCTCGCCCAACCCCCACGGTAGCCTTTCCGCCTCGCCCGCCCGACAAACTGGAAGCCCCAGACGCGCGCCGCCCAAGGCCAATCGCCGTCGAGGACCACCCGGAGCTCCGCCTCCTCTGCCCAATGGCGTCGTCGGCCAATGGCCGCCTCGCCCGAGCACTCGCCGCTCCCGGCCTTATCCTTTCCCCACCGGAGCCCCGCCTCGACCCTCCGCGCCACCCCGACCCTATAAAAGGGAACCCCCTCACCGGCAATGCCACCCCTTTGCCACCGCTCGCACCGCGCCGCCGCTTTCTCCTCTGCGCCCGGTTTTCTTCTCTGAGCCACCGCTTTCTCCCCGCGCCGCCGCTGAGCTTCCGTGGAGCTCACCCCTTTGCGCCACCCCCACACTCCGGCGACTTCGCCGCCACCCTCAAGCCGCTTCTTCCAACACACCAGCCGTCCGCTCCTCCGCGCGGTACTAGAGCTTGCTTGTGTCCACCAGAAGCACCGCCGCCGCCGGACCACCGTCAAAGTCTCGCCGCCGCCCAAGCCTTCGTGCGTACAACCTTCCCGCCCCAGCCTGCTCCTTTCGACCCCAAGACTTCGCCCCGGTAGACCTGGAGGTAAGCTACTTAACCTCCCTGTCTTTCCGTCTCGCCCGACCCCTGTCCTTTTTTTCGTTTCGTCCGACCCCTCTCCTTTCGGTTCGTCCGACCCCTTTCGGTTCGGTTCGTCCGAACCCTTTCCGTTTGGTTCGTCCGACCCCTTTGTTTCGGTTTGCCCGACCCCCTTTTCTTTTCGCCTCGCCCGACCCTGCCAAGTTCGCCGACCCTTTCTCCGCCTCGCCGAGGGCTCGGTTGTAACTTTTTCTTTGACCCGAGGGTATCGGTGAAACTTTTTCAGGGATTCCCCTGTGTTGAGTCTGAGGACCTCGATATGGTTTTTCCTTAAACCTGAGGGTCAGACCCTGAGTTTTCCCCAAATCCGACCCTCCCATCCTGCTCTCCACCAACAGAAGTTGAACTCCCCCACCTTTTGCTGTAGCTTTGCTACCAGTGTCCATGTTAAAACATGAGTGTGTTAAAATAACCATCTAAAATGTTTAACCCCTGCATTGCATTTCCGTGTAGAGTTGAATCTCGCCGACGGGACATACGAGCTTCATCCAGCACCGGAAGAAGACCCCGCCGAGGAACTGCACCCCTTCGAAGGAGAGCCCGAGCCAGCGCAAGACCCCGAGGACCCGCAAGCTTTTTCTGAAGGCAAGCTCCGGTGCATGAACTCCCTGTTTTGCTTTCATGCCACTTATTGATTACTTGATTGCGCATTTACGTTTCGAGGAGTTGTAATGAAACCTTAGATGCATAACTTAGTACCTTGTTTTTGAATACTAGTTGCTAAGGCCGAGTAGTTGCATTGCTAAATAGGTTTCGGTAAAAGTCGAGTGATCTCCTGTCACTCGCGAGTTATAGGAGTTGAATGTTTTAGATTTGTCGCAACTATAAGGATGACGGACGGGGTCAGGCTTGTGTTTGGTACATGGTGGATTGCCCCGTCTGTCTAAATGAAAATGAACTAAGGTCGAAACGTGTCGGCGTTCGTGATCAAGTGTTTGAAAGTACTAATCTCATACCTAGTATGGGATGGGGAAGCCTAGTACCTGATTGAACTGGGGCGTGGCATACCTTCTGGTTGTCCTTGGAACGTCGTTCCCATGGTGCATCATGTGGGTGCAAGTGCGGTCACAGTGCAGCATTAGGCCGGGACTGTGGAGCATTGCATGCCAAAGGAAGTTGGCCCTGACACGTGCCTAAGGGATCGATGGGGACGGCTGACAAATGAAGCGACCCTTCGTGGTGCGCGGATGTCGTGAGATTAGGTTTGCCATGCATGGTCAATAAATTCGAATCGATTCGTCTGCCTCTCACAGTTTGGGACTACTTGATCGCTATTCTGCACTGAGTAAAGATGGAACATGATGATGATTTTAATCTTGATGTTTGTTCAGTAATTGCTTGGAAACCATGTTTGTTTAGTATAAGTTGCTAATCTAGAATGGATAAAGAACATAGAACATGAGCTAAAAGGGTGAAAGTAAGGACTGACTTTAGACGCTTTTGGCAAGAAAACCCCAGAGCCAGAAAGCCGTGCATGTCTAGGTCTCGGTCGTGTCTTTCTGACGGGTCAGTCTTGCTGAGTACTAGTTGCTCAGCCTTGTTGTGGCTAATCTTTTCAGGTAATGTCAGTAGCTTGGGTGTTGGTACCACTTGGCCAACCCAGCTTCCTCCAGGCTGGACCGTCGAGTGGGATCCTTCCTCCGACGGCGAAGGAAGGAATTTTTGATGTCATGATCGGCTCCGTCATGATGTCTTGTATCGACGTTTAGCTTCCGCTAGTTTTAATTTGACCTCGGACCATGCAAAATTTCGGTTTGAATTCCCAAAAACTCTGATGTAATAAATTGTTGAACTATGTTGTCATGATGGAATGTTGTAATCTCTGTGCTACTCACCTTCGCGTGAGCGATGCTTCTCGATCCTGTTTACGTGGTTTATCGGAGGAAATCCGACGGTCGACCAAGTTGACTTGCTTAAGGTGCATAATCGCATATCAGGCGACTTCAATGCATTTTAGTCAGGTTAATTTGGGCGGTTCCGCCACACTCATGCCCCGACGGTCAGCGACTGCCGATGAGAGCTGCACATCTTGGAGAACTTGCATAAGAGTAAAGAGTTCTTTTTGTGCTATAAGAGTCATCATGGGTTGGAGCGTGAGGTCCTAGTGGCCACCTTCAGCAGCTGATTGCACTGAGATATTGGGTCTCAGGGCGTGCGAGAACAGGACCAGCATGGCCATCTCCAGAGGTGCAGAGCCAATCCAATGATCAGACCAGAAAGAAGTGAAAGAACCATCACCAATAATCACTGACGTGTGCTGCCTGAAGGTAGGTAGTATGGAGAGGAAGACCTTCCAGGTTGGGGTGTTAAGGTGATGAGGATCCCTAAGATCACAGTGTCCTTAAGAGCCATAGTTGAACTGAAACCATAGCTGCCAAGGAGTAGCTAGTGGTTCATGAATTTTGAGGAGCATTTTGGAGAGAAGACATTCATTCTGCCGTGATAGAACTCTAACCCCAAGCCCCCTTGATCCTTCCTGAGGCAAACAGTTTCCCAAGCCACTTTGCATTGGCTACCAGAGCAACTTGTATCTCCTGTCCAGAGGAAAGCTCTGCAGAGTTTCTCCATGGCACCGAGGGATTCAAGGGGGAGGAGATTGGAGAGCATGGGATAAGCCGGTAAACTGACCAGAATTGACTTGAGCAAGGTGGTGCAGCCACTTGGGGTGAGGAGACGCCCTCTCCACCTAGAAATTGAAGAAGCAAAATGGTCAACTACTGGTCAGAGATCCCCAGGTCGAAGTTTGTAGGGAGTTAGAGGCAGACCAAGGTAAGTTTGAGGAAAGGAGTCCACTGGGCAGCCAAACACTGATGCTAGAAAAGTTACTTGTTCTGTAGATACATTCATGGGGAGCAGAGTGCTTTTATCGAAGTTGATCTGCAGGCCGGTGAAACAGGAGAAATCATAAAAGAGGCACTTGAGAGTGGTAAGCTGATCAAAATCTGCTTGAATGATGATAAGCATGTCATCGGCATATTGCAGAACAGAACATGACTACTTTGGAGCTAAAGGATGCCTGAGAAGGCCATCTTGAGACACCCGAATAATGAGCTGCTAGAGAACATCTGCCACAAGTATGAAAAGGTAAGGAGAGAGGGGGTCTCCTTGTCGTAATCCTCGCCTGCATTGGATGGGAGTACCAGGAACTCCATTAAGCAGCACCGCATTTTGGCTAGAGCAGTTGAGTTGAGAGATCCAGTGGTGCTAGAGAATAGGTAAACCTTTGGCTTCCATGATCGAATCTAGGACCTGAGTCAAATGCCTTCTAAAAGTCCAATTTCAAAACCACTGCCGGAGCACGTCGCTTGTGACAGTACTGAACAATCTTAGTGGTGTAAATGAAATTCTCAGCAATATAATGACCTTTGATGAATCATGTGTGGTTGGCATGCACAAGGTACTTGACAAACAGCTGCAGGCGTGATGTCAGAGCCTTGGTGCAGATCTTAGTGGAGCAATTCTGAAGGGAAATCGGTCTGTGGTCCTTTGGATGGGAAGTATTCTTCTTCTTGGGCAGAAGCACAATGTAAGCCAGATTGATGCGGTGCAAATCAGCATCTTAGGCATGAAAGTCATGGAGAAGTTGCAGGAGGTCATCTTTGACAAAGGTCCAAGCAGCACGGTAGAAGGCGGGACAAAACCCATCCGGCCCTGGCGCACTGCCAGTCTTCATATCAAACACTACCGTTCTGAGCTCTTGCAGAGAGAAAGGGCGAATGAGCTCCTAGGCCTGATGGGAATCAAGCCGGGTGCTAGTGCAGAGGGCGTGCAAGTCTAGGAGGGGGGCTGCTTTCAAACTGAGCTCCAAGAAGATCGCGGTAGAAATCCAGCAAAACGGCGGCTTTGGCTTCGTGTGGGGTGATCAATTGGTCATCAACCAGGAATGAGCTTATCTTCTTGTTGCGACGGTGGACCGTGGCACACATATGATGGTAGGCGGCTTTAGCTGAATGTTCCTAAACCAAATGTATAATTGACTCTGTACTTAAAATTTTTTCATAACAAACCATTGTAGTCTACCTCAGCTCCTCAAGTCGTATGGTAACAGTTCATAATTGACTGAAATGTAGAAACAATTTCTCCTCAAGTCCTATTGTCAATGTAGAAACCAACAAATTTACTTTTTTTTTCTTAGCAGCAAGACAAATTTAGACTATATTAAAGAGTCAATTATGTTCAAATTTCTAAGGCCCATTTCTATTGCCGAGCTGTAAACAATAGCAACCAATCTTGCATTGTAGTTTCTTTTTTAAACAAAATCTTGCCTTAGTCATTCCCCCCATCCCCAGCAGGTGTGATGTAACCATCTGAACTCGCTGCTGCTGAATACGACATGCAAGGGTGCGTTTGGATGGAGGGACGGGACGGGACGAGACAGGATCATCCCTTTTTTGATGTGTTTGGTTGGGAGTCACAGGGCATGGAACCATCCCAGATACGGAATATTCCATGTAGATCCGGGACGAAACGATCCGCAAAAAATGGTCGGACCGATCCATCCCCATTTCGCGCTCGCGTCCTGCCCACGTCACGTGCCAATAATGCGGGTACTCCCCGTCACTGCTTGCCCCTGTGACTCACCCCTCACCTCCACATCGCACCCCTTCGCACCAAGCCCCTCCCGTTTTTCCTACGCGACCTTCCCGTTCCTCCTTGGCGGTGCCGCGCCACGCACCAGGTGCCCGGCGGTGCCCCTCCGCTTGCCGGCTGAGACTGCGTCGGCCTGGTGCAGATTCGGCCACCGGCCTACTGACGCTCCTCCTCATCCATCCTCGCCGTCCCCGGTGCAGATCCGTACCGCCCAGTGACTGCTTCCCCACCATCCCCGACGCAAGACTGCTTCTTCACTGCCGGCTTCTTCCTCGACGCTGAAGGATCCCAAGGTATAAAACCCTAGCCATGGCTTCTGCATAATTTGTGGCATGTATTCCGTGGAAACAATGTACTGTCATGTATGACATGGTGCCATATATGTTTATGTTTGATTGTTGTATTGTAGATGTAACAAAGGATCAAGGTTTTGATTTGTGATGCTGGAGCCCATATGTTTTTGTTAATGATGACAATAGTGATTCAGTCTAGAAAAAGAAAGATGGGTGTGAGGAGAGAATGCATTGGTTATGGGCCAACTGAAGAGAGGGATAGGATTAGAATGGAGTACCTAAATGTAAAAATATGGAAGGACGATACAACTTGTGTAAAAATGCTTAGACTCAATAGAGCTTGTTTCTTTCGATTTTGCAAACTTTTTAGGGATCGTGACCTACTGAGAGACATGGTTCATATGTGTGTTGAGCAACAAGTAGCCATGTTTCTAAATACAGTGGCACACAACCTTAGAAATAGGCTAGTTGCTACTAATTTTGATAGATCCGGTGAAACAGTGAGCCAATATTTCAACAAAGTTCTTCATGCCATTGGAGAACTACGAGAAGAACTAATTAGGCCACCTTTATTGGAGACTCCAACAAAAATTACAGGGAACCCAAGGTGGGATCCTTATTTCAGGTGTGAGGAACAACCATATCTCAATTTAATTAATTAGTTACTCATATCATTCCTAATATCTTGTTTGGATGTATTCAACACTAAATAGGATTGTATTGGAGCTATTGATGGCACACATGTAAGAGCAAGTGTTTCTAAGGAAATGGAACCTTCCTTTCATGGTAGAAAGTCCTATCCAACTCAAAATGTTATGGCAACAATAGATTTTGATCTTCGGTTCACTTTTGTCTTGGCTGGTTGGGAGGGGACAACATATGATGCTCTAGTTTTGCAAGATGCTTTAGAACGTGAGAATGGCCTTCGTGTTCCACAAGGTAATAGACTAATTTTCTAGCTAAATTTCTCCATAACACTATGTTGATTGTAGATATGTTAGGCAAATACTACCTAGTTGATATGCTAGGCAAATACTCATACCATTTGTGGTTCATATGCTAGGCAAATACTACCTAGTTAATGCTGGATATGGAGCCAAACCTGAATTCATGCCTCCTTTTTGTACTGTCCGGTATCATTTGAATGAATGGGGAACTAATCCAGTGCAAAATGAGAAGGAGTTGTTCAACCTTAGGCACTCCAGTCTTCGTATCACCGTAGAGCGGGCATTTGGGTCACTAAAGAGGAGGTTCAAAATACTTGATGATGCAAAATCATTTTTTCCTTTCCCTACTTAAGTAGATATTGTTGTAGCTTGCTGCATTATCCACAACTGGGTTATACAAGATGGCAGCAATGAGCTAATCATACAAGAATCAGATTGGCCAGTTCAAAACCACTCTACATCATCATCGGGCCAAGCAAATGAACATACTGCCATGGTTGGTTTTAGGCAGCAAATTGCTGATCACATGTGGGCAGACCGTCAGAACCACAATGGAAACTAATTTGTAGTTCATATGTATGGACAATTTTTAGTTTGTACCTTGTTTGGATTATGTATGGATAATTTTCTGTTTGCATCTTGTTTGTATTCATATGTATGGATAATTTTAAGTTTGTACCTTGTTTGGATTATGTATGGACAATTTTCAGTTTGCATCTTATTTGTATTCATATGAAACTAATGGATGCCATGAAATGGAGCCTGAGGGAAAAGGGGAGCATTCTGATGGGAATGGCATTGCAACCTGGACATCAAACATGTCCACTTTCATACTTTCTTACATGTCCAATTTGATAGTCAGTGGTACTAGGACATCATGAAAGTTCAAGAAAGTGCACTTCAATATGTGTGCTCGTGCTCTGAATGAACAATGCAATACCAGTCTTAGTGGAGAATAGACTAAAAATTATTTAAAGACATGGCAGCGCAAGTACAAAAATATATTGAGGCTTCAAAATTTGAGTGCTGCTTTGTGGGATGAAGACAGTAATATTATTTCTCTTGACCAAGAGCACTATAATGGATATATTAAGATAAAATTGCAACATATGTCTATTTCAGTTTTTTATTTTATAGTACTCTACTACTCTTATATGTATAATATTAATACATTTGGGTTTTTCTTGTAGGATCACAAATATGATGCTGAGTACTTAAACAAACCTTTGGTGCACTACAATGAAATGTCTATAATCTTCGATAACACCATGGCTAAAGGAAAATATGCGAAGAGCTCAACTGATCCTCTTGGTACTGAAGATGGTGAAACTGAAGAGAAGGAGGACACTCCTGATGACAATGGGGCACCATCATATGCTAGTAAACCCAAGAGAGCCAAGACAATTATTGACATTGAAGATGGCAGTACTCTGGTTGGTGTACTCAAGTTTGTTGGTGAGAAGCTCTCCAATGCTATAGAGAAGATTGCTGCTCCTGCACCCCCTCCTCCATCCCCTCCAGCAGATGAGCTGCCTGAAGATCTATTTAATGTCCTGACAAGCCTTCCAGGCTTTGAGGAGGCACACATATCCTACTATTATGCATACCTGATTGCTAATCCTCACATTGCTAAGGCCTTCTACAAGCTGCCTTTCAATTACAAGTTGAATTGGGTTGCCTTCTTCATCGCCAACAAGTTTTCTAGGTGTTAAAGAATGAAGGATGCACCAGGAGAACTATCGGTTGCGACCTTTCTTTTATTTGTACCACTAACAATGCACTGAGGTTTCAATTTGCTTTAAATTTGTTAGCTTTGTGGGTTGTAACCCTCTTAAACATGGTACTGTGTGATTGGACTGTGCTCATTTCAGTTATGGAATGTATGGAACGCCTCCTACTTGATTAATCGGTATAGTTTATTGATGTGTGTTATGAAATGTATTGATGTGTGTTGTGAAATGTATTACTGGTGTTCTTGTGATCCTCCAACTTGATTGCATTACTGGTATTCGTGTGAATACTGGTGCCTCCTACTTGCATTATGGAATGTATTACTGTTGTAACCCTCTAATTGCATTACTGGTGTTCTTGTGATCCTCCAAAAGAGGTAACCTTACCAACTGAACACAATGAGTGATCATATCCAGCCATCCATCCTAATTACTCCAGCAAAAAATGGGACGGGACCATTCGGGATGGACTTATCCCGCCAATCAAATACGAAATAAGGATCGTCCCGTCCCTCCAACCAAACATGAGCTGAGATGAGATGGGACAGGATCATCCGGGATGACCTTATCCCGTCCATCCCGTCTCTCCATCCAAACACACTTTAAGCTGCTTTTGAATTTCCCATATGTATCATTTCTATGGCACATCATTTCTGTATTCAAATTTCCCGCAGCTAATTCATGGTGTAGGTAAGCAATAGTTACTGATGTAGGTGATATACTGCTCTTCACGATTTCGTTCGTTGACCCCTTGGATCGAGAACCTTGTGACCAAGGGCTTGGCCTAGATAATATGATCCTGAACTTCTTTTTAGGCGTTCAACTGCTTCTTGCGAGCGTATTTCAACTCCTATTATGTCGATATATATGTGATGTTTGATTAAATTTATTATACATATGAAGAATATAGCTCAGGAATTCAGATCAAAGCGATAAACAAGGGAGCCGCTGGTTTGTACTAAACTACTAATGCAAGGTAGCAGTCAAGCAGAAATGCAGACAGTAGGAGCAGTGCAGGCAAAACAAAAAATTAGTTGCTTTCGTTGAGAGTCGAACTCAAGACCTCCCGCTTACTAAACGGGTGCTCTAACCAACTGAGCTACGAAAGCTGCTTGTTTATTTTTTATGGAACTCTTTAATACTTAGTACATTGTAACAAGCTTTGTTTCTTCAATCCACTTCGTTCAACGTTCTCTCTCTGAATTCATGTGGAATTGTGGATCGTGGATATCGATGGAAAACGAGCACAGATGCTGACAGATATGGTTTAGGAATTAGGAGCCTTCTGAAGGTAGCGTGGGGAAAAATGAATGTCATTTATTTTCTGGCTCGAAGTCAACATTTGTCATGTATTCTCTAGTAGATCCAAGACTTCACTGACTGTATGAACTCCCGATCATATTCCTATTGGAATCGTGCCCTTCTATGAGCTATATCCATTTTTTGCTTTTCTTTACATTGAAACTCCAGCTTTACATCACTGACAAAGTTCTAAGCTCCAACGTGAAATACTGAAACGCCATCGTACGCCCATCAGTGTTGAAGCCTTCTAATGCTACAGTTGCTGTTCGTACAATCATACCGTTGGATCGATGGCGTTCAGGGACGGATCTAGCGGTGGGGCTGGCGGGGCTCAAGTCCCCCTACTGCCGCTCAATGGAGCCCCCTTAAGCTCCTCCATAATTTTTAGGAAAAATGAAGAAGAAGAGAAGGGAGGGGAGGAGGAACTCACCGGCGACATCTGCCACCAACGGTGTTAATAGGCTCTGGCCATCAAATTTGTTCTATTAATCTTTACTACCAACTGCAGCTGCGACTAAAACGAGTAAAACAACGTGGGTTATAAGCTAAATCCTGCACTCAGAGCAGGATCGGTAGACTGCGTTCTATGTATGATGCGCCGACGGTTCAAGCTCACGCACCATCTATCGATGATCTGATGATGATATAACGTATGGTTAACGGTGTCCAGTAATTTCGCAGTTAGGGAACAACTATAGGTGCCACAGACTGATAATCAAATTTCAAACAAGTACTATAACATGTTGGTGATTCAAATTTTGAGAATCTGAGCATCACTATACCATGACACGTGCAGTCTCTTTCTCTCCCTCCCTCTCTCCCCTCCCTTTCCCCCACGTGAACTGATTCTGAGGCTGGGCCCGGCCAGATGCAAATCTCTGCCGTTGCTCTCACCCATTTCGAGCTCTAGGTATGTTTCAACTGAGGCATGGAAGGTCCTGTTTAATTTCATGTCAAGCTAAGCTATTACTACTCCTATATATCCAGAACTTAACACGAGCTCCACGCTGTATATGCGTAATCAGCTTCACATCACTCTGGCTCGTCCGATCCAGGTTGTGGAATTTGATGTAGATATTCGCAGCTTATTAGGGCTTGGTTGGATAGAAGAGGAGTGGAAGGGAGTGAAGGGAATTAAGTCTAAAAATGAACTAATTTCCTATATCCAATCTCTCCCATTACATTTCAATCCACTAGTATCAAAAAAGACTCTAGCGATGGCTCGGCTGGAGATCATGCAAAAGGATCCAGCTAGCAGCTTCATTTGCAAGCTAGGAAGCGAAGAATTTTAGGAATATGTACGAAACCATACAAATTAATTCCTCATGGTACGAACTGTGCTGTCGACATTAGTATGACCTGTTGGTCTAGAGTAAAGGTTGTGCATGTTTGTTCTTGGGTAACGATATATATAGATCTTGTAAGGTGGTAGTAGATTTTTTTGCTACAGTTGTGTACTCCAATTTTGTTCTTTTTCATTTTCGAGTTGGAGATCAAACCCGGCCTCATGCTCTTGCACCCCATAATCCATGATTGGAAATCATCTAGACAATGCAACATTTTATTCAACAACATGCGGTCACGATGTATTGGGTTAATACGAATTAATTTTAATAGAGATGAGAGGAACTAGTGTGGCTGAGTTATTCATGAACAAAAAACAAATGAGGGGAATTACTGTAGCCTATTAAGAATGCCCTTTATTTGAAGAAAGAAGAATGCCCATTTTCCTTTTCTTATTTTGCTCCATAAATCGAGCAAAGAAAGGGATATACTCAGGAATTTATCTGCAAAGAAAGTTGCCCAAGTGGTACATTTAAGAATTTTTCGCAGCTGCATTGTTCCACCCTTTATACTTTTGTGGGGCCTTATTCAATGGTTCCTTGATTCCTTCCTTTGGGGCTAATGCTTCACGAAGATAAAGATTCTACATTTTTTTCTTCCGTCCAACCTTTCTTTCTCTAGAACCTAGATAGACAAAGAAAATAAAAAGATGGGCCAAGTGAGTTCAACTCGGAGAGAGACTAATGAAGTAGCAAATCTTTCTCTAAAAAAAAAGGTTTCAGCACCAAATCGTGAGTGATGGTCGAGCACTACTTAGCCCCCAAGTGGAAAGGGGAATAGGATCCTTCTGCTACGTAAGCCCACGCTTTTGAGAAACTTTCCTGCAGATAGAGCAACAAGGTCTTTTTATTTTACAATATATACTGTGCTGGGCCAAAATGCTTTCCTTAGCTCATAAACAATCTCGGCATCGGTTTTCTATTTTTCGAATATATAGGATAGCTAAGAGTCCAAACTTAAATTCCCAGAGGACATGTCACGTCTGCATGCATATTCCTTGTGCGCCGTTTCTGCACGGAAGGGGGGGAAAGAAACAGAGAACAATGAGATACACATGAGAAGGAAAAAAGAAGATATCGATTGCATGGAAGTCTATCTAATTTCCTGTCGTATTTTTTTTACAACCTTTTTTTAAGGAGAATGAGGGGGATGAGTGTCACCACCTGACTTTTTACCACAGATGCCGGCAAGTCAGGAATGTACGGTGCGTGTTACATAGTCGGGAGCCCTACGGCTAGATAATACAAAGGAGGGAGAGAGTAGAGAACTCACGCCATAGTAAACAAATTACACCACACACCAACTATCGAGCCGTGCTTGCGAGGCAAGCGACCTCTCCATAGTACACAGTCCTCTCTACATCCACAGAACAAACGAGCGAGGTCGAGACACTCACTTCTGAAATCAATGTCGTGGCGGTGCTTCCAAAGTCTCCAACAGCATAGGATTAAGCCCTTGTTTACTTCCCAAGTTGGGAGTTGCCAAATTGGCATTTTGCCATAAATGCGACACTGTAGCGTTTCGTTTGTATTTGTGAATTATTGTCCAAATATTGACTAATTAGGCTCAAAAGATTCGTCTCGCAAAGTACAAAAAAACTGTGCAATTAGTTTTTGATTTCGTCTACATTTAGTACTCCATGCATGTACCGCAAGTTTGATGTGATGGGGAATCTTCTTTTTGCATAGTGTCAAAGTTGGGAGTTTGGAGGTAAGTAAACAAGGGGTAAGAAAGTCGAGAGCAGGATAACAGGTATACCAGTGGGGGGCTGTGTGTTCCATATGGAGGTCGGTGATGGGAGTGAGGAGGCAGGCCACCCTAGTTTTGTCCAGAACAAGCGGGCAAAGCTGCAGTTGGAGAACAGATGTTCGGCATCCTCCTCTCCTTGGTGGCAAAGTTTACACACGGCCGGAGATCATTAGCGGCCTACTGCATCATAACGGCATCGGCATGGAATATATGGAACGAGCGCAACAGGAGGATCTTTGGAAATAAATTCCTATCGCCTATGCAGCTGCTTCTTCGCATTTAGGAGGACATAAACTTCAGGAAGCAAGCGAGCGGGAAGCCTGAGCTGGAATAAAGTCTCTTTAGTTTTTTTCATGAATGAGTCATTTGAGCCTGTATCATGTAAGATCGACTTAACTGTAACCGCAAACTTCTACCTCATATGAATTAGCAGCGCTCCTGCTCCTTTTCAAAAAAAAAAGGTTCACACACGGCAGAGTCGACGATGTGCTTCCTTAGCAGGTTCTTCTTACACTGCAACTTGTCTTGCACCATGAGCCAACCAAAGAACTTAGACACGGGGAGTGGAATGACTCTGCCAGACGAACTTGAACATATCACACTCAGCGTTGTCCTGAACTGATGCCCAGTGTGCAGTCCATGGTTCACGGATTCGAAGCAAGATGTGCGTGCATCCTCCTCGCTGGTGAGGATCAAGTCAGCAAGGAGCTCCTCGAGGGCTTGCAGTTCCCTCGTGGCTTGAGAGCTGAGGCGCGGAGCAAGAAAAGGCAGGATCCCTTGTTCAACTGTCTCTTCTACCGTCGTGCCGGTCTTGACGACATGGCTATGGAGAGCGGGGAAAGCATTCGACATAGGCACTCCACCTTCCCATATATCCTCCCAGAAATCCGTGGATTGGCCATCCCCAGCTGCACTCTGGTGATACATCTGTACGCGGGGAGCAGGTTGCGCAGCGCTTCCCAGTGTGAACTTTCAACCTCCCCCTGCAGTGAGTGTAGGCGAACACGCTCTCGTGCCCACGTCGTCCTCACTAGTAGAGAACTCACCTTCCATCCACCACATTTTATCCCGGTTTAAAGTTAGCCCGGGATAAAAGATTCACCAACCGGGACTAAACCACCCCCCACAGGTGAGGGGCTCACCAACCGAGACTAAAGAACCCCTTTAATCCCGGTTGTAAAGACTAGTAGTCTGAAGGGACCTTTTATCCCGTTGGAAACACCAACCAGGACTAAAGGGTCCCCATTTTATCCCGGTTAGAAACACCAACCGGGATCAATGTGATTTATCCCGGTTGGAAACACCAACCGGGATTAGGATAAAACGTCCCTACCCTCATTTTCCGTGCGCCCCCTCCAGTTCCCCTCTCTCTTCCTTCCTTAGGGGTCGTTTGGTTACTCTTACTTATTTTTAGCACCCGTCACATTGAATGTTTAGATACTAATTAGGAGTATTAAACGTAGATTATTTACAAAACCCATTACATAAGTGGAGGCTAAACGGTGAGACGAATCTATTAAGCCTAATTAGTCCATGATTTGACAATGTGTTGCTACAGTAAACATTTGCTAATGATGGATTAATTAGGCTTAATAGATTTGTCTCACCGTTTAGCCTCCATCTGTGTAATGAATTTTGTAAATAGTCTATGTTTAATACTCCTAATTAGTATCTAAACATTCGATGTGACACGTGCTAAAAATAAGCAAGGGGAACCAAACGCCCCCTTAGCGCGTGACCCTTCCTATTCCCCTCCAGGCTTCTTATCTCTTCCTTCCTTATCTCTTTCTTCCTCTCTCTCTCTCTCTCTCTCTCTCTCTCTCTCTCTCTCTCAGGCGCGTGTACTGGCTGGTAGGCCTCCCTGGCGCCGCCGCCCCTCCCTAGCCTCCCTCCCGGCACCGCCACCCCCTCCCTGGCCTCCCTACCGGCCGGTGCCGCCGTCCCCTCCCCTCCCTCCCGGTGCCGCCCCCCCCCTCACCCTCACTACCGGCGCCGCCGCCCCCTCCCCTTCCCTCCCCACGCCGTCGCCGCCCCTCCCCCTCCCTCCCGGCGGCGCCGCCGCCCCTCCCCTTCCTCCCAGCGCCGCCGCCACCCCCTCCCCCTCCTTCCCGGCGCCACCGCCACCGCTTCCCTTCCTCCCAGTGCTGCCACCACCCCCTCTGCTGCCCTCCCCTTCCCCCTCTGCTCGCCCCTCACTGCCATTGAGGAGCAGCAGCGGGGTGAGGTGCAGGCAGCGCAGTAAGAGGTGGCCGACCGGCGGCGAACTCAGTGGCCAAGTCAGTGTAGTTGTGGTGGTGAGTTCTTGCAGTTTTTTGTTGTAGGCGGCGGCGTCGCGCGAGGAGCAGCAGTAAGAGATGCGGCGGCGGCGAGCTCGGTGCAGTGTCAGTGTTGTTGTGGTGAGTTTTTGCAGGCAGCGGTGGCGGGCGAGGAGCGGCGGGTGGATGCGGCGGAGGAGGAGGTGGCGCGTGGCGGAGCAGGAGGCGGCGGGGCCGGAGCAGGCGCACCGGCGCAGGCGAGCGAGGCCGGAGCAGGCGCGCCGGCGCGGGGTGCGGGTGGCGGCGGGATGCGGTGGCTCGGTGGCGGCAGGACGGGGGCTCGGCGGCGGTGCACGGAGGCGGCGGTGCGGGAGCCGAGGCGAGCCTCCGCCTACCGGTGCTTTTTTTTATTTTTTTTAAAACTCTTTTATCCCAGTTGGTATTCCCAACCGGGATAAAAGGGGTCTTTAGTCCCGGTTGAGTGACCTGGGACAAAAGACCCTCCCTTTTGTCCCGGTTGGTTTATCCCGGATGGTTTTTCAGGAGATTTGCTTCCTACCAACCGGGATTAAAGGCGAGTTCTCTACCTGCAGGCAGACCCACTCGGATGATGAAGCCGGTGGAGCACCTTTAGGACCAGACAAGAGTTTTGCATGTTTTGCACTCGGAGTTGCCGAATGCCAAGTCCTCCATCTTCTTTTGTCTTCCGGATACAGTGTCACCTCCAGTCCACAGGATTCTTTTTACAACCTTGAATTAATCTCCGTAATGCTTTCATCGTAATTTGTAAGAGCCTCGCTTGAATAAAATTATTTTTTAAAGATCTTGAATAAAATTGTCTGGTGCCAAATAAGTTGAGCTAGCAGGCAAAATCTTGAGGTGCCATTTACGTGGACAAATCAAAAGAACAGCTAGTTAGGCTTTGGCAGTCAAGTCTCGTAAGTGAAGCTTACTTTTTGCTCAGTGACTCCCATGCACATGCATGCAAAACCTTAATCTTGCTTAGTGACGCAGCGGCGCCTGATGATGATCGAATTGAAAAGAGCCGGGAGGGGTTGCGTCAAAAGGGTCAACAAGGTGGAATTCTGACCATGCCGACGCCCCTTCCATCACATAAGAACCCAAAAGAAGGGGCAGCGTTTCTCGGTCGTCTTTAATCCTACTCCTTGCAATCTGCCTTTTTTCCCCCTAAATCTCTTTGCACCAACCACCTCTGGCTCCTGGTCTATTGTGTAGAAGGCCCATCTGCTACGGACATAGAAAAACCTCGTAATTTGGGGGTGTTCATAGAGAAACCATCTATTGTCTTACCTGCTGAAAGAATAAAACCATCATTATCCAGCACAGTAGTCAAGTGGTGTGTGTGTGTGTTAAGGCTTTCCTTGGACCTTGGGAGCTTAAATAACTTGGGGGTTAAGGCTTCCTTTTTTTGGGAAAATGCCGCCTAACAGTAGCATGCTATTTCGGATAATTTGCAAATGTCAACATATGGACGCCATTTTCTTCTTTCATGGCGGTGCAAGATCCTGAAAAAAAAAAATAAACCGAGGTTCTACCAGTAATGGCCTGGGTGCAAATTCTTGGGAAGAGGAGGAGGAATTCAGAAAAACGTGCCACCTGGTTCCTTTGTTCCCCCTCGCAGCGTGCAGGCCGGCCGTTGTTCTTTGCTTTGCGCCAAAGCAAAGTCGCCGGGACGCACAAAAAAAAGAGAAAGAACCCAAACCGAACCTGATCCGAACCAGATTATTAAAGCTCGAGTTCGTGCATGGACCCTGGACTGGACCCACGTAGTAATAAGCCGCTAAACAAAGACAAAGCATGCATTAGATCGAACTGTTTGGCATCTTTTTTTTTCAGTATTTCGTTTTCCCCTTTGGCGCGGCCGGAGCAGCAGGTGATTAAGCCGGCGCGGGCGGCCGGAGTCGGCTTGAACACGGCGGTTAAGGCCGGCGGGTTAGCTTAGGCCCTAAGTTTCTGCCACGTCCGCGGATCTTGCACCGGCCGGGCCGGCCAGTCCATGCCGGCGTGCGTGCGCGCATGGACCGGACGTGCCGGTCGAGACGTCGGGAGGGGGTCGTGCTCGTGCTGGACTTGTTAATTAATCGCGCAAGTGTACTTGGAATGAGTAGTAGTAAGCAGTCAGGTTGCTTGGGCGTTTTACTAGGTAGCCAGGTCGCCGACGGCCGACCTGGGATTTCACTTGATTTCCGGCGGCGTAGAAAACTCAGCGGCGCTATCTATCTATCCCCCTGATTTGGACCTTGCGCGCCAGCTCTCTTGAAGAAAAATGGTAAGGTTACGTGCCAGGGGATCGAATTTATTGGCTTGCGTCACGAGGGCTCAACGTCACGTTGGCGGATGGCTATAACCTGATCCCGAATAGCAGAAAATATCTGCTTGCTTGCAGTGTCCAGAAAAAAAAAGATATTTACCATGAATCCTTGTCACTTTCGATTACCAAATGTTATGCCCATAACAGTATGCCACATGGATCGATTGGCCGGTCACGCAAAGCTCGCCACGTTTTCGATCGGCGCCTCCTGCTTTGTCAGGAGGACAGATAAACCCTATCGATTTGCTTGATTAAGCGAAGATGTTAGAATCCAGCTTTCCTTTTAAGGTTACTACTTCTGAAATTTTCCCACGCAACCGATCGATCGAGACCAAAGGGGCAAGGTACTTAAGCTACCGCTACGACGACGAAGAAAAGAAAATCTGGATTGCTGTTCTCAACCATAGATCTTTTTTAAAAAAATTGCAAATGGCTATACTGTGTGTAAACACGAAGGCCTAAAAAGCTGCGGGCCTCCACAAATTGGAGCAGGCAGCCAAGGCACCCACGATGACGAGGCCACAACGGCGGCCGGTTCCTGACAGCCTGACGGCGAGGTGATGAGATGCGTGCAAGGATGAGACACGGGAGGACCAGGTGAGAGTGTTCCAGCACAATCAAGGCTCGACCGCAGCCTTACAGCTGCAGGGGAGAAGACACAACAGAAGAGGAAAAAAAGGGTAAGCAAACCAGCTTTGGTGCTTGGAGCAGAACCGGCAAGTTGATCCTCATGGATCGCTCGCATGTGCCGCGATAATGATCGAAGCTACTCTCAGTAGTACTCGTCCTGCTGATGAAATAACTTGACCGTCACGGTGGATTAAAGTATGGGTACCTCGCCAATTCGAAGTCGGCCATCTCGTTTCCGAATTCAATAATCAACACCAGTACCACCACGTGAATACGTACGTACCAGGAGTGGTACGTTCACAGGGAGATGGTCGACGCCCGAGCACAAGGTCAGCGCGGGTTTGCCAGGCCAGCCGCTGGCCTCGTGTGGTTGTGGTGCTTGCGTCTCAAGAAGTCGTCGCGGGGCGGGGTGCGTGCGCGGACGAGAGAACCTTACGCGCCAAGGAAAATCGCCGAAAACCACCAGAGACCAGAAGGAGCGGGTGCTCGCCTGCCCGAGACCCGGAGTGAAAGGAACGCGCCGTTTCGTGCGCGAAGCGAAAAACCTGCCATGCAAGGAAAACAATTTTCAAGTAGGTAGGTGAAGCAAAGGGCAGATCCAGCAGCGCCAGATTCGGGGCAGCTGGGTTGCACATCCGGCATGTTTCATGCGACAAATTTGAGTAAATGGCTCTCTGCTAATCACCGTCTGGCGAAACAAGGACCTGAGCTGACGACTCCGTGGGACTAGAACTGCCCGGTGCTAATTCTCCATTGGAACATGAAAGATCTTCGATTTCTTGTTGATTATTTCCTTTTACGTACTGATTAAATCGATTGATGGAGGAGAAGAATACAGTTAATCGGTCAAAATAGCTAACATCAATTACATACTCGGATGCGGATAAACTTATTTTTCCTCCGTTACATTGCAAACTGTGCGCCCTCATACTACGACCCTGCGCGATGTCCTCTACAGTACCTTCCGATTCAAGTAAGCGTGGTTGACAAAAAAAGAAAAAGATAAAAGAAGAAGGCAGGTACTCACAAAACCGTCGTCAGGCTAACTGGACATTTCTAGACTTCTCCACCAAGTCACCTCCCGCAAGGCACCCAGGGGCAGAACCGACATTGCCCAACGAAGCAATTAAAAACGCGCCGCCTCGCCGGAAGACACAGATCGAAATAAAACGAGCAACACACCACGCCCCGCTTCTGTAACCGACGTCCTCACCGACGTCGCATCGACGTGCCGCGCACGAGTCCGACCCGGCCGCCGCCGCCGCCGCCACGCTCCTCCTCTCCCAATCCTTCAACCTATCTCCCGCGCATTTAACCCCTCCGGCGGGCCGCCTGACCCGAGTCCTGATATACCCCGCCGTAGGGAACGGAGCAGAGCCTTGCATAAAAGCCATAACAGATCGATCGGACTCGGCATGGACTTCTCCTCCGGCGACGTCAAGGCGGCGATCATGCGGCCCGCGGGTGTTGTGGTCGGTGGCGATGCTGCTGCCGGGACGCCGGCGCTGGTGCGGGGGTGGTTTGAGTTCCAGAGGAGCGCCGCGCCGGCGAGGTTCCTCTGCTTTCACGATGGGGGGTGGGTGGACGTCGACGGCGAGGCGGTCGGGCAGCTGCGCCGGGCGTTCCAGGACAGGAGGGCGATGGTCGAGGCCGCGTGCGGGGGCAAGGCGTACCTGTTCGACTTTCTTCGCATGGTGAGGATCGACGCGGCCACCGGCGAGGAGGCCGCGCTGGGGTGGATCGACGACCGCGGGGCCTGCTTCTTCCCGGCGCCGGACTGCGGCGGAGGCAGGAAGCGGAGGAGGGACGGCGCGCCGGCGGAGGACGAGGCTGAGTCCTCCTCGGGCGTCGACGAGCGCTCCGGGGAGAGCCGCGGCGCGGAAGCCGCCGCCAAGAGGAGGAAGGCGGGCGGGGCGTGGGGGAGCGCGGCGGCGCGGCTGGAGGAGAACGACAAGTACTACCAGGTCGTCAGCAAGCTCTTCCTCAGCTACGGAATGGCCAACCTCGGCGCGGCGATCACCGCGGTCCGCAAGGTCGCGCAGGGCGCCAGGGCCAGGGCGTTCCAGCGGCAGGGGCAGCTCCTCGCCGCCGCGCGCGGCGACGCCGCCGGCACCCCCAAGTTCGCGTGGTACGGCGCGTCCGCGGAGGACGTGGCCACCGTGGTGGGCCGTGGCTTCGCGAGGACCAACGCGCCGCGGCTCGGAGCGCGCAAGCACGGCGACGGCCTCCACCTCTCGCCGCCGCAGTGCCCCTACTCGAGGTGAGTTCCGACCTGGCGTCTCGATTCAGGCAAATCTCGAATTTCTCCATTTTGCATCAATTCTTGTTTTTTGGGGGAAAAACAAAAGCTGCATCGACGATTTTCTTGTTGAATTTTGACCATAAATAATCCCCGTTCTGTCTAGCCAGCCTTTCTGATTAGTTAGTAAATAAATCATGGAATTGCTGATCTGATTCTTGTACTAGTTTTTTCCTATGATAAGAACCTGAGTAAAGCTCTTGTTCCTTTCTCCATATAGGAGTATTCTAGCTTTAGCATTTAGCATATCATATTAAAGGCTGAACAAATTTCATGCTTGTTTGTCCTTTCTTATGAAATGAGTTACCGAATTCTTACATTTCTTGGCCCTTTGATTGCTTAATAACGAAGATACTGATCAGTTGTTGTTTTATATCAAAATGAATCCGTTGCTAACCCATCATCTGTATATGGAAAAACAAATATAGAAGTATTTCAGTATTTGTATATGTGAGAACTGTGGAAAACAGCTGCCACCAGTTGGGAGCATCACTACACACCACAGAGTGATGATCTCTGATTATAACCAGCATACTTCATCTGAGCTGAAAAGCATGGGGCATTATTAGCTATAACTGCAGTCCTGAAATATGTTGTCCGGCTCAGCAGCTCATCATATGAGCTAACGATCTTTTTGAACTTGTGTTTGATCAGTGCAATGCTGACCAAGGCCGACGGGAACGGCGAGGCACACATCGTGCTGTGCCGCGTGCTGATGGGCCGGCCGGAGGTTGTCCCGGCAAAGTCCTCGCAGTCCCGCCCCAGCAGCGACGACTACGACAGCGCCGTCGACAAGCTGGAGAATCCGCAGTGGTACGTTGTCTGGAGCAAGGACATGAACACGAGGGTCCTCCCCGAGTACGTGGTGAGCTTCAAGTGCCCCAAGCTGCAGCCGGTACAAGGTTAGCGTCCTGTCCAAACTGTTTTGCATATACAAGGTTGGAGCTGTTATTCACATCATGACTCGATGAACTTTCGGTTTCAGAATCATCGGAAGCGACCTCGAAGCCGAAGACGCCTTCGCCGGCTCGGGACATGTTCCCGAGGCTTCTTGCTGAGATCGAGCTGCTGGTGCCAGACAAGTGTGGTCTTTTGCAGGAGTACTACAGCAGCTTCAAGGTAAATTGGTGATCATTTCCTATAAACTTCCACACAGCTTGTTTAGATTGATCCTCGAGTGTGCTCACAGCTTGTTTAGATTGATCCTCGAGTGTGCAAGTTGGGGAGGACTGTGGGCTGTGGCATTTGATTGACGAATTTTATGCCTTGTCATCGTTTACTTCCTTTGCAAGCATTTGATAAACTCATATGCGGACAATTTTGTGACAACTAGTTTAGCTGTTCTTTTGACTGGTACATAAGCTGCCATCCGGGAAAATGCAGAATTTGCTGCTCCCTTGTAAACGACTTTATAATTCTGAAAACGGCAGATGATTTTTTGGATCAAGACCGCACTTTGTAGTGTTAGCAACAGCGCAGCAGCAGCCTGAAACTTCCAATGACACAATTTTTCTCTCCTGCAGATGGGGCAGATCAAGAAAGACCAATTCATCCGGTTCCTTCGCAGTTACATCGGCGACAAAGTGCTGACGACCGTGGCCAAGAAACTCCGAGGATGCTAAGTTGCTAGTGCGCGGCGCAAGGTCTCTCTCCTTCCTGATTTTGCCGTGGTGGTGGTGGACGCGGTGGATCTATAACTCCAGCGAACGATGCAGTACGTGCCAGCTGTGTGTACCGAGTAGAGGGGGTTTACTTTTGTTTCTGTCGCTTTAGTTTCCGTTGGTCAAGGGCGTAGAGGGGGGTTCGCAGCAATGTTATTCTTCCATTAACCAACAGGATAGACGCAGTTTCTGATTTTCTGAGATGTTTCAATCCTTATTTTTTTACTAGTGTTGTGTAACATGTAATCTGTATAGACTGAAAAGATTAATGCATGAAACCATTGAATCGTGGGCCGGCCAAATAGCACCTGAGCCTATTATTGCGTTTCGCTGTTGAGTGTGACCTTTGTTTAGACAGTCATCAGTAGAGAAACCCTTGTAGCTGAGCAAATCGTGAAGCTGGGAGGTGACTAGCGATCATCAGTGATTGCGATTCAGTAGCTTACCAGGGTATGCTTAGCCACACACGTAGGTCGGTCGTTGTCCAGCTCGTAGATCGCAAGGAGCAAAGGGAAGATTCAGAGACATCGGGGCCGAACAGGCGGGGCCACCTGACAGAGAGGGTGCAGGCGGTACGGCTCGTGAAGCGTGCGCGCTTCCACCGCCAGTCCGCCACGTGTGTCCCGCCCGCCTCGTGGCCGCGTAGACGCTCCACGCGGATCTTTGGACGGCTGAGGCACGAGGGGAAATAGGACAAGGAATCTTTGTGGCCATAGTCCATAGACCTACGCCTGTCATCAAATCTTTTTGGTGACATAAAAAACAGTGCAACGACACGTGGAATTGCCACGGACTACGGATTAGTAGCACTACGTACAGGCAGCAGAGTTGAACTTTTGGTTCGCTAGCATGGTTTTTTTCCCCTTCTTCTATAATAATCAATTTGATTTGATGTGCTCTTCCGAGTGGTGGCAATGTGCCAATGTCACGGTAGTTTTGGTCTGAATTTCAACCCAAGAACGTAATGTGTTGGTGGTTGAACGCATACTGGGAATTTTTCGGTGAATGATAAAATTCGAGTTGTCAAGGCTGTTCTGATCCGCTTGAATTAGTTGTAGTTGCTCAGGAATTCTAAAGCATTGTCTATATAAGTATTTGTTGTATGCCTTGTCACTCTTTGTTGATATAGTCATACGAGTACATGGAATGCTCATGCGGTCATGCCAAAACCACTTGAGTATATGAGGTAAATGCAGTTTTATATACCTATATATATATATATATATATATATATATATATATATATATATAAGACTACGTGTTAGCTGTCAGGGTTTGTCGATGTTAGATCCGGCAACCTACCGAGGGGATGCCCGAGGTAGTGTTTTGGTTGGTGGGGCTTGTTGAGATCAGGAACTCGAAGGTAAATGCAGACACACGATTTAGACAGGTTCGGGCCGTTGAATAGCGTAATACCCTACATTTGGTGTGTTGGTTGGATTGAATTGCTTTAGAGGGGGTCCCTGCCTCGCCTTATATAGTTAGGAGTAGGGTTACATGTTGGTTGATACAAGAATACTAGTTGGATACGACTAGAGGAGTTCTACTCTTATTACAACGAGCACTTTCCTAATTCTCGACTAGTTCCTATCTTTCCATATAGACGCCACCGCCATGCACCATGGTCTCCATGTCAGATGCGTCTCGGCGTTCAGCCCTATATGCAGAACTGTCCAAATCTTCTGGTGGGCCTATAGATGTACGTACGATAGGGTTTTTCAACAATTAATTATACGGTTTGGAAGAAAATTAGTCCATATGCTTTGTTTGTAAATGTTGTATATGGTTAACTATTAACCTTTCATAGATATTGTTACTAAATTTTAGGACTCACCTATCTCCAGGCAAAGGTCAGTGATGCTCCAGGTGAAAATCTAACTCCGGCTTGCCGGATGGGCGATGATGGTGTCTTTGATGTCGTGTCCTCCTTGGAGGCGTCGCCTTGGAGGTCCTTTAGACTGATATTCATTCCCTAGTCACTGTGCTACGAGTTTTTTGGCAGGACGATTCCGACATCAAGCTTCTAAGCAGGCGAGAGATGCGATGGATCGGTGATGCATAAAGACAATGCAAGGTTGAAATATGGATGAAGAAGAAGACTGAAGCTTAGGCTTTTAGCTTTCTTCCTTTATCCTAGAACTTTCTTTCTTATGTTATTAACCCCTCAGTATTAAGGATTAGAGTATAAGAACTCTTGTAACTTTTGGTTGTATATATTCATGATGTGAATATAGTAGGTCGGATTTTATCTTTTATCTAAAAATCTCATTGACATATGATTTGATTGTTCTGAATAAGTACATACTTTAATGCTATCCCTCCCACTCTACGTTGGGTTGTGGGGTGCATCACTTGTTTTCGTATTTGCCATATTACTATTCATGCTACCTATGCACAATCGCCAGTAAAAAGCTAACTGGTCAACCCAACAACTTATTGGCACCATATCGATACTTTATATTGTAGCTACATAAGGCTCCAATTATATCCTCTTAAATCTTAACATGCCTTGATTTGTCATTATCCAGTCGTCATTTGATGCTGGCATCCATATCCTGTTATACCCTCTCTTGCTAGACCACGGTAATCTAGATTAGAGTTGTGAAGGTAGGACAATGGACGAGAGCGTTACGAAATAGGTAGTGAAGATGCGAAATATCAAATTCTCCACTAATTTCTCATCTAACATCCGTAAAATAGTTATTTTTTGTGAGCTAAAAAGAACTGTAGGTTTTGTTGGTGCTACACAATTACACAAGTTGTAGCAAGTTGAAATAATCCGGTTGCAGATGACCTTTTTTTCTTTGAAAGGATGGGGCAGGTGAATTGTAGGCGCAGAGAATCACCCATTCTCCCTTCGTCGTCTACAAATACCCGCCCGCTCTCTTCCTCCTCCGTTTTCCACTCGTCTCGCCAATCCGCCATTATTAAGAGCTCCGCGAAGGCCAAAATTTCGCCCACCGAATCCTCGCTGCCAGTGCCGCTCCCCTCGCCTTGCTTGCCACCCCGCTTCAGTTACCTCTCCCGCGCGAAGTACCACCCCAGCTGGACCCCACCCCCACGCCGCAGGCTTAACCGTGACGCTTCCGATTATCTTTCCGCTCCTTGTCCATTTGCGACGAGATTTAGCTTTAAGACCCGCGGGGATGCGCCTGCACGCGGATGTACTGGATCAGATGGAAGGGGAGGGAGAGGAGGGAGCTGCGATGGCCTCGTCGGTGCTGTCGCCGCCGCTCATGGGCGCGGCGGCGGCGGCGGCGGCGGCGCCCAGGCTAGTGGTGGGCTACGCCCTCACGAAGAAGAAGGTGAAGAGCTTCCTCCAGCCCAAGCTGCTCCAGCTGGCGAGGTAAAAGCCTGGATCACCGCCCAGAGGGAATGTAGTGACGATTTGAGATTTCTTGCGGGATGCCGAGTGGCGATGGATTTCTAGGGGAATGAGTGATTTTTCGTTAGTATTTGTTGGTCGGGCGGCGAGGAATTCCGCGATTGTTTCGTTTTGTTCTTTTAATAGCCCAAAGAGTTTGGAAGATGTTGCTGTTGGATGAAAATGGTGAAAATTTTGAGGGATGAAGACGATGCATGGTTTGATAAGCAAACTTTCGTTTGTGTCTTCATCCAATGCTGTTCTGCCTAGTTCTTGCTGGCCAGAAGAATTTTGAATGAACAGGGTAATGCGATACCAATTACCAGGAAAGTATTCTGGTGTTGAAAGAATTATAATTTCCGCGGCATGGGGTGGAGGGGAATGCTATTCTATTCCTTGCTGCACTAGTCAAATAGTGATCGAATCGGACCTCCACTGGAGCGCAAAGTTGGCGGGAGCGGCCAGTGAGAGTGGCTTCTGAGTGAAGCATGCTGGGTTAATGATTTACTAGTACTCAGATGCAGCTGGCAAGTGTTTATTTGGAATTCCTATGGCATCAGTAGATATGCCCTATATGTGCATCCCATGTTGAGGGGGTCTCAATAGTCAATAGCTTTATATTATCGTATCAAGTTGGCGGAATGGGCCAAAGCGCGCTAATCCTTGTTGGTTGGTATCTGGGATTCTAATTTGGAATATTCCTGTGGATAAGCACATCACATGGAAAATGACAACTTATTGATGGGAGTGTGTCTGCCGTATTCATTAATACTTTACTTGCTCAATCGCTAGATTTGATGGCAACATGGGCCGCCAACAAACAATCTTTTCATGTTAGTTCTCTGGATTAAGAGCCAAGCTGATTCAATTGTTTACTTGTTGATTCATCTGTGACAAAAATTAAGGAACACATGTACACTAATAAAGAAAAACACAATTAAGGAGAATATTTTTATGCACAATAAAGTGTTTTTTTGCTTGAATTGTTTGTCTAATTTGCGATCGTTTGAGTTTCTGATTTCTTGAGATTGTAAGTAACCTAAAAGTAAATGCCCTGTTTCCCTGCATTTTGATATGATGCAATTTGCCCTTGTAAAATGCTTCCCAGGCTATAGACATAAGGAAAGTTGTGGGAAAAGTAAAATAAAAAAAATTTGACAAGGAAAATATTTTTCACAAAGTTGAGCAGTTTTCCTTGATAATTTTCGTACCCTCAAACCAATTGAGTTTCTCCTGTAGTCCTTTCTGTAACTTGAACAATAAATGTTCTGATACAATGTAGTTCACTCATGTAACAGTCCTTTCTTTACCCCTGGAGGTACACCCTTCTAACATCCCTTTATGTTTCTGATTTGAGTCTTATGCCGTTGCTAAATTTAAATTGATGGCATACTGCATGAATATTTTCTGTAATATTTTGTGTTTCTAGCTCTGCATGTTGAATTGAATGTTGTGGCTCTTGCCAATATTTTATTTTTCCTCTTGCTGCTTGATGAGTTTCTTATCATGTGCTTTGGCAGGAAGAATGGAATCACTTTTGTATCCATTGATGAGTCTCTTCCCCTCTCAGAACAAGGCCCTTTTGATGTTATTTTGCACAAGGTCAGTCACATCCTATTTTAAACTGTAATAGAAAGAATGCAGCTGCACAGGACCTATATCATCTTATGTTTTGTGGAAGAACCGTTCTTTCTCGTGAACTTTCTGATCCTGGAATAAGGCGAATTGTTCTTAATGCTTCCCAAAAAAAGATCCTCAGAATCTGTGCAGGTTATGTTATTTAACCATCCTGAAAGAGTTCTTGCTTCCTTCTGCAGATTACTAGCAAGGAGTGGCAGCAGGTTCTGGAGGTAAGATCATGCCATATAACTCACTTTGCATGTTTTTTCTTCTTCTATTTTTTCCCTTAAAACTGTCCGCTGACACATCTTCGGGAAAGCTGCTGCCAGCATTCTGTTTTGCAATATCAGTTGATCACAAGATTATCATAATTGCTGTACTTTGTTCTTGGCTTGCAAGTTGATATTACCGCTTTGCATAGCTCTGCTAACTTAATTTCTTCCATTTTCTTGTAGGACTATCACGAAGAACATCCAGAAGTTACTGTTCTTGACCCACCTAATGCTATTGAGCATCTGAACAATCGACAATCAATGCTCGAGGAAGTGGCTGATCTGAACCTGTCAAATCTCTATGGTAATATCACACGCAGGTTTAGAAGGAATGATGATACTGTTCATTTAGTTTTTTAATGTTTTCATAGTCTAAGTTAACTTCCATCTGATCATTAAGATATTAACACAATCACCTATCCTGTTCCAACCAAATTATCGTGCAACTGCAATACTAGGAAGGAAGAGACTTTTTCTCATAATAATGGCACATAAAATGTTTGCCATTTAATTTCTTTCAGTAAGGTTTTATTCCATTGATTGTGAACCATGGAATTTCTAATTAAGGTTGCTATTTAGTTCTTTATTCGAACTTATGAATTATCACGGTACTATATTTACTCCTAGCTATTAGAAAAATGGAATGTCTTGGTTGAGTTCCTTCATGTCTACTGTTGGGAGATTTCAAGGACAACTGTCGTTCAAATTGGCAGAAATTTTTTCTTGATTGATCGTAAAGATGTAGCATATTGCTATTCATAAAAGTCTTCCAAAAGTGCATATTTAATTTAAATTTTCAGAGGACATGCTGTGTTAGCATTAAACATGTGATTATATGTGCCTTGAAATATCGCAGGAGAAGTTTGTACCCCACGCCAACTGGTGATCACAAAGGATCCATCCTCCATACCAACAGCTGTAGCCATGGCTGGACTAACCTGGCCCTTGGGTAATTGATTCTGATCTTGAAGCTATCAATTATTTGGATAAAGAACATTGGAAAATGCTGTCATCCTGTGAGTAATTTGTTTGAAATAATCAGGTCTGCTCAATTTGGTTTATGCTCTGAGACTTGCATTTTATACTTAATTGATTACAATATTTTATTCTATTTTTCCCCTTATGTTGGTAGATTGGTTCTCTCCTTGTCATTGTGCGGGCTACCGTAGCTAGGCTGCAAAATCATTTCCCATCAAGCTCCATCATTATTGTTTATATATGGCTTGCTTAATAGCTTGTGAGCTTCTTTGCTCCAATTTTTCAGTCCACTTGAAATGCACGTGGCACACCTTTGTTTCCTAGATTTGCTGCAGAAGGCAGAATCCCAGAAACCAGAAACAGCAGAATGGGTTGATTCCTTCTTCTCCTTTCTCGCCAAAAACACTTTTGGCTTTGCGGCCATTGTTTCAGCTGCAGATTTCAACTCACTCTGCTGCTGGAGCTTTGTGCTTAAGCTGTTTCCATACTTAAATAACTGGCTACATAGACTTTTTCTTTGCTATCCAGAGCTAATAATGGAAATTGTTTGACTGAAAGTACTTATCCTCTTGCAGTTGCCAAGCCATTGGTTGTTGATGGGACATCTAAAGGCCATGAGCTCTATCTTGCATATGATGAGGCATCCTTGTCAATGCTTCATCCACCGCTGGTTCTACAGGAATTCATAAACCATGGTAGGTTCTGATTTTCTGGTTCCATCTATATTGTTAGTTTCTTTCAGTATCCTGACACTTTGCCCTGAAACAGTAGAAATGTGGGATCTGATTTATTGCCTCTACAGGCGGGATCCTCTTTAAGGTGTATATCATTGGTGAAACGGTAAAGGTTGTCCGCAGATTCTCTCTACCAGATGTTAACGCATATGACTTACTAAACAATGTGGGCGTCTATCGGTTGCCAAGAGTTTCATGTGCTGCAGCAAGTGCGGATGATGCAGAACTTGACCCTCTTATTGCAGGTGGGACTTCTGCAGTGTTGATGTTACCTTTTTCATTAATATAAGCGACTCCTTAATTCAAGATGCAATTTGTCCTTAGAATTGTCAATGCAAATGAGTTGAACAGTCAATATCTCAGTCAGTCATGATTCTGACGTCCTGGACAAAATTTGGTCAACTAGAAAAATAGATTATATAATGTGATTTTCTTGCTGCATATTTTCAATTGCAGCAAATGAACTTTTGGTTACATTACTTAACATGGCTTTCTTGTACATGATAGAGCTTCCTCCAAGGCCACTTCTAGAGAAACTAGGGAGGGAGCTTCGTAGCCGGCTGGTATGAGAGTTCTTGTTTTGAACTGCACATATCTGTTTTATTTGTTTCCTCACTCTGACGTGGGAAAAAAAACTTGCAGGGCTTGAGATTGTTCAACGTAGATATGATTAGAGAACTTGGAACCAAAGATCGGTACTACATAATTGACATCAACTACTTCCCAGGTGTGGTTACTTTGCTATCCCTGCTATCCCTGCGACCCTGTCATTCATACCTGGCATTTGTCCTCTTCATTTCTGTTGTTCTCTATCTCTGTCCACACAGAAAATGTTCCAGTATGGTATCTTCTGCATGACAAATCTTGTTTTTGTTGGGGCAAAGGTAGCCTAGCTAATTATGTTTAGTTCGTCTCCAGATACAGTTGTTCTTGGCCATAAGGGACCTCATAACAGAAGTATTTTGTGTTGTGAATAAACTCCTCCAAATCGTCATGTGCATGATTTTATGGTCCTTTCTATGATATTGTATGGAGATAGGAATCCTTGCCACTTCAGAAGACGATTCCTTTTCCCATTACCGAAAAATATTGTGGATACAGTTTGCACTTAAAACCACCATGCCGTGCGGTGCTTCATCTCTTAGAAAATACATTAGAAGAACATTGTATTGAATACTAGGACATGGTCATTTCCTTACAATAGTATCTCCTGATGGTATATTCTTGACTTTTTTAACTGCGCAGGTTTTGGGAAAATGCCGGGATATGAGATCATGTTCACCGACTTCTTACTTAGTCTTGCCCAAAGCAAGTACAAAAAGTACTTAAGCGGGACCTGAAGTGCAAGGAAGTTTGCGAAGAGTGGAGACTGACAAAATGGCATATAATGGTGGCAGCTGTGCTTCCCCACCAATGTACATATTCTGGAGACATAAGCATAAGCCGGAGGCTCGAGGAAGTCGCAGTGTGTGTTCCTTCAAAAGTGGTGGTACATGCTGGGTCCGGAGTAGGAAATAAACAAGGAAATGCTTGGATGCCCTGTGCCCATGTTGTAAGATGTTGCTTACCGAATGAATACCTTCGTCGTGATGGCCTCCTTTAATCGTAATAAGTTGGTGACCGGTTTCTTGGGCCAAGCTTCACCCAATTGCTTGCTGTTGCGCTTCCCGTTATTTCTGAACACTGCAGCATGGTGGTGACTGGGGTTTTATTTGGTTTGTTCAGCAGAGGGTTGGAGGTCTATGGAATAATGGAAGTCAGGATTGAGCTACAAATAGCTGTTGAGAACCAAGCCATTCTCAACTGCTATTGATGATATTGATATGGGCAGATAATCATTTTGGCAGTCCTAATTACATCTTGAGCTTGAATTTTTACCTTCACATGTGCTTTCGAGTGATCGTTGAGGATCTATATGGTATGGTTTCATCAACGACAGCAGTTTGGTATTGAGGCGTCCCTGGAAGCAAAATCCGCAAGGAATGCGCAGCAACAGATTTCGGTGCCATCCCCCATGGCCATGAGACTGAAGCTCTACAAGTCCAAGATACAAATGGTGCCCTTCTGCTACGCCTGGTGAGTGATTGCCGGTGCGTAGCCAGAAATTCGTTTCAGCACTCTTGTTGCCGCCCTATGGACCCCCACTGTTGTGTCTTCTGTTGCGCTTGCGCCGGAGATCTGAAACGGGAGCGGACGTGCTTGTTCCTCCTCATTTGCAGCTCTGCTGTTCTACGAGCAGCGAGGGTGCTGGAGGACATTTTTTAAAAAGCCCAAAACTGCGGCCTGCATAAAGCTGCGCCGCGAGTTCACCCGAAATACGTCATTGCTGATTCGCTAGACGCTAGCGGCGGGGAATGGGGGCGGACGGACGGGCCGCTGCCGGCGCCTGGTGTTTCAGAATTCAGAGGCCACCTGGCCGGCACACGAGGAGAGGCGGTGAGTAGCAAGGGGTTGTTTGGATATGAGGCGCTAGAGGTGTTAAATTTTAACAGTGTCACATCGAATGTTCGGATGCTAATTAGGAGAATTAAATATAAGTTAATTATAAAACTAATTGTAGAACCCTGTGTTAAATTCGCGAGACGAATCTATTAAGCCTAATTAATCCATCATTAGCAAATGGTTACCGTAGCACCACATTGTCAATCATGGACTAATTAGGCTTAATAGATTCGTCTCGCGAATTACATTCCATCTGTGCAATTAATTTTATAATTAGTCTATATTTAATACTCCTAATTAGCATCTAAACCTCCGATGTGATAACACCCTTACGCGTTTCTCCCGCGGGCGCCGGCGCCGGGCCGCGGCGGCTGGGCTGCAAAGACCCAACCGCCTCTTCTCTTTCTAGTTTCTTCTACCGGCGGCGGACGCGGGCTCTACTCTGTCTAGGCTGCTCATCAGGCAGGCCTAGCTAGCTCGCTCTCTACATCATCATGGGTTCAAAAAGGGCTCTCAAAGCCTACGGCGAAAAACCAACCCGGTGCCGACCTACCTATACTAAACAAAATTCCGCAGCCGAGCACAGACAAAGGCACAAAAGCGCGGCAACTACCGACTGCGGGCAATCAGGCGGCGGCACGCTGGCACCCAACGACGACGACGCACGAGCAAGCCCGATGATGGATGGATTCGGTCCGGTCAAGCTCGCCCGCCCCCATTTACAAACAGTGTTTAGGTACGCGCACACGTCCCCCACCCTGATCACTGCCCTCATCTGATTTGTTATCCATATCATCCCTGCCCCGGTTCCCCCCACTTCCCCCTCTCCCGAGCCGACACATCCCGACCAGCACCACGTCACCTGCCCGCGGGATAACCCAACTAATCGAACAGCGATCGTTCATCATCGCCCATGATGACATCCCGTTGGTTCCCCGGCCAGCCTTGGTCGGAATTTCCAATCATGATGGCCGCGGCCGAATCGCCGCTCGACGACGCATACGCAGGCGATCCATCTGCACCCCCGGGTGCGGGGCTCCGCTGGGCTCTTTTCTGGTTAGGCCCCGTCGCTTTGCTCCTTGCGTGAGACATGGCGATGCCAGGCTGCTGCTGGTGGTTTGGCTGTATCATTCGCCGTGCCCGCCTGCCTGCCTTCCGGCGCGCCATCATTGGCAGCCTGACAGCTCCGGCGGGGGGCCTTGCCGGAAGCCTTTCCGCTTTCAGTGCCAACGTCAGGGAACCATGGGGATGTCGCTGACCACGCTTTCACCGCTTGATTATATGGTCATGGGCTCGTGCGGTTGTGACCTCTCGGCTTGTGCTTGAAGCCTAGGCAAAGCTGCTGGTCCGGTCTGGGGGACTTCTGGTCACCTGCTTACAACAAATGATAGGTTTCACTTTGATTGGTACGCTGCAGCTGCAAGTGCAGACTGTTCCTGCACGACAAGCTTCATCAGGGATGAGATGACGATCACGAATGGCAGAGTCAGAGGCTTGTCGGACGAGGAGTTGAGAGTCACGGCGTCACGCAAGAACTGAAGTGATTTGCACGGATGATTGGTGGACCGTGACTAATCCCATCCTGTAATCATTATCGCTAGCTCCACGGCCCTCCATCTGTCCTTGTAGGTACAGGGCTTTCAGTGCTGACAGAAATGCCATGGAATTCCACAGCTTTGCTTCGGTGGACACGCGCAGAAGGCAACATGCCAACTTGCTATTTCTTCAGCTATGCGTATGTTCAGTGGACTTGGAACTTTCAGACGATCAGGTGCGATGTGGAAGCAGGTAAAACCATGACCTGATGTCCTGAACTCGAGCTCTCGGCCGCCATGTCTTTGTCGTCCTCCTCTTCCTGTTGCATAAGCACGTATGTCAGTTCTTCAGAAACCAAATTCTGTCCTACTAACTCTACCCAGTCAAAAATTCTTCAAAACACCAAGGCACACATGCTGACATGCTTATCGAACGTATGTATGAATGTTCAGAGAAAATTATCTGATCTCCCTGCTCCCATCTAGATCACTTATTTTATCGCACATCCTTTCGATTCTCTATTCACACATTACGCAATCGAAAACCAGGACCATCCCAATCAGTGAAGGAGAAGTTTGTCCCTACACCTAATGATCTCCACCTCATCATAACTGGTCAAACGCATAGCCTTTCTAAAAGGGCAACTAGCTAGGGCCTGCTCATTGCGATGCACATCCCATTTGACTTGCGAATGCACCGGATAATGCCTCAATATACTACGGGATCTTGTTCCCGGCTTATGCGTCGTTGCTTTGCGACGATTTCTTTACTGGCCATTGGTTCTGACCTAACAAATTAAGCCCAAACAGTGCAAACAGAAGAGGGTTATCCGTAGCCCCTTTCTGAAGGCCATTTGGCACAATTATATGTCATCAGCGCTTTGCATGACCAAATGATTGGCCTGTTCATTTTGTTATTGGGCTGATGGGGGGAGTGGTTTATCTCAGCCTCTCGAATAGGCCAATTCAACCGGACAGAAAGCAAACAAAAGATCTCGACGTGATCTCTCAGGTTGCTATTATCAATCATTTGCCTGTTTACTTCCCGCAGGACACCAAGAATCTGTGAACAATAAAACAAACTGCTAGGTTTATTCGCACGTCGTGGGCGTGTTTACGCCGCAGCAATATTCAGAAAAGGAGCCAGAAGTGTTGCAAGGTGAACTGAGTACGTCGACTTTTTGCCGCCGGAGGCCGCAGCCGTATCCTCAGGCTTTTCTCTCAGAGGATATTTTGTAGGCCAGAGAGATACTAATGTTGTTTTCTTTTTTCCCCCCTGTGATACACCGGAAATCAGAATTACTTCTTTCTGCTCATCATGCTGTCTGAAAATTATTCGTCGGCATATGATTCGCCGGGGCCCTTGGCTGCGTTTTCGGCAGCACTGCGACTAATCTAGACACTTTGAGCACATGGACAAATCAAACCTGATGCCTTATCGCATGGAATCCTTCTTGAGTTGGGAAGAATGTGGCGATTTCGTTCCCACGCACATGAGTAGATTTCCACAGTGCCTGAGACATTAGCAGATACAATTCACCTTTGTGCCAAATTATGTCATTAGCTCTCTAGTGTGCTTTTGTTTAGTGGGAAACCGAATAGTCGGCAACAACTTGCGGCTAAGATAAGAACCACTCTGAGAAACGTGTGGATCGATCAGAAGCTTGTAGAGAAACACAGATGAGGACAAAATTATCGATATGCTTAGGCGATACGGACAAAACGGATCGGTTAGGAGCCTAGATCAGCCTGCTAAATCAAGAAATAGGGCAAGTTAGGCTGCATAATGTATGCGAGCAAGGTGTACACGTTATGGGTGCTAATAGTTACATATCCTACTGTCTAATGCTTGGATACATCATGGGGTTGGTCTTAACAATCATGAACTGAATTAACAAGTGTCGGATTAGTTGAGGAGCTAGATCACCCTGGTCCAATCCCGAGAACGGACAAACAGAAAGAACAATACTGCATGCGAAAGCATATGCAGCTAGTACAATCGGTACTCGTGCACATAGAAAAAAGTAAAGACCTCACACACAGGCACAGCATTATTGGCGTGCAAATGGTGAAAGAATCATGGAAGACACCCCCAAAAAGTATTCCATTTTCTACTTGATCTAGAAGAGAACAATGGTGAGGTCATTGTTCATTCCCGCACCTTCAATAATTTGAGCTACTAGTCCAATGCAAGATCCCCCACAACACTGGGTACGGTAGCCATAGCCTTATTATTAGCAGTTGCACTGCAGCACACCAACATCTGTCATCTCTGAAGCCTTGCAGGTTATGGCAATTGATCCTACTCCATGGATCAGTGGGCAACTTTGCTAGAACTTGGATCCAATATTCTCTGAATCCGATTAAGTCAATGTACAAATATCACAATCTTTTTTATTGCCTGCTAATCATGCCCTTCTTTGGAATAATCATCGGCTAATCATTGAACTGATGATAGATAAACTAATATCACAATTATGGAACTAATCTGGGGAAAGCACCTTCATAACCGGTTCCTAACCCCCTTTAGTACTGGTTGTGTAACCGGTATTGCTACATCGATACTAAAGGGTGGGCCTTTAGTACCGGGTCAAATAACCGGTACTAAATTGGATGCCACGTCGCACGTGGCACCCAATTTAGTACCAGTTGGTATAAAAAACCGGTACTGAAGGTCTTTTTCTTTTCTGTTTCTTTTCTCATTTTCTTTTCTATTTCTTATTCTATATTAGTATTTCATATTTGTTTCCTTTACATATACTAGTTCTAATACGCTAATATATATATAAAGTTGTATTTATCTATAATATTACATTTGATATAATATTATATATATAGACATCTTCTGCATTCACATTTATGAATAATATTACATTGCATCAACACTTGAAGTTCAACATTTAGATCAACTATTCTGAACCCGAGTCCTGAGGTGATGCAGATTTGATCCATCATTATGGAACTCCCCCGCTGGATTTACTACCTCATCCAAAAGAAATCCACTGAGTTGTTCTTGAATTGCCCTGATTTTTTCTGTCTCGACAAGTTGTTCCTTCATGTCTCTCATATGTGTTATTGGCAAAGATTATTAAATAGTAGATCAATGGGTCTGCACAACTAATTTATTGTTAAGAAATTTGTATACGTACTCTGAATTCGTGGTCGGTTATACGCTTGGAACCTACAAAGCTATGGATGAACTCACATACGTAGTATCCACATAAATTATTCCTCGGATTCTGTCTCAACACTATATATATGGCAAAAGAAGTTATGAAATATTTGTTGTGTTCAAGGAAGTGTCACGAGATGTGGAAATTCAACACATATCGGGAATTCAGGCTTGAAATCAAGTTCCTCAAATTCACCTACGTGGTGTCGACGGAAGTGAGCCCATGCTTTGTTAAGAATGTGTTGACGCCAGATTTTGACACGTATGGAATCGGCGTCAAGGAGGAAAGGATTGGCCGATGCGGCAAGTTAAAAGGTCACGATTGGGGATCGGCCGATTGGTACTACAGTAGGAGATCGGCCGATTGGCTGCAGTGTTTTGGCGGATAGAGTTGGTAGAGATCGGCCGATTGAAAGGCAAGTTGGAGCAATTGGGCTAATATGGGCTTAAAGTGGATCAGAAAGAGAAGATGAAGGGGGATTGGCCCGCGGAAGTACAATAACCAACTCCGATACGAGTTGTACTTGTAAATATTCGTTTTCGTTTAAAATTAGAGATAGATCCTAGTCGGTTAGGAAATTGGTTGTAACAGGCTATATATAGCCATCTTTGGAGATTTGTAAACAACACATCAATCAATACAACAATCTACTATTTCCTCGTACTTTACCTTCAAGTCGGCGACTTCGCCAATACTTTTCTTCTTTCACGAGCTCGTACGGGTTGGCAGGGCTGCATCGACACGATCTCCGGCCGATTCTGTAAGTTCCGTTTATCGAGTAATATCTAAGCTTTAACTTCGGGCGCATCGCTGTCGTTTCGTTTATATTTTAATACCAGTTATCCAGCTTGAGGTTTGAGCTATCGGCTTTATTATTGTTATTCTTTCTTTATAATTTTCATATATAGCCGATTAGATCTATTTCAAGTGTTGCTCTTGTAGCGTTATTTAGTTTACTCTAGTAGTTTTCTTCATAATTGCTACGTGGTTGTCGGCTGTATCATAGCCGATTATCTTTTTATAGCAAATCGGCCGATTCGCTGATATGCTCCTTGAGATCGGAACTTTAGCCGATCGCAACCCCTGGAATTTGACACGTTTTACTCCTTGCCAATCAATAGGTCAGATTGGCTGGCACGCTGCGCGAACCGCACCAGGGCGATCACCCGAACAGGAGTTAAGCAGATTCTCCCGGGTCGTGTGTCCGACGCTAAGGGTCAATCGGCTGACTTTTTAGCACCAACAGAATGTCTATGAGGTTTTTGTATTGATCTCTTGATTTACTCAAAGAGTCCATGATATAGATCGCGCTTCGATCAACCGCGCTAACAAGGAGTATCCAGTGGAAGCTGTACATATATGCATAGCCAAAGCTAGTTAGTCTTATGTTTAACTGCTAGTTCGAAAAAGAAAAGAGATGGGAAACATGCTTATTGAAGTTGTACGGTAGAAGTATGTACTTCTTGTAATGTTGGTTGTCTAGGAACTTATATATGTTCTTCAAGGTCCGATTTGGTCTATCTCTTATAGTTGAATCATTTATAATATCCGGGTCCATAAAGCTGATGTCATAGTATCCTTTTCTCCGGCAAGTTTGAATCTCCATCTTGCATGATACAAAATCGAATAGAAGTTAAGACATCGCACAATGACTAGAGTGGGGATGTTGAAGTTAGAGAAAATTAAAAACTTACAGAACCCAGGAACTGATGAGTGACTTATCAAGTGCGTCTTGATTGTAAAGGAAATAGAGTCCTCTAGCAGACAGAAATAATGTTGATCTCCAATCCGAACTTCAAGCATGAGTAAACCGTTGGCTGAAGCCTCTATGTACCATTGGTGTAATTGGTACATCTTTGTTGGAAAACGGTCTACCAACTGCGGCCACACAAGTGGTTTTCCTAACTCAAATTTCCATTTAGCAGGCATAGGGTGCTTTGGGATGTAATCCTCCCATCGAAGTTGAGCTGGGGTGAGATTTGTATCTTTGGAAAATAGAATCAGGTTCTTATCAAACTCCGAAAGCACCTGGAGCGGGGCAATCAATTGGTTGGATTGGGTTCTGAGCTGTGGAATACTTGACCCACTTTTCTTCTTCTTCTGAAAAGCCTTTGTTACTTACTGGTCGTAGTCAGATAACGGTGGTTTCTGTGCTTTTTTCTCGTATTCCTCACTACGATAGAGGATACAGTCATTAGGATATGCATGTATTTTTTGTACCTCCAAACCCACATTACCTTTGCAAGAACTTTCTTCTTGCTAGCATGTCCCTCAACATCGCTGGGGTCATCTCGCGTGATTTTATAACGCAGCACTTTGCACATAGGACAACCCTCCAATTTCTCGTATTCCTCACTGCAATAGAGGATACATTCATTAGGACAAGTATGTATCTTTTGTACCTCCAAACTCAGAGGGCAAACAACCTTTTTTGCTTTGTACATTGAGGACGGCAATTCGTTCCCCTCGGGAAGCATGTTCTTTATGATTTTCATTAACTCATCAAAACCCTTGTTAAAAACTCCATTTTTTGCCTTCCATTACAGCATTTCCAGTGTGGTACCCAACTTTTTGTGCCCCTGTTTGCAATCTGGGTACAACAATTTCTTATGATCATCTAACATACGCTCAAACTTTTTTGACCTAGACCATTGATTGGACCTTCTACCTCGCCCATCTCTTCTTCAGCCTCGCCCATTGGAGCATCTGCAAAGGCACCTCCTTGAATCCAGTCAGAAATGTTGTCATCTTCTTCTTCATCATCATCTTCCATCATAACTCCTCTTTCCCTATGCTTGGTCCAAACAAAATAGTTAGGCATGAATCCAAAACTGTATATGTGGGCGTGAATAGTCTTTCTGGATGAGTAATCCTTCTCATTTTTGCAATTTCTGCATGGACAACAAATGAAACCAGATGGCGGTTTGTTGGATTCTGCTAGATCGAGAAAACCACGCAAGCCATTAATGTACTCCATGGAGCGTTTGTCTGCATTGTACATCCATTGCTGATTCATCTACAAAGTATTATCGAACCAAAGATATTCTGATCATTCATAGAATTATACATGAAATATAACAAACATGATACAAATACCATTAAACTCAAATGTTGCTGAAAGTTTAGATAGAAATACACAAATTTAAATTTCAGACTCAAACAACATGATAGACTACGACAAACTCAAATGTTGCTGAAAGTTTAGATAGAAATATACAAAATTTCAGACCCAAACAATATGATACACTATGACAAACCATCCACTGAGTACTACCTAGGAGGACTTTAAGTATACTTGGACGGCGAAGACGAAGGTTTCACTGACCTGGCCTCATCCTGTGGTTTATTTGTGCCTCCTACAACGGTAGTACTAAGTGGACCTAAAATACCCGGGATTGGCGGTTGAGCATAATGACCACCAAAAGGAGGTTCCTCACCTGCCGCAACAGCATCTTTATAACATCTTTGCAAATAACGAAGCATTGCTCTCTCCCACGTGCTCATTTTCTTTGGCTTATCATGAGGGCCAACTATGGTTTTCCCTTGCCACGAGAAGAATGACGATTGCCCCCACCATCGCCACTACCTCCAGCAGCAGTAGCCGTCTCTATGTACCACAATTTATTTAGCTCATATTTGCAAATGACTAAACTATGAACAAATTATATTTTTTCCCACAATTTATTTAGCTCAAACATAACATATAAATGAAAAGTTTCTCCATTGTAGCTTATTCTAAAATGACTAATTACGTACCACTATTTCATCTTATTATCTCTATGTACCACCATTTAGCTCGCTCATATTTGCAAATGACTAAAATATGAACAAATTATATTTTTCCCCATAATTTATTTAGCTCATATTTGTAAAGAACTAAACTATAAAATTATTTCTCTAACCTCATATCAATTTCTTTGACTAATACAAAATATATCATCCAAAAAATTATAGCATATTTTAAAAAACACAAATATGAGCTCTAAATAACACATGCATATAAATGAAATTTTTCTCCATTGTACCTTATTCAAAAATCACAAATTACTCTAGCTCTAAAACATAAAACTTAGTATACTAACCATGTATCAAGGAAGAATGAAGTTTCTAACCTTTAGAACACTTGAATGAGTGAAATCCCCATGAAATTGTCAAAAATCCGGCAGCACCTCCTCTATTTCGCCATGAATGGATGAAGCCCGAGCTGGAGGAAGTGGCTCGGGCAGGAGGAAGAAGACGCCTGATTTATACGAGGGAAGTTAGTAATGGTTGGGAGCTCCAACCGGTACTAAAGATTACCCATTAGTACCGGTTGGAGCTCCCAACCGGTACTAAAGGGGGTCACCGGGGGCTCCTGGGAACTAGCTGTTAGACCCGGTACTAATACTCACATTAATATCGGATCAAAAACCAACTGGCACTAAGGGTTAGAACCAATACTCAGTTTTTAGTAGTGAATATGAAACTGTTGGGCCATTGGCCAACTTGTTTTTTTGAGATAAACATTGTTGAATTTGCAATTAGATGACTTGTCGAGCTTAGCAAGGGAGCCATTCCACATCATATGTTTAGCCCCTAATTCACGACTCACCATTACATTATTTAAGATAGGTCCATGTCTTGATTGCCAAAGATCTGCAAAATTTTCAGTGGGACACCACGTACATGAATGCTTAGACAAGGCAATGGCCCAGGTTCCATCATTGGATGGTGCCATGGTTGGCGGTCGCCCTATGGTTTGGTTCCACACTGTGTCCATGGAGATGGATCGATGACTTTGGATTGGATCATAAGCATCATGACCACAGAAGATGACAGCAAAGGGATGAACCAAAAAGATTATTTGATGGAGAGAACAACATCTAGGTCACAAATTGCTGAGGTTAGATTGAGAAAAACATACGACATCCAGTAGCATATCTATACATAGACCAGAGTATCAGGTGCTCCCAACAAATACAAAATTAATAATCATGATAGTTTTTTTAAAGACTTAATTATAAGATAGTGTATGTTGTCATTTATCGTTCCATAATTTTTTCCTAACATAAAAGACAACTTACACAAACAAAAACCAAAATGACAAATGCCATTAAGGAGCACCACACCTCATCAGTTATATAGTTCGGGCCCAAATGACATGAAACTTTTCGAGTAGTAAAACCTGTGCCCAATATTTGTGAACATGCTCATAACCATCACAAGGTGGCCATGATTAGATGTTGACCCAAAAGGAATGGTACAAACAAACAGCTCGCACAGCATAGCCACGGATGACATTGACATTGTAGTGGGAGATGGGAGAGACTGGAGAGCAACCCACACCACTCGGCACCCCGCCGGCAAATGCCAAGCTCCACCGCAGCTCATCAACCAAACCCCACCACACACCGGCGACACCCGAACAACCCAACCTACAACCTACCACCATAGCCAACCACAGGTCACCGGCTCCCTCACACGCTACGGAGGAGACCCTCGACCTGCTCTACTGCTCGGATACAGAGGAGGAAAGCCTTTGCTCTCATCACATCAATGAGAGGGCATTCAAGATGGCAGACAGAAAGGAGATGGAATCCGAGGATAGCACAAGCAACGACACGGCACCTGAGGCCCCTCGCCGGATTCCCTCGGTCGTGGTAAAGCCAAGCAATCACAGAGTATCGTACAAGAACGCCCTATTGAAGGCAAGGACCTTCAAGCCAAGATTCCCAAGCACTTCGTCAGATCACATCAAGCAAGTGTGGCAACATGAAGAGAGAAGAAGGACGTCGCGTAAGCGTGTTGCTTCGGTATGGTCCAGGCTTGGAGCTGGATAGAGGAGCATTCATGACGGGATAGGGGGAGGGTGAACCAAGCTCAGGCAACACCACATACTTTTGAGTAGTGGCTTCAATTGCTCAAGGCAAAGGCTAGCACTTGCTACTTCAATTGCTTTGCTCCCGACCACCGCATTGGTGTTTGCAGAGACCCGCCTAGGTGCATCCAATGCTTGCGCTCCGGCCACAAAGCTCGTCACTGCCGCTCCAACACACAACCCTTGGTTGTTCCTTACACCACCGCTGCTGCTCCAGCAACCGCTTCCACCAACAACTCCAGCTGCCAAGAACCCAAGCTTCCTGAGGACCTTTCCTCACGGCTGCGCCCAGCGGCTGCTGGGAGGAGTGTTGTTGCTGCGGCTATCATGGAGCCTGAGCTCATCCCTAGGGCGGCCAATAGAAGACCTGACCATGTTACGATCTGTGTGCCGCACTCAGCTGCGCTGAGGGAGGAAAAGAGGCAGCTGTCCTTGACCACACTCATCGGCATGCAGGTCGATGGGCGCGCAAAGCTCTCCAGTAAAGTGGTGCACCGGGATGCTCTACAACAACTCTACATCCCGGAGCATGATTTGGGGGTGAAGTGCCTGATGGCATCAACCTTCCTGCTCCATTTCTCTACCCCCGAGTGACACACTGCGACACTACGCCTTGGGGGACTTGCTGCTGGGTGCACCGCTCTACGGCTCATGCCGTGGACGCGCTAGGTCAATGCATCTTCTTCTAAGCTCATGTGTTGGGTGAGGATCTGCATTGAGGGTATACCAGAGCATGCACAACAGATTGAAACCATAGCTAGGCTATTCAATGCCCCAACCTTCATAGAAGCGATTGACACCGAGAGAGTAACTTTGCAAGAGAGAGACTGTATGTGCCTCTGGGTGTGGACAGCTAATCCCGATGGTTTAGCCAAAACGGTAACTTTGAAAGTTGTTGAACCCCTCACTTTCCCTGAGGAGTACTACTGGCAGATGGGGGACATGGAGTTGCCAACCACTAGAACATGCCCGACAGAGATGTTAGATTATGAAGTCATTATTCATCTGGATCGTGTTTTCGATTAATCACCACTACCAAGTCAAACACAAATTTGTGTGGCATTATGGTGTTCCTAACGACCATTTTATTTGTCATCGAGTTCCGGTTCAGAAACAGCTTGGAGGGTGGCGAGATAAGTCGCCGCCGGGAGGAGGAGGTGCCGGTGGCCAGGGTGCGCCGTAGTACCCTCCTCCAAGCTGGCATGATTTGAAAATGGCTGAGACAGAGGCTTAATGGTGGCAGCAGCAGCCATGGTGGCTGGCGCAGTAATTATGGCCATCGCTATTAGGCTGCGAGAGAGGATGAGATCCTGACAAGGGACAATACTCACAAGGGGGGCTTGGGCTAGGTTAAAGATGGACCAGAGAAGAAGATGAACAAAGCAACTTTCCAAGACGCAGAACCAACATTCTATTGTGGTGAAAGTTTGATCAGTGTAGAAGGTGCAGACCCAATGAGAGAGGAAACTACATTGATGGCCAAACAACAGCAGGGAAAGACTCCAGGGGAAAATAAAGAAAGCAAAGAGACAGGGGGAAAGATGACAGCTACGGTGCAACAACAGGACTATGCACCACAGCATATGAGCCAGCTAGAAGAGATAGGGAAAGCCAGCATGGTGGTTGATATCGACTAGTCAGCACGGGCAATGGAAAAGTGAGGGGGAGATGAAATTGGACAGGATCATGTGCAAGATCTTGAGCAGATCGACATTGGTCTGCCTCAACCGGTGCTCGTAAGTGGCACAAAGGTGGATGGGAAGGTCTTGATGCAGGCTGAGGACCAGAAGGCATCCCAGCAAGTTGAAGAAGAAACTTGTGATGGTGAAGTTCAAGTTGTCGGATCAGCTACAGTCAACAGAGAGACAATATTGCCAAGCATGAACACACCAATAACCAAGGCAGTCTCAACGGCAATCCTGGGAACCCCAACAGCAGCAAACACCCTGAACAAGACTGTACGCCAAGGAAAGGGTAAAGAGAATGTAGATGTTAATAAAAAAGAAGCATCTGAATCTATAAGAAGGAGTAACGGACTTGAAGACCGACCAAAGACTAATTTGATGATGGAAGAGCAAGCCACTGTGTTGTTGATGAAGAAATGTGGGACACTGGAGAAAGGTAAGAATGCTGATGCAAATGATCATAGCAAGTTCAGAGAGCAGTTTGTGGGACCTCTTGAAAAGAAGGTGGTCGATGGGTTCAGAGAGACATTTGGTGATGAGGACATCACCATCAACGATACATCCACGCCAACACAAGTACAAGTTTCTGATCCTATTACTCGCGCCCGTGCTCGTCAACTTAATCATCAAGTAATTTCACTCTTGAGTTTCTGTCCACCATATTTATACCATGAAGACACGTGCACTCTTGTTTTGGTTAGGAACCAGGGAGAAGATCAAAAGGGATACGGATTCGCGCATGCTGGATTCGGACTGCAGGACAGCACCAGCTTGTGATGGTCACCACGGTCGCATACAGACTTGGATTGGGGCGTTCAAGTACTTCATGGAATCCTTATTAAGTCTATTTTCATATGGATCTAGACTCAAGTCTATATCTATCCTGAGGCAGCCGCAATGACAGAATTTCTACTGAGAGGTTTTCTGTCCAAAGGTGTTGTGTCGCTTTATTTTGGCCCAATGGACCGTGTATCAAGTCGGGTTCATTAGGGACGCGCACTAGGGTTGGATCACAACCCCAACACTCTGTTGGTCATCCTCCCACCTTCATATACCCCTTAGCCGCCACCAAGAACAGTTAGGTTTTATTTAGATCAATTTTAGCTCTTGCTACTTGCTTGTAAGTGCGCGTGATGGATCAGCTGTCCGTCTTCCTATCTTCGGAACCCCACCTTATTTGAGATTGAGTTTGAACCTTCATCTATATCTAGTAATTCAGTACTTGTTATACTTGTTCTTGCTAGTTCTTCGATTGCTTACAAGACGAGTGCCCTAGTGGCCGGGTGACGCGCTCCACAAGATCACGGCAGCAATTGGAGGTGGTGTATCGGTTGCTAAGGCGCAGCTTGAAAGGTTGTAGTCAGGTCGTGAATGTCGTCTCCATCCACCAATCGAGTTACCCCACACCCTCTCATCGAAAGATCGAGAACCAACCCAAGTGGTTTCTATCAGTTGGTAATCAGAGCAAGGTTTATCGGTGAGAGACTTCCAATCCTTCGCTGTTTTTAATTTTCCTGTAGTCCAGAAAAGCCAAAAAAATAGTAAATTAATTTACCCGCAATCCTATAAACCCTTTGAGCCTGCTAGCACTGCTTAGTTAGGGCTTGTTGAGTTTTCGGTTGCATCGGTTGTGTCAAGTTGCTAGTCTTAATTTTAGTCCTTTAGAGTTTTGAGTTCTTGTCACGTTCTAGTCACAGCCGTATGCTACCATATAAACCTTCTGTTGACTGAATTCGAATACATCCTTGTGTTCAAGTCCGACTAGGAATCTGAGTTTGTTTGAGACCAAATCCCACGTGGTGTTAAAGTTCTAGTTGGAATCGGTTTTGAGTATGAATTGGTTGCTGCGCCGTGTTACCAAATCCTGTTGCTGTTGCGCTTGTACTCTATATATATCCGAATTGGTTACAGCAGTAGTTCATACATATACTCGACTTCTCCACGTTGTGCATATTCCATTTTGGCTTGGTTTACTCCAGAGAGAGAAAGAGAGTGTGTGTGTGGTGTGTGGCTCTTGTGAAGTCTTCTTGTCCATATAATCAGTTTTGAGGATCCCCTGAAAAAAAGAAAAAAAAAGAAAGAAAAATAAGGAACAAAAGGAGCTGTTCATTGTGCTTGTCTATTGTTTTCTGGTGGTGTGTTGTGATTTCCTTTGTGTCCAGGCTCGCGCCTCTAGCACGGTCTAGACTAGAACCATCACAGTTCACCGTTGAACGATTATTCAGCTTGCTATTGTGACTAACGTGGTGCTAGTACTTCCTTGCTTCAGCCCACCTACAGCTCCACATATTTCGACTACAGCTTGGCAGGTCTTGTTGTTGCGGCACCGATACACTTCATTCCACGGTTGTAGACTTGTTGGTTGCCGTCCCCTCCTATTGAGTAAGGTAAGAATTGGTAAGAGCTTTTGTAACGGGTTGAGAGTGAGCGCCTTGCAGTAGCTACATCCTAATAGCTGTAGGGTTTTTATTTCTTCACCTGTTTTCTTGTTGCCTTTGTTCTTCTAACCATGACAGGATCAGAGGATAGTCAGAATATGCCACATTCTCCCCGCACCAAGGCATCATACAATATTTTGAAAAGCTAGTGAAGGGGCACATGGAAGGGCTTGATGATGATTTGTAGGTGACGAATGAGAAGAATGGGCAGTTGGAGGCCACGCAGCTTGCCACCAACACCAAGCTTATAGGGCTAGAGTCGTCGGTCACTCGTATTGACAAAAGCCTTGCTGCTATTTTGAGGCGCTTTGATGAGATGCATGCCAAAACCACTAATGGGCATGATGAAGATAACAACAAGGATGAGTGTGTCAAGGACAATTGGAATGCTGATACTGAACAAGATGACCCAGACGCTCATAATCGCCAACGACTATGCAATAATCGCAGAGGTTTGGGTGGTTACCGACGATGCGAGGTACATAATAATGATAATGCTTTCAGTAAGATAAAATTTAAGATACCTCCTTTTGATGGTAAATATGATCCTGATGCTTATATTACTTGGGAAATTGCGGTAGATCAAAAGTTTGCATGTTATAAATTTTCTAAAAATACACGTGTTAGGGCTGCTACTAGTGAGTTCACTGATTTTTCTTCTGTTTGGTGGATAGAACATGGCAAGAAAAATCCTAATAATATGCCACAAACATGGAATGCTTTGAAACGGGTCATGCGAGCTAGATTTGTTCCTTCTTACTATGCACGTGATCTTTTAAATAGGTTGCAACAATTGAGACAGGGTGCTAAAAGTGTAGAAGAATATTATCAGGAGTTACAAATAGGTATGCTGCGTTGTAACTTAGAGGAGGATGAGGAACATGCTATGGCTAAATTTTTGGGTGGTTTAAACTATGAAATTCAGAACATCCTTGCTTATAAAGATTATACTAACGTAATTGTTTGTTTCATCTTGCTTGTAAAGCTGAAAGGGAAGTGCAGGGGCGACGTGCTAGTACCAAGACTAATATTTCTGTAGAAAAATCTACATCATAGCAGCCGCGCACGACTATCTCTTTGACCGGGCGTGCACCTCCACCCACTCCCTCTCCGAGTTGGCTGGCACCACCACCTCCGTCTAGCGACAAGCAACGTGGTCCTCCCACAAATTCAACAACCAAGACTGGCTAGAAACCAGCCACTAGTATCTCTTCGGTTGCATCCACGAGTAGAACAAGAGATGTTCAGTGCCATCGGTGCAAGGGCTTTGGACACGTGTAGTGTGACTGTCCTAGCAAGCGTGTTTTGGTGGTCAAAAAGATGGTGGGTATTCCTCTGCTGGTGATTTTGATGAAGATACACTCGATTTGCTTGCTGCTAACCATGCAGGTGGTGAGGAACAACCAATATAACAGATTGGTGCAGAGGATGTAGATCATTATTAGAGCCTCATTGCGCAGCGCGTGCTTAGTGCACAAATGGAGAAGGCGGAGCAAAATCAGCGGCATACGCTGTTTCAAACAAAGTGTGTCATTAAATAGCGTTCATGCCGTTTGATCATTGATGGAGGTAGTTGCAATAACTTGGCTAGCAGCAATATGGTGGAGAAGCTTCCACTTACAACCAAATCGCACCCACATCCATATCACATTCGATGGCTCAACAATAGTGGTAAGGTTAAGGTAACGAGACTGGTGCGAATTAATTTTGCTATTGGATCATATCACGACGTTGTTGAATGTGATGTTGTGCCTATGGAAGCTTGTCATATTCTGCTAGGTAGACCATGGAAATTTGATACAAATTGTATGCATCATGGTAGATCAAATTAGTATTCTCTCATACACCATGATAAGAAAATTGTTTTGCTTCCTATATCGCCTGAAGCTATTGTGCGTGATGATGTTGCTAAAGCTACAAAAACTAAAACTGATAGCGATAAACATGCCAAATCTATTTGTAGTAAGAAAGATGAGATAAGATTGAAAGGACATTGCTTGCTTGCTACTAAATCTGATATTAATGAATTGGTTGCTTCCATTTATGTTGCCTATGCTTTGGTATGCAAGGATGCTTTGATTTCAATTCATGATATGCAACATTCTTTGCCCCCTGCTGTTGCTAACATTTTGCAGAAGTATTCTGATGTGTTTCCAAGTGAGATACCAGTGAGGCTGCTACCAATACGAGGGATTAAGCACCAAATTGACCTTATTCCTGGTGCATCTTTGCCAAATTGTGCGCCATACAGGACAAATCCCGAAGAAATGAAAGAAATTTAGTGACAAGTGTAAGAACTACTCGACAAAGGTTATGTGCGTGAGTCTCTTAGTCCTTGCGCTATTCCGGTTATTTTAGTGCCTAAGAAAGATGAAACATGGCGTATGTGTGTTGATTGTAGAGCTATTAATAGTATCACCATTCGATATCGACACCCTATTCCACATTTGGATGATATGCTCATTCCACATTTGGATGATATGCTTGATGAACTGAGTGGTGTTGTTGTGTTTTCCAAAGTTGATTTGTGTAGTGGGTACCACTAGATTCGTATGAAATTGGGAGATGAATGGAAAACTGCTTTCAAAACTAAACTTGGTTTATATGAGTGGTTAGTCATGCCTTTTGGGTTAACTAATGCACCTAGTACTTTCATGAGATTAATGAACGAGGTTCTGCGTTCTTTTATTGGAAAATTTGTTGTAGTATACTTTGATGATATATTGATTTATAGCAAATCTATGGATGAACATCTTGATCACTTACGTGTTGTTTTAATGCTTTACAAGATGCACATTTATTTGGTAACCTTGAGAAGTGCACTTTTTGGACCGATCGAGTGTCTTTTCTTAGCTATGTTGTGACTCCATAGGGAATTGAGGTTGATCAAGCTAAGGTAGAAGTTATATATGGATGGCCTGTACCAAAGACTATTACACAAGTGTGGAGTTTCCTAGGACTTGCTGGTTTCTATCGCTGTTTTGTGAAGGACTTCAGCACTATTGCTGCACCTTTGAATGAGCTTAGGAAGAAGGGAGTATCTTTTAGTTGGGGCAAAGTATAAGAGAACTCCTTCAACATGCTGAAAGATAAGTTGACACAAGCACCCCTCCTCCAACTTCCTAATTTTAATAAAACTTTTGAGCTTGAGTGTGATGCTAGTGGAATTGGATCGGATGGTGTTGTGTTACAAGAAGGCAAACCTATTCTGTATTTTAGTGAAAAATTGAGTGGGCCTGTTCTGAATTATTCTACTTATGATAAGGAATTGTATGCTCTTGTTCGCACATTAGAAACGTGGCATCATTACTTGTGGCCCAAAGTGTTTGTTATTCATTCTGATCATGAATCTTTGAAGCATATTCGTGATCATGAATCTTTGAAGCATATTCGTAGTCAAGGGAAATTGAACTGTAGACATGCTAAGTGGGTTGAATTTATTGAATCTTTTCCTTGTGTTATTAAGCACAAGAAAGGGAAAGAGAATATTATTGTTGATGCTTTGTCTAGGAGATATACCTTGCTGAATCAACTTGATTACAAAATCTTTGGATTAGAAATAATTAAAGACTAATATGTCAATGATGTTGATTTTAAAGATGTGTTGCTACATTGCAAAGATGGGAAAGGATGGAACAAATAAATCGTTAGTGATGGGTTTGTGTTTAGAGCTAACAAGCTATGCATTCCAGCTAGCTTTGTTTGTTTGTTGTTGCTGCAGGAAGCGCATTGAGGTGGCTTGATGGGGGCATTTTGGAGCGAAGAAAACGGAGGACATACTTTCTGATCATTTCTTTTGGCCAAAGATGAGAAGAGATGTGGAGAGATTTGTTGCTCGTTGCACGACATGTTAAAAGGCTAAGTCACGGTTAAATCCACACGGTTTGTATTTGCCTTTACCTGTTCCTAGTGCTCCTTGGGAAGATATTTCTATGGATTTTGTGTTGGGATTGCCAAGGATTAGGAAGGGACGTGATAGTGTGTTTGTGGTTGTTGATAGATTTTCTAAGATGGCACATTTCATACCATGTCATAAAACTGATGATGCTACTCATATTGTTGATTTGTTCTTTCATGAAATTGTTCATTTGCATGGTGTGCCCAACACAATTGTTTCTGATCGCGATGCTAAATTTCTTAGCCATTTTTGGAAGACCTTATGGGGAAAACTAGGAACTAAGCTTTTATTTTCTACCACATGTCATCCCCAAACTTATGGTCAAACTGAAGTTGGAAATAGAACTTTGTCTACTATGTTAAAGGTTGTTTTTAAAGAAGAATATTAAGATGTGGGAAGATTGTTTGCGTCATATTGAATTTTCTTATAATCGTTCGCTGCATTCTACTACAAAGATGTGCCCATTTCAGATTGTTTATGGTTTTCTTGCCTCGTGCTCCTATTGATTTGATGCCTTTACCATCTTCTGAAAAACTAAATTTTGATGCTACTAAGCGTGCTGAATTGATGTTAAAACTACATGAAACAACTAAATAAAACATAGAGCGTATGAATGCTAAATATAAGTTTGCTGGTGATAAAGGTAGAAATGAACTAATTTTTGAACCTGGAGATTTAGTTTGGTTGCACTTGATAAAGGATAGGTTTCCTGAATTGAGAAAGTCTAAATTGATGCATAGGGCTGATGGACCATTTAAAGTATTAGAGAAAATTAATGATAATGCATATAAGCTCGATCTGCCTGCAGATTTTGGGGTTAGTCCCACATTTAACATTGCAGATTTGAAGTCATATTTGGGAGAAGAAGAAGAGCTTGAGTCCAGGATGACTCAAATGTAAGAAGGAGAGGATGATGATGACATCACCATCAACGATACATCCACACTGACACAAGTACTAGTTTCTGGTCTACTCACGCCCGTGCTCATCAACTTAATTATTAAGTAAGTTCACTCTTGAGTTCCTGTCCATCATATTTATACCATGGAGACACGTGCACTCTTGTTTTGGTTAGGAACCAGGGAGAGACCGAAAGGGACACGGATTCGCGCAGGCTGGATTCGGACTGCTAGATAGCACCAACTTGTGATGGTCATCATGGTCGCATATGGACTCGGATTGGGGCGTTCAAGTACTTCATGAAATCCTTGTAAAGTCTATTTTCATATGGATCTGTACTCAAGTCGATATCTGTCCTGAGGCGGACACAATGACCGAATTACTACCAAGAGGTTTTCTATCCAAAGGTGTTGCGTCGCCTTATTTTGGCCCAATGGGCCGTGTGTCAAGTCGGGTTCATTAGGGACACGCACTAGAGTTGAAGCACCACCCCAACACCCTGTTGGTCGTCCTCCCACCTTCATATACTCCTTAGCTGCCACCAAGAACAATTGGGTTTTGTTTAGATCAATTTTAGCTCTCGCTACTTGCTTGTAAGCGCGCGTGCTCGATCAGCCGTCCGTCTTCCTATCTTTGGAACCCCCACCTTATTTGAGATTGAGTTTGAAACCTTCATCTACATCTAGTAATTCAGTACTTGTTATACTTTTTCTTGCTAGTTCTTCGATTGCTTGCAGGACGAGTGCCCTAGTGACTGGGTGACACGCTCCACAAGATCGCGACATCCATTGAAGGTGGTGTATCGGTTGTTAAGGTGCAGCTTGGAAGGTTGTAGTCGGACCGTGAACGTCGTCTCCATCCCTCAATCAAGTTACCCCACGCCCTCTCATCGAAAAATTGGGAACCAACCCTAGCGGGTTTCTATCATTTGGACTGACTGAAAATGCAGAAGAAGACCCCTTAGCACGTTAACGCTGGAGGGAGAGGCCTGCTAATCCTCTCATAAACATGTGTGTGTGCGTGCGCGTGTGCGTGTGTGTGGGTGGGTAGGTAGGTGGGTGGGTGACAAAATGTGTGGGTGTATGTGCATCATGACCTAGCAAGTTAACACCAACTTGTAGGGTAAGTGTGATTTGGGGTGGCTTAAATATGAGTCGGAAAGGGAAGATCAGAGGGAGGATGGCCTGAGACAACTTAATTTCCATGAATGAGCAACACTGTATCATACTAAACTGGAATGTTAGAGGTCTCAATGCCAAAGCAAGAAGAAAGGTTGTCAAGAAAAAATCCTGCAAAATTTTCAGAATGGTCTAGGAAAAGAGGAAATCAGAAATGAAACCTTAAATTGGGAAGCTTTAAATATCCAGAGACATAATCTACCATTCTTAGAAGAGGAAATCAAAGCAATGGTTGTGGATCAGAAATCAAGAGAAGGCACCAGGAACTAATGGGTTCATTGGAATCTTCTTCAAAATCTGCTGGGAAATTATCAAGGAGGATCTTATATTAGCACTGCAATACTTCTACAACCAACATGGGTAACATTTCAATATCTTAAATTCTACACAGATTGTTCTGGTACCCAAAAAAGACTAAAGTGAAGAGGGTAACTGATTATAGGCCAATCAGTCTCACTAGGAGCATAGCCAAACTAATCTCCAAGCTGCTTGCATCAAGGCTTTCCATAGTCCTTAATGATCTAGTCTCAAGGAACCAGAGTGCATTCATAAGAAAGAGAAGCATTCATGACAACTTCTTATACACTCAGAATTTGATCAGAGAGCTACACAAAGCAAGGAGACTGACACTGTTCCTAAAGCTTGACATTGCAAAGGCATTTGACACTGTAAGGTGGGACTACTTGATGGAGGTAATGGAACATATGGGTTTTGGGAGTAGATGGAGGGAATGAGTTTCTATACTACTGCACACAGCAACATCAACAATACTAGTAAATGAATGAGTTTCTATACTACTGCACACATCAACATCAACAATACTAGTAAATGGGTCTCAAACAAGAAAATTCGGGCATCGAACTGGTCTTCGGCAACGAGATCCATCATCCCCTATGTTATTCATCCTAGCACTTGAACCACTGCAAAGGCTGTTAACAATGGCTGAAAATGAGTTCACTTTGTCACCAATTCAAGGTAGAACAGCAAAGATCCGAATAAGTTTATATGCAGATGATGCATCAGTCTTTGTAAAATCGGTTAGAGAGGAAATTGATGTGATAAGAACAATCTTTGATGCATTTGGCCGAGTGTCAAGACTAAAAATAAACTTGGGGAAAAGTGTTGCATATCCTATCAGATGTGAGGACCTGGACATCAACTCAATTATGGAAAGGCTCCCATGTGAAGTAAAATGCTTTCCATGCAAGTACCTGGGATTGCCAATCAGCCTCAAAAAATTGACAAGAATAGAAGTCCAGCTACTCATTGATCGAGTAGCAACAAAACTCCCTGCATGGAAAGACAAGTTGCTTGACAAAGCTGGAAGGCTCACTTCGGTGAGATCAGTGCTGACTTCTATGCCAATCTACTTCATCACAATATTTGCACTGAAGAAATGGGCACTGAAGAAGATAGACAAAATTAGAAGAAGCTTCCTATGGAAAGGATCGGAGCAAGTTAGTGGAGGGCACTGTCTAGTCAGGTGGCAGAGAACAACGTTGCCAAAGAACCTTGGAGGATTGGGGATCCTTGAACTTGGAGCATTTAGTAGAGCACTTCGGCTTTGCTGGTTGTGGTATGAGTGGACTGAAACTGACAGGCCATGGGTTGGATATGATACTCCATGTGATGAAGTGGACAAGCAAATATTTAGAGCAAGCATGGTGGCAACTTTGGGGAATGGAAATAGGGCCAAGTTCTAGCAATGTTCCTGAGCTAATGGGAGGGCTCCTAGAGATATAGCTCCAAGCCTCTACAAATTGGCATGGAGGAAAAACAAGACTGTGAGGAAGGACCTGATTGATCATAATTGGACTACAGGTTTATGGAGGATGCAAACGATGGAACAAATGGTAGAATTTATAATTCTATGGAACTTGGTGCAGGATGTCCAGTTCAATGATGCTAAGGACCAAATCAAATGGAGGTGGACTACAAATGGCTCCTACACATCAAAATCCGCTTATGAGGCACAATTCAAAGGAACTTATAGTACTTTTGAAGGCAGTAATATTTTGAAGGCTTACATTGAAGCTAAGTATAAGTTCTTCACGCCGTTGTTAATATAGAACAAGATCTTGACAGCTGACAAGATGCTGGCTCGAAATTGGCAATGTGGCATGAACTGCTCATTGTGTGATCAAGAACCTGAAACAGCAGCACATCTGTGCCAGCAATTCAGTTATACCAAGGAAGTGTGGACGCTAGTACGTAATTGGACGCGCGGGGGGGGGGGGGGGGGGGGGGGGGGGGGCAATTATCAGCATACCAGCAAATGACGATGGGGAAGTGGAAAGATGGTGGACGAGATCGTTGGAGCCACTTAACAGAAGACAAGGCCGATCTATGGCCGCGTACAAGATCCTAACAGCATGGAACATATGGAAGGAACGTAATCGCCGAGTTTTTGAAGGAAAGTCTCAACGGCCCATACAAGTGTTCGACATGATTCAACATGAAGTTAAGATGCGTTAGAGAGCGTGTGGTAACCCCAGGTTGGGTTAGTGTACCTCCGTTTTATTAATGCGTAAGACTAGAGATCTATTTCAATTATGTAATATCGAACTTAATGTAACCTTGAACTTCTATCTCCTTTAATGAATTAGTAGTGCTCCTGCTTTGTTTAAAAAAAGGAATGGTACAAACACAAAGATGACGTGATCATCATGACGTGGACTCCTTGTCTTTCTATTCTCGCCTACAGAAAATTTCTAGTGGTGCCTTGTTAGCTAGTATGTTTTTCATCGAAAGAAAACATGGCATACTGATACACAAAGACAAATGTTTTCTTTATATACATATCTAGATATATGGCCCACCATAAAGAACTGGGATTTTCTTTTGTTATCTTGATTTGATATAATTGTTATCATATTTGCATTTCTACTCTTGACACATGGTTACTGATAAGTGGATGGGCATGCTCATGGTGAAGCTAAAGAAATGCTTAGTGATCACTATCAAGGGCTCACCTAATGATACTGCATGATAGGTTGAAATTCACCAAAGTAATTGAGTGCATGCATCCTTATCATTACTTGCCTTTTTATGAGTGTAAGAAAAGGAGAGCAAAAGTATAGAACTTTTTACTCAAATCAATGGAAATCTCATGAAGTGAGTCGGAAGCAATTCCATGTTCTTTCCTCACCAAAGAATGTCAACTATTGTGAGGTAAGCTATGAGAATGAAAGCAAAACATGCAAATGCTATTAGTCCACTTCCACTCATTACAGGAAATGACTTGAATAAAATCACTTTAGTTGTAGAAGAGGCTAGTTATGTCCTTATGATTCGGATGTGGTGACACTACTCACTATATCGTGAGTGGATAAAAAAAAGATGAAGCTGCAGCACAAATTCCTTGGTAATGCAAAAACTGAAGACGACAACCAAAAATAGGCGGGCAGTGGAAGATTAGGAGAATGTATGAAGGTCAACTAATATCTTCCAAACAAATTGCTAGTTGCTATCTAGCTAGTGAAAACACACTGCGTGTGTATTTTTAGTTCAGGACTTGGCATTGTAATATGTCTAAAAGCACATAAGCCTAGTTAGGCACCCCACAGGGCATCATCATGTTAATTAACCTTGTTTGTCTAAACAAGTAGATATTGGAAACATCTGTTTTGTGTCCTTCAGCCTTTATAATAAGGTCTAATTTTCATTACCCACTCTAAAAGCATTTACTTTACGCTAGCTCCAAAAGCCGAAGTGCACGTTCCAACTCTGGTTTGATGACCAGTTTTCGTTTTAGGAGGGGGAGGCAAACACATTGCCACCACGCAGAGAGCAAAGAAAATAAAGCATGAAACTATTAATTCCGCCACTAAGCTAATATGAGATTTGATGTGCACACATTTTGACATCGACATGCATAATAAGTAAAACATTTTGCAGTGGAGATCAAATAAACTCAGAAAAGTGTTGATAAACCGAAAATGGCCTAAATAGCTGTGTGTTTGGCTGTTATATAAAGAAAGGGAAGAAAAACCTCCATAGCAAAACCAACAGGTGCGTCCTAGTTAAATAGCATTATGCATTTTAGTTGAAACAAAAAGTAGTACACTTGACTAGAAATATTGAAGGATGAATGAGTGGAGAAGATATTAATTTGATTTTTTGTCAATAAAATGGTAAACTTTTCATATTGTGATTCCGCAACTACTTTGGAAAGATGGAAAATATTCAATTACAATATTTTTTAGGGTGATCAACTAGAGTAAATTAACCTCATATAATGTGAGTATTAATCAGGGAACACTGTCCATGGTTAATTAAAGGGGAGCTAGCTATTACCTATGGTATGGATTTAAGTAGCATATAACAAGTTATTCATACTAACTAGAAACACTTTAATTAGCACAATAAAATTTTCTTTTAGACGGACCGACCGAATAATTGGTCCCCGTACTTTCAGAACCAAAAGGGTCGGTGCATCATGACGCACACAAAGCACATCCAACATCTTAGTAATTAATAACCACTCTCCCAAAGTGCATCTCTATCCAAACTCATCCTAAACAAACCAGAAAAGGCACAAGATATATAGTACACAGCAAACTATGACCGAAGCTGTTCAAGTAGGGGGGCTATAGTAGCTACCAGTACCTATTAGCAACTATATAATGTGATCTCACCACATAGAGGGAAAAGACTGGCTAGGGAGGTGTGTCTCTCCTGCTTGGAATTTTGGATAGGGACTATGTGGTGTCACGTAGAGCTGGTGAGCACGAAGCAAGAAAAAAGCTTTCTGCAGACAGCATGGTTGGCTGAGGTTCTCCTTGAATTGCTGGCAGCTTGAGATGAGGCAAGATGTGGGGCGGTAGTTTTTAGTCAAGCAGCAACACTGCTAGGCCATGCATGCGTGCTACAATATCTAATCTAGAGGAACTTGTTTTTGTGTTGTTCTCAGTGCTCCACATGTTTCTGACCCATGGGTCTCTTCTAACAAAAACACCATGATTGCTGGTTGGTCTAAATCAGCCCAACGCTTATCTTTCCCATGCATACTGTTGTTTTGCTAGCCTTGTAGGTACACTCAAGCTTCTAGAGTGGTACCTAATTAGTTGAAGGATAGATGGAGTGTTATTTATTCGTTGGATTTATAATATATGAAGTCCACATGCACCAAAATTTTCACATATAGTTTTTTTTCCGAAAACTTTCACATATAATTGATCGCTTCTCAGATGTCCGATAATATCTCACATGCACATATGAGGAATAAGTTAGGAATAAAAAATTGGCCTTCGATTTTTTTTTAAAAAATAGGGCCTTAGATTTTTGAGCTGCAAACAATCCAGACATGCATTTCCATGAGGTGATCACCATCATCCCTCCAAAAGAATCGATGCGTCCCCACTTCAGGATATCAAATCATTTGTGGGCGCCACCCTATCTGGTCTCCTGCCAACGTGTCACCGTTTTCCACGACAAGTCAGCACTGACGCCATCTCTTGCTTCACCCTGCGGTTTGTGTTTTCTTCACCTGTGCCTTTCTTTCCTTTCGTTAATTTTCTTCATAATATAACTTCCGTGAATTAATTAATGGATATAGAGAGAGTTTTTTTCGAAAAAAAAATATTACAAACACAGATGAATATATTCAGCGTTCAGCATCTCGAACATGTGATTAGTCAGTGGCTTGTTATTATATTGGTCATTAGTGCTTCAAGTCTTAACGAAAGCGCTCTGTTTTTTCTTGGCCGTTTCTCTGAAGTTTCTACGCAAGTGCAACTTGCTTAGACCTAAAAAAAGCACCTGTTGTAAAAGAATCCGTGTAATTTTCTCAGTTTTGTAGGACCCCGTTACACTTTTAAAAATGAAAAAAAATGGTCATTTTTCCCAGCCTAACTTTATGCCTGGATGATCTCAAAAAAAAAAACTTTATGCCTGGATTTGCCACCAGATAAAACAATTTAGGCCGGCTACACGTTCAGTGGCTACGAGTGTCGTGTCCCCGTGTGTACGGGGCTGACCTGGGACTGCCGGTGATTGGCGACGCCGACGTGGAGCCAATCATTGGCTACCACACGGGCGCCGCACGCACGCTCACGCCTCCGACTGCCGAGATGAGCCCCCCGCACGCGCGCTTTTTAACCGCTTTTGTTTCCCACCGGCGGTTGGTTGTTTGCTTCGTTGCTCTCTAATTATGTCGTTTGATTTTGCTTTTGTCGGGTGGCCTCCAAGTCAATGCATATCTCCACGGGGTTTAGACGAAGAAAACCCCCGTGATGATTGATTGGAGAAAAGATAGTGAAGCGAGGCGAGTAGTTAATTAAGGGGCAATCACGGACGGAACCACTTGTGTTTATGGAGTGTAGCTACATGACATGAGCTCATGTGCAGTGCTCATGACTTCCTTGTAGTACGGATTGTATCTTTCATATGTTAATCACTAGCTCGCCAAAAAATCTCAGGACGCGTCCGTGAGGCCTGGTATACAATTCAACATCGACCAATCATTCATGTACGTGTTCTGACAGGGACATTGATACGGTGTATCCATAAGACATCACACACACACATACTTAAATATTTATCTAAATGTATATTTCCGTAGTTATTTTCTTGTTATACTTTTATGTTCCTTATTCGATTTCGAGTTCACTATTCTTTTAGTGGTAGGAGACATACTTGTCGACCACAAAACACATATCCATTTCATATAAGGATATATGAGTTTCATGTATTCGAGGTGCTCATAGATGTAGGGTTTGCATGCATGCATTTGTAAAGGGTGAAAATATGTGTTGTATGTGAGCATGTACATCTATATTACATTTCATAAAAAAAAGTTTGGTATGCGTCTCACCTTTATAAATCTGAATAATGTTCGGTGTATATATGTTGTTGCCCATTATGAGCTCCAAGACGAAAGGGCATTTGTGAGAGCAATCATCTTCAGCTGTAATTGTCGTTGTTGCACGCCTACTTCAATAAGGGCAGTGACGAATCTCCAGAAGATTTGATAAGATCTCTTTTAACCGTCGCAAAGAATCTAAAAAGGTGAAAAGTAAGAAAATTACGAAATGGGGCGGTAACTAATTTCCACAAGAAAAATCAAAGTCATCCATGATTTGGTACTTGTCGAGTCAAAACAATTGTTAAACAGGTGGGACACATGAAGAACGCACCCAACTACCCAAGCATATACAAGCACATGTCTAAGAGGATTGGATCCTCGGGGAAAAAAAGATTGGAAATCTACACTCACAGCGTGGACACGCTTTACTAATGAACACAAACTGTGTGCGTGCTATCACTGGTGGAAAAATCACCTTTAGTCCCGGTTGGATAGGCTCATAGATCCTGAAAATCTAACTGGGACTATCTATTCGGGATAAAAGGGGAGCTCTCAGTCCCGATTGGTTTCCCCGGTTGGTAAAACCAACCGGGACTAAAAAGTTCAAAAAAACTAAAAAAAAGTGCCGCGCCGCCTGCCCGCGGCTCGCCCCGCCGCCGCCGCCACCACCACGCCGCACCCAGCCCCGCATCCCGCCGGCCGCCTGGCCCCGCATCCCACTGCCCCCCCCCCCCCCCCCCCCCCCGCCACCACCTATGAAAAAAAAAAGAATACCTGTGCACCCGCCGCCACCCCGCTTCCCCACCCCGCCGCTGCAGCCGCCCCGCTGGCCGCCGACATCCGCCTCGCCGCCGCCCCATCGGCTGCCGACATCCGCGGTCCCGCTAGAGAGGGAGAGGGAGAAGGAGGGAGAGGGGGGAAGGGAGAGGGAGGGGATGAGCATACCTGTGCACCGCGCGCCGCAGCTCCGGCTAGCCGTCGCTCCCCCACGCGCCACTGCCATGCACCTCGCCCGCTGCTGCTCCTCATTGCCAGTGAAGGGCGAGCAGAGGGGGAAGGGGAGGGGCAACAGAGGGGGAGAGGGTAGGAGAGGAAGGGGGAGGGGGCGGCGGGAGAGGGAGGGAAGGGGGCGGCGGCGGTGGGAGGGAGGGGGAGGGGGCGGCGGGAGAGGGAGGGAAGTGTGAGAGAGAAGAGATAAGGGAGAGGAAGATAAGGTGGAGGGAGAGAGGGGGCCCGCGTGGAAAGGGGTGTTTTGTCCCGGTTGGAGCCACTAACCGGGACTAAAGGCTTCCCTTTTAGTCTCGGTTGGTGTTTCCAACTGGGACAAAACGTCCCCTCGTCCCACTAGCCGTTACAACCGGGACTAGGGGGTTTTAGTTCCGGTTGGTCTTTCCAACCGGAACTAAAGCTCCCCCGTCAGTGGCTGTTAGTGGTTCATTTTTGACCCGGGATTAAAGGTCTTTTAGTCCCGGGTCCAAAGACAACCAGGACATAAAAACGTTGGATGGAAGACGTCTTCTCTAGTATTTTGAACCCGTCGAAGAGACAATTGAACGCACACATATACCAAGACCGGAACTCGAAGCTAGACAGATAGAATCCCACTAAGTAGATTCTATAGCTCATTTCTCTTTTCGAATATCAAATGTAACACATTCAAAATGCTCTGATTATTAATCGGTTAAGTATTTTCCATACCAAAATGCTGCTGTCCGTTGCGTGCCGACTGATGGCGAACCAGAGGCGAGAGGCACCAAGACTGCTGCAGATTGAAGATGAAAGCAGAGGACGACGACGCAGGGCGGGCGTGACGCCTGGATGGATGCAAAATCTTTTGCCCGGAGAGAATGAGAGGGAGTCTGCAGTATCTTGCTTGTTAAAACTCTGTAGGTGCCTTCCGTGCATGACTTGTAACTGGGGGCGTTGGTTTTCTTTCTATGCGAGGTAGTTTGCCTAGGTGTATTTAGCTTGAATCAGGTTAGAACACCTAGGTCCTAGGTACTCCCTTTGCCCCCTCTCTGCGATGTACCCAGACTCTGAAATTTCCGTCAAGTAATGGAAATGGGGGGCGGTCTCAATTCTAAAAAAGAAAAAACCGAAGCACTCTCGAAGAGTGCTCCTTTTTTTTCTTTTTTGACTCTACTGGTATTCACATGCACGTGTTATGTTCTCCCATCACATGGTATTCTTATCAAATTGTTTACCTTTAGGCATCAAGACGAAATTGTTTACTTTATATGAAAAAATATATTTTTGTGCAAATGGATGGGGTTTTCACCCTGGGGCTTGCCACGACCCGGCAGATCGAGTCTTCACTGCCGATTCGTGGCTAGACTTGACAGTGAAATCTCACCTATCACCACCAGTTTGGTTATTCCTGCCAGTTGTTATTACGAAGTGATACATCGTCACCGTCGGTTTCAAAGCAACCGGCTGATAGATGTTTTGGTAGCAGTGATTTAAATGCTAAACAATAGGTCGGCATTTAGTTGAAGGACTAAACATTGGATTAAATGTTCAATGCCATTAAAAATACACTTCACTGTTAAATACAAATTGAATGCATGCGTGTAAGTGTCCATCTAGGCGATGACGAGCTAGATTAGGATCGGTCGATGGGAGGGGTGGAAAATTTACCATGCTTGGTAGTGAAATATTGATATTATAGCACATATGTAGCTCAGATTTGACTTATAACAAAAGTATGCATCAAGCTTTTATTTAGGTGACAACCCTTTCTCCATCTGCAGGTAAGTTGCTCCGCACTCAGAACAAACTCACGGCATCCTAACATAATTGCGACAATCACACATGGAAGCATACAAAATAAACGCACGAAATCTCTCTTCCAACTTCTAACTAGATCACTGTATAACGAAACCTATGCTAGCCTAGTCGAATTCAACCCATCTCCTCGCGTCGAACTCATGAATTATTTCACACGCGTTTTTAGCACAATAATCCGACGTGCAAGCGTCCCCTCATGAAGGGTGTGCAAGAGCACATGCCTTTGGCTCAATCAACTGTTTCTGCATGAAAAAACATTCATCGTTGCGACTGTACGTGTTCTTTAAACGTGACCCGAGCTGCTTTTGAGCTGAAATCCATGCATTTGGAAGAAAGATTGCGGTGGTTGGCAGTGAACATCGTCCATTTGCACGTACGGTTTTAGGATTGGACAACTAACCGCAATATGGTACAGTCCAGTACTCCAGTTAAATGTGGGCGGTTGGTAGATCGCAAGGTGATCATTGAGCCCATAAGTGGCCTCCTGATCATAATTGAAAGAAACCGTTTCATGGTACAGATTAAATCACACTGCACACACCATCAATGTTAGTTCCCCATCTCATCATGCATCTAATAATGTAGCCAGCCTCTCAACAAATCCCAAGCAGGGAAACGAGGCTACTACCATTAGCTGGCCAACATCAACGTTATTGTCAAAAGTGAGGGGAACAACCCAAGTGGCAAGTGCCCCAAGCAACCTCCCCAAAACCTCCAACTGGTTGCTTGTGAAACACCAATATTGCAGGCCCCACGGGCGTCATCTTTCCTTCTTCCCCCCTTGTGAGCAAGACACTGGGGTCCATGGTGCAATGAAGCGCAACCCCTTTGCCGCCATTAGTTGGCGCGTCCTTCTCCTGCCATCTACGCCGTGCCTGTTGGGTGTCGAAGGATGCAGAGGCCAGGTAATGGGGGGGGGGGGGGGGGGGGGGGGGGGGGGGGGGGGGGCAACGCTGCTGACCGACTGGCTACGTGATCCCTGTGCCAAGGGGCACGCCACCACACGCTGCGAGAGTAACGCTGGCAACATCCATCTCGATCGCCCTGTGCATGCATGGAGGAGAACTATAAAAAGGTCGGCATCTCATGTGTGGTGTTGAAGGACGCTGGACCCAAGTCTGCAATCACCGTTGCCCTTTGGACCTCCAATCATGTGAAAAGAATCAGGATCGGATGACCGAGATCGATTTGGTGGTGCGCATTTCATCTGATAGTGGTGCAATAATCTTTTGCATACGTGTAAGCAAGGCACAGCTAGATGTGTGGCTATCTATACCATCGGCCATCGCTAAAAAGAAGGCGTATTGCGGTATGCCATCATGCTTTTTAGTTGGGTATACGGCGGCTAGCTCCTACTGCACTAAGCTGGCCGTGCTGCTACGTCTAGCTAGTACAATGGTGGTTGAGAATTGAGTAAGACTGCCAAAGCATGCTGCTAGAATGTGGGAGGGAAACAACGTGAAGGCAAATGTTCGGTATGGCAGAGATTAGGATTGGCAAATGCTCCTGCACTAGGTAGCAACTTAAAGTGGCATAAGTATTTTAAAAGGGACATTAAAATTAGAAAATTTTTGGATAAATAAATACAAGGCCCACACACAATCAATATATTTGCGCTCTCTCTCCCTCCCTCCCTCCCTCCCCCCCCCCCCCATCTCTCATCTTCTAACATGATACTCATATAAACTATATAATCTTTATGCTTAGATGCATATTTAAGCGTTTATTTTAGATTATTGTTGTTATGGTAGAGATGGATAATTCAAATGCAAACTTAGGGGTTGTTTTAGATTTTTTATAATGGAATATGTAGGTAATTTAGAAGCAAATTAGATCAAATGGAAGTCTGTAGTAAGATTAGTTAATTTTTCTAACAAAACAAGCGGATCACTGTGATGAATACCGCACATCTTCCAAGAAATATGTGCACTTCTCGTGTGTATATTTGGGCCTCTACCATAGATTCGAAAACTTCAACTCCAATCAACCCAAAAAAATTGTATAAAAAATTTAATTGAATGTTACATATCTAGAGAAGTCTGTGCGCTAGATGTACAAGTACAACTAAAAAAATGTAAACTACGTAATCCGGTGTTAGACATTCCAAGAGCCGTGTTTAACCGGCATGTATACACATGGTAGATGTGTAGCTGACGCATCCTACAGAATCCATGGTGCACACGCGGTTGGATGACAAACGCTGGCTGCCGATTGTTCTATTCCGTTCCGTTACTGTGCCTCCAACCCTGTTCGTCCCTCGGCAGGCCATGTGGTGAACAGGGCGACGCGCAACGCAAAAGAACCCCTGCAGACCAACCAGATAAACAAACACACAGTTGATCAACAGGTCGCGCCCCCGTAGTTAATTCGCCCTCACACGCCCTAATCAGCACGGAAGCGCGAGATTAACAAGTCAAGGATTTGCATTGTAATGTAATGTGAACCCCAGGCCTATCATTGGAAAGGTGTCACGAGATGAGGCAACAGGCCCTGCCCCACAGCACCCAAGCCTTTTCCTCTCTATTTTTTGTGCCTTTTTTTTTCCTTTTTCCGGGGCCGTGTTCGTGTCCGATGTGGAAAGCAGCGAGGTGGTGTGGAAAGAGGGCGAGAGGCCAATACCTACTTGCTGGAACCTGGGTGAAGACGGTGCGGTACAGTAGCTGTACCAAAGCTTGGCGTTGGAAAAGGGAGAAAAAGCTCTACCAGCCAGGGCTGCTGGATGGAGAAGGAAAGTAACCGGAGGCTGGGAGGAAGGCACCAGCTGCCCAGCTAGGCCAACCGGGCGCCTAGTAAATGAGCGGCACATACAATGCAATGCATGGGTGGTTGAGTGGGTGATGAGTAATGCTGCCACGATCTCGCAGACAAGCACTTGATGCGGTGCTCCTGCTTCTTTCCCCCCAATAGGGGGGTATAGTAGTAGATGCCCGGCAATCTATAGTATATTACTACATGCAACCATCATTTTGTAGCATCTTGGTCTTCTAAAACCAAAGTAGAACAACACGATCATGTACGCTAATATTTAATTAATTTAGCGTTGTTATATATAAACATAGAGTAATTGTATACACGTAAGTACCTAACTGCTCTAGAACGATTTGTCTTTACATATATGTATACACGTCATGCATCTACCTTTTTTTTTCCTTCGATCGATTTCATGGCGGTTCACCTTTTGCACTACACAGCATATTGAAAGAATGGCGCAAAGTAATCCTGCTGTGGATTAGAGGAGAGATGAGAACGATGTGCGTATTACTACTAGTCTTCTGCCTGCCCCTCCGCACAGACGCGTCCACGTGGCCGTCCCGCGGCTCGCCCCCAATCATCCCAATAGAAAACCACGGCCTTTTTGGCGGCACTGTGCTGATGTGCTGCTACTCCGCACGCAGCACGGCAGGCACAGCGGGGATGCTCAGGAGTCAGGAATGGGGTTGGATTGGATGGACCCCCAGCTGAGGTGAAGCTGAGCCCCCATGGCCTTGTCGAAGGCTTGCAAGTGTCGAGGCGTGGGCGCGCGTACGTGCGCGTGATGTGCGCGTGTCCCTTGCCGGCTCCGCTCCTCCTCAAATATTCTCGCCCGGCCGTCTCCTCATTCCCTCAACCATCTCATTCCTTCCTTCCTTCCCCCACCTTCCTATCCGAGTAGCTGTAGCTCCCCCCCGCACGCACGCACGCACACAACACAAGCGCGGCAGCGCAGCTTGCAACAACACCCAGCTTCGCGTTTTGTTTGGCTGCGTGCCACCCGGAGGGAGGGAGACCCAGCTGCTAACTGAAGTGGCGGCCGGTGGAGTGGTAGCTTCTGGCCCCGCGGCGTGCACGCCATGGCTCAGGAGGACGTCCACCTGGACGACGCCGGCCTGGCCCTGGGCCTGTCCCTCGGCGGCGGAGGCGGAGCGTCTGATGCGGCGCGTCAGGGCACCTGCAGCCGGCTGAGCAGGGAGCCGCGCGCGCTGGAGCCGTCGCTGACGCTGAGCATGCCGGACGAGGCGACCGCGACGGGGTCCGGCGGCTGCGGGGGCGGGCCCTCGCACAGCGTGTCGTCGCTGTCGGTGGCGGGCGTGAAGAGGGAGCGCGTGGAGGAGGCGGACGGCGAGCGGGCGTCGTCGACGGCGGCCGCGGCGCGGGCCTGCGGCGCCGGCGCCGAGGACGACGACGACGGGAGCACGCGCAAGAAGCTGAGGCTGACCAAGGAGCAGTCCGCGCTCCTGGAGGACCGCTTCAAGGAGCACAGCACCCTCAACCCGGTACGTACGCCACCCGCCCCTGCCGCGGCCGCTGCCCCTGCGTGCGCGATACGATCGATTGACTAGTCGGTTGTTGCCTTGCCGCTGCACATCCACGGATAGATGATAGATTGCTGCACTTGCCTACCTGATTCTGATTGCACACACGCACACACGGTTATTAGTTATTACATCCACATGCTGCATCTCTGTTTGAACATACAGTAGTATATGTGTCTGTGATTAAACAAGTAGTGCTAGATAGAGTTGGATTTCTTTTCCATCCATCCAGATGAGATGAGCTTATCTGTGACTGAACATCCTCTCTTTTCGCTTTCTGTTGGTGTGTCTTTTTGGCTTTGAGCAGAAGCAGAAAGTCGCGCTGGCCAAGCAACTGAACCTGCGGCCACGGCAGGTGGAGGTGTGGTTCCAAAACAGACGAGCAAGGTTAGTATTGGCCCCCATCCCCTCGACGGCATGCCCATGCAGCATGCACGGAAAGATATGATTAAGCTCTGACGGTGGCCAATTAACGTGGTTTAGCCGCGCGCGCAGGACCAAGCTGAAGCAGACGGAGGTGGACTGCGAGTTCCTCAAGCGCTGCTGCGAGTCGCTCACCGAGGAGAACCGCCGCCTCCAGCGGGAGCTGCAGGAGCTCCGCTCGCTCAAGTTCGCCGCGCCGCCCGCGGCGGCGACGCCGGCCGCCGCCGGGGCCGTGCCGGCGCCGGCGCCGTTCTACATGCAGCTGCCGGCCGCCACGCTGACGCTCTGCCCGTCCTGCGAGCGCCTGGGCGGGCCCGCCGCCGCGGCCAAGGCCGACCCCGACCGGCCCAAGGCGGCGGCCAGCCACCACTTCTTCAACCCCTTCACCCACTCCGCCGCTTGCTGATGGTACTGCACGCGCATGCATGATGAGCAGCAGCAGCAAACAGAGCACCACCGCCCGCCACTGCACCAGCTAATACCACGGACACGCCATCCACCTCACGTACGCCACAAGTAACATACGATTGATCGATCGATCCTCCCCTCTAGCTATTTTCTTGATCCGGGGGGGATTATGTTAGTTGTTCCCATCAGCTAATCAATCAATCAACCAATCAATCATAGGCTTGATAGGTTAGTCAAAATAGCCGTAGCTTATTCCTAGTAGCACCCACCCAATCCATCCATGTATATTTTTGTGCATGCATGCTGTAATTCTGTCCCTCTCGGTCTGCTTGCTCCCTTTTCGACAGGAGTACGTAGTAGCAGCTTCTTTTCTTTGGGTTTTCTTTCTTTCACAGGTTGTATTGATCAATCATCGATCAGAGGGCAAGTAATTATTAAGTGGTAGTATTAGTAGTATTGTTACTGTACAAATCGATCATAATTAGATTGAGATGCTTCTAGTCCATCTGCTCTTTACTATATATCTAGTATACTGATGGTGAGCGTCAGACACAGTGCTGGATGATGACATGATCGAGAGCCCTGTTGGCTTGGCCCTGTCTGCAGGTGTACATGTGTATATACACACATCACTTTTTTTATGCATATACACGGCTCAATGATTGTGCTGTCGGGGCTCTCATCTCCGAATTCCTGTCGCTTTTGCTGGATTAATTATTGGGACAGCGAGCGAGCCAGCCAGCCAGCCGCTGTCGCGCGTGCCCTCTCGCCGAAGCATGCTGCCCGGACAAGACCGGCCGCGCGCGTCCAGGACGACGAGCTCTCGGTCTCGGTGCTGGTTCCAGTTCCACACGGCATTCAGTTTCAGCAGTCTCTGTAGTCGTCTGATGATCCAGAAGGCTGTGCGTGCGTGTTATCGCGGGATTACGACGTGCGGGTTGATTAGTTCTCTGCGTCATCAGCTGTCGCTTTGGGTCGCCGAGTCGGAGCCATTATGAGGCCGGCGGAAGGATCGTCGGACACCGGCGTCGCTCTCGGTGGGAACAGGAAACATACGCGCGCCGATCGTGTGACCGCACCGCGCCGGCCAACGAGGTCGGCCGCGCGAGCGTGACTGCGCTAGCGAGAGCGAGCTGAGGCGAGTCACGCGGCGTGACGCGTGAAAGGAGGTGGTGTCGGGGGGTTGCGCGCTGGGCCGCTAACCTCGGCGGCATGCGTGCGCAGCGTGCCCCCGTATGCCGAGTACGAGCCGGCCGCGGCGAGCGCGACGGGGGGGAAGCGATCATCTTTGGCTCCGTTTGGTCGGTCGGTGCTCGTTCGACCGATCGGGGCCGGGCGCGGCGTGGCCTGTAGTAGTTGCGCTGATATCGGCGTTGTCCGGTATCAGCAGGAGGCTGCACAGCAACCGCCAGCGTGCGGGGCCGCGGGAGTCGTCATCCCTCCGCGGACGACGTGTCTCCAAGCCCCATGGTGCAAGGGAGGAATCAGGAACCGATCGCTACTGCCTGGCCGGTGGAGAATCTCAAGCCGATTGGGAGAGAAAGGCACCCGATCATCGTACTCGTTTGAAGTTTAGCCTCGTTCGTACTGACATGAGATTCTCATGTAAATATAGTACGTACGTGTATTAGTATTCTGTAGGTACTTGTAGTACTAAATACAGTTGGAGCACTGTACGTACGGTATCAGTAGTGGTTAGCTACGCGGATAAGTTTGCTAGCTCATCCATTCCTTCCTTCTTCCTAGGATGCTATAGCTAGCCTTAACCGCGCACACGGGCCTCACCGCGGCGCGGGTCACCTACCTTAGACTACACGACCACACCGAGTCATGCGCTCGCCCGCGCGGACCGACGGGGGCAGGCAGGGACGACGAGCGAGCGCGGCGTCCGGTTTCCCGTGAGCGCGGTGAAACGGGAGCACAGCGAGCGAGAGCTACTCCCACGACTTAATAACGCCGGTCACACCGCGCGCGTGCACCCCGCGCCGCGTCGTCCTCCCTCTGCCTGCCTGCCTGCCCCCCTCGAGACCGATATGATCGGGAGTTAAATGTGGCGCCCCCCGCGCCCCGACGCGTCGCGCGCCTCCCGCCGACCCTCCCCGGCCGCGCGGCGCACCCACGGCGCGAACACGCCGTGTGCGCGCCACCCGCCAACCGGCACGTCGCGACCGTGTGGCGCCCTCCATCCATCTCCCCAACCTGCTCGCTAGCCGCTTGACTTGGCATCCATCTTGAACGTGCACGCTGCGGCCGCGGGGCCGGCCGATCCGGGCCGTCCATGTGCCGGGCCTGCTGGCGGAAAGGCGTGGCCCGGCCACGGAGGTTTGCTCCGGCGTTAAGGCACCGCGCGAGCCGGCGGGACAGAAGCTGCCAGGCGGCCGCCTTCCTTGACAGAACGCGTCTCAGGTTGGCCCCCCGGCCAATGGCACGGTGACAGTGCGCTGCGCAGACGAGAACGCGCCTGCCCAGAGGCAGACTTGGATTCTGGTGGGCAGAACGCGGTCTCGCACAGCTGATCGGGCATGATTGAGTCAATCAGTAGCTGCACTGCACAGCTGAGCTGAGCCAGCCAGCCGAGGGACCATCTCATCTGATATTCCGATCGATCAGATCTGACTCAGCTATCCGCCGGCGCGCCCAGGGCTGCCGCTGCTGGGCTGTCGCCGCTCATCATTCGCCTGGATTTCGCTGCCGATCATTGGATGCCGCTCACATGACGTGCCGTGCCCCCGCACATCGCTCGACCAAAAGCTAGCGTGCGTACGCCCAGGCCCAGCCAGGGCAGGCTGAACTGAACCGCGGCCAGGCCATTCCCATTCGTTCCGGCCAGTGTTGCCCTGCCGTGCCGCACGCTGATCGACGTCCTAGGGACGGGATCGGAAGATCGCGATTTTCGTACTTCGTACCGCATACCTCGATCGCCTGAAAAGGGTTCCCAGATCGAATCTGTTTAAAATCAACGTATGGCCGTCGAGCAATCTGTAGTGATGAGGCTGGCTGGAGAGGAATCGATCCTGTTTGCTACTGGTGGCTGGCGACTATTCGTGCCTATCCCGTATATATGCACCCAGCGAGCCATGGATGGGTGGATGGATTTGTTCTGACGTGCTGCAGTGCGATCAAATCCCAAATATCCTGCGTGGTGCGTAGCACGCACGTACCGACCGAGCTTGACACGAGGTGAACTGCATGCACTGGCCGTCGTCGTCGCTCCATCGATTGATGGAGCGATTGGCTCCATGCGTGTGCGTGCATGTGCATGTGCGTGTGTGTTCCCGGCCGGATTGAACATGTCACCGCGTAAACGAAAGCTGATTTGAGGGCGGCGCAGAACGGGCGGCGTGCAGCGGCCAGCATCAGCAGGAGGATGGAGCCATGGAGGAATAATGGAATGCCATGGATTTCTCACGTTTCGGTACAGCGCATTTGTTATCCTGGAGCGGCTTTCTGCCCGCACATCGGATCGCCGGGGATTTCCGAATATATGCACGGCGAATCCGAATCCGGGCTGGGTGACGGCAGACGCATGTTCCACGTTCTAGTAACACTTGCTGACGGGTGCCCGGGCGGCCTGCTTTCACACGGACATGAAAGAGATCAGGAGACAGTGGGGCTGCTACCTCTACCTGGTCGCCTTTTCGATCAGCTCTTCAACACAAAGCTCGTTTCCTACTAGTTTCAGTACCTTTCTACTTTCTACACATGCTCCTTATTATCGTTAACAAATTATTGAGAAAAAAGAAGTAGCAGTATACAGTACTAGGTCTAACTGTATCTAGTAGTAAGTAGCAGTCCTATCTACTGGTAACCTTGCTTTACGTGGGCTACGAGACAGAGAGCGCGTCCAATCCTTAGCATCCACGATTTCCCAATGAGTGGCGGACTGGCGGCCGGCGTGGTAGGTCGAAAGATGCTCGACTCGATGCTTGCAAAACCGTCGGATAGCACAATAAGAAAAAAACGATGGCCAGCAGGAGCAATGCTGCAGCGTGCAAGAGGCGGCTCCATGGGCCGGGCTTAAATGCTCGTGCATGAGTGTGTGGATGATGACGGTGGTTGTTAGAGTGCGCAGCAAAATCCGGCCCGATCCGCTATACTCACGAGCCGGTACCTCACCAGGTTAGGTCCACCGGAGCCCACAACAACAAGGCTTTGGTAGCCTGACGGGTGAGGGCTGCCCCAACTATATGTTGTGCTCCCCCACCATCAATTTTCAATATAGGACTAAACCTAACAATCTCCCCCGTCATACATCAGGTCTAATTCTTTCATCACATACAACCCATGTGATCTCCCGAAGACGTTATCTCAAGCCCCGAGTCCAATTCTCCGGTTGCAACCAACCCCGTGTGACCCTCCGGAGACGTTCACGGGCTCCCCCGTCATCATGTGACCCAAAGATGTTCCAGGTTTCCGGACATTTTGGTTCTGATACCACTTGTTAGAATAATAGCGTGCGGAAGCAACAATTGATCTACCGAGATAATGTATGCAAGATCACAGACGACACCAGAGGCACGATATTTATTGATGAGGTTCAGTCGAAACCTACATCCTCGGGGCATGACTACGGGCGCTCCTCCCCAAATCGCAACACTGGTCACTCCGGGGTCCCGGCAATACGCCGCCTCCCCCCTGCGAGCCCTGCGAGTATGTCGCTATGTCATCATGGTTACAACAGCGGTCCTCCTCTCATATTTATGAGGAGCTCGGGTTACAAGAGCCCGACACATACTCTACACCCTACCGCTAATACAACTCCAAGTTCAAACGTAACCAACTAGTACACAATATTCGATACAATTCTAACAGTGGTACCCGTGGAAGCATTGTTGGGAAATAAATCTCGAAGAGACTCGAACGCAACAATGTTAAGGAAACACTCGTTGTTCAATTCTGAAAAATGAGCATCCCTTTGCATCGGGGTAGGGCTCCCCTTTTATAGTGTCTCGAAGGACACTTTACATTCCACGATTATCCTCTCTCAACTACTACATTCTTGGAATATACTAAACTCAGATGTCTTTTGGAGGTAACTTATGCGACTTGGTCTCCTCTACCGAGTCACGCTTCTCACGCCCTCAGGCAATCCCGTAAATCACGCTCTTAGGCAATCCCGCAAATCACGCCTTCAACCTCATGAAAGAAGTCATCTTAGCTTCATGCTCGAAGTCATCTCAACCTCGTGCCGGAAAGATGCCTGCCTCGTGCCTCGAATCCTAGCTTGCTCATTCCAACGACCCTGAGTAAAACACAGTAAACAACCTGGCGCTCGGGGTTAGCTTCGAGCGCTCAAGGGTAAACTTTGTTATAGCCTGGTCATCAGGGATTATCTCTTGGCTTCGAGACTAAATTTGCAGAGATTAAGCGAGGCTAGCACGATTTTCACGCCACACTGGTTCTGCGAGGTTAACAACCTTCGCCCGTGGTTAATGATTTTGCAATGCTGGTAGGCTTATGCCAAACAAAACAACCTCGAGGGTGACCGTCTTTTTGGATGATCCCCGATAGTAGCCCCTCATGGGCGAGGGTCGACATCGACGGCCGAACCCGCGACTAAGGATTTTCTCCCAAAAAAAGTCACCCTCGAGCGTCGGTGAGAAATGACTCAACGATTACCTTTTTGTGTCGTACGTGTTGATTTCTTATTGGATAACTCTTCGTATTTAGCTCAAGGTTTAAAGTGTCGTTTCGCACCCGTTACCGTGCCTATAAAAAGGGGGGCGCGAGTCGCTTTCGATTTGACCCTCGCATCTTAGACCTTTGCTCACCACTTGCTTCGTGCACTGCTTGGTACTTTGAGATTCATGCGTTGTATGCTATCATCCTTGATCTCCAAAGTCTCGAAGGTAACGATGTTATCCATATTTTGCTTTAGTTTGAGTTTTGCTTTATCGTTTTTATTTTGACTTCATATTTGATCGTTGCTCACGTGGCTAATATTATGCAAATTGTGAGGCCTATGACTGCTGAGGAACTTGCTGAACAATCGAGGCTTCGTGCCAAGGCTGGAGAAGACCTTGAGTTGGTCGAGTCTAGTGAGGGCGTTGCGAACGAGGTTACCGCAGATGAGGTTGGTTTCACGACTGTTGTCGATAGTGAGGACGACCTTTCCAACGTCGAGGCGAACCCCTCAGACCTAATGGCTAGCAAGGAAGTTTATCCTCTCACCTTGCGGTTTGGGAGATCTCTGGTTTCAAAGAATACCATAGATTTATATGTTAGCAAGGGTTATTTTCCTGAAGGTATCACTAGGCCTCCGGGTGATGAAATTGTGCCAGCGCCTAAGGTAGGCGAGGCTGTGGTGTTCATAGACTTCTTCACAGTTGGCTTAAGGTTTCCGTGAGATAAGGAGTTTCCAAGGATTCTTGATCAGTACAGGGCTAAGCTTCATCATCTTACGCCGAACTCCTTTGTTGCACTCTCCAAGTTTTACTGGGTCCAACGCACATTTGGCAGGCATATCAATGTTCATGGGTTCGCGAGGTTATTCAAGCTTCACATCAAACAGAAAAGAGTTGTGTTCGATGATGAGGAAGCTACCTTCGAGATGCAGTTTGGTTGCTGCACATTCACGACTCAGAGGAAGAATGAGAAACAAAAAATCACAAGGGTTGAAATTTCCTCGGCACAGAAGAATAGGTGGGATGACGATTGGCTGAACTATTGGTTTTACATTAAAGTTGACATGGCCGACGCATCTGGCATCAACCGGTCTTTTATCCTTTCTATGCCCCGTTGGGTCCTATGGACATCTCCACTGCTCTCCTATTTTCAAGGACCGGAGTTGTTAAGGAGTGTGAGAACACCTTTTTCTCAGCCTCGAAATCAATCACTGGACGGGATCTTGTCGAGGAATTTGTGGTAGCTAACATCTGGCCCTTTCTAATGGGTGGGAACCAAAGGAGATTGTGCATAATAATGTCTCATGGCACACTAGCCCCCTCCCTTACCCTCATTTTGGGTTGAAGCTGCCCAAGGGTGTCAACCCCGGACTCTTTGCAGAGGAGGTTGAGAGACGTGCTATAGATATTCTTGGCCCGTGCCACAAAAATGAGCTACCGTCTGCTCAAAATATCGTTAACCATGAGTTTCAGGTTAATCGAGTTTTTGAAGAGCTTGGAGTCGAGGTTGTGCCCCGCTCAAAGACTCGCAAAGCTTCGAAGCGGATGCGTGAGTCCGGTGTGACCAGCACATAACAAATTAGTGGGAGAGGGAAGGGGAAGAAGAAGAAGGCCAAGATCGCAGCCTCGAAGGCTGTGGTCAAGGTTGCGAAGAAAGAAGATACCCAAACGAGCATCGTACTCGAGGTTGCAAAGGCGAAGTTGAAGACCTCGAGCCTCGAGGCTCTTAAAAGGAAAGAGAGGCTTGGGCAAGGTTCTAAGGGCCAAGCTGCTAAGAGCTCTACGACTTCTACCTCTCAAGCTGAGCCGGTTGTGACCAAGCCTGAGCTTGAGGCTGCCGGTACGCTCACCGGCATGAAAGTCAAAAACATCACAAGGAAGTCCCGTGTTGCCAGGGTCGTGAACGAGGATGATGACGTTCTTTTGGACGTGGACTTGTCCTTGGTCCCTTCCTTGGTCCCCGAGACTGGTGTCCTTCCAAGGGAAGCCCAAACTGAGGCTGCTGCGTCTCCTCCGCGCCCTGAGGCTAACCCTCAGGTGGAAGCAACTCTCGAGGCTACCGTTGAGAAGAAGGATGAGGCATCTGCCCCGGAGCTAGCGAAGCCAGGTAAAAATGTCATTGTATGTTTGCCTAAGCTGAGCTTTATTGATTCTAGCAATGCCTCCACTAGATTCTTGAGGAAGCTGTAGAAAACTATTGGTGCGGCTGGAGAGGTATACAACGAACCTCCTCTGATATTCAGGGTGAAACTTTATGCTGTAGATTCTCAACTACCTCCATCTTTAGAGGGGTACAACGAGGCCTTTTGTACTGATCTTAGAGAGGAGCTGGTGGCTATTCACGTCCCGGGAGGGGGGGTCAAGTGAGGATGATAACCCGTACAACTTACCTTTTGTTGTGGGGTGCTAAGGATAGAATGCATGCTGTAGATGAGGCAGCGAAGGTAGTTTTTAGGAAGTCTGGGGGTGACATGGGGGAGGTTGAGGAGAAAGGAGCTGCAGAGGAGGGAGAGGTCAACCCCTCTCGAGCCTTCGACAAGTCCAAGGCACCCGTTGAGGGTGACTATGATGATAAAGCTTTTGACCCCGAGAGTTAGTATTTGCTCTTTTTGATCTACCTTGATTTCGGTTAGTTTTATTTCCCTATTTCTCTGATGTCTTGCTTTTGATAGAGTATGAAAAGGCTATTAGCTGGTTTGGGCTCGTTGACCTTGCTAGGATGCCAGCTACCTCGGGTATAAGGTAGTGTATCTAACGCTTGTTCTTTTTATTTTTTTTATTGCCGTTCTCTAAGTTTCTCTTTGGTGTTTCTGTCTTGTAGTCTGTTATTCTGGGCAAACTCGCTATTGACAAACTCACTGCGAAAGAGAAATTCATGCTTGGTCAGAGCACGAAGATGGCGGATCTTGAGGCTAAGGTTGCGAGGCTCGAGAAAGAGAATGGCATTTTATACAATCTGAAGAATGAGCTTTTCGAGGCCAACTCCGAGCTTCAAAGAAACAAGGTGTTGCTTACGAACACTTGCAGTGATCTCGTTCAGAAGATTGAGAGGCTGGAAGAGAGTTTCGCAAAAAATCTCGTTGTTTTGGAGAAACTCCGAAACACTGTAGAAAAAGATGCACAAACCATCGTGGAAAAGGATAAGGTGATTCATACCCTTGGCCAGAAGCTTCACAAACAAAAGACCTTTGTTGAGGAGGCGGAGCAAGTTCTTAAGAAAAGGTTCACCGAGATTTACGAGGGATACAAGGCTGCTCTTGCGGAGTTTGGTGCTGAACCTTTTCCATTTCCAAGCGATGAGGGCGCGAAAGAAATATTTGATTGGATGGATGAGGAATTCAAGGGTTTGCCTGAGGTTTTTACCAGGGTAAGTGATTACGCCACCACCTTTTGTATTGAGAGCATGTTCCAACTTGTTGAAGATGAGGGTTGCTCTCATTTTTTGAAGTTCGGGCTTCGTGCTTACAAGTTTCCCTCGGCTTCGGAGATTGATGAGAAGGAGAAGTCCAAGAATGTGAGGGCTGTGAACTTAAACTTCTATAAGCAACGTTGGGCTGCTTCCGGACGTGATCATGCGAGGCTCGTTGCCCAAAAGCAACTTGCGCAGGTCAGGGTTCGCTTGATCTTGTGTTTATCTCTCTTCTTTTTTATTTGTTATTTGATGGTTTTTTATTTTTTTTACAGACCAAGGAGGAGGAATCCAAAGGTGAGGGCAGAAGCGGGAGTAATGGCTCTGACCGAGAGAGGGATGCTTTTCACAGACCGACTTGCTCGAGGCTTAGCTAAGGATTTGTATTGTTGGCCAGTCTTGTGTAATGATACATTTGATACTTGATGGGATGCTCTTTGCAGACCGTGATGTAAATATTGTTTGTTTGGCTAGCACTAAGCACTTCAAGCTTGTTGCGCTTAATGTTGGTACCCTCACGGATTCTTTTTATCTCGAGGTTTTAATGTTTGTGTGATCTTATTTGCTTGGTAACGAAATTTGCAGCATGGAGGAACGAGTGTCATGCTTTTATTTTTGAAAATGTCACCCCCCCTAGCTCCTTCATGCGTAGATTTTGGTTGGGTTTCCGTGTTCGTTGCTTAAGCTATACGATGGAGATTTGTTTGTTGGGCTCGAGACAAAGCTCCAAGAACAAAGGGATGAGAAGCATTTTTTTTTAAAAAAATGTCACCTCCTCCTTTTTCATCCTTTTTCATGAAAGCAATTGAACTTAGATATAGCTTATGGATCTAGAAGATAAGTCAACAAAAAACTTGGTTTCAGTTTCGTTGACTTAGAAGAGATAGTGAAAGGTTGGTCGATGTCGCAACCCTTGGTTGCTTCGACCGTAAGATTTGTGAGGTCACAATTTTGGGTCGGTTTTGCTAACTTCGTAGCTCATCCTACAAGGCTTGATTATGGTTCGGTGTTTACTTTGGAAAATTAAAGTAAAACTACTTTAGAGGGTTACGTGATGGAAAATCATAGTTGGGCCCGAGGCTAAAACCTGAGAATAAACAGGCAAGGTTATCTTTTGAAAAAACATCAGCCCCACCCTTTTGTGAGGGTTTTGGCCGAGGTTGACACTTCGTGTAAAAGGATGAAGTGATTTTACTTGTTGAAAAACATCAAACCCCCCCTTTCATCCTTTTGCATGAAAGGGATTCGGACTATACCTGGCTCGGGGACTTATGGTGTAAGTCAACAAAAACTTGTTTTTGAGTTTTGTTGATTTAGAGATATGGCAGGAAGCTGGTTGATATCGCAAGCTTAGGTTGCTTCGGCCACAAAGTTTATATGAGGAGGCTTGGTAGGCCTTCTGCTGACCTGCCTCTCAATTTTTAACCTGCGAAACCGAGCCTGTTGTTGTAGCCCTTTGAAGGAAATAGAACTTTTTGCGCGTATAGCGCGCATGTAATACGAGACTATGCAACTTGTTGTTGCTTTAATGTACCTTGCGCAAAAACGCAAGTTCGCACAGAAACGCGAGGTTAGGCAACTTGTTGTTGCTTTCAAGTACATGCGTAGAAACATAAGTTTTTCATCGTGTGGAAACGCGAGGTTATACAACTTGTTGTTGCTTTCAAGCACTTGCGCAGAAACACAAGTTTTTCATCACGCGGAAACGCGAGATTATGCAACTTGTTGTTGCTTTCAAGCACTTGTGCAGAAATGCAAGTTTTTCATCACGCGGAAACACGAGGTTATGCAACTTGTTGTTGCTTTCAAGCACTTGCGCAGAAACACAAGTTTTTTATTGCGCGAAAATGCGAGGTTATGCAACTTGTTGTTGCTTTCAAGCACTTGCGCAGAAATGCAAGTTTTCATCGCACAGAAATGTGAGGTTATGCAACTTGTTGTTGCTTTGAGAAGAGAATCATTGGGGGAATTTCATTTCATTGAATAAAAGAAATTTTACAAGGATCTGCCGCGTTAAAAACCTTGCCTCCAGAAAGGATCCCCCTAGCAAGGAAAATAGTGCAGTCCGTATACGGAAAGGTAAATGTGATAAAGTAAACCTGCTACCTTCGACGTTGTTTATAACTTCACAAGCTGAGGGTAGTGCCGAACAAGATGTTTAAGGATAGTACTTACGCAGGCTGTCCACGTTCCACGAGTGTGGCAACTCCGTGCCAAGTTGGTCTGCAAGATGGAAGGGTCCTGGCGTGTTACTGCCTGTGATAATGTACGGCCCTTCCCAAGCTTCTTGCAATTTTCCGAGGTTCTCCCAATTTTTCTTCCTTTTGATGACGAGGTCACCCACTTTGATCTCTTTGTGAACCACTTTTTTGTTTCTCCACCTCCTTGTTTCTTGCTGGTACTTATCAAGATTTTCTGCTAATTGTAATATCTCAAGTTCTATCATATCTATTTCAACTTTTATACCAACTGGGCTAGCCTCAGCCTTTAGCACTCTCAAGCTTTTGTTTTTGATTTCCTTAGGCATCATTGCCTCGGAGCCAAACAGAAGTCGAAAAGGTGTGAAACCTGTTGCTCGAGACGCTGTTGTGTTGTGGGACCAGATTACCCTTGGGAGCTCATCCACCCACTTTCCTTTCTTTTGATCGAAGAGACATTTCTTGATGGCTGAAAAGATTAAGCCATTTGCTCTTTCCACGGTCCCGTTTGACTGGGGATGGCACACCGATGTGAATTTCACTTCGGTACCGATGCTTACACAGAACTCCTTGAAGTCATTACAATCAAACTGCTTGCCGTTGTCTACAGTCAGTTCCCAGGGAACTCCGAATCTGCAAATGATGTTTTGCCAAAAGAATCTATGTACTGAGCTCGAGTTTATGTTTGCCAGTGGCTTGGCTTCAATCCATTTTGTGAAGTAGTAGACTACTACTACTGCGAATTTGCAGTTGCCTTGAGCTGTCGGGAGTGGGCCTACCAGGTCCATACCCCATCTTTGTAATGGCTAGGTCAGTGGGATGAGTTATATTGGGAGCGATGGTGCATTCTGCTGATTTGTCGTCTTCTAGCAAGCTTCGCAACTTCTTACCAAGCTTTGTGCATCATGGATTGCGGTGGGCCAGCAAAATCCTTACCTCGGTACTTTACTTACCAAGGCTTTAGCACTGATGTGTGAGCCGTAAAAACCCTTGTGTACTTCAGCAAGTAGCTCTTTCCCGCTTTCTGTGTCTATGCATCGTAGCAAAGGGGTTGATATCCCTGACTTGTATAATTCTCCATCAATTGTTGTGTAGCCCCTCCCTTTTTGTTTTAGCCTGCTTAGCTCAACCTCATCATAAGGCTCGAAGTATCCTCTCATGTATGCCATAATTTTGGCTCTCCAGTTAAAGCTTTCAATTGTGTTTACAGTCCTCAAGGCCCGCTCCTTTGTCAATGGTGTGCAGATGATTTCGTAGAACATGTCAACGGGCATAGGCTGATTCTGCACCCCTGCTTTTGCAAGCGCGTCTGCTTTGTCATTCTCCACCCTTGGGATGTCTTGCACATTGAAGCTCTTGAAATATTTTTTTCATTGCTCTTACTGTGGTGAGATACTTGATTAGCTCTGGCTCCCTAGCCTCGCTATTCTTTTCTATGTGTTCTTTGATTACTTTAGAGTCTGTCTTTATTATGAACACTTGTTGACCTAGGGCCTTCATTTTCCTTAGCCCCATAAGTAGTGCTTCGTATTCTGTCGTGTTGTTTGTGGACCTCACGTCATCTGCGAAATTAAGCCTAGCAGCATATCTCATTTTGATGCCTGATGGCAAAGTGATGATAGCTGAGATTCTAGCCCCCTGTCACACCAGGCGCCATCACAATGTATCACCCATGGAACCTCAACCTCGTCTTGGCTAGTACATGGAGATGTCCAGTCTACAATGAAATCTGCCAGGACTTGTGATTTTATGGCACTTCTTCTCTCAAAGTCCACAACATATTCTGACAATTTTGATGCCCATTTAGTAATCCTCCCCGAAGCTTCTCTGTTTGTAAAGAGATCTTGTAGCGGCTGGCTTGTGACTGCTATGATTCTGTGGCCCTCGAAATAATGTCATAGTTTGCGCGCTGCCAAACTACCGCATATGCAATTTTTTCTAGCTCCGAGTAGAACAATTTTGACCCTGATAGTTCTTCCCACACAAAGTAGACTGGGATCTGTTTCAGCTTTCCATCAATTTCTTTCTCTTGGATCAGAGCAGCGCTGACAGCTGAGTTCGAGGCTGATACATACAGCAAGAGAGGTGATCTTGGTTCGGGTGGTCACAATTTGGTCATGTTTGTCAGGTAGTCCTTCAGTTGCTAGAAAGCCTCGCTCTGCTGCTCCCCTCACTCAAACTTTTTAGAGCTTCGCAGTACTTGGAAAAATGGTAAGCTTCATTTCACAGCCCTTGGAATGAACCTGTTAAGGGCTGCAATTTTTCTCGTTAGTCTCTGCACATCTTTCACCGAGGCTGGCTCTTTCATATCCACAAGTGCCTGGATTTTGTTCGGGTTGGCCTGGATGCCCTTCGTTGAAACTAGGCATCCTAAGACTTTACCCCGCTGAACCCCGAACACACATTTCTTTGGGTTGAGTTTCAGGTTTGCTGCTCTTAAATTAGTGAATGTCTACGCGAGGTCAAGTATGTGATCCTCCCTCTTATCACTTTGTACAACTATGTCATTGACATAGGCTAAGATATTTCTGCGAAGCTGTTTGGACAAAATTATTGCTATCAATCTTGAGAAAGTTTGCCCTGCGTTTTTTAGCCCCTCGGGCATCCGCACAAAGCAAAAAGTTCCAAAGGGTGTTATGAAACCTGTTTTTCCTTCATATTCCTTCTTTATTCTGATCTGGTGGTACCCAAGAATAAGTCTAATAGTGATAACATTTCGCTATATGCAGCATCGTCCACCACCTTATCCACTCTTTCCAACGGATAGTCATCTTTTGGGCATGCCTTGTTTAGGTCAGTGAAGTCTATGCACATTCTCCACTTATCATTCTTCTTCTTGACTAGTACGGTATTGGCTAGACATTCTAGGTAGATAATCGGACATATGACATTAGCCTCGAGAAGTCTTTCAACCTCGGATTTCACAGCTTGGGCTTTTTCTTCCGACATTTTCCTGAGCTTTTGCTTTTTTGGCTTCGCACCTGGCTTTATCTCGAGGCCATGCTAGATTATGTCTCTGTCGACCCCTTGGAGGTCACTGGCGAACTAGGCGAAGACATTTTTGTTTTTGTTTAGGAATTCGATTAATTCTTTCTCCTCCTCGGGCTCGAGGTTAGCCCCATTTGTGACATATTTGTCCATGACATAGTCATCCAGGAGGACTCTCTTTGTTTCGCCATCCGCACTTATCTTCACCTTCTCTTTGTCCCTCTTGGGCTCAACATATGACTTTTTCTTTTCTTGCTCCTCAACCTCGTTGGAAGTTGCTAGGTGGTGGACATTCTTTTATCCTGGGGCTGCGCCTTTTTCTATATTCCTGGCGGTTTGCTGGTCGCTGTAGACCGTAATGACTCCTTTCAAGGTTAGAATTTTCATACATAGGAACGATTGTCTGATTGCTGCGTTGAATTTGTTGATGAACCCTCTCCTGAGGATGGCGAAGTAGGGGTAGTACATTTTGACAACATTGAACGTTATGCGTTTTGTTCTTATGTTGTCTAGATTTCCAAATGAAATGGGTAATGAAATTTTTCTCAAAGTTTTAAAGGGCTTCCCCTCGAAGCTAAGCAACGGGACTTTCGCCAGCTCGAGCAAGTATGGATCAATTTTTATTTCTCTGAATGTGTTTACAAAGATAATATCTGCAGAACTTCCATTGTCCACTAGGACCTTTCCTATTTTCCAGCCAGCAATAATGGCCTCGATTACCATCGCATCATTATGCGAGGCTGTTTTCAATTTAAAATCCTCTTCTGTGAAAGAAATGGGCATATGTGCCCACTCCGGTCTGGCTAGGGGACCATCGGGTATGATTGTATTCACCTGCCTGAAATAATCTCTCTTTTGCCTTTTATTTTTGAACTCGAGGGAAGACCCTCTGACGATTGGCATTATCATGCCATAGCTTGGTAGAGCATTTGAGCTATCCTCGTGATGCTCGGATTGCGAGGATCCTCCTGAGATTGGCATTATCATGCCGTATGTGGGTAAGACTTTGGGATTGTTCTTTTGTGGATTGTTAGGCTCGGCTTTTGGAATTTCGTTGGGTAGATTTGGTGGTGGTAGGGGTATCTCATGGAGAGGTTGGGAAGGTGCGAAGTTCGCAGTATGCGGTGCTAGCTGAGTTTGAGGACGGAATTGTGGTGAATGTTGCCACACCATGGTGGGCTGAAAGGTTGCGAGGTTGGGGTTTGGGTAATATGGCGATTGCGGCCAGAAGGTGGTATGATGGATGGTCTTGGGTGCCTGAGCCGCTATCTTTTCTTCGGCTATTCTTTCGAAAGTCTTTTTTGTTTCAAGGCAAAAATCAGTTGCACGGTCAAGTTGTTTACCATGGAAGGTACAGTAAAACGGTCTCTGTTGGTTACTTTAGTTACTTGGCCTCGGAGGTCCTCTGCCTCGGCTCTTCCCCTTCCGGCGTAGCCGCCCCTCTAGTCGCTGCCAAAGTTTGGTTGTTGCTGGTGGTTTTGGTTTTGTTTTGACTTTGGTTTTGGTTTTGACTTTGGTTTTGGTTTTGGTGCGAGGGTTGATTACCCTCGATTGCCAGCACTTGTTGAGCTGGGTACGTGTGGTGTTGTTGCTGGTGGTTGTAACGTGAGGCTTGCCAGTTTTGGTCTTTTTCAGCTTGCCTCTGGCGATTTCTCTCCTCCACTCTCCTCCTGTGGTCTTCATCCGATCTACAATACTTGTCTAGCTCTACGAATAGGGCTTCCATTGTTTTTGGCTTTTTTCTTGATATCTTCGAGGCTGTTGGGTCTGGGTTGAGCCCCTTGATGCAGGTTGCTATGGCCATGCTATCCTCCACATCTAGAATTTGTGACTTGGGTTGGACAAATCTTTTCACATAGCTTGTTAGAGGTTCTTTATCTTTTTCAGACAATTGAACAGATCTCCTTTATCTGTCACGGCTCCATGAAAGCCTTAGAAGTTTTGTACCAGCTGTATATGGATTGTGGTGGGAATAGAGAGTATCAATTCAATGACGCGACATCATATGCTATTAAAATGACTTTGCTAGTACCACGTCATCTCCTCCCGCCGAGGCTATGGCTGTTTCGTAACTCATGAGGAACTGGCGAGGATCTGTTTGCCCATTAAATTTTGGCAGTGCGACTGCTTTGTAGGTTGTGGGCTATGGGGCTATTTGTAAGCCTAAGGATAATGGAGAGCTTTTGTCAATTGTTGTGTATGCGCTCGTTGTCACTGGGGTGTTGTGTCCAGCGAGGCTAGGATTTTGGTATATGATGGGTGTGTCATTGGTGTCGAACGTTGGAAGTGGTGGCTGTGATGGCTGTTGCGGTGTGTTGCGCAAGTATTGCAACTCATTTAGCTCCTGCTACAAGTCCGCTAGCTGCCTTTTGGCCTCGTTTAGCCTTGCCAGCTTGTTGGCTGCTAATCTTTGCGCTTGGAGCTCTTGAGCAAATTTCTCTTTTTCTTTCTTCAGCGCTTCTAGTTGTTTGAGTGCCGAGGCTAGCTCTTCCTCTATTTCACTAAGGGGATCATTGTGTTTATTTTACTGGCAGTTGTACCTAGCTCGAGGTCTCCACCTCAATTCTTCTTTTATCACTTCTCGTTCTTAGATTGGCCTCGACTCTTTTTAGTTTTTCTATCTTATCAGTACTATCTTGCTCGACCGTAACGAACTGCCTTTCCTGTCCTACCTCATCCTCGGTGGTTCTCTTCTTCTTTTGGGGTGGCATCATGGGTCACTTGGTGGCTCGAAACACTGTGGGCGCTAATGTTGGGAAACAAATCTCGAAGAGACTCGAACGCAACAATGTTAAGAAAACACTCGCGGTTCAATTCTGAAAAATGAGCATCCCTTTACATCGAGGTAGGGCTCCCCTTTTATAGTGTCTCGAAGGACACTTTACATTCCACGATTACCCTCTCTCAACTACTACATTATTGGAATATACTGTACTCAGAGATCTTTTGGAGGTAACTTGTGCGACTTCTCCTCTACCGAGTCACACTTCTCACGCCCTCAGACAATCCTGTAAATCACGCTCTCAGACGATCCCGCGAATCATGCCTTCACGTTTCCAATGCCTCCGCGCCTTCAACCTCATGAAAGAAGTCATCTTAGCTTCGTGCTCGAAGTCATCTTGACCTTGTGCCGGAAAGATGCTAGCCTCGTGCCTCGGATCCTGACTTGCTTGTTCCAACGACCCTGAGTAAAACACAGTAAACAACCCGACGCTCGGGGTTAGCTTCGAGCGCTCGAGGGTAAACTTTGTTATAGCCTGGTCATCAGGGATTATCTCTTGGCTTCGAGACGAGACTAAATTTACAGAGATGAAGCGAGACTAGCACGATTTTCACACCACACTGGATCTGCGAGGTTAACAAACTTCAACCATGGTTAATGATTTTGCGATGCTGGTAGGCTTATGCTGAACGAAACGACCTTTAAAGGACCGTGTTTTTGGACGATCCCAACATGCATCAAATGATGATGGCCCGGCCATTCGCCAGAGCCGCTCCGGCCCAGCTCCACGGGGTTTGCAAGCGGCCGATCCGTGCCGATCCCCGTGAACCGTGTGAAATTCCTGCACACACTCTCGCTCTCTATCGCTCGCTCAGCGTGGAGAACACTTTCTGCTTCTGCAGTTCCGGTAATAAAACGCTCATGCAGCACAGTCAGTCATGCGTTTGGCATGATTCCCGTGACTGGTACTGGGCTGGAAATGGGCTTGAATGTCCATCTGGGCTGAGTTTTCTAACGGCCTGAATTCCCCAGCCCCGCCGACGCAACCACACAGGAAGTAAAAATGGACTGGGCCACGACAGAGAGCCTAAGCACTAGCGGACCGAGAACATTTTCTTGTTCAGATTATTCTGTTCGTGTGAATTCTGAATTGTATTCAGATATAGAATCCTGTACAATATACCCTCACCTAGGAAAAGTGCAAACACTTAACACTCTGAGACTAGTCGCCTCGCCAATGTTGCTGGCTTCCCGTCCATCGGTCCATGTCAAGGAGCTCTCCGCATGTTCGGGCTCCACAGGCACATGCCTGATCTCTTGTCCTAGGAATCTTCGCTGCATGGGCATCCTGCGACCTTTCATGCTCGATCCCACATCCTCAAATTCGCATGAGTCATGAGCATCTAGGAGTGTGGAACTTTGCATCGTTGATCGTTCACCTGCCCGGCCGATGTGGAACCAGAGCAACATGTCAAATCTGACCGTGAACTCTACGGTCTACCATTTTGTCTGTTGCGGGGGAGAAGTGGGCCAAGGACAAGGAATGAGAGCTCCGGGGAGCAGCCATGGACGGTACTCTGCAGTTGAGGTTGAAGGCACTCGTAGTCGTAGCTTTTCCAAAGTCTTTGGACACCACACAACTTGCCGTGCTATTTCTGCCAACTTTCGTAGTCGTAGTTCACCAATACCGATCAGTACAACGTTTTCATGGACTGATGGACGGATCGAGACATGAATGTACTTTATACACATCACGACCAGGGCCCGGAATTCTCGAGGGTTTGAGCCACGTAAAAATGTGGATATGTAAAAATTAAGCCATCTAGGACGGTTTTGAAAAAAAAATAACAGCTAGGCTGGATTTTCTTGACTTGCTCTTTTTGAGAAGATGTCTTGTAAATAGACTCATCTTGCTTGTGAGAAGCTACGGTTAAACTTCCATCATTTTGGTCAAGTCTTGCTATTTTCCTTAAAGTCCCCGTTGAATGTCTGGAAAAATCTGGACAGGTCGGCTTTGGAAATCCGACGGACTGGTTTTGAAATTGTCAAATTATTAGAGATGTTACTTTTTCCGATGAGGTTTCTTGGTTTTGTTTTGCCTTACTTACGTTCATTTGCTTCTCTTGCTTAACTGATGCGGCAGCTCTCCTGCCAAGCTTTTCAAAAAAAAAGTTCATTTGCAACTGCCTCCTCTCTGCTGTAAGGGCTTCCTAGCATCGTTCCCGGCTAGGTGGAGAGAGTTCACCAATCATGATCATGCACAACGTTTTCATGGGCGGATCGAGACATGCACTGTACATATGTACACGACTACAGGGCCGGAATTCTCGAGGGTTTGAGTCTTGTAAACGTGGATATAGCCAGGCCGGCCATGCGGCCATGTCTCCGGTGCAGCACGTTCGTGTTCACGCAAGCTATAGCTAGACGCTAGTCTACGACATGCTACGGAAACTGTCGTGATCAAGCACACAATTACACAAATAGACGCACGATGGAGATGGTAGATTAGATTGATCACTCCGTGCCAGCACAACACACGTCGCAGTCGCCGTGAGACACCGGCCGGAGCACGAGAGTGCATGTTCATCTTGCTCCCTTCATTTCAGGGAAGTGACGGAGACGGCGCCCTACTTACGGAAAGCACTGCCGATCCAGTAGGAGTGTCCCACACATCAGAATCACTCGTAGCCGTTCTTCATGCATCGATTGGACTTTGACATCATGTTAACACCGAGATCAATCCAAGGGGATAGCAGGCAGATATATAGCATCCGACTCATAGCCACGTAGATACCAGCGCGCTGAAGTTTCAGTTCGTTGATTCTTTGGGTCACCGATGGCATGCATGGTCTGATCTCGGTTGGTGACTCTTGCACAGTCAGCCGGTCCCATCCGCTCAATAATGTGATCCTATCCTACGCGTCTGCAGATCAGGATCATTTGACACGCTCGTCATGGGTGTGCAGGGCTGCAGGCAGAGTCACTTCCCTTTCTTGGCTATACTACAACTGCCCGAAATTAATTAGTATATCCAGAAACAAGCTAGCTAGGCGCCTAGGCCCATGAAGACAGCAAAGCCATGGACGGCCACCATGCATGCACGCATGCAGATATCTAGATAAGAAGCGGGCCTGCCAACGAGAAGGAAAAAAACAAAAAGGATAAGCGAGCTAGCCCGGACTACGTGCATCTCGATCGAGCGCCAGCTCAAAGGAGTGTAGCTCGTGCGCTTTCTTTTCTCAGAGCACTAAGAGAATTTATAATCTTACCCTCAATATCTTTTTTAGAAAAAAAAGAGGAAAAATGAACTTCAACAATCCACCTAAACCTTCCCTAACTTTTTAGCGACACTAAAAAACAGTCTATCACCGCGTATATTTTAGCGTTGACGTTCCTCCTCCAATCCTGATTCCCGCATGCCCGCGCGTCCCTTCCAATGGACCCAATACGATGACGTGGCCTGTGTTTGAAATATTGGGAGCTATTTATTAGACTGATATATTTTTGGGGGGAAAATTTTTTTAGGAGAACCCCAATACATAGTTTTAGGAAGAATTTTTTAAGATACTCTTGAAGTTGCTTAGGAGGGGAAAAATAGAGTACGGGTTGGTGAGGCAATCCCGTTGCAATCCCTATGCTGGAAGAAGTAGAGCACGGGAAAAGGAGACGGACGAGAAGCCCAACTAGATTTGAATACCTGCACACGCTGAAAGCGAACGCAGTGGTTTACTGGCATCCATCTCGATCTCGAGCCTCAGGTCTCTCCGGGTCTCCGTGGAAAACGCGAGGAATTTCCTTTTCTGGTAACAAAAAAGAAATGACATGAATTTTCACGTTCGTTCACTGCGCGATGCACGAGGTGATGAGAGGTACAAGGAAGGAATTCGGGAGCCGTTGCCATCGACGGCAACACGTGGCGCGGAAGCCGTGCGAGCGCCGCCTTCCTCCCGTTCCCCGGCCAGCGGACGGCGACGGCGGCAGCGGCGTCCCTTGCCACAGCCATGCTGCCTGCCCCCACGCATCTCCTCCCTCCCTCCCGGCCTTCCCGAGACTCGCTCGCGGGTCACCTGTCACGCTCACGCCATCCACGCCGCGCCCCTCGCTACGATCCGGTGGTCTCCGGCTCGTTTGTCCCTCTCCAGGAAAAGGGCCGCTTCGTACACGCCCCCATAACCCTGACGCCATCGAACCTTGCAATTTGCAACGCTCCCTACCAATCCCTGCAAACGCATGCACAGGATTACCGGTAGAATAGTCTAAGGGCCTGTTTGATACACCCTCCTAAAGATTAGAAGTTCATTTTTAGAATATTTTTAGAACTTGTGCATTCAAACATGGATCCTAAAAGTGCACTCCTAAGGGCTTGTTTGGATACACCCTCATAAACTTTATGACTCTCATAAAGTTTAGGAGCTAGAAATTGATAGTCCCAAAATTTATGAGTGGGCTGTTTGGATGGAATCATAATCTTTAGGATGTTAGAGGGGAAATGACTTTTGTACCCCTAATTACTCCACCCCTGCTCCGTTTCTAGCGCCGTGGAGAGAGAAGGGGAGGGGCAACAGGAGTAAAGGATGGGTTGGGGACCACTTTTAGGAGAAAAATGACCTATTATGATGGTTTGGTCTTCCTAATGAAAACAACACTCCTAAACATTATGAATGCACTTTTATGACATATGTTTGGATGCACAAGTCCTAAAAGTGGACTAAAAGTGAAGTCCTAAAGATTATGAGTGTGTATCCAAACAGGCCCTAAACTTTAGGAGGGCTATTTTCATTAGGAGGGTCAAGGGGTACTAATGGATCCTAATTCTCCTAAAAGTGATCCCCAAGTCCCCCTTTACCGCTATTGCCCTCGCATGTATTAATGACGTAAACAATGCGGGGTAGTTTAGAGGAGTAATTGGGGGTAAAGATGATATTTTTCCTCTAAGGTTTGAACTTTAGGACTAGCAATTTGAGGCTCCGAAACTTTAGTATACTACTAAACTTTAGGAGTTTGTATCAAACAGGACCTAATACAGCGGCATCGGGAATCGAGCCCTACCCGCTAGCCGCCGGGTCATCCACGGTCAAGGCCTGTTTGCATGCACAGGACTACCGGTAGAATAGTCTAATGCAGCGGACATCGGGAATCGAGCCCTACCCGTCTGTCGCCGGGTCATCCACGGTCAGGGCCTATTTGATACAAACTCCTACAGTTTAGTAATACTAAACTATCAAATTGCTACTCCTAAAGTTTAGTATATGGCTGTTTGGATGGACTACTAATCCTTAGGACCTTAGAGGGAAAATGTCATTTTTACCCCCAATTACTTCTCTAAACTACCCCTACACTGTTCACATCATTAATGCATGGGAGGGTAACGGAGGTAAAGGGAGACTTAGGGACCACTTTTAAGAGAAATAGGATCCATTAGTACCTATTGGCCCTCCTAATGAAAATGACCTCCTAAGTGCACTTTTAGAACCCATATTTAGATGCACAAGTCAAGTATTTTAAAAGTGGACTCAAGGGTATATCCAAACAGACCTTACCTCAAATACACCACCTCGCATACGGACATGGGCGGATGACGCTGCTTATAATATCACTGCCCTCGTTCGTTTGCCTCCTTCCAAAGTCCTGAGACCTGACGAGAGCTAGCTGATTAGCCATTGGTGGCCCGTGAAGGCTGCAAGCAGGTCGATCACCAAAGAGCTTCAATTCGACCGCCGACACTAGCCGTGTGCGGTACTGGCCGGGTCTAGAAGACCGTGCATGGCTGCGTCGTTGTCCTCTGCTGCGAAGGGCGCTCTTCTTCCGTGGGCCCGCGGCGGCCATGGCGGCCTCGCGAGGGTCCTGCTGGGCGGGGCGTTGCTAACGGTGCGTGCGCGATTCTCGTAGTATAGTGTGTACTGCTACCGTTCAGATCCATGAATCTCTCGCGCCGCACCGCGTGGACGCGTGCATGCTTGACAGCTTGAGTTGGAAGCTTTTTATTCGTTCTCGTTTGTTCCGGCCATGGCCGCGTCGTCCCCGATGGCTCTCCCCGCCGCCATGAGATCGATCTTCGGAGCTCGGAGTAACCGCGTTCTTCTTCTTGCTGCTCGTGACTTGCAGGCCGGAGGAGGAGGAGGCAGCTGCCCGCGCCGGTGGCAGTCGTCGCTGCCGCAGCTGGACCACACCGACAGGTGAGAGCAGCATTCAGATCCCGATCGATCTCCGGCTCTGTTTTTGCCATTTGCATGCGGGCCGCGTTAACATGTAAGTGTGCATGCATGGACGCACGCGCAGGTCCGACGAGGAGAGCTGCGGCGAGATCGACTGGGACAACCTCGGCTTCGGCCTCACCCCGACGGACTACATGTACGTCATGCGGTCCTCGCCGGAGGACCTCGGCGGCTTCCCCCGCGGCGAGCTCTGCCGCTACGGCAACATCGAGCTCAGCCCCTCCTCCGGCGTCCTCAACTACGCCCAGGGCCTGTTCGAGGGGATGAAGGCGTACCGGCGGCCAGGCCGCGCCGGGTACACGCTGTTCCGGCCGGAGGAGAACGCGCGGCGGATGCAGCACGGAGCCGAGCGCATGTGCATGCCGGCGCCGTCCGTGGACCAGTTCGTCCGCGCCGTCAAGGAGACCGTCCTCGCCAACAGGCGCTGGGTACGTGCGTGCGTTCCATCATTTCACGCGAACGCGCGTCGAGCTCTCGGGTCCGGCCGCCATTGATTGACCTCTGCGATCCCTTGTGTTCGTTCCAGGTGCCGCCGCAGGGAAAGGGGGCCCTGTACCTCCGGCCCCTGCTCATGGGGAGCGGCCCGATCCTCGGGCTGGCTCCGGCCCCCGAGTACACGTTCCTCATCTATGCCGCGCCCGTCGGAAACTACTTCAAGGAGGGCCTGGCGCCGATCAACCTGGTCGTGGACGATGAGTTCCACCGCGCGATGCCGGGCGGCACCGGCGGCGTCAAGACCATCGCCAACTACGCGCCGGTACGTTCGCTGGCTGTCGTGGCCGTTCTGCCGTGCGTTTTGCGTTGTGCATGCGGTGACTGAATAGGGTGATCGTCGGAAATGGTTGTGACGATGTGCGCAGGTGCTCAGGGCGCAGCTGGACGCCAAGAGCAAGGGCTTCACGGACGTGCTGTACCTCGACTCGGTGCACAAGCGCTACCTGGAGGAGGTCTCTTCGTGCAACGTGTTCGTCGTCAAGGGCGGCGTCGTCGCCACGCCGGCCACCATGGGCACCATCCTGCCGGGGATCACGCGCAAGAGCGTCATCGAGCTAGCCCGGGACCGCGGCTACAAGGTCACGGCCCTGAACCTGTCTCTTTCCCTTTTCGCGCGTGACCTGCCGCTCCGTTCGTACATCGAACGCACGCCCATTTCCAGCGGCAACTTATTACTGACGACGATGATCCTGACCGAGCAGGTTGAGGAGCGCCTCGTCTCCATCGACGACCTGATCGACGCCGACGAGGTGTTCTGCACCGGGACGGCGGTGGTGGTGGCGCCGGTGTCGACGGTTACGTACAAGGGGCAGAGGTAGGATCGCATTTTTATTCAATTCGACCGATCTGTCGCAGATGTTGAGAACAGCTCCTCGATGGTCTTTTCTTGGGCGTTTCAGGCACGCATTCAGAACCGGCTCGGACACGTTGGCGCAGGAGCTGTACACGACTCTGACGTCCATCCAGATGGGCCTGACCGAGGACAACAAGGGATGGACGGTGGCTGTAGATTAAGGTGACAGCATGGGTTGGGGGCCATGGGAGCGCCTCGATATTCATATATTTCTTATACTATTAGATTGGCCATTGTGAGCAGTCATTGGTATTGCCATCAGGTAGAAAAAGCACGCATGCCATTGATCAGCATGTAGCATCCCGGCAATTTGGAAAATAAACCGTGTCTGTTGATGGCGATCAATGAGGCGATTGAGCAGTCATTGTTTTGAATCTCGCAACTTTTTTTTTAACGAACCGCATAGTGCGTTTTTTCATTGATCTAGTAGAAAAAATAGGCCACGGGTAGGAAAAGGAAAAGGAAAGAAAAAAAAATAGACTCGTCTAGTTGGATTGCGACATCAACGCAGGTAACCACTTAACTCAAACCCGCCATATCCGACCGGTTCGATTGGGACGTCAACGCGGTCTCACCACTCCACTCGCCACGGCGGCACCCACCAACATTCCCGCGCATGTATTTGCCGAAACCTCCAGGCGTGGCCCTGCGTCGACAGGGAACCGATAGAAGCAGCCTGCACCGCACCAAGAAGGCCACCACCATGCGGGATCCACCGCTGTAGTGCCGCTGCAGCACCACACTCCACCTGACAGACTGATATCACCGAATCCGAACCTCTCGCAGGCTGCCTCGCAGTCACCACCACGATAACACAACGCGCGGGGGCCTCGCCACATCCGCCATTGGACTCCACCTCGCTCATCGCCTCAAAGAAACACCACGTGTGGGGGCCTCGCCATGCCCGCCACAGTACCCATGTCGCAGATCCATTTTTTTTATCGTCGTCAGAGTATCGAGCAATGTTACCCCACTCCACAAGATCTCCATCGATCAGCCAAGCCGCCGCCGCAGGTCGACTTCGCCTTGTTACTTCACCCGCACAAAAGACTCCGCCGCCATGTCAGCAAGCCAGAGAAGTCGCTTGTGCCGTTTTCCGACGATGCACCGCACCAGGTAGCCCAGCCAAACTGAGCAACCCGCTACGGTCCACTGCAAGCCTAGTTATCCTACGATGCCATTGCTGCAAGCGTCGTCCTCTGACGTAGTCCCACACTGCACTGACCGTTGCCAAGCAACGCCAGACACCGCGGTCCGCTGCAAGCAACCAAGACCGACAACTATGCGACAACCCCTGGCCCCCACCATAACTGTGATCGCCTCCACGCGGTCTCGGTAACACCCATCCAGCTTGCCACGCGGTTAAATTGTCGCCACCAGCTGCGGCCGCCCATGACCAATGGACCAGCAATGCCAAAATCGAGATGGGTCTCTAGAGACAACGCCTCCAAGGAGCGCACGACGCCAATAGCGCCGCCGTCGCCCATCCAGGATCTGGACAAGGTTTTCACCCAGAGGACCCCGTGCAGTAGAGTTGTAGCTCAGATATGAAGCCCTCAACGGGGAGAATGACGTCCTAGGGCGCTGTTGTCATCCCCACCAGCAAGAATGCTGGCGAGGGCTTTCGCGCGGAGCATCCCGACCCCTCGCTGCACGCTCACGGCTCAGTACTCCCGGACCACAGTCACGGCAGCCCATCCGAGGTGGCGTCACAACCGTGCCTCCTCGCACCATGCCGTCGTACCTCCACCTCCGCTTGCTCGCATGTGGTCATCCTCCTCGCGCTGCGCCCTGCGCTGCCCCGCGCGGCCTGCATGCAGTGCCTCCTCCGCGTAGCCGTCATCTACGCCGCTATTCTCCATGGGCCTCCGCCGGCCGCCACACCTACTACGCGTCTCCTCCTCCCGGCGGCCCCTCCGCGTCTCCTTCTCCATCAGGCCGCTATCACCGCGTGTGGTCTATTAGCCATGTGCCGGGACCGCCGCCCCCCCCCCACCCCCCCGTCGTCCTACATCTGGACCTTCGACATCCGCCACCCGAACAACCAACCGGGGTGCCGTCCAGCCGCAGGTTCGCCAGCACCGTCACGTCCAACGCCGTGAACCACAGTCCGGACCCGGTGCCAACGGCGTTAGCCGCGGGCCGCACCGCCTCCACCACAACCAGAAGGCGGCAGCCTCCACCTCTCTCGCCTCGGCCAGCTTGCCACTGCTCCTGGACGACAGGGACAGGCATGATGACGATGAGCTCGACACCGACCATCGTAGCCTGGCCACCAGCCCGTGTCCTGGCGCCCCTCAGATCGAAAGCTGCTGGCGGACGAGCCCGACGATGACAACGCCCCGAACGATCGCCGCTCGAAGCAGCCACCGCCACCACCACCGCCTCTCTTGCCGCCATCCTGGTCCCTCCTTCGGAACATGGGGAGCGGGAAGCACCTCTTCGTCGTCGTCGCCGCCGCCGCGGCCTCCTCGTCCTCGGGCCCGGGACCTCCATGTACCCTAGCCCCTTCTCGTCAGCCTTGCTCCAGGCCCCTCAAAGTGCGCTGGCGAGGATACGGTCAGCGCAACCACCTTCTCCGCGCCGCGCCGGGATTGGCCACGGCGGCGGATCCAGGGGCGGGGAGGCTGGATCTGGGCTGCCGCCAATCCGGCGCGCCGCCCAGCACTTAGCGTTGTCCCACCCCGGTGCTATCCTCGGGAGCCGCCGGTCTGCCCCGCCGCCACCGTCCTCGGGAGTCGGATGGGCTTCCGGCGACCCCCTCCTGCGGCGGCGAGGTGGGCACGAGAGGTGGTGGGGTGGGTTTGACGGCAGCGACAGGAGCGCCGCCTATGTCGCCCGCGGGGAGCGACGCGGGGGCTTGTCAGTTTAAACTTTTAACCCATACCAAACTTCCAAGTTCCAAAGCCGGCGAATCTCGCAACTTGGATGTGCACTGATCTCCCATGGCATCCCTGCATCGACAGTTCCATTTCACTACGTGATGCACATCACAAGCTAGGCACGATCCAACCAACCAAACCACAGCAGGGTCAGAACTCTGAACTCGGGAGTCATTTCTTTTTCCTCGAGTCCTCGTGCGCACGCCAATCCGAACAAAGAAAGCGTGTGTGCGTATCGCGCATCGATGCTTAGGCCTCCTTTGATTAGACTTCCAAATCTGCTTTTACTTTTACAAAAGCTAAAAGCCAACTAAAAGGATAAAAAGCCATATGTGCTTTTATCAAAAGCAGCTTCCACTCCGGTACAAATAAAAAACAGGTTCCCTGCTTTCACCTGTTTCGGGCAACTGGTTATGACGATACCAATTCGATTTCCCTTCTGTTTCCCATCCGTGCGTGACCTTTCCCGTCCGTCCATGACCCCACCCGACCACCGCCCCATCCGCCAAGGCCTGCCGCCCGCCGCACCCGGCGCCGCCGTCTCCTGTGCTGCTCCGCAGACCGCATCTCCCGCGCCGCGTGCATGCTGCGGAGGAGGTGGAGATCGCACCGACCAGGAGGTGGAGACCGGGCCACCGTGGAGGAGCTTTGCCGCCTTGCCCCGGAAAAAGGAGCTTCACTCCGGGCAGCCAAGCCAGCTACAGAGGACATCGTCCCCGTGGCCAACGAGGCCTGCGCTCGTTTGTACACGTATTGTTGGGAATCAATTTGACTGACTCAAATTGCTTGAAGAGATTAGTGGAATTTCTCATGAAGATGTTAGAGGACTGATCAATTTTGTGTCGCGTACTGACCGCAGCTCGAATTTTGAAGAATGGAGGAAGCTCGTAGCGGTCGCGCAGGACAACAGTAGAGCTTTGCCATGTTCCTGGCGCCGCTACATCCTAGACGCGAATGGCCGCCCCTCCGTCCGCTCCTTTCTACGCCACGGGAGTTGATGTACGCAGCCGGGAGTTGACGTACGCCGCCGGGAGGACGGACGCAGATCGCGCCGCCGCGGCCACTGGACAAGTCTGGGACTCGGGAGGAAGATGAAGAAACAGAAACTGACAGGTGGGCTCAACAATTGCTTTTTGTCCAAGATGAAGGAGAGTCGTTAGATTCCACTTGGAGGACAGAGATAGATGGGTGTGTTTGGTTCGAGGCGGCCGGTTATCGCAAGCCTTTTGATGACTAATCAATTTAATGGATGAAAAATGTAAAAAAAAAAATTCCTTTCTAAAATAGTCATTTACATGCGAATAATGAACATATTATTTTATTACGAGCAATTTTTATATAAACAGAACTTTCACACCTTTATGAACATTACAAGTATTTTAAGTACACACTACAGTTTCACATCTGCTCTAACTAAACGGCTTTCTACTTTTCCCACGACTACTTTCTCACAGCTATTTTCTACAACTCACAACTCACAGCAGTTTTTTCAAAAATCACAGCCCAACCAAACAACACCTCACTCTGTTTTCTACAACTCACAGCAGTTTTTCCAAAAATCACAACCCAACCAAACGCACCTCACTGTATCCTATCGTGATCCATTGCAAGAACTCGGGGACGACACGAGTACTTCCTTCCAGCAGCTCCCCTAGTCTCACACGACATGTAGTTCATGTTTGCGACACTTGTCGTTTCTACAATTTTTTTTAAAAAAATATTAAGAGTTGTTTTTCCTCGAAAACATCGAAAAGTTTTGCACTTTGCTCTTGCTCCTTTCGGAGCATCATGGCCGCTACCACTACCAAGGTGCCACCATCCAACCTCCTGCATTGCATAGAAGCCAGAAAAGAGATCACAGGAAAACCGCACCGTGCCGTGGGAGTCCAGCAGGCAGGGAACAACCAAAAGTTTGATCAGCGTGAAAGACGACGACGTATTCACTTCACTAGTTCAACAGAATCATATACAACTTGGCAGGAATCGACATGCGTACAGAACAAACCCAACACATTACCAGCTCGAATCAGCACCCAGGGCAGACACTATACAGGTTCTTCTCATTCAACAACCGGCTACCAAAGACGATGAACGACCACTAACACAGAAAAAAATGGCATCCGTGAAACAACAGTTGCCATCAGATCAAGATCACATCAGCAGCACAAAGTCGGTTCCTAGTTCCTGCTTACTCTACGGTAGGAGCAGCCCGGTAGTATGCAGGCACCGTAGCAGGGAAGAACATTTGTCTCACGCCTTCAGCTTTGATGATAGGGAGGATGATGCCACATGCACCCTGCAGATAATTTTCAGTTAGAAAAGGTAGTGATAGTAGCTCTCCACATAAACCCTATGCAGAGTAAAATAGACAATGAGATGGCTTGTGCATATATTTTTGCTCTAGGGTTGGACGTATTTTGCATGTGCATAGCACAAAAACGAAGATATTTGAATACCCATGCTAGCTAGAACTACAACTTAAGTGGGAAAAGAGTGTATGCAGCATATCTCAAAGTGCTGGCCAAAATTATACAAGTGTTTTCACAAAATCACAATCAATTTCAGATTATTCTGAACAAACGACAAAATGCCGACCAATTACACAGGTTTTCACAACCACCAAGTTTCAGATTGTTCTGCCCGAACAAAATATCAAAGATAAAACAGCATAGAGCAGGAAGTTTTCTCATTCTCATTTCCTGGATGTTAAAAGTAAAGGACCTATCCAATGCTAAATTATATGACTGTCCACAGGTTGTCACTGTGACATAATAAAGAACAATGCAGTGACAAAGAAGAAGATGATTTAGGGGGCTTACAGAAATCAGTCTGGCTCCAATCCACATTCGTTTAGGTGAAGGAAGAGGGAGCATCAGGCGACTAACACCATAGATAGCAACAGCAAAGAAGTGTGCAACTAAACTCAATGGCCGAGGATTAAGACCAGAAAGTAGGGCAATAGGCCCATTTGAGAAGACACCTCCAAGGCTCAAGTAATCAAAGCAAGCTTGGCGCATCTCATTCCTAGCTTGATCTGGCGAGGCACTGAAGACCTTATATAAAGCACCAGCCAATGTGTTTATCGTGGAAGCAACCGGCTGAAAATATGACAGCTTGTTAAAGAAACAAATCACATCATGAGGAAGCCAGGTAACTAATAGTTATACAAAAAAACTGACCTTCCGCAATGTATAGAATGATTCAAGGTATTTGCACAAGGAAGATGCATCATGCAGATTGCGAAGAGGCTTGAGAAGATTGCGTAGGACAACAATGTCAGATAATGCAACAGTCATTCCTCCACCAGTTAAAGGATGTCTCATATTGAAGGCATCCCCCATCAAAAGTGCACCAGGGGTTGGATGTGGGGCAGCTGGCATGCTCCTATTTGGCATTGTTCTTATGCTTCCCTTGTCAATGGCTGCTATAAAAGATTCATAGATTTCTGGAGGAATCTGACAAAATACAAGCACGAATTATGACAACTGGTTGGAATGAGTGGTCAGTGAAACTAACATGAACAAGATCAAGTGGAGTTTTTAAGGGAAAAGGTACCTGGGGTGCAACAACAGTTTTGAGATAATTTGCCATTTCACCACTTGCTATGGAAGGCACCTTCTGACCAGGAACATCAACCAAACAACGCACCTCGGTGCTGCTTATTGGGTAAAATAGGATGGGCGAAGGATTGGCCAAGATAACATGCCCATGATTTGGGTGGGGAAGCTGGCAATTCTCCAAGACCAACCCAACAAAGCAAGACGGAACATCAACCTAAGGACATATTTCCATCAGTATCGACGGGCCACAAAATTCAGCAATAAGTATAAGTGAAGCACTACCTTTGGAGAGCAGAGGGCACGCCGTAGATTTGAAAAGCAGCCATCACATACAATTGTCAAGGGTGCATAAGCCTTTAGTTCTTGACCTGACTTGGTTTTGTATTGAACACCCTTAACTGTACCATTTTCTTCAAGAAGGGATGTAACAGTTCCTTGCTCTAATTGGACACTGAATGACCACAACAGTATAATAAATATTAGCACATGACACATGCAAATGCATAAATAATTCGATATGTGCAAAGATAAGACATGCGGAATCGAGAAGGGGGGAATAACATGAAAACTAGAATACATTGAACAAAGAGCTCTAAAATCAAGAACTTTTAACAAATTAAAGATGTTAAGACAATAAAGTGTGTTCAAATCATCTGATCAATCAAAATTAATCAATAATCAATCGACTAATCAGTCATTGGACATCAATTGGGTGTATCGGCTCGATTAGTTGTCAATTAGTTAGTCTAGTCAACCAGTTGGATAATTAATATTTGGTTGGTCACAGTTAGTCAAGTCTGAGAGACCAACTTGCAGCCAGTAACTTAGGCTTGGTAATTTCAGCCCATTAGAAATCAGCCTATGTATTGCAGCGCTGTTTTTGAGCTAGCCTTGTCCCTTGCGCTGCCTATAGGCTGTAGCTGACCACGTGCGGAAAGGGGAAAATCTATCCTGCCTGCAGCCTCCTGCAGTGCACCGCCACCGCTGCTCAGCTCTGCTCTTTGGTTGCTTTTACATGTTGGGCTCAAAACAAGTAAATGAACAGCTTCTTGATCTACTCTCTATCTCTATCCCATGCCTTTGCAAGATGTCAATACCCTCAAAATATATGGGTTAGTTAGATTTACACTCAGGTATAGACAACTGACTATGCAGTAGGATGGCAGCCTGCGCTGACCGGCTGATTTGGTAGATTAGCCAACCGACTAATCATGCCTAGTTGTTGACCAATCGTGGTTAGTCAGCTAGTCGGTGCCCAGGTAGAGTGGTAAACTCTCAACTTTACAACTTGAAAACAGAATTCATATAAACACCACATAATGAAACAGTTAAACAGAAGAATACAAGTTAATGACTAAGCAAAGCATATAGAAAGAATAGAAAAGGAAGTATTGATATTACTTGGGCAAAGATGCAGCTTTCTGACGCATCCTCTGTATAAACCTTCCATTGTGAAAGCTTCTACCAGCAACATCAGAATGGAACTTCTCCAAGGGATAAGCAAGCTTTGTGTTCCTCCCATCTTTGAATAAAGCATAACCAAGGACACGCTGGGCATCAATTTCTTCCACACAATCTGAACAGGATGAAAAATTACTATGGTTATGGTAACTTTAGAAAAGGCAATGAAATAGAATAAGGTACACAGTGCAGGCATTACCTTCGAGGCCTAACTCGATTAATTTCAAGTAACCCCCAGGTTGCAACAATTCACCCACAATTCTGTCAGGTTCTGTCAGATCTCTCTCAATAACATGCACCCGACGGCCATCCTGGATTCCCAACAAACAAAGCTTATTAAGAAACAGAAGCTATAGAATATGGTAACGAGTTGCCTGGAACAATATAATACGATAACATAATTATATCAAGATCCAGATGAAACTATGTTCTCACTCAAATAAATGCAAATAGGCATGGGAAAAAATAAAAAATTGGGAACACCGTCAAGCCAAATAGAACGTGCAAGGCATTACTATTTAAGTTTGTATACTACACGCTCTATAGGCTCAGCTGGATACAAGATAAAAGGTCAGCAGTTTAACATGGTCTCAAACATATGTAGCCAGTTGCAACAATTTCTTTCCAGCATTTTCTTGCAGCCCATAACTCAATAAAAGGAATATTGCATAAAAAATTCCGTAATTGGGTAAGGAGCTTTATTGCTTGCTTTATTTCATACATACAACCTAACTTGAACATTATCTGCAGGCAAATGGGAAATAGTCAATTCAAGTAACAGGACATGCCCACATTTTTGTATTGATGATACATCACTCTCAGAGCAGCTGGGAGTTATATGGAGTTAAGTAGGTCATAAAATTGATTGGACACTCCTCTTTTCTTTGACCTAAATTAGTTAGGCAATTCATTAATGGTGAGAAAGAGCACATCAGTACTGTGTTGAATCAGCTGCCATCTACACCCAATAAAAAATTGTAAGGTGCTCCAGAAACATTCTCTTATTCAAGGTAAATTTAAATCTTCATTATAGCATTATTATGGAAAACACTAAGCATGCCTAATCACTTTATATGCAGAGCTTTTTAGTGTCCACGATTCAAGAGAACTAATGTTTGAGGCTTATACATGTAATCTTCCGTTAGCTGTTGCTTTCTCCCCCTCGGCCCCCTCCTCTTTCATTCTCCAAACAAAAGAGTTGTGGCCAAGAAAGACCAAGAATTGGCTGATCAATGTAACAAAGTGACGAAGTCAAGAATGCTTTGATTGGAGGAGGAAATTTTTTCATTCAGAGTTGCATGACAACGAAATTCGGCAGTACCAAACTGCCAAGCCACACAAACTCCACGTCCACAAACAGTGACACCGACAGAAACCTCGCTTTCCAGAGACTCGGTAAACATGCAAAGTTAACCAACGTAAGTTGCAACAAAATCACAGCTATTTTCTCTTTTTGATTCTATCTCTGGCACTAGCCAGCAAACGTTAACAGAAACCTTTGTACAGAAAAATAACAGCCAACTAATCTCGTCAGATAAACCAAAAAAAGCGGGTGACTTCGTAGAACTAAATCGAAGCAGGACGGAAGTTGTTGTATTCTCTAGTTCATGATGAGAAAATTTTGATCCCTCCTCATATGTCACGCCAAACAAAATTCAACATTGAGTTCCCTTCCAATAGAATACCAGCCCTTGTTCTTCACGCCAAGCAATAAGTATGCAATTTTAAAGGACGAAAGCTACCGATTTCAATCTAAAAAACTCCCAACTTTCGGCCACCTAGTGGAACGATGCGAACGAAGGAACGAGAAGGATTGAGACAAAGGATCCTACCTTTCCGAGCGTGTATGCCAGCGCAGATCCAGCTACCCCGGCTCCGACGATGATGACGTCCGACCCGCCGTCGCCGGCGGCGCCTGCGCCGTCACCGGTCGCACAGGCAGCCTCCGCCGCGGCTTTCTCTTCCACCAGCGGCGACCGGGGCCCGGACCCGCGGCGGCGGCCCAGCACGGCGGCAACAAGGACCGCCGCTAGGAGCGTGGCCGCGGCAGCTCCAATGAGCTGGAGCCCGGCGCCGGCGGCGGCGGCCGCAGCAGCCATGCCGCAATGGGGGCCCCCTCGTGCCGCTCTCTGGGATCTTCCGGTGCGCGGCGCGTTTGCTCCCTTCCTTGTGGGGCTTCTTTGGGAATGCGAGAGGAGATAGGGACAGAAGGAGAGCTATTTGATGCGTCTGGGGCGAGGAGAGAGGGAGGTGGTGGGCGATGGGACGAAACGACTCTTCGAGATTCTTCCGCTTTTTAAGGGGAGGGGGAGGAGGTTGAGGCCGCTCGCAGCCATGTCTGCATAGCTGGCCGGGCGGGCTTGGCTTAGCTGGATTTCTGGATTTTTCGAATTTGTGTGCAAATTTGGTTTATTTTCCAGCGGTTTCTGTTGGAAACAACTTTGTTGTTGTAGACTTGTAGCGGTGGGGTTCATAACATGGGGATGATGATGTTAGTTGCGTTCCTCTAAAAAAACATGGGGATAAAAAGTGTCGCTATGAATATACGGCACCATGTAGCCTCCTTCGTTATATGAATATTTCTTAAGTAAGATACACGGATGGTCTCTGAATTTATCATGAGGTGTCATTTAGATTCATAAACTTTCAAAATGCATTTTTCATGTTCATAAACTTATCTTAAAATGTCATCCTGATCCCTAAACTCTCAAAACATATTTTCAAGTCGTCCAACTTGCTAAGGGTGTCATCCGAGTCCTTAAACTCTCAAAGTGCATTTTAAGATCCTCCAATCAAGTACCAAGCAACTTGCGTGGATAGTCTAGCATGACTGCACTTTTACGCTGCACCGTCCCATGACCGAGTAAGACACCTTTCAATGCAAATCCTCTTCCTAGAGGCAAACGGCGGCAGACACACATGACCAGCCAAAAAATTATGGCAAGTGCCTTCATCCTTTCTATCATTTTCCCTCCTCTACTCTTCTCCTCCATCGCCAAGCCGCCTCCTTCCTCACTCTCTCCACTACCTCCCCCCAACTGCTAGGGTGACAACCATCGCATCCTCCATCACTCGTGGACGTCCCATGCGACAGGTTCTTAGGTCCACCATCACTCTCTCCAAAACTGCCTCCTCATGGACAGGGGGAGGGAGGGGTGGGCGCTGACGGATTTAGTTGAACAACCATAATTCTATTTTGAAAGTGATGAAAGAGATTCAATTACACAATGAATTTGTAAGTATACGATGAAAATTCATACAAACTGTTTACAAATTCATGAAGTCCAAACAGTCGCCACTGTAGAATCCATCGATAGTCTCCTTCACATAATCTTCCACTTGCATGGACTATTTATAAAATCCACGTGGTCCAACACACACAAAAAAAAAAGGCAACAATCCGATGTAACCATCGATGTAATCTCCTTCACACAATTTAATCCATCTAGCTTTGCGGATTATTTATGAAATTCATTGATATAGTCCGAACAAGCACCAATCCGATGAATCTATGTATCCCCTTCACTCAATCCAACTCGTCCAATGGTCTGGACCAGAAACTGATCAGCAGCGAGCAAACGTTTCATGATCGGTCATCAGTGTGAGACCTAAGAGGCTACAGGCCTACAGCACACCAAACTCTAGCACATGTGTAGACATGAGGACACCGTACTCGAACTGCCAGTGTATTGATTCTTGCTGCCAAACGGAGCTTTGTCACAACCGCTTCCCTTTTGCGCGCATAGTGGCCGTGGTACCCGCGGCGGCCGCCGGGACCAGCGGAGCTCGGCGGGACGACGGAGTGCGCGATGCCGAAGAGAGGGAAAACCATGGGTGATGGGTGGGACGAAAGCTGGGGAGAAATAGGAATCTAGATATGGGAGTAGCAGAGACGACAATAGGAATCAGATGTCACGCATGCAGCTGGTCCACGGCGCGCGTAGAGACAGCCGCGCCGCGCGCACCGCCACGCGCGCCAACTCACGTGTGCCACCTCCTCCAGGCATCAGACGCCAGGCCGCTCCAGCAGGCGACAGCGGCAGCATCTAGCAGCAGCGCCCACGCCCAGTTGAGACTTGAGAGCGTGCCTGGCAGCCGGCCAGATGGGCAGCCATGCACGGCGGGATCCTGGCGCCTAGCTCCAGCCTGCGGGCGCCCGTCTCGCCGCGCACGGTTGGATCCGGAGGGCCTCGGCGGTCACGGTCACGGGCGCGAATCCGGCGCATGCAAACCCATGTCCGGGCGCCTGGTTTCAGATCGCACCACTACTCCTGCCTGCGTCCTGCATGCAGATGCAGCCGAGACGGTCCTTTTCTTAATTAATCACGTTGTGGATATTTTTTTCTCCGATTATTATTAATCAAGGTGCATGCAAAAATAGTATTATTTGATTGGTTTGCTGAAATGCCCGTGGCACGCGCCGCTGGCAATCAGTGATCCATCCCCTGTCCCCCGTGATGTGCAGTATAATATCAGAAGGACACATTCTATAATGTTGGGACAGGCCCAAAGATTTGGAAGCAAGCCATTTTCCCAGTAAACAAAACTCGTGCGCCAGTGGTGTACGTGACAGTACCAACCATGCGGTGCACATGTTTCGTCTTCTATTTTTTTTTCCCGCGCTCACACTAGTCAACGATCACCAGTCAGCATTTTCGTGAGCGGCAAAACATGAATCGACAAGGCAAAACGATTGACATGATGAGCACATACTTTTCTGAATAGTAGTAATTTCTTTTTTTCTTGCATGGGAAAGTAGTAGTACTAGTAGTGTGCGGCCGCTTTTTGGAGTTATGGACGGGGGCACGGGGCGGATCCACACCCACATGTGCGCGCACGGTGGGCGGACAAAACGAACGGTAGGGCCGATGCCGTCATGTGCGCTTCATTTACACGTCCGAGCGGAGCCCACTGGCCACTGTAGCTACGTACAGGCGCATGATATCGATTCGTTCGGAACTGCTGCGTGCGTCGTGATCTGCGGTCTATTGGAGTGGTAGAGACCGTTATCCTCCAGCGCCCAGCGGCAGGCCAGCAGCGCGGTGAATGTGGAGTATTTTTTTTAGAAAAGAAGAGAAAAACAAGCAGCACACGTTCCTGTCCTTGTCCGGTACAGCAATGGCACGCACGTCTTGTGATTTTCGAGTTCCAGGCCAACCGAACAAGCTACTACACTGGTGGAAAGGAAAAAAACTCGGGTCTCAATCCGATAGATCAGTGACCGCATTCACGGCGGGGTTGACCATCATGAAGGCTACCGCAGCGCCCGGCCGGCCGTCCAAATCGGTCACGCGGCATAGTGACCGCGACGCGACGTCTTTATGGGTCAAGCACACGGCGTAAATGTTTTTCCTACCGCCCGTCCCCGACGGCCCGACGCTGCTGCTCAACGAACACTACTGCTACAGGCGCGCAACGAACCGAAACCAATCAGGACGCCGCGACCTTTAATGCGGGTCAATCAAGAGGATTCGGAACGCGTCAGTATTTCTGCGGGCGCACGGCACACGTGGGCTACTAGTTTCCCGGAGGCCGTGCGACCCCGGGCGCGCCACGTCGCCGCCGCACGCATGCGGAAGGCGCGGACACGTGACCCTGTTGCCCGAAAGATCACATTCTCATGTGCGGCTGTGGAGGGGGCGCGCGGCGCGCCGATCGTGAGGTCACCAGCAAGGCCGCGCGAGGTGCCCAGGCCGTGGCCCGTGGGAGGTGGGATCGCCGTCTCACAACTTGGTGGAGATGGGCAAATGGCAACGAACAACGAAACTATGCTCTCGTTGTGCCGGCAAGTGCTCGGACCGTCATGCTAGGATTTTTCTGAGACGACCGGCAAGAGCTCCCACAGTGATGCTAGTTTTCCTTTTCCTGAAACGACCAGCAAGGCGGCAAGTGTTCCAATGGAGTTGTACGAGAACCTTTCTCTTGATACGACGGAATAGAGCCGGGGATCCCAATATTCCCAGATCTGATCTGAGATCGAGCTACCAGACAAGATTTGGTAAGCAAACTGGCGTGTCGCGATCCGCTAAAGGAAAGGCGCCACGATTTTTATTCACCGCGCTTTCCACCGTCTTCTTTCTGTTCCTTTTGTTTTATCCGTGACGTGAAAAAGTGAAAACGGGCGACTGCACAGGCCCACGTCCTCTGCTCTTTTCTTGCCTGCCGCAGCTTTGGCACCAACAAGACTAGACCATACGAGGACGCACGGCACAGCTCGAATTCAAACGCCCCGGTAAAATTCAGACAGCCAAACTGTCAACCAAACGAGTCCAAGGAGGATTCGTTGAGCAGCGTTAGCTGATAACTGCAACTTCTGTAAGACGTCACGCAAATCAACGGCAGGATCGAAGCAGCGGCGAGCAGAAAACATGGAACGAACGGGCACAAGTCGCAAGAACAGACGAACAGCGCCGAAGCGACCACTAACAACGTGGTGCGGATCAGAAGAGGGCGGTTGGCCGGCACGCATCTCCCAGGCACGATCCTGCAGGCAACCCGGAAGTTGGTCGAGTTCATTGCATCTCGCAACGGTCAGCCGAAAACATCAGACACATGAAACCAGATCGAAGTGCCCTGCGCTCTACGGCCCTGTTGGGTTCCACTGGGCCTAAACTAAATTTTAATCCTCCTTGACTAAACTTTAATCCCCCTATTTGGTTCTAGTGACTAAAAACTATTAAAATAGTTAAATAAAGTTCAACTACCCCTAATCCAGAAGCAACCAGCCACAGTCAGCTGAGACTGATCCAGGCGCAAAAGGCATCGATCCAAATCCAGGGGTAAAGAATCTAGCAAGAGCGTGACGCGAGCAAGGGAAGCGAAGATAGAGCGTTTCCATGGAGAAGAAGCAGAGGAAGCACCCAAGGTCCAGGAGCTTCACAAGTGTCGGGCTAGCCTCCTTCTTCCGTTTGATCGTCGCATCCTTCTCCTCCACCTTCCCGTCCCGCGGCAGGTCCTCCTTCAACCACCGCAACGCCTTCTCGGGGCCCATCGTCTCCATCGTCCCGCCGGAGGCCTGCGGCGGAAGCAGGAGGAAGCCACGATCGGGGTACCGGATGCCTGAGCCGTCCTCACCCAAGGTGTCCTCACAGTGGGGCGGGCGGGCGCGCGGGAGTGGCCGAGGCCAACGGCGAGGCGAGGGCTGGCGGCGGGGCAGGTGCCGAGGAGGGCAGGGACCAGCAGCAGGGCAGGTACGGCGAAGGATTGGATCAGATCGGGACGGGTGGGGTTGGAGGGAGGGACGGGGCATTAGTGCGAGGCAGATCCTATCTAAAATCTCCTTTAGTCCCTTTTTGAGCAACCTCTTGTGGACTAAAGGACTAAAGTTTAGGGACTAAACTTTAACCTCTTTTAGTCACCATGTTTAGTAGTTTTGGAACTAAAAGGGACTGAAACTTCAGTCCCTAAAATTTAGCCGCCCCAAACCAAACAAACAGAGCCTAATTAAACCAACAGAGTATTCCGCACATAAAACAAGCATGAGTTCTCCAATATCTGCGACTAGCTTAGCTGCTTACGTTACGTGTCTCATTCATACATGCATACAAGCTTTGCCAGGCACCTCCAATTGCATCCCGATCAGAACAGCAAACATTACTCAGCACAATTTCATTTCTTTTTTTTTCCAGCACACCCCCAATTGCATGCTCAAACCAACTCAAGCCATCAATCCTGAATGCGTCCAGCTCGAGAAGAACCACCTGTTCCGTTCAGGTACAAGTGGATTTGTTTCATTCTCGTTCAGCTGTGGGGTATAGCAATAACAATAATCATGGTTGGCATTGAACTGGGAGCATTCTATCCCATTCGTAGCCTTTTATATATATATATTTATTCTAGAGCCTGTTGTTGCAGTGTGTGGGTGTCCGTTCATAGAGAAGGAAAGCAAAATATCAACCAGCAACCTGTACTCTGCTCCATCGGCTATCATCGTTGTCGATCCGGTGAATGTAGCTGTACTGATTTTCTCTGATGTAAGTCACCGCAGACCATATTCCTCGAACAAGAAGGATGCTTGCAAACACCATGCTTCCAAATGTGCAGACCACCTGCGAACACAAAATTTGAACCTGTTTTACTGAAAGGAACATATGAAATCTGCAACATGCGTCAATGCAATAGAACGTAGGGCCTTTTATCATGCCATGTGCTCCTCAAAGTACCATATTCTAGTGATGTATCCACCGAAAAAATTGTAGATATTCTCTAAGCAGACAATCAAATTCATGGACTTGCCATCTTGCCAACAATCAAACTTATTTTGAGAGGTCCAAGAAACAAACTGAACATGACATTTGTTTACTATATAAAGTATTTCTTTTAGAATTATATTTAAAGCACTGAGAGGCATATGACAAGAACATTGTATGGGCTCCCCATTTAATTGCAGTCATGGGGAATTTCCAAAAAGCTGACTGATGTGAGCCTTATTAATGTCTCAAACACAAATCTGGACACATGCTGATGAATGTCGATGCTGGACATTTGCCTGACCTGATACCAGGCAGTTGTGACCCTACCCTAATTGAGTAATTGGGGTGTTTATTGCACGGATCAACCGCTACTTGATCTCAGTTGGGGAAGACCAAGTAAACTGGGTTATTGTGAACAAAATTATTGGCCAGTACTGGTAACCAAGAATATAACATGAATGACATATGTTGCCTTCAATACGGACTGGACAACAAACTACTTAAATCCGCACTATAATTCTTAAGCTTGTCTTCATCCTTCATGATATATTTTTTCTGATTCTTGCCAATGTTTTTGTCAGCTAGTACAACCACAAGTTAATCCTAGCTTACATTCAACACAGCCATTTCACCTGCTGCGTCAATTTACAAGAACTGAAAATTATTCCTGGCTGAAGCCCAAATGCGGTTCAATTAACTCCAGCTCAACAAATCTGATTGGTATTCTGTGCCAAGGCAGTAGTAAACAAGCCCGAAAACTGGAGCCGGATGGAAACTTAATTTAGTTAGTTTTTACAGTTACAGGTCTGGCAACCTCACAGTACCAGGCTTGGGCAGCAGAATTTTAGCGAGAATCAAATGGGGGCTTCCTGGCCCAGCACAAAAGATACTCAGGTTTTTAAAGGCATAGTTACAAGCCCGTTTAAAAGGATCGTAAGGAAGGGCCTACTTAGACAATTACAAGGCTGTAGGGGGGCTTGATTGCACAAGGTCAAGTACTCAAATTGCAGATGGGCTTCAATTAACAACATTGCCCAAAAAGTGGTCGTGTGAACATTTGATTGCAGGTGGGTTGATACTTGCTGTTTTGATTGTGAACTGATAATTGCTACTGGCGAAATAAATGATAAGCACTGATAAAAAAAGGATCCGCACAGACAAAAAGGCTCTCAGGGGACCTGTAATCTGCACTGATGCACTCAGTTTATAGCAGAAAGAATAAAACTAGCTAGAAAGTAAAAGGGGTTCAAAGTTGAAAAATACTAGATGCAGAGTGCCAGGGCGGCTTATCAAACAGTAGTACAGTACGAACATGCGCCCTAAAAAAACAGTACAAACATGCACCATACTGAAATAATCCCCATTCACATAATGCTATCAATTTCATTAGTATGATCAATACTTCAATTGCATATGTCGTAATCCCAAACTCACATCTGGAAACAGGTTTTTCACCATATCTTACCACTCAGATAATTACAGTTTACGTTTCTGACCTATACACATCCTGCCTGTGGCAAACTGGAATCCAGCCCTGAGTTATCAGGTGCCACGTAGCCATCCTAGCATGTTCATCTAGAGGTTGGCTGATACACTATCATGCTGTAAAGGTCTCAGCCTAGCATAATCATCCTAGCAGTGCATGCTTCTACAGTTCTACTTTGGCTAGTTCTACTTAATTATCTTGTGTCCTATGCATTGTCTCTACTAGAGCTTGTGCCCTATCCCAGCGGTGCATTGTCTGTACTTTTTTTATCTCAAAACCTTTGCCATTCAGTAAGCCTATGCACTTCTTTATACTCTTCCTTTTTGAACCTATTTTCTCTTTTGCTGAAGAACTAAGTAATCCACTGGTTTAAGGGAAATACATATCCAACTAATTGAGCATTACGTAAACAACACTAACGATGTGAAAGCCCAAGTAATGTTCCAAACATCAATTCACAATTTTAAAATCAAACTAACCAACGGCCAAATTTAAACGAATTCTCCAAGCAGGATGCAAATGATGCCTCATAAACATGAACTAGGTACTTGATCCCTGAACCGACATGCCCTTCAGAAGAACAAACCACACTGCTATCCACGCTTAAAACACAACACATCACCGATGGCGTGAGCATTAGACGAGCATTGATCAAGTGATGCACATAATTGGTATGAAGCAGGCCATCAAACAGCTTAGCATATGAATGAGTTGCTCACCTCGAGAAGACCCTTCAGGATCCATAAGAATGTGAGGACGAGCACGCCATTTACCGAGAACTTTACCTGCACACGCACAAACAGCACCAGATCAGGGCCCAATAACGAGATCATCATTCCTCTGTGTCGCCAATTTGCAACTGAAAGCTGAAATCGAGTAGAGTGGAACGGACCAGCTCGGCTGGGACTGAAGGCGGCAGCACGGACCTGGCGGCGCGGCGCGCCCGGCGGGAGGCCTTCCTGAACACGGAGTGCAGGAATCGGGCCAGTAGGTCCAGGCTGCGGTCCTCGTCTTCGTCGTCGTCCTCCTCCGCGTCGTCTTCGTCCTCCCCGCCGCCTTCCCGGTAGGAAGCGGTGGCGCCCGAGAGATCGCCGACCCAGGGGCGGGCGTCCGGGACGACGACGACGGCGTCGGGGTGTCGGCGCCGAGCGGCGCGGAGGAGGCGAGTCGTAGGGGAGAGGCGCAGGTGGCGGGGGGATGCGGACGGGGAGGGGTGGAAGCGGTGGGGGGAGGCTGGGGCGGGGAGGAGAGGGGGAAGGAGGGAGGTCGAGGTCGAGGTCGCCATGGGAGCGGGGAGGCTGCGACTGCGAGCTGGTTGGTGGTGGTGGTGGCTTCGTCCCCACCTTTTCTTATCGGTATTACATTTTCTTTCGATTTTACTGTAAGAAAGAAACGAGTTTGTTTCTTCTAACATTGTCCAAAAATGCTGTTCGTCCATGGAAATATTTATTTTATTAAAATGTGTTAGATTTGAAAGATTCGGTTAAGAGAAAAAAAAATTCAAGCAGAGAAATTAAATCTTCGAAATTGAGAAATCAGAAGTTCCAGAAAATCACAAGGATCTTTCGTCATTTCGCATACTCTTTTTTCCACGACAACAATAGATCGTTAAATTTCATAAAAGAGAATGATTTGGATATAGAAAAATCCAACGACAAATGACATAGTCACTTTATTGATCAGGTCGTTTTGGCATATTTAGATTGATAACTTTTACTATGTATTTAAATATAGTATATATCTAGATAGATAGCAAAACCTATAAACTTAGAAATGCTAAAAGTACCTGCAATTTGGGATGGAAGGAGTAGAGAGTTATCAACCCCCTTTACTACTCCCTCCGTATGACGATTTATCCTAAATTGATTTTCATTAACAAATTAAGTTTATAAAAATATATATTAACATTTAAAATTGTAGAATAAAAGCATGCTCAGCACGAAATTCAAGGTGAATTAAAAAATAATTTGATGTAGATATTGATGTATATTTTCAATAAACTTGACGAAGTAAAAAGTATGTGACTTAGAACAAAACTAGATATCTTATATTTCAAAATAGAGGGAACAATCTAAGTAGATCAGCTCAGGTTCACAACTTTTATATACGGATAAAAACATTATAAAATGAAAGGAATATTAGGATTTTAATTTAAAAAACCAGACTAGACATCTCGCCGTAAATATGGGAGAACATACGTAGAAGTGCAATGCTATTGTTAATGAAACTTAGTTTTTATCGTACTCTAAACTACCGCCGCAATTTATATTTTATGATACATGCAGTTAAACATATTAAGCTTTACCTGCTATTACAAGCAAATAACTAGGTGGAACCACACGCCATCAAACCACTATCCAGCTACGTCACAAATTCCAGGGCTCCAGGCCAACATAGTACATTATCCTTTTGACCAGATCACAAACTTTTCACCCCTTTGATTAGTCAACTGTACATGAACATGATGGGTGGACACCAGAATCCTTCTCATCGAAGACCAAAGTTCACTAGATCATCCCAAGAGATGCCGTGCCACCGTTTCAACTTGCAAAAGCTTCCCGATAGCAGCCCAACAAACTTTCAGATGTGGTCATGTGGACTTGTTACTCCACTTTCATCGAATCTGCAACATCAAAATGGACCTTGAGAAATCTCACAAAGTTGAACGCTGCTGCAGGAGAAATGCAAAACATAGAAATGCAGGAGAAGCTAAAAAAGCACGAGAATTCTAAGGTACCAGCACCAACGTCAGAAGCGAAAGCATCTGGAGCAACGGTGCGAAGTTCCTCGTCCCAGTTCACTCCTCTCTGCCATGGGAGAAAATACTACTAATTGATGTTGGTTGTTACAAGGCACTTGAAGCTGCTCAAGGGCGTCCAATACAAACCTGAGGAAATGTAGGTAGCTGAAGTAACTGCTGAACCGGTCTAGCCACATGAACATTTGCTGGATTTGGGCTCACCCCGCATGGTTCTGGACGCAAGAAACCTTGCTGAGATGCCCTGAACAGATTCAGATGCACACTGCTCATTTGCAGACTGTATCCCGGAAATGCAGCACAAGCATCTTGTGAGCAAAGGATCTACAATGACAAGGATTAATGAAGGATCAACCTATGGGCTATGAGAATGGTAAACCAAGATATGTTCTTTGCCCCCAGAGTTGGACTTTGCAATCTTACATCTTGCAGATCGAAATCGCAGTTCATCTCGGGACTGATAGCTGAAAGCTTCATTGAAAGGAACTGAAAACCAACACAAACATGGACACAAAGCTTCAGTTGTTGGCCAAAACAAGTCTTGACAAAACTTTCAAATAGAAGTTTTACTACACTTACCTCAACCTGCCGCTGCAGAGATTGTACATAATTTATGATTTCATCAAGCATCATGGCCTTGCCTGTAATCTACATCATCATAAGCAACACGTTCCCATTGGTTAGAGGCTTAGAGCGCACCGTCATCACATCAATATGAGCATTATCGTGTGCTTGATGGCATTCATACCTTGTTACAACCTGGGACGAGGTCTTGAAGAAGCTTCATCCTTTCATTTATCTTTTCCCTTCGAAACTGCATTTCGAATGGACAAACTACGATAAGCAAGAGACTAGAGCATTGCAAGATCATTGATCATGTTGCCCAGCGATAAAAATTACTCTTTCTGCAAGGCTGTGGCTATTGGTGGCTTGGCCGCGCTTTGCCCGGACATGCACATAGTCCTCTCTGTTGGTTCCAGCATCAGTTGCCTTCTCATCAGCACACTGCATGCTGACTTTTCGCTGCAACAATGCACCGGTTTCATCCTGCAGTAATACAATACAAGTACATAGAATGAAATACATTCTTAAAAAGAGAGGACTGAAATACAGCACAACTGATGAGACAAAGCAGTGATAGCTTCTAGCTTCCTTACTAGAGAATGTAGTGATGAACTGTCCTCTCCAGAACCCTTCCTTTTAGCACCCTTTAAACACTTGCCTGTGTTCATATTTCTACTTAGCTGAGTATCTGGGAAGAGTCGGGAACATGAAATTTTTTTAGTCAGAAGCTTCACAGATCAACAGCAACTATTCCTGAAAAACTGAACTAAGAAGAAATATACCCCCAGCAGAATTGTAAAGCTGAACCCCCTCTTGCATGCCTACATTGTTCATTGGAAAGATGATAGGCTCATCAAAATCCATGGTATGCTCTAGTGAAGCAAGCAGGTTAGTTCCGACTGCGAAGCACAGGTTTTCCTCTCTTTCAGGATCGGTGCAGGGAGGGGAATACATCTGCCAAGAAACAATGATTGATCTTGTCATTTTCCAAACTGAGGAGGTAGCTCTATGCATGTAGCAAACTGAAGGTACATATGCCACGAACTTATGTACTACTGAAGAAATGGAGTCACCAACCTGCGTTTGATACTTGAACTCAGTGCGATGTTCCAATCATTTTTGGGAATACCCGATAACCTTCTAACTTGCCAGGTTTGCCAACTGAAGGAGCTTTACTTAAAGGGTGGAGTAGATCGGGAGCTGGACACAGTCAATTCCTTGCAAGGCTCAACAAGGAACAACTAACCCTTGCAGCCTTACATAAAGATTGTCCAAAGTGAAAAGGCTAAGTAAGCCTGATGCCATAGACAAACGCAAGGGCAAAAGCGGAAACCAAGCCCTGGAATAGAATTGCTGGTACTAGTACTACTAACAACCATGCACCAGCTGGATCACATCCAGAGATCAGAATAAAGAGAGCTCTGAATGAAGATCGCTTACAGTTGGTGCTGCAAACTGAAGACCTAGTGACCAACCCAAGGATCAGATGCTACTGTCATCCAGTGTATGTATGGGCCTGCCCAGAATAAGGTTAATTATTAGGCAATGAACAGGGCCCATCTAAGTTTAAACCCTCTTAACATGCCACTATTAAAGTTCTGTCCTCCGGATTTTCATTCCAACTCAACTAATGGGCCTAAAGTTTGAGAAAGTAATTAATTTTCACCACAAGGATAGAACTCTTCAAGGATGGACCAGTTCTTAGCATAAGAAGGTGAAATAGACTCCACAATTCAGCATATCATAGATACTGAATGCAAAATCAAGTTCCTGTAACTAATGATTGGGCATAGATTTGAAGTTCAATTTTTCATTGTTTTTCTCATTTTGATAGGTGCAATGCCGAAACAAAGTTAGCTAGTTGCCAGCTTGCACACACACCGCCACACTCAGATGGAAATGTGAGAATTCAGAAGCCGTAGAATCAGATCCAGAGAACAAGAAAGAGGGCAACAGCTAAGAAAGTGTGACCTTCAAATCACAAGGAGAACCGCGGAAGCAAATTAGGGTCTATGATGGAGAAAAGCCAAAAAGTTAGATGTTTGTATTCCTGTGGCCAAGGTAGGGGATTCCTCAAAACGCAACAGTCCGTACTGACCCTCCAAACATCCAAATTCCATGCCAGAACTATAAATTATAGATTTAAATAGATTATACGTTTTCATTAGTTCACATCCTGTTCTATAGCATGACGATGTAAGAGTCAACAGGTGATTAGAAGCTAAGTTCGACCAAGATGGAAGGGCAAAGAAACGCTGGGACTTAACCCTTAAGCAAAGATCGAGCAAAATGCTTGCTGAAGGGTCTAAACACTCCGATGAAGAGTAGAAATCGTCCGAAAGAAGGCCAATGCCATTTAATGAGTTAATAGTTCTCTTGCCCGTAATTCATCCAAAAGAGAGGGAGGGAGGGAGAGAAACGCCCATGTACTGTTCAAAGAGACAGAATGCTCACGAAGGGATGGAAGCAATATAATGCCGTCTTCAAAGAAAGCATCATACTGCAGTACTTCTAAAGACTAATAATATATAAAGTAAAGTACTTGTCCTAAATACAAAACTATTTGCAAAGAGCATGACACAGTATATATTAGTACCAACGATACAGAAAGTTTTGTTATTACCAGCACGGAGGTTAGAACTGCTGCCCCCTGTTCCTCCTCTTTCGATCAGATGTTCCGCTGTTCCTCACCAGCCCCTTTGCTAGAGTGAATAGTGTTCACCTTGTAGTGGCACGCAGACATGCGGCTCAGTGGCTACGACTGAAAACAATGAATGGCTGGAGACCCCACTGTAGTCTCCAGTTCTCCACCAACCTCTCACAGCTTTTTTAATTATATTTTACACCCCAGTATAAACATAGTAGCAGGCACAGAAGTATGTCCCTTGGTGTAGAAGACAAGTCACCACAAGATTATCCATCCACACTGGCTTAAGAATCACACTGTATTTACCAACAAGCATTCAAGCACCACCTGTTAGTATATTTGCAAAATGCACATTGACATACTGTTGGTAGATAACGGGACGGCACAGGCAAAGCTGAGGGGACCTTTCCAAGTGTCCATGTAACAAGCAGTCCATCAGTGTACTGTTTCACTTGAAGGCCTTTCAGAATCCGGTGCCCATTGCTGCCACCTGCTTCAGCTGCCAGAATTATTATCGAGCAATAGTGGAGAGAGGAAGCTGGTAGGGGGCTGGACACCGAATAATACAGTCAAAGTGAAGAACTGCATGCAGCAGGGGCATCCTGCCTGCCAGAGGTAGAGGTGTATCGTCACCGAATTGGAATTGATTCTCACTGTCCGGAAACCTGTAGAGGTTTGTTGGCGCTTGTGCAGCACCGTGCAGCTTCCATCGTACTCTTGTTCCCAAGGTAATCCCAGTTCAAGGGAATAGAGATTCTGCCTTGTTGCAATCATCTTCCGTTGTTTCAAGACCAACATATGCTGATAAATCAAAACACATCAGGAACATATTTCTATTTTATGTCAAAAGGACATGCAGAAGTATTGTATTTGTACTTTACACAAGATTATAGAAGTGACGAGTGAAATAGTATACGGATCCAAATGGTTCAGATCAGGGGCGGACCCATGTTGACACTAGTGAGGGCACAGGCCCTCACTCAAAATTTTCACATCAAGGTAAAAGATAAATTTCTACCATGTTCAAGCTTCATCATCTGGAAGTTTCTTAAGCTGTGCCCTCTCTCAATTTTCGCCTTGGGTCCACCCCTGGTTCAGATTTAGCACTGCAACACAGAACACTTCTCCATAAAGCAGCAGAAGCTGATCAAACTTTCATTTGTACTTCAGGCATCACATATTCATTTCACAAACGATAGAAGGTACAGTAGACAAACGATAAATTATTCATACAGGTAATGATCTAGCACCGACGTAAGTACGTAACACCCGACTACTTTTGTAAAGCAGCCACACCTAGTGCAACTGCTACTGCATAAAGCATATCACCAACCACAAGTTAACCTAGAACCGAAGTTCAGATCAACAATCATAGCAAAGGGATTTCGTGGCAGTAAAACACTTACTTACCCCATCTGGATTTATTAACTCTTTGCTCCCATGCCGTCCCCAGTCCCAATCTTTTCAGTGCACCAAACCACAAGCAAAGAGTTCATCTCACAGAAAGTTGAAGCCTTTCTCGGGCTCCGAGACGCCCCGTACAGCTCTGATTTTAGTACTGTAACAGTGGCTCACAGTCCCAGTCCAAAGACAGGTGATCAGAAAGCTAAATCTCATGACAGATATTTCATGGTTTAATAACATAATATCAAATAATAAATGGGGCCAATAGTCAATAGAACATGTGTAAACAAGATGCACGCGTACACCAAAAAAGTGATCTTTCTTCCTGTGGTCAATATAAAGTTCACCTTAAAGAAATTTTGCAATCTTTGGTCCCCCAGCTCCAAGCCACCAATGGTGGAGGGTGATCTCTCTATAGTTCATTCAATCCATCATAGGCCATAGAAAGCAACATGGTACAGAGGCGTCAGGCAAAAAATGCTTTACAAGTTCAGCAAATTATGATCATCCCACGCTATGCCCAGTCTGATATGACTGAATTGCGTAATGAAAATGATCGAGCCAGAACTGGGAAGCACCTCAAAGTTCAGATTAAATATACACACTCTGGGAAATGTGGATGATTCAAGAAAGCATCAAAGTGAAGATTCTGCTCAAATGAATACATAAGATCAGATCCAGAACTATCAATCTCTCAAACATTATAGAAATGTATTATCAACTTTCTGAATCGTCCAGGTCAGAACCATGAGGAGAATAAGGACATGGATACTACAGTCTCAATAAAGAGGCCAGTTAAATGCAACATCATGGATATTCCATCATAAACATGCAATCGGCGACCCAGAAAATATGTAAATAAATATGTAAATGAGGACTCACAAGAAACTAAACTAAGAGCTATAATAATACTACTGAAGGTAACACATTTACTCATAATTTCTAGCAAGAAAAGAGAACCGCCCAGTGCTTGCAAAAATCACCTAGGAAAGCAGCGAAAATGTAACAACAGTGAGTTATGCATCACACATACTTAACAAAAAATAAATATGCTTTACAACTTCTTACGGTTATATTTGGTTTTGGTCAGAGTATTGCACAAAAACACACATGATCAAAACTCACGAGCATTAGAGTTCTCTGTCAGATAAACTTGTAGGCATGTGCTATGTGGAGATGGGCCTACACCAGGGGCACCAAAAAGGTCCAGCACGGCATAAGCCATTTACATATGTGCTTGCCCTTAGCTTTTCCATTAAGGTAGGTGATAAGTATGTTAGGATTAAGATTTGGCTTCTAGGAGTTTGTTTCATCCGGCCACCTCAGCATTAAGACAGGTGCATTCATGAATCACTAAAGAAGTTACCTCCTCTCTATCTCTCTGCTTTCTCAATCCACCACCGCTACGTGGAGATGAGATTTGCACCTTAACCTCCTGTGAGCAATTCAACCCCGCCACACAACAGCAGGCCAGATCGATCATTGTTGTTAAATCAACATCACTCAGGTACAAAATTTTATAGGCTTATAGCCTCAACTAGTTACATAAACATAAATCTGTAGTACTACCTCCGTCCTTGAATATATAACATAAAAGTTCAGCAAAACTAATTTGCTTGTAATAAACGTCATATATTCGAGAACGTAGGGAGGATGTTGTATACATCCTAAACTATTCACATGTCCTTTTGTTTAAGGTTTTAGGTTTGAATGATTGCAATGATTCTCTCGGACATAGAAATTACAAAACAAAACAAAAAAACATCCATAAACCATCTAGCGGTACACATTACCAACAAAATAAACTAAAGTGTATCAGGTGTTCAGGTTGTAAACAAGAAGGTGATTTGACATTAGAAATATTCACTGTTTCAAGAAAAACAAAAGGGGACCAATTTGGTACATGTTTCCATTATTTCATACAACTCTAGATTATTTTGTTTAACAATCCCTTCAATAGATTGATGAAATAATACTATAATAGCAGGACCTGATTATCCAATTTATCACCGAACTAATGAAAGTAGCCTGTATATATATTGACACCATGGTATATGTGGAGAATATAAATGAGGTGTACAATTAAGCTATCATTGTTATAGACTGCACATTCAATGCCAATAAATTAAAGCAGCACACTGAAGTTTGAGCTATTATTATCTTACATCTCTCTATATATTAACCAATATCTAGAAAAACTCATCTGAGAATAGAACAAGGGTACTTTATTACTAGGGCAGGGATTACATTGGTATCATAAAAAACAGAAAAGACAGGATCTAAGATACTAAGGCAATATAAGGATAAGAGTGCTCTGCAAATGCATAGGATGAGGGTGAGAGTGCTTTGCAAAAGCATAAGCGTGCAACTTGGAGATATGAACAAGACGGTCTATCCGTCTACACACCGCTTCTTACAAAATACTTTTAGCATACAAGTAAAACCCGAAATGGCTTCAAAGGAAGTTATGGCGGTGGCCATCAAGAATGCAGTTTGGCACGATGTTCCTTCGTTGATTTCCAAAGTTACGCCCAACAGAACCCTGATTCCCAATAAACGGTAGCCTGTCTGAGTCCCCACCGATCAATGGCAGCCTAAGTGGGTGGCTGTAAGGATTGTTTCCCCAGCCATAGTTCCAAAAGGTTGGATGGGGCCTCTTCTGCCGCTTCTTATTGGCCTGCCATGCTTCTGCAAATATGGCCTTCGCGCTCATGGACCCTCTAGGACCCTCACCAGAATTTCTGAACTGTACAAACTTCTTCCAAAGACTATCATCTGCTGCAAGGTTTCTCATTTCCTTGCAAGTGCACTCAACCCTTGCAAGATCGTCCCCAGGTAAAAGATCCAAGACCTTACTCTTCAGATCAGCAGGCAGAGCCATCAAGCATGGGGGCAAGCGCAAACCATTCAGCTGGCATAAAGATATCATCAGTGGCAGGCACATCTCATCCTTCAGCACTGTCCACAGATCAAGAATCCCCCTCTCCTGCACTGCACTCAGCTGATCACTATCCAGATACAGCAAAGGCTCAAGCCTTGGCAGCTCCAAGCACAATCGGCGCACCTCAGACTGCGCCCCAGGCACATAACCATATACTATCACGAAATTTGGCATCAAGGAGAAGTTAAGCACTGCCACCTTCCCCTCCTCGGCCACATGTAACATCGGTGAAAGCTCCGGTATGGTATACTTGACGGCCAGTGGCTTCGAAGCAACTGGCGGCCAGTCCGGTGGCAGAGAGAGGCGTGACCCCATCGGATTAGTGATGTGGAAGCCGAACTCAAGCAGAGCTGCATGTAGGGCTGCAACCAGACGACCTCCAGCGGTTCCCTCTGCGCCAACGACGTTCCCCATCTCCCGCTTGAGATCCCTAAGCACAAAACTCGACCAGCCCTTCGTGGCATCGACGGTCTCCGCCATCACCACATCCGCAGGACTGGATGCGGCTGGAACGCTAGGGTTCACGACCACAGCTCGCGCCTGCAGCGAGGAGCCTCCGGTGCTGGGCTTCTCTGATCCTTTGCCGCCGTCGACAGCCATCGCGGTCGGAACGGAGCCAGAACCCGGGCTAGGGTTCCGGGGCAGGGCCTGAGCCGGCGGCGCGAGGGCTGTGAGAGGAGACAGGGCGAAGAAGACGAGGTCGCCGGACGCGAGGCCGAGGGCGGGGAGCGTGGCGGCGGGGTCGGGCGAGACAAGCTCCTCGCTGCGGTTGAGGGAGAGGCGCACGGACTCGGCGGGGACGGGCAACGCGGAGAGCTTCGCGGCGAGGAGGGTCTTCACGTCGCCCAGCGTGGCCGTGGGCGGCAGATCCACGCGGTGGGTCTCGACGGCGGCGGCGCCGCCGCGCGCCTCCATAGACCGCAATCGGAGCTTCATGGTGAAGGGGATTTTTTGCGATTTGGAATTTTGGATGGATGAGGACAAACAATGACTCGATGAGTCGTCGCGGTGGCGCTGGCACTTGACTTGAGAAATGGTGCCGGTTGAGAGAACTGGTAGTGGGCCACGATGAAATTGGGGCGGTCTGCAGGCCCAGTTCGTGATGGGCTAGAGCTGGATCACAAATAGACCCACCTAGCGCGGTCTCTCTTGTGCCATCTACAGTACAGGCCCATCTAGCGCGGTGTCTCTTAAATATTTTTGCTAGGGCCACCTCAAAGTGCAAACTTCAAAGGTACCTTTTGGTGCCTTTCTCCACAAAAAAAAAACATTCTGATGAGGTAACCTGAAGAGAATAACAGACGATAATAAAAGACAATAACAGACCCAACACTAGACTATATAGACATGTTCAAGCTTAAACATGTATCACGGGTGATGAGGAAATGGATAGATTTTTTTCAAGAGAGCAGAAATAGATAGATGGATAAAAATGTGTAAACGTGGGAAGCACGAGAATAAGAAATTGTGGGCATTGCTATACCGATAAGTAACAAGTACACTATAAATGTTTCAATAGATAAAACAGAGAACCGTCTAGGGGCTTCAAGATTCATCTATGCCATAAATGTAGAATATTGCGGTCAAACGGTTACCCCGATTTACTCAAAGCCAAGACTGAAATTGTTACGGAGCCACGTGTTATTCTTTAGTCCAATTCAGAAAACCATGGCCTTGGCATTCAGGGTGTTTGGATGTCGCCCAACCAACTATTCATGGGCGAGCATTTGGATCGGCGGTGGAGAGGCGGAGATTGTGGCACCCTGACGCCAGTGTCCACGCGCGGTTGTATTCCGCATCCACACTTCGCGAAATCACGCGTGTAGGAATAAATCACAAGAAAAAAATAGCAAGCTGCTGTTTTGACGAAGATTGGGACGGCGCGCGTAGGCAGAAACCAGACGAGCTCTCATTCTCCTTAGAACTCCCAACCATAATCGTCGAGCTTCTTCCAAAGGTTACCACCCTCTGCTGCAAGATTCCTCGTTCCCTTGCACGTGCCCTCAACATTTGCAAGATCTTCGCGAGCAGTGCCATCAAGCAAGCATGGCGGCAAGCGCAAACTGTTCAGGTGAGCCTGGTGGGTCTGCCGGCCGAGTTCGTGATGGGCTACTCACAAAATGGGCCCTGCCATATGATGGTCTCTTAACGAGAGACCATCTCAAGGCCCAGCCAGACAACACTCCTCGCTCTAGCCTCTCAAAAAGGAAGACGGGGGGAAAAATTCCTGCTCGAGCTGGCAGGAAGAGAAAGTACCTGAATGACAGCGTGAGGCTTCTCACCGAGCTTGTGTTTGTCCGGCGTGGGGAGAACACTGATAGACGTGCGGTGACTGCGATGCGAGACACAAGAGATAGGATGATGAGCATCCACGAACCTGAGGTCTGAAGGACCTCGTTCCTTTCGAGCAGGCGAAAGCAGCTCTGATGAAAGCCGAAAGCGGTTGACCGAGGCCGACAGGGCTGCAACCGATACCGGTGGAGCCGAAGCCGAAGCCGACCCGTCCCTTTCACGAAAACGCGACGCTCCAACGACTACTCGCTCACTCGGTCACTCAGCTAGTCTCTGCGAACAGCAGCTGTGGCTGCGCGCGGCGTACGACGACACGCGTAGGGAACACTCACGAGGCCACGAGCAGGGTCAGGTGCATGCGTCCAAGTACATCGCTCTGGTTGGTGGCACCGCAACCTGCCTACCCCGTGACCGTCTCGCTGAAGATTAGGTCAGGGTCTGGCCCTCGATCGGCTTCCAACCATCTCTTCTGCACCGTCCTCGCCACGTTCTACTGGCACACTACTAGGGCGGAGGGTTGTTGCGTCGGCAGCCGCCTGCTGCAAACGGCGAGAGGCGGTGACGATGCACGTGAACTACTGAACTGTATGTAGAATGCACGGGTACACACAGGGCGCGGCAGAATGTACCCCCACCAGCGCTACGTGGTACTGCACATACAAGGCACGCTGGTGGGTGCACGCCGAGGTCGATCGATCGGCGGCCGCGGCCGCGGCCGGGCCGGCGAGGACTCCGCGCAAGACGACACGGGCGCCCTGCCGACTGCTCTCTGTCTGCCGAAGCCGAGCAGGCTCCCGCCCCCTGCAGCACTGCCAAGCCCGTTCCGCTTCCGCCGCAGCGAAGCCGCGCCGCGCCAGGACAGTCGCAGCGCGCGCCCTTTGTCGGCACCCACGCGTCGCCGAGCGCGCGGACCGCAACCGCCAAGCGCGACCCCTGGTACGGAGACGGCTGCTGCTACGCCGGCGCGCGCACACGCGCTCTCGCCTCGCATCGCGCAGCCATGCACATGCACGTTCCGTCCCCACCCCCGCCGCGCCGAGACGCGACACGGGACTGGTGCACTGGTGCTCGACCCCGCCCACCGCTGCGGCCTGCGTCGCATCGCATGCATGCGCCCGCCGGCCGGCCGACGGCTTCCTCCAACGCGCCTCGCGCGGGCGCGGGGTCCGCGTCCGGCCGGCTGCCTGACGGGGGCAGGCCGCCTGCGCGCCGGTTCCGGCGGGCACATGGGAGCATGGGACGGAGGAGCCAGCAGCACGGAGCACGGGCAGAGCGGCGAGTCCGCGCGGAGCCAGCGGGGCTCGCTACGCTCGCTAGCTCTAGCTGGCTGGGCGGTCGGTCGGGCGGCTGTGCTGTCGCATCTGGAGAGGCAAAAGCCAAGGGCTCGCGCGCGGCTGCGGGCGGCGGCGAGCGACCAACGCTTTCGCTGTGGACGCACTGTGCGCGACTGCGCGTAACCCTTCGGGGGTATGCGGACAATGTTGAGGGGTCAAACCCGTCGCTTCCGGTTCCCTGCTTTGTGCCGGCAAGTCGCTGGCCGCTCGGCGCATCAATGTTCCACGGCGGTAGTGCCGCCCGGCATCACACCACCACAACGGCCGGGAGAGCATTCAAAAGGAGCGTCCTTTAAACTGTGGAACCAACTGTGAGTTTTGACCATTTTTATCCACATTCACAAGGAGTACAGCAGACCTATTTGCTGGGCACTCTATCAGAAACGCACGTAGCAAAATCATGTTAAAGGCCACGAAATTCGACTGAACCAAAAAACTTAGCAAGATTTGCAATGGCAAACCACATCTACGGCACCGTCCTCAGTTCGTCAGGAGCCAACATGTTCGTCACAGGACATGCCATGATGACGCCGCAGGTTGGTTGGGACATGGAAGCATGCCACGGGAATCTCTCTCGGCTCCCTTTTGGAATGATTGGGGCCGGGATGCGGGCAGCCCTGCGGCAAAGCTCCCCTCGTATGGGAAGGGGGATGCTTATGATACTCATTGCCATCACGAACAAAGATGCCATGCCATGCAGAGAAAAGCGAAAAAGAACGTGAGGCAATCCGACCTGACCCCTCCCTGAGGCAGCGGTCAAAAGATCTTCCACTGTGTACATAGCCAAGCCAGCGACGACCCCACCGTGATCACAGAACAAACCTGCCTCTGCCTGCGAGTGACCGTACCAGCAAAGACGAGCCATCTCATTTCACGAACCCTTTTCCTTTTCCGTCCAAGTTGCAACAGCCTTGTTGTTTCATGTAACGTTCAAAAGTGAGCCATACTACATTCCAACCAATTTTCCCCAAAAGAAAGGCTCAAAAGAACGCTACCAGCAGCCTACCACCACTACTGAGATTGTGCATCAGCTGTAGACTAATTAAGGCCGATCTTCTACTGCATAGCACTACACCAATCAACATGGCAACTAACCAACCTTGCTACTGCAGCTAATTTAACTAACTTGGTGCTGCCAATCCTGCTTCAGTTTACAAAAACCAGCAATGGCGAGCAAGATTGGGCAGTTACTACTGAGCTCCATCTGGATCAGCTAGGCATCAGCCCAGGCGGCGAAGAAAGGGAGGTGGGAAACGACGTGCTGCGCTGTCGGCGCTGGCATAGGCATCCAGGGGCTCATGGAGGCCAGGCTCACGGCATTCTGCTGCTGCTTGCCGTATAGCATGGCCAGGCCCAGCCTCTCGGGGCTACCCTCCCTGGAGTTGCCTAGGCTTGTCACCAGTGATGAGGAGTTGGAGAAGTTGACGCCACCAGACTTGCCTTGAACGTCAAGGTGGTGATCATGGGCTACACACTCGACGTCAAGCCCAACGATGCCATGCAGTGAGGAGTTAGAGTCACTCATCATGCCCTTCTGGTGATCAACTGCTTCTGGGCAATGCACAGCTTCCTGGGAAGATCCATGGAGCACCATCCTGCAGTTGGCGCTTGGTTCCTCGGTAGGGTTGAGCTCCCTGCCACCAAGTTGTATCACAGGAACGCCGTTCGCCGCCTCGATCACCTTGACCTTGCGTGCTTCCTCCACAGGCAGCAGCGTGCTGCTCTCCAAGATCTTGTCGACATCGTATCTGGTTATGTCGAAGTTCGTCACCGCGTTCAAGCCGCGGAACTTGATGGCAGCTATGTCATAAGCCTCGGCTGCTTCTTCTTGAGTCGCTGCATGTTCAGCAAATGATGCAATAACGAACTTAGCTGTGAGTATGGCCTATGAAAAAACATTCATGTAGAAACTAATTTAGTTTGTGCATTGAAAAACCAAGATAGATCCTAATGTAAAGTGTGATTCCCGATCAGATTACTTTTATGCCGTGATAACATCATATTTTAGTTCAAGTGTTCAATGGAGCATTCAAAACAGTCAACAGGTTGCTTTGGTCAGAGGTCACAGCCTTAGGAAAAGTATAGAAAAGTATAACTATCTGAAAAAGCAAAGAATGATCAAGAAGAATGTGTGTGTACCCCACGGATTAAAGTTGATCGCAAAAGCAAAGCACAAAACCAGCGATTAGCAGTAAAAGTTTAAGTTCCAAGTCTATCTTCTCCGGTAAATGTACTTTGATGCGACAATTAGCATGGTACAGCAGTCGCACCACCAAAGGATTAGCACCAAAAGCTTCTTTTACTTGAGAGGCACATTACTTTGTAGAAGCATTTAGGCCCTACAAATCTACGGTCAAATAGAGATCTTTCTTACTGAAAGTGCCAAGGTATAGATCCTTGTTCCCAGCAACCCTGCCAATCCGAGACTGCCATCTTCCTTGCTGGTGATGCCTGTAATGCAATCAACATGAATATATTGGGATGGTTTCTACATGTGCTTTTGCTGTCTGCGCTAAGAAAGCAAAATGTGCTGGCAAATTCTGCCCAAACAAACCTTGTCACCCCTCGGTAGATGGAGGCACCTCTAGAAAACCCACTGCTTCTCCTGTGATCAGTAACAACTTCAGAAATGCAGGAAGGCAATTTGACTTATAATGCATGCAAAATAGTAAGCACTAACCTTCTCAAGTGCGCAACAAATTCTTGCCTTGTCATGTTTTTCATCTCCTCAAGCTCACCTTGATAGTTTTCTACCTGCCAAAGAAAGTGTGTATTACCTTATTACACAAATAAACATCAAACCTCCGGTTTTCTTGGATGAAACTTCAATATGAACACTTACGGGGAAATTGATATGAGTAGCTGGACCCCAGTATTTCAGAGCAGCAAGATCATAGGCCCTTGCAGCCTTGTCTTCAGTGTCATAACCACCTAATTCACAGAAAAGAAATCACATTTCATATTTCTGGAGCTGGGCGTAGCTGACCGGACAATGAAAGGCATGATCGGGTAAGAAATGTTTTGTTACCTAGATATACTGCAACCAATTGCATTTCAGTCATGACAAACCCCAGAACGACATTTCCAAAAGAAGAGGAATCAAAATGTCAGAAAGAGCTATAACTGCATAAATTTTGCTACATCATTTATTTTGGTTGTCTAGATTTCAACCTTGCCTTCCTTTCCTGGTCTGCCCATCCTTTCTGCAGCTGTTGTCCCAGAGGTGGGCTTCATACCTCCCAGTCCACCTGTGCCTGCTCCAGTGGATCAAACACAAAAAAAACCTTCATCATTCAATATATGAAGCGAGCGCAAAAAAATTAAATTGGTTGCCTAAAAACCAGGCTAAATAATGTGCTCCCAAACAAAAGAGAGGTGCCATAATAATCAGCAGAACTGCAGGGGCACCAGAAGGATCAGAGATCCCAGGCTTTAACATTGTGAAGTGGAACAAACAAATTAGGAACTGTTCTAATAAGATTAAGCATTATAACGATTTGGCGTCAAGCATGAGTTCCTGGCCTACTGAATTTTTAAACAAGGATAGCAGAGCATAACAGAAGTACAGCACAGCCACATCAATGCTGGAGGCTAACAAGGGCAGAACATGAGGCAAATACTCCAAATGAACCAGGAGTAAATTGATTTTCACAAGCCGAGCAATGTGCAAAAATCCGACCAAATGATCAATGCCGCAGAGGAGGAAACAACGTCAGAGTGTGCGCAGAAGAGTTGCGAAGCATACATATGACTCAGAACTAAAAGAGGCAAAGCATTGCCCGTACGAATCCTACTGACGAACAAACGCAACAAGAGATGACAGGAGGAAAAGCGGAGATCTTCGTAAGCAGCTTACCTGGTGACACCCCTGTACCGGGAGGTCCTCTGCCCAAACGTGTCGATGGACTTGCGGTGCACCGGCTGCTTGGTGCCTCCCTTGCCGGTGCCCCTCTTCCTCCCCACGCACTGCTCACCACCGCCATTACTGTGCCCCTGGGCAGCGGCCGCAGAAGCAGCAGCGGCTACAGCGACCATCTGCTGCTGCTGCGGAGCCGCGCTGACGCAGCTGCTGGACTGGGACCCGGGGCTCATCATCGACAGGCTCAGGGGGTGCATCTCCCCGTTGCTGTAGCAAGCGCCGTAGCTCGTCAGGAGGTAGTTCTTGGCCGCGGCCATGGCCTCGTCCATTGGCGCCGACTCTTCTTGCAGCATCTCGGCTTCTGTCAGCGGCTGGAAGGTGTAGGGGACGAGCTGGTGGTGCTGGTACTGGTGGTAATCCCTGCTTGCCACCTCTTCTTGGCCCTGCTGGTGGCTGTAGTATGTGGCCGTTTCTTGGCCACCGCCATTGCCACCACCCAAGAAGTCCTCCAGCTTCGGCGGGGACGATGGCATCGTGCCTACTCCATGCCAAGAAGACCAAAATGTTAGAGATACAGATAATACGATGTAAAGAGAGGGAGGGAGGAGAAGGGCAGTATAGTGACCTTCCATGTTGCAGAGGGAGCCGTCGGACCTGATGGGCAGGGCAGGCAAGTGGGAGTAGTAGACGCCGGCAGAACTGGTGCCATCGCCATACGCGCCGCCCACACAGTAGTAGCCCGGATAGGGCGTGGCCATGGACGAGAAGAGGAAGTTGGAAGTGGCAGCGGCGTTGTTACTGGAAGAGGAGATCGTGGTACTGGAAGGAGGTGGAGCTTGATGAGCAGGAGCGGGCTCAGAAGCGGAGGGCACCTCCAAGGCCGTGTGCGGTGAGAGGGAGAAGCCGAGCCAGTTGCTGCCACCACTGGCCATTTCTCCCATCGACCATGCAAACGCAAGCCCTCGTTGCTCTCGAGCCCTCTCCTTTCCTTTGTGCTGCGCTGCGCCTGCGCTTTGCTTCACTCGTATCGCTAACACTAGTCACTAGCCCAACGCTACCACCACGCTCATGTGAACTGATGAGAGGGACCCGGGTCGTGGAACCGAGCAAAAGGAATGAGGGGGGCCGAAGCAAATTGGTGGATAAGTACCACTCCTAATGCATCTGTAGGCATGTAAATAAGAAATATCTATGGCTTCCTCATACCTATCCGTTCCATAGGTTCTTAGGGATCTGTGACGGGAGACAGATGTTGCCGAGGAGGAGTGTGCGCGCTAGGGCTGCTACTGCTTGTGCACCCTTTATTGAGGCCAGGCCATTAGCCAAGTGCATGTTTGGTTCAGATTAGTCACTGTCACTTTAAGATACAAGTATTAAATATAAATTAAAAAGGTTAATTCATAATATGAATCTATTAAACCTAATTAGTCCATGATTTGATCATGTGATGCTACCGTAAATATGTGCTAATTATAGATTAATTAAACTTAAGGCCCTGTTTGGGTCCCTTCATTTTGAAGGAATTGGAATCTATTTAATGGAGTAGGCTAATTTATGTTGGGATGTGGCATTCCACAACTTTCCAAAGTTTAGATATAAGCCTATCTTAAATTCATGGGGTGGGAGATGGAAATTGATTCTATAGATTATGGTTATTAGAATGGAATTCAATTCTTATAGCACGCTCTTAGACTCGCTTCTCTATAGTAGAAGTGCAGCATATAAGTATCTCTCCCATATCACCAACTATAATATACAACTATATTCCACATACAATTATATTAGCTTAATTAATTTGTGTCTAAATTATGATTATTAGGATGGAATTCAATTCCAATGATCCAAACGGGGCCTAATAGATTTGTCTCTCGAAGTAGCCACAACTTATGTAATTAATTTTATAATTAGTTCACGGGTCCTTCTTAGCCTCCAAACAACGAATAAAAAACTAATTTATAGATTTAAACACCCCTCTAGTCCCATGCTGTCCGAAACTCACTCACACAAAACTACCCCTATAAGGATGCAAGAAATTGAATTGTGAGGTTGCCATGTATGGGATGGGGTGGCCAGCTATTGCCCTCTCCTCATCTCTCTCTATCCCCCCGCCGGTCTGCCATGCATGCTGCTCCTCCCTCCTAGATGTAGCTGGATGCCGCTCAGAGTGGCCGAAACAAGGCGGCTGCTGCCACAGACTTGATGGACGGACACGAGATAGAGAGAGAGAGAGACCGTGTGCCTACTGTATCTAACATACTCCTAGATTCAAAGCGCAGGACAGCTGCACTGCACGCAAAGCGCCAGTCACTTCGCAACAGTACCCGTCCACTGCGCCGCACTGCAGTGTTGCAAATGCCAACGAACCAACCCATGATAAAATCCCTAGTACCACCCCTGTAATACAGAGGAGCTCTGGTATCCAACCTCCCAAGTTAAATTTTAGCAAATCACCAGAAAGAAATTATGCTCCAAACTACTTTATATCTCGATATCTATCTCGCTAGCCATCCTTCCCTTTAGCAAGCCAATTTAGCTCGTCAAAATGTAAGTCCTACGTGTAGTAATTGACCGAACGAAGAGTACAAAATAAAGAGGCTGTTGTAGTACAAAATGGAGAGGTTGTTGGAGTAGATGGAGAGTGCAGATTTTTAGAGAGGAAACTAGCCGTTGAGATTTGAAAAGTGGGAAATGGATAGTCTGTTGGAACGAGGCAACTTAATATAGAGATAAATTTTTTTGCCAATTTAAATATTGGATAGAGAGTTCAAAATAAGTAGTACGTTGAAGATGCTCCGAGTGCTCCCTAAAACAAGCTGCTTAACCCCCGACCCGCACAGGATCGAGTCCAGAGAAGTGCCGGGCAAAACGACGCCCTCGCGCTGCAGATGATACCGACGCGTCGGCACGACAATCTCGTCCCCGGCGGTTTCAGGTTCAAGGATTGGCTGCGCCGGAAACTTGCATGCCCCAACGCAAGAAAGCGAGCTCCTGTCACGGCATCGGTTGCAGCCGCACTCCTGTTTTGTTTTCCTGGCCGGCCGGCCGGCCGGTCGGGGGACGTCGGTCAAACGAACACAGGCGAGGGCAAGGCAGCTCCTGCAGGCGGAGAAGGCCTGTGCTGTGTTGGCCGGTGTGTGCTGCGTGGGTCTTGATGGCCTGCCTTGCGTTCATATATGTTCCGGGAATGATGAGCAAGGGGCCCCAGCAAACCCCTGTGGCGTGATAAAAGCCAACCAGGGTGGCTTTTGCACAGCACAGGGCACGGCCCTCTCCTAACATTCTGATTCCATGCAGCTTTTGGTTAGGTTTTAGGAGGGAGATGCCGGAGATCAGAGCACGCAATTGCCAAAAAGAGGAAAGTGCATTTGTCTGGCTCTTTTTTCTTGTTACTATCAACTTCTTTTGGCAAGCGCACCTTTGGATTTGAAGTGAAATGTTAATCAGACGAACCATACGTTGATAACTGTTGCCAAGCAGGCTTAAGCTAGACAAACTTCATCCCTCTTGCGTGGAGTGAAATGCTTCTAAGAGAATTTTTTGGTGTATATTTGTCACTGAGAATTATTGCCAACCAAGCTTAAATTTTTCCTGGAAAATTACTTATATGCCACTAGGTAAAATTTAAATCCCTTGTATGCCATTGTCATCGTCCCTGAAAGGTTCTACTTGTCATAAACATACGGTTGCATACGAGAAAATTCCCCAAGTGTCTTCCTTTTGATTTTAAGGAGAGTCCACTAACCATATATTCTGAACCTCTATGCTTATTAGTTCATCAAGGTTGACGACGTAGAAAGTTAAGTGTAAATAGGCAAAAAGTACCTAATGGAGCAAACAAATGAGGAAAAGAACAAACACCTAGGAACCAACTTAGCACTAAAATATCACATACCAGTATACCATCTTTCCAGGATAAAAAGTCTAATTAGTACTGCAAAAGACATTTGAGGCGCATAGAATGGATATGCAAAAACACAAGGAAAAACAGAGAGAAATCACATGTAAATCTTAAGGTGGGCTTAGTGCAAATTAAAGCGGTTTCAGGCCCACACTAGACACTGTACTTTTTGGAATTTAGTGTGCTCCATTCAGAAATGAATGCTCCTGTTTTGCTATAAGAAGTGGTACCTCATCCAGTTCCTTTCCAGTTCCATAACCATAACTATCCATTCATTTGCATCTCATGCATGGCGAATCACCGGTACTCCTTCGGTTTTTATTCTCATCAGAACCGGTACTCCAATGTTGAAAAGTCCATGGGATATTGGCATTAAACCTCGGTTGCCCTTTCCAGGTATGCACTGCGAGCATGTTTGGCAAGTGGATTACTGTATCATCGTGCTTCCGTAGCTATAAAGCTCTTAAGTACCAAACCAGGCCCACTTCTCTGCCGATCCTAACCACGAGAGAATTTGATTCGTATGCAGAGCTTTTTAGATCATGCCCTGCGTACAACGTACCAGGCCAGCCCCAGCCACCGAGCGAGGGTCCATTGCCAAATCAATTGCGTTTTGCCAAACAAAACAAGGCTGCGCAGCTTCAATTCTGAAGCTGGTCCTACGGCTCTCATTCTTTCTGATCGCAGCAAAAGTTGCTTGCAAGATCGAGCTGGTCCCTTAATGAGGCATGCAACGTCGAGGGGCCCTCGCTCCTCTATGGAAAAAAAAGATATCTCGCAAAGAGGAATGTGCCTAGCTTGTTGCTCCGGCAACTAAGCGGCTTCTAGTTGCAGCAGGGTAATCCAGTTTAAGCATGCACGGGATGGAATAATCTCCCGTGTCCTTTTCCGCGATGATGGTGTTCATTTGGTACTAGCAAATCATCGCTTGCCCATGGCTAGTTGCTGCCGCTTTTGGTTCCTGCCTACCATTGGCCCCATGGCCATGGAACTGACCCTACCAGATGTTCCCCCTTTCCTGCCTTTATCTAGGTTTCCCCATGCCCGACACATCTTTTGTGGATCACGTTAAAACAGCCAGAAATTCTAGTGATTGCGATGGGGTCTGTGTCCTTCTGCAAAGTGGTAAATGCATGGGAGTTGGATGGCTCGCTTTCCTCCAAAATTTCAGGCGATCAATTTGAAAGTGCCTAAGTAATCTGTTGAGGTGAGAAAAAAATCTTACGGGCACCAGATGGTTCATTGCAGGTCTAGTTAAAATTAATCAACATTTTGTGACAGTAAGGTCAGGTAACTGATCAAAGAAAAGTGTTGGCATCCATAGTTGCTGCAATGACCAAAAACTTGTTTCCATACAAATTGGTAAGAGACTTACCTGGAGCACATGGGTATGGCACGGGGCATCCGTGACCGTGAGACCAGCTGCTTGGACATTCTGTTGCTGGCGATTCCCCATGCCATGATCCTCTCGTCGATTTGGACCCAAGTCCCTCGTGGATCAGCCCAATCTGGTTCCCAATCGCTCGCCTCCATCGCCCCGAACTTCCGCACGCGGTACGTGTTCTTCCGCAATGTTCAGATCGGGATCCAAGCCGCCCCTCCCGCTTCGCCCGCTGAGGGGGGCGACGATCTGAAGAGCCGCCGCCGCCGCCGCCGCCCCTCGCATTATCATCTCGCGGCGGCGCCGCGGCGGCAATCGCGAGGTGTGCTGCACTGGGGGAATTTTCCGCTTCCACTCTGGAGCAAATCACAGGACAGCAAAAAACCAGTACTCCTTTTCTACAGCCAACAAAGTTTTGTTTTCATTTTCTTTTTATGGCTGATGATGTTCTGTTTAATTTACCATCTTGCGCTCCCCCCCCCACCCCCCCGGCCCAAAGGTAATTGTGTTTCATTAACTTAATCATACTTCAGTACTTTTAAGCACGAATGCAATAATACTAGTTTTTTATATAAATCTTATATATTCATAGAGTATTATTCGTTGACTACAAACTTATCCTGATGAAACAAAATATGCCTCACATTTCTGGATGGAGGTGAAAAAAGAAGTACTTGATACATGACAATTATAATTTAAAATCTTATAAAAATAATATATTCCTGAAATATATTTATTTATGTTATATTTATTTTTAAGATCAAATTTGTTTTCATGAAATACTTTTTAATGACTTCAAATATTTTGTTTTAGCTCTAAAATATTTTTTTCTAATGGTTTGCCGCTTGAGAAGTTTTGCTATACTTTTTGTTCATTTCTTCAAAGTTTGGAATAAAATTTATGTTCAATTGCAACATTTTACTTTTATTTAAAATATTTCTTGATGTCTTGTTGTGGGCCTATCTTCACCAGGTAAGTTCCACAAGCACAAAAGAGAAGGGAAAAATGGGTAGTAGATGTATTAAGGATTATTTGGCTCATTGATGCTTTAAATGGGTCATAGTTAGAAATGGCCCGAAGAGAGTAACAAACAATTCCCCAAGAGTGCAACAAACAATTAAAAGCTGTGAAAATTCATTAAACCTTAATTTAAAGTAAAAAAAAGTTACCAAAGAATTAAAGTACAAAAAGTTAAAGTATAACTTCTATTAAGGACATAGTGCCCTTTCACCCAAATTTATCACTTTTCTAAGAATTAAACTAGAACGAATTTGAAGCTCGACTTTTGCAATAAAGTTTATCATTATCACATGAATTGTAGCTGGACTAAGTTCAATCATTCTAACGCTATTTGAAGTATGTTTTTAGGTAATTTTAACCATTTTCAATCATTTGTATATTTTCACATGAGCTGCACCCGAGGCACCCAGGGGGTGTTTGGTAGGGTGTATGGCCTTTGGGCTAGGCCCGTGGGCTGCAAGGTGTGCTTGTTATGCTGGACGAGAACACGTGGTTGGACGACACAGTTGCAAAGCATCCTGTAGAGCTTGCATCATGTGGAACGATTAATTTTTTCGTTCCATCTAATGCATGCTTGAAGGCATCATTGCGGTGACCCCCTAGTGAGTGTTTTTTCTCACCAATGAACGCAACGTAAAGAGGATCCCGTGAAAGCATCTAGACCCCTAACTTGTGTTTTGGTAATTAATGACGGCCTTAGTGGACTAACAATTTCTTTGAGAATATGAGCATAGGTTAGTCCCAAAGTTGAAGTGAGCGTCAAAGGACGCTATGGTGATAACTTGGATGGTTTGCATGTTGGAAAGCTCAAGGCAAAGGTATACGATAGGGTTTTCTATTTTACCGGTCAAGAGGTGCTTAGCGGATGTAAATTGACCGGATTAATAGGCTAGATAGCCGTACTATCAAGAGTGGTCAATTTCATTTACTTGACGGTTCTATAGTGCCACTTTGCTCAAACAATTGCATTGCATGCACATGGACTAACATAGTTTGAGAAAGTGAAAGAAATGAGAAGAAAAACATGTTCCAAAAGAGTACTGACTGCATAAAGATGGACGGTCCGACCCAATATAGGCGGACGGTCAGCGTAACTTAGACAGAGACGTGTTTTCAAAGTTAGAGACTGTTTTTGTGAGGTGAACGGTCCGGCCCTATAGGCGGACAATCAGACTAACTTAGACAGAGACATGTTTTCAGAGTTAGAGGCTGTTTTTGTGAGGCAGACGGTCCGGCCCTATATGGGCGGACAGTCCGCCCCCCTGTAACGGTACAGTCTGACACACATTAAATGCTGAAGTAGCTGTTGGACTTGAACGACGGACGGTCCGACCCTCACAGACGGTCCGCCAGTCCCCTGTTCTCATGAGTTTTGAACCTAATAGCTAGCTTTTGGAAGAGGGCCTTTATATACTTCACCCGCGGGGCATGGGTGAGCTCTCTTGGAACTTTGGAAAGCATTTGTGACATCCTTAAGCCTTCTTCCACCTCTCACTCACTCACTTTGCTTAGAGATTGCATTCTTGTGAGATTGAGAGTATCCTAGTGTATTGCATCAAGAGTTTGAGTTTTGTGGCACTAGAGAGTCTTCAAGCAAGTGTTATTGACCTATTACTCTTGGAGGTTGCCGCCTCCTAGACGGCTTGGAGATTGCGGAGCATTGAGCCCTTCAAGGAAGATTGTGAAGGAGCCCCAGTTATTCTTGTGAGGGGTTTGTGCTCACCTCGCCGGAGTGGTGAAGAGCAACACTAGTGGAATCGAGGTTTGGAGAGGTTCTTTGATTCAAGCTAGCTCAAACACCAAGCGGTGTCTTGATAGAGGAGCGGTTGAAGCATTGAATCCACCTCAATGTGGATTAGGGGTGATCGGCAAGTCATCGATACCACGGGAAAAAAATTTCATCTCTTGTGTTCGGTTCTTTCTTTGCTCAATTTCATTATTGCAATTTATTTTGAGCAATTACATTCTTAGAGATTGAATTATTCCTTGTCACCCTAGGTTGCAAACTCTCACATAGCTTTAAAGCAACTAGAAATAGTTTTCATCTTGTGTTACTATTTAAATTTATTTATTGTTGTGATTTTAGTTGAAACCGCCTGTTCACCCCCCTCTAGTCGGTATCCTAGATCCTACACCCCGTCCCCACCATCGAAGCTTGTGGACCTCGACCCCACCGCCGGCAGCCACTGCCCGTGGCCCTCCCCACCACTGGCTGCCGGTGTTCGTGGCTCCATTCTCCACCGCCGGCACACACGTGCCCCTCCTGCCCTTCCTCCCCACCATCGGCGCTCGCGGCTCCAGTCCCAACCGTTGTCCACATCACTCACAACTGGTTTGGAGGTGTGGAGATGTGGTCTGGGGTCATGGCAGCGACACCAGCAAGCGGCTGTGTGCCACGACGCGTAGGCTGGTGCTGTAGCCATGATGGCGCGAGGGTTGGGCAAGGGCAAGCGGGCACGAAGCAGTGGGGTAGGCAAGCGACAACGGATGGGACAGTCAAGTGCGGGAGGACGTGGATGAGTGGCCATGGTCGAGCCCTTGCGGCAGCGCGATCGACAAAGAGACAAACGAAGGAGGAGGAAGAATGAGTGGTGGTAATTGTATCTTAGCACCGGCCCACTCCGCGCCGGCCTGTCTACCAGCGCCGGCTCGCTCCGGCCAGCTATCCACCTCACCCGATGACAGGCGGGGCCTACCTGTCATCCGCCACCTTTGGCCAACCGTGCCCGACTCGAACTCGAGTCTGAGCCGGACCGCGTTGCCCCCACGTTGTGGCGCGTACACCTAGGCTGCCTCCCCGAGCCTAAAAAACCCGTCGCCGCCCTCGAAGCCCCCACCAAACCCTAGCGCCCTCGCCTCGTACCCAGCGCCGCCGCCGCCGCCGCCCGAGCTCGAGCCCTACTCGCTAGCCGCCGCCGCCGATCTCCTCTATCACCGCCTTCCCGTCGACCACATCATCAGCCAAAGCACCGCGAGAAGGTGAAGAAGCTTCCTGTGAAGACCCCGTGCACTCGCGTGCCTTTTTCGTGTGCATGGGGTCGCCGTGCCGAGCCACCTCTTCGAGCCACGTGCCACCATCGCCACCTAAACCACCGCAAGAACACCCTAGTCACGTTCATCATCTCCCTAACTCACTCTTGAGCCAAACACCATCGCGAACGGTGGCCGGATGCTTGTTTTCGAGCTAATTCTGGCAAGGCCGCCGCTCATCGCCACCGTGCGCTGCCACCTCCATCTTGGCCGACCGCCGCCATCCGATCGAGCACCAGCGGCTTAAATCTAATCTGACCGAAGTCAATACCGGTCAACCCCGCCCCTGCTCTATTCTTTTTTCTAAAGAACCCATGTAAAGTTTTACAGTTTTTGCACTCAAGGTCCTACTCACTTCAAAAGTAATTAGATTAGATCCTTTTTCTTCTATTTAGACCCCTGCTCTTTTATAAAATCCCACCCGCCATCCTAGATCTGTTCTTTTACGTGTTAGACCTTCTATTTATATGTTTAATTAAATTTTAACCCTCGGTTTCTTTGAAGTTAGGTATTGGAAGTTTAGTTTTCTCGCATTCAAGCCCCTGAACCTTGTTTAGCTCATATCTTTAGCATTTTAAATCCGTTTTAAGCGATTCTTGCGCCTATGAGTTTGTGTTGACGCATAGATTAGTTTTATGATCCTATTTTGCTATGTTGCTACTATTTGCTATAATGTTTTATTATTTTAATTCTTTGTTTGCTTGTACGTACTTGTTTGATGCACATAGAAGGATCGCCGATCGAGGGATTCGAAGAGCAAGACTTTGAAGACTTTGAGCAGCAAGAGCAAGTTCAGGAAAGCAAGTCATGTACTTGATCATAATTTGATCCTATGTGACCTTTGCTTTTATGTTCAATACATATATGCTATGCACTTTAAGTATATAAAGATGATGGGTCCTATTTAAGGTGTGCCTAGTTTTATCCCTGCACCTTGATCAATCTGGGTTTACTTTAATGTTGGGTAGTTCTTGCTTAGTTGCTCTAACTGAGTATGGTGGTATTAATGAACCAATGCTTAAACTTGTTTTATTTACGCTATACCTTCCATTAATACAAGATCACCATACTTAATTGAAACATGAACAACCACCCATGAAAATAGTACAACCATAAAAATTACATGGCTCTGATCTTGGCTAATTAATTTGAGACTCTAGTCTGGAGTAATCTAACCGAAAGGGCAAGAGGGGAGGCGTTGATGGGGTATAGCCAGGCCCTCAAGCTGATCTGCTCTATGGTAGCTTAGCAGTCTTGAGAGAAGTTTATGCTCTGCTTCGACCTGAAACCTTAGCGGGTTACTACTTATTAGGTAATTTTTGTAAAAGCTTCGTAGCGTCTCTATGCAATCACACCTTGAAAGTGTGGTATTGCGCTTGGCCCGCACAACATGATTGGGTCTAAAATTCTTTTGAACTTTTACGCGACTTGTGGTGAAAGTGTACAACCTCTGCAGAATGTAAAATTATTATAACAGTCGTGCTCACGATCAAGAGCGGCCTCGACCCTTACATGATTAATTTATCAGAAGTTAAATTAAATTAATGTTATTTATTGATGTTATCTTTATTTATGTTCATTCTTAATGTACTTAGTAATTGCTAATAAAACTTGACCAACCAATTAAAATACTGAAATGCTGTTAAACTTTAGCCTATCCTTGAATAGCCTTACACTACACATTTCTCCATGCTTGCAGAGTAACAACCATAAGTGTACTCACCCTTACAAAAATCGCTGCTCAGACCAAGTCAACTTTGAGAAGTTTCCTTAAGACTTTGAAGAGTTCTAAGCGAACGTGTGCCACCAGTCAACTGCTCGTGGTGTCATCGTCATCGTTGGAGTTCCGCTGCTAGAATAAAGACTCGATTTGATATTCGAATTAAAGATTTTCTATCAGATAATTAATTTAATACTCTCTCTTTACGTTTTGGTATTGTATATAATATTTAATGAAGTCATTGTATATGTGAAACTTGATCCCGATGCACATATAATTTATTTATCTGATTTTACCTTTAAAATCAGGTGTGGGAGAAATCAGCGGTTGGATACCGAAGGGTCGAGACTGGTGCTGGAACTTGGATGGCCGAAGGCATATGCCTGAGTGCCTGACCGCCTGCAGCTGCTGAAAGGCAAGCGTGCCGGTTGGTCCGTCCCAGTTGCCAAGCAGGGGCACAGTATGTTCAAGTCAAAGACCACAAGCGCAAGGGATCGCAGTACAAGATTCCGATGGGGTGGAGGTGAAAATGTGAAATCCATCAGATCATCATCAGGGCACCAGGTATATGCCCTGTACCGCTGTACGAAATAGTGAAATACAGCAGCAAGACGAAAAGGCGAACAGGCTGCAAGATCCTTTGTCTCTGTCTCTAGCAAGATGTACGCGCAAGAGTTGAAAATCTTTTGTCCATCGATGCCCGTATATATTTTTCTTGTAGCACATCACGCAGCGATCAGAGGTATCTCCGTGCTGCCGTTCGCATGACGAAGCTTCACTTGCGTGGTTGACCGCTAGTTTACGCGCTCGAGGATTTGGGTTATCATGCAAGCAGCAGCAGCAGCAGCAGTGACAGCTTGTTGATCGTGAAAGTGTCCACAGGTGATGAATCGTGAGACAAAATTGACGTCGCCTGTCACAAGCAAAGACTGAGATAGAGCAGTTTGGTAGACGTGACGGGGCTGAGCGCGGCAGGGGTATTACTAAACTTAATGTCACATCATCATATTCGAAATAACTAAACATGAGCTAATTATAAAACTAATTACATAGACGGAGGCTAACTCCCGAGACGAATCTATTAAGACTAATTAATCCATCATTAGTACATATTTACTGTAGCATCACATTGTCAAATCATAAAGTAATTAGGTGTTGGAGGGAAATATTAACGACATCCTAATGCCGCTTAAAGCAACAGTCATGAAGGCCCAGGCCCACCTGCGGTAATTACGACTACCGTCGACCCAGTAGAGGCAGAGAACATCCCACACCGTCTCGCCCGACCCGGGGCCCCGGGGTCGGACAATCCCGACCCCTCGATGGCGGGACTCCGCCTCGCCCGACCGCGGTCCCAGGGTCGGGAGCGCCCGACCCCTCGCCGCAAGGCTCCGCTTCGCCCGACCTGGAGTCCCGGGGTCGGACGCTCCCGACCCCTTGAAGACTAAACTCCACCTCACCCGACCCAGGGGACCGGGGTCGGGAGCGCCCGACCCCCACCACAGAAACTCCGCCTCGCCCGACCCTGGGCGTGGGGGTCGGACTCGCTCGGGTCCACAAGACGAATATTCGGCTCGGGCGCGGACTGGAGGATCAGGATGACGATCTCGTGGGTCCCCTTATCGACCTCGCCATAAATGCGCCGCGGCCCTGTCAAGCCAAAAGGGAGCGGCGTCCCCGACGTAATCGGTCTCGAATACCGATGCGCGGCCGTGCGGCGTGAGCTGCAGTGGCCGCGGCTCCTTCTGATTCGCCACAGAGTACTCATGAGCTGCGCCAAACGGCACAGGAGGGCGCATCGCTTGCTCTCGCGCCCCGTGCTCCCAACGGCAGTTTCAGGGATGCGACGTCCGGGTCTTACGGTAATTAGCAGGGCAACAGAATCGGACCTCCTCCCCGGCGAGCACGGATGCCAAGGCTAAGGCTCATCATCACGCTCGACGGCGACGGCGACCAGGGAGATCATCGACAAGATCGGGAAGGAATCGCCCTCCCTCGCCGGACGCGCTGACAGGGATCGGAGGCCGGAGCAAGAGCGGCAGCCTTGGGACCTTCCCCTTGTATTATTTTTCTACTTAGCTTATCCTTTCTACCTCTCCTCCGGACGCCTGGCTCAACTGTAACCCCGAGCTCCTTCTTGCGCTATAAAAGGAGGACCGGGTGTCCTGGGACGGGAGGACTGAGACTCTTTCTCTGAAGCAAACAGTACACACTCACACTCCCTTAGAGCACAAGCACGCTCAAGAGACCTGGGATCAGTTCCCTCTCTCGCCCATCTGTAACCCCTACTACAGAACCCCGCGTGGGTAACACGAGCAGCCTCGATACTGGACGTAGGGCCTCCTTTGCCCGAACCAGTCTAACCCCGTGTCTCCCACGCCACCATCCGAAGCCTCACACGCATAAAAGAAATCTACTAGTCTAGAGTCTCGATCCGCAAATCTTGACAACGACAGTTGGCGCGTTAGGTAGGGGACCTTTGCGCGTACATCACCGGCTTCAGATGGCCAACCACGACGCCGATTCCAACGACGAGAGTCACCACCCCTCGCACGAGCGCTCCATGGCCGACGTGCGCTCCGAGGGATCCAACGACGACGGCGCCGAAGGGAAGCAGCGCGCTCCCCCACTGCGCGCCGCAGCTACGACTGAGGCCCTTGTCAGGGTCGCCCTTGTCAGGGTCCCGGTGCCCCACCAGGAGGACGAGCACCGCCGCAACGAGGGCGGGGCGCGTTATCGAGCCCGCGACGTCCAGCGGCGCATCTGCGGGGACGAGGGTCATCCCCAACTCTTCGCACGCGCCAGCCAGAATGTCGCCGCTGCGGCAGCCCTACTCCGACGACTCCCCGATCCGGCAACGCCCGAGGAGCGACGGGCCCGCCAGAAGGTACGCGATTTGCTTGAGTGTGCAGCAGTCCAGCAGGCAGAAAGCTCCGCGTCCCGGCGCTGCACACACGGCGCCAGCAGGGTCACACCCTCTGCGCCTATCAAGAGGCGTGGAGGATCTGCCCATCAACCTTCCTCCCATGGGGGAAACCGGGCCTCGCCCATTCGACGGACTCCAACACGTGCGGGCGATGGGGTTTCATCCGTCCCTCGCCGTGTCGGCCCCATCCGCGATGCCCGTGACGCCTTGGACACGCGGAGGCGCTCCCGTGCGGACAGGGAGGATAGAGCCGACCGTGGCTACCGCGTACACCGTGGTGGTCGCCACGACGGTGGAGAAAATCGGAGCCCAAGCCCCAACCTAACGGGGCCCAGGGCCTTCTTCGCACGCATCCTGAACGTGCCGTTCCCAGCGCGCTTCAGACAGCCCACCAATGTGGCCAAATACTCTGGGGAGACGAACCCCGGGCCTTGGCTTAGCGACTACCGGCTTGCCTGTCAGGCTGGTGGAGCGGACGACGACCTGTTCATCATTCGCAACCTCCCACTGTTCTTGGCCGACTCGGCGCGAGCCTAGCTAGAACATGTCCCGTCAGGTCGGATCCGTAACTGGAACGACCTAAGAGAGATCTTTGTAGGGAACTTCCAGGGCACATACAAGCACCACGGGAACTCCTGGGACCTCTGGAGCTACCGCCAGGAGTCGGATGAGACTCTCCGAGGGTACATTCGACGCTTCTCCATGAAGTGCACCGAGCTCTCCAACATCGCCGACGCCGACATCATCGGTGCCTTCCTGGCAGGGACCTCCTGTAGATCTCTTGTCCACGAGCTGGGGCGTGTAGGCCCACAGACCACCAAGGAGCTCCTCGACATCGCCACCGACTTTGCCTCGGGCGAAGAGGCCGTCAGGGCGATATTCGATCGCTCCGAGGGCAAGGCAAAGAGGGAGGAGGATGCCGACGAAGGCGCCTTCACTCACCAGAAGAAGAAAAAGGCCGCGGCGGAACCCCGAAGGCTGCGGAGGGGCTCAAGCACGACGACGGATGAGGACGATGACGATGAAGATAAGGACGATGATGAAGAAAGCTCTTCCGCTCTATGAGGAGTGCGCGGCAAACGAAGTATGAGTCGACCGCATCTATTGCGACGTTAGGTACATCCCGTCACCTCCGCCTTTCTCCGGAAACCGTACGCACGATCTCTTTTTAACCGTAGAGACCACCGCGCCTCCTATCCCACGAGCTCGGCGTTTTCTGCCGCTTCTACTCCCGGAGGTCATGCGCACAACTTCGTCTGCAAGCGGACCAGGACCCGCTCCGGTTAAAAAAGGGATACAGAGCTGAAAACACTCTTACGGCCCATTACGGTCCAGGGGTTCGAAGGCTGGCCCTCCAGAGGGTTCGAAAGCTGCCCCAGGACATCCCCCGAGCAAGGGGTGAGAAGGGACGAGTCCGCTAGCGGCCACCACCCAGGCGAGCGAAAGCCAAGGGCGTCCCGACCTCACGTTTGAGCCCGGGCTGGCGTCTAAGTTCATGGTTTTTCCTCGAAGAAAGGCAACGAGCCCCCGAATCCGATCGAACGGACTCGGGAACTATATGAACTGGCCAGCCGGAATCTGGAGTACGCCACCAGCTTGGCCCGAGCCGGACTGTGGCGGATCCACTTCGGATTTGCTTGATTAGTCATGATTAAGCCGCCTGATATGCGACTCTCATGCCTTAATCAAGTAAACACGAAGTGCCGTCGGATTTCATCCGATTTAACCACTTGAACAGGACCAAATAGCAAACTCACACGAACGTGAGCGGTTTCAGAGAAACAACAATTCCACCGAGTTAGCAAAATAACCATTTAGTTTGGCCATAAAATAACATCAGAGTTTACAAGGTTCAGAAGAAAAACAACAGAAGGTAAAACAACGCGCGGAAGCTACTTCCTCGGGGTCGGATATCCCTGGTGAGGCCAACCGGGACATCAGTGATCCCTCTCCTCGTCGTCCGAGGAAGGATCCCACTCAACCGTCCAACCCGGAGGGAGTTGGGGTGGCCAAGTGCCAGCAGAGGGAGGCTCAGAGGCAGCAACTTCACCTGAAAAAGAAGAGCCACAACAAGGCTGAGCTACTAAGCTCAACAAGACTTAACCGACAGGGAGTACGCTACTCCAACACTTCTAGACATGCAAGGCTTTTTGGCTGAGGGGTTTGTTTGCCAACAGCGCTAGGCGTATCCCTACTTTTAGGTTTTAGCTCAGGTTCTAAGTTCATTATCCGGTCTAGGTTTGCAATCTACTCTAAACAGACATAGAACCAACCAAGGTATAAACATCATCATCAAGACCATATCATCATCAGATTCCTTTATTACTCAGGGTGACATAGCGATCAAGCAATCTCAAACTGTGAGAGGCAGACGAATCGATTCGAGTTTCTTAACCATGCATGGCGAACCTAATCTCACGACATCCGCGCACCACAAGGGTCGCTTCCTGTGTCGGCCGTCCCCATCAATTCCCAGGCGCTTGTCAGGTCCAAACTTCCCTTGGCATGCAATGCTCCACAGTCCCGGTCTCTACTGTACTGTGACCGCACTTGTACCCACATGATGCACCATGGGAACCTCGTTCCAGGGACAGCAGGGGTATAAGCCACACCCTAGTTCAATCAGGTACTAGGCTTCCCCATCCCATACTAGGTATGAGATTAGTACTTTCAAACACTTGATCACGAACACCACCACTGTCGGGCCTTAACAAGTTTCATAGACAGACGGGGCGATCAACCGACCACAAAAGAGTTACCCAAAAACCCTACCCCGTCCATCGTCCTTATAGTTGCAACAGAAGAGAAAACAACCAATTCCTACAACTCGCGAGTGACAGGAAATCACTCGGCTTTTACCGTTTCCTATTTAAGCAAAGCATCTACTCAGTCCAACAGCTAGTGTTCAGATCAAGGGAGCTAAGTTATGCATCTAGAGTTCCAAACAACTCCTATACGTAAATGCACAAGCATGTTAAAGAAGGCATGCGCAAGTTTGGTGAAACACAGGGGATTCATGCATCCGGGGCTTGCCTTCGAGCAAGGAGGAGGGAAGCTGCTCGTCTGCTTGGGCGGCTTCGGCTTCTGGAGGCAGGAGCTCGGCTACACCTTCGTCTTCTGGCGCCGGGTGCAGCTCGTAGAAGCTGTCGGCGAGACGCAGCTCTACACGAGTGCAATGCATTGGTTAGCATTTAGACGGTTATTTCAACAGCAACACTTGCAAGTTTGAGCCCAGAAACTTGCGGCAAGTTACAGGAGGGTGGGGAGGTTCGCTTGAGTTGGTGGAGACCAAGATAAGGGTCGGATGGGAAGTAACTTATGATCTGACCCTTAACCTATAGGAATAGATGTGCTAGGGATCCTCAGACTTAACGCTGAAAAGTCCCCAAGTTTTACACATACACCCTCGGTTCAAGTAAAAAGATACAGCCGAGTCCTCGGGCGAGGCGAAGAAAGGTCGACGGATAAGACAGGGTCGGGTGAGATGGAACCGGGGTCGGGCGGATAGGAGGCGTCGGACGAGGCGAACAAGGGGTCGGTAGCTTACCTTCGTCTTACATATGAGGCTTGGGGTCGGGAAAGAATAGGCTTGGGCGGAAAGACTAAGGCTTGGGACAGCGGCGAGGATGTCCGGTGGTAGTCCGGCGGCGGCGGTGCTTCTTGTGGATCACAAGCAAGCTCTTGTGCAGCACGAGGAGCAGTGGCTGGTGGATTGGGGAAAAGGTGGGGGTTTGAGCGGAGAGGAGAGTTCCTTAGACTTAGGCGGTGGCGCTGTGAGCACGAACAGGGAGCAAACGGGAGGGCAGCGATGGCAAAGGGGAACTCCGGTGGGGCTCCGGCCTTCCCTTTTTATAGCTGCGCGGAAGAGAGAAGGGTGAGCGGCGCGAAGGCCGGGGAAGAGCGATGGAGTGCTCTGCCGGGGCGACGATTGAACGATGAGGGCGGTGGAGCAGGACTTCGGGGATGACACCAGCGGTCATTGGGCACCGATGTCAGGGCGGCGCAGGCGCGGGTTTGCCGGTGGTTGAGATTTGGCAGAGGTGGGCGTCGTCGTGCGGTGGATCTGATGGAAGTGACCGGGGAAACGGCGCTAGAAACAAGGGCGCACAGGTGAGAAGACAGGCGACTGCGGTCGCGCGGGCGAGCGCGGAGCAACAAATTATCGGGGCGGAGCTTCTGACAAGGCGGAAAAGGAGCTGTCGCTGCCACGGTCTGGGTTGGCGGAGGAGGAATCGTCGCGTAGCGAGGACCGGGGCGGCGCGACTGTGGAGGGGTGACGGAAAAAACGGGCGGCATCGGGCTCTGCAGCCGGGATCTGGCGATGTGATGATGGGCGCGGGCGGCGAGGAGCTGCAGAAAGGGTGGCAGAGGAGCTTCCGCTGCGATTGGGGAAGGGGGCGCGAGAATCCATCCGGTCGTGGCCGGCGACGAGGCGGAGCGGCGGGCGTCGGAGAAGTTGAGCTACGCGGCAAGGGAACTCTGAAGCGGGCATGCAACTCGAGTGCGCCTGTCGCGGGAGATCTGGGAGAAAGATCTCGTGGGTCCATCGGTCAGTCTCGGTGGTCCACGGCTCAAATTGAAGGGAGGCGTTGCGGGAAGACTTAGAAAGATCCGACGGTGGGTTGGGGGTCGGCGGGGTCGGAACTGGGGAAAACACGGCGAGGGGTCGGATCACCGGGGGTCGGGAGATCTGGAGGTTGAGCACTTAGGCTTGGTAAACTGAGACAGGTGATCAGGGACTCGGATTAAGATTAACGCGAAGGATTTTAACCGAGGTCGTTACACGGACCCCCCCGAACGTGGACCGGGACTCCACTCGAACCGATCTGTTCGCAGCTCAACGAGCACCACGGTTCGTCCAACGAGGATAGCATGGCACAGCTCATCCCCTCCGTCCCAGCGAACGGATGCTTGAAGGGTAACGATCAAAAGCCGATCTAGCCTCCCGATCGGTCTCTTGCAACGCGCGGGGGCTCGGGGGCTAGCGTCGCAACCCATGACCACGCGTGTGGTCGCGATTTGAGGACTCGAGGCGGGAGCGCCCTACGGAGCAATGAGGAGTCCTCCCGCGCCAAGTCATCCACAGGACACCTCTCTTAATCAAACTCCCTAGCCCAGCCGGACCAACAACACTCCCTATCCCTGATCAACCGTAGCTTGCAGGGCGAGCAGAGATCCCCGACGAGCGACGAAAAAAGCCTCTGGAGGAGCATCTTTGCTCCACCACAGGCTCGGGGGCTACTGTTGGGGGGAAATATTAACGACCTCCTAATGCCGCTTAAAGCAACAGTCATGAAGGCCCAGGCCCACCTGCGGTAATTACGATTACCGCCGACCCAGTAGAGGCAGAGAACATCCCACTCCGTCTCGCCCGACCCAGGGCCCCGAGGTCGGACAATCCCGACCCCTCGATGGCGGGACTCCGCCTCGCCCAACCGCGGTCCCAGGGTCGGGAGCGCCCGACCCCTCGCCGCAAGGCTCCGCTTCGCCCGACCCGGAGTCCCGGGGTCGGACGCTCCCGACCCCTTGAAGACTAAACTCCGTCTCGCCCGACCCAAGGGACCGGGGTCGGGAGCACCCGACTTCCACCACAGAAACTCCGCCTCGCCCGACCCTGGGCGCGGGGGTCGGACTCGCTCGGGTCCACAAGACGAATATTCACCTCGGGCGCGGACTGGAGGATCAGGATGACGATCTCATGGGTCCCCCTATCGACCTCGCCATAAATGCGCCGCGGCCCTGTCAAGCCAAAAGGGAGCGGCGTCCCCAAGGTAATCAGTCCCGAATAACGATGCGCGGCCGTGCGGCGCGAGCAGCAGTGGCCGCGGCTCCTTCTGATTCACCACAGAGTACTCATGAGCTGCGCCAAACGGCACAGGAGGGCGCATCGCTTGCTCTCACGCCCCGTGCTCCCAACGGCAGTTTCAGGGATGCGACGTCTGGGTCTTATGGTAATCAGCAGGGCAACAGAATCGGACCTCCTCCCCGGCGGGCACGGATGCCGAGGCTGAGGCTCATCATCACGCTCGATGGCGACGGCGACCAGGGAGATCATCGACAAGATCGGGAAGGAATCGCCCTCCCTCGCCGGACGCGCTGACAGGGACCAGAGGCCGGAGCAAGAGCGGCGGCCTTGGGACCCTCCTCTTGTATTATTTTTCTACTTAGCTTATCCTTTCTACCTCTCCTCTGGACGCCTGGCTCAACTGTAACCCCGAGCTCGTTCTTGCGCTATAAAAGGAGGACCAGGGGTCCTGGGATGGGAGGACTGAGACTCTTTCTCTGAAGCAAATAGTACACACTCACACTCCCTTAGAGCACAAGCACGCTCAAGAGACCTGGGATCAGTTCCCTCTCTCGCCCATCTGTAACCCCTACTACAGAACCCCGCGTGGGTAACACGAGCAGCCTCGATACTGGACGTAGGGCCTCCTTTGCCTGAACCAGTCTAACCCCGTGTCTCCCATGCCACCATCCGAAGCCTCACGCGCATAAAAGAAATCTACTAGTCTAGAGTCTCGATCCACAAATCTTGACAATGACATTAGGCTTAATAGATTCGTCTCGCAAATTAGCATCCATCTGTGCAATTGGTTTTGTAATTCGTTTATGTTTAATACTCCTAATTAGTATCTAAACATTCAATGTGACAGGAATTTTAGGAGCTCCTAAAAGACCAAACAGGATCCGAAAGTCACTGCTTACCTGCTGGAGCACGGAAAATTAGGGGTGCAGCAAGGAGGAAAGGCGCGGCCGGGGGTTGAAGATGACCCTGACGTGCGGGTCCCACACGTTAGTGGTAGAGGAAAGGGGAGAGATCTCTAACATGGAGAGGGCTAGGTACCATTGTCATTTTTCATACTCAATCCATGTGCAAGGACTTAGCCTGCGATGCAAGCAAAATAGATATAGATTCCATTTTAAGGATAGCACCGTGCATCCAAAAGATGGAAAATGGTTACGAGCTCCTTTGTTAGTGCTCCCGCTGCATCTTCTCCTGTAGTTTTTGCGGAAGCCCTAACAAATAGAGAAGCAAAAAACGGCTCCATGGAACACTAGAGGAATCGTAGCCATTTTCTATTGAGAAGTCGGAGAGAGAAAAATAGCTCCTTTGGCTGCTCTAAGTTTTAGGAGGAGCCAAAGGGGATAACTATACTACTTTAAGCTACCTGCACACCCGCCCTTCGCTAGTCGGCTAGTCCCTTGCCCATGACCGGTTATGAGATTTGGGAGGTCCGGAGCGAAAGTAAAACTCGGAGCCCTTTAATATAAACATTATAACAAATATGTATGAAATGTTACCAATAAATACTTAAATGTATCTAAATGCAATATTCATATCAAATTATTTATACATATTATCTTAAAAGTTTATTCTAACATTTCTCGATGCAAAGTCACTTATGATAGGGTTGATATCAATCTCACCCAACAATTTCTTCTCGATGCATAATGTTGCCAAACCATTTAACCTCTCTTGAGTCATTGTTGACCTCAAATAGTTCCTCAATAACTTCATCTTTGAAAAGCTTCTTTCAGCCGATGCGACAGTCACTGGCACAGAAAATAAGAGTTGGTAAGCAATGGAGACATTAGAATAATAATCACATCTCTGACATTCTCGAAAATCTTCATAGCAGACATTATGCCATCTAACAAAGTGAATTTCATAATCTTTAATTCAGAAATAAGATCATATACCTCAATATCAGATGGACCATCAAAAGAAAAAATTTCTACAAATTTAGTGCAACATTCTTCAAGTTCATTATCATCTAATGACTTCAAAGTGATTGAGCTCAGTAAAAATCCGAATATATCTTTAAACACCATGAGTTCTTCAAATCTAATCTTCAAAGAAGTGATCGCCATATCAACCAAAACAAAAATTTCACTTCAGAAGTCTTCTCAGCTTCAAGAATTTCTTCTTGGCAATTACTTTCATCAAACTGTTTCTTCCTCGTAGCATGACATTTTTCTAGAAATAATACCTTTACACCCATTTCTGTTGCAATACCTTTAGCGATGATCAGATTAGAAGAAAACCCCTCATTTCTGTAATTCTCAAAGTATTGCGTTATACCTTATATTTGCTACAAAGTAGAGTCAATGTACATGGTTGACGATTGCAACTTCTTGCTCACTTTATTTATAGCAAATAAAATATATTACCAGATAACCGTACCAAGTAGAAACTCAAAACTGCCAAGTGTATCAAATAAATTTTTTGCATCACTTTTATCCTTAGGTTCAATGTTAGAAGCATGATGTAACTCAAACAATATCTTATTGCTGTAACACTTTTGATCCGACTCTCCCAACGAGTATTGGACAATGATTTCACAGTTAAACTAGCAACATGTTTAAGCAAAACATTCCACCTTTTCGTGGAACCAGCAAATAATACATATATGCGCTGAACAATTCCAAAAAATAAACAATTTTCCCACTAGATTTTGCCATATCATAAAGAGTAAGATTTAGACTATGGCACGCATATGGCATATACAATGCTCTTGGATTGATATCAATTAACCGTTTTTTACCCCTTGTGTTTTATTTTCATATTAGAACTATTATCATAGCCTTGACCCTTATGTCACTAATATTTAGGCCAAAGAACTCCATAGATTCAAGCAATACATTAAAAAGTTCCAAACCAGATGTGTCATCCACCTTCTAGAACCCCAAAAAGTACTCAATTTTTATCTTGCCATCAGACAAATTAACACATCGAACTAATAAAGTTATTTGTTCTTGATGACTGACATCAGGGGTACAATTTAGGATAATGGAGAAATACTTGGCCTCTTTAACAACCTTTATGATAGAACTTGTGATATTAGAAGCCAAAAGAGATATTAACTCATTCTGAATTTTATGACTGAAATAAGGATAATGAATTTTTTTGTTCTGAATACGTCTAAGGTGGTTTTGCATTACCAAGTCAAATTCTGCAATCATCTCAGCACAAGCTAAGAAATTTCCATTATTATCATTATAAAGCTGCTCACTGCTTCCTCTAAAAGCCAAATTGCGCCTACCAAGAAATTTCACAATGACTATTATTCTTAACAAAACTTGCCTCAACCATTTTTTCTCCTCTGTGATTTGCTGCTGCAATTCTTTGTTAATTGTTTCTTTTTTCCGCAGTCTAGATCTCAATTCATTCCAACTGTTCATGTTACTAATACTCTCAACACTATATTTTTCATGTTCTCTAAGCTTCTTACTGATTTGCCTCCAATTTCTAAACCCATCACCTGCTAAGGAACTAGGACTCTTGCTAGTGCTAGACTTGAAGATATTACATCAAAAACAAAAAACTTTATCAACATGCTTCGAATAAACTAACTATTTTTTACCATGTACCTTTTCATTGCTTAATTTTCTAGAATAATGAGCATATGAGTTATAAATCAATTGAGATTAAATAACTTGTGATAGTGAATTAATAATTAATGGTATGGAGAATTAGGGAATTGGCAATCGAATCACCTGATCACAGAAGTGAATTGGCACCAACCGCAAGGTCCGTAAGCAACAAGCCGATAGCCAAGAACCGGCGGCGGCAGGGGTTCTCCTCGCTCACCGAGCGCTTCCTTGCTATGCGCTCGTTCAGGAACACCACCTCGTGATCACTCACCGTGTGCAATTGCATGCACGCACGCACGCCGCAGATTGGTCAAGACCAAGAAACGACGACGGAGTGCATGCCGCGGCTCGATAACGATCACCGGGGTTGTGCGCACATGTGTACAACGCGATCGAGTAGCGTACCTGGATGCCGACGCAATTGAACAGCCGGTCATCGACGCGCATGACGCGACGGCGCAGCGGCAGCCCTGGCAGCGATCGGGAGTACGAGTACGAAGTTGGATCTAATAGCGATTTGGGCAATAAACACAATTGAGCTGCCCGGGAGAGCCGTTGGATCGGAGCCGCAGGATGGACGTGAACAGACATTGACCGTACGTGGCAGGTACGCAATCGTAAATTTAAAAATGTATTACGATTACGTACTGAAGTATGTTTCGGTTCCATGTACAGGACAGGACGATTGCGTCGCGTACTCGCGTCGATCCTATGTTCGTTTGACCTGGGTGGGGCCCTGGGATTTGGGGACCCGGGCGGCCGCACACCCTCCCCCCGGGGCGGCCCTGCCCTTGCCTCCGATCCAGCATGGCTGTGAAGGACGGTCACATTTTTCCCTCAAGGTACACTAGTGTAAGTCCGCCGCTTGGCTATAGCCTATAGGTTGGGCTAAGGCAGCTATAGCAAGTCACGATCATCTCAAACAGTTCTCGCCGACGGCTTTGGCTCACTCGTTGGAAAACGCTGTAGAATCCATGGTCACTGTTGATGCGCGCGGTGGACGTATATTGCCAGAGCGAGACACATCCTGCATTGATTTCCAGCTGGGAACGAACAGAGAAGAACACGGCACGAAAGAAGTGTGTCCGAACGCAAAAACAAGAACTGGGTAGAGCATTTTCCTCAGAACGCGCGCAGCAGTGTCAGCTCCCACCCACCCGAACTTCTCATTTCTCCAGAGTCAAGACCAAGCCGTCGGCAGTCGGCAGGGCAACACGCACACAGATCCTGCACGGTCCGTCCATCCACTCCAGCGGGCATGTCTCCCGTGCCCGGCAGCTCGCCTTCGCTTGGTACTCTCTCTGTCTCTCCGGACTCCGGCTACAGCCCCGACCGGCGGCCGGCGGCCCGGCCCTGGGCACTACCTCCGCTGCCGTGCAGCGGAAATCTCGGCTTGTCACTTTGGCTTCGGGACCCGGGGGCCGGGGCCGTCCAGCCAGCAAGCAATGCAAGTTTCCTTTCGTGGTGAGAGCTTTCCGTCCTGTGCCTGCCATGGCCCATGGCTCACCTCGGCTCAGGCCTTGGAACTGCAACTCGCAGGGAAAGAGGTGCCGTGCAGAGGCTACGGGAAACGCTAGACATAGGTCTAGTAAGATAGGAGAGGGGGTCGGATAATTAGGCAATTGCCGCGAAATAAATAAATCACAACAAGAGACAATCTTAACATGCAAAACTCTAACAGAAACAATACAATCATGATCTCAGAAAATATGATGAACAAACAGATCATTGCACGTACCGGGAAGCCGTGATAACGAGCGGCGCTGACGTAACAGCGATGGTGTTGCAGACGGATCACGGCAGGCAGCATTGAAGATGACAGTGCGCCGTGACATGAAGATTGGATGGAGGACGAGCCGTGGCGATGAACTTAAGCAGGCGCGCGGAGTGCTTCAAAAACCTTATTCACCCTCTCTCAGTGCAGGATCACAAGGACAACCGGTTCCGGAGACCTGCTCTCCCATTTGCCGGTGCACGTCGACGCAATGGAATGGAGAAAACTACAGTAACGGCATAACAGTGTAGAAGAGGCAAAATCTAACTCGTATAGATCACCTTAGGAATACCCTAACCTGGGAGCCTTCCCGTACAGTAGTTTATGTTACGTTTTTTTCACGAGAGATCCGTAGTTATAGGGTATCTATTAGCAATACGGAACCTTTAAAATTTATTTAGAATTATTTATACGGGACAAGGCCGTATATCGGAAGGCCGCGTCGGCGCGAGTCACTGTACTGGTAGTCTGGTACTCCGGTCTCCGGTCGTAGACCAGCTTTGGCTAGGCACGCTTGATCTAGCTCACGCGCTACGCAGAGCCTGTAGCAGATACTGTTGGGCAGTTGGGCTGCGTTCCACATGGGAACAGAGTTTAATGGCACGGCCACTGCTCCAATCCTGGTCAGTATATACTACGTGTTATTAATCTGTCGGAGAGGACGCTGTGTATTCATTTTGATTTAACGTTTTCGCAGGAGGATGCAAAAAAGGTGATAGAGAGCAGAGCTACTGTTACTACTGCCTTGGAATGACACGATGTGTTACTGTTCCAGCGGCATGGCTAGATTCAGGGCTCAGCTCTAGGTCGCCCGCAGTATCTCTGTCTGCCTGTGTGTGTCTCGTTGAAGGACGGGCCGAGACGCGCGGGGTGCGCAGGTGATCATCGGGAGACGGGGCAAAACGGCGACGAGTCCGCTGGCTGGCCGTGGCAACTGGCAAAGCCTGCTGGCCTAGAGGTCCAACTCAGAAGGCCCGTACCGCCTGGCCTTTACACAGCCCAGACAACTACCTCCACCACGACGCGGCCCTAAACTGTGATTGATCCATCATGGCACTAAACCCACACACATCTTTGTTGGGCCGAATGGAAACGGCCCACCTCCTACCAACGCGAAAATCGCTTTGCTCGATGATGATGATGGCAATGGCAAACCCACATCAGCATCACGAGGCCGTGCAGCAGGTTCGCACACACCACACAGATCGCAACTTGCCCGGACATTCTTCCTGTGCATTAAAAACATTTTTTTGCCCACGCATCAATGCTACCCGTGCAATAAAGGCCCCGGCTTGCCTGTGTTCACACTTCGTCGATGGATCAGGTTCACGTCGCGCGCACAGTAGCGTTCCCCCATGCATCTTCCCCCACTTGAAAGTTGAAACTGTCGATCACTAGTTGCGCCGTCCGGCGAATCCATTCAGTATTGAATGCGCGCGCGCACGATTGCACGAACACGCATCCCGCGGGCGCCCTGCGTCCACACCGGATTCAGACCACACCAGAGGTCACCAGGAGCCTCCTTCCCAGCACGCCACGGTAGGCGTGGCTAGCCGCAAACGGAGAGTCCTGCGCACGTGGAGCCGGAGTCCCACGCGACGCTCCGATCCACTCCGCGCGTGCCAGCGCCCGCACGGCTCGCGCCCGGGCCGTCGCGTCGCGTCCGGAGTCCAAATATCCACTTTTCAAAAAAAAAAGTCCAAATATCTGACGCGAACCGCGGTCGCGAGCCACACCCCAAGTCAACAACTTGCCGCCGCGCCGAGCGCCCCCGCCACTAGCCGATCGGCGCTCCATCATCCACTAGCTTGCGCGCGGGCGCGGCGCCGGCGCGGGCCGATCGATCTGGATCCTGGCCATGCCAGCGCCAAGTTGCCGCCGGCCGCAGGGCACAGGCGCGCAGCACGTAGCACGACACTGTTCGAAGACGCGCACGCAACAGGGTCCGGAAACATACCTACAGGCTGCGGCGACCGGCGTGCCCACGTGATCGTCCCCGTCGCCGGGCCGAGACGTCGCGCGCGGCGCCTGATGACCTGCGCGCGCGGGGGGTTCGGCGTCCGCTTTGCCTCGGCGGGCGGGAGCCGCGCGCGGGGGTTGGTTGGCTGCCGATCGACGTCTCTCGTACACCAGCAGGATGGTGTGCGATCGCGATGGACCCGTGTTCCATGCGCGAGACGGTACTTGGCTACAGGCCCCAGCCCAGCGACGCCGATCACCTGCTGCCGTCAAGGGGCCGGTCGCCGGTCGCCGAGAGACGACGCACGACGTGTACCTTGCACGAGCGCACAGTCAATGGCTCCATCATCTACAAGGGTTGATCGGCGTCAGGTCGTTCAACTCAAGCCATACGTACCTTCTGCATGCCGAGCACGTCAGTCCACCTGTAGCTCACTGTCCGAAGCGTCTGATTTCTCAAAGTACAGTACAGTAGAGTTGTTGATGAACCTCCTCCAATCGAATACTAGTCGACTGTACTCATGATCGACCTGCAGCCAAGTGTGAAGTGTGAACAGGAAACAACACACACAAATCTTGTCCAAGCACACGAGTTCATACTGCAAGCATGTATGCACGCACCATTATCTAAAAAAAAGCATGTATGCACGCACATCTTCCACATGCACCGCTTGCTGTGGCTGAAGAGGACAGGAAGATTCTGGCGCAACCCGGCACGCCTTAGAGTTTGCTACGCGTCGCCACCTGAGGATGCAAGCGAATACAGAGTGCCTTCCGGCTACGGCAGTATCGCCGTATCGGTTCATTAGCGCTGCATTATAGCGGTCGTTGTCTCATCCTGTGGCCCGTCTCCGGCGCGGACGGTGAGCCCATGTGGCCGCTGTTTATAAATAGGTAGCACCCATGGCTCCAACCTTATGCTCAGCTAATAGCACAAACCGTGCCCTGAGCATCCTAAGAGAGAAACAGAGAGCTTCTGAGATGGCCTCCACCAGCTCCAAGCAGCTTCAGGCTCCTACCCTCCTCTTGGTGGCAGTTCTGCTCTTCCTCGTCTGCGCTACAAGGGTCCAAGCAGCAAGGCCGGAACCGAGAGCGAAGGACCACATGCCACAGGCCGAGGTATACATCCATTCGGCAGTTCATGTTTTTCACTCTTGGTTTCAGCTGGGCGACGAGATTTGCCACCATTGCTAGCCAGCTTATTACAATCTTTCGTTGTGCTACTTTGCAGCTGGCTGTCTCCGCCGCCACTGTAGTTGGTGACGAGAAGAGTTGCTCGGGGCCCGGTATGGAAATGCATGAAGCAGAGCCTGAGGCGATGGAGTGCGAGGGGGAGGAAGAAGGTGAGGAGTGTCTCATGAGGAGGACACTGGTCGCTCACACCGATTACATCTACACCCAGGGGAAGCACAACTAATTACTGATGTGCTGGCTCATGCCGAACAAGCTAGAACAATGAAGTTCAAAGAAGAAAAAAGTTCGCATGGTTCACGAGCTAGCCAACCTGAAGTTCTGCAGTGTCCTGTCTAGCTGTGGATTATCTTCATATATACCTAGTCATCTCTCACCCGTGTGATTTTCCATTCGCTTCTCGAGCTCATCATGTACCTGTACGTCCTGGAACTTTAATCCGCCGTCTTGGCTTGAGATGCTAAATGGAAATTCTAGACTGTTGTGCTCACTGTAAATATTGAATCTGTACGTGTAGTCCTGTGCTTCATCGGTTATAAGAAAGTCTAGTCGTTTATATTGTCCTTTTCTGAGACAAACATGGATGAAAATCGTTGCTTTTTATTATCTCGAGAACCACTGATGAACATCATTAACGAAATACTAATGTATTTCTCTTCTTGAGAGATAATTAGACCCTATCTCGATCCCTTAAAACTCACAATTAGTTGAAGGAGCCGTGTACTATTGGGTCATTGTTAGCTTAGGTTGAACTGGTTGCATGCAACTCAATATATATACAATATATATAGTCATTCAATATATATAGCTCAATAATTGGTAATAAGAATACTTGCTGGCCTATAGAACCCAAACAGGTCCCAGTTAATATTTCTTTAGATGATGGGTGAAAATTCTAGCTTCCGCACTCCTCCTTATTACAAAGATTAGTAGATAATAGTTAGCTCTAAGAAATCTAAGTGGGGCTTAATATACGTGAGGGATTGGAAAACATGAACAAAGACGAATGTAAAACTTATATTCTTCTTTTTTTACCATGTCAACGAATAATTCACACTTGAAAGTTGAGACTACCATGCTCTAGACAGTGAGCGAACATTTTCATAAAGTAGTGCAAATACGAAAGTTGCAATGATTTTCCCTCTCTTCACACATTTTCGTTGCTGTTTTTCATTCTTTGAGACTAGAGTGTGAATAGAGGGAATACATATTCGCTGACGCTGATTATAGAGTGTGAATAGAGGGAATACATATTCGCTGACGCTGATTATAGAGTGTGAATAGAGGGAATACAGATTCGCTTATTATAGGCGCTATCCTTGTACTTAAGTCCTGAAGTAATCTTATCTACGAGTCTAAAAAACCGAAAGGCATCTACAATCAGATGATTAATTCTTGACAGGGAGATTATACATCTATATCCACCGAACAAATTTGCGCGTAACCTGTGTACGCGGTACGCCGCCACTGTAGTTGATTCAAAAGCTTCATTTCGCATGAAGGACGGTGGTCAGCCAGGCTGCATGGTTCGTCCAACCGTTCAGAGCTGCCAGGACGATGGATCGAAGCCATCACTGATCGTCCGGCAGGGCAGGCTCAACAACCGGGTATTATAACCCGTCGACTTTCCATTCGCCTCGTCCAGAGCCCTTCTCTTCGCAACCAATTGATAATGAACCTGCCATGGCAGTTGAATCTGAACGTGCAGGATACCAGTCAGTCAGGCAGTCGCCAATGCCTGGCTGGTCAACTCTGTACGTGCATCTGGTATTTATAACCAGTTTGAAGAGTCGTTCGGTCTCTGATAACTTTGCAGGAGTAGTTGACCGACTGCAAGAAGTTGATGCCATTTCGGATAAACTGATCACCATTAAGACAGTTGCATAGCAGAAGTCACCATTCTTCAGTAAGTGGAAGAATTCATTTGGCCGCACTGCACTGGGCTACGGGGTGTTGAGACTTGAGACACACAATATGACACAAGTTTGAGATCAAGTTGGAGTAGATTCGTGGTAGGACAATCCATACCAAATCTATATCAGAACAGTTCATGTACAATTAGGTCTGGTTTGCGAAGAACATGCGTTGGCTGGCCGAGCACGTACTATTTTAGGCCACAGGTCAATATAGTTGCTGACCTTTTCTTTTCTTTTTCGTTTGTAGACGAACCCGTATGTTCGCTTCTGCTACTGCTGTGGTTGCTGTTGCACTGCCAAGCAGCACAACTGATCGGTTGCACATGTTGACCACGCACGAGTATTTGTAAAAAACTTAGCTGCCGGCTAGCTGCAGTTGAGCTGCTGCGGTAGAAGATTGTCTTTAAGTAGGGTAGTCATGCTATTTCGCAACTGAATGGATGAAGTCAGAATTTGATACCCACACATCACAGACCTAACAACCAAACCTGATGGCTAGAAAAAGTTGTTTATACCTAAGACGTCACAACACTTAGTCAGCAATGAATAATGTAATATCTTATATTCTTATGTCAGTACTCTTTTCTTTTTATTTCCTTTGGTAACCGACCTGATAATGACAAATCAAAATACCAGTAGCATTTACAACGTTTTCTTTTTATGTTTTTTTAAAAGAAACTCAAATAGCCAAAGAATCTTGAAGCCATTAAGAGATTTTTCTAGAGTTATTTATTGAGCGATAGATTATTTTTTTGAAAAAAACGTTGTTTGGGATTTCTTAGTTACTACAACGAAGAAGAATAACTCTCAGCCATTTAAGAAGAAAAAAATGGTAATTTGGGAAGAAGAGAGTACTATATATATGTTCTCAATCCAACATATTTTTTCGAGAGCCCAACTCATAGGAGTGAGATCGAGACAAGTAGTTTTGTCAAATTAATGATGTCTCAGATGGTAGCAATGTGCAGTTATGCATGCGCTAGGCTAGTCTGAACAACATGGATTGAATCATACGAGAAAATATGAAAACTGAAAAGAAAAGGGATACTTTGTGTGCGTGTGGCCTAGTCTGCAATAATAGGCCCGGCAGCCAAAAGGGCCCAACCTCTCCTCTCACAATTGGGCCCATATTCACCGAATAACCAATAGGCCGAAGCTACAGCAGAGTCCCCGCGGTACCGGCGGCACGCTGCTGCCGTCTGCCTCAGCCATCCGGCGCCGCCTCATCCGCCACTCCGTCGAACACCCAGCGCGCGCTCCAGCTGCTATGCTCCTCCGACCGCGTCTCTCCCTCCTCCGAGCCCTCGCGCCGCCGCCGCTCACCCGCGCGTGCGTCCCTGCCCGGTGCACGCTCTCGGCGGCCGCCGCCGGCGATGCGGCGCCGGCGCCTGCTGTACCCCGCAAGAACGCCAGGAAGCTCGCGCCGCCGCCCAGGGAGATCGTGAAGACGGCGCTGTTCCTGCCACCTGGAGTGGAGCCGGGCGCGGCGGTGACAGCGGACATGGTCATCCCGGGGTCGAACATCGTGGTGGGTCCCTACGCGGGGGACGCAAGGGTGAAAGAGGCCGAGTTCGTCAGGAGCAGTGCGCGCGCCCGGGACTGCCCCAAGGACGACCGCCCCGAGTTTGCGGTCCTCGGACGGTCCAACGTCGGCAAGTCCTCGCTTATCAACGCCCTCACCCGTCGCAAGGAAGCTGCGCTGACCTCGAAGAAGCCCGGTGAGACTAAGAACATGCTATTACCTGTTTAGCTCTTAAGCGGCATATCAATTAGTTGCGTGCTTTGTTGTGGCGCGTTAGATTGCATTATGTCATTCCCCTTCCCCCTTAACTTTTGAATTGAGGTTACCTAGTGGTTCGACGGAACCTAATAAATTCATCATCAGAGGATTGAGGTGTAGTTAATGATGAGTTTCAAATCCCAGGAACAATCCGTTTTCCCGGTTGCTACTGGTAGAGCAAACCTCATCAGAGGATTGAGGTGGAGTTAATGATGAGTACGGGGTACTATTGAATTTAAATTGTTTTAAATTAATTCTGGTGGCAGTTGAATGAGAACCAGTCCTTCAGATTTGGGCCAGTAGCCCTTTGGGATTTGGGAAAATTGGCTGTCAATCTGGGTGATATCCTGTCAGGGAACCGTGCATTTAAACTGTTAGGAATTGCGCAGCAAAAATAGATGGACAAGCATCAAATTTATTGTAGAAAAAACCTTGTGGGAGAAAACCACTGAAGACGACCACTAATGAGAATAGTTTACAAGTAGGGATGTTACAATGGCTGTTGCAGCTGTCTTACTCTTTGGTCCACAGAGGGTGAGGGACTGAGGGGAGTAGAACTAACTTAGGAGTGGAACTCTATCTCTAGAGTAGATCTCGTAATAGACTAGGAAATGAATCTGGTAGCACTACTAGAATTCGGATCATATTTTAACGCAAACTTTGGATTTAAATTCAACAAATTAAAACAGCTGATGGAAAAAAGTGGTTACTGCCGGTTGCCTGCAGAGAACTGTTATTTGGCGTGGTCAACTATTTTATGACTATTTGGAATTTTGAACTTTGGTTTTGATTTCTGAAGATTTGATGAAGGTCTTTTGATATGTCTATCATTCAAAGTACGGAAAATGTGATCTTTTTGCACCTTTCAGAACCAGTGATTGGTTTTGCAATTATCATATTTCATTCTTTTGCTTAGGAGGGTTTTAGTGTAGATGGCACTTTGTTTTTGCTAATTTCACATCTGCTGCGGCTATAATATATCCTTGTTCTCATTTATCAAACCTATTGAATTTACTTCGATATGTGACAAATTTTGCTTTTGGCATGACATCTTGCCTTCTGTTCAATTATTGCCTCCCTTCCAAAATGTAAGGTGTTTTAGTGTTGTCATAAGTCAAACTTCTCTAACCTTCACCAAGTTATAGAAAAATTCACCATGAAATCTACAACCTCAAATTAGTTTAATTAAACCCACCATGAAATATGTCTTTTAAATTATTTGGTATTGTAGATGTCAATATATTTTGCTATAAGCTTGGTGAAAGTCAGAGAAACTTGACTTAATACAAAACTAAAAAATCTTAAATTTTGGGACAGAGGGAGTAGTTCATTTCTCATACACTATCATGGGTTCTAAATCATATGTTCTGCAGGGAAGACCCAGACAATTAATCACTTTTTGGTTAACAAGAGTTGGTACCTCGTGGATTTGCCTGGTTACGGGTATGTTCACTCTTTTCACCCATTATAGATAAACTAGCTATCTGATTGTGTTCAAGGGAAAAGCTAGTTACCTGGTTGATCTCAGTATAGGAAGTTAACTTTCACTGTTGCCTTGGTTTTTATGTTACAGAATGGGAGCATTCTCTCTCTCTCTCTCTCTCTCTCTCTCTCTCTCTCTCTCTCTCTCATATCAACTACAAATCTAATCCTGCCGAAGTGTTAATTTGCGTTGCACTTGAATTTTGGCATAGACATTTAGGAATTTGATACTCACCACTCCTCTGTTGGAGAGATTGTTCCAGAACCTTTGCATCCAGCAGCTGTTCACGCATACATTTGTTTATGCTGCATTTGTGTAACTGTGATAAATTTAACATGCTTACATGTAGGACAGTAGGTGGCTAGGTGCAATCCATTCAGGTTCAAACTTCTGATATGAAAACAAAGTGACATGCCATTGAGTCCATAAACGTTTAGCTTCTTTTGAAGCCCATAACAATTTCTTTTCCCATGAAACTAGATAGGGCATACGCTCAGCTTGCATTGGTTAATGGTTTTTTGGCTAGCATTTCTTTTTTCATGTACTGCTGTCTTGAGAATGTAGTAACAAACATGAAACAAGTACGTGTACTGAAACGTAAGAGCCACCTAATTTTCTGTTTCCATACTCAATTATTAAGATTTTTTTACTCAAGAATCATTAGAGCACTGCTCTAGTATAAACTATATTATCAACATACTGTTGGAGCTCATCAGGCCCATCTAGCGAACATGACAATCTTCCTGCATTAGGTTTGCAGCTGCGTCCCAATCAGCTCGAATGGACTGGTCGTCATTTACCAAGGGGTACTTCTTGAACAGAGATACCTTGGTCAGTGTACTGCTCCTTATTGATGCCAGTATTCCGCCACAGAAAATTGATCTTGACTGTGCTAACTGGCTTGGTCGTAACAATGTAAGGCAGTATATTCTTCCACTGATAATTTTTTATCTGCTCTTTGTTAACTTAATGTTTTGCTTATTTCTTGTGTTGATGCTATGGGCCTGTTTGGTTCTTTAGTCCAAAGTTTAGTTCCTGTCACATCAAATGTTTAGATATTAATTAGTAGTATTAAATATATGCTAATTATAAAACCAATTGCACATATGGAGGCTAATTCGCGAGACGAATCTATTAGGCCGAGTTAGTTCATGATTTGACAATGTGATGCTACAATAAATGTGTGCTAATCATGGATTAATTAGGCTTAATAGATTCGTCTCGCGAATTAGCCTCCATCTGTGCGATTGGTTTTGTAATTAGTCTATATTTAATACTCCTAATTAGTATCTAAACATTCGATATGATAGGGACTAAACTTTAGTCCGTGGAACCAAACACCCCCTAAATATGTCTTTCATGCTGATCTCTAACTAGGGATCTCTAACAGTAGCCTAACTAATTATCTGCATTGCTGTTCAGATCGGATTGACCTTTGTGTTCACCAAGTGCGACAAAGTAAAGAAGGGTAAAGGGGGGCGGCCTGATGAGAACATCAAGGTGTTCCAGGAAACAATCAGCGGGCTGTATCCAGAGCCACCGCCATGGATCATGACGAGCAGCGTTACCGGACTAGGCCGAGATGGGCTGCTCCTCCATATGTCGCAGCTGAGGAACTACTGGGACAACGAAGCAGTCTAGGTAGAGCTGCATAGATCAACCGCCACTAGCAACAATAGTAGTATGTTAGAAGAGAGGATCACAGGCCATGATGACCTCCATTCTCTTTTGACAGGACTATTTCATCTTGGCACAATGACCATGGAGAATGAACTCTACTTATCATCTAATGAATGAAATGAATCATGTCATTATGTACTTCTCGTTATCATATACATGCATCTCGGCATCAATGTCATCATGTATATGCACCAATTATTTTTTTAGAAGAGTTACTCTACTCGGGAATCAAACAAGTCATCTGTGTCTAACACGAGGTGGCAATTCAAATAGGACTATCAAAAGAGAAAAATTTAGTTTTGCAAATAGTTCTATCGGAAGAGAATGGAGGGAGCAGTAGCAGTGCAGTGGAAATGCGGCTTCCTCTAATTTCTGTTTCATCCATCATGTGCAGTAAGTGAAGCCCTTATGTAGTTATGTTTCCTGCACGTACTATACACCATAAATGTCCGATCTGGAATTACACATTTATGGAGGTGAAGGCACTCGAGAGCATTCAATATACTGTACACATCACATTCAATGAGCCCGAAGTCATGAAGCTGGAACTCTTGCGAGCACACATTTTATTGCCCGAAAAACTGCTGCCTTTGGGTTATTTGTACTGCACGCCGGGAGCACGGTTGCGAAGCGATTCGATGAATCCCGGCTGGTTCCGCGGCACCGGCGGCGACGTCTACGTGTCGGCCGGCCTGGCCTGGGGTCCTCACCGGCGCGAGGAGCTGATCGCCTCTCGCTCTGAGCCGGACAGCGAAACCAGAAAAGGGAGCGAAGGCAAGCACGTACACAGCAGCACAGGGCCGGTGCCTCTCACTTTCGCCGTGCCCGGCGTGCCGGCCCTGCGAAGCGCCGGACCAGTGCCGGTGCCGTGTCGAGCGCAGCGCGAGCCCCAGGCCGCTCCGAGCCTCCGACCGCCCGGCGGAGGGGTGGGGTGGCCCGTGGCCCTGGTCTGCGCGCGATCTGGACGCCAAACTGGCGAGCCTTGTTTGCGAGCGCGGGTCAATAAACACCGGCCATATCCCGCTGCCGCTGGCCGTGGGGGCAAGCCGCAGGGCGCTGCTGCTGAAGGGCCGCGCGCCCCCACCACAGGCCCCGCGTCCCCGTCCCCGCTGGGCTCTCTCGTCTCCTGCAGCGCGTGGCCCGGCGCACTGGGACCCGTCGCGCTCTGCATTGCTGCAGCGGCTTGCAACACGACGACGGGTCGACGAGCACGGCACACCCGTACCAGGGTACTACCGAGCAATACGATCGCCGGCGTTGGCAAGTACAGTAAATTGTCGCGTGCCGGCGTGCCGCGCAGCCCCCTCACGCTGCTAAGTTTAATGGCCTCGCCGCGGGATACGGCATTTGCCGTGCAGCATCGCCTTCAGCGTATTTGTGAGGGAAGTCTGGGATCTTGTTTTCGTGCAGGTGGTAGTTTGAGCTTTACGCCGTATCGTACTGGTCGCCGGCTCCAAAGGTGTACGTATCGCTCTCGTTCTAGTAGAACCGAAGTAGTAGAAGCTAGTCGGTCACGAGGTCAAAGCACAACCCGACAAAGTTGTTAAGAGTGACAAACAAAATGCGTGGTGTGCTCTCAAAGAAAGTTCACGTCACACGTTTGCATCGAGACTTGAGGAGGTGACAAGTGTTTTCCATAAATTTCCATGAAAAAATCTGACTAGCACATGTACATCGATTGGACTAGGCAGAGGAGGCGCATCCGGCATCCGGCACCAGAGAGAGCGAGTCGACTCCAGAGCGCTCAGATCAGCTCCAGGGCCGGCACGACTGTGACCCATGAGTGACAACTCGAATCAACCAACGACGCAACGAAGTACGTAGGGCATTAGGCCGAGGCAAAGACGGAGGAGGAGCCCAGGAAATGATTCGCCTCTGGACGACACGAAAGTCCACGGGAACAGGGACGCATGAATCGACGATCATTGAGCCTCTGCACCGCCGCTACATGCAGGCGCCCTCGCTGCGTCGACCGATCGATCGATCAGCCTGCCGGCTGCCGCTGTCCTGTGCTCTGGCGCGCCGGCTGGCTGCATGCGGCTGAGCTGCCCAAGGCACCCGGCCCCTGGACGCACGGCACGAGGCTCGCTCATGCCCTACGCAAAAGATACACTAGGCGTCCACGCTTTATCCACCAGCCGGCCGGCACCTTCCCCTGACGTCCATGATACGTACGTCTCCTACTTCAATTTCAAGCATGCGTTCTCGCCATCCTTGCGAAGTTTTCATTACCTCATAATCTGCATGGTAACGTGCATTCGAAAGCTGGTTGGGTTTCACCGCGTGTTCTTTCCTCTCTTTTTGCGGTAACAAAGTTACAAAGGCTTCGGCCATGGAGGGCGGCAGAGGATCAAAATTTCAAACCACCATCTTTTCCTCCAGAGCCGGTCCAGAGATTTTGCTTCTGAACACTCCAGTATTGATTGCACATGGAGCATCCGCCGTTAGTGATGCAGCAGCAGGAGCCGGTGCAGGGGGGGGGGGGGGGGGGGGGGGGGGGGGGGGGGGCTGCTCCCCCTCCTCCCTACGCAGGCCCGGCCGACGCAGCGTTCCATTTATCAGGTTGAGCCTTGGCAATGGTACTGGCAGTAGCTGTATCCCGGAGGGGCTGAGATGGGAGTTGAGACCACGCAGCAGCACGTTCTCGGTGCAGCGGCTCGCGTGCTTGGTAGCATGTCTGTGTGTGTGTACAGGGTACAGCGATGCATCCACCTTCCGGTCCAGCGCTCCGAACTCCACCGGGACGCGATTGACCAAGCACTTTCCTGCTCCCTTCAGAGCCACTGATGGGGCTAGTGCGTGCTCGCGAGTATATGCATGCGTAAAGGCTCCAGCTGCAACCGAGACCCATCGATCGGTGTCCGTCCAGATTGTACTCGCGCGCCTGCTTCGGCACAGTGAGCCCGGCTCCGGCACCCCACGAACATGCCAATCAATGGCCCCGATCGGCGCACGCGGCCGTGGTCCTGCTCAGTGCTCGCCCAGCGTTGGCACTCGCCATCGGCCATCGACAGTGAGTGTGTCACTCTCCTCCCAACCCCCCTCAACCTCAAGCCGCACCCACCCCACCCCGCCACGCCACATGGTTGGCCGCCCGCGGCCGCGGCCTCAGCTTCGGTCGCCGCCCCGCGCGCGTCCGAGTCCGAGCTGGCTGTGGGTGCGCGAGAGAAAAGGGACAGCTTGTACGTGCGCGCCGGGGTGGGGGTTGTGCCGCCGACCCGACCGCCGTGCCGGTGTGCGCTCGCGTGAAACGGAGACGTCGCGTCGTGGATCTCGGAAAGCAGGACGCGACGGCGACGGCGACGGCTGCTTCGTTCGCTCGCTTCCCCGGTCAAGGCGGCCATCACCATTCATTCACCAGCGCGGAGCTAGCTACGGCAAGCTAGGAGTCCACACCCTACCCGGCCACCCCGGCGACGCTACTGCTGTCACGACCCGCTGTACTGTAGCTCGCCAACAGCAGCAGCAGCTGCTCTCTCTCTGAATCATATGGTGTCTGTCTCTGATCCCCTGTTGCTTTGCAAAGTTTTGGCCGCGGAAAGCAAAAGCCTGACGCTATGATCAATCATGGACGGCCCTAGTAGGCTCTGTGCTGCCCCCACGGCTTTAGTTTTGGCCTCGCTGACTAGGAGTGGAAAAGCAGGGGGCTAAAATACAGACATCTTGATGGTGGATAGCCTGATGTGAAATATAAGACCCGCTTTCCCAGGATGCAGGTAGAATGCAGCCAGGCAAGGACATGAATACTACTGCATATTAATCCAGGTCATTCGAACATTATATAACAGTACCGAGTATTTTCAATGAGATGTTCAGTTGGAGTTGGACCCAACTTCAGTTGGCACGCAGAATTTAATCCCATCTCAAACATCTGCAAGAGAAGCAATACTAATTCTCTAAATTTTTTTGCAAAAAAGATCATAATTCTCTCATTTGCGTTGGACTGATATCTAACAAGAGAATTGCTTGGTATGCGACAACAGTTAAATAAAATCAGATGTTGAAACTTCAAGATAGAACATTACTAGTCAAGTAATGATGTTGTTGAGGAAGTAAACTGTTGCTAGTAGCATTGAGAAATAAGAAAACAAGGACAAACAGGACAGAACCTCAACTTTCAACTATTTCAGTTTCAGAAGTAACACGGCATGGAGATTTTTTAACATGTGCTACAGGGTAAGAGCACACTTCCTAATTTGACTAGGCAGTAAGCCATCAAGATGAGCAATTCAATTTTTTTTCCAAGAAATGGCAATGTATATTTCGGTGTCGAAGCAACAGTACTGTATAATTACAGGGAAGGGAGCAACATCTACAGCCCTGACATACCCACATTGCCAAAAATCTAAATTTGCAGGTTTTGCTTAATGCTCTCTACTCCTAATGGCAAAACTGGCTGTACTTACCACCCAGCCTCAAGTGCTTATTGAGCTGATCAAATTCACATCAATTTGCATGTACATCCGCCTGCTTGCCATCTAACATGCCACTGATTATGCCGCATTGCTGCTATACTGCTTCTTCCTATCTCTCCACAAATTGATATGGTAGCCACTAAGTCTGCCATCAGCTCAACCACCCGCATCTCTTCAGATAAGATGATAGAGCTAGATCTGCAAGTTTATCTATGTATGCTCATTACCATTTGTGAATTTGGTAATCCCATCTCCTTCAAACTCTGAACTCAGCAAGGTCAATTGACAAACCACGCATCATCGAATCAAATTACAGAGCAGCAGCATCTGCATCCCTCACTGAATTGTCCTTGTGAGTTTGCACTTGGAGATGAAGAGAGTGTCAGTGTAGTTGAGCCGGCACAGCTTGAGCAGCTCAGATGCTTTCTGCTTCAGCTCCGGCGCACAACCGCTTTGGATGACAAGTAGAAGCTTGGCAGCTAACCCAGCCTCCACGGCAGCAGGTGCACACTCTTCAGGCGCCATCCGACACACCGTCCACAGCATTGACAACGACCGTCGCGTGCATGCCTCTGAAACTCTCATCAGCAGACGGACAGCATTGGGTATTGTCCGCGGGCAATCCTTAAGAGCCACCCTTCCCTCTGGAATGGCAGACAGGGCATCCAAGATGTCCAACGCCGGCTCGACACACTCTGTTGCCAGCTCTGGCAACAATTCGACCAGCTGCGGCACCGCACCAATGCTAACAATCATACCCCTCGCCGGCCTATGCACTGCACAAATCGAATTCAGCAGCTCAAGCCCTGCAACTACGCCGTCCGGATGTCGCTTATCTCGGATGAGACGCATGACACCAACCAAGAGGCTCAGGCTCGCCATCGTCTCCGGCCGGAAACCCCTCTCATCCATGAGGATGCGGATGAGGCGGACACAGTTGATCTTGGTGTCCGCTGCCCCCTCGTTGAGCATGTCCACCACGAGCGACACCTTCGCCGGCTGCATGAGCGCAGCCTTGGCGTCGGCGTCAAGCGTCACGCCGCTGACGAGAATGGCGACCGCCTCGGTCCCCACGGCGTGGGACGTGAAGGGGCCAAGCAGCGAGGTCAACAGGGCCACGCCGCCGGCCTCGGCGATGGCCTTGGTGACGGACTGGTGAGTGGCGGCGAGGGTGCGCAGCTCCCGGAGCGCGGCAATGCGGGCCTGGCCCTTGAGCGGCTGCCTCCTGGGCACGGCCGTGCCCCGGAGGCCGTGGACGAGGTCGGCGGCGCGGCCGTGGAAGTCGGCGGAGCGCTTCTTGAACCTGGTGTAGCGGCGCGAGAACCAGGCGGCGATGAGCTGGCGGAGCGTGGCGTTGGGTGTGAGCGCGTCGTCCCAGAGCTCCTGCATCGTGGTCGGGCAGGTCCGGTGGCCCAGCGCGAGCCACCGCGAGATGTTGGCCCGCTCGTACGTCTGCCCCGTGCAGAGCGTCACCGGATCCACCATGGGCTCGAGCGAGATCGGGCAGATGAAGACCGCCGGCACCGCCTCGTCCCCGCCGCCATCCCCGGCCGCGTCGAGCTCGTCCATCATCTTCCTCAGCTCGACCGGCTGCTTCCCGGCGTCCCCCGCCCCCGCATCCCCGGGCTCCAGCGCGCCCCCGAGAATGCCGTCCTTGAGCGCCGTGTCGATGTCGAGCACCTGCCCGCCGCATGGCAGCTCCTGGTACTGCGGCATTGTGGCGGCGCGGCGACGACTCCCCCGGCCAAGCGCACCACCACCACCAGCACCACGGCGACGGACGGCGAGGCCCTTTTTAGCAGCGCACAGGCCCCGGAGGCGACGGAATGATGGGGAGAATCATGGGGAGACTTATCGCCATCATCATCACCCCGCTCCTTTCTTCCACTCTTTCTTGACCGGCTGCTTTTCTTGGATTTTCGGGTTGCTCCGCAACAGCAGCTAGCTAGGCGCGGGGGAGTCAAAAGGCGGGCGAGCGAACAGGGCGGCGGAGCTGAGAGCTTTTAGGTTTTGGATTGGGAGTGGATTGCGGCGAGCGAGGCAGCACAGAGATATGGGGAAGATCTGGGGGGGGTGGGGAGGAGGGGGGGGGGGGGTGTTGGAGGAGATGGGGAGTGGGAAACTGTGGGAGAATTTGAGATCTAGTCCAAGCTATAGTGGGTGGACTGGAGAAGAGAGAGGACAGGGAGCCTGGGTGTGTTTGTGACTTTTTTTTTTGTGTGTGTGAGAGAGAGCAAGAATATCCAGATGGGAGTACTACTTTTTTTTTGTGTGGGGGGGCAGGGGTGCGAGGGGATTGGATGGGAGAGGTGGGGACCATCCCATTTGCACACTCACCGTGCGTGTGTGGCGGGCCTCCCTGCACACCCCCTGTCCTCCCACTGCTTTCTCTCCGCCAATTTTCCTGTGCTTTTATATACGTCTTTTCTCTGATATTTTGCTTCCTTTTCCTCTCGCTACTGACAGAAATGGGAAATTGGTCTATGCCAGTAGCAAAGACCAAGAAAAGCTACGGGGCACACGATGTAGGATGTAGGCGTACCACATGTAGTAGAATCTTGCAGAAAATGGCGGCATGTATTTGCGTGGCGGCCATCTTTAGCCTGATGTGACCTCTGCCTTCCATTGTTCCATTCCTAAGAAATGGGTCTCGTGTTTTCTCCCTTTTCCCCGATTCAGTTTTCATCTCATTCTCATTTCTCTGGGCGCGGCCGGCGCTGGTGACGAAGAAGGCCGAGACGGGCGGGGAAGAAGACCCAGACGAGAGCGTGCGTGCTGTGTACGACGTCGTGGCGTGCGCAGCGAAGAGCCCTCTGGGCACGCGGGCAGCACGTGCGCGCGCGGGCTGAGATCACCCGGTCGCCGTGACCGCAGGAGCAGGGTACGGCTGAAACCCACCCCCCCCCCCCCCCCCCCCCCCCCCCCCCCCCCCCCCCCCGGGGCCCTCCGTGGCCCGCGACCACCACGTTACGTACGCAACGGCCACGCGGACGGGGCGTCTTCAATCTGGTTGACCGTTTTGCCCTTTAATTGCCCAGCGCCCACCATAAAAATCACACTGGGAGACGCGAGTGATTTCGACAGAGTTTTCAAACCAAACTGCCTGCACTGCACGAGTGTCAAGAAGAAACTCGACAGGCCTGGCTGCTGTGGATTCGCCGTATCTCGCGCTTTGAATGGGTTTTCTACCGCGCTTGGCCCTGAGCCCCTGACTGACAGTCAGCGTTAGGCTGACGGAGCCGGGAGGACGGCAACCCAAAGCCCCCCAACCCAAACCAAATCTTGAAACGCCAAAGGCAGAAAAAGGAAAAAGGAAAGGTAACGAGACGAGACACCACACGTGCAGCGGCGCCAGGGTGGAGGAGCCCCTCCTTTTTTAGCAGCAATTAATTGGAGCCCGCTACGACCATGACCGAGACCGTGACCGGCGCAAAGATTTATCATTTGGGAACGAGGAAACAATAAAGGGAAAGGCGCCCGAAAACATAAAGGCCAACCAAAGTGGGGGAAGGCCACACTACACACTAGTAGTACAGGGCTGGAAAGCCGAGCCTGAAGAACGTGCATGCCCAAAGCGCCTCTCCATCCGAGCTTTCAAAATGCGCTCCTTGACCAACCAATCAACCAACCAACCGCTGCTGCTGCCCCTGGCCAGGACGTTTCGTCCGGTTCAGTCCTCTCTCCCACGACGGCCCGGCACGCACAGGAATTTAAACCTGGCCGGTGATCCTCAACGCCACGCTCCCCAGCCGTAGAGGGTACGTACGTGACGTGCGCACGCGCAGCGCAAGCGTGCGGGTGCCGCAAGTCAAAGGCCCCCGAGACGGGACGAGGCGATGGATCGGACGGACGGGACGGGCGCGCCGCATTAAACGCGCGCGGGCGCCGCGGTCTAGCGACTGGAGGGACGCCACGGCGAAGAGCGCAGGCGGGCACGGAGACGCGTCGGCTTCCCGCACCAGTCAAATCCGTCCGGACACGCATCGCGCCTCACGCGCGCTGTTTTTTTTTTTTTTTTGAAAAGGAGCCTCACGCGCACTGTGGCCGCACAGTGAGGGACGTGCCGCGCGCTGTTGCTTGCGTTGCGTGCTCGGCTCGAGGGCTCCGGGGCCGGAGAAGCCAAGGGGTACATGTCCCGGCGCGAGCGCGGGCTGACTGCGGGCGTCGTTTCTACCCGACACCGAGGCCGGGAACAGTGCGCACCGCTGCCGCCGCGGGCGGTGAGGACTGAGGAGGGCAGGGCAGGGCGCGGCACACGACAGCGGTGGCGCACTGGCGCGGGACACAGTGCGCCGGGCTGCGCGTGGCCGGGGCCTTGACTCTCGCTGACCCGGCAACGTGCGAGCACAGGAGGCGCGCCGTACGCCCGTGCTCCCGCTCCCGGGGCGCGCGAAAGCGGGCGCCTCGCGCGTTGCGGCTTGCTTGGTGCTCGACTGCTCGTGCTCCCACCGTCCCCAGCCTGGCGTCGCGGGCCTCGCCTCCGCCGCTTGCCGCGCGGTGATGGGCGCCACGTTCCTGGCGGCCGGGACACGAGTCAGGATCATGCATTCAGGCGGCAGCAGAAAAAGGCCCCGTCTCGGCGTCCCGTATCAGTTCCATCTTCCATGCTCGGTGTCGTCGTGGGGCAGCCGAGCATGGCAAAATGCTGCCGATGCAGCCTGGCGTTCCGGCGACAGGTGAGAGCGTTGAGATTAGTTTAGTCACATTTCAGGTGGGGCGAGACGGACCTTGCGGCTTGGTAGACTGGACTGTTGCATTGGGCGGTTGCGTCTGCGGCACTCGCCATCTGGTTTAGCGGTTACTGGCTACTTGCCTTGCGGAGGCCAATTTTTGAACCGGGGCGGGGAAAGCCGACCCCAAGCCAGCAGTCCAACCTGCATTTGTTTGGAGATTCTTTTCAGGTTTTCGGCATCCACGAGCCCGCATCCGCATGTGTCTAGGACACGGTCCTTGAGGCGCTTGCCGCGATTAAAAAACACGCCAAAGCCTGCGACCGCGCTGCTAAGCCGGTCTGCTCCCCAGAGGCAGCAGAGGCAGAAAGCAAAGCTCCCTCAAAAACTAGGGCTCAAATGACAGGGGGGCCATCACCCATCAGGCATAAACAAAGCGCGGCAGGCAGGCAGGGAGGATCGCCCTCCCCCGCTCCGGCGCCCGCGCGCAACAGCAATAAGTTAGCCGCACGGTTGATGATCGTCACGATTCCCCGGCACCGGTAGATGCTAATCCAAAGCCCCGGCTCCGGACGGCGCTTCATTGATCAGTGAGTAAGGTCAGTTTTAGTGGAAGTTTTACGAAAATTTTTATGAGCATTACATTAACATACTACATCAACAATTTTACTGACTTGGTAAATTTTTTTATACTTGGTAAATTTTTTTATAAGAGAAGAGAAGTGAGAGTTTATCATACGTGAAAGGAGTTTCATCCTATAAAACTCAAACAACACATTTATCTAGTAGCAATGTAAGAAAAAGTCAGGTCTTGTTTAGTTGCCCAACTTTGGACAACTAAAATTACTGTAGCACAACTGTAGCGTTTCGTTTGTATTTGTGAATTATTGTCTAAATATTGACTAATTAGGCTCAAAAGATTCGTCTCACAGAATACAACAAAACTGTGCAATTATTTTTTGATTTCGTCTACATTCAGTACTCCATGCATGTACCGTAAATTTGATATGACGAGGAACCTTCTTTTTACGTAGTGCTAAAGTTGGGATTTTAGGAACTAAACGTGGCCTCAGCAGGGTGATTAAAGAAAGCGTCCTAATCCGGATCGGCGGCATGAGCGGCGCGGTGGGGGCTCACCACGAGACGGGGAGGAGGGAGCGCAGCGCGCGCACCGCCCCGGCGGCACCGCATCGCATGCACGGGGGGCAGCGTGCCTGCCCGCGTGGCCCGGGGTCTGACCGGTCAATGTGGTCCATGGGGGGTGGTGTCCCGGCGCCAGCGCCATGCCAATGTGCCGATGCCAACAGCGTCCCCATCCACGGGCCGACCCGACGGGGCGGGCGGGCGATCGAGGAGGGACTGAGGAGGAGAGGGGCATTTCTTGATGCTGCCAACCACCTTTGCAGCCCGCTGCCCGGCGCGCTCGCTTTGACCGTGACCTCACGCCCGGCACTCGCGCGCTTCGCTTTCTGGGACGGCCTGTCCGGTTCTCGTTCTGCTTGTCTGCGGCCTGCAACTGCATCTGTCTATCAATCCGCGCCCATCTCATCTCTTCTCTCTCTCTCCCCCCTCTCCTTTTCTTTTCCTTTTCTTTCAATGGCGTGAGGTGAATCATGAGATGGGGAGGAGAGGGAGGCGCCAAGCGGGATAACAGTGACGCCACGGGAGGTGGGTGAAGGGATGAAGGGGATCGGCGACCTGATTGGTTCCCTTGCCGTGCCGGTAGGAGACTCGCCGGGCTGGGATGGATCCCACGGTCCTGGGGCTACGCCTACACCAACTCCCCGGCGGGGGTGCGTGGACCACGGAAGAGTGCACTGCAAGACGTCTACGGCCTCGTTAGGATACCGGGAGCTAAAATTTTAACCTTGTCACATCCAATGTTCGGATGCTAATTAGGAGGATTAAACATGAGCTAATTATAAAACAAATAGCAGAATCCCCAGGCTAATCACGAGATGAATCTATTAATTAGGCTTAATCCATCATTAGCGAATGGTTATTGTAGCACCACATTGTCAAATCGTGAACTAATTAGGTTTAATAGATTCGTCTAACGATTTAGCCTAGGGATTGTGCAATTAATTTTGTAATTAAACTATATTTAATACTTCTAATTAGTGTCAAACATCCGATATACCGCACGATCACGCGCGTCAACGTCAGCGAAGCACAATGCTAGTCCGGCGTGATTAAATACGCAGCACTACCACCTCCAAAATGAGTATGAGACGGCGCATTATCATTGTTTCAAATTATACAAGCCTATAAAGAGCACTTGCATACGTTGTTTTTTTTTTAAAAAAAAAGCACCGAAGTACTGAGGTGCACACATAATTTGATCTTCGGAAATAGATTTGGAATGCAATCTGAATTTTGAATTGATTTGGAACAAAATATGTGCTAGAATTAGAAGTGGAATAACCATAAACTACGGAATGAATTTGAAGTTTCTCCAGCAAGTTGCACTCCACATACTTAGCGGAGCCGCAGAAAGACCCAGTTGACTGGGCATCTCGGTAATACCATTGGGATAGAACGGCTGCTCCGTTTTTCCTCGGACCTGACGATCCAAGCGACGGAGGAGGCGACTGCGACCTTGACCTAGATCTCATCACCTCCGACGAGCTCTCTGCTGCCTCACCGTGGACACCCCGTCTGCGGCACCCACGCCCCGCTGGTGACTCCTCGTCGCCCGCGGCCACCCGCAAATTGTCGGTTAGCTACTCCTGTGCTGACGTCCACAAATCCCTAATTCCTCTTGGGTACAGCGAGCCGCTTAGGACCCTAGTTGGATCTCCTTGTGGCCGATTATGGCCGATCATCCTGGTCGGTGCCACGATTTTCCTTTTCCCGCCACCACTGTTGATGCTCATGGCAATGGCTTGTGGTAGTGGATCCTGATCTGGATCAGGACACTCTGGGGGGATGAGGTGCGTGTGGCAGATCTCATGGATAAGCTCAATCTCACACAGGATGAGGGTGATGTTGCTGCCCTAAGTGATGAGGAGAACGTGGAAGGCCATGGCGGCGTGCAGTGGGTGGCGATCGGCAAAGTTCTCTCCCCTTCAACCTTGCACATCTCGACCATCGGGAGTGCAATGAGGCCGGCTTGGGGTAACCCGTTCGGTCTCAAGTTCGGTCTATCGGAGATAGAGCTTGTTCATTGCGGAGTTCGGTTATCCGGCAGACAAGAAGAAGGTGGTAGAAGGATCGACGTGGATGGTGAGACGCCATGCTGTGGTGCTGCAAGATTACGATGAAACCCTAAAACCATCCGATGTCAATTTGCGGATGCAGATGTGGGTGAGGATTCTAAACCCCCCTTTCGACTGGATGAATGAGAGGAGGGGTGCTGGGACTGCGGGCCTCATTGGTAAGGCAATCAAGCTAGACGTGGATTCGGATGGCAATGCAAGGGGACCATTTCTGCGAGCACGGGTTGCAGTGGAGATTGACAAACCTTTGCATAGGGGTGTACTACTCAAGATGAGTAGGGAAGCGCCGCCAGACTGGTTTGGGATCCAGTTTGAAAAACTCTCCTTTTACTGCTTTTCGTGTGGGCGGATAGGGCTTACCAAACTTGAATGCCCAACCCCAGCAAGGAAGAATGCACTAGGGAAGATCCCTTATGAGATGAAACTCCGAGCACCAGAAGAGAGAGAAGGAAGCCGTAGAGTTTTGGCCAAGCTGCTGCGGAGTCTTTTGGCAACTCAATGGGTATGGGGTGCTCATCGTCCTCGCGCCACAGTTCAGCCGAAAGGTTGACGAATGATGGTACAACCAGGAGTACTAAGATGGTAGAGGAGGCTACCTCACCTTTAAAACCCTCAGAGGGGGCGGTGGTGGTAGGGCGGAGGACCAGAGGCCGATGGCGGCCAAACCTCTTTTCCGGGAATGCACAAATGCGAGGAAGACCTTTGTGCCACACAAAAGGAAGTCAGGCAGCAAAGGAGGGGCTACTCCAGACCTGAACTTGCCGGCCATTGAGGTAGTTGTGGTGCTGGCCGGGCTGGTTACTAACCGCATCGCTCAACTTGGAAATGCTTCGAATCAGGTTGAAGACAATGTCGAGGTGCAGAAGAAGCAGAAGACTAAAAAAAAACTCGTGCCGGATCGGCATGGACCACGAGCCCCGCTGAGCACAATGAATCTGTTATGCGTGAACTGCCGCGGTTGTGGGCAGCCCAAGGCAGTTCAAGAGCTCCGCGAGGTGGTGGAGCAGTATAGGCGCGCAGTGGTGTTTCTGTTAGAGACTCGTTTGGACAAGGAGTGTGCGATGGCGCTGAGGTTTCGACTTGGTTTTGCTAATGCCCAAGCTGTTGGTGCAACTGGACAAAGTGGAGGTGTGGTGCTTTTCTAGTGTGGTGATGTCACGGTGGCACTACAAAGCATGTCCAAATCACACATTGATGTGCTTCTATCATGCGCGTTTTTGAATGTGCAACAATGGAGATTTACAGGCTTCTATGGTGAGTTGAGACGTGAGCTACGAAAGGGGAGCTGATACCTGCTGCGGTTCCTCCGTGCACAATTGGTAGTACCATGGATGTATGCGGGAGATTTTAATGAGGTGCTACATGGAGGGGGAACACTTTGGAGCAAATGAAAGGGAGGCGTGGCGGATGAATGCTTTCCAGGACGTGGTGGCAGATTGTGGTTTCAATGACCTTGGTTTCACGGGTCTACCATACACTTGGGATAATAAATAGGAGGGTGAACATAATGTAAAGGTTCGACTGGATAGGGCCTTTGAAGATGGGCGTTTCCTGGATGTGCTGGGTGAGATGGCGGTACAACATATTCAACTAGCAAAATCAGATCACTGTGGCATTATGGTGGCTGTTCAGCCGTCGTGTGCTACAAATGCCCGGCAAAGGAGGGGAAGGAAAGCTAAACCCTTCCGATGCGAGGACATGTGGTTTCGGCACGAGGGATACAAGGAATTTGTGCAGCGAGCCTGGGACCCAGGCACCAAGGGAATGACCTGGTGAGAGTGAATGCCCCTCTTATGTCTATGCGGGGGGCCATAGGAGGGTGGGAGCATGATGTGTTCGGATCGGTGAGGAACCAGGTGAAGGAATCTGGGAGGCAGTTGAAATTGAGAAAAGGCACACGTTGTATCGTGGGCCGATGGCACGGGAACGAGAGCTGGTTGACTGGCTTTCGGAATTACTTGCGAGGGAGGAAGCAATGGAAAGGCAGCGGTCATGCATATCATGGCTGAAGGAGGGGGACTGCAACACGGTTTTCTTCCAGGCCAAAGCAAGGGCGAGGGGCCGCACAATTTGTATTCGTGCGTTGAGACGTGAGGATGGTATGGAGGCGATGGAACAAGAGGAGCTTGAACATATGACGAGTATTTTCTACCAAAATTTGTTTCGGGCACATGACAACTTGGAGCCGGAGCTGGTGTGACACCATATGCCTCGGAAGGTAACTAAACAAATGAATAATATGCTTGATAGTTTGTTCACACCGGAGGAGGTGGAAGCAACCCTTTTCAAGATGCATCCATCAAAGGCGCCAGGGGTAGATGGCTTTAATGCCGATTTTTCCAGCAACACTGGCATACACTCAAGTAACAAGTTACTTCAGCAATACTTGGCTTTCTTAATGGAGGGGAGATGTCGGAGGAAATAAATCGGACTCTTCTTATTTTAATTCCTAAAGTGGCCAATATGCAGGAACTAACTCAATTTAAGCCGATATCTCTATGCAATGTGTTATACAAAATATGCTCAAAGGCAATGGCTAATAGATTGAGGGTGATTCTTGATGAGATTATATCGGAGGAACATAGTGCTTTTGTTCCAGGAAGATTAATTACTGACAATGTCCTTATTGCCTATGAGGGCATACACTACCTCAGAAATAAGAGAGGGAAGTCTGGAGCGTGTGCAATCAAAGCTGGACATGGCGAAAACATATGATAGAGTCGAATGGGCATATCTAGAAAATGTTATGGCTGCTCTCAGTTTCTCTACAAGATGGAGGGAATTGGTGATGAAGTGTGTGACATCAGTATCGTTCTCGGTAAGAGTCAATGGCCAATTTTCTCTAGTTTTGAAACCCTCTCGAGGAATCCGGCAGGGAGACCCTATCTCTTCATATCTCTTCCTGCTATGCGCTAAGAGCTTATCATGCATGCTGAAGGAAATTGGGCCAAGACATATTGCTCGTTGTGTTAGGGTGAGCATTCATGCACCGTGGATCAATCATCTTTTGTTCGCAGACGATTGTTTGATCTTTACATAGGTGATAAAGAGAAGTGCTGATCGGGTGTCGAATATCTTTGATGACTATCACTGTGGCTCGGGTCAGTTGGTGAACAAGCAGAAGTCAGCTATCTTCTTTAGTGCAAACTGTGAGGAGGGAGATAAGGAAATTGTCCAAAGCAACCTGGATATTGCAGTGGAGGCACTGGGGGAGAAGTACTTGGGTTTGCCAACATCGGTTGGGAGAGTCTCGGATGGAGTTTTTGAATATATACCCAACAGGATGTGGAATTTTATCTGTGGATGGAGTGAGAATTTACTCAGCTGTGCAGGCTAGGAAGTCTTGATAAAGGCTAATGCACAGGCGGTGCCAACTTATCCTATGAGCTGCTTCAATTTGCCAGCTAATATTTGTAAAAGGATGACAACATATACCTCAAATTATTGGTGGGGCAGCTTAGTGGACAATCACAAGATCGTTGAGATGGAATAAACTTACTGATCCTAATAAGGAGGGAGGCATGGGCTTCAAGGACATGGCGCTCTTTAACCAAGCTATGTTTAGCAAGCAAGGTTGGAGGCTAATGACTCGGCCGAATGCCCTGTGCTCGAGGGTTTTGAAGGGCAAGTACTATCCAAGCATTGACTTTCTTGCAACCACCAGAAGGAGGAGGAGCTCGGAGACGTGACGTGCAATCCTACATGGGCGAGAAGTATTGAAGAAGGGGCTGATTCATCGTATTGGCCCAGGCTCGTCGGTGAATATTTGAAGTGATAATTGGATCCATGGGATCCAGTCTTTTAAGCCTCGAGTCTGGCTGCCAACGGTGACTGTGACCATGGTTGATGACCTGTACGAGGCAAATGCACGGACCTGGAACGAGCAGCTGGTGCGTCAAACCTTCATTGCTATTGATGCTGATGAAATACTAAAAATTCAGCCAAGTCAGAATCATGGAAGAGGATGTGGTGGCCTGGGCGATCGAAAGGAGTGGAATGTACTCCGTACGCTCAGCTTATAGACTGTTGAAAGAGAAGCAATCCAGATGCAACCGGGAGAAAGAAGGGGGTGGTGCGTCGTCTGGTGGCGATAGATGGTGGCAGGTGCTGTCAAAATTCAAGATACCACCGAAAGTGTGGATTTTCTAGTGGAGAGTGGTTAATGGAATCCTTCCATCTAAGGCAGAGCTTAAAAGGAGGCACATACAAGAGGAAAGCCATTGTGAAGCCTGTGGAAACCCATCAGAGACGTTGTTCCATGTCCTTGTAGATTGTCCTTGGGCGAGGCGCTTCTGGAAGACTGTGAAGGAGGTCACCGGGGAAAAGTTGCCAGGCCTACACCCGGCGACGTGGACGACGGACTTGATATTAGGGACGATCTGCTCCAAGGAGGAGGCCGCATTGTTTGTCTGTGGATGCTGGTCACTGTGGTCGAGCCGAAACGATCGTGTGCATGGCCGGACCAACTGGAATCCAGCAGCTGCGGTGAAACATGTGGCAAACATAGTGGAAGAGCTTATGTGCATGGGACCTCGGGGTGTATCAGTGGAACCAAGGGTGGTGGAGAGATGGAAGCCACCGGAAGAAGGATGGGTGAAAGTGAACTCAGATGGAAGCTTTGATGCTTGCAGGGGACAAGGTGCGGGCGCAGCAGTGCTGCGAGACCACCTAGGCCGTGTCCGGGCTGCGCAGGCGAGATGGTATGGCTCCATCCGGGAGGTGCTGATGGCCGAGGCAATGGCGGCGAGCGGTGGTCTGCAGCTGGCGTCAACGATGGGGCTCCCGAAGGTTGTCCTGGAATCTGACAATTCTGTGCTAGTGAGCGCTATCAAAATGACGATGACGGACAGGTCGATCATTGCTGGGATTTGACATGATATTAGAGAGCTGGGCAGGTCTTTTAGTTCCTTTGAAGTTCGTTTTGTTAGGAGAGAGGCAAACTCTTTGGCTGATAGGTGTGGTAAGGAGGCGTCAGTCGACTCTCCTGTGGTGAATTGGCTCAATGATTGTAACCTTCAGCGTTTTTGATTGAATGAAGGCTCTCTAATCTCAAAAAAAAAAAAGACCCAGTTGACTGCAAGTGTCGGAAGTGGAGGCAAACCAAACCCAACATGATTTGGAACCACACACATGTAGCAGGGCCCATTTTATGGCTCAATTGGTTGGACTTGGACGACCGGGTGCAGGGCCACTGCCATCAACCTCGATGCGTACTGGGACAGTGCAAGCAATGGGGCCGGAAGATACCAATCCAAACGGTCTACTCTAGTATGGCTCTTGGATGATCGAGGAATTCTTCTGGGATGAAACGCAGACCTAGTCCTAAGACTCCAGAAAGAGCACTTCATAGTGGTGCCTTTGTGAGACGCGGCAACTGTACTACTGCAAATCTATTAACAAATCTCGTTTTATAAAAAATGTGTAAAATACTAAAATTGGTCTAGATAGAAGAAGTGCATGTTTGACCCGAATGCTTGTTTCATCAAACAAGAAACGACCAAATGATAGTGTTTCTTAACATCATTCGAGCGGCCACGAATTCACCCTTATGCTTATGCACAGGGATCATTGTAACCCAGTGGCATGGTTTTTGTGACAAGGTGATCCCAACGTAAACAATTACGGGTTCGCAAAAAAAAAGTAAACAATTACGGTAAGAAAAGGGACAAAATTATAGCTAGGCCGTTAAAAGGCCAAGTGGACAGAAGTATTAGGCCCATACCCACAACAATAGCCCGAGCAAATACTAGCCCAATAACTCTAAACAAAGTAGCCCATTGGACCAGGCCCTGCTGAATAGCAAAAGCTAATTCTGCAGGTGACCGTAAGGAATAAGAATAATGAAATGTTGCGAAACTTGCCGTTTGGATAGGTACAATACTAGCTACAACTTTTCTTTTCATTGGCTCTAAGTGTTCGACATAAACGCGCACGAGCCACTACAGCCTGTGGTCTCGATTTCCCGAGCACGATGAACTTTCTGCTCAAACCGATGTTCTCACCACCAGGAAGACACCAACTTTCAGCTGCCACCAGTTATATTGCAGTACAATTGTTCATCATGATGTCCGATCGAGTTCTACGCTTCCTCCAGCCTTGTATATCTCATCAACCACCCTCTCGACAGCGAAATCGACGCTGAAGAAGCCAGCGTGATGCACGCCGGGGAGCCTGACGACCTCCATGGCCTGCCCTTCCACCCCGGCCCAGGCCTCTATTGCCGCCAGGCTCACCAAATTGATGTCCCCGTCGCCGTCGCCGTACACCACCTCGGGTTCCCCCTCGAACCCGTCCGTTCCGAACACGTACGTCTCGGGCGTCCTGACCCCGACACCGATGACGCTGGTGACGGGCACCATCGGCGCCGGCAGCGCCTCCCACATCGGCAGCACCCGGGTCTCGTACGGCCGCACCCCTTCGTGGAACCCGATCGCGTCGAGGAACCCCGACATGTTGCGCGCCGTGTAGGTCGCGCCGCCGGTCACCGCCAGCGGCCGGTCACCGAACACCAGCGGCGTGGGCAGGCGCCACAGGGCGCTCTGCTGGCTCCGCGCCAGCCGGAGCATCGCCGGCCGCGAGACGCCCGGCAGGCCGTAGTCCATGCCGGCGCTGAGGACCTGCATCCCCGGCGCGAACCCGCCGAGCGCGGAGCCCAGGAAGACGACGTGGTGCACGTAGCGGCGGCGCCAGGGGAGCGGGCGGGAGAGGAGGAACTGGTACGTGAGCGCGCAGCCGAAGCTGTGCGCAACCACGACGGCCGGGCGGCCCTGGCTGAGGCGGCTCGCCTGGATGAGCCGACCGAGGTCGCGGAAGTAACGGCCGCCCACCGCCGACGGGTGGCCCGGCGGCGCGACGGCGTAGCGGAAGTCGTACGGCGCCGCGAGGAGGGTCTCGCCGTCGCGGTACCCCATGCCCTCCAGCTGGCGCACCACCTGGTCCCACCTGCCAGTGGGTGTCAGTCCAGGTCAATCAAGTGGACTGGAAGTCTAGAAGCACCAGGCTGCCGATGACGGTGTACGAGCACACGACAACTGAGAGTGACGCAAGAGACAGGTGTGCTTGTGCGGTGGGTGGAGGCGGAACGAGCAGTAGGGCTCACTCACCCGATGAGGGCGCGCGCGGAGCCGAAGAACGGGACGCGGGTGGCCACGCCGTCGGCGTCGCGATAGTCGTCGGCGCCGGTGTCGTAGACGAGGCTCATCTGGTCCGCGAAGCAGGGGACCTGGCTGGCGTCGCGCGTCGCCGTGTGGTTCGGCCACAGCTGGAACCACCCCTGCTCGTCGGCGGCGGCGCAGGCGGGCGCCGAGGGCTCGTACCCCGCCGTCAGCATCGCCTCCAGCTGGTTGGACCCGTATCCCGGCACGAGCACGACCGGGTGCAGTCTCCCGGCGCCGCTCCCGAGCGGCGGCGCCAGGAGCGCCGCCACGACGAGGAGCGGAGGGACGAGAGCCATGGGTCTGATGGGAGCGTGGTGTTTTGAGATATTTCTACGCCTGGGCCACCGGCGACAATTATAGTGCTCCCGTCACGATCGGCACGCCTCTGCTTTCACCGTGGATCGACGTCTGTCCTGCTGCAGTTCATGTACGGCCTTACAAATGTGCCTCGCCAGTCGCAAATCATGATAGCAATGCAGCATCTTGCCGGCCTGCCCTGATGGAGATCTTGCCTGCTCTTCCCCGTGGAGGAGACGGTGTGAACGCTGAGATTACAGGTAGGACTCCGGCGACACGGTGACAGCAGCGAGGACGTGAGGGTGTGCCCTTGGACGCACGTCCTCTGTCTCTATGCTGTGTGTATTAATCCGTTGCCATTTCTAGTTGCTGTATGCAGATCATACGCCTTTATTGTTTTCCGATAATGGTTGGAATTTGGATGTGGACAGAGGAGGTTGCGTTTGCGGTTTTGGAATCATTCAGGACGGGCTTGCTCATGTGCGCGCTGACGCTGTAACACACCTAATTCTTTGGAGGAAGTAATCGTAATCGAATAGGGATTACTGATATACCAGAAAACACGATGTTGATGCAGCTGGTCGTTGCCCATTCGTCGACATGGTTTCGCTGACATTGGCACTGCCTCGATCTCGTCCTTACTGAAACTGAACCTCCTGAACCTACACTGCTAAAGCTCCCAATTCCCGATTTGCCATTCAATGTTCAGACTTCCAACTTTCTTGAGCCCAAGTGTGACAGAATGAACCATTCTAATCTGATCAGATCAGCATCAGCTTCAATTCTCACATCCCCAATGAAAGACCCGGCCTCCGCGAAGCGCGCGGGGACGGCGACCGCCCGCAGCCGCCGCTCGCCACCCGCCTGCCCTGCGCTCGTCGCCGTCGCTCTGCCCCCGCCTGCCCTGCGCTACCTCTCCTCCACGACCGCAACGAGCAAAAGACGGAGGAGGTGCGGGGACGCCTTACGGTGCTCGGTCGGGCGGCGGAGCGGCCGCCGGCAAGCTGCTGCTTGATTTTTCTTTTTGTCTGTATTTTGAATTTTGATTCTTTTGTGTTCGATGGATGGTAATCTGATTTTTGTTCTCTGGTAGCTGGTCCGCCCGGCCCGGAGGCCTTCCCCCAGTCCTCATCTGTCATCTCCATTTCTGGAAGCAAATATTTCTTCTTTCAAAATTTTGTTTAGCCATATCAAAATAGTTTGAGGAGATTTGTAACTGTGTGTAGCATATGCTTCCCATTGGTTTGTTTGGGAGATAATTACAATATGCTTTGTTGTAACCTGGCGTTTTATGTCTAATGTGCAGCACAAATGGCTCCAAACTCTTTGAAAAGAACACATGGCTCCAAACTCGGACGAAATGTCTTTGTTTTCATCAGGAACCAACGGAACCTTTCTTTGTAGCAGTTATTACTAAGATGTTAAATACATAATTCGTACATATTGCCTGTTCTCTGAATAATTTTGCCAGAACTCTTGCCTGACAAGTGACCAACAACAACGATGTAAGATGAATTACTGACACAAGGAGAACCCTCATCCTTCATGCTTTGGCGCACAAAAGGAAAACAGAACTTTTCCCAGAATTGCGGGTACTGACATTGTCACATTGGTCAGACGACCTGGAACAGCTAGGTAGTAGCATAAAAGCCAATCCTCATTGGATTATTGACTACGATCTGATAACCGGTAGCACTCGTTCATGTTTACTGTTACAATTTACAACGGACCACGATCTTCAGTCTGAATTCCTGGAACCTATAATCTATCCACAGCCTCAACAATGCACCACCTTTCAGCAGCCTTGCAGGTCTCTCCACTTGAGGTACACGAGCCCTGCGTGGTAATGCGTGTATGCTCCAGCTACAACCAAGATGTGGAAGAGCTGGTGGCTGTGCCCGGCGATGTCAAATTTCCCAGGCATCCAGCGCTCAGGGACCCGGGTCGCGTACACCAGTGCTCCCAGTCCGTAGAAGAGCCCCATCAGAACTTCGTAGCCGGTCGTGTGCAATGCCTCTGGTTGGTGCCAGAAAAGGACCAGCTTGTGAAGAACAGGGATCACACCTGATGCGCCCATGCCGAAGAAGAGGCACGCTCTGATGGTTCTGAACTCGGGGTTCTGGAAGACCGGGAGTAGAGAGAACGCGATAGTTGCCACACCTAGGATGGTTATGAAGCTGAGGTACAGGTTGCAAAAGAAGGGGTAACACATGAAAGAATAGTATACAGGAGGGTAGAAGGATGTGGCAATAAGTGCAGCAATGCCTGCATAATCAAGTCGAAGCATGATGTATGCTAGGCGGCGGGAGTGGCAGGAGAGAAGGTGGCAAGTGCTGCTGGCAAGAAGGCAGAACATGGCTCCTCCCAAGAAGGCGAAGAATGGCCATCGTGCAATTGGTCTAATCAGCTCTGGTGCAATCATGTTTGCTATATCATCCTTCATGCTTTGCTGCACAAAAGGAAAACAAGAAAGTTTGTCATGTTTCAAGTTCTCAATGCACAGGTCGCAGCAGGTCCTTGAATTGATCGAGCACAGCAGATATGACGGGACTGAATTAACATCCACTGCTAGAGAATTCGGATGACATTGAAATAAATTTATAATACGAACAAAAAGGATTGATTCAAATCATAATTTGTTCTCTGAATATGAACCTACAAACAATAGTAGACTACACTTCAGTAAATTTGGCGGTGAGCAGTGACTGCTCTAATTAATGTTTTCAATCCAATAGATTGGCAACTTCCTGGATGCTACTTCTTTTACAGTAACCTGCTAGTGATAGTTAATTCCATATTTTTTAACTGATGATTATCTGTAAGTGAAACTTTGGTCCGCATCAACTTAGATCAACTACCATGAATCCTGCAGTAAAGTACCAGTAGTACTCTAGCAGCAAAGTAAAAAAAGGAAACTAAGTCGATAGATAACTTACAAGAACAGACAAACTTGTTTCATTGGTATGGGTAAATCTGTGTGGCAAGCAATTTGAGAGTAACTCCAAGAGATGCCAACGGGACAGAGACGGAAGAACCTCCATAGAATTCCACGAGCTCTTCAGCTCATCCTTCAGCTTTTCTAAATCAGAAAGGTGAGGTAACGATGGAAGGCATGACACAAGCTCCGCCTGGATCTTATGAATGTCTGCATTTCTCAGCACATCTGGCAAATGCTTCAAGCTCTGGATATCTACTACATTCGGGACTTGGGTTGCAGTGTATATGGTCAGAGCGAGGAAGATGAAAAATCCTATCAAATGCCTGAAATGTACATTATTCAATTGAAGACTTCAGTAACTAAAATACACATTGCAAATCATAAAAGCACACCAGCATACTGTCAAACAAAAAAACATCCTTTTGGAGAGGAACTTTTTTTGCGGAATTTTGGAGAGGAACTACGGGAGGCTTACCTCCAACCTGCACAGTTTACTGATAATATGCAAATCCGTACATACAGGATTTGTGCAAAAAGAGGCAAGGCATAGGGGGAAAAACTCTGTACATCACGTAATTGCAAAACTCTGTTAATGGGCATTCCTGTTTTCAGAAACATGCACCTCCGATTCAGTACTGCACTTTCTCATCAGAGTTAAACATATACGTGTTACAGTGGAACAATAAATTTGGTCAATTTCTATCAATGTTCCTACTTCCTAGCTCATGTTAGGAACACTAATAACAATAAGGGGCGACCCTCCAGTCATCAGCAACGCACCAACTATAGTTTCAGGAAAAAAAAAAGCATACCCCAACGAAAGCTAGCTTCTTTAATTAGTTGGCGGTCCAGTCCTTTTCCATTAGATTTGTTTTCAGAAAATGTCCTTTTCGGGTAGATGAACAGGGCAGGGACGCTACTCATACCTTCCATAGTTGCAGAGATTGACGAATTCTACGGTTTTATGAGCCATCACAAATATGATGGGATCAGCTAAACAAAATACGGCGAGATATTTCGCCAATCCATATTGATCTCAGTCATAAACAATGAATCACAATTCCGCCTAGAAATCAAATCTACCGAACAATTCAATTCCGGGCATTGCAATCTGTAACATCAAAATTGATCTCCCGTTCCTCCCCCCTAACGAGGCAACTAGCATCAATTGGACCAAGCAACAAGAGAACCGAGAAGGGGGAGGGGTGTTACGTACGTCCAGACGTTGAGGGTCTCGTTGTGGATGGAGAAGGCGGAGAGCAGCACCTGCGGGAGCGGCCACTCGCAGCGGTAGTGCCGGTGGATGTACTCGTTGTCCCGCAGGTACCCCGGCAGCGCCCGGTACTCCACCAGCCCGTAGCGCTTCCTCCTCTTCATCCCCGCCCCGCGCTTCCCCTCCTCCTCCCCTTCCTCCCCCCACGCCGCCGCCGCTAGCCTCTCCGCCTCCTCCGCCGTCGCCACCGCCGTCGGGGCCATCGATCGCCGCCGGGGGTAAAGGGAGACGGGAGCCGCACCGGGTTATGCGGCTTCCTCGTTCGAATATTCGCCGGGGTGGGCAGGGCAGGCACGGGGCCGGTGATGCCGTTCGTTGGGTTGCGTCGGGCCGTGGGCCTCGGCGAGGGGGCCGCGGGTCTCGGCGAGGGGGCCGCGCCTCGGGGTTTACGACTCGTTCTCTCGCCCCGGATTTAGGAGAGGCCGCGGCGGGGTTGGGTCCGTGGGTGGCGTGGTGGTTCTCGTGCCGTGCCGTCGCGTCTGGCTCGGCGCCTCCGCCCGTCGAGGCGTGTCGTCCCACCCCACACGCGTCACGCGTGTGTGCTCTCCGCCTGCAGTGAATCTGACGGATCTGGCGTGCCGCGCGTTTTGGGAAAAAGACGGAGGCGTGCGGGAATCCCCAAGTGGGCGTCGTGTCGTCACCTGACTTCGTCGAGGTACCGGAAATAAAAACGAAATGGCAGATATGGCGATTTTGATTGTACGGGTACGAACATTTAGCCTGTACATGGTCCGGGTTTAGCGGGTTTTTCTAACCAAACCACGCAGCCCGCAAGGGACTTAAGTTGAGCGGTTTGGATGCGTCAATCACTTATTTTTAGCACCACGAATATTTAGATACTAATTAGAAGGTATTAAACGTAGATTATTTATAAAACCCATTACATAAGTGGAGGCTAAACGACGAGACGAATCTATTAAGCCTAATTAGTTCATGATTTGACAATGTGTTGCTACAGTAAACATTTACTAATGATTGATTAATTAGGCTTAATAGATTCATCCCGCCGTTTAGCTTCCACTTATGTAGTGGGTTTTATAAATAGTCTACGTTTAATACTCCTAATTAATATCTAAACATTCTATGTGACACGTGCTAAAAATAAGCAAATGGAACCCTACGCCCAGCTTAGTGCGGCTGGACGTGCTCTTGCGGCCGAGGTCCCGCCGTCGACGCGGAATAGGAAGAATTCTAGGTCGCTGAGCTGGTGCAGGCGGAGCACGTGCTATTTGTTTGCGGCGGCGGCGTAGTGGCATCCGGTAACACCGACCTCTCTATCGCTTCCGACGGCGATCGTCGAGACCCTGCACGATTCCCCGATAGCAGATCCAAGAGCTGCTCGGGGCTCATCTCTGCGCGCACCACTGCGCCGCCACCAGCTGGTCCTCCAGCAATCATCTGACAGGTCACCACGCTTCCATATGCCAACGAGGGTAAACATGATAAATAGCAGGATAGTAGATGCATAAGGAATCGATTTTTCGTGGCGCGTGATGACATCTGCCATTGCCGGCAGCGGATCTGAAGGAGGCGGCGCGGCGCTCCTGCGAGAGGGTGGAGAGAGAAACTGGGCAGGCGGTGCGAAGAAGAAGAGTTTATTTTTCCCTTTTTTTTATTTGTTTGGTGGGCCCACTGCTTACTCCTCCTGTAGCGGGGCCACAGCGCTTGAAGAATTTTAAGTCACCGGGTTAGGCGGGTAGAGAGGCCGCATGCAAGAATGGTTCAGCGCGGGCCGGTTTCACCGGTTGAATGGGTTAAAACCAGACCACGTACATTTGTTTTTGACCGTTGGGATCCGAGGAGGCGAGGACGATAGCACCCGGTCATCATTTTTAACGCGCCAGAAGTATGGCATTGTTGGGCTAAAGTCTGTTGGCCCATACTAATGCTGAATGGGCTTGTGGGACGTGTCTTCTTGATGGACTTGTCGCCCATCTATAAGCCCGGCCCAATGCTAAGTATCAACAACAGTGCAATGATGTCTCCTGTTTGGCAGCCAGTTGCCGCCTTGCAGGATCATCAGCAACGCAGCAGTAAAAGATCGACATCAGCATGTCCAGAATCTGGCAAGCGAAAGCATTTCCTGGTAGTGCTGTTTGACACGGAAGGAGCAAGAACAATACCAGCATTCTTGTCGATTTGGATGTGGCCACCAACAGCGGTTGCTCCTTTCGGCTTGCTCTGCAATCTGTATGTAGTGAGTGCCCTTCTTTTTCACAAGTATCTGTATTCAGGCGGGAGATTGAAGCATCCAGAACGAACCAGATGCCATACATGCCGCACTTGTATTCCTTCGGATCCAAAACCTCTGAAAATTCAAGATATGGTGTGTCTGTCATCCATGCCCCGTTTCAATACTTTCTACGGACATATTCGTTGCAGCCAGCTGCTACAGCCTAGTACAGGTGATGAATCCTTGGAGAATCCAGTTATCCAAGTCTTCTCGAGAGGTGGAATCAAGCGGTTTCCAGTGGCGGTTGCATCATGCATTCACCTGAGATTCTCATTCTCCCAAGAACATCGCTCCTCTTGGATTCATTGAGCTTGTCCAGAGACTCTGAAAATTCAGATACGGTGTGTCTTATCACCTACTCCCTCCATCCCAAATTGCAGGACGTTTTTCATTTTTAGATTTATAGATATTATTATGCATCTAGACATACACTATATCTAAGCTATGCACTTAGAAAAGTCAAAACGACCTACAGTTTGGAATGGAGTTCCATACTTCTGCGACAATCTATAGCTACGTATATGAGATATGTGATGTATCCTGGAGACTCTAACACCTTGTTTCCCATCCCAGATTATATAATCCAACTTATAATATGTAAAAGGAAACAAATAGGCTCTAGAACATATTATAACTAGAACATAAGTTGGATTATAACTAGAACATAACAATCCACATGTCAGATTATTATAATTCAAATAATTCTTCCCTATCTTACAGATTATAAGTCGAATTCAGGAACCAGATGCCGCACATGCCACACTTGTATTCCTCCAGATCCAACAACTCTGAAAAATCAAAGATATGGTGTGTCTGTGGCCTATGTTCCATTTCCATACTCCTCGGCAAAAAAAGAAATGTTCCATTTCCATACTCCTCGCAAAATAAAAAGAGGTTCCATTTCCATACTGCTCGGATAGATCAGTGCTACGTATCTAACATATTCGTTGCAGCCAGTTGCTACAGGTGATGAGTCCTTGGAGAAGCCCGTTATCCAAGCCTTCTCGAGAGGTGGAATCCACAGTGGCAGTTGATGCATCGCGCATTCACTTGAGATTCCCATTATTCTCCCAAGAACATCGCTACTCTTGGATTCATTGCTTTCTTCGCGAATATCCACGCAGTGCAATGTGCAACGACGATGGGACAACAATGCTTGTAGAATTCTGACTTACGTGCAAGTCTAGTAGCCTTACAACAACATTGCTTTACGAAAAAAACTAGTAGTACATTGTTCTCTTTCGAAAATGCATACATTATTCATTATATATCTTAGTTGAAATCCATTTCATTACTGAGTAGGCTTCCTGCGTAAAGCAGCCAGCGCAATCATGATTTCTGCATAGAGCTGGGCTAGTTAACTCCTGTCGTGTTGTTTACTCGCATCGATATTCTGTTTCATCTGGCCCTCGTTGTAATGTAAGATTACTTAGCCCTAGAACCAATGAAGAGCCATTTTAAGTTGACAAACCGCCATACTTGCTAACAATAAACATCTTGTGAGAGTCCTGTATCTTTCAGTCTGACTGATCTACCACAATGGAAAGAAATCACGGGAGGAAAAGCATAATTCGATTATCACAGTAAGCTATACTAAGCTTCAGTTGTCAGTCAGCTTTTCACTAACCAACCGACTAAATCTGTCCAAGCATTCCAGAAAAGTGACAAAGCAAATGCCTTGACTCTCAGAAATGAAGCTTCAGTCTTCAGAGTTGCTCGAGTTATTGGTCGTTGATTCAGCTTGCCAACGCAGCATGTCATGTTCGTCCTATCTTCAACCCATCAGTATAATCTGCTAGCTTGCCTTGGCTTAAGGACTTCCAATGAGCCAAACAAACATGTAATGCGGGAACAGCCAAGGCACGTGTATCATCATAAGGAAAAAGGAGTGCGACCTTAGAACGGTGTCGAGGCGTCACCTAAGAGACGCATGTCATTAAAAAATATATGTGAAAACACCTTGTGGGTGGTGGAATTGCAGCTGCATGACTTTACCTAACATGGTTCAAATTCTAATGTGATTATGTTCATCGTCGGTGAATAGACCGGAGATTGCCTATGTACTCCTTCCATCTCGAAATTCTAGCTATGTATATGGATAAGTGCTTGTCTAGATAAATATAGAATTGTATTTTTTTTTGACAGAGAAGTAAAGACACTCACAAAAAACAGAGTATAGACGAAATCTTATCGTGAAATTAAAAAAGGGGTATTGGCTGGGATCAGATAGTAAAAATAGCGTGTTTGGTTGGCGTCGTGGTATGGTCCGGAACCATCTGATCCAAACTCCGAACCTAATCATATTATTTGGTTTGCAGCGTGGCACCGGCCCATTCATCAGCACGCTAAGGGCTAGGCTATCCACTCGTCGCAGTGCCTCCTTAAATTATGTTGGACGACCATCGTCGGAACCAATGGGAAGAATGATCGAGTGAAAAACCAACTAGTCCAAGATAGAGCCACTCCTCAGACCAAACAAACAAGCCGTAAGTACGACATACTCCGATCTCTTTTATTCGAAGATAATTAGCTTTATCTTGTTCGAAAAAATTAGCTTTATCATCGAATAAGAGAGGACATAGGGAGTACAACACAAAGCCTACCTCTTGTTCTCATGTTATGTTCTGGAACTATCAACGTGACATTTTCATCCGGTGACCAATCTTGAACACGCTACTGCTAGAACACAGCTGAAAACAGGGACGTATTCCCTCCACGTTGCCCGCTCCCAACTTGGCTGAAATTAAGGTTCCATCTGGTGGTGACTCGACCACTTGATGAGGATCCGAAAGCAACGCGACCCGGTGTGACTTCAACTATCAGAACACGCATCAGCGCCGTATCCGCGCTGGTGGCGTCCTCGTCGATCCTCAACCTCAAGGGGGCGGCAGAGGAAAGGATCCGAATTCCAAAAGCTGGGAGCAAGTGCCCCGTCGCATATGTTCGCAGCATTGTAGTGGCCGGGATCGGAGATCCCACTACCCATCCCAACTCGGGGTCCACCCTCTCCTCTCCATGCTTCTTCGTGGCATCCACCATCGCGGTCATCGTTTCGCCCTAGGAAATGCAGCTGGAAGAATCTTTCGGCGGCCGGGGTTGCAGCGTGACACGGCAGTCCCGGTGAGCGATTCCCCGAGAATTCGGTGTTCCTGCCGGCGAGATCGCCGGGAAATTGGGGGTGGAATCAGGGACCAGCAAGCAGCCTGGCCGGTTCGCCTGATCTTGGGGACAGTGAGAAGCTGCTTTGAGAGGATATGCATGCATCATCGGAGCTGTAATCTACTGCCTGCTAACTCGTCCAAGTTGTGGCCGAACAAACCATGCCGCAGGCAGGCATAATGAAACGAACAGTTTGAATTCGGGATTTTTTTTATTTTTAACCGTTTTTATCTAATATTTCAAAAATAACCCACCTGAACAAATATTTGCACCCTTCTAGTCATGCCGGTCCGCGTGGCATGACAAGAACACTCTATTGCACCACATGCAATGGCGTGACAAGGTGTGCCACATCGGAGCGTGCGGAAGGGGTTTGCCAGCGCATAATCTACATGGAAAGCTTGTCACGCTACTTCCGACGGCGTGATAGCACAATCTTGTCACGCCACCCGAAGTGGCGTGACAAGGTCTGACTTTAAAAAATCATAACTTTTTCATATAAACTTTGATAAAGATAATTTTTATACGAAATTATAGCCCTCGACGAGATCTACAACTTTGTAGTTTTGAGTTTTTTCATTTGAAGTTGTTAAGATACATTAATAATTGATCTAAACTTTAGACAGCATATTAAGCGCCCAATCCTGTTTCCTGTCATTTTCAACTTGGCTTTGATCATCATGGTTCCACCAAAGAAGTTCTATACAATATATTATCTAAAAAATTATAGAAAATAGATGAGAGTAATATGTCAAAAGCTACTGCGATAAGAATGAGAGATATATAATCATCAGTAGGATTGTGCCCGTGCGTTGCTACGGGCGTCAAAATATTTGTAGTGCAACACATAAAGCATTCAATAAGACTATAGTGTGATAGTAAGCACAAGCATATAAAATATATAAAATATGAAAATCAGCTAGAAACAGCATAAGTTGCTGACTTCAAAAATGCCCATTCGTCATTGCCTTCAGGACTTAATCACTTTCCAACTATAACTAGAATAGCAGAAGTTGCTGACTTATACATGACATACATGACTAGTGAAGTGCACGTGCTGCACGCACGTGATTTAGAAAAAAATAGACTTATTACCGATCCATCGTACATCGGTACATTAAGAAAAGCAATATAGTATTTTAGAAAACATACTATGAATATTTTCATCCATACATTAGTCAAATCAAATAAATAAAAATTTGTCTCACGTGACTAATGTAATGCTAACTCAAGAGATTGGAAAGGAGAATAAAAATTGAGATCGGCCATGTAATCCGCCATTCATTTGAATGCATGATAGCAAAGGGTAAAAATTCTTCATCAAAATAAACATCCCTTGGTATGTAATTACATCCATAACTTGCATCTAGGCAATGAAATCAATTTACGAAAGGCGTAATTTAGATAGAAACCTGCTAATGATAATGGCAAAGGTGAATTTCCAATTAAGCATTGATCAAACCCACTTATAGAGTCTGACATATTTAGCCTTGGGCAAGTATCATTTCTATGTAGCCAGTTGTCGCCATCATCCTTTGGGCCATGCTCTTTAAATAATTCTATGCATATAAATATTCTCAAAAAATCATGTCCATAGCAATTTGAAAGCATTTTGAAATTCCATGTTGTAAAAAAAACAATACCTCTACCAGCCAAACATGGTGGTAACCCGGTGGTCATAGTCTGGGCACTTGAAAGCTGATGTCCATGATATTGACCTGATTCTGTGTAAGTTGTGCCTGTTAAGTGTTGCGACGTAGTGCTTGTTTTGCCCTCGGCCTTATTACGATGATAATTTTCGCTAGCATTTGCACGCCTCCTCTCCTTTTCCTCCTCTAGCAAATTGGCATAATTATCCCTTCTTTTTTCCTTTTATGTTCTGCCGCTCCATCAACAATTTCAATTTCTTCACCACCTGCAATGCAACTTTAAAATACCATGGTCAACACTAACTAAGACCAGGCAAAACCAAACCAAGTAATATGGATTGAAAAAACATATAAGTACCACGTTCCATGCTACTTGCTGTTTCTTCTACTAACAAACCAGGCCGACCAAACTCTCATTACGACCACGTCGAGAACTGGGGGGTGTTATGTTTGTCACGTCACCAAATGGAAGACGATGGTCCATCGGTAGGAAACAATTATCACCATTTCAAAGTTGGTCACTTGGTGATATAAACTTTGGAAGTTTTTGGACCACAAATAAACTTGGATACTGTCGGCCATACATCTATGGACCCACTGGGAGGCTTGGACAATTCTACAATATGGGGTTGTACACCAAGACGTATCAGATATGGAGACTACGGTGCAGGACGGCGTGGTCTACGTGGAGGACAAGGACTAGTCGATGATTAGGAAACTACTCGTAGCAATTAGAGTAGGACTCTCTAGTCGAATCCGACTAGTAGTCTCTTCCCACTCGCAACTTGTATTCACAAGTCTGCACACATATCTTTCGGGTTATCAAACTCATTGGATAGCAGCAACTTGCACAGAAGCAAGCCTGCACACACAATCTAGAGCTAATCAGCTCCTTGGACAAATCTATCCATCGACGAAATTCACAAAAAGAAGTCATCAAAACAACTTGGAAGTTATCTGCACTACCCGAGTCCTTATCTAGACAAGCCTGTCAAGCCGCAGCTTGTAATAACAAGTTTGCAAGTTCTAGGATGTTTGGAGCAAAACACCCAAACGACCTAAAGAGGTTGCAAAAGGTAGGCTCTAGTTCATAAAGTCCTGAAGAGTCTACTCGCCTAAAGAGTGACTACTCGGATGCACGAGTACCGGCACTCCGCAAAAAGGAGCCACAGCCTAAAAGGTACTCTACATCATGTATCTGAAGAGGCTCACAGGAGCAGCCTTGTGCGCGAACACTCACGACTACCATATGATCAAACATCATGGTAGTTCGTGAGATGCACTAAACTGAAAGAATTCAAACAAGTTGATAAGCAAACAAAAATTATGACAAGACTTCAAATAATTTGCATTACATACACATAACTTGTTTATATTACAAGCAATTGTTTTTTCAGATTACTCAAGGTCTATTTGATTGGCTACTTCTTGAGCAACAGGAGCCATCTCCTCTAAATAATGCTGGAACTACTCATGAGAGCAGTCCTCGGCAATACCCTCTGCCACAGGAGCCATGCTGGCTTGTGGGTAGAACAACTTCACCATCGCCAGCAGCTGCTTGGAGACGGACTCTGCGGTCTTCTTCACGTAGCTGGTGATCTTGTCGGGTACTTCCTTAAATATCTTCACCAAAGCACGGGGCTCCACGCCTTCCTCCGGGGGCTCCACCATGTCAGCAATGGGCTAAGCGGCTTCTGTTAGCTCTTTGAGAGCAAGATCCTCTACTTCCAACTTAGCTTATTATGCTCAGAGTTTCTCCATCAGATCTACAAGCTGGACCTCCCCGTCTTTGCACAGCTTCTTCTCCTTATCGAATTTATGCTCCGAAGTCTCGTACTGCGCGGTCACCTTATCAAACTCATCAGTGACTCGATAGTACGCGTTCTGCTAGTCTATGGCACGACCTTGGAGATCCGTATTCTCCTTGGTAAGCTCTGCAAGAACACAAGCAAGGGACAAAATCAGCATCGCCAAGTACAAGATCAGTACTCGAAAACTGCATGAGGGTAACAGCCTACCCTCATTACGGTTCCTCAACCCTTTGTTGAGTTTTTGCAGATGGTCTTTCTCCTCCGCGGTATCCTACATGGCATTCTGGTGCTTGGCAGCTTGGCCGTCGTATTTCATCAACAGCTAGGAGGAGTATTGTCTCTCTTCGGCTAGTTTCTGGTCCAGCGCCTCGGCCCGCTGGATGGTGTCTTCAAGTGCTTCGAAAATTTTCGATTTCTCGCGGGAGTGCTGGATCAGTGTCCATAACATAGAGCAAGGTACTCATATAAGCACCGGGTGACCATTTCAAGATGAAGATCAATAACAGAAGTAAAACTTACCTATGTATACTCGCCTACTTGGCGATACATGTCCAACAACGTGGCCTAAAACTCCACGGTGGCCAGGAGGTCATCTATTAGGATGATTTTCCCTGGATTCACCACGGAAGGGAGCAGAGTGTCATCATACTCCACGTGCTCCCCAGCACCCGGCGCACTGAGAGGGACCATCACCTAGCTAGTCGACGGACCAACCTCTGAAGGCAAGGAGGAAGTCGTAGCGTGACTAGTCAACGGCCCTGCCTTGGATGACGGGACAACGGCCAACACTTGTAGTGCCCCAGTAGCCTCGACATCGACTTCTGGCTCAGGGGTTACACGTGCAACTTCAACATCACCAGCGGTCACCACCTCCACCTCGGCCTCTGGCTCCACCTCGGCTTCTGGCTTCGGCTTAGCTCTCGGATTCAGCATCATGGCCACCAACTCCGTCACCACCACGGAAGTACTCTCCGCGACGGGTTCGGTCTTCGGCAGTTCGGAGGCTAGCACTGCAAAAACATCAAGTGACGACAAGACATCATGCATAAGCGTTGCTACAAGAGACACCGCACCTGGAGCAACTTCGGGCACGGGCTGATCCTCCGGCGGTGGAACTGCGGGCTCCAAGGTGAGCTCGGGGGCTGAGCGGCTATTGCCATCAGAACCAGACTTCGGGATGACTTCCTGGGCTGAGTGGCTACTACCATCAGCACCATACTTCATACTCGGGCTCTCGGCTTCCATGCTAGTGGATTTCCTGAAACGAGAACACACTACTCGGTGACACTACTCACCTGCAAACAAAAGACTAGTCAGCAAATTGACAGACATCAACACTAGTTCTTGAGGGCTGCAGGCCATGGGTACTTACAGGATTCGACGGGTTAGCAGCGCAGTGCTCTCGCAAGATTGTCGGGATACCCTTGACGCGTTTGAAGAAGCGCTTCAGACACGCCATCACTTCATCAAGGGACAGCTCCTCCGACGTCATCCGCAACGTGTCATTGGGACATGAGTAGTCGTACCCTGCTGTGCATCGCAACTGCAGGGGCTGGACACGCCTCCTCATGAAGTTGAAGGCTACACCGACGCTGGCCAGGCCATCCTTCTTGAGGCGGGCGATCTTCTTAATCAAATCCGGTAGTTGAAAGCCATCGACATACTCGGCTCATCTAGCCGGTGGTTGTTCCACACTGGACGGTGGCCGATGACCTTGGGAAGATGGGGCTCGTGATTTCCAATATAGAACCACTATTGCTTCCAACCAGAATGGGAGTCTAAGAGCTCGCACTCGATGTATTGGCTCTTGAACTACTCCCGAAGTTGAATCCCTGCCCCTCCAACTACTTCTATGTGGTTCATCCGGGGTTGGGGCTTTACTCTAAAGAACTTTCAAAACAGCTGGAAGTGGGACTGAATGCCCAGGAAGGCCTTGCAGAGGTGCACAAAGATAGCAACATGTAAGATAGAGTTGGAGTTGAGGTGGACAAGCTCCAGATTGTAGTACCTCAGCAGCCCCCGGAAGAAGTCGGACGATGGTACAGCCAACCCCAGCTCAACAAAATACGCGAAGATGACTATCTCATCGGGGTAGCTCTTAAACGGCCACGGATTGCCGGTTGCTTCCCTCCAATCAGCAAACTCCTTCTCCTGGAGTAGATTTGCACCCACCAGTACCTGGATGTCTGCCTCTTTCAAGGCGCTGGCTTGATTCGGTGGCACCGTCTGGTCGGTCTTCCGGTACTTGGGCGCCGGCAGTTGGATCTCCTTCTTAGCAGCCTTGTGCATCTTTGACTCCGCCACCTTGCTTGAGGATGCCTTCTTCGATGCCATTGCTCCAATGGTCATCTGGCGTATGAGCTGGAGGGCTAAACAATGGGGGGCACTAGGGCAACAGTGCTCAGGGATGGTAAGCGACGACGCTAGGGCAACAGTGAGAAGATGAATGGCTCGGGCGCACTAGCTCGGGTAAACATAAGGGATAAGATTCCTCCGTTATTTATAACTGCGGCACAGATAATCAAGCGGCGAGAATTATGGGGAATATTCCGTTTTTTTAGCCATCAGTTATCACTGGAATGATTACAAATTTCCTCGGAAGAGATAAGATTTTCTGAAGACAAACGGCCACATGGACCCGTGGTTGACCTTCATACCTAAACTAGTTGTGTAACGGCTCAAGAGCTGTGTACCATATGCCCGTTGGACAAAAAGTTATTTCTCCGGGTTCTAAGGGGAAAAAGGTGTGAAATTATAAGATTGGTCCTCAGACTGATTCTTCGATTCAACCTAAGGTTCGGGGGGCTACTCCATATGGAGTGCGATTTTCATCGCACTTCCATATAAGATTCAAGATTCAAGACTAAGTTAAATGAGGCTTGAGCACCTTCTAGCCGTAAGGCAGTACTCGAGCACATTCGAAGACTCAATCCAATGGAGTACTCAAAGAAGCACTACAAACTAGTCAGTGACATCTACAGAAGTACTCGGGATTGCTGCATTTGACTAAAAAGTACTCGGGGGCTTATCAGTCATACATCTATGGGCTCACCAAGAGGCTTGCATAGTCCTACAATATGGGGTTGTACACCAAGATGTATCAGATATGGAGACTACGGTGCAGGACGGCGTGGTCTGCGTGGAGGACAAGGACTAGTCGAGGATTAGGAAGCTACTCGTAGCAATTAGAGGACTCTCTAGTCGAATCCGACTAGTATCCTTATACAACAATCGACATGTAACCCTGCTCCCAGCAATATAAGGTGAGGCAGGGACTCCCTCCAAACAACGATCAATCAATACAATCCAACCAACACACAGGACGTAGGGTATTATGCGACATAAGCGGCCCGAACTTGTCTAAATCGTGCGTTCGAGTTCACCTTTGAGTTCCTGGTCTTCGGCGAGCCCCATGCATAAAACGCTACCTCTGGTACCCCCTCGGTAGGTTGCCGGGTCTAAACACCGACAGATACCTAGTGATTAGTTTGGACTAGTTGTTGACCAGAGAAATCCAGAATTTCATATTCAAATGAAAGCTCAAAGTTTGCAAGTTTGAACTATTTTGAATCATTTTTGACAAAACTGAATCGGCAGCCATTTAACACTGAATGGCTGCCTGAAATTGAAGGGATTGCTGAAGAAACTAACTTTAAAGTAGCTCAAGGCAAGCTCCGGAGCATGTAAACCTATTACTTTCAAAATTCATTATCATGTGTCAAAATTATTAGTTATTTCTCAACCCATGCATTTGGTATAGGAGTTGATTGAAAACTTACTTTTATGCACAATCCAACCTTGATTGGTTAGGAAATCTTTACCATCTATTTTAATAACTAGTAATATCCTATGCTTAGCACTACCTAGTTATGCAACCTTTCGTATCAAAGTTTCATTATTTATGTTCCATATTTGTAACTATATATCTTTCATTTTAGTTGTAGTGGTTTTTGATATATTAATTTTATCTATTTCCTATAATTTCATAGACAATATATTGTATAGAACTTCTTTGGTGGAACCACAATGAACAAAGCCAAGTTGGAGATGACCGAAAATAGGATCAGGCGCTTAATATGATGTCTAAAGTTTAGATATCTTAATGACTTCAAATGAAAAAACTCAAAACTATAAAGTTGTAGATCTTGTTGAGAGCTACAATTTTTATATAAAAATGATCTTCATCCGAGTTCGTATAAAAAATTTATAATTTTTCTAAAGTCAGACCTTGTCACGTCATTTTGGGTGACGGCAGGAGTGGCGTGACAGGCTTTCCACGTGGATTATGCGCTGGCAAACTCCTTCCATGCGCTCCGACATGGCATACCTTATCACGCCATTGTATGTGGCGCGACAGAGTGTTCTTGTCATGCCACGTGCATCGGCGAGCAGAAGGGTTATTTTAAAATATTAGTTAAAAAAGTTTAAAAATTCCTGAATTCGGTGACAATGCAAGCATATAGACAGACATGTTGTCGGTGTCAGTACTGAGTGGGATGAGATCAGTATCAGTGGTGGGGGGCATGTTCCAAGGGTTGTGGAAGCGAAGTCACCTCTGGATAGAGAAAGAATCCGTGCATTGCATAAATTCATTGGGCTGCCTAACTTTGCCTCTGACGCAGTGCTGGCTGCCAGTGCTTCCACCGGAAGAAATGGTTTCCTAGTACTGCAAGCTGCATTTCGCTGACGCTTGCCACAGTTTCAGCTTTACATTTGTCAAGTTTCTGCTTGATGGAGAGATAGCAAATCCGTGAAACTACTGACCGACATACTCGTTGTAAAGCTGAATAACTCAAGAAAGATGCCGTAGTACTAGCTCTCTCCCTGCAGGACTCTGGTCGCGTTGCACTTCCTAAAACTTGTTGTTCTTATTTATTGGTCTCATTCAATAAATCATAATAATAAATTTGAAAGCAAATCCTTCTGGGGCCCTTAACAAAATTTCAAGACTATTGGAGCGTCCATGTGACACTCGTGTTGCCTTGCTACCTGGCACAATTCCGTAGTCTCGGTTTGCACGTTTTGTGATGCTGTTTTTGTAGTTTAGCTTGTAATGTCAAGGAACAAGGATCATGACTGATAATCTTACTCGAATTCTAAAAAAAACTATCAGAAGATCTCGTAGCAAATAAGTTAGCAAGCATGTTTTTAGCATGAACTGAGCTCATGATTGTTAGTTAGTCGTGGTGTGGTTAGCGTGTCCCAACCTTTTGCGCTTAACTTAATCTAAGTTTGAAGGAGTCGGGTCTAGCTCAGTTCACACGCGCGTCATCCGTTTTGAGACCTTTTTCAGTTCCAATTTATTAGGTGCTTACTATACAAAACTGCCCGGCTCCAATAAACATAGTATCGTTAATTTCTTGTTAAAAATCACACCTTTTTTTTCGGGTAAAACCACACCTTAGTAGACGGGTTAAAAGAGAGATGCCGAATTAAAAGTCTGACATTTTTAACATGGGATTACGGTACAAAACTCAAATCGTCGGTTTATGAAGCCCAAACCAATGAAACAATTGAAGTGTCCAGGGGAAGATAAACCACTATTGATTCCTCACCCAAATCAAGCATCAAACGCAGTCAGAGACCAATTGTGCTTGCCGAAATTGCTGTCCAGGTTCGTCATCATCCAGGCAGGGGTTGCTCCTCCGGTCATCATCTCCTGCCGTGCTCGCCTCATCCGATCCGAAACGATACGGGACATTTCTTTTTGCTCCATTGCTTAATTATTCGCTTACGTACTCACTCGCTGCAATGATAAGATGGGGATTACTAGAAAAATCTCGGCGTAAAGCATATCGGCACGCCTGTCCCGTGTTTCTCTGCGCCCAGTACTCCCATTTCAATCGAACTACTTGTTTGACTTGTATAAGCAATAATGAGACGTTTTTGCTAGACGATGACTCGACGAGACGATCGATCCGGAGCTACCCGTGACCCTGTGCGAGCGTGATTGAAATTAAATCAGGATAACCATATATGCGACGCGGCGACGCGCCGTCAGTGCTTATCCCGATTGGGTGAGCATGGGCTTGGTCTTCGGCAATCGGCACATTGCATATACACCTTCTGACCTCTGCACGTCTCACAAGTTCTCCTCGGCAGACAGCCAAACCTGTAGGAAGCTTTGACTTGAGTTGTTTCCCAGCAGTGTTCTGACTTCGCAGCATTATGGATTGCTTAAAGATGAGGGAAAAAATGTTGAAACAAAAATTGTGGTATAAAGTTGTGAATTCACAGCCCACAGGGAGTGAAATTCAACTGTGAGCATTTTTTTTTTTTTGCGATAGCAATTGGTAGAATTTTACAAGTGTAGTTACAGCTTTGCCATTTATGTCTCGAGCGATTTCTTAGAAGCTAAAAATATTTTTGAGAAACGCTATTTATTTTCAACAGATTTCTTAACAAAAATCTGTCATATTTGCTACATTCCAGCCTAAGAGAAAAAATGTTCTAACAGTGAAATAAAAATGTTCTTGAAAAATCAAAAGTTACAAAATTTATAGAAAAAATGGAATGAATTTGCAATGTCTCTGTCTAAGAAAAATGTTACAGCTATGAAATAAAATGTTCCAAGTTTTGCTTTTTCTGTCGTAGAGGGATAGATCCAAATTGTGGGAATTTAATCAAATGATTAAAAAAAGTGATAGATTCCACCCATGAAATATGTCCATGGATAAATAGATAGTCCCAATCGTTTTAAATTAGTAGTTTCATAAAATTACAACTATTCGTGTCTACAACTACAACTTTAGGACCCGTTTGACAAAAAAAATACTGCTGCTTGCACCTTGCTCACGTAGTTACATTTTTATAGTTAGGCTGGATGGTTTTAGGTTTATTCAATTACTTATTTTCTCCTCCATGTCTAAATCGTTTCCGTTGGTTTGCATCAAGACCTGAGTACTTTTTATATATGGACTCAAAAATAGCACTAGCAATAAAAGTATAAATGCTTAAAACATATACGATGATGTGCCTTGTATCCACTCCAAGACGTATGTGTAGTTGCCAGTTGCCACGTTTTATCATCTTAGTATAATTTTTTTGAGACCGTTCTACCTTAGTTAGCAGCACAAGACTTGTGGCCAATGTTCACCCACCCTCTTTGCCGCGTTCGTGCCTCGCAGCTAACCCATTCCCCCAGTATAAATACCACCCCCGCCCATCCCACCTCGCTCCATCGAGCAGACACGTCGGGCCATTTCTGTCACGTAACAGTGAAACCATTCAAAAACTCAATAGAGCATTAGGGAGCTCGTGTCAGAAAGGCAGACACAAATGGCGTTCCACAGAACAATAGCACGGCGCCTATGGGCAGGCAAGAACGCGGCCGCCAGCGGCGCAGCCATTCCCAAGCCTCCGGCGGCCGCCCCCGCACCCCCTGCACGGCGGCCGCTGCCGGCCGTAGACGACTGCCCGACGCTCGCATTCCTGCGGCCCAGGCCGACGACGGCCGGGTACTCCACCGCGAGCGTCCCGCTCCCGGCGCACTGCTTCCCCGCCCTCCCCATCGGCGACCAGCTCTTCCGCCGCCTCCGGCTCGACGGGCTTGCGCCGCCGGTCGTGGTCACGGTAGCGCGTCCGCGGCCTGAGGAGGCCGGCGTGACGGTGGAGCAGGCGAGGAAGGTGGCGCGGGCGGCGGAGATGGAGGTGGCGAGGGCGAGGCTGAGGTCCAACGCCCAGAGCGTGGTGTCCGGGTCGGAGTTCGCGGCGCTCTGCGCCGACATTGCCGGCGGCGTGGAGGGCGGGCGCAGGCTCGCCCGTGCGCTCGACGAGTCCGGCGTCGTCATCGTCCTCGGCGACGCCGTCTTCCTCCGCCCCGACATGGTGGCGAAGGCGATCGAGAGCGTCATCCTCCCCGCGGCGAAGCAGCAGCAGCAGCAGCTGGCAGCGCCGCGCGCCGGGGAGGAGGAGGAGGGCGAGGCCGCCGCGCGCAGGCGGGAGGAGCTGGCGGCGATGGAGGCCCAGAAGGCGGCGATCGACGCGGACGCGGCGGCGCAGGTGCGGCGCGAGCTGTGGTGCGGGCTGGCCCTGGTGGCGGCGCAGACGCTGGGGTTCATGCGGCTCACCTTCTGGGAGCTGTCGTGGGACGTCATGGAGCCGGTGTGCTTCTACGTCACCTCGCTCTACTTCATGTCGGGATACGCCTTCTTCATGCGCACCGCCACGGAGCCGTCCTTCGAGGGCTTCTTCCGTGCCCGCCTCGCGTCCAGGCAGCGCCGCCTCATGCGGGCTCGCGGGTTCGACGTCGACCGCTACAACGCGCTCGGCTCCGCGCCGGCGCCGGTGCAGAGCGGCGACCCCCGCGAGGTGCTTAGGCACGTCAGCCACGTGCAATAGCACGTCAGCCCGGAGTCCCGGACGAGTTCGCTTGGCTTGTGCCAGGCGGGATACGTGCTTGTCATGTTCGAGTCATCACCGTCTAATCGTTAATCAACTTCCTGTATCGATTCAGGGAGAAAAGGTGTTTTTGGTAGGAGATACTAATATTGTCAGTTGATTCATGGATTGAACATCTGTTTTTCTTTACGGCGATCTCATGGACAACTTGTTAATCAGAGAGGAAAAGCTCATCGGAACATTCGTAACGTAACGTGTGACACACTTGAGGTTACTTTTTTGGGGAGGTGGGGACTCCCTCCCTCCGATCCAATCCTGATGGGTTGTCCCGAGTCCCGAGTCACGAGTCAGAATCAGAACGCACAAGCACGACGGTCCCTCTTCTCCCTTTCGTCTCACAACAGGTCCACCAAAAATCTCGCGTGTACGCGCAACGGAAGGCGTGAAACGTGTCGACGCCAAGCATAAAAATTCAAGCAGTTCGTCAAACCCCACTTTCTTTGCCGCAAATCCTAGTAACTAAGTACTAACAAGCATATTTTTCAGGACAAATAAACAACAAAATGATCAACGGGGCTCGCTGCAACTGCAGTCTCTACGTAGCGCATACACTGACACGACCACCACCACGCCGTCGTCGTCCTAGTTCCTACTGGTGCCCGGGGCAGAAGGTGATGAGGTACTGGGCGCCGGTGCCGCAGGTGAAGGTGCTGGTGGGGTCGTCGTACGCGTAGCTGTAGGCCGCGGGGCACGCCGCCTTGAAGAGCCTCGAGTACTTGGTCGGCCCGCAGGTGTTGGGCCCCCCGTGCGCGCCCGTGCAGCAGTACTCTGGCGTCCCGAACGCCTCGCACGCGCTCCGGCACGCCACCGTCGTCGTCGCCGGCGCCGGCGCCGCCCCGTCCCCTCCTCCCGCCGCCCCGGACGCCGCCATCTGCAGCTCGGGCGGGCACAGCGCGTTCACGTCCCCGACGCACCCGGCGTACCCGCACGTCGCGTAGTTCACCCTCGCGCCCGTGGCGGCCACGCCGATGCCCACGTTGTACCCGTCCACCAGGCTCACGTCGTAGAAGTCCTTCCCGTCGGCGCCGCCCAGGGTGAACTCCGCCAGCGTCACGGGCGGCGCCCCGCCCAGGGTGCAGCTCGCGGCGCCGCTGCAGTCCCCCGTGGCGCACGAGAGCCGGGACGGCGACGGCGCCGCCGCGCCGCCGGAGGGCGCGACGCAGCCCGTGCGCGCCCAGAGGCGGCCCGACCAGCCCGCGGGGGCCGGGAACGAGACGGTGGCGTAGGGGGACAGCTCGAATCCCCCGCCCCCGACGGCCGCCGCGCTGTTCCCGGACAATGTGGCCGGCCAGATCGTGTGGCTGCAGTTGTTCCGCAGGGTGAACACCGTCGTCCCGGCTGCCTCGGCACCACGCGTCGCTTGTGACCAGATGACCCCTGCAAATGCACGCAGAAATCACCATGAGTACGGCACATTTCCTGCAGTATGAATTAATACAGAACTGAGTTCTGCAAATGTACCAGCAAGGAGCAGAAGGTTTGCAATGCGTATGGCTCCCATGGGAACGGTTTGATTGGAGCTAGGACTCGACGAGAAGAATCAGCAATGTCAGTCGTGGACAATGTTTGTGGGAAGTAGCAGGAGACTGGAGCTGGAAGAGGAATGTGCAGGAAGTAAATTTTCAGGGACTGCTCTTCTCTGATGTATATAGGCGTGGCCTGCAGTTCTGTTGATCCGGGTCACGCAACGCGAGGGAGATGGCGATTAGGTGGGAACCCCGGAGGAAACATCGGAGTTCGTTGGGAATCGGGAGGAAGGCGCGGCCAGCGCGCAAGCGCCGTGGTCGTGGGAAGCTCATGTACGCGTAAATGTAGGTGCAGTGGCTGAGATAAATCGGTGCGAAGTCTCAGCTGGTGGTGTGGGTAGTGGCGCTTGTGTTCAGCCGAAATATCCGCAGCAGAGTGGATCAGTGGAAGCAGCTCGGTAGCCTTGCCGAAGAAAAATCTCGTTGAAGAAAAGGGAAGCCTAATATGGCGTGTGTGATTTTTTTTATAAAAAAACGGGACCTGTGTGTTTCATGGGCTAATCCCGGGAAAGAAAAGAGAAGCCGAACACGGCTGTGTATATCAACATAGGCTAGCTCCATCCTTCTGTTGGACCAAACAAAGCAGTCTCGGAAGAAGTGGCCTGCTCGCGTCGGCCCATCTACCCATCCGTGTTGCGCCCACGCGGCGGCGGCGAGGTCCGCGCGAACGTTCAGATCTCTCCGACCAAGTCGTCGGGGGTTTTGCGGACGGAGTCGGATAGCTATCCGTAGCGCACCGATGAGACGTCGGGCGGCCGCACTTGACGGACCGAGTCAACCGGCCGCGATAGGTCCGGCGCCTCACCGATTGATTACCGTCAGAATCTGCTTCTAAGGTATGCCCTGATTCCCTGTCATATCTTCATGTTATCATGGCCCCTTCTCAGAAAGTTCAAATGGTCAGATGTTGTGGTACTGTACTTGCACTCTACTGGTACTACTCCTAAACCTTCCGCTGCTACTTCTCTGAAGAATCGCGACAAATGGTAGCTGCTTCCGTTGGTCCTTCTGAACTTCTCGAACAGAAGATGGCGAAAGGTAGTTCATACCTGGATATCAAATTTGCAATTTGCAAGTATGATATGGCTGAGAACCGTGACCCAGCGATCCTGAACAAACTATGTACTCCAATAACGGAGATAATTTTTTTAATTAAGGATATAATTATCCGGCCTCCACCATTCAAAAGAGAATGTTTACGACCAATTACCAGCACTGATCCACACCAGATACATAGGCAGCACTCAGACTGCTACTGAAGCAACTAGACTCCAACATTGTTAGACAGACATTCAGACTTGACTAAGAAAAGCTCCAGGCTTGTAATCTATTTCTGAATTTCCAACCAAAATTACTGAAGATCTCCATGGTTGTAACCTCCAGCAAGATGGCAATTTTTCTTTCAGAGCAGCTTTCTCTTCCTCTTTAGATAGCAGAGACCAACACCTTGTCCAATATGTCCCCCTGAAAATTACCTGCAAAAAAGAGTTAGGTATTGTTTTTTGGAATACAACCTCATTTCTATTCAACCACAAGGCCCAACAAAGAGCAGCTGCTCCCACCAGACTTTGTTTTCTAAACTTTACTGAGAAATTGTTCAGCCAAGATCCCAACATATGAGAGAAACTAGTCGGTGGTTGAATTCCAAAGGTGATAAAAACTGCATTCCAAATACCCTTTGCCGTATGACAATCGAAAAATAGGTGTTGTATGGTCTCATTAGAGCTACAAAAGCAACACTTAGGACATCCTTGCCATTTTCTCTCAGCAAGATTGTCCTTTGTAAGAATGACTTCTTTCCATAGATACCATAAAAAAACCTTAATTTTCAGTGGTACTCTTAACTTCCAAAAAGCACACTCTGATGGTAATCCTTCTTGTTTCATTATGTTTGAATACATAGAGTTAACTATAAATTTCTTATCTTTACACAGCCCCCAAACAAAAACATCTTTTTGGTCCTTCAACCCAACATTTATTATTTTACCCACCAGCTCCATCCATTGGTTTAAGACATTCCCTCTTAGTGTTCTTCTAAAAGACACATTCAAAGGGACCGTGCTTAGCACATTAGCCACTGTATCGCTTTTCTTTGTTATATGTGATAAAGTTTTGTTCTTTAAATATTTACGCCAGAGCATATTTTTCCATAAACCATCTTTATTCAGAAGCTTAAACATCCACTTGCTTAGCAAGCATATATTCTGGACATCTAGGTTTACAATCCCCATACCTTCCATACTTTTGGTTTAACACAGAATACTCCACCTTGTCAACCTATATTTTTTCTTGTGTTCATCACATTGCCAAAAAAAATCTTGATCTATAGTAGTCGAGTTTTTTTAGCATACCTTTAAGTATTTAAAAAAAGACATCATATACATTGGCAAGCTTGAAAGAATAGAGTTTATTAAAACTAATCTTCCTCCAACTGAGAGCAACTTGCTTTTCCAACTACTTAACTTTTTCTGAAATCTTTCTTCAACAACCTTCCTATCTTTATTTGAAATTTTGTGATGGTTCATTGGTAAGCCCAGGTATTTGAAAGGGAAGGTCCCTTCTTTACAAACAAAAAGGTTCACATATTCTCCTACTCTGTCCTTTGCTGCCCCAAAACAAAATAGCTCACTAGCTCACTTTTATGAAAATTGATCTTTAGGTCAGCTAGCTTTTCAAAAGCACGTAGCACTAGCTTCATATTCTTAGCCTGTTGTACATCATTTTCCATAAAAGAGTATCGTATCATCTGCGTATTGGAGGACTGTCAAACCCCCGTCTACCAGATGTGGAACTAGTCTTGGAACTGCTCATTTTCTCTAGCTCTCCTAATTAAGATTGCCAGCATATCTACTATCAGGTTAAAAAGCACTGGCGACAGAGGATCACCCTGTTTTAGTCCTTTTTTGGTTTGGAAATAGTGACCAATTTCATCATTAACTTTTACTCCTACACTTCCTCCACTAACCATGTTCTCGATCCATTTGCACCGTTGAGGTGAAAAGCCTTTCATTCTCATAGTTTGTTGTAGGAAAGACCAGTTTACTTTGTCATAGGCCTTCTCAAAATCTAGTTTGAGAATAATCCCACTTTGCTTTTTCCTATGCAACTCATGCATTGTTTCATGTAAAATCACCACATCCTCCGTTATGTTTCTTCCTGGTAGAAAAGTTGTTTGTGTTGGTCCTATTAGCTTATTTGCCACCATCTTGAGCCTATTAGCTATAACTTTTATAAAAAGCTTAAAGCTAACATTTAACATGCAAATAGGTCTATATTGCTGCACCATCTTTACCTCTTTTAATTTAGGCAATAGAGTTAAAATTCCAAAATTTAGACTAAAAGACGGTAGTTTGCCTTTATGGAAATCTTTAAACATGGCCATTAGATCATCTTTTACCAGACTCCAAAAAATCTAATAAAACTCCGCAGGGGATCCATCTGGCCCTAGGGCTTTATTATCCTTCATTTGAAACATGGCACCTCTGACCTCTTTTTCTGTAAAACCACTTGTTAAGAACTCATTATCTAAACCAGGTACTGAGGAATATCCTATGTCCTGGACTCATCCATAGAGAAATTACATTTTTTATGTGGACCAAATATACCTTTGTAGTATTTTGCAAAATATCTTTTAAGGGTCTCTTCCCCCTTAATTGTCACTTCCTCTTGTACAAGCCGAAAAATTCTAGTTTTTCGATGCTTGACATTTGCTACTAGCTGAAAATACTTTGTATTATTATCTCCTTGTAGAATTTCATTGGTTTTTGCTCTTTGGAACCATTTAAGTTCCTCCTCTCTAGGAAGTTGGACTAATTTGTTTTTGATGCTTTGTTTCAAGTCAATCTCTTATTGTGTTAGCTATGGAGATTCCGCTTTTTTATCCAGTTCCTCTGCCTTTTTCATAAGCTCTGGCTTTTCTTTTTTATAAGCCCCATTCATATTTTTCACCCACCCTCTTAAAAATTGTCTTAATCTTCGAATTGTATTTTGCCGGCACCCTTTCTCTCTTTACTCCAAACATCTGCAACTATATCAAAGAAGCCCTCCTTTCAGAGCCACCCAAGTTCAAATTTAAACATAGGTTGTTTTCTTTCCGGTGTTCATTCCCCCTATTTAGCAATAATGGTGTGTGGTCTGAAATTTTCCTAGTCAGTGCAACAATTGTGCTTAAAGGAAATCTTTCTTCCCATTCCGTGCTTACCAACACTCTATCAAGTCTTTCATATGTTGGCACTTCTCTAGAATTAACCCAAGTATACTTGCGCCCTGACATTTTTATTTCCCTTAAATTTAACCATCAATGATGGCATTAAACAAAAAGGACCATCTATCATCATATCTGTCATTGTTTTATTCACTTGGATTTCTGATGATGTTAAAATCACCTCCAAGCATAATGGGCAGATTTTCTTTACTACAAGCATGTACTAAATCTGTGAGAAAAACTTCTTTTGAACTCAGGTTGTGCTGCCCCATAGACAGCTACTAAAACCCATTTGAAACCATCACTTTTTATTTCTAAGCCGAAATTTTACATAGAAATCACCTTCATCTAACTGCCAATATCCAAAACATCCAAATTTACCCCTATCAAGATGCCACCTGATCTACCATGGGTTGTGTCCAGTGCCATAAAAAATTCCTTCTCCCGCAAACTACAAAGAGGCTGTGGCTGAACCAGTGAACTAGTGTACAATGCAAAATATCACTAGTATACAAGTGAAACAAGATATTGTATAATTCATACACATTGAAAGAGAAGAAGTAGTAAACTAGTTACAGTACAAATTGAAAGTCAAGAAACTAACTACAAAATTACTCTGTTAAACGAAGCTCTGTTCTGATCTTATTATCGAGCTGCCACCGAACCCGCGATCCGGATGTTGTCCTCCGAGCTGGGCTGCCACAGCTTCTCGAACGCGTCGGCCACTGACACCGGCTGCGCCAGCACCGAGAGGCTGAACACGACCTCAGCCATCTTCGGCCGCCGCGCCGCGTCCTCCTCGGTGCAGGCCCTCGCCATGCCGGCCAGGCTAAGAGCCGCGTCGACCTGGTACTCGCTTCCCAGGGCGGGGTCCATCCACTTCCGCAGCTTCGCCTCCCTCTTGTCGCCGGCGGCCTCCAGCACGGCGCGGATCTCCCTCCACAGCATGCCGATCTCCGAGCCGACGCGCGCCTCCATCGCCCTCCTGCCCGACAGGAGCTCCAGGAGCAGCAGCCCGAAGGCGAACACGTCGGAGTTCGTCGCGGCGGCGTCGTCCGTGGCGGGCTTGGCCAGGGAGAAGCTCGAGATCTTGGCCCTGAAATCGGCCGTCAGGAGGATGTTCCGCGCGCGGATGTCGCCGTGCACCATGCTCGGCTGCGTGTGCTCGTGCATGTAGAGCAGGCCGTTGGCGACGTCCAGCGCGATGCTCAGCCTCTGGGCCCACGAGAGCGTCGCCACGGTGTGCGACGACGATGGCAGCGCGGACGGCGGCGGCTTCTGGTACAGCCACCTGTCGAGCGAGCCTTTCTCGGCGAACTCGTACACCAGGAACGCGTAGTCCCCGTCGGCGCCGATGGATATACCGGCGAGCCTGATCAGGTTGGCGTGGTTGACCATCTGCATCATCCTCAGCTCCGCCGACACGTCGCCCTTCGCCGGCTTCACCGCGAACAAGTCCCCGTCAAGCTTCGCCCGGTAGTACGAGCTCCCGATCCTGCACCGCTCGTCTAGGTTCATCGTCGCCTCCATGATCTCCTCTTCCACGAAGATGATAGGCTTGTCGATGAACTGTGACACGCCGGTGAGCAGCTTATTGTCCCCTCCTTTGATCATGTGTGCGAAGGAATTGCTGCTCTCGAGACCGTACTGGTTCTTGGCCCACGAAAGCTTGGGGCTCACGAATCGTGAACCCAGGCGCACCGACGCCTTCTTGCGGTACCTTCGGTGCGCCAGGAACGCCACGCACAAGGCGGCGAGCGCCACGAGAGACCCTGAGACGGTGGCGCCTATGATGATACCCCGACGGCGCGACCTGGACTTGTCATTGCCTGCACTAGCAGCGTAGAGCAGCGGCGGAAGCTGCGGCCGCTGCCGAACTGGGATCAACATCGGCGGCCCCATGACGGAGGCGAAGCTGCTAGTGACGTTGTTCGCCTCGGCGATGTCGTCCACGGTGGTGTTCATGAGCTTGCTCACCTCTGACATGTTGTCATCTTGTTGCCACACGTAGGTGATGAGGCTCTGCAACCCACGGGTCCGCTCAGCACGAGTCGGGCACCGGCAGAAGAGGGGCACCGTGACCTCCTGCCCGATCTGCAGATTGTTGATCACCGCCGCCGGGTTCATTTCGTGGATGAGGTTGTGCTCGGTGAGGTTCTCGTAGGAGGTGATGGCGAGGTTGTAGAAGATGTCGCCGGGCCGGATGGGGTACGTGACGTTGGCGAAGGAAAGGTTGCCCGTGCAGCCGCACCTGACGGGCACGAGCAGCGGCTGGCCCGGCAGCAGCACGCCGTCCTCGGAGGCCAGGTCCAGGTGGTTGGCGCTGGCGATCCGCGCCCGGCTCGTGCCGAAGAGGTCCGAGATGCTGCCGAGGTCCAGGTAACCCAGGGACTGCGTCCGGTACACGACGTACGTGTCGCACGGCGCCGGGACGTTGCAGGCGAAGCGCGCGGGGACGGTGTAGTTGCCGTCGGCCTGCGCGCCGGCTCGCCTGAAGCCGAGGAGGACGGCGAGGAGGAGAGGCAACAGGGGGCGGCGGAAATGGCGGGGTTCCATTTGGCTCTCGGTGTCACGGGGGTGCGTCTCTCTGTGACTCGCCTGCTAAATGTAGTGAGGCCGGATTTGCATAGTTAAGTGCAGTCCGGCATTTCAAGGACTGTTCAAGTCAATATCAGCGGTGTTTTTGTCGCGGCTCAGGTGTTTTGATTCGGTTCTTGAAGTCTTGCTTCGGGATGCAGATGCCATTCGTTGATTGCCCTGAACGAGACTGCTAGATTAGTTTATAGCATGCATGGTTTGATCTGAATTGGTACAAGTGTAGCAGCCGGTTCAATTAGTAGAGCCGGGATGAAGAATGGGACAACCGTCGTTTGAAGGTCGCTTTCATGGCGGTTGCTTGCAGCCGGAACAACGGAGGAACGGGTCGGCTACTGTCTGATTGCAGCAGAGAGTTGCTGTCAGAGATGATGCTACTTGCTACGACATAATTGTCAAGCGAAAGAGGAAGGGATTATACTGTGGTGCTATTAGCCAACATCATAAGATGCCGCTAAGAAGCAAGGTGTTGATGCACCCAATGCCTATGGAAGATTTTTATCTGCATGAAATACCTGTCTCGCGCGCAGATGGAGATGTTTGATATCTGATTATCTGTGTGCAAAGGTGATAAAAACAAGCCTGAAAGGCTGAAACCAGTGTGAAAAAATGCATGATATACTGATATAGCATGGGCCCTTTAACAGACGAATCTAGTGATTCTAGTCACTCTTAATTTTGATACGGGTTTATTAAATTAGCATAGCATTGATCTGGTCGATAAGAAGATGCTTATTCTTTCCTTAAGATCGATTAACATTTAACAGTAGGAATCCACATGTACGAGATGAAACCGCCCCCATGGGCCGTTGTGCACCTGCCGAGTTGAGGCCCGGAAGCCCAATTCGGTGCTTGCCTACTCGTTCCGCAGCCCAGTCTGCACCCTCTCCTTTCCTTTACCATTTTCATCTTCTCTCCGGTTTGTTCTTTTCAGTTCCAGTTTTTTCCCCCTTCCATCGTGCTTTTACTAGCCGAAACTGCGCCATGTCGCAGGAGATATTTGAATTAGGGCACAATTGTATACCTGCCCTTGAATTAACCAAGTTGGAGATTCATAAAGGTCTATATTCTTATTTTTCAAAAAAATAAAGGTCTATATTGCACCTATTATAGATAGTGTTTGGTTCAGCAAAATGTAACGTAACCTATTTACACTGTTAATTGATTACGTTAGATCTTGTTTGTTTCACCGCTGGCTGTAAACGAGTCCCACGTAATCAGATACCGGGCAATAGAAATCTGATACCCCTCCTTCTCCCCCGTAATGAGATACCGGTTCTCTTTTCCAAGAAAAAGTGTGCTCCGTGGATGATGTCTTAATCGATACCGCTACATCCTGTAGAACCAAACAAAGTAGGGACACAGTGAATCCCACTGCCAATAGCAGTGTAATCCACTTCCCATACCGTTTGCGTTACCAGTTGGTGAAACAAACACCTGTTATGCAAATTGGTACGTAAAAACTTTGCGTCGTGGGCGGGCGCTGCACAGTTCGCTGCGGTGTTCGTCCTTGATTTTATTCGAGGCAAAACGAATGTGGCATATACAATACATCATAGTCTTACGTTTTGTGCAAGCCAACTCCTTATTTTCTTTGCAGGTTAAGTTTGGTGAATGATTGGGATTCAGACTAAATTTCCAGAAAGTTCTAGTATGTGTTACGTACGTCGTCGTTCATAGTACCAGAGGCAACGTCTAGTAGCATTTATTTATTTTTAGATGAAGAAGTAGACTATCTTGACGGAAAAAACAAAATCATATCTGAGATGGATATGCAGCCAGCCAGCCACTCGTTTGATGCGTTAGCAGTAAAGAGATTTGGTTCACACAGTATAAGGAACTCAAGTAGGGCGCAGCGAAAACACTTCAATTCGTAGCCGTTCATAATCCATGACATCCATCCTTTTATTCGAGCACAGAACAGTCGCCCGAGCGTTCACTTTCAACTTTATTTTACAGTCACTGATCAGAGATTGATACTACTACATAGTGGGTCATCAGAGAGCACAGAGTATGCACGCGGCGGGTGCGCCTGACGAACCGCACCGCACCTAGCAGGACACCGAGGTGACAGCGAATGGGTACTCGGACTTGCTGGCGTACTCGAACTCGACGCGACGCTTTTCGTTGGGGCGGAATTCACCTCCGCCATTCACGACGCATTCGCTGTCGCTGATGCGGCTGAACCCGTCTGGGATCTGTAGGTAGCAGGCGCCGTCGTTGCTGAACCCGCCGCAGGAGACGCGGACGTTGTGCAGCGTGCGGCGGTCGATGGATGTGTTGATGATCTCCACCTGGAGGGTCCGGAAGCCGGGTTCCCCGCCTGGCTGAGGCCCCTCGTCGACCTGAGAAAGATTCACGTCGTCCTCGCAGTTGGGGTCGAAGACGGTCTCGCCGACGCGCGCCGACGCTGGCTGGCGCTGGTGCTGCTTCACCGGCGAGGAAGACGACGCGTCGCCCGAACCTGCAGCTGGGACGACATGCCTTGTTTTCATCGCAAGTTAGAAAACCATCGAGGCGTATAGAATTATAGAGGGACGACGACGAACGCATGAACTCGAGCAGGACTTGCGCGTGTACGTACCATCACAGGCTAGGAGCAGGCTGACGACCACCACAGCAGCTGCGTTCCCCATCTTTAGTCCTGAGTTTTTCACCCACACGCACATTGCAAATCACAAGTTACACGATTTTTCACGTGAAATATGCACGTGCGCGGTGCGTGGAATTCGAATCCGCAACCTCTTAGCTTGTGCGTAACTTTCTTCCCATCTCACCTACACAGCACATCGACTTTAGCCTCGGTTGGTATTACCAACCGGGACTAAAGGGGTTTCCATGGATCATGAAATTTAGATTTGGGATTAAAGCCTTTTTGATCTCGGACAAAAACGATCGAAATATTTGTCGAGGACGAAGGTTCGTTTTGTTCTGCTTAGTGCTATCGATCAGCTGCAGAGCTCAGCGCTAATATGAATGGCTCGCTACTTCTCCTTTCAGTTCCAGGTGCAGGGGTGCTCTATATACTAGTCGTCTCCGAAAAGCGCCCGTGGATCCTTCGCCAAATTACCACGCGCGCCACTGAACAAACGGACTGTGCTAGCAAACAAAACAATGAAACTACCTGCTCCATGTAGCTCTGCGGACGTAGAATTTCCTGCGCAGGTTGCCGTTTGCAGGGGTTCAACCATTCTGTAGTATCATCAGGTGGTTGGTGCTACACAAGTCTACCACATGGCAAATCTGGCCTTGTGCCAACTGCAAAGTCCAGCTGCACGTCAAGTAGTTGGTGCTGCGCATCTGCACTGTATTTCTTTTGGCTTGTGCCAACGGGCACGACCATTCAAGTTTCGGGACAGTTACAAACTGCGTAATGTATGTGGGTGCCGTGATGATAATGAACTTCGAAACCAAAAGATAAAATGCATGATATTGATATCATAGTCCTTTGCAGACAAATCAAGTGATTCGGTCGGTACGATGCGCTTTGGTATTTCTGACTCTGTGAGAGCAACTGCCGAGTTCCATCGGCCCATGGAATGTCTCTGGGTAAGCAGGGAAAAAAAAACAGACGGACAACCCATCTTTTTTGCTTGTAGCCCAAACGGACAGTAAATGGAGGCCCAGTATAAAGAGGGCATGCAGATTGTAGCCCATGAAGACCAGGGCATGTGACCGATTGGTCAGCGTGACCTTAGTAGCATCCGGTCCAAGAGATCGCACGTTCGATTCTCGATGGGGACGAATTCTAGTGAATTTTCTGAATTTATTCATGTGTTGCTATAGGTACACACGTGCGTGTTCAGTAGTACTGCACATTTCCCGCGCAATGAAAATAGTATGCTCTCCAATCTCTTCTCTAACAAATTGCAGGGTGACCCTGTACACACGCGTGTGTGTCAATGGTGCTGCGCATTTCCCGCGCAATGAAGGTAGTATGCTTTTCCAATCTCTTCTCTAACAAATTGCAGGGCGATCCTTAGGAGGCGATCTCTAACAAATTGCAGGACGACCCTTAGGACGCTTCGTCGTCTCCTATCGCTCCAGAAAACATCGCTATTTTAGCATATCATGTCGTGTTTGACTTCGTTCTTATAGAAATTATTAAAAAAAACTATTTGCATGCAAGATTTTTTAATAAACTTTCTACATAAAAGAATTTCAACACAAGTTTTTCCTCGACAAAGTTTAACAATTTATTTAAAAGAGTTTAACAGTAGCAATTTTTAAAAAATGTACAAAAGATACCTGAAAAAGTTTCTTAACAAAACAATTTACAGAAAAACATGTCAGAAAAAACTTTTTCTTAAAAAGTTTAAGAACAAAATTTTTGAGACAATAATGGAAAAGAAGTTGGGAACAAAAACCGGAAGGAGAAAAACAAGATCCACGGGGGCCACCGATCCCTACAGGGAGATCGCGTGCAGCAGCTTGCTGGGAGGGCACCATCACATTCAGATCTAATGACGTGGTATCAAAAAAAATTGAAGGAAGAAACGAAAGGGGTAGAGAGAAACAGACTTACACTCATGAAAGGAGAAGAGATGGTGATAAGTCTCGGACCACCGCACGTGGAACCGTAGAGTAAAATGGAAATTGCCCGCGACCGTTCAAGAAACTTCCCATCAACTATAGAATTATTAGAATCATGCAAATTTTATTTGCACAAACAAGTTTAGTATTTCACCCAAGTTCCCTGGACAATCACATTTTTTTATTCCCTCTATATAGATTTAGAGTTAGAGGCCTAATCTATCACCACTCTCCACCTTCCCTCTGTATATGGCAACTATAAACATGAACAGTATTTAAACGTTCATTTTGTGATCATGAAAATTTTGGTGGTGTACCAAAATTGCTATTATTTTTGGATGGTGTCACCAACTCAACTCCCTCTCTCGCTATATATAGGCGGCAAAAAAAAGACTCTCCCCAAACTCAAAATTAAAGGAACTCGTCCGTGTATACATAGTACCATATTTAGTCCTCGCTTAATGTAACACAGGCTAACTGAGGGCTTCTGTAGCTGAAGAACAAAATATTATAAGTTAATTCTATCCTTCTAAACTATTAAGGTGATATAAACACGATCATATTCATATTCGAGCATGTATCGCACAAAACTAGTTCTCAAGTTTGTAAAATACTAAATTTAATGTAAAGCAATTAACCTCACGCCTTTCGAGTTGAAATAATAAATTATATCCACCCTGAAGTTCGAATCGAAATTCCATCACCTACGAAGTCCAAATCTTCATCTACTGGAAATAAGAAATGCAACCGTATGGTATCGGTGCCACTTTCACATTTACCCCCTTCATTTTCCTCACTTGTACCAGCACGCCGCAATACACCAGCCCAGCCTTCCCCAATTCCGGCCACACCCCGCAACTCCTGCGCCGCCGCCTCCCCCCTTTGGTTTCCCGTCTTAGCTTCGCCGCCCCCATCCCCTCCTCCATTCGCGCCCCGCCCGCGCCGGGATTTCTCTAACCCCACCGTCCCCGCCCGCGCCGCCTCTTGCCCCCGACCCTATCCGCCAATCCGTTCCCCACTATTCCGCGCGGGAGGGGGTCCCATCGCCGGCCGTTTCGATTCGGGGGCTGATCCGATCGGTGTCGCCAGATGGGTCGCGACGCCGAGGAGGCCTCGCCGCCGGTGTCCTCATCGGAATTGGAGCAGGAGGAAGACGACGACGACTGCTACCTTAGCGATCAGGAGGACGACGCCCTAGAAGAGTCCGTCCTCCAGGTCCTCGAGGACGAGCACCTCGAGGACTGCCATTGGTCCTCCTCATCCGTAAGCTTCCTGCTCTGATTTTGCCCTCCCCTCTGTTTCCATCGCTAGGCTGCCCCGATTGCTTCCTTTTGCTTACGGATTCCTTCCTTGTTTCGTTCTTGTCGCAGGTGATCACCAAGGAATCCCTCTTGTTGGCACAGGTGACTGCGGGAGCTCTCCGTCGCGTTCGGTTTCCACACTATACGCTATTTTCTGGTGCTGACTTTTATTTTTTTTTTCAAATCCGTTTTGTGGTTTGGGCGTTTGTGGGTTTGTAGAGGGAGGATCTTAGGAAGGTGATAGAGCTGCTAGGGTTGAGGGAGCATCACGCCCGGACGCTCCTCATCCACTACCGCTGGGACGTGGAGAGGATTTTCGAGCTTCTCGATCAGAAGGGCAGGGACAGGCTGTTCTCAGAGGCTGGTATTCCTCTTCAGTACGCCAATAATGCCGGCCCAACCTCCTCGACGGAGGTGACCTGTGATGTTTGTTACGAGGATGTGCCCCCCTCGGCTGCCTCCGAGATGGATTGTGGCCACAACTACTGCAACGATTGTGAGTAATGTCTATTTACGATGATCCGGGTGATTTCAGCATTTTCAACTTTTGCATGTGTTCCAGTTATTAGATTCTGATAGAGAAATTGCGCAATACATTATTCTTAGCAAAAAAGTTTGATGAATGACACCTCTTGACTACCATGCTAATTAACAGTCTGGCTCTTGTCCACTAGGAGTTGCAAGATCTGTTTGGTATGAGAAGCTTGCTAACAGCTTTCGAACCTCATAGTAGCAATAAAATGGTTCAACGTTGTTTCTACCTGTAGCTCACATTCATCATTTGGAGGCACCTGTATTTGAACATCATGCACTAAACTGACCTAGGAGAGTAGGAGGTATTACTTGCCATTTGTATGTATAATCATTGTGTTATTTTTACTTTAAATCATTGCATACTTTTGTGCACTTTTTCAAGAATGATGTGTCAATTCATACATGAACTTTATCTGAATTTTCTATTTAGAGTGGGCTTTGAATTCTATCACAGTAGTTTTAGCTTTATATGAATGGCAACTTTTGTGCTACCGCTCCCTGACCACGACCACCTACATAGAGAAGCAAAAGGGGACAACATTCTACAAATTAGCTTTGCTGCGCCTAGTTTTTCCTGCTTAGCTATTTACCACACATTTCCTATCCCCCACCTAGGTTGGACTGGATATTTCATTGTGAAAATAAATGAGGGCCAGAGCCGGCGTGTCAGGTGCATGGCTCCAAAGTGCAATGCTATTTGTGATGAGGCAGTAATCCGGAAACTAGTCATTGCAAGGCGCCCAGACCTTGCAGAACGCTTTGAAAGATTTTTGCTGGAATCATATATTGAGGATAACGATACGGTGAAGTGGTGCCCAAGCGTACCGCATTGTGGAAATGCTATACGTGTCAAAGGTGATATTTATTGTGAGGTGGAATGCGCATGTGGATGCCAGTTTTGTTTTAATTGTTCCTTACAAGCACACTCGCCGTGTTCCTGCATGATGTGGGAGCTCTGGATCAAGAAATGCCGTGATGAATCAGAAACAGTGAATTGGATAACAGTAAATACTAAACCCTGTCCCAAGTGCCACAAACCTGTGGAGAAGAATGGTGGCTGCAACCTGGTTGCATGTATTTGTGGACAAGCATTCTGGTGAGGTTCCTTATTCTTCAGCATCGCTTCTTCCAATTACCAACTGCTAGACTTGGTTTGAGTGGATGAGGTCATTCTTTGTAATGAAGTCTTCCTCTTGATTGTTATTTTGGCAATATAACAATGTATTCTTGTTTCCTAGTTTTTTTGTCTTTATGTTTATTATAATTTAATTTATCAGTTGTATACTTCTGTAATGTTGTATATCTAGTTGCAAGTTGTTTTGTAAAAGAATCTGGTGAATTTATCTTGTATCAAAATTCTGTAGGTTATTCATGCACAAACTATTAGGTTGTCATTTGTGGAATATTTACATAGTTAACTATCGCCAAGAGAACATACTATGGTGGTTGTCTCAATATCTAAACCACAAACATACAATTAAATGCTTGGAAGGTACATAGCATTTGTCCCTTTGATTAGTTAGTTACTGATTCATTAGGACTGATTGGTAGCTTGCCTGTGAGATGATTCTTCTGTTAATATTGGTACATAGATATTGTGGTACCTTACCATTGATTGCTCTTTTACGTTCTCTTTTTTTTAAGAACAAGATGTTTTGGTAGTTTCAGTAGATCACCATTTAAATTGCCACAGAATTAGGGCTAGTGTTGACAATGAATCCAGTATTTTACCTGTAGTTATGTGCAGCTTTGGCAAAAGCATATATGTTACCGCTCTGGCGCTCTTAACTGTGTATGCTAAATACTCCTTTTAGGATGTGAGCACTGACCATATAACGTGGTGGTGGCAAATTCCTTACTAACGCATTTAAGTTTTCTATATAATCAGATCCACTATAGGCTTAGATGCAGTAGTGGGCTAGTGGCACTCCCTTGTAGGAAGTAGATCATATGGCATACGCTTGTAAGAGGTGTTGCAAACTTAATCATTTGCCATGAGTCTAGATGGGCTCTTCATAAGCATGTGGCAGATAGGTAGAAAAGTTATTTTGACTGTTAAACTTGGTTTCCCATTATGTTTTCCTGAAAGTTGTATGCCCAGATTGAGGTTCCTTTCTATTTTTGTGTCTCTTTCTTTATCTTATTCTCTTCTCCTTTTGTGATTAAGATTTTAAGTGTTATGTTACTTCAAATTTTTATGTGATACTTTTGAATGTAGTTGGTTATGTGGTGGTGCTACTGGTAGAGATCATACGTGGTCAAGTATTAGTGGCCACAGTTGTGGCCGGTTCACTGATGATCAGACTAAGAAGACAGAGCAAGCAAGGAGAGACCTCTATAGATATATGCACTACCACAACAGATACAAGGCTCACACTGATTCTCTTAAGCAGGAAGCAAAGCTAAAGAATGACATCCAGGGGAAGATATCCATTTCTGAAAATAAGGAGTCCAAGATAAAAGATTACTCTTGGGTGATAAATGGGTTAAATAGGCTATTCAGATCAAGGCGTGTTCTTTCGTATTCTTATCCCTTTGCATTCTACATGTTTGGTGATGAGATTTTCAAGGATGAGATGACTCCTGAGGAAAGAGAACTGAAGCAAAATTTATTTGAGGATCAGCAGCAACAACTAGAATTTAACGTTGAAAGACTATCTGGTTTTCTTGAGAAGGATTTTCAAAATTTTACTGATGATGAGGTTATGGATACAATGAAGCATGTCATCAATCTTTCCAATGTGGTAGATCGGCTCTGCAAGCAAATGTAAGAACTCTTGCCAACAAAGTTTTGGCAGTCCATATACAAATTGTGTACTAATTTTACTGTTTTGCAGGTATCAGTGCATCGAGAATGATTTGTTATATCCTCTGCGCACACCTCATAACATCGCTCCATACAAATCCAAGGGTCTTGATAGGGCATCAGAGCTCGATATTAGCTGGGATTCTGCTGAACAAAGTTCGCAGTCAACAAAACGTATTCAGGACGAACACAGGAGCCAACATGGTATGATGATGATGGTGAAAATTGTTTTATATGGCATTTCCTTTATTCAGTTTACGATCACACGGGAAGCATCACCATTTTTAGAGCTATCCCATTTATTTTTAGATGTTGATGCATATTCCAATTTGCTGTGCAGCATCGACTAACCTAGGAAAGCGGGCTCCTGAGTTGCATGGCTCGAGTTCTGAAAATAGGGTGCGACCTCACAAGCGAGAGAGGCAAGATGCTAATGGTGGTGGTGCACTTTTTGATCTCAATGTGCCAGCTGAAGTGGCAGACAAGATCTGAAACTTCAATACCTGATGGGTGAAGGACATTCCTTGGAACTGTACAGCTGACCTGAGCTTATTCAGCTACATAAAGGAAAATTACCGTTCTTTTTTGCTGCCTTACCACCATAGAGTATCTTGATTGCAATTTTTACGCTGGTGCTAGGTTCCCAAGAAATAGAGTAGCTTTTACATGATATCTTGCTTATCATGACAGGGTTTGAAGCCAATGTTGATAGTTGTGATAAAGCTAGTTCTACCCCTCAAACAAGATGAGGGCATTTTGGAATAGAACTTCACTGTGCTTTGTGTTAACAATTCCAAACATAATGTATGCAGCATGGTGAAGGAACTGGCTTTTGACTCGAATGTAGTACTTATTTTCCTGGAAATGAGTGATTATGGTGACAATGCAGACTCTCTTAAAATTGCTACAGATTCATTGTGAAAATTGTGCCCTGTGTGGAAATAACCAACCATCTTGGCCCAAGACCGGCTAGTTTGTAGGGCCATTTTGAATAATAACTCTGAAATCTCGGTTTACTGGGCATGCGCATGCCAGATTCGTATGGTTAACTGTATAATGAACTGCAACGACTGGAGGGGCTGCAAGATGTCCATGCACCATTCGTGGAAATCTTCATCTTGCTTGTTCAGAGTGTGCTCCTTCCTCGTCTCTTATGTTTCTTTGTCAAGGCTTTGGACCGTGCGTTGAAACGTAGCATCTAGCCATGGTAGCTTTGTAGGACCCATGCAAAGAGACACGCATATGGTGGCTTATCGGAATCGGGGAGCACTTGTACCATGCACACACTTGAGAATCTAGTGCGTGAAAGAACACTCTGTATTGTCCTCTTCAGTAGGAAACATTTGTCCTTTCAATTCGTAAAAGTCTAGCTACTAGCTTTGCTATGTACTACTGTGCTAGCAGAAGAGAAATCGCTCGAGCTCTGCAGCCTTGACTTCGCTAATAGGACGCCCCAGTTTGCCACGGTCGGAGTGTTTAGTGTTTACTCGTAGTTGCTGGCAAGTTTGTTTAGCCCCTGACAGCTTGGAGAACCGATGAGAAGAATCTTTCTGGATCTCGGCCAGAGACGCTTCCATAATCAAATCCCCCGGGAGCTGGTTTCCAATGTTGCATGAGTTCATCACCACCGCAGCATCCGTGGCTTCTTACCGCTGGTACCTCGCCTCACCTACTCCTTCCAGCGATTGTTTACAGCCAGTAGCCGGGTAGAGGGTCCAAGAGCACATGAAACCTCGAGCATGTCTGTCGCCGGGGCGTTTCTTTAGTCCCCCTCCCCACTGAGATTTTATTACGCGGATAAGTAGGGTTACCAAGGTTCCCCTTGTCGTTACAACCGGCACGGCTTCCCTGGCCGTCATTGGCAGCATCGTTTGGATCTTAGTGCTAGTGGTGGTGGCCTCTGGTCGCGGCCAAAATCATTGTAATCCAGCCGGGAGAGGAGTCATCAGCAGACACGAAGCGGCAACGTGCGTGCGCTCCTCGCCTGCCTCCTCTCGGAGAACCGGAGATGCAGCAAACAAGTGGCTAGTTTACAGAACCAGCTCATCACACCACACACATTGCGCATCCAAGAAAAAGATGGCCCAAAACATTCAGTCGAGATTTTTTTTTGGTCTACTGAGCAGCTATTATTTGCTCACTGGTAATCACAAAAAGGCGTGACGGCTTGTGCAGACCAAAAGAGGGCCGATCAGATGGTGCGGTACTGCGCGCGTGCGCTGTACCCACAGCGCGCATGCGAGACAGGGACGCTGCTGCCCCTGCATCCGCATCCATCGCTGCTTCTGGAACAGTTGGGGCGCCAAGCCCACAGCTAACTGCACTGGCATTAAGGGCACCCCTAAAGGTAAAGAGCCCAAGATTCCGTGACAAGCGGCTACGTGACGCCCGGGATATAGCTGGGGGCACACTGCAGATGGCATTGAGCACCTACCAATCCAACCGCTATACCCTTCGACGTAGCGCTTGTCATGTATCCTCATCCTGCTACTTGCCCAAAGACCAAAGCGACTCGACACGATCGAGCCATGTATGCGGTCGTCTCGCGTAGGATTTCTTTTTTGTGGAGCGTTTGGTACGGGAGGTCCTGCTTCATCTTCTTCTTTTGGGAGGTCCTCCTTGTAGTAACTGCTGCGTCTCACTGGGCAGTCAAAGATTTGTCGAGCCATTTGAGGTTGAGCAAGTGATGAACAGGAGATGTTAACTAGGGTTGCCGGGTTGGTCCAGACATGAGGATCTGTTGGCTGTAGCAGCATCATGACAGTGCCGGCTGTGACGACCTTGTGAGTGAGCACTGGTACTGTGGTACATACACACGGGCGGACGACATCAGTACGGTGCGCGACCGCGTCACATGACCCGCCAAAAATTTTCTTTTGGAGGCGCAGCAGAGACAGGAGTCGCTGGATGCTTAGCATCAAGGCAAAGGAGCGCCTCTCTCTAGGCGACGAGATGACAAGCTCACCGGCTCGTCGCCTTGGCCGGCCGCGTCCTTGGCTGCAACGAGCTGCCCCGGCACGAACTCGGTCACGTCTGACTATCTGAGCCTCTGCGGCGTGGTGTGGTCATGTAAAGACAATTTTTTTTGAAAAGCCATGTAAAGACATATAACCATATAGGACGAGCTCCATCAATTACCGGAGCAGAGTCGGTCACAGGGTCAAACAAAAGCCATGCATGCCACTGTCCTGCTGCGTTGCTTGCAGTCCTTTTTATCTGCATGTGACCGGCTCATCTCATCATTGCCGATCAAAAAACTCTCAAACAACAATGGACTCGGATCACCCTTTCTACCGTAAGAAACAGGAGCATCGTATTCAGGAAATGGAAGAAAAACACCCTCATGTTTCACAAAAAAAAAAGAAAAAGAAAACTTCCTCGCTAAACAGCAGATGCTCAATGTGGCAGAAGATTCTGCTATTTATTTACTAATCGATTTTCTGATAGGACGATTATGAGGTGACAGAGGTGAAAAGGTCAGCAGCCTTGGACGGCGTAAAATTACCCTGCGTGCATAAACAAGAGTAAATGAGACAGATCAGGATATAATAGAATAGAGTGAGGCCCTTCTCTGAGCTCTGCTCTCTCTCTGCCTAAGCATAAAATAGAAAAGAAGTTGGTAAGTCTTAGGAGTCGCAGGCATAAATATAAAAGGGACTTGCCACAATAAATAAAGCATCGGAATAGCCGGACACAGGACCGATCTGGAGTGCTGTTCTGATATAACCTCAAGGAACAGTACCACCACCACTGTACCTGCAGTGTAGTGGGGTGGGGCGGGGTGGCGTGGAGTGGAGAGGAGTGCCTCAAGTTCATCACCCTCAGTCCTCCACTCCTCGGTTGTCCTCTCCTCTCACCTCACAAGAAGCAGGAGAGGGGGGCCGGGGAAGAAGAAGGAACTTTCAGCGGAGGAACAAAAGGAAAAGGCATCAGCAGGTCAAGGCTTTAGTAGGTGATCAACTCCCCGGCAACAACTCCAGCTTCCACTTGCCGTGGACGACGATTCACCTGTGAGGCAGGTAGATGCTGGGTCTCCCCTTTTTAGTCTCTACCAGAACCATCTGCTCTTTACAGTTCACTAACCTGCAATGCGGGGACAGATTCCAGCGGCTTGCTCGAGCAAGGTCACGATGGGGGAAGCCTTCTTGAGCTCTGTGGCAGCGGCCGGCGGAGGAGCTGTAGCCTCATAGCTCTGCCTGACTAGCGATGTCTCACGGCCGCTCCAAGAGGTGCGCACCCTGTTTGCATTATGCAGTTTGACGAACTGCATATTTAACTTTGCTCACAAAACCCTGGAATATGCATTGGCAGTGATTCTATCAGAGTGCTCAGAATGGATAGTGTGGATTCTTCTTCGCCGAGGTGCCTTGCTCATGCTCAGCATCAACAGGTAAGCTTCCGGTTGTTGAGAAAAAAAGATGTCAGATTAGCTCTTGGTTCTTCACTTTATTGAAGGTGTCTGTTATGTGCCATGGATTGCAACTGTTCCGACTAGAAATAATCAGATTTCTCTTCAGCTTGCCTCTCTTACCATTCCTGTTGTATGAAAGGATGCCGGGGAACTGAAGGATCAGAACAGCACCAGTAAGATGCCGTCCTGTCCTAATGAGCTTCCATGCTCATTGAAGCGAGAGGTAAAATCAGATATCAGCTCGTTTTCTCCTTCAGTTTGTCTTAAAATGTTCCTTCCTTAGGACCATCACCATAGGTTCTTGCTCATTTTAGATCTCTTTCAACCAGTTCCACAGTTCTCACATTTGGCAATGCTAATTTTCTTAAATGTCATATGTATGGATTAATTTATATGTCCAAAGTTGTCAAGGATAAGAATGTCATGATTAAAATTGCTATAGATACTTCGAACTCTGTAAATAGCATAATTCATTATGTGCTCGAGAAAAAAACAGCATAATTCATTCTTGCAATATGTTATTATGACATTCTGATTTGGTTTTGATACTTATGATGCTGCTACTTCAGGTTCAAGTCCTTGAGAAGCGACTAAATGATCAATTTGTCATGCGCCGTGCTCTTGAGAAAGCACTGGGTTACAAGCCTTGTGCTATTCTTTCATCAAATGAGAGCTGCATTCCAAAGGTGAAACTCCTTTTCCAATGTAGTGGGTCTGGAAAGAGAGAAAGAAAATAAAGAGAAAATATTTTACCATCTCATTGTAATGATTTACTTCCGAACTGCATACTGTGTAAGTTATTCTGAAGATAGAGTTTTCAGTAATTCACATAGCACTTTTCTTTCTTCCATGATATCACAGCCAACAGAGGAGCTAATAAAGGAGATTGCAGTACTAGAGCTAGAGGTCATATGCTTGGAGCAACATCTCCTGACTCTCTACCGAAAGGCCTTTGAACAACAATTTTGCCCTGCCAATTCTTCTTGTGACATGGAAAGCGTCAATCAATCAGCAAGGTCTTTTTCAGGCATACTATCTGCAGCTTCAGAACTTGACTTCTCAACCCCAAGGAAGCACCAACTAGCGCAGTCCAGTCGAATGGTCTTGGCACGCAAGTCGACACCTACAACTTCTACAAGCGAAACTAGCCACGAAAAGACCAATATCGTACGCAGCCATTCCTCGCTTCTTCACCGTTCCGTCAGGGTATCTCCTTCAGCAAACAATCTTGCTAGAGCTCTGAAACCATGCCATACTTCGCCTCTATCATTTGTTGAGGTACAGAATGATGTCTAAAACCTCTCTTATTGTTCCAACTATTTTAATCAGTTTGCTACATGATCTCTCTTGCACATGTTGTATGTAGCAATTTTGACCTATGGAATTCTAACATGATTATTTTCGATTACCAGGAAGGGAAGTGCATGGATTCTGGTATAGTGAGTTTGGCAGATATATTAGGGACCAGGGTTGCAGATCATGTTCCTCAGACGCCTAACAAGATATCCGAGGACATGATCAAATGCATTGCTGCCATATACATACGGCTGAGAGACGTTCCCACAGTTCAACATGCCTTCTTCCCCTCACCCTGCTCATCCTTTTCATCAGCAAGTGGATTATCTTCGAAATATACCGCAGATATTTGGAGCCCCAGGTGCAGGAAAGAGAGCTTCATTGAGGCGTGGCAGGAGAACGCATTAGGCAATGGCGAATCAAGGGAGCTGGGCCTACAGTATGATTCTGTGGTTGAGGTTTCTGCTCTTTGCAAGGGTGATCAGAGGTCTGCTGATGTTAAAGATATGTTGCGCAAATATATGTGAGTATTTTTCCAGTGACCTTTTATAGCTGATAGAGAATAAATTTATCCGTGCAACCATTTGCTGACTAGTTAAAGATGCCACTTTGTAGGTCACTTGTACAGCTTCTAGAAACTGCTGATCTCAGTGGGATGAAACATGAAGAGAAGCTTGCTTTCTGGATCAATGTGCATAATGCAATGATGATGCATGTAACTAGTTTCATGCCCTGTACCTTGACATCTTACTCTAATTTTTCAACAGATGGAGTTCAATCTAAACATTTGTTGTTTTCAGGCCCATATCGAATACGGGATTCCACAGAGTAACAGCAAGAGAATCCTGCTAACCAAGGTGAGAACAAAAAAAAAACTCTCAAATTGCCATATTTCAGATATAATGTCATTCCTGTATCTCATTCTGAATTTGTGACGACCTTGCTTTTTGCGCCACAGGTATCCTACATCATTAGTGGCCAAAGAGTAAACGCGGAGCTGATAGAGTACCAGATCTTGTGTTGCCGAGCGCATTCTTCTGGACAGGTTTGCTGTTATGCCTCCTGGTGTCCTGCATGATTTCAACTTCCCATTCAGGCCTCAGCCTAACATCGCTCCATTGAATGAATCCTGTCAGTGGCTTAGGCTGCTGCTCTACCCGAAATGGAAGTCCAGGGACAAGGACGAGCTGCAAGGCTTCGCCGTGGACCGGCCGGAGCCGCTGGTGCACTTCGCGCTGTCCTCCGGCAGCTACTCGGACCCAGTGGTACGTACGCACGCAGCATCGATCAATCACACCCAACTCCCAACGGCGCACACGGACATCACGTAGCACCAGCAGCTCCGGAACATTGATTCATCTCCCTCCCAACTGTTACCCTCTCCATTCGTCAGGTGCGGCTGTACAACCCGAAGAGCCTGTTCCAGCAGCTGGAGGCCGCGAAGGAGGAGTACATCCGCGCCAACGTCGGCGTGCGCGGCCGGGGCCAGCACAAGGTAATCCTCCCCAAGGCCCTGGAGCTGTACGCGCGGGACGCCGGTCTGGGCGCGCAGGAGGTGGTTGCCGCCGTCGAGTGCCACCTGCCCGAGGGCCTCCGGGACGCAGTGCGCCGGAGCCAGCAGGGCGGGCGGGCGCGCGGCCGGGGCGGCGGCGGCGGCGGCGTGGAGTGGAGGCCCCACAACCTGGCGTTCAGATACCTGCTGGCCAAGGAGCTGGTGGGCGGGTCCCCCGCGTGCGGCCGGCAGCTCGAGAAAGCCGGGCCGGTCGGCGCGGTGCGTGCCGATCCGTGATCGTGGCCCGTCAGATCACCGTGGGGCCGTGGCCGGGCCCGGGTCGTCGTGCCGACTGCCGAGCCGGGCCCAAGGTGTAACGAGATGAGATCCGGGGGACCGGGGCGCGGGGTGTATGTACAGAGACATCTGATTTGGTACGTGCTCGATCTGCTGTCAATATGAATGAATAGAGGGCACCTGGATTCTCTCTCTCCCGCTCACTTGGATGGAACGCAGGAATTTCTGAAGAGATTTTACAGAGGTTTCACAGAAATTAATTCGACCTCGTACCGCCGATCGATCATAAACACTTCGACGTTCCAATCAAGAACAGGGCCTGCTCACAGCGCCTTTTTTTTTATGAGGAGCTCACAGCACCCTTGATAGTGGACACTGTGACTTTAATTGAGGTAGTACGAGAACAAAGTTAGGCCCGCCTGACATGACCAACGAGAAACCGGCCCAAGAAAAAGAAAGGCCGGACGCTTTTGCCAAGTTTGTGGAATTGGCCTGGCCCTTTGGCGCGTACGAAACGAACGCTTCTTGGAGAGCAAGAAAGAACGGAACGAGACTTTGACTTGAACTCCCGAAACCCGCCGCTGTTTTCCGCGCGCCCAGCCGCCCACGTTATTGACGGCGCCCGAGCTGCAGCTGCTCTACGCTGCGTTTGCACCCCATGACCCCAACCCGCCCTCCCTTTTGTCGCAGCGGCACATGGTTTTGAGCCTACAACCCCAGTCCCATCCGGCATCCCCCGACTCCGCCGTGCTGCATGCGTAATCGCGTGCCACTACCAGAGGATCAACGCAACATGGCCACCACCGGTGCCCGGTCCTCGCGTCCTGGCTCGTCGGGTGCCCCAAGGGCCACCCAAAGCCTGGGCAGATCGACCTATATAAACTCGCGCCCCAGTTCGGCTCGAATCACAGCCGATTTCCTCAGCGATACGTGCATCGATCCACTACTACTGTCCAGTGCTCGCTTACGCACTCAACCAACTTCACATCAAGCTAGCTAATCGACAAGCAGGGAGAGGCATGGCGCTCGCGGAGGGGAACGGCGTGGTCGTCTTCAGCGAGGAGCAGGAGGCGCTGGTGCTCAAGTCGTGGGCCCTCATGAAGAAGGACTCGGCCAACCTCGGCCTCCGCTTCTTCCTCAAGTACGCTACGCACGCCGCGATCGTTGTTCTCTGCGCTTTGTATGGGATCACCGTACGTTGCATTGTGCGCGCGACACTGACTGGCACACGGCGCCGGGCGTTTGTTCCTGCAGGATCTTCGAGATCGCGCCGTCGGCGAAGCAGATGTTCTCGTTCCTGCGCGACTCCGACGTGCCGCTGGAGAAGAACCCCAAGCTCAAGACGCACGCCATGTCCGTCTTTGTCATGGTACGTACGTACGTTCTCACGATAGTATAGTAGGAGTATATATGTAGTAATGAAACTAGCTAATATATAACGTGATGGCTGTGGAAATTATCCATGAAGTACAGAGGACGACTGACAGGAACTAATTAATGCGTGTCGCGATCAATGCTGCAGACCTGCGAGGCGGCGGCGCAGCTTCGGAAGGCCGGGAAGGTCACCGTGAGGGAGACGACGCTCAAGAGGCTGGGCGCCACGCACTTCAAGTACGGCGTCGCGGACGGCCACTTTGAGGCAAGTCACGCCAGCAACCACCCCAACTGTGACCGACCTTTTTTACCTGGGAATAGACAGCAGATAGAAAGCAATCTACCCTTCTAGAAATCTAGCATATGCTTACTTTAGACTTAACCGCGCGCGTGTTGACAATGATGCAGGTGACGGGGTACGCACTGCTGGAGACGATAAAGGAGGCGCTTCCGGCTGACATGTGGAGCCTGGAGATGAAGAACGCATGGAGCGAGGCTTACAACCAGCTGGTGGCGGCCATCAAGCAGGAGATGAAGCCTGCTGCATGATGCTTCTACTCGATCAGCCTCCGAGCCCCCCCATGACGCAACACCTCAAATTTCCCGTTGCTGCTTCTGCTTGCCGATTTGACTTTGTGCTGTGCATTTTCGAAATTTGACAGAGCATGTATATTATTGTCCTTTTGTTATTGTGATGGACAGTGAATAAAGATGTAACCATTACGCGTTTGACATGTGTTTGAAACTTGCTATATTAGGTTTAAAAATGACAGCTTTTATTTAAAAAAATGCTATATGGGGGCAGTGGCGTAGGCAGCATTCTCAACCTGGCTATTCATTGTAAAAGAACATAGATATTTCTTAGCTGGGATAGTGTGTACCGTACTACTGTGGCTCTATATATGTATTAACACTGAAAGTATACTTATAGTAGAGCTTTGGCCCGAAATCATGGGTATTCACGTGAATACTTATGAATACCCCTAGCTACGCCACTGTATATGGGCTGACAAAAGGTATATTAGCGTTTTTCCGATTATTGAATTAGGTCTCATAATTTTAAATCAAGCTTTCAGATTTGATGAATTCATATGTTAAAGGAAATTTTAAATTGGTGATGTGTCGTTTGGCAAGAATATCTAAGATTGAAATCTATACCGTTGCCATAGTCAATTGATAACAACGAGGGGGGAAGGAGAAAAAGAAAAAGGTTTCAATTTACAAAAGGTATATTAGCCTCTTTCCAATTATTGAATTAGGTCTCGTAATTTTAAACCAGGAAATTTTTTAAAATAGTGATGTGTTGTTTGTCAAGAATTTCTGACGTTGAAATATATACCGTTGCCATAGTCAATTGATAACAACGAGGGGGAGTAAAGAGAAAAAGAAAAAGAATGCTGTCATGACGGCTCATGGGCCGCGCTTACTCCGGTAGGCGCTGAACCGCTAGGCCTTTGCAGCTTTGGGCGATCACCCATGAGAGAGAGGCGCTGGACCTTTGCAGCCTTTGGGCCGACCATCTGGAGCCCGCGAGTAGGCTAGGCGTTTGGCCGGCCATTCTAAAATGGGGATAGAGATGTAAGAAAAACATTGCACCGACCGACACGCGCTGGTGAGGAGAGAGATGAAATACAGTACACCAACAGTGTTACGCATGTCTCACGCGCCTGTTAACGACACCGATGATATGAATCCTCAAACCCAATGCGTTCCACGTGACGTTGCACAGGCGCCACCGCGCCAGATCAAACTCCCCGGGCGAGTAGGCCAAACTCCACCCCAATCAGTGCGGTACGGGCTCGACTACTGGAAGATCTTGGCTGCTACCGAACGGGACCGCGATGCACCGCTACAGTAAAGTGAAAAGTGATCAGGATTTGCGTGTCGCTATGTGCGGACCGTCCGGGTTCTGCTGTTCTCTGCATCGCTGCATGTGTGGTAGTACTCCTACTAGGAGCCTATTAGCGCTTGGGATTCCCTTGCTGTGGTCGCTGTGACGACGGAGCAGAATTCCCAGACGATTTTGTGTTCTCTGCATCGCTGCATGTGTGGTAGTACTCCTACTAGGAGCCTATTAGCGCTTGGGATTCCCTTGCTGTCGTCGCTGTGACGACGGAGCAGAATTCCCAGACGATTTTGTTCTGTAGGGGTAGCTCAGATGAAACATTTGACTGTACTCCCTCCATTTAAAGTTCGGTAGGGCTAGCTCGGCGATGAAACATTTGATTGTACTCTCTTCATTTTAATTATAAGTTATTTTAATTTTTTTAGAGTTAAATTATTTTATATTTGATCAAAATTATAGAGAGGTTCATAAAAATTTATAGCCCCGAATAGATATATTATGAAAATTTATTTAATAAATAACTGTACTTGTTCGGTATTAGGAATGTTAATATTTTATTGTATAAATTTGATCAAATTTAAGATGCTTCGACTCTTAAAAACCGACGAACCCATCATAATTTTGCCATACTTGGGTGGTTAGCAATAATGCAGGCGTAGAGCTTGGCCCCTGGGGCCCTGGACGCGTCACACAGCACGCCAGTGCCCAGCAGCCGTTCCAGGCTTCCAGCACAGCTCCAATCACTCCGCATGCAGCCGCCGTTGGCTACCGGCCGGCGGGATCGAGAAGCGGCCGGCACCCGGGGGCCGGGGCATGGGCTGGCTGGCTAGCCGCCTGCCGGGACGGGACCGCCGCGACGACAGGGACCCAGGGTCGCCATCACAAATGAAGGGAGCCATTGCAGCCATCACCCACGTGATTCGTATGAGTCCATTCACCGTTTCTCACATCGCACACCCCTGCATAGATAATATATATATACACATATCCTGGACGGCAATTCCGATTATTGCAGGTTTTCTAGAGCTCTAGGCAACGTAGGTTCTGTGATCTATGGTCTATATGATACGTACTAGCACCGTCATGATAGCGTCGGTTCTGTGATGATGAACGTGACGTGCTGGGGTCAAAAAACAATTGGCCGCGTGGTGCACGCTTGAAGTTAACCGGTAGGGAAGAAAGCTCGGCGCGCACTAGGTATGGTGTATGAATGACTACGTGCGATGCATTTCCTTGCTATATTCTGCTTCCGCGAACCCTTTTTCACTAACCCTTTCACCTAATCTTGAGAGTTTGGTGGTTGTACTGAGACGTCAAATTGCCGTACTGGCATAAGCATTACCGACTTTTACAGCTCCATCTATCGGAATGTTTGACACCGCAGGCTTTGGGACCTAACAAAAGCTACAAAAAAAAAGCACAGGGGGTAGCTTGTGGTAGAGTTAAAAAGCGGCTATTGTAGTTGCACCCATAGCTCCCACAAATAGTGCGAATTAGATCCGTATGCGTAATTCTCGATGTAGCTTCTACTATATCTCTGCAATGTGTCGTTCAACCTCGTTCTGTAACACTGTGATAAGCTTTTGTTGCGTTGTCGATCATTTACTTAGATTTATTTTGTACCAGTGCTGTGTTGATTTTTCATGTGCCTTCCTTTACGTGGAGTCTACGCTCTCTTCCTGTGCGAATTTATTTCTATCTTAATATAATGATGCGTACTATAGCTTTTCTGTGTCGAGATTTTCGCTTTCAAATACCTTCTTTTTGTCAATGCACACCACTGTTAACAAGTCAAGAGTAGTTAGGCACTAGTCAACCTCATTTCGCAATAGTACAATCATATGAATTAAATATCCGAGGACCTCCTCGATCGCAATAGTACAATCATACGTGCTAATTGGATGGATGCCTCAAGTAGCACCAGTAGAGAGCTCACCTTTCATGTGCCCCATTTTATTCCGGTTTAAAGTTGGCCCGGGACAAAAGGTTCACCAACCGGGACTAAAGCTCGGTCATTGGTGGGGGGCTCACCAACCGGGATCTTTTATCCCGGTTGCAAAGGCTAGTGGAAAAAAAGACCCTGAGAGGCCTTTTATCCCGGTTTGAAATACCAACCGGGATAAAAGACTCCCTTTTATCCCGGTTTGAAACACCAACCGGGATAAAAGGGTCGAGAGCCTTTTATCCCGGTTTGTAATACCAACCGGGATAAAAGGGGATATTTTATCCCAGTTGGTGTTTCCAACCGGGATAAAAGGATCCCCACGAGTTAATACAAAACGATTACATCCCCTATATAGTTAGATGTACTGTGTAGGTGGGATGGCAAGGAAGCTACACGCGAGGCTGGAGGTTGTGGGTTTGAATCCCACGCAGCGTGCATATTTTGCGTGAAAAATCTTGTGACTTTTTTTTGCAGCGCCTAGCATGGTGACCTATTTTATTGTAGGTATAGTATCTAACTAGTCATGTTCGTGAATCATAGTTTCTCCGTTTTAAATTATAGATCATTTTATTTTTTATATTCAAAACGACCTATAAATTGAGACAGAGGAAGTAGTATTTAACACCGCTCACTTTTTTATTTTTTACCGGAACTGGATTAAATCCCAACGTGAGAACATCACATATGTGTGTACATGTAGATGTGTTTCACGAACCGGAGTGGACCTATTTTGTCCCACTTAGAGACGTGCACTAAACTGCACCCACGTGTGCGTACGAACGTGCATGTGGCGTGTCTGTGTAGTAGGTGCGTGGGCGCGCACCGGAGACAAATGTCGTCCATGCACGGTTCGCTGGCAAGGAGAATAGAGCATGGTCCGTGGTCACGGCCCTGGAGCCCACGTAGGTTGGACGGAACAGAAGCCGGTTCCGATATAGATTCAGTTCAACATTGTTCATACTGCTCTGCAAACCGTAAAGATCTCTAGACGATCATCGTGAAGTCGTAGCTCGGATAAAGCAAAGGTCTCGTCAACGGGCTTGAATAGTATGCACGGCCGCTATATATAAGGGAGATCCCGTCGTCGATCGATTCGTGCGGCGTATACGTACGTACGTGGTGACATCTACAATGTGAATGCACGCCTGCGTGTGGCGTAGATCAGTGAAAGGTAGTAACTTGGAGCAATTTGTGCAACATGCCAACATGCATTGCAAAGAGTCAAATCAACACCTCCGATCACACGTGAAAGAGGGAGAAATCTTATTACAATGCAAGGGGGGAAAACGAACGGGACGAAATAAAGGCACCCGTCCTGCACCCATCCAATCCAATCATATCATCCAACCGCGACAAAGTCCTTGGCGGGTGCAGGTTTGATTAACCGCCGTGATTTAATTTTTACTCGCTGCCTGGACCAGAGGTCGCCTTCGTCACGCTGGTGAAGTTGACGCTGGCGCCGAGCAGCTCCGTGCTGACGGTGGCGGTGAAGGTGTCGTAGCGGAGGAACAGCTCGACGACGAAGAGCCTGCCGACGAGCACCACGAAGTTCTTGCCGGGGCACTGCTTGTTGTCGACGCTGGGGCTCTCGGTCTCGCGCCCGTTGGACCAGTACACGTACTGCAGCAGCTTGCTGCCCTCGTCGCCGACGAACCGGTCGGGCACGAACTCCCTGGCCGTGGAGCCGAACACGCGGGCGTCCTTGGTGGCGCACGGCTGGTAACCGAACAGCATCTCGCCCTTCTTCACCTGGAACACGCCGTCGTGGCTCGCGATCTCCAGGTCCTTCTTGGCGTGGCCGTACTGGAACTTGACGGGCGGGTCCAGGCGCAGCGACTCCCACACCACCGACTTGGTCAGCTCCATCTTCTCCAGCGCCGCCAGGGTGACCTTGCCGCCGGCCTCGGCCACGGCGCCGCGGATCTCCGCCACAAGCCTCTCGTGGAGCTTCTCCCCGGCGTTGGCGATGTTGGCCAGGAGCCCCGGGAAGAGCACCTTGAGGCCGCCGTAGCTGTTGAACGTCGTGGCGAAAAGCAGGTTGTGGCAGGCCTCCTCCCGCGACAGGCCCAGTGTCTCGGCCATGTCGAGCGCTTGCTTCCCGGCGGTCGAGTAGTAATTGTACAGCGCCTTGTAGTCGCCCTTGATGAGGAACGGCGGGAGGTGGAAGGTGTGGAGGAGGGGCTCCTCGAGGACCATGGGGAGGCCGAGCGTGACGAGGGGGTGGAGCTGCCAGATGAGCCACTTGGCGGCCTTGGTGGGCCCGCTGCTGCCGAGGTTGGTCGCCGAGGGGCGCACGCCGAAGTAGGCCTCGCCGATGAAGTCGAAGGAGGTGACGTCGTTGAGCTTGTTGAACGCGGCCTTGCCGGACTTGGCGAGCTCCGACTCGACGGTGGCGAGGAGGGAGGAGAAGTTGGAGCGGAAGGTTGGGATGACCTCGTCCTTGCGGGAGAGCAGGAGGTTGAAGAGCATCTGCTTGACCTTGGTGTGGGTGGGCTCGGAGGGGTCGAGGTAGGAGCAGACGCGGTAGCCGCCGGTGAGGGAGGTGGAGGACATGTAGGTGCCCGTGAAGAGGTTCTTCTTCTCCACCTTGTCCATGTCGAAAAGCACGGGGAAGCTCTTGGCGTCGAGGACGGCGACCACCCGCGGGTCCTTGGCCATGAACGGGCCCGGCGGCACGTTGATGCGCACGACGGTGGAGCCGTAGCGCTCGACGCGGGACTCGAAGTACTTGTCCTGGCCCTGGAAGTAGTAGAAGTCGAGGCGGTCCCGCACGGCGCCGATCACCGGCAGCCCGTAGCTGCCCGGCACCGGCTTCGGGGCGCCGGACGAACCCTGATCGGAGCTCGCCATGGACGTATGGGAAAAACTCTCGCGGCTACCTTGGATTCTCACTACCTTGGATCGATCAGAGCTCGCGCGGCTTATTAGCTTGCGCAAATTTCTCTCTCCTTGTCACTGACGCGATCTCTTCTCAAGGTTTGGAGGGAGAAGAATGGAGATGTGGTTTGCTTCTTGCATTGGGTAGCGGGAGAGGGCGGGGTACAAATAGCCTGGGCGCGCGTGGGAGGGAGGCACGGCAAGTCGCTAGAACCACGTGCGCTAGCACCGATACGTGTTCCGCGTGCCGTGGATCGCAGACGGGATGCATGCCCCGATCGTCCCAGCTACTATTCTGACAGCGGCCGGCCCGGGCCAGGACGCACGCCGCGCCCTTCGTCGGGGGCCGGGCGCGCGGGCTTACCCCACGCGTTCCCCTCGCTAGCGTGTGCTTCCAGCACGCTCAGTTCGTTGGCGTTTGTTCGTGCTTCGTGTGGTGCGGTGACCGCAATGGCGGGGGTCGCGCGGGGCACCCAGAATCCGGGGCGGGTGATGTGAATTCAACCAGGAAAAATCTCTAGTTCATCCAATGAAGAAAAGAGAAAAGTCTCAAGTCGACGGGTGCAAGTTATTGCGAGGAGGATAAGCTAGCGCCGAACGAAAGGTCGTGGTCGGTCTGAAAGTTAAACTATTCATGTACAGTCTGTAGGATCCAAATGGGGGAAGATCATCCACAACTTGGCGTGATTTCTCATGTTCATCCCATGCGTGTCAGGTATCGAGATAACGCAGATTAGTAGGGGATTAATTTTTAGTTTGGATAACATAAAATATTTGATACCAATTTAAAGAACGTTTACGTGAACTAATTATAAACTAATTGTATAAGCCGTGGCTAATTCGCGAAACGAATCTATTAAGCCTAATTAATCCATAATTTGACCATGTAGTGCTACAATAGCTAATCATGAACTAATTGCACTTAATAGATTCGTCTCACAAATTAACCTTCAATTATACAATTAATTTTGTAATTAACCTGTATTTAATATTATATGATAGTCCAACTTTAGTCCGGAACAAACACCCCTAGACTGGACCAACCAAATCTTCTAGAGCTAACCAAATCTTCTAGAACTAAAATAATCGGGGACTCCCGCGCCGCGCACGGATGCACCTTAACAAAACATGATTTGCGACGGAGACGTAGCCTGGCATCTGACCATTTTCAGCCTCTGCATTTGAAAAAAAAAACTAAGTAAACGACGCGCCATTTTTTGAGTTCTACGAGTACTATTCAAAGAAAGACTCTGGTAAGGGGGAGCCATCGGCTTAGTTCAGAGGCATGAATCATGTCCTTACGCACAGTGGTCGAATTTATAAGCTCGGTAGTTTATAAGGGGATTATCTAAATGGTTGATTTGTAGGTGAGGGTGATTGCGAAACTAAGAATTCGAAGGTAATCGTGAGAACACAAGGGATACAAGAGTTTTAAACAGATTCAGACCTCCGGAAAGTAATACCATACGTCGTGTATGCGTGGATTGTATTGCTGGTATGAGATTGGATGCGTTGGGTTGGATCCCTTGGCCGCCTTATATAGACTGATGATCTAGGGTTACAAGTCGGTTTGAATCTAAGCTACTTGTTAGTTACATGGAAAGTAATCTAAGTCGGACTACAATATGCATTCCACAATATCCGAGCAGATCTGGTCTATCTTGTTGCCTTGACGTGTACTCCAAATAACTTTATATTCTCAGCTCGCGCGCTCTGATCGGTGGAGCCACTTGTCAGGTCTGGCCAGTATCTTGGTCGGTAGGGACCCATGGCGTACCCATGGGGTACCCATATCCCTCAAGCCCCCGAGCAATATGTAGGCGAACAAGAACTTGAGGTCATCACTGCGAAGCTTGAAATGAAGTCGACTGAAGCTGCGATGGCATCATGGTGATGGAGAGGCTGCGCGGTGCTCAAAAAAGAAGAAAATCCGAGTGGACCTAGAGCCAACACGCAGAGCGAAGACGAGTGCCGAGTTGATGGATGCTGGCATCCAGCAGGTCGAAGCCAAGGTTACGGAGGGCGTCGCAAGACGCACTCTGTAGAAGTAGCCCCAGAGCATTGAAGCGATTAGGATAATCGGTCCAATGGTCAAAGAAGAAAAAATTGCCGCTTGAAGCAGATCCTAGTGCTTGAGCACAAGGATAGGTGCAGCCACAGAGGCTTGTCAACCAAAAGTACACGTCCAATTCTCTGGAGATAAGGACTCGTGCAATGATAGATAAGCGACAAAAATGCCTGCTCACGGGAGTACTGCACCGTATGAGCGACTTCAAGATTCCTAGCAGTACTTGTGGATCAACGTGAGCATCACGTGAACACTGTAGAGCTTTACCAGTATGGGAAAGCCCTGTCGTGCCCCCTCACGAGTCCACTGTAGCACTTTGGATGTTATCTTGCGACCCGACTATAAATAGACCAACGTTTAGCGCGGAGAGTCATGGCCCAAATAATAGCACCCGTAGGCTTGAAGCTTGTAGTTTTTAATAGGAGTAACACCCGCCCGGAAGCCTGATGTTAGAAGAATTCTCATGAAGAAAACCCGGATGCTCCTTCCGTTCGTAGTCTCTTCGATGAAGTTGGGAGGTAACGATGCTAGAAGAATCCTCGTGAGGAGGCTGTATCGTGAATCCCGTCACTTTGTCCAGGACACCGCTAGGGGAAGTGTTTCGCGCAGCTTTCTTGTATTGTGTTTTTTTCTTTTTCTGCGTTGTAACTTCTTATCCTAGGATGTCGGCTATCTCAGAGCTGTTCACAGTTACTTGTAATATGTATTGCTAGTAATCTTTTCCAGGGAATACAATTATAGCTGAGTAAAAATATATCTCTGGACTTTGGGATACCTGTACGTCAAATTTAGATTTAATAGATAGGCAGGGAGATGCTGATACTTCTATGCCTGTTTTTTCTTTCGAGGTGATTGTTCTAAATTGTTGGATGCCAATCTGATACTCCCTCCGTTCCAAATTACAGCTCGTTTTGATTTTCTTTAGATATGCACTTAGATTGACGCATATATATATATATATATGTATGTATGTATGTATGTATGTATGTATGTATGTATGTATGTATGTATGTATGTATGTATGTATGTATGTATAAACTTAGAAAAGCCAAAACGACTTACAATTTGGAACGAAGGGAGTAGTTAACAACTTGCCTTCAACCTCAACCTTCAGTTACTGATCTTTTTCATCAGCTCATGCTCGTCAACCTCCTGACATTGAAGATCGCTGCGCTCCTCGCCTCCCGCATGCCTACGCACATCCCTAGTGGCAAGGTTCAGTTGAAGTCTACATCCTTTCCTCCTCAGTACCACATAACATATAGGTGGGGCAGCCCTCACCCATCAGGCTAGTCTTTTGGGTTGACATAGGCCTAAGGTCTCATTGTTGTGGGCTCCGGGTTGACCTAGACCTGATGGGGTGTCAGCTCATGAGCATAACGGGCTGGGCCGGTATTCACTGCGCAATCTAACAAGTAGTATTAGAGCTAAAGGTTGGGAAACCTGGAACATCACCAGGGTCACGTGACGGGGGAGCCCGTGCTTCGGAGGGTCACATGGGGTTGTTGTGACTGGAGAGTTGGACTTGGGACCTAGGAAGAGTGGGATCACATGGGTTGCTTACGAGGAAGAGTGGGCCCGATGTGTGATGGGGAGATTATTAGGTTTAGTCCCGCATCGAAAATTGATGGTGGGGGAGCATAACATATAGGTGGGGGCAGCTCTCACCCATCAGACTAGTCTTTTGGGTTAAGTTAGGCCCAATGCCTCATTGTTGTGGGCTCCGATTGACCTGAGCTTGGTAAGGTCAGCTTGTGCGTATAGCGGGCTGGGCCGAAGTCCGCTGCGCACTCTAACATCATCACACCACTACCCTAGCCATGCTAAACTAGCTTCACCCTAATAATATGAATTTCCAAAAGAATATTTACATCTATTTTAATCCTTCAAAATTCATAACTAATTTTTAATTAGTAAAATTATATTCTTTTACAAACTTTTTTTTTCTGAAATCATTGTCTTGTGTTTGTAGCTCATAATTAATTATATTGTAATCCGTGCTTGCATTATGTTGAGGGCCGGAGTTCTAAGCTTCTAACAGGAGGGGAAAAAAGTTGAAAGGGCCTCTAGCCTAGAGCACTTAAGAATCTAGTTGAGTCTAACTTCCCGTACTAGAATAAAAAAAATATGTTGGGGCTTCCCTACTAACTTCGGTAAAAAAACAAAAGAAAAAACACCTTCTTACATAGCGGCATCGTAACCCGTGCGATTGTTTTGGCTTGAGACAAATGAGGGGATCTTTAACCGCAGCTTGAAATTTGCTTCCACGGAGAGTCTAACCGAGGACATGATGAGTGCTACTAAAGCTACATAACCAACTCAGCTAGAGGCCCGTTCGCTTCTAACAGGAGGATCCTGAATACCCCGACTACAATGGAGAGCAAGTGAACAATGACAATGCATCACTTACCATACCATGTCCTACCACATATTGATCCTATTAGACATGCTAGTATGGTTAATTTGCGATTTAGTTTTTATTGATTGCTTATATAAACACTTATAATTGCATTGCCGTTCTGAGCCCCTACATTTCTTTTTGTTTGAAACATGTTTACCTTGCTCACCAATTACTCTAGTTATGCTTGCAGTAGTTTTATTTTATTGCCTATGCTAATCTTGCTTGCATGATTGGTTATGATGGATGGGTATGTATGATGACGATATGAGATGGGTTTGGATTCCTTGTGACATTCTTGGCGCATTTGTGTCTTGGGTGAGTTCATGTATATCTAGATGTACGTATATCGCTCTGTTTGAGAGATGCAACTAGACAAGTTGTACAGTGAAGTATATCCCTAGATGATTATACCGAGACAGAAGCTGCGTGATAGGTGATCCGAAATTCCAAATCCAATAATATAAGTACATCCAATGGTTCGATCATTTCAGCGCGTGCTAAGCAACCGTCGGTGCGGACGTGCGGTGAAGGTTACTGAGTGCCAGGACCGGAAGTTGCTTTGGTAATGCCGGTGAAGGTCACCTTGGCACCGAGCGGATCTTTTCCAACCTCGACAGCGAAAGTGTCGTAACGGAGGAACAGCTCCACGAGGAAGAGCCTCCCGACGAGTACCACCAGGTTCTTGCCCGGGCACTGCTTGTTCCCGACGCTGGGTGTCTCGGTCTCGCGGCCGTTGGACCAGTACACACGTACTGCAGCAGCTTGCTGCCCTCGTCGCCGACGAACCGGTCGCCCACGAACTGCCCCGCCGTGGCGCCGAACACGCGGGCGTCCTTGGTGGCGCACGGCTGGTAGCCGAACAGCATCTCGCCCTTGTTCACCACGTACACCGCGTCGTGGCTCTCGATCTGCATTTCTTCCTTGGCGCGCCCGTACTGGAACTTCACGGGCGGATCCAGGCGCAGCGCCTCCCGCACCACCGAGTTGGTCAGCTCCATCTTCTCCAGCGCCGCCACCGTGACCTCGCCGCCGGCCTCGGCCACGGCGGTGCGTATTTCCGCCGCCAGCCTCTGGTGGAGCTTCTCGCCGGCCTTGGAGACGTCCGCCAGGATCCCCGGGAAAAGCTTCTTGAAGCCCCCGTAGCTGTTGAATACCGTCGCGAACAGCAGGTTGTGGCAGGCCTCCTCCCGCGAGAGGTCGAGGCTCTCGGCAGCGTCGAGCGCCTCCGACGCGGCGGTCGAGAAGTACTTGTACAACGCCTTGTAGACGCCGCTCACGAGGATGGACGGGAGTGGCAACGTGTGGAGGAACGGCTCCTCGATGAACATGGGGAGGCCGAGCGTGGGGAGCGGCGCGAGCTGTAGGAGCAGCCACTTGGCCGCCTTGCTCGGCCCGCCGGCGCCGAGGTCGGTCGCCGAGGGGCGCACGCCGAAGTAGGCATCGCAGATGAAATCGAACGAGGTGGCGTCGTTGAGCTTGTTGAAGTCCGACTTGCCTCCCTCCTCGAGCTGTAGGCGAAGAGCGAGGAGAAGTTGGAACGGAAGGCCGGGACGACGGCGTCCTTGCGGGAGACCAGGAGGGAGAAGAGCAGCTGCTTGACCTTGGCGTGGGTGGGCTCGGACGGGTCGAGGTAGGCGCAGACGCGGTAGCCGCCGGTGAGGGAGGCGGAGGGCATGTAGGTGCCCGTGAAGACGTCCCTCTTCTTGACCTTGTCGACGTCGAAGAGCACGGGGAAGCTCTTGGCGTCGAGGAGCGGGACCACGCGCGGGTTGAGAGGGCCCGGCGGCACGTTGATGCGTACCACGGTGGAGCCGTGCTGCTCGACGCGGGACTCGAAGTACTTGTCCTGGCCCTGAAAGTAAAGTAGTCGAGGCGGTCGCGTAGGGCGCCGAACACCGGGAGACCGTAGCTGCCCGGCACCGGCCGCGCGGCGATGGAACCTAACGAGCTGGCCATGCACGCTGCTACGTGCGTGCTGGCAGGTGAAGAGCTGATGACTCGCAGCTCATACACCCTGTTAAAGTTAGTACCTGTCGTATCGGAATGCGAATTAAGAGTATTAAATATAGATTAATTACAAAACTAATTGCACAGATGGAGTCTAATTCGCGAGACGAATTTATTAAGTCTAATTAGTCTATGATTTGACAATGTGGTGTTAGAGTAACCATTTGCTAATGATGGATTAATTAGACCTAATAGATTCATGTCTTGCGAATTAGCACATGGTTCTGCAATTAGTTTTATAATTAGCTTATATTTAGTCTTTCTAATTAGTATCCGAACATCAGATGTGACACTGCTAAAGTTTAGCAATTAGTATCTAAACACCCCTTAACGGTTGAGAACCTTTTGCAAGGTTTGACTGCGACCAGAGAGAGATGTAGCTATGTAGCTTGCTATGTTCTGCACCTACACTTATCTCTTAGCTTGTTGAGGTTTGGAGACGTTGTTCATGTGTTAGTTGGCTAACGCAAGGAGCGAGAGGGCGGGGTACAAAGAGGCCCGGGGTGGCGTGCTGCATGGCCCACTCTATCCGCGAATGGAGGCTATTGGACTATTTGGTACGTGTTTTGCGTGCCTTCAAGATGCATGGCGTGATGTCCCGAGCGAGGTTTGGTTTCTGGTTCATAAATATTCGGATGCTAATTATGAGAACTAAATATGAGCTAATTATAAAATTAATTACACAGATGGAGGCTAATTCACAATATGAATCTATTAAGCCTAATTAATTAATCATTAGCAAATGGTTACTATAGTATCATATTATCAAATCATGAACTAATTAGGTTTTATAGATTCGTCTCGTAAATTAGTCTCCATCTGTGCAATTAGTTTTATAATTAGTTTATATTTAATACTCCTAATTAGTATATAAACATTCGATGTGACAGGAACCTTAGTAGCCTGAAGAACCAAACACCCCTAAAACAGCTAGCTGCCTAAGGCTATCCGTACTCATCGACTCTATTTCCACATCTTAAAAGGAATATTCTATCCTAGTCATCAAGATTCTCTATTCTATACTCATTTATTCCGCACCTTTTATCTCTATTCCATACTCTATGCCCACTATTCCATATTTTATTCTCCTCACTTTCTCTCTCTCCCCAACTCTCTCTTTCTCCTTTTAGCGTTGCCCCGCTGAAACGCTGGAAGTAGCGGTCCGTGGCCCGCGCGGTAGCGTTCCGCGGCGCATGCAGGCGCGCGGTGCAGCGCATGCAGGTCCCAGGCGCGCATGCAGGCGCACATGCAGTGCTGCGGTGCGGTCAGCCTAATGATCGGGATAGTGGCTTCCTTGGAAAAATATCTTCTGCTGGGCCCTTGTCTTCCATTGCAAGCCTTGAAAACCATGCAAGTAGTCAGGGCACGTACCACCCACAGACGGGTGCCGGCTATTTGTGTACACGTCAGCGCAATTAGCCTCCGTGGCAGTCATTAACTGAAGAGAGAGGGCGTTGCCGTCGTCTCGTTCGTCAACGGCACGCGCGCGTGCTCCGACGCGAGACGCCGAGTCCCGGAGCGCGTTGTACGTCCTGCTCCCTGCCATCGACGGCGGCGTGGATCCTGTGCTCTCGGCCGCGCGCGCGTTTTTCGGTCAGCGCCACAGAAGCGCGCGCTTCTTCCCCCAGATTCCTTTCCGCCATTCTCCTCCGCGCGCTTCTTCCCCCAAATTCCTCTCCGCCATTCTCCTCCGCGCGCTTCTTCCCCCAAATCTTCCTCTCCGCCATTCTCCTCGGCGCGCTTCTTCCCCAAATCTTCCTCTCTGCCATTCTACTCCCAGCGCCAAATAAATCCCCTCGGTAACCACAGGAGCGCCAGAGACCACTCCGGCAACAGCCGAAATCCGGCGCCTGCAGGCTCCGAAACCGTCTGGAAGCTCACCGGCCCGAGCACAACTCAGCTTCGAGGCGCAGCAATCCGCTCTGACCCTCCGAATCGGGAGAGCTGGGGGAATTTTTGCTGTTGGAGTCCTAGCCTTCGGGGACGGTTGCAACCATGCGGCAAGCGGAGAAGCAGCGGTGGCGGCGCGGGATCTGCTCAAGTTCGTTTTGCCTGCTATCATCTTCATCTAAAGAACCATATGTCCTTCAGTTCGTTTTGCCTGCTATCTTGAATCGTTTCTTCATTGTCCTTAGCTATGTCTGTTAGGTCATGGTTGAAAAAAAATTATCAAGTATATTACCTGTTGGATGTAGTGATAGTTGCTCAGTAGATTTGTTAGATCCTTCTTGCTGTTTAGTGTTAGATCCTTCTCTGCTCTACCTCTGTTAGAAAGAGGAGACCATGGGGCATGTCTTATTTGTTCTGTTTTTTATGCATCTTCTGCTAGGTACAAAATGCTAAATAACAGCCTTATGCCTTCTAATGAATCTTTAAAATAACAGCCTATGAGAATTTGAATGGGTAGTTGACAGCTGGAACTTCTGATGTCAAGTTAATATTCAGAACGTTAGCAAAGTGTTGATATTCCTGTTAATAAGACCTGCCTGCTGCTTAGGTTGGCTGTGCCATGCTAAAAGGTTATACGACTGAATGTCTGAATATTCTTATCTGCAACAGTTTAATTGAAAAAAAGAAGATAGGAAAAGAGAGAGAGTAATGGATTGCATTTTCAAGGAATTTGTTGTTTGGAAGTAGTCATGTGTATGGTGTATGGACTATTGGACTTCATGATTTGATTGTATCAGAGGTGATGTCTAATTCATGGGTAAAGAAAGTTGGTGGCAGGTCAGCTTGACTCCTGATGATGGCTTTCAGTTGGGGTCAGTACTACTGAACATGTACAGGTGGTGAAATTGCAATTGAGGCCTGTATGTTAGAAATTGCAACACCTGGAGGCTGGAGATCTCTGCTCTACCGCTGTCAGATTTTTGTTAGTTGTTAGAACTATTACTTCTAATTTTATCTGAGCTGACGGCATCAACTGCATTTTTCTGCTAACACATGGATAAACATGCTTGTGTGAATCTTGTTGTTTCTGCAGCTTGTGTTAATTTATTTATTATTCAGTCATTCAGTGTCAAGAATTCAAGCAATTGCAAGTTTCCTATGCATGTAAATTTTTGCAGGGATAAAAGTCCTATAACCACCTTCTCGCAATTGACGTAGCATTGATGTCCAATGAAGATAAGTTGGAGCATGCAAATACAATGAAGTGTTTGAAGAAGAAATTATTTTCAGATTACAACTGAGGCAATATGATTTCCATTAGCTTGGTAATATGATTTCTGTTGGCTTGGTAAATCTTTGAATGCTACATAATTGTCTGCCGGTCAGTCTTCTCCTGGTGAAAGATTTTTGTGAACTGCTATCTCGTGTTAGTTGAACTCTTTATTTTTGTGAACTGCTATCTTGTGAATGAATGCGGAAACTGCTATCATGCATTCTCTCAATTAAGCACCGAAATGACTACAAAAATCAAGTGTACATTTGATCACCGTTTCTAAGAATCAATTAAATAGTTTGCAGACGTCTAAATAGACGACTCATTGTACAAGCTATCTTTTTAGTTGTTTGTGTTTGACATGGTAAATCAAATAGACAGCTGCTGTCTAAAATGTTATACGTACCCTCATGAAAAATGGCAAGATAATTTTGAAAAACACAATATAAATGCACATATCACTACACATTTATATTTATGAGATTGACAAAGCCACCGGTTATTAATGCCCAACTGTCAATGGGTACAACACACAATTAGCTATACTTAGGACCTGTTTGGTTTGAGTTGCTTATTATAAACAACTTAAAGTTGCTTATTTGGAGTTGCTTATTTTTAGTTCAGCTGTTTGGATACCCTTGCTTATAAACATTGATGAGGTGGATATTGTCATGTTTGCCCCTAATCATTGAGAGAGAGAGGTAGGGCAACCAGGCATTCAATGAGGGCAAGAGATGTAAAGTGCATTGAATAGTCCCCATAAGCAACCATAAGCAACCCAAGAGTTGCTTATTTGCTTATAATAAGCAACCCCATAAGCAAGAGTGATTGGTTTTCATAAGCAACTTATTTACTTATTTGAAGTGCTTATGCATAAGCATGTGAAACCAAACAGGTCCTTAGAATATGAGTCTGTCTCCGCATCAATTGATTGAGATTTTGTTTTTTTGTCAATCACCATTTTCGTCCGTTGGATCGAGATCCAACGATCAGATGTATATCCACCGTATCCTCTCTCTTGCTTATCTTCTTCTCTGTTCCCTGACCCCGACGCAAGAAAGCGAGCGGAGTCGCCGCTGCCCTCTAGTACCGCAACCCGTCGATGGTCTCCTCCCTCCTCTTCTGCCCCTCCTCTCTCTCCTCCCGGACCATGCTGGCTTCATCTTCTTCAACTCCGGTTGTTCAAGTTCCCCCGCAACCTCCACCTTCCTGCCTCGGCTCTGGCGGCGAACCACCGCCTCCGCCGCCATCCACGACCGTTGCCGCTGCTAACTGGTTGGCTCTCGACGCCCCCGCCGCCTCCATCGCCCACCGAGGGTCCCCCACCGCTCGGCTCCGGCAGCGCCATCACCACCTTTGCTTCCCGCCGTCTCTACCGCCTCCACCGCCAGCCGACAAGTCGCCCAAGAGCTTCCGCTACGGCTAGGGAATTGCGTAAGCCCCTAAACCCCCGAACTTAACCCCAAATCCCATCTCCATTCAATTTCTAATACAAATTTGGGTGACCGATAAATATGCAAGATCTCAGTCAATTGATAAGGAGTAAAACTATATATGTCCATTCAGGCCGCCCGGCTCAATCCGGCGCGGGCTCGGCAAGGCTTGTTAATTTTCGTGTCGTGACGTGCCGTGCCAGCCCACGGGCTGCACCGACAGCCCAAGCACGGGTCTGCAATGCCATTTCCATAGAGGCACGCGAGGCACGGTGGGCCCTTGCATCGCCGCCGCTGTCGGCGTCCCTTGCACCGCTCCCGCCACTGCCGGCCTCCCGTGCGAGCCGCCGCCACTCCCGTCCCCTCGTGCCGGCATGAGCCGCTGCCGCTGTCAGCCTCCTGCGCCGCTCCCACCGCTCCAGCCCCTCAGGCTGCCGCCGCTCCCAGCCTCCTGCGCGAGCCGCCGTCGCTCCCGGCCCTTCGCGCCGCCGCCGACTTCCCGTGTCGCGCCCGCCACTACCGGTCTCCCACACCGCGCCCGCCGCTGCTGGCCTCTTGCACCGTGCCCGCTGCTCCAGCCCCTCGGGCTGCCGCCGCTGCCGGCCTCCCGCGCGAGCCAACGCCGCTCCCGACCCCTCGCGCCGCCGCTACCGCCGCTGCCGGCCGGAGGGGAGGTGGAGGTTTGGGGAGGATTAAGGCATGGAGCCATGCGAGAGATAGGGGAGGCGGCGTTGGGCAGCAGATAGGGTCACAGGGAGAGGAAGGGGGAACGGGTGAGAGTTAGCAGGATGTTTTTGGCCGGTAGGGAGGAGGTTAACGGCCCATTTCGGACCGGCACATTAAAATCATGCCGGGCTGGGTCGCCCGTCAGGCCGAGGGGCAGGCCCACACCAGCACGAGCCATCAGGCCAGGCTAGCCTCGAGCCGAAGAGTTACGAGCCGGGCCAGGATAAAAAATTGGGCTTCGTGTTGGGCTGCGGGCTGCATGGACATCTATAGTAAAACTCCTAGAATATATATGAGAAGAATGCACAGATTGGCAGGTTCCACTGCAACTAACATATTCCCTCCATCCTATTAATAATAATCTGATCATTTTTGGGGTGTTTGGATACCCCTGCTAAACTTTAGCACCTGTCACATCGGATGTTTGGATACTAATTAGGAGTATTAAATATAGTCTAATTATAAAACTGATTGCACAGATGGAGTCTAATTCGTGAGACGAATCTATTAAGCCTAATTAGTCCATGATTTGACAATGTGGTGCTACAGTAACTATTTGCTAATGATGGATTAATTAGCCTTAATAGATTTGTCTCGCAAATTAGACTCCATCTGTGCAATTAGTTTTGTAATTAGCTCATGTTTAGTCCTCCTAATTAGCATTCGAACATCCGATATGATCCTGCTAAAGTTTAGCACCTTGTATCCAAACACCTCTTTAGAATATTTGACATACTATTAAACATGCCACAAAATTTCAATTGAAACCAACAACTTTACGTCTCTTTGTTCTTTGTTCTCCTTGCAAAAGGTTTTTTAAAACCTCGTGAGATCTATGTGCTTGATTATAGCATGCATACTATATGACACTAAACTTTTTTTTTCTCATAACTTCTCATGGCTAGCTAATTATATTTTGTGACACATGAAGAATCTGGCCAATAAAACACAATTTTGTGCACGTTGCATGTTCCAAAGTAATTAAATATTTTATTTTTTTGCTTTAAAAGTTTGACGAGAACTCTTTTCTGAAAGAGCAAGTGTCAATGGCTAAAGGGAGTATGTTTTTACCAAAACTCAAAATGAGAGACCTGCAAATTAAAGCGAGACAAAGCTGCTTGGTCGATCAATGGCTGTCTTAAATCTTAAGCCGCAGCAAACTACTGGATTGTCGGGCAACAATCGGCCACTAGCGGGAGCCGAGCGTAGCTCGGTTGGCCAATTGCATGTGTATGTTCTTTCAGAATGCCGAGACGACCCAAACGTGCAGTATGCATAACATTTTGTTGCATGCATGCGCCTACGCGTGATGATATGATTGGCTAGAGGAGGGGTAGTTACCACGTTCCACATTGTAGGTTCAAATTGCAGGTCATTTTAATTTTTCTAGATTCATAACAAACTACAGTTTGAAACGGAGGAGCAGCCAATCCCGTTCGGCCACAGCTATAACGCTACTCAACTCATCAACCACCAATACACAAAAGTCTTGAGAGCTGAGAGCATGGCCAAAATTGCCGTCGTGCTTCGACGCGGTCTCGTGTCCGACCGCCACCCGATTTCCGCGCGTGAAACACAAACTCGGCGGTAGCCGGGAAGCCCCCATCTGAACGAAGGCCCCGCATCCGGTCGCATCAATTGCCGCGCGCCGTGCCAGGGGGATGGAACCCGGCCCGTGGCCGGGAGCCCGGGACCGTGCCGTTCCAGTTCACGGTGGCAGATACGGACCTTTGCTTCCAGGCGGTTTTGGACCATTGCACTCACTATATTTATATTTGGATGCAAGCGCGACATGGCGATGCGAATTGTGATGCAATAATGCCCGGCCGGTTGCCTACTCAGGACCGCGCCGCGCGACCCGAACGCTACGTTATTGTTCTTTGATATGCTCATACAATAAGCGTATATATATAAATATATGCATGTTCCATTTGAGTATATCTGTATCCGATAGCACAGGCAATATTCTGGTGAGTGGGAAAATACAAATACTACGTCCCCGTGGAGCCTGCTGCTGCACGGAGGACTGATCTGTACTGTACAGACACTACTAGAGAACTCGGTATTAGTACCGGTTCGTAGGGTACATATCTCCCGAAAATGCATCCGGGATTAATCCGTCGAGATAAAGGAGGGTCTTTTATCACGGGTCCCTCAACCGGGATGCCAGACTCCTTTTAGTCCCCCTGGGAGCCCCCATTGCGCGTACAAGTCACGCGATTTTTTACGCGAAATATGCGCGTGCACGGTCCATGAGATTCGAACCCATGACCTCAAGCCTCGCGCGTAGCTTCCTTGCCATTCCATCTACACACCACATCTGTCTATATAGGGGATGCTATACTTTTGTATTAACTCATGAAGAACCCTTTAATCCGGGTTGGTAACACCAACCGGGATTAAAGACCTCATTTAATCCTAGGGATAAAAAGGTTCGAGGGATAAAAAGGTTCGAGGGATTTAGTCCTTTCCTAGCCACACATGGGGGACCCTTTTTATCCCGTTTGGAAATGGGTCCGAGGGCTTTATTCTTTTTTCAACCACCCGTGGAGAACCCTTTTACCCCGGTTGGAGTTTCCAACCGGGACTAAAGAACCCCCTTTTATCCCGGTTGTTTTAGTCCCGGGTGGTAATACCAACCGGGACTAAAGGGTGACATTTTAGTCCCGGTTGATCTTACCAACTAGGACTAAAGGGTCCCTATGTGTGCCTGAATTTTTCAACCGGGACTAAAGGATCCCCACGGGTGGCTGATTTTTAAACCGGGACTAAAAGGTCCCCTTTAGTCCCGATTGAAAATACCAACCGGGAGTAAATTCTAGCCTACCGTGTTTTCTCCCGGGACTAAAGAGGGAGGATCGAAAGTCAGTTCTCTAGTAGTGAGATACAAGATTGTGGAGTCTGCTGCTGCTGCCAATTTTGGGAGGGAAAAAAATTCAAACACGCATGCTACTACCTACTAGTATACGTATGTCTGCCTGGAAATGAGCACGTACGTCTATTTGCACGCGCTTTTATTTAGACGTACGTATTCAGCAAAGAAATGGACACCTTCTCGATTGCGTCTGCAATGGAAAAGTAGTATGTGCAAAAACAACGGGGCAAATTGGATTCTTTTTTTTGCAGGCAAAATGGATTTACTAATGCAACTCTCGCTTCTTGAGAACCGAGAAGTCAACCAATTTTAAATTTAACTAAATTTATACAAAATAGTACTAACATTTACGGTATAAAATAAATATCAATAGATTAATCATATAATATATTTTCATACTAAATCTATTTGGAGACGTGAATGTTAGTATTTATTTTATAAATTTGGTTAAATTTAAAACTGTTTGACTCCTCGAGAAGTGAGAGTTGTATTCTTTTTGGGACTGGGACGGAGAGAGTACAGCAACAAAACAACAAGGGCGACTAAATGACATTCGCTACGTACTGTTCTACATTGATATTTGATAGAGACGTCGTCACTAAAACGATCTCCAACAGTCTGTGCTATCCCCAGAAGAAACTTGAGCACAAAGCCACCATGCTGTATGCTACTTCCTCTTCTGTCTGACTATTCATATTTGCTACAAATATTAAATATTTATATAAATAAATAAACATAATGCAAAGTACCTCTGATGGCAAATCTATCGGCACCCCGGTCACGTACTGATTCCAAAGTATTAGCCCGAATCCGGTCACGTACGGTGAGCGATCGATATACTCAGATACTATACCTGGTATGAGGACGGAGCGAGACTAAATCTCATTTACAGATTGTCCCAAATCAAGGGGAAAGAAAGAGAAAACGAGCAATTGATGCCCAAGAACAGATCAAACAACTAATCGTCCTAAATGTACGAGTATATATCTAACTAAGCTAGCTGATACTTGGAGTACACGTACTGGAGAAGCAACCAGATAGCAATGTCGTCGTGTTTCAGTTCAGTGCTGGGAGCGATTGCCCAGCAAGCTGTTGGAGGAAGGGGAGCTCCTGTCGCTGAACCACCTCTCGTGCACGGACACAGGTGACTCCGCCGCGTCCTTGGCCGTCTGATCTTGCACGGCCGAGGAATTGGCCGCGGCCCTCTCCCTCTCCGTCCGGCTCCTGCCGGCGCCCCACGACCTGTCCGTGCCGCGCGTCGACGCCGCGGACGACGAGCAGATCGACGACGACGTCGACATGAACGCGGCGTCGTCCGCCGACGGCGCCCACCCGCTGCGCTGCACCTGGTCCAGCTCGTCGGCGACCTCGGCCATGGACGGCCTCATCTCGCTGTGGAACGCGAGGCACCGGAACGCCAGCTCGGCCACCTTGTGGATGGAGGAGAGCGTCCACGCGTCCCGGTGCGGGTCCAGGTACGGGTCGACGATGTCGTCGACGCGGCCCCTGCCGATCCTGTCCACGGCGAGCTGCGCCAGGTTCACCTCGCTGGGCGGCCGGTTCAGGTCGACGGCTTTCATGGCGGTGATGATCTCCACGAGCACGACGCCGAAGCTGTACACGTCGCTGCGGTCGGAGAGGTGGAAGTTCTGGTGGTACTGCGGGTCGACGTACCCCGGCGTGCCCTGCGGCGCCGTGGAGATGTGCGAGGAGTCCCCCAGGGACGCCTTGCCCAGCCGCGACAGCCCGAAGTCGGCGACCTTGGAGTTGTACTCGTGGTCCAGCAGGATGTTGCTGGACTTGACGTCGCGGTGGTAGATGGGCGGGTCCACCTCCGAGTGCAGGTACGCGATGGCCTTGGCCGTCTCGGCGGCGATGCGGAGGCGGACCGTCCAGGGCATCGCGGCGGGGCCGCGCTCCCGCTGCAGGTGCTGCGCCAGCGTGCCGTTGGGCATGAACTCGTACACCAGGATCTGGTGCCCCTGCTCGATGCAGCAGCCGAGGAGGCGGACAAGGTTGGGGTGGCACACGCACGACACCAGCTTCACCTCGTGCATCACGCAGCCGAGCCCGGCGTCGTTGTCGCGCTGCCGGATCCGCTTCACGGCCACGAGGGGGCCGTCGCCGAGGCGCCCGGCGTACACGGTGCCGTAGGCGCCCGTGCCCAGGCGCTTGGCGTCGGAGAAGCCGTCGGTGGCGCGGTCGATCTCGCGGTACGAGTAGAAAGGCACCGCGCAGGAGGCCTCGGACAGGAGCCGCTTCGTGCTGCGCTTCGTCCGGATGGACGCGGACCGGCGCTTCAGCAGCTGGTACACCACGCAGGTCACGCAGGTCACCATGGCTCCAAACACGATTCCTGCGCAAATTCACGGTAACGTCAGCTCGAGCTCGGAAAATGAGGCCCAGCCCAACCTCGACTGCTCGCTTAAAACAGAAAAGAGGCCTGCCGTTACCCAATCCGATTATTTTACACTACACTGTTAAGATGATTTGGGCCTTCCGCAAAACAGACAATGGGCCTGATTTCAGATAAGAAGGTTGGAGCATATAAATGAATTTGAGGCCCATGTCTCCTATTTCGTACGTACTCAACAACAGGCCGTGTGGTTGAATGTCCCATGGGCTTTCCTCTATTTTATTTTCTTCTAAACATTTCAAGCTCAATTTCTTGATGTATTAAGTCAAACTCAAAAGAAGTCTCAATGTATCTAAAAATGCTAATTTTCTCGATGTTTGATGCGCTTTATGCATAGACGCCTCCACCTCCATGTTCCAAGAGGTCTAAAATCTAAAATGTTTCAGTGAATTTTGCTACTAATATGCACTCACTTCAGCTCAACAATGGTTACAGTTGTATTGTACGATACAACCTCCACTAAAATAACTTGAAGGTCGTGGTATGAACTGAAGCTAGGTGAAAAGATACTTTTGCTAAGACAACAAAAGTTTTCTGATATGTGGATGTGGTGTTGTGCAACTACCATTGAAATGCTAAATATCAATTCGACCACATTTAGACAAGCTTAGGTATATCAGAGGTATTATTTTGAATTATCAGTTAGTTCTTATGGATAACTTGTATTACCTGCCACAAGAAGGGCGATTTGGGCCGTCTTTCCACAGTCTTCTGCTAGGTATTTTGAAGGATTGCACCTGGCGTTGGGCACTGAAACTGAAACCATTGAATCAAAGCGTGAGATCAAGGGCAATATGGAGGAAATATAAAAAGGACCTGCAATTTTTCAAACTTAATTTCACACGAATTTCACGTAGCTTAATATGCAATTTGAAGGACTGTGGTATCTGAAAAGTAACATGCGCAAGCACAATACCGGGCATCAAAAGTTAGACAAAAACAAAAAATCTATGGCAGCATTTGTTATATCACCATCTAACCCGGTGCCATTTAGCATCGGTGCTGAACTGCTGATGTATACAGTCCCTCCCCATTTGATCTGCAGGTTTGCACTTTACATGCCAATTTGTTTCTTTCCTAAACGACTATCCAATTGCAAAATGTATCAATCCACCAACGATAATCGTTTTAGCAGCCAATTCTGAAGTACATTATTGAATGCTAATTGCTTCCAGTATGAGTTATTGACAATAGGCCCCTTCAGAAATGTACCAAGAACGGAGGCAGAGATATTTATCAGCCAGATTTTCTTAGTAAAGTTGGTGGGCTTGGTTTGATTAACCGTGTTTGTGGTTCATCTAAAAAAATGCACATGGTTTGCTCAAACGACGACGATTACGTCTGGTTGATGAGCGGAGCCAGCCAATGGTCCAAGCCATTCTGGTGGGGCGAGCAGGCGAGCTGGATGCATGAGCGGAGTCAACCATTCTAACAAAATCGCTAGCTCGCATAATTTGACTGACCAATTCAACCGACGACGCACGAAATCGAGGAAAAAACAGTAATTAATTGAGTACCGTGCAGTAGCGTGCGATGTACTGACCTCTCCGGCAGCCGGTGCCGTCGGGGAAGCCGTCGCCCTCGAACCCCTCGATGCAGTCGCACCGGAACGCCTGCCGGGAGTCTGGAGTGCTCACCGCGATGCAGTTGGCATTGGGCGCGCAGCTGCACGGCCCGAGCATCCACCACTCCAGTTCCATCACGCCCAGCAGTATCGCCGGTGTAGGCGCCGGAGAGGCCCAGTAGCTCGCCGCCGACACCAGGCCGATGCATTCGGAGCCGAGCGCCCGTATCTCGGTTTTGTTCAAGAAACGGTTGCCGCTGGGCGGATGGACGCAGCTGAAGTTCTCCGCTTTAGCGCCGTGGAAGCAGTGGGACGAGCTGTGGTTGAGGTAGGTCGCGGGCGGGACGCTGCAGTTGTTGGTGCGCGCGGCGAGGTTGCACGAGCTCACGAGGAGCGCGTTCTGGGGACCGGGCGCGTAGTTTTCCGAGAAGAGCTCCTTGACGGAGGCGTTGAGCCGGCGGGAGCAGTCCGGGAGGAGGGCGAGGAAGAGCGCGCGCGCCGTTACGTTGGACACGAGCAGGCCCAGGCCTCGCTCGGCCCCGAGCCACGCGGTGCCGGTGCCGTTCTTCTGGTCGTCGCACCCCAGCGGTATCTCGCAGCCGGGGGAGAAGCCGAACGGGTACTGCACCGTCAAGCCCCCGCAGCTCCGCGCGCAGCTCCCGTTGCCCGCGGCTGCCGCATGCAGCGGCAGCACCCACGGCAGGAGGACCATCAGCGCTGCCGCCACCGCCGCGGTCCGCATCCCGCACCCAAGCAGAAGCTTTGCGAGTACTCCTACTTCTTTGCTGGCCGGCGAGCGCGGCGTCTCATCCTAGTCAAACAGGGCAGGACGCTGCCGCGGGGGGCGAAGCTTTGGTTTGGACACTGCCGCGGGGGGCGTAGCTTTGGACAAGAGGCGTCGATGGGTTTGGTTTGGCTGAGGCGCGCTTGGCTTGGAGCCTTGGACAGGTGCGCTTGCCGCCGCGGCTGCTGTCTTTGTTTTTGGGGCTCCTTGGCGCAGAATTCCGCATTAAAGCCGGGGCCATTCGGACCAACGACCAACCTACTCCTACCACTACTGCTATGCTACCGCCGCCGCTCCAGTCCTGCCCCATTCTGTACTGCACACGCAGCACATCGCTGGGCCCCGCCCGAATGTACACCTCTGCTCCATCGACCCGATCACCACGGGCTCCGTCTTCGTCTCCTCCTCGCCTTCTCGGCGTCTTCTCCCCGGGGTCGTGTCACGTCGGAGGAATGCGGGGGAGCCGTCGTCATCTGCCGGCTCGCTGGCGCCCGTTCCCACACGGCCCCGTAAAGATCGCCCTCCCGTCGCGCTCACGGCTCGGGCGTCCGCCTCACATCGCGCTGCCTGCGCGCCGTGGTGGCCGTGGACCGGCGACCTCGAGACCGCGTCCGTTCCAGTTCCGTTCCACCCTCTCCACATACACATGTCGCCCACCACCACTTGCCGATCCGCCCGCCAGCGCACGGAACGGAGCCGACCTCATCCATATGGCCATCTCGAGACGACAGCCCACGGTCAGACTCAGATTCAGACGAGACCAAATGGAAGAGAAGAACCCACAGCGATTGAAAAATCTTTCGTGTATGGAAAAAGAAACTGACGTGCCGAGGTTCAAAAGTCCATGCGGCAGCTTAGATTACGAGGTGAGTTAGGTAGCAGTAGTTGGATTACGAGCAGGCCAGCGTTACCAGATTAGTCGATGCTCCTGTAGCCCGTACAATACTCCTGTACCTAGGCCGAGGCAATATGTTAAAGTAATCTTGCCCTGAGCAATTTCATATGTACAAGTTTGGCTAAAACTCCATAACGCAAACTGTGAAAGCATATCCACGTGCAATGTGGAGATTAAGGACATATAAGACGGACGCTCGTTCCGATGAGGCGACTATCTCAACCAAACCTGACAACAGGTCCGTGATAAACAATTCTCCTGGCAGCCTCGGATCTTGAATTCTTGAGCGCCAACAATGTATCTTGCCAAACTTCAGTATACATTCCTCGGCTCGGTCAACAATTCCAGCTGGTTCTGTCAAATTTGCGTGAAAACAAGCCTACATAGAATCAGTTAAATGGAAACCAAAAGGAAACAGCATCTAATGCAGGTGTAGACTCAAGGTTCAAAAAAACGCTAGGCGCTAGGCAGGCGTTAAGCCACTGATTAGCGCCCAGGACGCATAAACGTAGATTAAACGTGCTTAAACGTTTATGTTACTGTAACAATATTAGTAGATATAGCTTCATAAATACGAAAGAATAAACAGAAAAGGCCTCAACAGCCCACTATTCTAGCGCAGCCCACTCAGCCCACTATCATTTTCAAGCCCGCTGGCCCATCTAAACACCATATCTCCCTGTCCATACCTTAACAGGCAGCCGGTTCCCATCGGCCGTCGTCTTCCTCGAGCAGCCGCCCGCCGCCTCCTCGCCTCTCCCATCTCACGCCTCCCTCTGCCATGTTATTCGCTGACGCACAAGCTTCATCCTCTCCCCGCCTTCCCCTCCACGGCGCACTGCCTTTGTGGCCCCTTCCGCCTGCACGCGCCCGGCGCCCCCTTCCGCTCCCTTCTGCTCTGCCTTCATGGCGCACCACCTGCGGGCACGACCTGTAGGCGCAAATCGAGCTGAGGGCCGGCAAAATCGAGCGATATTGACACCATGAGGTAGTATAGATGGATTCACACCCCCCAATTAACCATTTTGCAGCCCAAATCTCGTCTCTCCTCTTGTTTTCTTCACCATCCATGGGTTCGACTGTTCAACCAACGTTTAATTGGGCGCTTATGGCCTAAACGACACGCTGGGGGTCTGATTTGCGCTTAATCGCGCCTAGGCGCACGTTTAATTGCGTTTTTTCGAACACTGGCTACAAGAACTTGACAATGAGGTAGGATGGATAATGTTTTGCTGGAGAAGAAAAACGGCTGCCAGATTGAAGTATAACATGCCTGCTCAGTTGCTTCTGGTATACCACTGGTATCATCAATCGGTCAAGCCGTACATCGAAAGGGTCAAGCCGTTCATAAAAAGTACATCACTGCAGAAAATAATGATTCATGTGGTTTTATAACACAAAAAAGGAATACAAGAGACTATGATACAAGATTTCAGTAAAAGAGTCACCACTTCAATATCTTGGCAATCAATTGAACTCGCAGCTTGTAGTTGGAGATTTACATCACATTGTTTCCTTTGCATGGTTCCCCTCTAATTAACAGTGTAGGCATGCGCATAGACCTCATATTTCCAGTATAGTTCTTATCTGCTCAGGCGAGTGTTTAGCCAATGACCTTGGGTCAGGATAGTTGTTCTTTGGATCCATCACCGCCTTATAAATGAGCTCATGAGTTTCTGCTAGAGCTCTTGCCAAACCATAGCAGGCATCTGAACGTAACCTTGGAACCTGCAGTTGCTCGAATTCAGGCAAGGAACCTTCTGTTCCAGTCACGATGCCATAGAATGCCTTCAAGCATTCCAGAAGCATTTGTGGTGATGTCTCAACAACATCTGCCAGAGCCTTGGCATCATCACTGTTGCCGTAGTCCTTTATGTATGGCATCTTATTTGACAGTCCACATTTCCTAAGAATGCTGTCAACTTCTTTATCTACAAGGGCTCGTACATGTGCTTCAATCATAGAACTCAGATTGTTTACATAGCTTGTAGCAACCTCCTGGCCCTTCAATGGTTCCTGAATAGCTGATAAGCAGTTGACGAGGTAGACTTTGGATGAAGACTCAGCGCTCTGCATGTTAAACGAATGAATAAGCAAGGGGGAAATGCCAGATTTAAGTTTCTTGGGTGCAAGGAAACATCCAATTTATCATGAAACCAAAAGCAAATCATTACATCAAGTTATAATAAAGGTTTCTTTAGTGCAATGTAAAAAATACCAGTATCAAGTTATAATAAAGGTTTCTTTAGTGCAATGTAATAAAGGTTCCTAATTTAACAGAAAGAGGTAATCAGAGAAAATTAAAATCTAAACTGCAAAACCAATCATGAGATTCCGAACATGTGCAGTTTCCTCATAGAGATTAGTGTTAAAGAATGGAAGAAATGTTTACAGCTTATAAATTGAAGAATCATAACTGTTCTCTCATATACATTGGAAAAAGAATTAGAAATAAACTAGGAAAATGTTAGAATTTTAGTATTGCAACAAGAAGGAACTTTTAAGGCTTCTTGCACAACATCTATGTTTCATTAGACCATGTGATAAGCATTTGCGATAGAATTAGAGATAAACTATGGCAACAACAAAAAAGAGACACTTTCAGTATTACAGCCAAAAGGAACACTTAAGGGTTGCTGCATGGTGTCCACATATTGTTAGTCTAAGTGAACCGGTGCAGAGACAAGATATACAATATGACCATTTCAGTGACTACATATTTGATAATATGATTTCTTCATCGTATACATGGTAAATATTACAAGTACGCTACTAACCAGAACCGATGTAGATAAATTCTTAGACAGAATAGCATCAACTGATATCGAATCTCTGCTATTTCCACTAGGATCAGAGCTCGTTCTACCACGCCGTGCAAGTGAACCTTTTGATTTTTGTGCCTCTGCAGCTTGCTCACACATCTGAAAAGTTAGTAATATCAGTACAAATGCCACATGTAAGTTATACTGCAGATAATATCAAATTATCCTGGGGTAACAATAAATGCTACATGAAATTGCTCAGTTTAAGCCTATCTCTCAGTATAGAGTACAAATTTTGTAGAAACAGCACATATATCAGCAGTAATTGGCTACTTGATATGTATGAACACGGTAACCACAAAATGCGGTGAGTGTTTAATTATACTGAAGCAAGATATTAGTCGTGCAGAAATGACTAGATATATATTGTAACTAATTGCTTTTTTTTCCACAGCAATATTGAAGCTAATTGCTACTCCCTTCGTTCCAAATTGTAGGTCGTTTTGGCTTTTCTAGATATACATAGATTTCGCTATGGATCTAGACATAATCAATGTCTAGATGCATAGCAATAATCATGTATCTAGAAAAGTCAAAGCGACCTACAATTTGAAACAGAGGGAGTAGAAGTGGGCTGGTGCTAAGTGAGAACATGCTCGCTATTATATTTTCAGGCAAGGCTAGTACTGCTTATACTGCTATTAAAAAAAATCATCCTCCTTCAAGAAACAGTAAGTGACATTTTGGACTCCAACACGGTCTCCAAAAAACAACTTGACTGCTGCCTTTCGTTATAACATGTTTGTAAAAAGTATACTATTATGAAACTACTCTTCAATATAAATCTCCCCGTATAGTCATATAATTTCCAAATATTGGAACTCAAAACACACAAAAAAAATTGTAGTCTAGGTTTGAAATGGTTCACTTAAGACAGATCCAAAACATCACTTATTTGTGATGGGAGTAGTATAAAATTTTGCACAATAATGACTTCCACGGCTTAGTGATGCTTGTAGCCTATTTGGCATAGCTGTGCAATTTGCTCATCATCATGACCAAATAGCCTCTTAAAATGTTCATAACTGACCAGTATAATAATTTATAAGCACCCTTCGCAAGACCAAGTCTTCTCAGTCTGTTTCCCCTTTTTACTGTGAAGTACACTGTTCGATATCATTCATTAAGTTTGGTTTTGTTTCTAGACTAGAGGACATCAGCATTACCGCTAGTGGCATTGGCGCATGATGGCAAGCCACAAAAAAGAAGGAAAAATAAATGAAAAGGAAATTAAGCAACTGAAGAGTGACAATTGCACGAATTCAAGAAAAATGAGTACAGGGAGTGATATGTTGCTATCAGAAGCTACTGTTTAGAATAACTCCGTAAAGCTGTACCATGGGTAAAATTTGTTATACAATAACAATGTTTTATATGTGATAAAAAACCCTTCATATATTAGAAAGACATTATATCTGACATTATGCTATAGTGACAATAAATAAGACACGGCAAAATTGCCTCCATACCATTACATTGCCAGTGTGGTTGCCAAAATACCATCAAAAGTTGTCACAGTTTTTGCAATGTTCTGGATTGTATTTTGGCAACTCAGTTTCATCATAATGCTATAGTGGCAATTTATATGGCACACCTGACAGTTGACACAGAAAGCTCACCTGAATTATAGGATCCAGTAATGCAGAAATAACAGGATCAAAGTTTGGTCTTTTTCCAGAGGCAGGAACCATCATGCTATTGTAGGTATCTATGAGCGCAAGCAGCAAAGATATTCCTTCTCTAACAGCTGGCGGGGGAGAGAGGTCGACTGCAACAAGTGGAGGATATCGCAATAACTTCTCTCCTCGACTCTTCAGGATACTGAAGAATGTCTGCTGTGCTGCATCTCTAAGAGACCATATTGTATTGCACAGTGCAGTGTCTTCGCCCAGCAGTTCTGCTATCTAAATGAGAAGGTAATTGTATGTAAACAGAAACACCTTTTGATGTACTGATGTATTAATCTCCAGAAGGTAGCATTCCAGACTCACCGTGTAGCCGTAGAATTCCAAGGTATTGCTAAGTTTAAAAGAAACTATCAGGCTTGGTTGTGACTGCAAAACTTGCTCAACTCGAACTTTAAATGGCCGACATGCCCCTTCAAATATTCTATCAAGCACAAAAGTTACATCAGACTCTCCTCTGGAGGAATCACCATCTCTCCCAGACTGACGTCGAGAAGCTGGACCACTGTCGGTCATTGCATCAGGGTCAAGCAAGACAACTATGAGCTCTCTTTCTGATGCCAGGGCCTTCACATATTAAAAAATGAGCAGTCAGGAAATGCTATCATGCTATCTAAAAGTAGAGGTGCATGATTTGAAAAGAAATGATTACTTGGTTGGTTCCTATGTCTAGTAGTAAGAAATTCAAGAATACATCAAGGGAAAAACCTGATGTAGCCAACCCAGCATTTCGCCTACATAACGAAGAGGATCATGGGCATGCACTTCTATTGGTCTTGGGAGCCCTCCAGGTCCACCTCTAGTAAGAGCACTTATAAACCGCCTGAACAAGGCATGGTGTCTCATGTTGGCCACCTGTGAATGAAGATAGCACACCATGAGATATCATTTGAGTTAGTGGTAACTTTGATATGTAAAAGGTACAGAATTACCTCCTCTGCACAATACTTGAAAAGAACAGGTCTTTCCTTCAGGCAGCGAACAGCCTTTTTCAAAAGTTCGCTTACTTCAGGATTGTCGGTATCACCTAACTTTTTACACTCAGCTTGAACCCACCTGATAAAAAGAATGAAAAAAATGAGTTGTATGCCTGCATGATCATACCATTTGATGATATAATAAGGAGCAGAATGCAATCTTAATCAAAATAGACTAGAATGCTAGTTTGGCAGTGTATCTTGAAAAAGGTAAAATTACAGCACAAATCACTAACATTGCAAATGAGCATTTTGAAGCATTAGTACAGTAACCGCAATATTTCGATTAAACTGTCATAGCATGATATGCAATAAAACCATGTGTGGACATTTCTAAGATTTAGAGCATCCATAGTCTATGAGCATGTTGAGCTTGGACTAACATTGCGAAATGGAAGGATTAGCAAACTTAGCACTAAAAGCAAGTGGAGTCAAAAGCAGTATCATGAAGAATTAATAATAGAAAAAAAGTGACAACTAAGAAAATACCTGCATAATCTTTCATAAGCACCCTCTTGGTACACAGACATCATATCCATAAGCTCCAAACCAGCACGCTGAACAAATATCCAAAATTGGGCATTTTATCTAAGAATCTAATGTTGTTTGATAAGGAACTAACTAGTGGAAATTCTAGCAGACCATGGAAAGATCACAATGTCAAAGCATTGTTAAGTAATTGCTATCATTTTGGGAGAGAAGACCAAGATTTTGAACAGAGAGATATCCTATTATGTGCATCTTTTTCCTTAAAAAAAATGTATAGTACTTGTTTTCTCTTTTGGGTTTCATGAACATGACAATCTTTATTATAAACAGTTAGTGATCCACTTTTCTACTTTGATTGAAGGGCTCAGAAAAGAACGTGATACTGTATAAGTTGTACATCAGATATCACAAGTTGTTTATTATTTCTGGGAAATCAAGGGCTCAGAACTACAAAACTTTGAGGAAAAAGCGATGGTACCTGGTGGTGTGTTCGCAACAGGACCTTGCAGTTTGAGTGTATTTCCTGAACATGCAGTAATGCTTTGAAGAATTTCTCATCTATGTCTTCCTCGCGAAGTGCATTTATCTATTAATCATTAGCAAAAGAGCAACACATAAAAATGTTAACAAATACCGTCATGATATCCGCCTTGATACAATGACTGAGGCATCAAACCTAGCAGCCAAATATCATTTGATTCAAATAATTTTGTTTAAATAGGAATGGTACCTCTTCATTTGATAGCTGGTAATCCCGCAGGAAACATGACACAATTTCCTGCCGCTGAGTGATAACTTCAAGTTCCTGTTGCATCCTCTCCGTTGTACTAATGATATCCCCGGTGCTTGCACTGCAACTGTTCAATGCTTCCTCGATCCTAAAATAATAAAAAAGAAATGTAAAAGCAATAGCAGACAAACAAAGCAGACCTTGAGATGAAAAGGAGAATTGCCGAATCAAACTTGGGTAGCATAAGAATCTGCTTTGTGACTGTTTAAGCTTATTATAGAATTTTTCTTTATCTATAGATAAAATGTATTCGGGCGAAGCAAAAAAATGCAAATGGAGAAACAGAATTGCTAAGTACAAATTGAGCAAGAACAATATTTCACGATAGAAGCCCATCGCAACTATATTGCAGCCCCAAGTAGCTCCTCTAAATCCATCACCAACACTTATTCAAAATCCAGCTTATGCTGTGAACTTGTATCCACTGGGGCATTCCCATATGATTTACATATCATTTAGCTCAAACTAATTTTATAACTTAAATACATTGGGAATCAAGCTAATGCTAGGATTCCCGGATGCATTTCCGGGCATGCATAGCAGAGAAACACACTGGGGGCAATGAACAAAGCAACTCACTTCTTCCAGGAGTCATTCAGCGCGTGCACCTCCCCCTCGACGCGATCGAGCGCCTACACGCAAAACAGTAGAGCAAAGCAATCACAAAACAGGGCACGGCGGATGCGTAACGAGGGGCGGGCGAACTACGCCGCACCTTGTGAGCGGGGAGCGAGGCGTCGAGGAAGTGGCGGTTGATGGCGAGCGCGCGCTGCTCAATGGAGGACTTGAGGTTGCGGCGCGCCTGCGGGGTGTTCTGCACGTAGAAGGTGGAGAGCGCGCCCAGCGAGGCCAGCAGATCCGGGCTGTCCGTCCGCGTCTCCAGCACCTTCTTCAGCTTCCGGGACACCCCCGGAGCCAGCGCCGCCGCCATCGCGCCCAGCCGCCGTCACCGGCTCGCGATCGCGATCTCCCCCCGCCTTCCTCCGCCTAAGAAGTGGGGTTTGGTAGTTCGGGATCTGAGAAGAGTGAGATGGGTCGACGCTCGACGGTAGTAGCCGGCCGGGCGCGGGGGAGGCAAGCAAGGCTTCCCGTGCCCGCCCCGTAGGCTGTAAGCTGCTGAAGTTTTTAAAGCCCATGACAAGCCCAATAGGCCGATTCTTTTGCTATTTTCTTCCTCTCTAAGGCCTCGGAAACAAAATATTCCACTCCAATCCATACGTTTTGGGAGGGATTGAGATAGTTTATCAGAAGCTAATTATTTTTTGAGTAAATTGCACTCATCATAAAAACCTTAGACTCAGTTTTTTTCCCCACCCAATCCTTGCCAGGATTCGTATTCTGGGAGTGCCACCGGAGGATCAACTAGAGGAAGGCAGGTATTGAATTTTACTAGTTTGGTGCGTAGAATACTGGTTTTGATGAAGGATCAAAACCAAACAAGGCAATAGTTGAGGGGTGTCAATAGACTTTTTACAAAGGACAAATAGGATGTTATGCATATACGGCCTCGGAAACAAAATATCCCATTCCAATTCGTACGTTTTGGGAGGGGTTGAGGGAGGAATAGTTCATTTTTCATTCCGACCGAATTATTCCTTTTTTATATATAAACAAAACTTAAGCTCGATTTTTTTTTCACCCAGTCCATGTCGGGATTCGTATTCTTTTGTCTCCTCCGACGAGGTTAAAGGGAGAGGGATGACCGATTCGTATTCACCCAGTGATGATGGTCTGTGAATGGGGGCGACGGGGTGATTGGACATGGGATTGCCACTGGAGGATCACTCTCGGGCTGCACAAGGGCTGATCAACGCAGAACATATGTTTTTCTCCAGAAAACTAAAACGAAAAGATTGCCTGTTTACAAGTCACAGTTCATGCTAAAAAATGGCGTGAACTGATAATCTTCTGCCACTGTGCAGAGCAGATACGACCAAAACCACATGTCCGATGTCACCAAGGCAAAAAATTTCCCATGATTAAACTCAGAAGTCTATCGTACAAATCTGACATTATTTCATGACTCCATCTCCACAGGTTCTGCAGCTGTGTAAGATACCTCCTTGCCCATAATCACTGCAGTCATCATCAATTTACCAGCATCTGGAAAATCCTTGTGCTGCATCAGCACTTCCTCCACTGACAAGCATTTGCTCTCCAAACCTCTCAGATGTACATCCTCTTTCTTCACAGGCAGCACATCCTCAAAAGTGCCATCATACACCACCGAATCAGGGCTATAACACAACCTGGAAGCTTTGAAAAGGACAGTTCCTTGAAGAGATTCTTGGATGACTTCGTCGCTCCAACCTTCTGAAGTGGATGCCTGCGAAAGCTTCAGCCAATCATCCTGGTTGGTTGCATTCGTCCAGCATGCCTCAAGAAGGCCTCTGTTGGAGCTTCGGAACGATGAGCTTGTCGAAGCAAATACTTCAAAGGCTTTAAGGGAGAGCTCTTGGTCTCTCTTCAGGCACATCTCAATCAGTTCTGATGGATCAAGCAATGTGGTTGTATATTTGACTTGTGCATATTCTGGATCATGCTGAACAATTTCTTCCTGCACAGAAGAGAGAATACAATCATCACTAATTAACTAACAAAAAGGAAATGATACTATGGTTCCAAAATCCAGATTTTAAGAATTGCCCATGCCAGGTTAGGAGCCTCAGGAGTTCATAACCCCAGGTGGTTACAAGACAGTTTACGTGCTAGCTCCAAGTTTAATCCCGTTCACTTTTCATTAAAATCAAAATCGACCACAGGGAGAAATGTCCCTCTGATTTTATCTTAAAGAAGCTGGTACCAAGATTCGAACCCAGGCCGGCAACAGGGGTTTCATTGACCCTTGGAGTTCAACGCTCTAACCGTTACGCCACGAGAATGTTTGGTCCTGTTCACCTTTCATACTCTCAATATTTCTTTCAAACATCCAACAACTTTCAATAAATCTAATGGCCTCCAGGGTCCAAAACAACCAAAAATAGCAACAGTCTCAATGGGAGCTACAATGCTGCTGGTACCCAGTAGGATTAAAGGACTTTTGTCAGGATTTGGAAAGCTGATGTATACCCTAAATGCGAGCCAGCAGGGTTTCCATCTACAGCAACCCCTATTCTATCTAGTGTAGTCTAGTTTAATTGGAATTCCTCCCTCTGTGGATTTGAATACTCACATTACATACTCAAACTAATTAGTTAAGGTATGTTCATGATGTCATGCCTCTAAGGGTGCGTTTGGTTGGGAGACAATGTAGAACGGGACGGTCCCGTTCCAGTTTTTCGGGATGGGATGATCCCATTTCTTGTTTGGTTGAATGGGATGGGTCCGTCCTAATTTTTTGTTTGGTTGGAGAGATCGCTATAGACGGGACGAGCACCGTTTTCTTCTTCTGTTAACACCGTTCGTGGGGCCCACCTGTCATACTAACAGGTATCTTCTTCCTCCACCGGCCGGCCGCGGTGGAGCTCGCGCCCGCCGGCCGTTCGCCCGCGCCCGCCGGCCCCGCTCGCCCGCGCCCGCCACGCTCGCACGCGCCGGCCGCTGCCGTGCTTGCCCCCGCCCGCCGGCCCTGCTCGCCTGCGCCGGCCGCGGCCGCGCTCGCCCGCGCCGGCCGCGGCCGTGCTCGCCCCCGCCAGCCGGCCCTGCTCGCCTCCGCCGGCCGCGGCCGCGCGAGCCCGCGCCGGTCCCTCCGTGCCCGCTGGCCGCGCTCGCCCGCGCCGGCCGCGGTGGAGCTCCCGCCCGCCGGCCGCGGCGGAGCTCGCCCGCGCCGGCCCCTCCACCGGCGGCTCCCGCCGCCCAAACTCACCCCCTCCACCGGTGCGGACGGACGGCGCGTGACGGGGGCGAAGTGGGATGCCCCCGTCCGCTCGTTTTGGTGGGATGGGGACATCCCGCATCTGGAGGGTATATTCCCTCGTAGGGATGTTCCCGTCCCACCTGTCCTCCAACCAAACGCGGGACGAAGTGGGATCGTCCCGTCCCGTCCCACTTCGTCCTCGCAACCAAACGCACCCTAAGTCATGAGACAGCACGGATATTGACCTATTGCTGAGTTATCTCTGGGTTGTTCCCAGGACGCAAGAGGATGACATTTTGGCAATGATGTTCAGAAACAAATACCATGACTAGAACAGAATTGTTAAAAACATGTTATGCGTAGGACAATTCACCTGCAATTTTAGAATCCACATGTCTGCTTCTATCCGTGCAACCTTCGCTTCATAGTCAATATCCTTACCTATTTGTTGATGAAAAATATATCAAGAATGTCTTATCAAGAGAGAAAGAAACTATATCGTCTAATAAACAGCAGTGAGTGCAAATAATTATGCAAACTTATGTGCAGTCCTCTAAACTCTAAAATTTTCTACTACACATTCAGTAACCTAGCATTTCTTATTCTGCAGGAACTTCAGTAGAATCAGGCAGGTTTCTTGAAAACTAGACAAGATTCCAAGTAAGATGACACAGCCCACAAGAGACTAAAAGGATTTGCAATTTTGCATAGGCATTGAAGCATGTGAATTAACTTTGATAACCAAGAATGTCTGCATGGAATTACCCAGACAAACTTTGCAATTGATAAGCTAGCATTATCAATCATCCAGAAGAAAATAGTAGTACATTTTCCGTAATGCCAGAAATGTATGAGGGGAATATGAGAAGGTCCTGAATAATTGTTCCAGTACAGAGTATAGCATGAAAGTAGGAAGAAACAGCTACCTGCTGTTGCAGCAATTTTAGAGAGATAAAGAAGACGTCTTCTTTCAGCAAAGGACAGTGGCTTTCTGCTGGTTGTGACACTAGCATCTTCATCAGGACTGCCACGCAGAGCATAGGTATGAAGAGTCTCAGAAGCAGATGAGAACTGGTTTAAGCATATCTCATGAAGCCACAGAAGATCATTCCGGTCTTTCAGAAAACTAGCTAGCTCTTCCTGGAATTCTTCACCCAGCCTTAACAGCTTAGAGTATTGTCTGCTGTTGACTAGCTCTTTAAATACAAAGAAACTGAATCCCCCATGCGGCCCTACACTATCATGCTGCAACAAAATGAACATTAGAACCATGTCCTAGAACATGTCTTAGTAGAAGCTAGAAAGTGAATGGCCTATTCCTTTGATGCTAAACCATTGAGCTAAAGTGCAACATGCTTATGCCCTGCAGCAGAAAAAGGGGTCTGGAATAAATTTCAGATATGGTCGTGATATCATACCATTAGACTACGGAGGAGAACTGAATCATTGAGGTCAGAGCAAATCTGCCACAGTGTTTGGTATCCTTCATGCCGTTTGGCAGTTGCCAAAATTGGAGAAATAACCTCTCTAAATATAGATTCTTTCAGATCCAAATTGTCTTTACCATCTCTTGACTCCTGCTATGTAAGGAAAAGATATTAGTTGTTGCGTATGAAGCTCAAGAAATTCTACAACTACTGCCCTAAAAAAACAGAAATTCTACAAGTACCGAAGAGGAAGACACCAAGCCCTACACACCATGTAAGCAAAATCGGCAATCATCTAAATAGACATTTGCCACACTTCTTTATCATTCCAGTAGAAAATACTTTCTTTTTTCCCATTAATATCAAGTTAAACATCTACAATCTTACACAGTTACACTCACGGCAGATCACTGAATCATACTCGTATTGTCAGAGATTATTATGAGTAAAACAACTGATAGTGAATAATATACAGAATGACGAATGTGGAAATCAATCGGAGAACTAGTTGAGCCTAAAATCATCAAATGAAATTGGAAATCATGGATACAGTATGAAAGTATGACTACCTGAATACGAAATGGCACCTGAATTATTACTACAGACATGTGAATCAAGCTATAACTTTCGCAGTCTAATCCTTTACAACAATGCATCATCGTTTCAATAAGCTATGCTCATATTAAAATAAGTACAACATTATCCAAGTATAAACGACAGACAAATACTGATCAGGCAAAAAATGAGATGACACGTGACAGAATAGGCAAATAAAGGGTCAACACCAAATTGCAAAAATTTAAACATCGTACTGCAGCAAAGATGATTATTAGGAAATTAGTGATGTTTAGGTAAACCAAACCTGGTATTTTGCCTCCACTATTTGTTTAGCAAGGTTGTAGAGTGACCCGAGAAGTTCATCTCTCCTTTCACAATATTCTTGGACTAGCACACCATGTTCATCACCACGTTCAAATTTGGCAGTTAAAAGACCTATATATGCCTCCAGTAGAATATCTGTGAGTCCCTCCAGCTGAGACCATAGATTAGACTTCATTGTCATGTCTGCAGCTCCAAATTCTCCCAAAAGCTCCATAACAAATGATGCTAAACTCCATATTCCAGACCGTACAACAAGGTGGCTGTTCCATGTTATCAGTCCTTCAGGAGAAGGATACCACTCCTTGTGCTCCTTCCTGTAGTGCAATGCAGCATGAACTAAGGTGCTGCAAGCATTTGCTAACTCAAGTGCACGTTGCATCTGAACAGAAGGGTGTTCTTCTCTACTAATGATGTATTGAAGCTGATGAGATAAGCAATAAAATAGATCCTCTATATCAGAAACTCTACTATAGAACACTTCTGCATTATCGCGATCCATTAAGAGAACTGTGTTTCTTCGAGCTTTCTCACCAACCAACTGAATAAGGTTCCAAAGGGCACCAGTGGCTTGGGTTTTTAACTGAGGTGATAAATGAGTACTTGAGCGCTGCTGGATGAGAGCGTTATGTAATTCCCTAAGCTGAATCATTCCAGAAAGCTTTTCACCATGCTCCATGATAGTTAGCATTGCAGCTCCTACAGAATGAGCAAATTGCTTCTTCAGTCAAACAGAAGTATCATTAAAAGAACTCTGTAATGATTAAACTCAAAGAACAGAATCAAGCTTACTTGTTGCATTATCACAGTAGTCCTACATACTGTTACCATTACTACGTTCATGTAAAGCAAAAGGCTAGTCATTAGTGTGGTATCATATGAAATTGACTAATAATCAGCTGATATGAAGCCCTGTAACGGATTAAGTGATAATTGCCATCCTGGCTCACTTTCAGTGACTCAGATAGTCCCACATGATGGTGACACATGTAATTGACACTCAGAGAGTGGCAAAATAGTAGGATTATAGAAGGATAGAACACCACTATAAGGTAGAGCACATGACATAATTCATCAGTTGTTGAAAATAATGTATACAGCGATGGTAGATGGGGAAGAACAGTCTGCATTGTACTCAGCTTTTTAAAATAATTAGAATTATTTTGATTTATGTGATTTACATTAGATTGCTATGACACTGTTTAATGAAGATATTAAACCAAAATGATGGTAAGAGTGAATACATACTTTGCTTTGAAGCGAGTTCTTCATGGCACTTTGACAAGACAAGAAACTGGAGGAATTTCTCATGTTTTTGCTGCTTCTCAACAAGGGATGAAACAATTGTTGAGGCAAGAAATTCAGCTTCTCTGGTTGTTGTCCAGTGTTTAGCTAATGTGTTTACAATTGATTTGCTCATCCTAACAAATATATTCATCTCACCCTCTTTGTCAAACGCTCCTGCATCTCTAAGCTTTTGAAGTGCCTCATTAACTGCACCAGAGATTATAAAATCATGAAATAACCGACTCAGTAGCATTTCTGACTCTTCATCAACCACAGCCTGCTGAGCTATTCCAGTTAAAGGAGGCCTTTGCCTCTCTCCAGCACTCCAAGCCTCAGAGCTAACTCTCCTGGGAGCAACACTGGCACTGAAGACTTGAGTTCTTCTTTTCTCCTCAGCAACTGCTTCATTACAACTACCTTTTCGTGACAAGCTGCGCTCTGGTGGTTCAACTCCACCAACTAATACAGCTTTTTCAGGAATCGCCCAGACTCCTGCCTTTTCTGTCAGGACAACCCAAGCACCTTCATCTCCATCCTCAGGTGATGGGATAACGGAAGCATCCAGGACCTTTCCAGAATCCCAAGGCAAATCAAACTGATAAAGTCGGGTCGAACCTCTCCAATATATGGCCACTGTTGCTGTTCCATCACCTGACAGGATGATTACAGAACCAGAAGGCTTACCACCAGTTCTTAGCCTCATCGAGAACAAGAATTCTTCATCCTCTACTCTAGCCTTAGGAATAATCACCTGAGAGGGAGCTTTTTTCTCCAAAAACCTTTCAACTTTAACTACATTATCTTCAGATGAAAACTTCTGGTTAGGTTTGTACAGCATCGTCAGAAGAGAATACTGAGTGTAGTTCGACCCACTAACCCTATCTTTGCAAAATGTAGCAACAAGAATGCTAAATTCCTTCCCATGCTCATCTATCTGCATGTCCAAAAGCCATATATTTTTTTGCCCAGCTATATCTTTCTTTATGCTCGCATCGCCATCAGTACCAACAATTTCCTGAGACCCTAATTTTTTTATATTGATGTCATGCAAGAGTGAGACACTCCAACATTGCACCTCATTGTTTGTCAACAAAAAGAACTTCCGATCAGAACCCTCCGATGATACATTACTTGGCAGCCAAGCCAATGACCTTCCACCATTACTTTTCTGAGAATGATCCGCACCACCATCTCCTAATGTATCTCTGAGGACTTTTTCTTGACGAATTCCTTCTGGTGAACACTTGAACAACCACAAAGCACCTGTAGGCTCAGAAGCTATTGCAATACACTCGTGAGTGCCTCCTGGAACTGCAGCTGCAATAATCGAATTAAACCTGAAACGATCAGATGCACCATCACTTGCAGACAGCTCATCAAACGGTGAACTAAGGACAAGACTCCTATTAAATTCAGCATAGATGTCAGGCCAATAAGCAACAGCTTGTGTTCTTTTGTTGCAGAGGATAACACCAGTAGAACTTTTTCTATACAATATCTCTCCACTGTTTCTTGTTGATGCACCGCTACTATGCCATCTCATTATACAAACTGTCCACTGAATACCGGGGAGGGGTTTCACGTCTTTGTATCCAATCAGAGAAGATGGAACGTCAAGGACAAGACAGTCTTTAGCAACAGAAGCCGAGTAGTTCCAGATAAAAAGCTCATTTCCACATATCATCCACGCAAGGGATGTTTCTTTATCAATGCCACCAGCAAACATGTTCTTGCCTACAAGAAATGCACAACAGGTATCTATAGTTCAGTAAGGTACAAGCAAACTATTATCAGGGAATACTCGCAAAAAAAGAACCTATTATCAGGGAAAATAGCACGCGTGCATTGAGTTGAAATAGTTACCAGAGAAATTCTTCTGTAGAAGGCCGGCTTGGGCATTCCGAACGACTTGGGGAAACTCTGCTACGTGCACCGGTTGGATCTGGTCCGAATCACCCGCCTTTTCAGTTCGTTTCGATGCCGAAATTCTGGAAATTTGCAGAAAATAGAGCAAACAGGGCTCATTTGGCTGAACTAAACGTGCTAGGCTGCTCGAAATCTAAAATGAGGAAATCGGAGAAGCCCGCGCCGCACTCGCTTTTGGCGACTTTCAATTAGATACGGCCATACAGCAAAATGCGGTTTGGTGAAAGCAAAGCAGGTGAGAAGAAAGGGGTACCTAGCGAGGAGAGAGGAGGAGGTCCAAGGGGCCGGGGTTCCGGTAGCGGGGCGGTCGGGGATGGCGAATCCGCGAGGCGACGGGGAGTGGGTAGGAGCAGCAGGTGGAGGTGAAGGGGACGCCTCCTCCCTGTCCCTGCGGTGGAGGAGGTGTGGCTTCCTGATCGCCGGCGAGAACATTTTCGGCGGCGCGGCGGTTGGGCTGAGAGCACCCTCACGGCCTCACCTTCTCCGACCAGCCGGCCTCTCGGTCTCGGCGCTCTCTCCGGTGGGCTAGGGTTTTACTAGAGTTTTTGTTTTGTGAGTGTCTTCTCTCTTTTTGCGTTTTGCCCCCTGCTTGCTCAGTTTAGCCGACTTTTTTATTTTTTAGCCCTTTTTTTAAAGATTATCACAAATAAACCCCTGATGGAACCATTTCAAAATCTGGACCCTTAGCTTAGCGCCATCCACGCTGACGCCAAGCTTACACGTTTCGGCGCTAGCCATCCTGGCGCCAAGGTCTATGCGCAGCTGCTAACGTGGATGCCGATGCGGCGGGGGCTTGGGGCCATCCATCATGGCGCCAAGCCTTGGCGCCGTGGATCTTGGCGCCAAGCTTGGCGTCGTAGATCTTGGTGTCGAGTAATTTACCCCGTACCTCTTCGCGTTTTGAACTAAACAAGTATAATTATTCCGAGGAGTGTGCAACAAACTATACTGCGGTTCAACTGGTTAGGATGTGGGCTTCTTGTCCTAGAGACCCCTGAGTTCAAAACCTTGTGTTGAATCTTAGGTCTCTAGGAGAAAAAGCCCACGTCCTAACCAGTTGAACTGCAGCATAGTTTGTTGCACGCTCCTCGGAATAATTATACTTGTTTAGTTCGAAACGCGAAGAGGTACGAGGTAAATTGCTCGGCGCCAAGGCTTGGCGTCATGATGGATGGCGCCTAGCCCCCGCCACGTCGGCATCCGCGTCAGCAGCTGCGCATGGATCTTGACGCCAGGATGGCTGGCGTCGAGAAATGTAAGCTTGGCGCCAAGCTAAGGGTCCAGATTTTGAAATGGTTCCGCTAGGGGCATATTTGTGAGAATCTTTAAAAAAAAGTTAAAAACAAAAAAGACGGTCAGTTTAGAGGAGGGGAAAAAACAGGGTGATTTTCTTAAAATAATTAAAATAGGGAGATCAATTTGAACTTTTGAAGGCAGGTCAAAAGAATTTTCCTGTAAAATTCCTTTTTCTAGTTTCGTGAGACGTGAGATGGTCCTTGAAGATAGCATGTGTATTGACTATCGAGTCCCCTTTCAAAGAATTTATTGAATTCCATAGCTCTTGAATTAGGGAGGATTTAGATTTCTTGCATAGCAGGTCAAAGATACTTATTACAATATCGTGTCACCAGCACGAAATTGAGGATCTTGTATCCTAAACCCTAATCGTATCTAGCATAGATTTTTTAAACCAAATATCCTATCTAGAAAAGACTAAGTTTAAAATCTCACAACATTAGTCACTGAGCGATCAAAAGGGCCAACTTTCATCTTTTTATCATCACCTTCGTCGTATAGGGGATAAAATGTATGACAGGATCTTCCTATTCATTCTACCTGTATTTTGTTAGCCTACCTATATAAGCTGCTCCAAAAGTACCATCAATGAACGCGAGTATGAACATTGTGTGTCGACGTGGATGCAAGATTATCGATCACGGTGTAGAGTTGGATCTACCATTACATCGCCTGGAATCATCCACGTGAAAGATTATTTAGTTTTAAAAAAACCGTTACGATCGAAATGCATTTAAAATAAAACCCAATAGGACATAAGAGTTTCACACGGGAAAAAAAACTCGAGCGGGATTTGAAAGTCGACCCGCGAGCGGATGGACCAAGCTGCGAAAGGGAAACGTGGAAAATCGCGGAACACACCCTTCGTCCACCACTAGGCAGCGCCACCGCACTAGCAACCTGCAACCCGCCTCCCTCCCGGCTCGGCGGCTGCCAATTCGACCCCTCCTCTTCCTCAACTCGCTCGTCCCTCCATCCCGGGGGCGCTGAGGCCCACCTCCACACGACGTGCACCGGCCGCCGCCCGCCTCGGCGCCGTCTCTACCAGGTGGGGAGCATGTCGAGCGCGGTGGTGAACGGGCTGGCCGGCGCCGGCGGTGGCATTATCGCGCAGATCATCACCTACCCTCTCCAAACCGTACCATCCTATCCCCTTCTCGCCCCTTGTCGCTCTAGTTAATCCTATTGCCCCCTTCCGAATCGGTAAATACTTCTGCTGCCGATGGTTCGATCAGGTGAACACCCGGCAGCAGACGGAGAGGTCAGCGAAGAAGAGGAAGGCCGGGAGCGGCGCAAACGACACCTCGACCCTCTTCCAGATGCTCCAGGTGACTCATTGCGGACTTGTCGTCTATTTGTTGCACTAGCTGCTAATGCCCCCTAGTGACCAAGTGTGGAATCAACAGCTTATCCAAACGGAAGGGTGGGGTGGATTGTACAGCGGCCTCAAGCCCTCTCTCATCGGCACTGCTGCATCGCAGGTTAAATTCCATTTCTAGGTTAAGTGGGCTGCACAAAACATTTTCCCCCAACAATATCAAGTAAGTGCTAGGTATGAACTTGAGCCAGAATCCAATTGTGGCTGTAGGGAATTTATTACTACTTCTACCAGATTCTTAAGAACAAAGTTGAAGATGTGGCAGCTGCTCGTGGTAAGAAGGGCCTTGGGGATGGTACTGTTGGGATGCTCTCTTGGCTTGGTATTGCAGCTGTTGCTGGGTAAGCCGTCTACTCACACTGCAGTCGCTTGTCTTATTGAAATGCTGGAACAAATTAAAACAGATCAATGAGCTGGCCAATCTTCTTATGTGTAGACTTAATGCCATTGGACGTCCAAACTAACGGAGTTTAGTGTTAATGTGTACTTTACGACAAATGTGCAGAGTTTGTGTGATTTTGTGAAATAGGTACCAAAATGTGCAGTTTTGATAGTTTATACTATTAAATATTTATTATGTTTAGTTTTCTGAGTTAATGATCTTACTCTTTTGGCATGCTCATGGGTTACTTTCCTTTGTTGCAGGTCAATCAATGTTCTTCTTACCAATCCAATATGGGTTCTTGTGACACGTATGCAGGTAAACTTAACTAGGTTACTTAATGCCTTTTGTCTTCAAGAAGAATATAGAACTGGTAAAGTTCACTAAATAAGAGAATTTATAGACAGGTTTAGTAGGTTCTACTGTTTTTAAATTACCAGCCTTGATGCCGTGAGGGAATGCTTACATTAGTAGTATGGTTACATCCTACTCACAGTGTTGTGTAACTTATGTTTCTTCTAATATCCCTTGTGATGATCCTATCTGCTATTTAGAGATGAAGTTGTATGAGCAACCAGGTAAAGAACTATATTCCATTGCCTCCAGCTGTTCCCATGCTAGGAATTTGTATGGGTGATGAAAATTAGGGGACTGAAATGGTATTCCTTCTCTATGGGCAGCTCCTGGAATATACACAAAGTATTTATGTAGGACATTTATTGCCAAATTTTGATAAGATGAGCTTACAATATTGTTGACATGTTAAATATGCTACAATCTCATTTAACTGTAATGCTCCAACCCTTCAACTACTGCATTGAATAAGATCCTCACTAAGCCACAATTATTATTATTTTTGGGAAAAAGTTCTTATGCGCTATGACCTAGATGGATGTTATTCCTTTTGTTTATACCTATCAAAAGTATCTCCACACTTCCTAATTCCTAGTCTTTTTTTTAAAAAAAATTCATGCTTATGAACTATAACTGATACATTTGCTATGGCACAACATCCAGTTTTCTTGCAGTCAGAGAATACGTGATGCAGAAGTAGTTAAGTGGCAAACAAATATTGCTTGTATGTTAGTTGACCTCCATGTGGCTTGCTTTTACCAAGACAATACAGAAAATGCAATGGCTAAACTAAACTGGAATATCCATGTGGCTTCTATACTGCTGATAATAAAAATTGCATCAAACTAGCGATTAACATTGGCCTCCTTTCAGACACATACGCAAGCAGAAAGGAAGATCTTGGAGTCTAAGAAGGACCTTTTACTGAAAGAAATATCTAGGGCTAATTCCTTGGAGGTTTCAATTCTGAAGGATAGGTTGGTTAAACTGGAGTCTGAAAAACCTCATCCATATGGTACATTTCAAGCGGTTAGCTCTCATTCCTCAAGTTGCCAGCGTTTATGTTGAATTTTGGTATTAAAACTATTCAGTAGAGAAATGAAAAGGGCAGTTGGGGAATGGTACAGGTCTTTTTTTAAAAAAGAAAAATCTAAAATGATACAGCATGCCAGTGTGTCAGTTGTTCTCCTTAAACTTAAAATGACTCAATTAATTAGGATATTGAGAACATAAGAAATCCAGAAATGGAGTGGTGTTTCAGTTCACATCTTATTGGTATGATTAGTTCAGTACCCTACAATATTATAAATTTCATCAAATTTGCATATGAATAGATTGTGCAGTAACTAACTGGAGTCTGAAGTCCTGCCTTCTTCTAATTTGCTTTTACTTCACAAATAAAGTTATGAGACATTTATTTTACTATTTTCATTGGTCTTAGACAGATCCGGGAGGTTTATTGCGAGTCTGGCATAAGGGGATATTGGAAAGGACTTGTTCCAACATTAATCATGGTTAGTTATTTGTTTTTGAAATGTCACACCCAAAGTTCATTGGTTACATATGGAGTTCCACAGCTACTAAAATGCGTAAAATTTCAGGTATGTAACCCATCGATTCAGTTTATGATATATGAAACTTTGGCAAAGCGTCTCCAGTCAAAGCGCTCTGGAAAGCAACTACCTAAAAGGAACCTCACTGCTATGGAGGTACAGACTTTCAGATTAGATCCTGTAATATTCTTGTCTTTATGAAACGATGGAGGTGCCTGGCTTTGTGAAACTGTGACTGTTTTGACTCTCTTATTGCCTCAACTATTTATCCCCACTCCTAGAAACTTATTTTCGATGATGTTATAGTGTTACATTACATATTTTCACGCAAATGAGGCATTATTACCTTCAGAGTTCAGACTAACTGTGGCAACTGTGTAGTGCCTTTTAATGGGATTGCGACAATCAATCAGTGCATATGATCATGTTATGGGGATTATTTTGGTGGGGTCTTTTTGTGAGAAGTTATGGATATTTAAGCAAGAGAATTTAGTGTAATTATGAACAAATTTGTTTACATGGTACAATTAGTCTATATTCACACGATTCTGTTTGACATGAAGAAAACAATGCATTCATTTGTGGAAGATTCTGTTTTTTTTTACAGAAAATGCCTGGGTTAAAACCATAGGATTGCATGTAAATATGGTATGCGCTCAGATGTGGTGCTGGTGGCCAGCTAACGGAAACCATTGAGATTAAATTACTTCATTGATGGTGACTAGTGAGCTTGATGTATTTACTCAGTAGCGCAGATCTTAACTATGACAAAGTTAAATTCTTTATTTTATCAGACACTGCAATTACTTGCAACAAGCAATACAGGTCCACTGCAATTTCTTTTGTTGCCTTTGATTTCATTCCATTTAGTGTTTGACGGGAAATGGATATGCTTATCAATTAAACTAGTAAGTGTGGACGTGCCCTTAGTCATTAGTAACCACTTTTACTTCAAGGTTCATGAACTTTTCTGTAAGAGGACCAGCAGCAAATGTCATATGATTATGCTGTGCATTTCTACAAACTGAAGAAATAAAATTCGACTTCATGACTTCTCTATCCTGTTACGCTATCTAGATCTTACATTTCCTTTGTTGGTCCGGATTAAAAATAAACAGTATCAATGCACATGCTCATGGTAATTTTTGTACATATATTTATGCTTTCTTTCTGAGCATTTTCCTCCTTGAGCAGGTGTTCTTGTTGGGTGCAATAGCAAAACTGGGAGCTACTGTTGTCACTTATCCATTGCTAGTCGTCAAGGTACATGAAGTAGCTGAACTCGTGGAATTCTTAGAAGAGATTCCATTGGATAACTGCACCTGGTCTGATGCAATAATTATTTTTCATAAAAAGATTCCTTGATAACTGATGCTTCCAGCAAAGTAACTGTTGTGCCTGAATTCCAATTGCATGGGATTACAGATTACAGTAATCACACTCACTCAGCACAGGCGGGTACTTAAGTCTGCTTAAGATGTGTCTAGTTACAGGCAATAATGGCATCATCTTTTTGTGTTTGGGGGGGGGGGGGGGGGATTGGAGTTCGATTTTGTTTCCTGTTTGCTCATTATGTCTTAACTGTTGCAGTCTAGGTTGCAAGCAAAACAAGAAATTGGCAGGAATGTGATGTCCAGATACACAGGTATCTTTCTCCACTGTGCAACCAAACTAATGACAACTTATTGATATAGTTTCATCTGAACAAACTGTTTATATGCTTTATTTGAGAACAAATTGTTGATATTTTCTGAACCGTTGTGCTTTGATAATATACGTGATATCATACTTCTTTATCTTATGTCATGTATCTATAATCATGTTTTTGCTAACATTACACTGACTATGTTCAACAGGTACAATAGATGCAATAATAAAGATGGTCCGTTACGAAGGATTGCATGGGTTTTACAAAGGAATGGGTACCAAGATTGTACAAAGTGTCTTTGCCGCCTCAGTTCTCTTTATGGTAAAAGAGGAGTTGGTGAAGTTAGCAGCGCTTTTAGTTGCCAGGAGTAGGACTATGCTTATTACTAAGCCCAAGAAGCGATAGGTGTTGCCATGACCATTTTTTTTTGCCTCAACTTGTAATGTATATAGGATTCCATTATCTACATCCTATTTAAAAACAATAAAAAATTCTTTACTACTCCCTCCGTTCCAAATTGTAGGTCGTTTTAACTTTTCTAAATTCATAGATATTATTATGCACCTAGACATGTACTATAGATGTATAATAATATCTATGAACCTAAAAAAAATTAAAACAACCTACAATTTGGAACGGAGGGAGTAGAAAAATCCTAAAGCCTCTTACAAATGATATCCCCTCCCCTCTTCTTGGTGGCATCTTTTTGCCTTGATAAATCTGTAATCCAAGACTCCAACTTTCAGCCAACCTCGCACAGTCGCACCACATCAAGAAAGGTGGCTGCCCCCGATCAGAGAGACAACAGGTTAAACCGCGAGTTGGTTCACACTCATTGGTATGTATGGAAATCGAAGTCAGTCGATTAGTTTCTTTGTTCTTTGTTATACCCCTTGCATAGCTGCTTGATTTACGTCAATCAAGGGTGACATCATCTGGAAGTTATTACATTTTTTGGGTTTAACTGGCAGTGGAAGCTATATCTTTTAGAGCCTGTGCTTGATGTACTTGAATGGTCTAGTGTTGAATGCGCTGTTGTTTAAGGTTCAAAAACTTTTAAAAGGAAGAACGTCAACTGTTGATGCGTTCCTTCCAATCATTCGGAACGATATGATCATTTTGTAGGAAAAGTCTATACTTAATACTACTTTGTTATGAAGTTGTTATGAAGTTCGCTATGCAGTCTTGGTCGAACAAGTTGGCATACCCCTCGAGGCCTCGATCCATCTCCTCCTCTACTCTCCTGAGCATTGATCGGCATCTCACGGGAGAGGATGAGTGGGCCTGTTGCGACAAGGATAACATAGTCACTTGAACATTTTTGTTTCGAAATGGCTTTGTAATGTTTTTGAAATCACATGCATAAATCAAACCAATCAAAGTAGTCATAAATTGTTCAAATGCATCCATCAGATGCGCTCATACTGTAGAAAAATAAATTAAGTGAGAAACCATCGGGCACTACAGTACAGAAACTGTCACGCTAATACCACATGAAATCCCAACAATATAGATTTACTTAAACTGGTATACAAACATAATCCAGACACTACAAGTTCAACAAGAACAATAGAAATAGCAACACTAAATTAAAGCAAGAAGAACCCAACAATCTAGAGTTGGATCAAACCTAGCCATCACCTCTAGGATCAATTCAACACCTCCCCCGGTTGAGCTCAACCATTCAAATTGGCCTCTCAAGCAGCATTCAAAAGAATGGTGCCCTATTTGGTACTCCTTGCTTGCGCAACCGCCGACGAAATGTGTTGTTCTCCACGTGCCCCAAGTTTGCTACCGGTGCTACTTCAGATGTCCCAGGGAGGTTATCAAGGGCTCTTGGCTCGTTTCCATGCTCACTCGCCGGTGATTTCATGTTTTTGTGAAGGTTCCTCATGCGTTCCTCTGCTTCTGGTCCTGAGAAATCATCTGGCGACACGTCTTGGTTCCCCTGATAATGGATGATATTTTAGTACTATGCTTAAAATATCTATATTTATAGCTTAAAAAAAATCAAGTAGGCAAGAGAAACAAGACGAACCTCACAGACAAGTGAGCAGAACTTGTAGGATCTTTCCTCACCATGGAGATAGCATTGGCAAGTCGAGCAGCGACGTGCCCCTGATCGAGGCCTAAATTTTTTGGATCTTTTGACCGGCCTTAAATACAGTATGTTTTGTGAATTGAGGATGAATTGCTGCAAGGACACATATATTAAGAGTTAGACAACCTTAAATTCAGTAGTTCCTACTCTATGATACAGTACATGATGCGCATGCGTATGTGCTCGAAGTTACTAGCTAGGTATGATGCTATATCGTGTGTGGCTAAGTCTTATATATATATATATATATATATATATATATATATATATATATATATATATATATATATATATAAAAGATGTGAATGCATCCTTAGTTGACATCTCCCGTGATGGAAAAAATTAAATAGTACTCTCTTCATCCCAAATAAGTATCTTTCAGTCTTCAAATTTTATCACACCAAGAATGATCTTTTAGCTCCTAGCAAACCTCATATGATTAAAGCAACAACTCACAACAACAAAAGGTATATGGATAAGCGCGTCGAGCCAATCAAATAATCAATTAATGTTATTTTTCTGATTCGAATGCACATACATTTATTCAGGATTTAGAAAATCAAATAGACAGCATAGCTTAGTATAAGTAATCATAGGCAATATAGTTATTTTTTCACAACTACTCCCTCTGTTTATGTTCATAAGGCGTACCCACGTATCAAGATTCAAACTTTGCTATTTTTGACCAATAATTTAACTAATAATTTTTATTTTTATGATGTAAACTCGAAATGGTTGGATTTGTAATCAAATATACTCTCCAATGATTATATAGATACTATAATATAAGGGTTGGATTTGTAATCAAATATACTCTCCAATGATTATATAGATACTATAATATAAGATAAATTCATGATCAAGGGCCCGTTCGCTTCAACTTATAAGCCGGCTGAAAAGCTGAAACGGCTGATTTGTTGTGAGAGGAAAACACTGTTTGGTGGCTGATAAGCCGGCTGAATAAGCTGAAGCGAACAGACCCGTAATTTGGGAGACAGTGCAGGTCATATCGGGCCTTATAAATAAAAATAGAGGGAGTACTTGGTACTCAATGCCCAGGTCACTATTTTGTAGTATGTGTGAAATTTACTAAAAGATTACTTATTTTGTAACGAGGCAGTAGTGATTATGGATGATATCAATTTACCTGTATCTTTGGCACATCAATGCCCAGGTCCTGCAAGTCCGCAGCGAGGACGACGGAGCGGAGGTTGTAGCGCCGGATCTTGATGGCGCGGTGGCCGGGCTTGTCGCCGTGCCCGCAACGCGGGCATGTCACCTCGTAGCAGTCGAGGCAAAACACGCACCCTTCTCCCCTAGCCACACCTTTGTGCGCCTCGCACGTCTTCCAGAACTTCGTACGCACGAGCACGTCTACCCATGCTGGCTTCCCCCCTCCTCCGACGCCCCCGCCGCAGCCAGTGCCGGCACATCCCCCAGCAGTGCGGGCATTTTTTTGCCCCTCCGCCATGCCCCCTTTTTCCCTGCATCATTTGCAAAAAAAACAAGATCAAGACAATCATGGATGAGCTAGTCACTCCGTAGATTGGAATATATAAGACTTGCTTCTTCGTTCCTAACATAAATAAGCGCTAGCTAGCTAATTTACCGAGACATTCGAGTAAACGAATGGGCAATAGAATGAGAGCCCGTCGTCAGGAGTTAACGGGTATGATTAGCCTCGAAGCCGTGTATATGGCGGCATCACAGTGTGTGATAATTGGTACTCCCTCCGTTCCAACTGTAGATTGTTTTGACTTTTCTAGATTATCTAGATGCATAGAAAAGATAAAACGATATATAATTTGAAATGGAGGAAATAAAACTTTCGAACGGCAGCGGACTGGCCGGCAACCAAGTTGGCCTTGGCATCCTACATACGGCGTGTCAGTGAGGACCAGATCATGGCGCCTGACTAAGGGCACCAGAAAACTAAGGGCACGTTTGGATTTTGCCCTACCTTGCTGCTCCAATTTGTCCGCTCGCCAATTTTTTTGGCAGAGGAAATGCGCGCTCATGTTTCGTTCACGGTTGGCGAAAGAATCGATGTGCGTGGACGTTCCTAGTTTGGACTTGCCAATCCTTCACACTAAACCGAACGAACAGAAGGCCACGTAGCGAACGCCAAAAATTGGAAGGGCGAGCAACGGCAACCACCCAAACATTCTCCCAACAGTTTCGAATAGGATGCATGTTGGTTAAGAGAAACTGATCCAAAACTTTCAAAAGCACTTGAAAGAAGTTGCAATGAAACGAAACCACTAAGTAATCGCTTTAGCGATTTTAGGTTCAACCAACCTATTACAAAAAAAATTGGCGGCATGTGTATACCTGCGGTGTAAAGAGACGCTAGAAGATCCCAAACGTCGAGAAAGCACACGCACAATGAACCCTAAAATCCTACAAAATTTATATAAAAACGTTGCCTAACTTCCCGATTTAACAACTATAGAAATAAGATTTAACTATATGTTACCTTTGATTGAACTCAAGGATGACGAGGAGGAGAAAGATCTTGAGCTGGAGTCTTTGCTGCGAGTCCGTCGTCAGGAGTTAACGGGTATGATTAGCCTCGAAGCGTATATATGCCGGCACATTAGTCGTAGAAATATCACAGTGATAACTGGTAACTGCTAATCTGCTATACTTTTGAACGGCGGCAGCGGACTGGCCGGCGACCAAGTTGGCCTTGGCATCCTACAGACGGCGTGTCCGTGGGGGGACCAGATCATGGCGCCTGACGCACCCCCACCCCCTCCCCTTTCCCGCCGTTGCCGCATACGACGCTGTTCTCTGCCTGCGTTCCTCGTTTCTCGCCGCTCCGATCCACCGAGGTGTATACGCCAGCACTGTGAACACCGTCGGGCTGCAACTCGTGTCCGCGTGAAGCACCACATCGCCCGAGAGTTGATGCCATCCTCATCCATCTGTCCCGGCTCCATCTCAAACGACCGTTTCCTTCGACTGCCTCATTGGCTCCTTCCGCTCCGGCCTGGCAGCTTGCACCGTTTCCTCTGGACGGAAGCTGCGGAGCGAGTGCCTCGCTCGCGGTCGGTCGCGCCGAAGAGGAGTCGCGGAGGGAATGCAGGGAGCGTTATGGACGGTTTGAGATGCAGCGGCGACAGATGGCAGCAGTGCTGTGGCACTTCACGCGGACGGACGGCCAGAGTTGCACGCACTGGCGCACTGCCGGGGATTCCCCTCCCCCAAACATGAAACACCAGAAAAACTAAGGGTATGTTTGGATTTCACCGCAGCTTGCCGCGCCAACTATCGGCTCACCATTTTTTTCGGAGGAAACGTGCGCCCGTGTTTCGCCCACGATTGGTGGAAGAGTCAATGTGCGAGGACATTCGTAGCTTGGGTTCACCGATCCTTGGTACTATACCAAACGAATGGGAAGCTGTGCGGTGAACGCTAAAAAAAATTGGAAGGATAAATAACGACAACCATCCAAACATGCCCTAAGGAGAGAAATCGATCCAAGACTTTGAAAAGCACGTGAAAGAGGTTGCATTGAAACTAAACCACTAAGTAACAACCTATTACCAAAAAATTAGCGGCACGTGTATAGTCGTGGTGTAAAAGATGCTAGACGATACGGAACGTTGAGAAAGCACACGCACAATTAACTCTACAATTCTACCAAAAATATTATGAAAAACGTTGCCTAACTTCCGGATTTGACAACAATATTTAACTTTGTTACCTTTGAATGAACTGGAGGATGACGAGGAGAAAGATTTTGAGCTGGAGTCTTTGCTGCTCGGACTATTCACACTGGAGGAGCACTGTGTTAATATAGGTGAATTGAAACTGAAAGAGCAGGGGGAAGGGGTGACGCTTATCTTCAGTATTTAAAGCATCTAGGTGTATAATAACTAATTAAATAAAGATTCAAAATGATGGGAAACATTTTCCATCTAAATAATTTTTCTCATAGCCTTCATATAAGACCCACTTGGCACGTCGAGGGTACCAAAAGTTTTGAAGAGATGTGAAGTGAAATACAGCACTTTAGCAAATAATTATACCTTTTTGACTCTTCTTTTTCACCGCGAAAAGAAATATAGACCCACCTGTGTACGTCCCCTCCCGTTCCGCAATTTTCACGTCATCACGTAGATCACGTTCCCACTTTCCAAACGAAAAACAAATCATTCCCTTCTGCCGCCTGCCCTTCGCCTGTCGTCGGTGTCGCACACACTGACACGCATCGCCTGCACCTCCACCCGACGCCCGCCTCAAGGTCACGGCACCGGTCACGTAAGGCGAAGCCCAAGCCAGAGCGGCAGCATCTGCGTTTTCTTCCATCACGTAATCACCAGCCAGGCAGCCATCACCAGGAACAGACGGTCGGGCTGGCAAAGGGCGAGGAGCGCGCTGCCGGCCTACTACACGACGCGTTTCTGTTCGCGCGGACAGGTACTTCACCTGCATCGGCGTGAAGCGGATCCACCGTTTCTGTTCGCGTGCAGCCAGCAGAGCCAAGCTCCACCGTGAGATCCCACGACCATGCAACCGCGTTTTGCCCTGATGTAGTCTGCTGCAAGTTCTCTCCGTCGTTCATTCAGTTCTTCCCACCAGCTTCTCTACTTCTGACGAGTATACATTATCATGTTGTGACTAATATTCATGGTGTACTAACCTAATTTACCTGGGAAGTTCAATGTTAATCCCCCCCCACCCACCACCACTTGCCAAGTTTGCCACCAGGCTGATTGCGGATTCGATACCTGGAGCCCAGCTGATTTGGTTCCTGCAACGGCGATCGGCCCTCGCTCGACAGCTTGGGAGATTCCCCTACCCAGCAGCTTCAAGCAGTAGTGCAGCACTCGGTCCACATGTAGGGCTAGTTTGGCCAGGGTCCTTGGGGCTCCGACTCCACTTGATACCGGGCACTGTAGCGTGTCTGGAGCCCCAAGGAGCCGGAGTCGGAGGAGCCACAATTTGTGGCTCCACCGGCTCCTCCGGCGGCTGTGAGGGGGAGGGAGGAGAGAGAATACCAGCTCCGATGAACAATGCTTCTACAGTGACGTGTCGGGTGGGTGTCAGGAGGAGCTAGAGCTGCGAGAGCTGCACCAAAAAAGTCGGTACTTGTGACCACATAACTAATCTCGACCATTCATTCTTCTCCCATAATGTTCATCTAACCATTGAATTATTTACCTACTCAAAATTCTCTCACTTACCTATGATTCATCTCACCATTGATCTCAAGACAAATAGTCCGGATAGATCATGCGGTCACATGCACGAATCCATGTTATTCTTGACCATGCTGATGAGCACCTTGGTGAGATCTCCATCCTTGCTTTGTCCCATTTTTTCGCTTTCCAACTTTGCTCGTGGACTGGAGCATTGTTCCGAGCTCAGACGGTTTCTGCCCCTGCACTGCACAACACAGTCGTCATCGCAGTGTGTTCCTCCGCCACCGTGCGCTGCAACGCCACCTTCGCCATTGCAGGCTGATGCCGAGCTCATAAACTAGTATCCAAGAGCCATTCTCCCTCTCTGCCTCGAGCCCTCGATTTTGGTAGCCGTCCGCGAGAGCGCCTTCAACGGCCACGTAGGTAGATGCCGCCGCCATGCGCCTATTCCCAGTGGCAGAGCCAAAAACTTATTTTTTTCTCGGTTGGTGGCACTGCCAGCGTTAAATTTCTAAAAATCTCATCAAAATTCGAAATCTGTAGTGGAGAGTTCCATTGCTTAGGGCCGAAATCTGTAGTGGAGAGTTCCAGGGCCTTTGCTTCTTCCCCTTGCTGTCCTCCTGAAGACAAGTCGTCTTAGTTTTGTCCTAAGTCAAACTTCTTTAATTTTAATCACAATTATAAAAAAATATGTTAGGGGAATGATCAAGGCTCAGTATTTGGAGGAACCCCGATGCTGAGGGAGGGCCGGAGGCTCCTCGGCTAATGAAGGGATGAGCCGTAAGGCATTGGTTAGGGCCGAGGGGCTCGTTTGGCACGACTCTAAACTCGTGAAAAAATAGCTCTAGCTCTGGCTTATCTGGAAAAGCAGATTTTTCTAGCTCTGGATCATCTTGTAAAATAACGTTTGGCAGAGGGCTTCTTCTAACTTTTTAGAATGCATAGTAGATGTTAAATACCTATAATACCCTTGCCGTTTTCCCTTTTAATTCATCTTCTTTTTTATTTCTTTCCTTCTCTTTTCTTTTTCTTCTGTCCTTTTCCTTTCCCCCCTCCCACTCTTCTTTCTTATTCGCTTGTTCTGCACGGGGTTGCGTCGCACCTCAAGCTCACCCCCCCCCAACTAGAACCCTTGCCTCCCAACGCCGTCGCCCCTCGCCTCCCCCGTGCTGTTACCCTCCGACTGCGTCGACACCTCGTCATCCCGCACCGGCCACGCTCCTCCACCCCATCGATGTCTGCTCCCACTGGCATCCCAACTCCGATTTGCCCGCCGTCGTGCCTAGATTCGCCTATCGCAGTTCCGCCCAGCTCCGGCCCACGCCGACGCGCCTCCATCCCACGTTGTTCCACCCACCTCTTTTGCAGCAGGTCTCGTCGCCGTCTAGCAGGCAGGGGGAGTGGTAGTTTCGTTGTAATTTTAACCAAGTTGAGGGGTAGTGTCCCAATGCATGTCTGTGGGGAGGTGGACAAGATAAGAGAAGCCACTATTTTTAACTTTCTCCTAGAGAATCGTATTCCATGAATATGCAAAATGGCTTCTCCCTGTCTTTTGCATTGAAGCTATTTTCAACGGTACAGTTTGGTACAGCTTGAGCATAAGCCGCTCATGAAGCTGGTCAAGAGCTCGGCCAAACAGACACTTAGTCGATACATCTTCGATCAAGTATTCAAGTAGTGCAGCATATACATCTAGCAGGCCCAGAACGGGCCGAAAATAGCCGACGAACTAGCCTCTGCCGGAATCTGGTCCATCAAACCAACTGTGTGGGAACGTTGCTTCACGGAAGATGCACGGCAATCCCGCGAAAACCTTCCCACGCCGCTGGGCTCATTCGCCCGACTGATGGGCTTATTTGGGTCTGATTCACGTGCGCATGGGCTGTTGTGGGACCTCCGACGTCGTCGTCGATCTTTTGGGCCTCTCTCGACCTAGGCAGTCCTCCACCTGCCAGCCACCGCCCACCGGCAGCCAGCCCACACAGACGCGCTCCCCCATTCTCCGCCATCTCCGTCCGAACCACCACCAAATGCCACCACGCGCGTCGCCCCTCCTCCTCCTCCGCCGCCTCTCCACCTGCCCGCCCCACCGCGACCACCCCAAACTCGCCGCGCTGCTGGACGTCCTCACGTAGACGTCGACGTCCCCCACGCCGCTCCCACACGCGCTCTCCCGCGCCTTCCCGTCCCCCTCCGACGCCTTCCCTCTCCGCACGCTGCCCCGCCTCCTCCCGCTGCTCCCCTCCCCGCTTCTCTCCCTTCGTTTCCTCCTATGGCGCCTGACCCCCTCCTCGCCGCTCCCCTCCCCGCATGCTCTCTCCTCACTCGCCACCTCTCTCCCCGACCTCTCCTCCTCCGTACCGCTCCTCCTCTCCTCCTCCGCACAGCCCCTCCCACTCCCGCACTACGCCCTCCTACTCAACATCTCCGCGCACGCCGGCCTCTTCCCCGCCTCCCTCGCCGCCCTGCGCCACATGCGGTCCTTCGGCCTCGTCCCCGACGCCGCCTTCTTCCACTACGCCCTCCGCGCGGCGGGCTCTGCCTCCGATGTCTCCGCCGTGCTTGAGATCATGGCCGGGTCCGGCGCCTCTCCGACCGTGCCGGTGATCGTGACCGCGGTGCATAAGCAGGCGTCCGCTGGGAACTTTGAGAGCGCCCGCCGGCTGATCGATAAAATGCCGGAGTTCGGGTGCGTGCCCAATGCTGTGGTTTACACCGCATTGCTCGATGGGATGTGCAGTTTAGGGAACGTGGATGGCGCGCTGAGGTTGATCGAGGAGATGGAGAGCAGCGGTTTGGATGCAAATTGTGCACCCAACGTGGTGACCTATACATGTTTGGTGAAATGCCTCTGTGGGAATGGGAGGGTGGCGGAGGCGCTTGGCGTGCTGGATAGGATGGCAGAGAGAGGGGTGATGCCAAACCAGGTTTTTGTGCGGACACTGGTCGAAGGGGTTTGCACAGAGCGGAGGGTGGCTGACGCATATGATGTGGTCGAGCGTGTGATCGGTGATGGGGGCGTGTCGAGCGGGCAGTGCTACAATGTTTTACTCATTTGCTTGTGGAGGGTTGACATGACACCTGAAGCTGAAGGACTGGCGCAGAGGATGATGAAGAAAGGGGTGCAGTTGACCCCGCTTGCTGGCAGTTCAATGGTGAGGGAGCTCTGTGTGAGGAAGAGGTCGCTGGATGCTTGCCACTGGTTGAGAATGATGGAGGAGAGTGGCGTGCTGTGTGACTCTGACGTGTACGGAACTCTGTTGCTTGGTCTGTGTGAGGAAGGGCATGTCCATGAGGCATCAGCATTGGGGAGGAAGGTTGTGGAGAGGGACATCCACGTAGAAGCATCTTGTACTGAACGTTTAGTGGAGTTGCTGAAGCAATATGGTGATGAGGAGCTAGCATCTCATTTATTAGGATTGAAACAGTGCGCTGGAGGGTTGTCATTGTCATTGTAAGCAATGTGCATTCTTCCCAACCCTCATGCGTGAGAACGCCAAGAACAGTGCTTCACAGTCTTGTTGGGAATTTGCCTGAGAACAGCTTCAACAAATTGGATTGGTGCAGTCATGATGCTACGTTTAGACTGTTGCTTGATACAGCATGGAACAGAATTCAAACAAAGTGCTGCTGAATTACTTGCTTCTTTTGAATGAAATTGCTGAAGAACATCATGTAGATCCAGAGGACGCTTGGCGTCTTGTAAACTACCATTTTGATCACTTCTCAGGTACATCACCTTGTCTCCCAGGCTGATGACATGCTTGGGCAAGTGCTGTGCCTGTCAGTCAAACATGTTAGATCTGTTTTATGAACTTGCAACCCTAGGAAGTTTTGTACAATGGTGCTAAAGTTATTTTACATGATACGTGCTCAAGCACCTACTCTGGTATGTTGTAACTTTTTCGAATTACTCTCAGTTTTTGCTGTCCCCTTTTCTGAAGGAACAGAAAAGAGAGCTTGCTTTATCAATTTCTTGCAACCTGTTTGTATTATTAAGCACAGCCTGCACATAAATTTTGCCCACATTGCTTTTCAGGAACATTTAGTTGAAGTGAGACTGAGAGTTGCATGTACATAAATGTTCGACTGGAAGCAGCGGTCAAGTGGGAGTGCTTTCACATAAACCGTACTGCAGAGGCTGCATTCACTAGCAGTATTCAAGTTCAGGACCATTCTGACTTGCAAGTTGCAACCGGAATATGACCTGTTGCTGGGATTTTGCTGACGGGAAGACAGTGAGGCATTAAACTCTGAAGAAAATTGGCGTTTCAGGAGAACTTTGACATCTGCTGAGATAAAAAGTCACGTACCTCTTGCCACGAACCAAGCTGATCACAGCAAAGTGAATCACGGCGTGTCAGTGACAGTCTGAGACAACCTGGCGTTTGCTCAGACTGCAACAGCCGCGGACATTCCCAACGGAAGCTGACACGGCCGTTGTTCTGGCAATCCCACGCGGCCACGCCGGGACCGGGCCTCGCACACCCCGCTGTGAATCTACTCTGGCTGCAGGTGGGGACCAGTGAAGTTCACCTGTCCACCACGGCTCAGGATTTAAATTCGAAGAGCTTTTCGGGCCGGGCATTCATCGTTGGTCTCTCCTTCCCTTCCCCTTGCCCTTCCCCTTCCCCTTCCCCAAGTCTCAGTGACCTCCTCACAGACAGCAGCAGCAGCAGCAGCTGGTCGGAGCTACACCCCGCAGGCACGCGCACGCACGGATCACGCAATGCCTCCCACCATGCTCGCGCCGGTGCCCACGAGGCCCCGCTCCAACCCCTACCGCCGGCGGAGAGGGGCGGCTCCGCTGCTCCTCGATCAGGCCGCGACTGCGGCAGCGGCGGGGAAGCGGCCCGCTGAGTCGTCCACCTCGGCCTCCTCCTGCTTCTACAGCGAGGTGATCTCCGCCTCCTCCACCTCTCTCGCCGCGTATCAACGCCCGGAGAAGAGGTCTCGCCGCCAGGACGAGGACGAGGCGCGCCCGGCCGGCTCCGAGTGCTCGGTGGTGATCGGCGGCGCGAGGGCGCTCCCCGCCGAGGTCGAGGCCTCCGAGTCGTCGTGCCTCGGCTCCGTGCTCGAGTCCGACCTCGCCTGCCCGGAGCAGCTCGCCGACGACGCCGAGGCGACCGAGTACTCCTCGGCGTACGAGGAGCTGACCCCGTCGGAGCCCGATGAGGAGGAGGAGGTGCTCAGCGGTCCTTGCAGCTGCGCCGAGTACTCCCTCAGCCCCCTGATCAGCTCCCCCTTGACCGACAACGACGACGACACTACCGCGCCCTCCGCAACCTTCTCCCTCTTCCTCGACTTCGCCAAGCAGTTCATCCCCTGCGTGCACCCCGAAGCGCGCGCCGTCAACAATGCCGCTCTCGATCTCCTGACGGTGAGCGGGTTTCCACGCGATTTCTGTCAAATTCGTTGGGAATTGGGTTTGGCTGCATTGATCAGTGCGACGATTGATCTGGTAAATTGGTAATTGTTGTGGTGGGAATGCTTGTGTCAGGGGAGGCGGTTTGAGGACTTGGACGACGAGGAGAGCTACGAGCGGTTCCGGCGGCGCGAGCGGCGCGAGGCGGTTGCACGCGACTACACTGAGGTGTACGGCTCCATGCCCGGCAGCGACGGCCCTCTCGTCGTGGAGCAACGTGTCGTCATGGTGAACTGGATCATCGAGGTCAGTGTATACTACACTCACTCTGTTGTGTGCGTACGGTGCGATCAACAGTTCACATCGGGTTATGCATCGGATGTGACCAGATTTGTTGCCCTGGTAGGAGCTACACAGGCTTATGCAGTAATGTCTGCATTGTACTGGTGGCATACAACTCTAGGTCCTTTGGTGGTTTGTTGTCAGATTCAATGGTCTAGAATTTGTTTACCAGTGTTCAGCAAGCACCGCAACTGCATAATTGCATAAGCTGTTCTCTGGTGTGAATACTTTTTTTAGTAATGATTATTGTGCTCAAGCAGCATGTCTGATTCCCTTTCGTATTTTGTACTGGGGAAACTATCTGCTATCTGAAAGTTTGTTAGTTTAACACTAGTTGATGGGTGGATTTGAAAATGGCAATGCTATTGACATATCAAGGTTCAGGGGTGTCCTTGTGTAGCTTTCTGTCAGTGAGTAGTCATGCTTGTACTGGCTCAGTTTGGTCACTCATTTTGAGGACCAAACCATCCTGGTCCCAGATCAGCTATCTCTAACATGGGCTGTTTGAAAAGGAAGAGAGAAACAGCGGATTCAGTTGAATAAAATGTTTCTCCGCAGTCCCCATTTGACATCTGAAACATGATTTCATTGGAATATTGCTTCCATGTCTGGGATTACATAGTGTAGCAATTAGGATTCCTGAATCTTCGCTCTCTAAATGCTATTGTGTCTATCTGTAACTCTGAATATGCCCTTTATTGCATATGCATCCCCGCAAATTTAAGCTTTTCGATGCACTTTCTATTCGTATGAGATTCAGATAACTCCTGAAAATATTGTTATCACCATTTTCTATCAGAAGGTTTCTTGGAATTAAGCATTTCATTGATGTTTTCCTTGCATTGTACTATAATTGTGTCACTACTCAAAAGCATGGCATGCACAATTTATGCTCCTTCATTGTTCCAAAATAAAGAGTTCAGTTGCAAAGAATGACTTTCCCTTGCAATGCCAGCATTCGTATCTGACGAAGCTGCAGCCAGTGACCGTTTTCATGGGGATTGGACTGATGGACCGCTTCTTGACACAAGGATACATGAAGAGTCTGAGAAATCTGCAGTTGCTGGGCATTGCCTGCATCACCCTGGCCACCCGCATAGAAGAGAACCAACCGTACAATTGGTAATGTTCTCCCTTGTTATGTCTGCTGTAAGAGATTCTGTTCTGCATATTTGGTGAATCCTAACTAGATCACTAGTTCCGTTCCATGCTTTGTTTCAGTATAACTACTGACTTAAGTCACACCAAATTAGCTCCTTCTTTTAATCATGCATTGATCCTGCATAGTCCCTCAGATGATAGAATATATGCTGCAAGGTCATAACTATGTTTCTTTTCCCAGTTGCATCCCTACCTCGCTGAAATACGCCTTGGGTGTTTGAAAAGCTTTAGGAGGCAATGAGATGGTTCGGTTCAGAAGAGCTATTTCACTGTTTAATCATGTTATGAATCTGAATCATATTAGCATTTGACGGTGGTTTTCACATTCTCATCTGTCATTTGTCCCTTTTGATACTAGCACTCTGTGCAGCTTGCATTTAGAAGTGTTCACAGGGTGATCATTTCAGAAGTTCCTTAGTTTCCTGATTGGACTGTGCTGCTGTTACGTGTTAGTGATAGTAAAAGAATTGACGATGCTGGTTGCCATTTTTGGTTGATTGAATCATATATTTTGATATGTGACACGCATCGCTGCACTTTGCATTGCAAGACAACTAGACGTATCTTTAGCTGAAATTGCACTGAAGTGTATCTATGAGTTTTGTCTCCTGATCATAACTTGTTTTCGATTATTTATTTGTGCTAAGCTTGATGTGCAACATTATCTCATTGCTTGATTCCTTTCAGCGTCCTTCAAAAGACCTTCAAAGTTGGGATCAATACTTACAGCCGGAGTGAGGTTGTTGCCATGGAGTGGCTGGTTCAGGAGGTCCTGAACTTCAAGTGTTTCGTCACAACAACTCACCATTTCCTCTGGTACCACAAACTTCCTGTCTTATCTGTATCAGCTGAGCATAAGGACAGGTTAACACCATTCTGTTCAAATTTCGCAGGTTCTATCTGAAGGCTGCAAAGGCAGATGACAGGGTAGCGGACCTGGCAAAATACCTGTCCTTGCTCTCACTTCTCAACCATAAGCAGCTCTCCTTCTGGCCCTCAACTGTGGCAGCCGCTGTGGTAGCCCTTGCTTGCCTTGCCACAGACAAGGAGTCCTCATGCCATTTAGTCATGGAGGTGAACACCTCGGTCCTCCATTTCTAGCTATAAATTGTCATTACACTTGCTATTGTTTAGAACTCGATAAACATAAGCAAAATATGAACTGTAACTTTCAGAATCTCCTGTCAGTCAGCTTCTAAACATGCACCAACTCCAATTTTACATGTTCTGATTCTAGCTAGACTGGAAATGCCTAACGAGTAGCTCTTTGCATGTATGTAGACTCACATGAGAACGCAGGATGACGATCTGCCTGAATGCCTAATGGTACATTTTTCTCCTCTGATTTTTTATAAGTTACTGGGCACAAATCACCATGAACCATGCTCTTACAGTTCCAGCAATAGGCAGAAATCTACTTTTATCACCATCTAACATTCATTACCCCGTGCAATCTTCTTTCATGCAGAGCCTAGAGTGGCTGATCAACTACGCTTCGTGATACCCGTGACTCCCAGGTGACGAAATTGATCCACAGTTTTGCCGATTCCCAGTTACACAGCACAGTTCAAGCGGTCAGATAGACATGAGGATGTGTAGGCCATACGTGAATCTTAGCATTAACAGATTATTCTGTACATGCCATTAGTTTTCCCTGTAAGGTAGATATAAGATAAGCCAAGGCAGCATAAAACGTAGCCTGTGATTATACGACTTTCTGGCTAGGAGCAAGGCAAGGATCGAGAGTTTGGTATTGAGCTGTCGGCCTTTAGGGACTACTGAGTGCCCTATTGGGCTGTCTATTATCTTTACATCATTTCTTCGCTGTCTTAGGGACAACTAAGGGCTGGGCTCTGTTATACTCCTATTCAACCGATATATTTGTTTAAACGGTGTCTTGATAATTTCTTTAAAAAACTTCTTGTTGATACCTGATGTACGACTGAAATTTGTTCCCTGCGTGTGGATCGGGGCGTGATCTTGTGATCCTGTTAAGATGCTCCGCTATCCCTCAGATCTGTCAGCTTGTCTGCTAGACTGGAGATCGCAACGAATAAAGTTTCAGTTAACTGCATATCCCGCACATTCGGATCACAACACCAAGCCTGCACACTCGGATCCACACCACACAACGAATCAGTCCGGTTCTCATCATCTTTCCCCAAGTCATCAAGTGGTACCGGACCGGGTTGCCATCCGGGGAAAATCTCAAGCCGAGTCGGATAGCTTGGCTGGAAGGAAGGAAGCGATCGGTTTCGCTTTCTCACGTGTGGGGACCCGGCTGCGGCCCCGCTTTGAAGGCTAAGGCTAGGGCTGGCCGGTTGGGGGTCGAGGGAGCTCCTATCTTGCACGCCTTAAATGAGGAAAACGAAAGGGAGGCCGGAGGCGTGCCATTTTCAATTTCAGCCATCATTCCATCAAGTTGTGCATTCATGCATGTGCCCGGGATAGTTGGGGTTGGATGCTCCAAAAGTGACCGAAGGCGTTAGCGTGCGTCTCCCCTTTCACCCCACTTGCGATTTTGGGGAAGTAGTCTGCCTTCCTGTGCTGCGTAGATTGGGTAGGCTTGGTTGTCGTCACGTCGGGGAAAAAATAGGGAAAGCAGACGGTGGTCGATGGATGGATGACTGTGCTTCACTGCACTTGTGCCCTGTCACGACTTCTACTGTAGTTCACTGCAGTTGATGCGTGTGCTGTGCACACACCATAGCACACTTAGTACCGTGTCAATGAGAGGCATGGTGTGACCGCGTGAGGTCAGTGTGTATAAGGAGCTCAGACTGCTCAATCGGACGCCACGAGGGAGGAAAAAGCACTACTGCACGCTGATGTGAACGTGTTGGTTTGAATCCCGATCTTTCGATAAGAGGGGAGGGGATAACTCGATTGGTGGATGGAGACGACGTTCACAGCTCGATTACAGCCTTTTAAGGACTCTGCGGCTTAGCAACAGATACACCACCTCCAAGGGCTACCGCGATCTTATGGAGCGCGACACCCCGGCCACTAGGGCACTCGTCCTGCAAGCAATCGAAGAACTAGTAAGAACAAGTAGAACAAGTATTGAATTACTAGATGTAAATGAAGGTTTCAAACTCAATCTCCAATATGGTTGGGTTTCGAAGACAAGAAGATGGGCGACTGATCAGCACACGCGCTTACAAGAAAGTAGCAAAAGCTAAATTTAATCTAAACAAAACCCGTTCCTGGTGGCAGCTAAGGGGTATAAGAACGTGGGAGGATGACCACAAGGGTGTTGGGGTCATGCTCCAACCCTAGACGCATTCCTAATGGATCCAACTTGATACACAATCCATTGGATCAAAATAAGACAAAATAAGGCGACGCAGCACCTTGGATAGAAAAATCTCTCGGTAGTAATTTGATCATTGCGGCCGCTTCAGAATAGGTATGGATATGAATCTAGATCCATATGAAAATAGACTTCATAAGGATTCCACGAAGTATTTGAACGCCCCAATCCGAGTCCGTATGCGACCGTGGTGACCATCACAAGTTGATGTTGTTTTGCAGTCCGGATCCAACCCGCGCGAATCATTTTACGTTTCGGTCTTCTCCCTAATTTCTAAGCAAAATAAGAGTGCACGTGTCTCCATGGTCTAAATATGATGGACATGAACTCAAGAGTGTACTCACCTGATGGTTGAGTTGACGAGCACGAGCGCGAGTAATGGGATAAAAATTGGTACTTGTGTCGGTGTGGATGTATCGTTAATGTCCTCCTCGCATGCTCAACCTGAGCTCCCGTGTGCCAGCGTTGGCATTCCACTGGTACTTGATAATCTGACTGTTTCACAGCTAATGTTAAACTTCCACAGTGTAGTCGGCAATTATTTCAAAAAGGAAAAAACAGTGTAGTCGGCAGCCTCTGGTCATTTCAATAGCAACAGGGCGAATATGACTCGTAATTAAGCTGGCACCCACCGTTGTGACAACATCCTCTGCCGATAGAGCGATTGCGATTTAAATTTGGATATGACCGAAAGGAAAAGGAAATCTCTCTCTCGCGCGCGTGCCACATAGCGTAAATTTCATTGTCACCCATAGCATCAACAAAGTTGCCCCCATAAACACTAGTGGCATGTCACTGTTTACATCATTACATGACATGTCTGAGTTCTCTGTTTTTTTGTTTTTTTTAAACGGCATGACATATTTGAGTTCTCATGAGGTAGTAGTAATTTTTTTGAACGGGTACGAGACAGTGCCTATTTCATTGCAAACCGGCTAGCCGGTAAAGTTAAAAAAAATGGAGGGAAAAACAATCATTCACTGTACAACAACAATGCCGCTAGGTCCTTTGCACCCGCTTTGATCCACGCATCTGCCTCTGCTCGTATCTTCGCAACCAAAGAGAATGCCGGCGTCTCCACCTTTCGGAATACCCTTGAGTTCCTCTCTTTCCATATTTCTTAGATAACTAGCAGTACGAGACTTCTTATTGCCTTACACGGCATCCTTGATCCGTTAGTGAGTTGCGACCACTGAGCAAGAGAGCTATCGGCGTGATGCCAATTGTCTGGTTTAAGGTCTGGTTGTCCGACGCATGTGGCCACCATGCTCCAGATCCTTTGGCTGTATTGACATTCAGCTAGGAGATGTCGACTGGTCTCCATGGTTTGTCGGTAAAGTGTGCACGATAGGTTGTGCATCCATCTTGAGATGTCCATTCGAGCTGCCCGGCCCGATCCGGCATGGGCCCAGCATGGCCCGTTATTTTTCGTGCTGAGCATGGCCGTCACGACAACTCTGTCATGCCGTGCCATGCCAGCCCACGGGCCTCACCGGCGACCCAAGCATGGGCCCGTAAGGCCTTTTTTGTGCTGGGCCGGCCCGAAGAGCCTGACCATTTTGACGTGCCGTGCCGACCCGCAGCTCGTCAAGAGAAAAAACACTTCACCAAGTCAAAATGAAACAGTGATTCATAATCTTAGATTTGAAGTTCATCAAACATTCAAATTTTCAAGTTCATCACAGATCACACATTCATCACAGTTCACACATTCATCACAGATCACACACAAATTCATAATAAATATAGATAGAGCTGTTAATACTTGATCTATGTGATCAAGTGTTGACTGCCTCATTAAAAACCTTTCTAGGTAAAAACTCACCCTTGTGAGGAAACCTTAGGAAGGGAAAACGAGTATAGCCAGCTCAAGTTTAATGTTCAAGTTGAATTCAACATTACACAGACAGACAGACATAGAAGCATAGAACTAGAACACCAATAGGTAGTCAGGCAACAGTCCAACAGAACAGGTTTCAACTTCAGCCTTCAGCTTGCTCCTGGGGCAGGCCTAGAGGTGCAAGAAGGAAAAGTGTTAGCAATTAAACAAAGTGTTTAGTAATTGAAGTTGAAGAGCAGTTAGGAATTGAATTACTGACTAGCTTGGCCTTCATCTTGGTCTGGGTAGGAGCTTCTGTATGTTTCCTCCAGTTCATTGATCTCCTTCTTAACATCATGTTGTGCCCTTGCATCTCCCAACTCCTAATCCTTGAGGCAGGTCAGCATCTCCACTGTCGCCGGCAACAACCGCCAGCGCCGCTCCTCGATCACCTTGTCAGTAAGACTAAAACAAGATTCCAAAGAAACAGTGAAAACTGGAACAGACATCACATCTTTAACTAGTATGGATAGAATAGGATATGATAGCTTGTGTTCATTCCACCAACTAAGTATGTTGAAGTCATCCTCATAGCAAGTAATAGTGTCACTGTCCAAGTAGGATGACAACTCAGAAGTAGGAGATATAGGAGGTGTAGATGAAAGAATAGGAGAACCACTTGAACCACATGGAGCACCAAAGATCTTACCCCATGCAGTTCTTTTCTTACCAATAGCAGTTGTAGTTTCAGAGGGCCTGTGCATCCTAACCGCACCAAACTTGTTTTCATACTTGTTAAACAACTTATATAATTCAGTTCTTACCTCAATGAAATAAGAAGATTAATCAGAACCAATAGTCTGAGAAAGAAGCTGAAAACTATTAGGAAAACCTCTCATCTTGGCTTTAGGATCCAAAATGAATGCAAAAGAATACAACAAAGGAATGTTCTGTCAATACTTGAGAAACTTGAGCTTCATGGGAACAACAATATTTCTAAGCAGTGGATCAGTCTCTTGGCCATGCAAATGACCAGAAATCTTAATAATATGATGCAACATCAAAGGACTTGTTGGATAGTAAACACCAGATAAAGCACCAGTGGAATCATAAAACATTTCAAGGAACAACAAAATTTTCTCAGCAATTACCCAATGGCTTTCAGTCAGTAGCGGCTGGCCATTGTGCAAACCATAATGAGCAAAAATAAAGATAAAAAAGACAATCTTATATGGTAGTAGATGTTTGAGCATGAGATATGTAGAATTCCATCTCACATCCATATCTAAACCAAACTTACGAGGGCGTACCCCCTTGACAATGCAGAAGTTATGGAAAGCTGCAAGGCATTGGTTAGAAGAGTTCAAAAAAGATATTGCAGTCCTAAAAGCCTCAAGATAAGACTTGATCCTCTTCAAACCATACTTGACTATGAGATTGATAATATGATATGCACAACGTTGATGCAAAAGACCAGCAAGTGCTTTATCAGAATCAGAATCAAGAGGTTCAGGATCTGGACCAAGATAACCAATAAATTTGGGAATGAGTGTGGCCATGACAAAAGTATTAGATGAAGCATTATCAAGTGTGATAGAGAAAATCTTATCCTCTAAACCAAATTCAGAAACTACTTGTTCAATATGTTCAGCAATGTTAACACCAGAATGTGAGCAATCAATCAACCGAAGAGCAATGGCTCTCTTCTCTAATTCCCAATCAACAAAAACAAAATATGCAACAACACTAAGGTAGTCTTCCTTAGCATTGCCAGACCAAATATCAGAAGTAAGATAGACAGAAGAAACAGAAAACTTCAAAGTTTCAACCAGAGAAACACGACGCTCGGCAAAGTACTTGGTAAGATCTCTAGAAGTGGTCTACCTAGAAACTTTAGCAAAACGAGGGTTATGAGCACGCTGGATGTACTCCTCAAATGCCTCTATCTCACCAAAGCCTAGGGGTAGATCAAGTCTAGAAATCAAACGGAGCAATTCCTTATGAGCAAGATCAGGCTTGTATTCCCAATTACTAATTGAGCCATCAAAATTGAATTGAAGTTGTGACTGAACAAGAGAAGGATGGTTTTGTTTAGCCAAGCACATCTTCTGGTGCTAGAGCAAATGGCCAGTACCAGCACAAGATTGGCCCGTAAGAATGTGAGAACAATGATGGCACTTAGCAGCGTACCTCACCTGCTTCCCGTTGGCGCCTTCCTGGAACAACTCCTCAAAGTTGTTCCATGCAGCAGATCACCGCTTTCCCTTGCGAACACTGGTGCCCGTTGAGGTAGTCGGCGTAGAAGACGGGGCAGAACCTCCGGCACCGGCAGCATCCACATTGACAGGAGCAGCGGAGTTACCAAAGAGTGCCATGGCTCTGGCAGCCACGTCGTCCTCATCGTCGCCTACGAGAACAAGAAGAACAAGATCAGGAACAAGAAGAGGGTCAGGATCAAAGCAAGATCAGGAGAACAAGAAGAGGATCCGGAACAGTGGTTTACCTAGCAGCCCACAAGCCCTTAGCTCGTCGATGATGCTGTAGTTCTCATCCATCACGATGACCTCGTGTGGCAGGCGGCAGCCCCCTCCGGCGTCCCTCAACCGCTCCATCCCTCAACGGCGCGCGGCACCCGAAGGATACCTGCAAACAATTGAACAAGATCAGGAACAGGAAGAGGATCAGGAGAACAAGAAGAGGATCAGGAGGACAAGTGGGTACCTGCGACGCCGGAGCCCGGAGCAGGAGAAGATGACGGGACAATGAGATGCCTAGAGGATCTGCGAGAAGACAAAGGCCAACGGTCACGACACGACGAAGGTCAACGGTCGTGACACCACAATCGCTCTGTCCCTCCTCAACGGCGCGCAGCACCCGCCACCCGACGGTTGACGGATAGCTACAAGAAGAGGATCAGGAGAACAAGAAGACGATCAGGAGGATCAGGAGCATCTACAACTTACCAGCGACGCCGCAACCCAGAGCTGGAGAGGACAACGGGAGCAAGATCAGGAGAACTAGAAGAGGATCAGGAGGATCTAGATCTAGATCAGGAGAACAAGAGCGGTGGGCGGCGCCGGTGGATCCAGCCGAAGCCGAGAGAGGCAGAGAGAGAGCGACGGGTGGTGGCGGTGGCTGGCGCGGAGCGGGACTGCAGGTGCGGGACGGGAGGAGGCGAGGAGCCAGGAGCGGAGGAGTCGAGGCGAGGAGGTGGTGGGCGGAGGGGATGAGGGGGTAGGCTTTGCAGAGGGGGCGCGATCGTGCGCGGGGAAGGGGGTTATATATGTCCCCCCTCCCGACCGTTGTTGGGCTGGGCCAGGCCAGCAGGTGACCGTTCGATAGATAGGTTCGTAACGAGCTGGCCGTTCGCGTGCTGGGCCAAGGCACCGGCCCAAGCTCGGCACGAGCCATCGAGCCGGGCTAGCCCGAGCCCAAGCCCGAGGAGTTACGAGCCGAGCCGGGCTTGGGACGGGCCAAAAAACCGGGCTTCGTGCTGGGCTATCGGGCTGCGGGCTGCATGGACATCTATACGTCCATCCCCACCTAGCAAGGCGTGTGTCTGTCCAAATTCTATTCTGAGTGATAAGCCATGCAAAGAATTTACATCTTGGTGGCACCCAGGCTTTCCGAAGTGAGTTGATTTCCGGAGAAGCGGTGCTCCCAAGGAATTATGCTTTGTAAGCAAAGGCCGCCGAGTATTTTCCATCCGCGGTGAGTTTCCAAGTAATGTGGTCCTCGTCATCCTGGTTGAGCTCGGTGTTTTGCACTAGAGCCCATAGCTTCATGAATTCATCGATGTGTCCCAGGGTGATTCCAGCAGAGATGTTGAGGTCTCTGATCCATGTATTTAGGTGTAAAGCGTGTGCTACATTCCTCTTCTTTTTCCTCGAGATATTGTATATCTTTGGGGCAATGTCCTTTGGCCAGCGGCCTTGAATCCAGGCTGAGTTCCAAAAGCTCACTTTTCCCTGATCCCTACATGTATCGTGGTACACGTCGCAAAAAGAAACCGGTCTGCCTCGTCACAGGGTATTTCTGTGCCCGCTCATGCTTTATCCGGCGATGCCCATTCATGCCACAGCCATCGTATCCTTAGAGCTCTTGCAAACTTTTCTAAGTTCAGGATGCCCAGTCCGCCATTTTCTTTGGGCAGGCAACTTCTCATTCAATTTCCCTCGGGTTAGTGCCCTGCTACCGACCTTGAGAAATCCCTTCCTTATTTTGTCAATGTCCTAAACCACTTCCTGTGTCATCTTGAGTGCCATTAATAACTAGACCGGCTGAGATGTCAGATCCAATTTCGTTAGTCTCATACGGCCCGGCATGGTGAGGTTCTGCCCTTGCCAATTTGACAATTTCCCTGTAGCCTTGTCGTAGAGGGGTTGGAAGTCAAATCTTCTTAAGGTGTCGGATTGCAAGTGGAAGGCTAAGGTATTTCATTCGAAACCAGTCCGTGAGATAAGGCAGGTCAGCTAATATATTGTTGAGGTTGATGTGGTTGCAACTGATTGCTGCCACGCTTGTTTTTTTGAATGTTCGTTCGTAGGCCTGTGACTTCCCCAAATGTGTACGTTTGTGATCGCTGGCTTTAGGAAAATCGCCGCGTCCGCATACATAGATGCCTGAAAACATGCAACTCTGCCTCCCAGTTTGTTGAGGAGCCCCATACCTGTTGCCTTTGCTAGCAACTTGTGCAGGGGGTCGATTGCAAGGATGAAAAGCATGGGGGATAGAGGGTCTCCTTGTCGTAGGCTGCGGCCGTGCTCTATCGGGTTGGAGGGGATTCCATTGAGGAGGATTCATGATGTAGACATGGCAAGAATGGCACTGATCTAGTTCCACCAACACGGCGGGGCGGGAAGCCTTGTCGTTGTAGCAAGGTCAGCAAATAAGCCCATCTTACGGAATCGAAGGCTTTGGAGATTTCTAGTTTCACAAGCAACGCTGGGGTTCGCTTCCTACGAAAGCATTGGGCGATGTTGCGCTCGTACATGAAATTGTCGTGTATACTCCTTCCTTTGATAAATGCGCTTTGGCATGGCGCGATGAGGTCGTTCATGTGAGGTGCTAGGCACAGGGCGAGTAGTTTGGTGATGATTTTCGGGATTGCATGTATTAGGCTAATAGGTCAAAACTTCGAAATGCATTCCGCCCCTTCTTTCTTCTCCAGTAGGACAATGTTGGCCGAGTTGAGCAGGTTGAGGTCCGCGCATCTAATGCTGTGGAAGGAGTTAATTGCGGCCATGACATCTCCTTTGATTATTAACCAGCATTGTTTAAAGAAAATGCACGTGAAGCCATCTGGCCTGGGGCTTTGTCTGATGGCATTTGCGAGATGGCTCGTATAGTCTCTTCCTCGGTGAAGTGTTCGTCAAGACCCGATAAGTCGAGGGCTGCTCATGACGTCGTTGAAGTGGTCCGGATGACCTGTAGTTTCTCTTCGTGGGAGGTGGCCCATCCACTTGCTTTGTGTAGCCTGTGAATGTAGTTTTTCCTCCTGCGTGCGTTGACTTTGTGGTGGAAGAATTTTGTGTTGGCATCACCTTCTCGTAGGTAGTTGATCCTGGAGTTTTAATTTTCCACGCTTTCTCAATTACTGCCCATCCTAGGACTCTCCTTTTAAGTTTTGCTCAGAGCGTGAATTCTTGTTCAGAGAGCATTCTCGATTGTTGCGTTATGTCCAGTCTTAGGATTACATCCTGAGCCATAAGCAGCTTCAGCTTTGCGTTCGAGAGGAGAGATTGGCTCCAGGAGCGTAGTGCCTTTGCCGTTGCGTGCAACTTGTGGCCCAGTCGATGGAAGGGTTCTGTGTGTGTCGTTGGCGCCTCCCAAGCCGTTTTGACAACTTCTTGGAAATGTGGTAACTTAACCCAGAAGTTCCCAAATTTAAAAGGTGCCAGCCGTCGCGGCCCAGCTTGGTTGGAGAGCAGAACGGGCAATGGTCTGAGTACGATGAGGATAAGGCATGTAGAACGTGGGTGTCGAAGGCTAAATCCCAGCTCTGGTTCCAGAAGATTCTGTCCAGGCAGGCAAGTGTTGGTATGCGTCGATCATTACTTCAGGTGAATTTTCTATTTTGCAGGTGGATTTCTTTGAGCTTGCAAAAATTCAAGGTTGCTCTGAATCGTCTCATGAGACGCGCATTAAGGTTGCTGTCTTGTCTCACGCTCGGTAGATTAGGTTGAAGTCGTCCAATATTAACCACTTTGTGTCAGGGGCCGGTTTTAGATGCCATAAGCGTTGCAGGAACTCTTCTTTCTCCCCTCTGCGTGATGGGCTGTACACCATAGTGAGGTTGGAGGAGGAGGTGTAGTGTCGGACTGTCACCATTGCCGATAGCGAAAATCGCCCAATTTGTATATCTTGTAGATTAACAACATTGTCTCCATATAACCAGGATGCCGCCTTTAGTGCCTTGAGCTGGTTTGTAGGCGAAGTTGTATAGCCTATACCCCGCAGGATGATTACATGTTGCTTGGTTTCCTGGATGGCTGGATGCACGCTATGTGGCACGTGTTGGCCGCGATCGTTTCACGAACCGTTAGGCATCTGGCCGTCGCATTTAGGCTACGTACGTTCCAGCACAAAATATTGTAGTTACCTCTTAGATCGGTTGTTTGCTCTTGCTGCCGTGTCGGCCATAGTGGTTTTTTGAAAAGCGTCGTTTTTGTTGCAAATAGGATTCGCTTTGACCTCGTCCAAGCGAGTGAGCGGGAAATCTCCCGCGCGCGTACACGTATGGTCGTGCAGACATGCGCACGTTCACGTACGTGAAGGAGGTGGAACTGCCCACTACCGTCTTCCTAGGAGTTTATCTCCTAAACCTCCTGTAATTACCCTATAAATATGTACTATGAATGATTAAGAATACAAGCATCATTACCGTTCATCTCCATCTCTCTCCCAAGTCATTTTCTACTTACAACAGTTTTTTAGCAAAGAGTAGGCGTTTCAGCATTGTCTTGAATACTGCCCGAAGGTCGAAACCAGCAGGGCGTAGTGCAGTTTGTTTTAGTGCCCGAAGGTTGCAGCCAGCAGGGCGACAGCGAGTAGTGGTGGAGTTTAAGTCGCAGATCGGTCGGAGAACATAGCCGGCATGGTAGGTCTCTTGTCTTGCCCGAAGGTCGCAACTAGCAGGACGAAGACGAGGCAGTCGGTGACGATTACAGCAGTGCTTAGGATACATGATAAAAGTTTGGTGTCGCAGGTAGAGCCGCAGCCGAGCCTCAGTTGTTGAGGCTCCCCTCCTCCGGCAGAAGCTCCGTGACAGCCTCACCAGCTTGATGGAGTAGGGCTCCATTCAGCTGCTCCGCGTCGTCGTCCTCCAGTCCGAAGAGTGCTATCATGGCTGCTATGATGTGTTCCGGCAGCGCTCCGTCGTACATGTTGATGTAGTCTTGCAGGATCTCTTGTATCGGCACCAGCTCATTCCGAGCTTGCGCTGGGCTCGCTCGACTGCAGGCATGGCTGGCTGCTTGGACAGTCTTGCACTCCTTCTCACCTTGGACATGTCGAACGTTCTGCGCTTGTACTGGCGACGCACTGGTTGTTCAGAAGCGAGTCCAGGTGCCGGCGTAGTGAAGAGATCCGCCACCGTCGGCCCCTTGGCCGGTGGTGGCGCTGCAGCCGGTGAGGCAGCAGTCACAACTGCTTCAGGTTGTTGGGCCGCAGGTGGCTGCGGCTCTGGATCCGCCGTTGTCGCCTGGACGTCGCTTGTTGCCGTGGTGTGCAGTTCCGCCGCTGATGAAGGCGGCCGTTCTGCGGCCGGTAGTGCCGCCGGTGATGAAGGAGGTAGTAGTAATAATTAGGGTAGGAGCTTGCAACTGCAAAGAAATCGATTGTTGAGTTTTGGAGCGGCAACAAAGGCAAACCAGGATCGTATTACAAGTATACTAGTATACGAGTTTTTTTTTAAAAAAAGATTATGGGTCACTTAAAAAACGGTTATGATTACACATGGACAGCGGATAACAGAAGAATGTAGCTAGATACGTAGAGAGCTTCGTGCACGCAGGACTTAATTAATTCCCTTGTCCTCCATATTTTGCTGGCGGCGGACTAAAGCAAAGTCGAGCGTGCTGCGTCCAGCGAAACGGGCCAGATTCTTCGAGTACGAACTCCGCAACCTGACAAATGCAGACTCCATTTTGCTACGTCGTTTAATTATGGGTTTTGCGAGTATCGTAATCATGTACCTAACCCCCATAAACAAACAGAACGCACATTTTATATGGTTGGATCCCCTTTACAAGCCTCGGCTGCTAGTTCAAGTGACCTCCAAAATTAATAACTAATACACCCCAAATCTAACGGCACAATGTTAAGGACAGTAGCTCAGCTAACACTGCACCCCGCCAATTTGTTCGCTTCAGATGCTCAGAAAACTAATACCAATGGAGAATATGAAATGCACAGCACGTCAGCAACACATATCTTTAGGCCCTGGTGGCCTGGCCTGACGAGCACCATGTTCGAAACATGCAATTGAAAAGTTCGCGTTGCAAAAAGTTGGGTATGTGTAGCAGGCACTTAGCACCGTACCACACATTAAACTCAAAACGACACGATGCAAACAATTTTTGGTGTCACTAATGCCGTCTGACGTGCACCACCAAACCAACATAGCAGTGACCACTGGCACTGAGCAGTGAGCAGTGACCAGTGACTAGTGAGCACTGAAGCACCAGGCGGCTAGCGCACAGGATTGCAGCGAGGTGGGCGCGCGCACGAGGAAGGGGGAGGCCGCCGCGCCGCCGGCGGAGCGGAAGGCGGCAGGAACTGGCAGTTGCGGAAATTGAGAAGCGGGGGAAGGATCCGCGCTCCACCCGCCTCCGTGGCTCCGTTGTCCCGTGCGGCCGAATTCCATTCCATTCCATCACGTGGTGGCAGCGTCACCTCACCTGGCCTCCGGGTCCGGGCTCAGGTTCCATGTCCGGTTGCTTGGCAAGAGGCCGAGCCGGACGGGGACAAGTGACGTGACGGCTGGCGCCTAAAATACAACCGGCACGGACGGGGACGTGTATCTTATCACGAACAAGGCGTGCGTCATGGGTTTTTTTTTTTTGTTTATGGTTACCGCTGGCAATGGGAAATGGGAGATGACAATGACAGTGGTTAGAGTCTTTAGAGAAAAGGAAATGTAGACGGAGAAGATTGCTTTGTAGGGTGGTGTTGGACAATACAATACTTCAGAATCCATGCGGACATAAAATATTCTAATTAGCATTTTGTATATTATTTAGGGAGAAAGTTTAGTTAGAAGATCTTGGGAAAGCCTCACCTGGTCGTTTAAGTCTAACAAAAAAGCTGATCCTTGAAGATCTATGCTGCATAAAGGATAGAAAACTATGAAACCCGATCAGGCATCACTATCTTCGCTGCGACGCATGAGCTAAATCCCGTTTTGCAATTTGGAAAAAAAAAAGTTCAGTTATCCAGGATACCAAAATAAAGAGTTCAGAAAGTTTTCTCGGAAGTGCTAAATGACAGAGCGAGAAACCTTTTCATGGCTTACAGAAAATTCCCCTTCACAAAAAGGGCACTAATCCAGATCATTCTCACTCCCGCAAACAGCTATGCTCGTCTTACCCGCATCTGTGCATATTCCAATTCGATCGGATCTCTAACGAACAAAAAGATCTGCCGAGGCGTCCATTTCAAGCCCCCCAACTTGCACAGTGCCCCTGTGGCAGCAAAGCAACCGGAGTGCAAAAAAGAGAACAGAGCGCCGGGCTGTGTGGGTGAGAGTGACGCCGTGACGGCACAGCGCCACGCGAGCACGCGACGGATGGGAACGAAGAAGCGCGCGTCCCTCGCCAGATCCAGACGAAACCGCGCGACTCGGTGCCGGTGACTCACCCGCCCGGCGCCCGCGCGTCGCTGTCGCCGGAGCCACTAGGCGCCGCGCGGGGCCCGAGCCCCCGACCCCGCCGCGTCCCCATCCCGACGTGCGTGGCGTTAGAAAGTTCTTCCCGTCTTCCTGCTGCCAGTTTCACCATACGCCTTCGGCCTTCGCTCCGCCTCGACCTCGTCCTCCTCCCCACGTTTTCTCCCCACGATCCCGTCCTCTTTGTTTATGTTTATGGATGGAGCCCGGTGCGCTCACCGCTGGGGCCTCGGCGCCTCGCTCACCTGCGGAGGGCGTGGCTGCGCTGCGCGGATACGGCTCGTGACTGCCGCCTGGAATGGACCGTACCGGACGGGATCCGGTAAGAAGGAAAGAAACGGAGGGCATCGGCGGCGGGGCGCAGCCGCCCTGGCCGGTCGGTGCGGGAGCGGCCTAATTCTGGTTCGCGCGACTACGGAAGAGGATGATTGTTAGTTCCTGGTACGCGCTAACTATAGGTGGCCCGATCAAATAGCGCGGGTAGCTAGTTTTTATTTTTAATGTTAATATTTGTATTTGTATTATTTCCTGGTCGTTTTTTAATTTTAGTTGCATTTTAGGATGTGTTGTATAACATTTTTCATTTAAATTTAAATTGACTCATCTTTTGGATATTTTTTAAATACTTTGTTTTATTATCTGTCAAAGAGTCATTTTATTTAGTCCATTCTTCCAATTTTTGTCCGGATAATATTAATTATATCCTGTCCATATTTTTTATTTTTTATTTTTTGGCCCATTTAATATGTTTCCTCGGCCCAGGTTATTATAGCTTTATCTTTTGGGGTGTTTGGATCTTTAGTTCGGACTAAAATTCATGGCACATCGAACATTCGGATGGTAATTAGGAGGACTGAACATGAACTAATTATAAAACTAATTACATATATGGAGGTTAATTCAAATCATTAGGCTAATTAGCACATGTTTACTGTAGCATCACATTATCAAATCATGGACTAATTAGGCTTAATATATTCGTCTCGCAAATTAACCTCCATCTGTACAATAAGTTTTGTAATTAGTCTACATTTAATACTCCTAATTAGTATCTAAACATTCGATGTGACAGAAATTTTAGGAGCTCCTTTTATGTTTTGTCTCTTTGTTTGTTTGTTTTTCGTTGTTTTCGCCTGGGTCGCTATGCATTATTCGGTGACTTGTTGACTGATGGAGCCTTGCAGCGACCGTGGCTCGTTTTTCGATTGGTCGTTTCATATTTTGCGCAGGTTTTGCATCATTAGGGGTGAGACCACTTCAATTCGCAGAATATTCAGTTAAATATATATTATTTTTGCCACAATAATTTGTATGTGTAGTATAAACCATGTATATTTTTTATAAAATTAAAAAAGATCACCAAATATCGGGCCTGAGTCTCCTACTTTTTTTATCTTAAAAACCACTATAGCCCTCCTTTTACCTCCCTGTCCAATGTCCCATACTTTGCACTAGGGACGGTCCAAGACCCATTCCCGACCTTCTTGTTGGCTCAGATGTTCCCCAACTAGCGAGACGCACATACTCTTTTTCGCCCTTCGTCATTTTTGAGTTTTAATCCGAGGTCCCTAGCATTGATCGATGCCTCGATGGAGCCTTGCAGTAGGTGCGGGTATGATTGCCGGCGCGCGTGTGGGTCCGTCTGGCAAGTGCGGCGCGGTACAGATCGGCTCAACGGTGGACCCGAGCTCTAGCTGCGGTGTCATGCATTGATGATTTGGCAGCCATCGCGTGCGAAGTCCTGCTCGAGATACAGCTGCATGCTTCACCATTCACCAAGGTCGAGTAGTGGCCACGATGCTGAACGTGGGGCAGTACTCTACAACAGATGTCTCCCACGGGTACGACCTTACCTTCGCATGCTATGCTAGGCTATTCTGCCGTCCTTCATGACCGATGACGTGTATGTGTTTTTAGTTGCCTACGGCATGTTTGAGGAATTGCCTGGCTAGATTCAGGATGCAAAAATCTTTGCCTCTAGATATGGCACGTGATTGGTGACTCGCAGCGAAATTCGGCTAAGGACAAAATACCGAGACAGATTGCCATGCAACAATTACCTAATAAGTTGCTCTGGACGTGTACATTTTCGTGAGTATAAAGTGCATGGGAAAAATGTTATTGTTTTAAGGTCCTGTTTGGGAAATGGGGTGTTAAAGTTTAACACCCCACTTTTAACACTTTTAACACTTTTCTATCCAAACACTTGTGTTAAAAGTGGGTGTTAAAGTTTAACACCCCATTTTTCATAAACACATGGAGGAGGTGTTAAAACTTGCTAAAGGTGTTAAAAGTGGCCCCCTCTCCACTTCTTCCCAGGTTATCCCTTCTCTCTCCTCCCTCTCTCTCTCCGCCAGCCCTAAATGAGGGGGCAATGGAGTCATTTCCCACCAAAAATGTTAAAGTTTAACACATCATCCAAACACCCCAATGTGTTAAACTTTAGCGCTCTATTTGAGAGTGTTAAAACTTTAACACTTGTTAAATTTTAACACAGGGTATCCAAACAGGCCCTAAGTAGCCCCATTGGTGGAGGTGGAAATTTGTTTCTGAAGGTTTAAGCGCATGTAAGATCATGTTGGCTCAAACTCTAAATTGGCTAGATTATAATTTACCTCGAAAGGACCAGCCACCGCGCCTCAAATCTCATTTAAACCACAATGCTCTAACTTTTCCTTTTTTAAAATGTCCCCCAAAAAAGTAGTACTTTCATTTTACATGAAGTGGGGCATGTAAATTGCTTCATGCTGGAAAAAGGAATTAAATAATAATGTTTCTTGCAAGTCCTATTTGTTTAAAAAAGCACATTCCATTCTACTCTACTAACATACAATTGTATTTTCGGCAGAACGGTGTGTTTAAATTTTCTTAGTGGTAATTCAAGTGTAACTTTAATGTGTCTTAACACAACTTTCACACTTGGCAATTGTTGTATATAGCAGAAATTGGTGATCCCATACATAACTTTGAAAGATAGTGATAGAAATTCCACAATACAAACAAGATTTTGGGTCCATTAAGATCCCGTTTGGATCTATTAGAAACTATTATTTAACTAGCTAATAGCTCATGGCTAAAATTAGCAAGCAGCTTAGCTGGCTAACTATTAGCTGGAGATTGTTTGGATCTAGCAGCTAATAGATTGGCTAATAGGTTGTTGGGGTGTTAAATGTCTAAAATGACCTAAAAACTTTGATACTTAATATCATTTTAAAAAGTTTGATACGTGTTTGATACTTAATAACAAAAGTTCGATACTGCTAACTTACAACCTCAAAACTTATCTTATTTTTGACCAAACGGAATACATTCCTTAACCATTGCAATATCTAGTTCAAACTCTAGTTAGCAGTCAGTACATATTTTTCCGATGAAATAGATTTTCCTTTGAAGCGGTTTTCGGTGAAAATAGGTGCTTTTATGAATTATATCAAAACAAACTAATAATTAACTGGTATAAATACTGGCATGAGAGTAACGAACTAACCAACATGCATAGCACGGTTGGCGGACAAGTGACAAAACGCAGATCGCGGGCAGGCGACGCACAGCACGGCGCTGCCGATGATAAGCACACATGCAGGCAGGAGAGGTGGAGATGCAACCGAAATGACTCACCCGCCGGTGCCCCCACCGCACTCCACTCTCACCCACCCGTCTCCCACTGCCGCTCCATATATACAGGCTCCGCCTCGTGCTTGCCTCCCCTCTTCACACATCTCTCTCGGGAGCTCCTACTCCTCACTCAGTCCTCACCCCACCCCACCTGCCTCGTCTCGAGTCCAACGAACAAACCAATGGCTCTCGTCCGCCAGCGCCGCCAGCTGCCGCACCTCACCCTCCCGCTCGACCACTTCGCCCTGCGCCTGCCGCCGCAGCCCGCCGCCGCGCCGTCCACCTCCGCCTCCGACGCCCGCCTCTCGGACTACGAGAGGATCTCCGTCCTCGGGCACGGCAACGGCGGCACCGTCTACAAGGCGCGCCACCGCCGGTCATCGCAGCCGCTCGCGCTCAAGATCTTCGCGGCCGGGGACCCCTCCGCGGCGCGCGAGGCCGAGATACTCATGCTCGCCGCGGACGCGCCCCACGTCGTGCGCCTCCACGCGGTGATCCCGGCGGCGGCGGTCGCTGCGGGGGAGGCGCCCGCGGCGCTGGCGCTGGAGCTCATGCCGGGGGGCTCCCTCGCGGGCCTGCTCCGCCGGCTGGGCCGCCCGATGGGGGAGCGCCCCATCGCCGCCGTGGCGCGCCAGGCGCTCCTCGGGCTCGCGGCGCTGCACGCGCTCCGCGTCGTGCACCGCGACCTGAAGCCGTCGAACCTGCTCGTCGGCTCTGACGGCGAGGTCAAGATCGCCGACTTCGGCGCGGGCAAGGTGCTGCGCCGGCGGCTCGACCCCTGCGCGTCCTACGTCGGCACCGCGGCGTACATGTCCCCGGAGCGGTTCGACCCGGAGGCCTACTCCGGCGACTACGACCCCTACGCCGCCGACGTGTGGAGCCTGGGGGTGGCCATCCTGGAGCTGTACCTGGGCCACTTCCCTCTCCTGCCGGAGGGCCAGCGCCCGGACTGGGCCGCGCTCATGTGCGCCATATGCTTCGGCGAGGCGCCGGAGCCGCCGGCCGCGGCGTCGGAGGAGTTCCGGGACTTCGTGGCGCGGTGCCTCGAGAAGAAGGCCGGGCAGCGCGCGTCCGTGGCCGAGCTGCTGGAACACCCGTTCGTCGCCGAGCGGGACGCGGCCGGAGCGCAGCAGGCGCTCGCCGCGCTCGTCGCCGAGGCCGAGCAGGGCGACCTGTAGCCCAGCTGCCAGTGGGGCCGGTTAATTAATTCACTAGGAGATTTAGGAGGAGAGTCAGGACAAGCTGATGTGTACATAAGAGTCACGCCACGTGGACGAATAACCTGTCATAGGTGGCGTTTTCTCCCCTTTTTTGATGCAATTTTTTAATCAGTTTTCTGGATCCAATCATTCGTTCGTTGTCTAAGTTCATTTCGCAAATCGCAATGGCCAAATTTGTTCGGGTCTAGCAAAAATGTGTCAAAATTGGTGCCGTTCCGTGTTCAAGGTGATTTGCTCTCGATGGTCTCAGCAATCGAAAATTAAGGGCACCGCACCTAAAACCTAGGTCACTAATCATCAATTTTTTGTTGAAAAGAAAAGATTAGCCGTATTCTCATCTGTAAAGGTGTGCTCTATGAAGTACTCCCTCCGTTCCAAATTATAAGTCATTCCAACTTTTTTGGAGAGTCAAAGCATCTCAAGTTTGACCAAATTTATACAATAAAGTACTAACATTCATGATACCAAATAGATACCATTAGTTTCTTCACTAAATATATTTTCATAGTATATCTATTCGGTGCTATAAACTTTTGTGATCTTCTCTATAATTTTGGTCAAACTTGAGATGTTTTGACCCTCCAAGAAAGTTGGAATGACTTATAATTTGGAACGAGGAGGGAGTATTCAGTTTAATGAAATAATGATCAACAACTAGCATACACGCATGGCTGGAGCTATGAGAGTGAGTTTTCTGTTGGGGTGGTTGCACCTTTGGCGCCATCATTTTGGGAACTTTGATAATGTCATGTGACTGGGTACTACAAAACTGCTGCGGTGGCGAGCCGCAGCAAATCTGCGAGCATAATGGCACTAACAAAACGTGAAAAACAGCAAAAGGGGTGTCCTGCCCTCAAAGAAGCGAGCACGCAAACAAAAAGGATAATGAGCAACCGCCTGCGCTGACAACTTCGTTCGAACGACCGATCAAGGACAGCACTAGCAGGTTGTCATTTAAATTTGCTGGGGGCGGCCACGGGCACGTTGTCTCATTGTCTGTACTTATTCCATTCTGCAGAAGCGTGCAAATGGTGCATCATTCCCCTAGATTACCCTAGAACATGTGCAATCGAAATGCTAATGCCTATGCATCTACTACGCATACGCATTCGGTTTCAGGATGCACGTTCCTTGGTGGAATCCCCAAAGCATTCCCCCTTCGCTCTGCTCGCTTCTGACCAAAGTTTGGCATCGGCTCTGGGGTCTACAAATGATTAGACCAAACTTCTTCGTCATATCCAAGATGTAGCAGATTCCAAGCAGAACCGCACACGTACACCCCCGGCCGTCTCCAGTTTCCAACCGTTCACGCTCTGCGTTGTCCTTCCCGAGATCTGACACAGCCGCAAACGAACAACAGTCGGGAGGGCACGTACGTATGGTCACTGCAGACGGACGGACGGAAGGAACAGATCGATAAGCCAGGGTCACCGTTTTGTCAAGATCGAGCGGATATTTATTGCAATTATTACGCGGGAGCAACGTGATCCAGATAACCATTTGGTCCATTGCGCTCGCGCCGACCTGGAGCGAGGAAGCCAGCCGCAGGTTTGTCGCGACTGGCCCGCGCCGCCGAACAGCCAAAACTGCCTGCGGTGCGGGATGAATCATCGGAGATGGTTCGGTCCGGAAGCGGGGGAAAGGAAGCCACCTGACGGCTTCAGCTGCATGCAGCAGCAGCAGGCGGTTACGTATACCTGCGTGCCCGTATCGTTCCGCGAAGCGGGGATATTCGGATCAGCTGGCCGTGCAGGCAGGGCCGGCGGAGGAGGATTTGGGTGGTTGGGTGTTTCGCGGAAGCGGATGCCGACGGGTTACTGCGGTGTCGGCATTCTGGTTTTCGGTTCGGTTTCGGTTCGGTTCCTTAATTTTTTTCGTTTTTTATAAAATAGGAACCGATCGATTTTTAAAAATTCTCGGAACATTCGGTTTCGGTTCTTTCAGTTCGGTTCCAGTTCTAACCGAACTAACCAAAATTTTTTAGAAGAGGTCAAGACAACAATAAATATATGTGTTCTAAGACAAATTTATGCAACACTATATCCATTTTCAATAGTAATAATTTATAAGGGAACAATAGCAATATAGTAACACAAATATATAGTAGTTCAAATATGAAACACCACACATAAACCAAACATAATCTTACAAAATTCAAGTAAGTGAAGTATAATTCATGTAATTCGGTTCTTTCGGTTAATTCGGTTAACCGAGAGTAGGAACCGAATTTTCTTCGGTTATTTTGGTTCCTCAATCAGGAACCGAATAACTTTTGGTTTCGGTTACGATTCTTTCGGTTCATTTTTTCGATTTCAGTTATTTTTGCCCAGGCCTAGGTGTCTCACGGGCCGCCCCTGCACTGCATGTTCCTTTCCTTCGTTGTAGTGCCAGGCCGCCAGCTGATACACTACAATTCTGTCAAGAACTCTGATGATGAAGAGAAGGAGAAGGAGATTACCGGAAGGCCCGCTCAACTAAGGTGCTGTTTGGATACTAGGCTAAAGTTTAGCCCTTGTCACATCGAATGTTCGGATACTAATTAGAAGGACTAAACATTAGCTAATTATAAAACTTTGCAAAAGCCCTAGGCTAATTCGCGAGATGAATCTATTAAGCCTAATTAATCCATCATTAGCAAATGGTTACTGTAGCACCACATTGTCAAATCATGGAAAATTAGACTTAATAGATCCGTCTCGTGAATTAGCCTCTATCTGCGCAATTAGTTTTATAATTAGTCTATGTTTAATACTTCTAATTAGTATCCAAACATCCGATATGACAGGAGCTAAAGTTTAGCCTCTAAGAGCCAAACAGGCCCTAAAGAAGCTCAATGTACGCTTAGCTGGGCTGAAGTGGGTTAAAGGGTAGGAAACGGCCCATGTAACAGGCAGCTGCGTGCCGAGCTAGCCCAGCGTGTATCCTTAAGAGATGAACTTGGGGAAGGGGAAGAACTTGATTCGGAACTCGTGGGCGACGGCGGCAGTGAGCTACGGCTCGAGATCCCTGGCGAGTTCCTTGTCCTTGTACCAAATACCCTGAATTCGTGAATCAGTAAAGTAACACTACTGGACGATCGACTTCTAATACCGGTTGGTAACCTCCTTTAGTATCAGGCGCTCGACCGGTATCGCTTGGTCAGTACAAAATGGCACGCCATTTAGTACCAGTCATTCCAACTGGTACTAAATGTGCCATTTAATACCGAGCGGTAACATGAACTGGTACTAAACTGCGAGCCACGTCGCGCTGTTGCGGACGGCAATTTAGTACCGGTTGGTTTTACCAAGTGTATTCCCCTTCTTTTTTTACCCTTTTATTTTAATTCGTATTCGTATCCGACTGAACTTTTACTAATAATATTACGTTAATATATCAACCCATTCAAATCCAAGTATCGCAAGTATCAACCCATTCAAATCATTAACACTCAATTGTTTGTACATCAAGGTCTTAGAGAGAACAAGTTCAAATCCATAAGAAAAGAGTATGATAGGAGTACATCCATGCATGCTACATATTTAATAATTCGCTTCGCTTATGTAGATACGCTACATAGCTTAAGTCTCCAATCGTAAATCCTAGAACTTCATCAATATAACCTTGAGCATGAATTAGTGCACTCTCTAGCGCTTCACAAGGATGGTCACATGCACTACCATAAATCTCAAATAATGGAGGCGACGTCAACTGAAATGGCCTGTAGAAAGTGACATGAGCCTAAAGCTTGAAATCTCTGGTACGTATCGGGTTTCCATCGGTGTAACTATAATTCAACACATCCAAGACTTGAGCTAGAATCGCATGAAAGCTCATTGCCGCCAAGGTTTGACAAAGACATCCTAAAAGAATAGAATAACATGATAAAATTTAAAAAATGTAACATAATTAAAGATAAAAGGATGATTAGATATGTGTTCCATACCATGTCATGTTGATTTAGCTGACAAAGCCTCTCAGAAGTCCTAGTCACATTGCTTTCTCCCTCCTCGAGCGCTTTTATTCAAAAATATGAGAAGTCTGGCACAAAGTACCCATGATCCTTATGTTGTTGTAGGCAAGCCTCCACGGCGGTCCTTTCAAAAGTTACACTACTTGGTGCTAATTGACCCCATGCGGCAATTAAAACCATCGGGATGGGCTGTCCTGGTACTCTCATCCGGTTGGCCTGTGTTTCTCGAACAAGTACTTGAAAAGAGATTTTTACTCTTTTAAAATTTCGTGGACTATCTCGGATTGCACTGAAGGAGAAGTACCACCAAGAGTTTCGATAACATGTTTCAGCCATCTAATATTGTCGATAAGCCACGTGTATGTAAGTAAATTTAGGAATTATTCATGTGTAGTAAAAAAACTAATTTCAAGAAGGAAAGAATATTACTATGTTGGGAATTTTCTCTGCTTCGATCGCCTTTTGGCAAGTCAACGACGCAATTAGGAAAGTGAATTCCTGGAGGACGAGCCTGGCTCCTCGAAAATGTAATGTCCACGGCCGCCACCACCATGGCGAGAAGAACTTCCACTTACCATAGTTAGCCCAAACTGTCCAAATAAAATTGTGATAAGATAATTTGCCACCATTTTTCTTAACTAGTCAATTTTACCACCAATAATACATTGTCCTATACGTACATCATATACATTGAAACAAATCTAGACCATCATTTCATAGCCATCCAGAATTCTATCACAATGCTACCCATGAATATCTACATGTCCTCTAAGAGATATAGCTTTATGCCATGACTGTATCACAAAAAATTATTACTTAGCATCCAATACAAATTGGTATCCAATTCAAGCAAAATCATAGCCATTTTAATCCAATATGGGTAGCAAAATCATTTTAATGCATCAAAATTAAAAATATCGGAAAAAAGAAAACCTAACCGGGGAGGGCGTGCGTGGGAGGCGGGAGTGGGGGAGGGGGGAGGAAGGTGCGGCGGCAGCTCACGGGGGAGGTGGGGAAGGGAGAGGCGCGGCGACAGCGACGGAGCCGTGGATGGGGCGACTGGTGACGGCGACGGTGATGGAGATGGGGACGGGGACGGGATGGGACGGCAGTGACGGTGATGGAGACGGGGACGGGGATAGGACCGGCGCGGCGCCGGTGGGTGACGACGACGGTGATGGTGACAGCGACGAGGATGGGGCGGCGGCGATGGGTGAGGGCGACGGGGACGGGGCTGGCGCGGCGCAGAGGGAGGAACTACTAATTTTTGGAAACTGCTAAGTGTTTGGAGAAGATGAATTGTTTGTAGGTGGGACACTTTATAAACGGTGCTAGCCTTTGTCCGATACTAAATTTATAATCGGTGCTAGCCTTTGCTCGATACTAAATTTATAATCGGTGCTAGCCTTTGCCCGATACTAAATTCCTCCATTTAGTACCGGGCAGGGCTCCCAACCGGTACTAAAGTTGCTAAATGGTGGGATTTGAAATTAGGAGCATTTAGTACCGGTTCCTGCCTTTGCCCGGTACTAAATTCCTCCATTTTTTACTAGGCATGCTTCCAACCAGTACTAAATTTGCTAAATTGGCGGGAGCTGAAACTGTCCGTCTCCAACAGTTTTCTTTCCCGCGTACGCTGTCTTAATTCTAATAAAATGTTTCAATCATTATGACAAGGTTGTGGCATGTATATATGTATATATGAATATATATGAAATAGTAGAGATAAAAAATTCATCACAAATATTAACTAGAGTACATTACATATGAAATTCATCGTACATATTAAATCTTACATAAATGAGATACTTAGAACCTAGGATCGTCCACATCATGACCATTAAGCATGGCAACATACGAACTACGATTTATATCGATAATGTTGATTCCTAAGAACCTATTGATATAATCTAGCACATATATTAAGTCTTACATAAATGAGATATTTAGAACATAGGATCATCCACATCACGACCGTTAATTTGGGAGACAGAAAGATACACCAATCCTAAAATAATGATACAACATGAGATCTACGAGTCCACCTACTCTGGTAATATCATAAAGGAACCTTGAAATAATTGTCCAAACGTCTTTTGGATCAAGTGCCACATTTTCATAATAGAAGTATGGTGGCCCAATAGCCTGTCCAGGCAAAAGACCTGTTCACTGATTATGGCCCATTTTGGCAATCCAAATCCAACCATAAGCCGATGGGTCAAGGTCAATGAACAAATCTCTGCCTGAACCGACTATTGGCCACCACTTCTATTATGAAAATCTGGCTCTAAAAGGTTTTTAGAAATCTTTTATGATGTTCAGCCAGAGTTTGTGGACTCGAAGTTCTTCTGTTCTCTGGTATTGGAGGAGCGGATGTGTTACATCCATTACCAGTCCATCTGCATCGTATTACGTGAAAAATAGACATAGAGTTTCGTATTAGATAAAAATTTTGATCAATATTAGGTAGGGGAAAGATAGAGTAAATGTGTTTATAATATTTTGTCCTCACTCTAAAACACTCTCCATTCTTTTCGTTCTAAAAGATCAACAAGCACTCCATTTGTAATATAAAACTCATTCTAAAAAATTCTCCATTCTCCTCACTCTTAAAAAACTCTCCATTCTCCTCATTCTAAAAGATCAACAAGCTAGTACTCCATTTGTAACATAAAACTCACTCTAAAAAACTCTTCATTCACCTCACTCTAAAAAACTCTCCATTCTTCTCGTGTTAAAAGATCAACAAATATTCATTTGTAACATAAAACTCATTCTAAAAAACTCCCCATTCTTCTCACTCTAATAAAGCAACAAGTACTCCATTTGTAACATAAAACTAACTCATTCAAAAAAAACTAGAATACTATGACCAGAGGAGGAGAATGAAGTTGCTAACAAGTCTATTGAAGAAGCTGGTCGAGTAAATAAAAACGAAACCCGAGCAAATGGTGAGCTTGCTCGGGGAGGAAGCTAAGGAAGCAACTCATTTATATAGAGAGCAAATGGTTGATATTAATACCGGCTGGTAGCTTCAAACGGTACTAAAGAAGCTAGTAGCCGGTAATAAATGGCATTCTCACCATTTAGTATCGGTTGAAGTCACCAGCCGATACTAAATGGCTTCCTGAGAAATTTAGCTGTCGGCCACGTGGTCCACATGCCGTCATTTAGTATCAACTGAGGCTTCAAACCGGTACTTACAGGGTTCCGATGGTACTGTGCGTGACGACCGGTACTAACGTGTTGAACGAATGCTCAATTTTAGTAATATAATCGTAGTAGAGGAGAGGGTTGTGTGTGACAAATTCTATGGACGGACGGGACGGGTGCAGCACGAGCGTGGGAAGAAACCGTTCGCCGTGCTCCTTCCGGACCGCACGCTATCTAGTGGCCCGGGATGACGTGTCTACGTGTCTTTATTTTGTTTTCGAGCTTCTTTGGCTGGAGGGAGGAGATGTAGATCCAATCCGAATCCACCAGATGTGATGCGCTTGTTTAAAGAAATGGGCGCGATTAGCACCTGCTGGCCACTGGAGCCCAACGTTTGGCCACCGGTGACGATAAGTAGCTCGCGATACGACAAAAACAGGTGAAGTCACTGCTCAGCTCACGATCCGCATGTTGCCGCCGCCCTCACGCTGCTGATTGCGCACTACGATTTCAAGGCTCTCAACCTTGCTCGATTAGGCTCTGGGCCAAAAGGCCCGCCCGTCGTCCGTCCAGCGTGGAAGCCGAAAGAAACGTCCAAATAAGATCCTTGTTTTCTCGGGAAAAAAAAAATCCTTGTGCTCAGCCCGTCAGGACGAGGCCGGAAACGAACCAACTCTGTTACTCCGCCTTGGCGCAGACAGAGCTGCAGATTGTACGTGTTTGCAAAAAATAAACTGCGCATCCGGGGAATCGAACCCCGGTCAGTACCGTGGGAGGGTACTATGATACCACTACACCAGATGCGCTTGCTTCTCTTAATGGTGTTTCCTAAACTAATAATCTTTTTGTTTCCTAGCATAGCCTGACCCATACCAAATTACCAGTCCTCAGGGATCCTACCACTTCCGGGCTCCAGCTTAACAATTTACTGGTAAAGTGGCACACGAGAGAACTTAGCGAGCTGTAAACATGCTATCTTCATATGGTTCTACTTCTACACAAGCTTTCGCAAAGCTGTGAACATGCATCTTCAGAGCACAACAGCGGCTGCATCTGGAAGCCTGTAATGTTTTCAGTATTCAAAAGGACCGGGACAGGAGTAGGACGAATGTAGGACCTGGAATACGCATCGGACTAAAATAATGTATTCAAAATTGCTCTTCGTGTATATAAATCCAATACGACAGATGATCGATGCTACCTTGTGCTATCCATGTAGCTAGGACAAAGAAAGTTGGGGCAAAAACAAAATCCCTGTCCTACAGCCTTGAACCAGCGAACAAGGAAAAAGAAATTCCTGTGGTCAACATGTGTCTTTGATTTAGTATAGTACAAGTATACTGAATTCTAGCACTTCAAACGTCTTCAGGTTGCCAATGGTAGTCAACGGTAGCCACCTGGCAAAACACGCCGGTTTCAAGACTCGCACATCACAAATCTGCAGAAATTGAAACCAGTAATAAGAACCACATTACAACAATGGCAAAAAACCACTAAGTTCAACAAGACAACCAGAACATTTTCAGAAAAGAAAAGAAGAAAAAATAATAAAATGAATGAGAAGACTGAAGATGAACTTGGTGTACTAAATGCACAGTTTCCAGGACAGTTTTCATAGGGTTTCTATGTAGTTACAATAAATGCAAAGATGCTTTTTTGTGTAATAGAAATTAGTGAAGCTTATTTTAGTCAGCATCCAAGAAATGCCTATGTTCCTGGCAAATGCTAAATGAGTGGATCTGTGTAGCATTAGATACAAAAGTGAAGACACCCATATCAACATGGGTTTGATGCCACAGAGGGTTACTTAGAGATAGGGCAGCATCACGTAGCAGCTTTGCAATTATGATATAATAAAAAGAAAATCAGTGGGCACTGACTTCTCTGAAAGAAAGCCCTATTGTATAATGCCAGTGATGCTGTATTACGTTTGATTCTACAAACCTAACGTTCATAAACAGAACGGTAGTGTAAAAGGCCTTTTTAAAGCACCCATCTATACCCACCTAATGCCACTGGATGATGTGCTCCTTGACCATCACTCATGCTTTACTTATGATGTCAGCTGAAACAAGAAGAGTGTCCAAATTTGTTAGAAATCCTGGGTAGAAAGACCAAGACACAAATAAAACAAAATAGGATTATAATGAACCTTAAATATCACAACAAATAGCTATCAAATGAGAATTTGTATGGTTATCCATAGACTAAAATGGAAAATAATTTCCTTTAATTCAGAGACTCGCCAGATAGTTTGCATCAAGAAAATTGAACTTTGTGCATTTCCTTTTCTTTCTCTTGCAACAATTGACTTTTAAAAAAACGACCCTGCGGCAGATTTAGCCAAATAGAAGTAATTGCTCTGCTTATTACGTGCTGTTTCTTCCAACATAAAAGGAACTAAGGAAGGAATCAAGATGTGCACTTTAGCAAGCAGCCAACCAAAAACAGAAATGTGACATGGAAGATTTTCCGTTTCCGCAAAACCCTAGCACCACTTACCAAACACAAGCATGTACTTGTTAACATCATATGCATAGTTTGGCCTTTGCCTCCAAACATGTGCAATAGGGCATGGCATTTCGACAGCTAAATAAAAGAAATAACATATGCATATTTTGTAGAAGAAAAGGAAGCAGCATGAGACAAGCATATGACAATGTGAATACCATATTGAGGATTTTTGTGGCTCTGTTGTGCTTCCATTTGACAGTCCTGCAGCTGCTGCTCCTGCTCCAACTGTGGAATTTGACAAACGGTGTACTCAGTGTAATCATCGACAGTCAACGGAGCCTCCACTTGACCATTCTGTTGTTCTCCCATCTGAAAGTCCTGCTCTGATGGAAGAATGTCTTCTATTTCGCAACCAAGAAGCATATCATCCCAGTCAGATAGAGCAGAGGTGTTAGTAAAAAGGTGCCCAGATGAAGCCAGAAGATCTACACTGTTAGAAGTTGTTTCTGCATCCATGGGCACAGCACTTTCAGGGCTTGAAACTGGTTGTGCAGTAGCTGAAGAAAAAGTTCCATTTACTGAAATTACTTGATTGGGGGTTTCAGGAATGGGAGGATTGTACTGTATAATTTGTGCGCCTGCACCAGAAGTCTCCTGATCAGCCACAGGACCCTGTTCCAGAGCACGGAATCTCCTTTTTCTGCTCCCATCATCATTCCACCAATTACTCCTGCGCTGTTGCTGCACCAGCTGATTGAGGAAATTTGGATTCTGGACAACTATTGCCAAAAGTGCCATCATCTGCTGCTGGTTCTGTTCCATCACACGAAGACGTTGAATTAAATTCTGCACTTCAAGGCTAGACGATTGCTGGTACTGCCTGAGATCTACTAGCTGCTGCATTAGAAGGGCTTTATCTCTCTTAAGGGTTTCAACCTCCTTTTCAAGACCTCCATATTTTCCTATTTCAATATTTTCAGTGCCAGGCGCAGTTTTGACAGGTGCCGGCTGCAGATCACTAGGCGCATCCTGAGCGGATTTCTTCTTTCTCTTGATGGTCTTTAGAAGATGTTTTTGGCCCTTAACAAAACCTTCATTAGCCCATTCCCATCTATCAGGATCGACTTTATGAAATCCCTGGTTATGAAAAAAGAACATTACTAAATTCACCTAATAAAAAACTCAATATTAAACATAACTTACAACATAGAAAACATTAAGATGAAATAATAGTTAATTTTATGCAGCGGATTTTAAAGATTTTCGTTGTTGTTGTTGTTGTTGTTGCATCATCCATGCAGAGGATTTTCAACATAATACAATAAAGTAATGCTTCTATTTCTGTTTACAATATACAGAGCAAGCTTATGTAAATATATGGAGACAGAAGAAAACACAATGTAACAAGAGAAGCTACAGACTTGCACAAATCAGTGCATTAAGCAACATGGTACTGGATAGACAATTTACAATAATCATAATGATATACTAAGACCATTTTTCATCACAAGCATACAGTATGATGCAGCAAACTATTAGCAAGAGCATAATCAAATAGAGCATCAAGCTAGATGCAGGTAAGTAGTAAAGGCAACATTTTTTCTGTGGCGGTGAAGTACTATAGGTAACACCATTCGATATAATCATGGCTCTAGAAGCCAATTATATACATAAACTTGGTCAGATGCACAGATTTACAATTGGTAGCAGATAGAAAATAATCCCCAATGCCATGTGTTTTGTGCAATGACGTTCTTATTGAGCACAGGGCCGGGGCAAATATATATCGGTGTGTCAGTATATCGCTACCAAACCATTTGAACAATTCGGTTTTGTTTTCGATAAAAAAATCAGTTTTGTTTTGGGACATACAGCCAGAACCATCTCCAAAATGGGACAACCAGAACAGGTCATATAATTTCAATACAAGATCCAAATTGAGCAAAAGCAACAGAATATACCAAAATGACAAGAAGATAAATTGCTAAAGCTATAAGCACAATTGGTCGGAAGCTACTCCAAACAAGCAATTGCAAATTTGAAACTTTACAAGCCAGTTAGCCACCCCCAATAAGCACAATATCGTTGAACATAGTGTACACCACCAATCGCATACAGTCAGCGGGAAAAAAAAACATCGATTTCGCGCACGGGCAACAAACAAGGCCTCACATGGAATTGAGGATTTACGGAATCTTACATAGGTGTTGAGCTGGCGTATGAAGCTGGTGAAGTGGTTGTGCTTGAAGTGCCGCGGCAGCAGGTCGCGCTCGAAGGCGTGCGAGTCCCAGATCACGAAGCTGCCGCCGCCAGCGGCCCAGGAGATGACCGCGTCGGTCGCCGGGTCGGAGACCATGTCGTAGACCTTGGTCAGGAACGGCGCCACGTCCGGAGGCCTCGGCACCACCCCCACCGGCGCCGTCTCCGGCGCGGCCTTCCCCGCCGGTGGAGGGGCGCCGACGTCGCCGGCTACCTCGCCGGCGGCTGGGGAGGCGGGATGCTGGGGCGACCGCTTCTTCGAGCCCATGGCGACGGACGACGCGAAAGCCCTAGAATTTTTTTCTCCGGAGGCTTCGAGATTGAGCGGCGGCGTTGGAGGCTTCGAGATTGAGGCGGCCGCGCGACGAGAAGGGACGGGACGGGACGGGGCGAGGCGGCGAGGGGATTTTGGTTGGGTCGGTTGGTTTTCGGATTTCTTTGATGACCTGTACGGGAACGGGAATGGGGAGGGCCGGAGGGGTTTCGTTTTGCCTTCTGCGATAGGAAGGGAAAAAAATGTGGAAGAGATATTTATATTTTGGTTAGATCACGGAAGGCGCGTGGCCGGGCAATACTTTATGGGCCTTGTGGTACGGGTTTCCTGGACGGCACAATGACTTGTGGGAACAAAATTCGGTGGGCCATATATGTCAGCGACTGTTATGGCGAATGGTGTTCGTGCACCAGGGTAAATATGCTGCGTTCTTTCCCGTATTTGGTGGGGTCGTGTCTCGTGTGGGCCAGAAGCGTCAGAGGCTGTGCGGTGCTCGAGGGTGCTGTTCGGAATTCTTTACTTGACTCTTCGGCTAATGACACGTTGGGCAAAGCTGAAGGATTTGATCAGTGGGTCCCACCAGGAGGCAAAGCAAGTTGAGAAGTCGTCGGCGGCCGGGCAGGAAGCTGCTTGGTAGGATTAGGAAGAAGCACCAAAGCAGAAGCGCCACAGCCATTGCGTCACTGACATGTGGTCCCTATGCGCCACAGCTGTGCTTCAACGGAGACAAGGCGGGCATGTGCCGTCGTTGCCGACGTCATCGTTGGGGCCGAACCGTCGAAGTCGACTCGAACGAGTCCAGTAGCGACGCGCTTTCTCGTCTTCTTCCGTTCTTCGTGGTGAGTGTCCCGCCGACCGGTCAGTGCCGAATCCGTGCAACCTCCTCGCGTTCTCACGAGTGAGCCGACTTCGACTCCGTTTTTGACCCGAGATACTAAGGTCTTGTTCAGTTGCCTAAAGTTTGAAGGTGTAAAATTACTGTTGTAGCATTGTAGCATACTGTAGCGTTTCGTTTGTATTTGTAAATTATTGTCCAAATATTGACTAATTAGGCTCAAAAGATTCGTCTCGCAAAGTACAACAAAATTGTACAATTAGTTGTTAATTTCGTCTACATTTAGTACTCCATATACGTACCACAAGTTTGATGTGATGGGGAATCTTCTTTTTGTATAGTGTTAAAGTTGGAAGTTTTGGAGGAAGGCCATCTCCGGGTTGAAAGCAAATCATCGTGCAACTGCGCACTCACTAATCGATTCAAAATTAGTAGGGAATGCGAATTATATGGAAGAGAGAAGATCCAGATCATGATCTAAGGTCGATTCATGATGAATAGAAAAAGAATAAACCACGCATGCCATACTGTGCTCCTCGTCGGGATAAGCTTGTCATCAAATGAATTTGTTTATCTGACCATGGGATCATATGTTGGTTCCACTCGTGAATCGATTCAATTTACGCGAGGCTCTCTTTTTTTATCCCTGATGAACCGATTCATCAGTGGAGATGCTCTAATGAGCGCTTAAGTTGAGAGTTGTGAAACGTCATCAGTTTGTTTGATGAGGAGAAAAGGTGTGCGACGTTTTCTTGGCACCATTGTATGTCACTCTTGAGTCTTGAATCCCTCCACTGCCTCATTTTATCCCTTGATGAAACTCCAAGCGTTGCAACCGCACTCCACAGTTCTCAATTTCAGCTGCAAAGTTCTAACTCTGCTCAACCAGGCCGATCCGGCCGCCTCCAAAAAAAACTGATCGTGGCGACCGGGCCAGCTAGAAAATTTGCGGGTGTGCACGGGCCCAATAGAAAACAAAATCAACCGATAGTCATATACGGGCCCAACAGCATTTGAAGCCCACAGCACACACCGTGCGGAGTCTCGCTCGACACCCAAATGCCCCTTGTACAGCGCAGTACGCACGGTACCTCCAAATCTCAATTTCTTATCGCTGCTTTCGCCCTTGGGCCACATGCGAACACATGTTATCCTCACTCATCATCGTACTGCTGGGATGAGAGCATCTTGCAAGTTGCAATTAGGCTCATAAACTAAGCGTGGTGGCCTAAGGCTTATCTTCCTTATCGGAAACCTGAGCGGGGTGCCGGTTCTGCTGCAGATCCCAACAGCCCGCCGGACGACCACGCTGCAACGAAGCTTTCTTTTCTCCATGAGCACGCTACCAGCTCCTGAAATTTTACGAGCTCTCCCAGCAGCCAGCAGCAGCAGTGCTCATCCAAAGGAATCCGGTGAAGTTTCTGGCGACGCTTCTCGCTTTTGGGCATTTGGTTGGTTGTCGACCTGGAAGATGCAACGCGAATGCGCCACGGATGCTTTTGGGCATTTGGTTGGTTGTCGACTCCGCCGTGGTAGTGCGAGCTGACCGCGCCCGGCCACGCCACGGCTCCGTGTCCCTGCATGTGGGGTCACGGGCATCTCCCACATCACCGCACATCGTCATCGTCCACGAACCAGCACCAAACAGGCAAACACCAATACCCGGTGCTAGAAGTCTAATGTATTTTTAGGGTTTAATTAACTAAGACGGCGACCTAACTAACGAACCAAATCCAGCGCGCCAGGTAGCGGCAGCGCCGAACTGGGCTTGCTGACGCGCACGCACCCGTGTTCGTGCACCGAAGCGCACGGTGCACGTCGCCGCCTGGTAATCTGAGATGCGACGACGGCGTCGTGGACGATGCTGCTGCTCTCGCGATCGAGACCCCGGCTCATCGCATCGTTACGGCAATCGAAGGGGACAAAAGGGGCCCCGAACTGAGCCCACTATGCTCTGAAATCTGAATGATATGTTCGATGGCAAAAGCATGCCGCATGCGCATAGACGAGAACCGCACGAGCGACTGCCGAAAGGCTGTGGTGGTGTTTCTGTACAGAGTGGAGTGGGCACCGTGTCTGAACCCCTTGACTATTGGCCTGACGAACGTAACCGAAAGGAACTTGTGCCACTTTGAGCGATCCTTGTTTTCTACTCCTATTTTGTTCTAAAATCCCAGACGGATGGCCCGCCTTTTGACGTATGCGTTCGCACTTTTGCCTCGTCATCTGGCATCACGTATATTGCATGATCAGGGCAGGAAGGTGCTACTAAACTCTACGGGTTTAAACGACGAAAACCTACTGTTGGGGGGCAGGAGTTTTGGTCTGATATTTCCTTGTGAAATATAGAAATTGGGAACCTGTCATTTGTAGGTGGGTGTGAAATGTGAATGTATGTATGGCCACCTGCAACCTTTAGTCAAAACTTGCCAACAAAAAACATCTAGTCGAACCAAACGCCGTAACATGCCGAGTGATGTTGTCAAGACTTGTTTATAGTTTAATTATGTAGCGAACTCCTTTGGAGACGTGCGTGCTCGCGTATGCATATCGCCATCAAACTCCAGCTGCAGCCGGCCATGCCAGCAATCTTCTCATTTTCTTCAGCACCTGTCCAGTGCTTCCTTCAGTAACTACGGCTGCACGGATATTTGAGCTTTTACTGTGCAAATCGCAGCTGACACGCTGAATCCGTAAAATCGAGTTCTGTCTTTCCGTAATTTCTATCATTTTAAAGAGAAAAACTTCATATGGCTCAAGAATTGAGGCTCTTATATATGTAAGACGAATTTGGCAGGTTGGTTGAATCGTCATGGGCACACGAGCAGCGTGAGCTCTGCGTCAAAGTTCCAAAAGTGCAGGATACCGTCACAAAGTTTCTGTTGTGGGGGCCAGGAAGCACACTAATGCCCAGATTCCCAATAATGCCAACAGTGGTTTACCTGTCCACTATCATCAGCGACAATAAACAAGCGGATCAGCATCGAGGAGCTCCAACTTGGTCTTCTGGTTGCTTATCCAAATCGCTCTATTATTTATTTCAAAAAACATCGCTCTACTACAAGCAAAGCCCCGCGGGCTGTGGCCAAACAGTGTCCATGGTGCTTTAGTTTCTATCGTTTCCCTTTTCAATTGGTGGAGCATTGCCATCACCGTCACAATTCCTGATTGGTTCGCTTGCCACCGCAGCCTGGCTCGCAGCAGCCATGCAGGACCGCGCTGGCCAGGCTCCAGGTGCAGCAGCGCTCTGTTTGCTTCACGTATTCAGGCAGCCAGGTCCGCAGGGGTATTTTTGCACGCAGCGAGCCTGACCCGGTGCCCGGATCACGCAACCAATCTAGCGTTCCCTGCATCCCGCGAGCCTGGTTCGGCCGAGTGCAGGAACCAATCACCCCCTGAATCTCGCCCCGGTTAAAATCCCTTGCAGGTTAGACTATTGCTTCGACAGGAAGCCACCGGAGCTTGCTCCTAATTGAGAAATGATCCTCCGCCTCAGTATGCGACGATGGCATTGGAAATGCCACCGCAAAATGTTGTGGAGGGAAAAAGAATAAAAAGTGGCGCACTGCCATATCGCTGTCACGTGCTCAGCTGTTAGGTTGTTGATGTTTACCGTGCAACGCCGCGGTTAAACGCATCGCGCAGCGGATTAGCCTCGAGACATTACGGTACGGTGATCACTGTGTGATTGTCAGATCCAATAGTAAAGTACAGTAGTACAGATAAAAAGCCCAGCTGCATGGCCACGGTGCCGTGCGTGCCCGACAGGCGCCCATCAAGAAAAGGACCAGAATGCACGGCTGCTTGGTGGCGCCCAGAAGCTGACACCGTAAGCAACAATCGGCACATCATTTTAAGGATGCTTGAGCCGAAAAATCAGAAGCAAGGCACAAAATCAGCAGTACAAGATGCGAATCTTATCTAAACGCATCGGCGCTGAGTCCTGATCGTCCTGAAATGCTCGCGGACAACGACTAATGACCGGCCGAGCAGTGGCGGGCGCAGGATTTGGACTATGGGTATTCAAAATTGAAGATGGTAGGAAAAAAATGACAGACTAAATTATAGTTTTATAACACATAATAATTAAGTGGTAGCAGCATCATTGATTAATATAAAATTTATCAGAAATTGAAATTGTGCAGCTACTAATGATCAACATATCAAAGTGGCAACATGTGAAATAAATAGAGGCTAAAACAGTAAAATGGTAACAAAGATTACAACTTAGAAGCTATAGGACAACTTTCCGTTCTGCAATGCTTTGAAAATGAGCGATGATGTCCTTATCCTTAGCTTGCATGAAGAATTCCCTTTCAATCAATGTGACCAAGCAACCATTCAAATATTTCTGCCCCATCTTACTTCTTCTCTTGTTCTTTATCAAATTCATTATAGAAAAGACCCTCTCAACACCAGCAGTTGCAACAGGGAGAACAAGCACCAATTTGAGAAGTTTATAAACAATGTCAGACCGAGAAACCTTTCCTTCTTTAACTAGCATCATAGACAACTCTGCTAGACTTCTCAAATTTTTGAAGTTTTCATCATTTCTGACATCATTGATATAGTGGTGCTACTGAAAATAAAGCTGGTTTATTTCTTGAAATTCAAAGTCATGTGGATAGAACCCAGCAAGCTTAACCAAGTTCTCAACATTAAAAGCAAAAAAGGAATTAGCTGGACTGAATGATGCCATGCATCTAAGTAGCTCTGTGTTTACCTCATCAAACCTATTATTGAGCTCTTGAACTTGTCTATCAATGACACCCAAAAACATATCAGCATGAAACCGGTGATAATTAATAGCACCTCTGTAGAACTGCCTTGATCTTTGCATAGGAATATACTTCCCATTCATGTCAACAACTTTAACATTGTGCTTCTCACAAAAAGAAGTGACCTTGGTAAGAAATTCTTGCCATCCAGAATCTTGTCTCAAAACATCCAGTTCTACCTTTGTGAACTCCAGAAGATCCATTGCATTTACGATATCTTGCTCCCTCTTTTGCAAAGCATTGCACAAGTTATTGGTGTATCCAAATATTTCATTCATCAAGTGTAGCAGGAAAACAAACTCAAAGGACTTAAATACTGTGAGCATAGTTTGAGCCCCATTAGCCTCAGCCCCTTTACTTTCATTCCCAATCCTAAAGAGAACTTTCTTGATTGAAGGATACAAGAACATAACATGCATTACAGTTTTGTAGTGAGATCCCCATCGTGTATCACCTGGCCTTGCTAAGCCCATCTCTTGATTCAATCCTTGCCCGGTTTCAATTTCACCCAATTTCAATGCTTCAATCATGTATTCAGCTTGAGCAATGCGAAGCATACGGATCTTTTTACAAGACATCCCTAGAACATTCAACAAATAAGCAAGTTGCCCAAAGAACCAATCACAATCAGTATTCTCCTTAGCAACCGCTACAAGTGTTAGTTGAAGTTGATGGGCGAAGCAATGAACATAATAAGCAGAAGGGGACTCATCCATAATTAGTTTCTTCAAACCATTAACATGACCCTTCATATTACTAGCTCCATCATACCCTTGACCACGTACCTTGGATAGGGGCAATTGATATTTCATAAGCAAGGACTGAATTGCTTCTTTAAGAGTCAATGATGTAGTATCTTCAACTTGGACAAGACCTAGAAACCGCTCAACTGGTTCTCCTTTTTTATTGACAAAACGCAAACAAAGAGCCAATTGTTTCAATAGGTATACATCACTTGACTCATCAGCAAGAATTGCAAAACACTCATCACCAAGTTCGTCTATGATAAATTTGGTTGTTTCATGAGCACAAGCATCAATGAGTTGTTTCTGGATCTTGTGATCTATCATCTGACAGTTTTGTGGTGCATTCTCTAGTACCACCAGATTAACCTCTTCAAAGTTTCCTGCTAGCCATGCTAAAAGTTCCGAAAATTCCCCTTGTTGAGTGAATCCTTTGTTTCATCATGACCCCTAAAAGCCAACCCTTGACGCAACAAAAATCTTATGCACTTAAGTGACCATGTCAAGCGAGCTAGATACTTAGCCTTGAATTGTGCAGTGTTTGATGCAACAGATTCACGGATTGATGCCTTAGGTCTCATGAACAATCTATATTTCTCTTCAGCTTCACTATGAGCACTATCGATACCACCAACATGCCTATGAATTCTCCTTTTCATATTCCAATTTCTAAACCCTTCAACAACAAAAGCATCTCCACCAGGAAATTTGTAGCTATCTTTGAACAAATAGCAAACAAAGCAAAATGCAGTATCTTTATCCACACTGTACTCAATCCACTTAAATTCAGCAAACCACTTATGTTGGAAGCGGCGCATACCTCCACAATCATGTTGCGGAAAAGCATCCCTCTTCATCTTTGGTTGACATGGCCCCAATGCAATGTATGCCCTTCTAACTGAATCTTGGTCATTGACATCATAGCTTGACATCGGAGCCCTCAATCCAGGATCATGCTCAATGCCATAATCATTCTTGTCTTCATCACTAGAATCATTTTCTTCCACGGGTATGGATTCACCAATTTCTGTTGTACCGTGATTTGGTGGCTGATTAGATCTCACAGGTTCAGGTGGTACCGTGCTTGTTTCACTACCACTTTGTCCTTGGAATAACACTACTTGCATTTGACTTTCATTGCAAGATTGATTAACATTCTCCGGTTCAGGTTGTCTCTTCTTTGCAGCAGCCCTTGTCATGAAAATCCTCAAATCAGTAGCGGCACTACCCTTCCTCTTCATGGTTCAAACCTAAAAGTTACACAATTTCAAGTTATCAGATATTTACAATTTCACATTGAACTAAATTCGTGAGCATCTACATTTTGCAAGTTGATGTGCTATTCCAATCTGACAAACAATTGAAAATGATTACCTCAATTTCACCAACAATCAGCAGTTTGGGGGCAGACCGGCAGTACTGTCGCCGCATGCTCGTCGGGTCGCCTAGTAGGTCGCCGCGTGGTCGCTGGGTCGGACGGCGGCCTACGCCGCCGCCTGCTCGCCGGCCGCCGGCCCGGCCGCCGCTCCGGGGTCCCTGCGTGCGCCGCGCAGGCGTGAGGCGCCAGGCGCCGAGGCGCACCGCGCCGGCCGCCCGCGCCCCGCGGCCCACCGCCGACGCGTCACGCGCCTCCGCCCCCCAGCCGCCTCCGGCTCGCCGCTCGCCGGCCGCCGCGAAGCCGCCGGCCCGCCGCTCCGGCTCCGTGCGCCTGCGCGCCGCGCGCACCGCGCCGGCCGCCCGCGACCCGCCGGCCGCCGCGCCTCCGCCCCTCGAGCCGCCGCGCCGCCGCTTGGCCGCCACCGCCGGACTGCCGCCGCCGTGAACCCTAGCGGCGCCGCCGGCTGCCTGGTGACTAGTGTGTGCGTGCTCTGTGTTCAGGCGTGGGGGGGAGGGGGAGGGGGCACTCGAGTGGGGCGGATGGGCCGGATGGCCGGGATGGGCCAGTTGGCCAGTTGGGCTAGAGAGCGAAGTTGGCCTCCGGTGGGCCTTTTTGAGTGAAATATGTGTGCTACTTCTATATTTTTGTTTTTTTCATACATATACCTAAAATACACTATATATATGAATTTTTTTACAAAAATAATGAGTATTCAATTGAATACCATTGAATCTAAGTGGGCCCGCCCATGCGGCCGAGACGATCTCCGCCGATGGATCATCTAATCAGGCACGAAATGAGAGCGAGATCGAGGCTGCTCGAAGCCAAGCCCACTGCACCACAGTCACACCTGAAACAGTACAGTGTCGAGCGCTCGTCGCTTAGCATTCACGTCCACGGTATAGTTCGTGAGATTGATTATTCCGTCAGGTTTTTACGGCCAAAGATGGCTGCAAGCCTGCAACAGGAGAAAGAATTGAGGCGTCGCGATCAGGTGCACCAACTGATCTGACACTGGCGTTGAAAGCGAGGCCCGGCCCTCTGAAACCAATCATTAGTCGCGCACACGTCACACGACCGGGGGGGAAAAATCTTTAGTAATTTATTAAGGAGCAAGGCGCTGTGCTTGAGTGGGGTTCACCGGTTGGATTGCTCGCCTCACTGCAGAGTCCAGTCTGATGAACCGAAAACGTAGCTGGTGATGCACCATTGATGGCGAATTGGCGGGGCCTTTGGGCTTAACCTCCGGTCTCCCTGTCGATTGCTTTAACACGACAACGCCCTCGCAGCAGTGGATGTGATGTGACGCCGACGGTTGACGCGTGCAGCGCATCGAGCTTAATAGAGTAGCAGCAGGGTTTATTGCGTTCACGGCTGTCCGGGTCAAGAAAGAAAGCAATCCATCTGATCTCGAAACGGAAACGATGCCCCAAACCCCAAATCACGCGGTACGCAGCGATCCTTAGCCGGAGCGCCGGCAGGAGGATGCCGAAACAGGGGTAGGAGGCATATCTTATCCTCCAGAACCAGCTGATTCCCTGGCCGTTGGCTCCAGGACCGCCGCCGGTGGCTCGTGGCTGCTGGTGGTCCTCTGCCTCACATCCGCCCGCGGCACCAGATCAATGATGGATCATGGAGGCAGGAAAAGGCATCGTCCATTTGGCTTGGCGTCAGAAGCCACGCAGGCCAGGCCCGCGTCGCCAGGCGCCGTCGCCGCGCGCCGGTGCATGAACCTCAGAGCGTGGCGGATCGGTGCTGGTAAGAGGAAAAAACAGCGGTGAGCAGCACGCTCGCTCTCTTCGTGCTCCCGAGCGATTTTTGGCGGGCGCGGGAGCGGGGCGGTGGCCACGGCACGAGAGCACAAGCGGTTAGGAGTGGTCGTAGGCTCGTAGCCCCACGTGGAGCAACAGTATGGTACGGTGCCCGAGAAAGGCACTGGCAACAAAATAATAAATTCGGTACCCCCCTAACCGGAACCTTATCGCCTTTGTCTATCCTGTTGACCCCGCTCGCCGCACGACATGGTGTTGTCATTTTGCGTTTCAGTACGTGAGACTACAGGATTCAGGGCCAGATAAAACTTTTTTTATAGATTTTATTTACTTTTACACCAAGTATAAAACATATTCTGATGATTTAGTTAGCTGTAGCTTCATCTGCCCAGCCCAGGCACATCTATGGCAGAAAGTGGGAGCCCGATCAGATTCCCTTCGCTGCCTCCCACTGACTTTCACCCAGACCCACCCTCTTCTCATCAGTCATCAGGAAGAAAACAGGGTCACCGCTGCACGTCCACTTGTCAAGCCCCCATTTGCCCTCCGCCCCGGGCCGCTGCCCTGCCCGACGTACCGCGCCGCGCCACGTCGAAGCGGACGGCCTGGGTCGCTGTCGGGACCGTTCTCGCCACGTGGGTTCCCCGGCTCGACTGGCTCGCCGCTCGCCGCTGCCACACGCGATTCTACTCGCGGGCAGCTCTTGTCGTCTGTTGCCTTGCCCTATGGTAAAAAAGGTGAAGGGTAGGAAGGTCATTGCGGCATCTGCGGAGGGGGAAAAGACGAAAAGTCCACTTGGATTAAACATTCGCGAGCACGAAAGCTTCGCACTGGTTTTGTCTCCAACCAAATGCGAGGGGCATCTTCTTTTCTTGACTTGAAAAGGATTGAGGATGTGGTCGGGATGCCAAAAGAGAGCTATGCCGATGATACGAGCTAGTGCTGCATCCTTGGCGAGAGCAGAGAAGTGTGGTTTCGGGATGAGCAGGGACTTTTTGCAACGAACAATCTATACAGCGCTCGAGCGTTTTGTGGTCTCCCAACGCTAGATTTCCTTTTGCCGTTCGATCCTGCCATTGTCGGTGTTGATTTGTTTGTTTTGTTTGCTCGCTGACATATGGGCCTGGTTTGTCATAGAGATTATTTCGGATTTTTTTGAACCGCGCCTGTTTTTTAGCAAGGAGGTTACCGCTTACGCTATCTGGTGTCTGCTCATTCATTTCTATTGGTGCGCTTCCTCTTCGGCTCCTCCTACATAGGCGATAACTCTAGAGTTTGGCGATCCCCTTTGATTCATCCGATGTTTTTACAATTTGACTCCATTAGATGATCCCAGTACGATGCTTGTTGCCTAGTTGATTTGAATCAATTTTTCACACATGATTACATCCCCAGCGATGAGATTTTACCCATGTTCTAACTGTTCAGTTCAGCTTCTAGCTTCCGATTCGTTATGCTCGATTGACTGTTTTTGTGATTCCGCTCTTAGTAGATGATCCCCTTATGCTGCTTGTTTTGCTAGTTAATTTGAATCATCTTTTTGCACACGATTAGAAACCCAGCGAGGATTTCCCCCATGTTCTTACTATTCACTTCATCGTCTCGCTTCTGATTCGTATGCTCGATGATTCACCCGTTGTTTTTGCGATTCCGTCTAGTAGATTAATCTCGTATGCTGGCTGCGTGTTTAATCGATTTGAACCATCACCTGTGCTTACATTGGAGAGCTTTTTGAGGCAATTTTTTTTGTGAGAATCAGTGCTAGGATAACCCTGAGCACGCCTAAGAGATTCACTAGTAAATCCCCCTCGTAAAACTCATGATTTTGATGTGTTTCCCCAAATTTGTGCCTCACCTAGGGTTTACCGCAAAATTGATGTTGGATTCTAATCTTTTGGGATTCTTCTTCTCGGAACTCTTTATCCTTGAGAATATGAGCTTGTACATCTATTTTCATATCGATCGGATTTGTCTCGATGTGTTTTGGATAATTTCCTTGCAAAAATCAGCCTGTTGTTTTGTTCTTTGTTCAGTCTGCAAAATGATCTCACTTGCAGAGGTACCCTCTAGCGTTGCAGTGATTTGTGCCAACAGCTACAACAGCAACAGCTTTTGGTTATTGTTCTCTGCAGTGATTGCACAATTTAGTTTTTGCTCTTATTCGTCTCTGCAATGACACTAGCCTGTTTAGTTGCTTGCTTCTCTATTTATCAAGCAGCGTCGATATTTCTCCATTGGTCAGCCGTTAGGTATATTCAGGCTACTTGAGGAAGCTTCTATCACCAACTTGTGCAGGTAAGCAGCTAGGGAGTACCAAGTTTCCATCATTAGGTTTGCAAGGTGTAGTTCAGTTTCTTGTTTACTCCAAAATTCCAGGGTGCTAATACTTGCTTGCAGGCCAGCCTTTTGATCTTAGTTCTACTCTAGCTCATATGTCTTAAAATGTCTTTTTCATGCTATAGTGCAGTTATATTTATTTAATCTTTTCAAGCCTGAATCTCTCTCCTTGCCTTGATATATTATTACACATGCTAGGACCGCTTACTGTATTGATCTACTCCTGATAGTGTGAATTTTTTCGATTTAGTCTCTGGCTACAGTGACATAACCAGTACTTATATGCATGCATATTTAGATTAATCCTTCTAGGTGCTATCTTGTGCATGTTTAGCCGGTGGTCTTAGTAATGCAGTAGCAAGTTCTCATGTTGGCTAGTTAGTAAGCAGTTTGCTTGTATTTGGAGGTTTCATTAACCACCCAAATTAATTTGGTAATCTGCATTTCATACAAAAAATATGTTCTATCTAATTAATTTGAAAATAATTATGGGAATCTGAAATTTCTGATTTGGCAATCTGCTTGTATTTAGGATTTTCATTGACCACCCAAATTAATCTGATAATCTTCAATCCATAGGAAAAAAATATGTTGCATTTGATTAATCTACATATAGTTATGGGAATCTGCAATTTCTAAACAATTTGCTTATATATTGGGGTTTCACTGACCATCTTAACTATCTAGTTATATACATTTCATATAAATTAAATCTAAGTATCTTTGTAATCAGCATATATATTTGGTTAGATGGGTGGTGTTTTCTGGGTGTTTTGATTTTGATCCCTTTATTTCCAATAGCTAGTCAGATTTAGCCCTTGGGTTAATGAACTTCCTATGTCAATTTGCTAATATGTACATTGTCTCTAAATAATTTAGGTCAGCAGATCATATTTTTTTGATCTTTTAGATTTCTAATGATAATAATTTATTTTACTTATAATTTATTTTCTTTCCATTTTAGATGTATTCGGTGTTCCCTTGTTGAAAAAGCTAGGTTTCTTATCCTATATTTTATTTGTCTACTACATGCAACTTACTTGCTTAGGATAAGATACATCATGGCATTACTCATATTATATTAGCTAATGACATGTAACTTGCATGGGTCTCACATGTATTTTTAAGTAATTTCATAGTTTCAATGATTTTTGGAACACAGTTCATATTTTATTCATATGTGGAACACCTGTTTGTTATCTTCTATATATAGCTTATTTTTTATCCATATAATTAATGAGATCAAATATGTTTTTCTGTGAAATTTTATTTGGCTCTAGAGGCTTTCTTGTAGCCAAGTTTTACTTCATCAAAAGTAGTGTTGTAGCATTGGATACATAGGCCTCATTGTTTTTAGAAGTGGATATCTTGAATTCTTTTTTATGTGGGTGTTTACACGTTGCACCTAATAACTTCAGTCCTGTCATCTATGTGTCCGATTGTTGCGTTTGAACATGCTATATGTACAGCTAGTGCTTACATCATTAATTGTCATGGAAATTTATCTTTCACTGGTATTATACTAGCCTTGTGTTGATTACTTCATCTAATTGTATCACTTGCAGATCAACTGATGTTCAAAGACCAGCTGCTAGTGGTTGTTTTTATCTCCTTGTTCGTGTCATGGTCTTTACTCTTTAGCTATTACATGGTTATTATTCTTCTCTCAATCTCAGTTTTTTTCCATACGGATTCTATCATTTAGTTTCAGTTACATGGTTATGTTACTTTTATTACACTAGGAAATTATAGATAAATTTCATCTTCCTGACATGTAACTTATCATGTGTTCTTCAACTTATATTCTAACTCTATATTTCATCATTTGCACCCAAATTAATATACATTTTTCTGGCAGTTTTGCATGTACAAGCCTGGGGAACCTACTATTTAATTTATTAGACATTCTGGCATTTTCTTTTATTTCTTTCACTTCCTAGTTCTTCTATGCACTTTCTTTCTTTTCTTTTTCCAGATCGTTTAGTAAAATAGAGGTTCTTTTTAATTTGCTTGCATGTGAGCTAATATATATTGATTTATTATAGAGTAATAATATTTTTTATTACATTGATTTATTGAGTGTAAATTCATTGATTTTTGGATGTAAAAGATTATCTCTCTATTTTGTTTCAATATGTTATAGTCTGCGGCTTCTTACTTATGTACAAACTTATTCTGTTAATCTAGAATTCATAGAAAGATATCTAACATAATCGCTTTATTTGTAGTTCTTTGTATATATTATCTGAATCGTTTGCTCCATTTTTTGTTATCTAGGGTTTTTCACTTACCACCAAAAATTAATCTGTTCATTTAAGAACTATAGAAATTTATCTGAGTAATTTGTTTCTTATGTTTCTATCCGTCCATATTGTTATCTGGAATTTGTTTGTTAAATATCTGAATCATGTGTTCCATTTTATGTTATCTGAGGATTTTCACTTACCACCAAAAAATAATCTGTTCATTTGAGAACTATAGTAAAGTATCTGAGAAATTTATTCCATATATTTCCATCTTATTAATTTGAATCATTTATTTCTTATGTTGCTATCTGGGATGTGTAATTCTGGATTCCTTAGCACATATCTGAGTCTTAGCGTGTACAGGCTGATTTTTAAAGTTTTTCCCTCAATTAACAAGTATGGTTTTTACATCTGGTTGTTTGTTCATTTATTAGGCTACATTTCTTAATATGTATAGACTACCTTCTTAGAAGTATATGAATCTTTCTTGTTTATTCTAATACCATTGTGTTCATTATGTTATGTTCTTATAATTTATTCTATATTCATTTTTAGAACCGTAAACTTGGTGAGAAGGCTTTTGTTAAAGATAATGTTCTCATTAGTCATGGCAACTGCACCTATCTAGGTATCAAAGAAGGGAACCAGGATTCTCTGGTTTTAGCGTGGTATGCCACTGATGAAAACAGCAATCGATTCATGATAATGGTACGTTTGTTCAGGATTGTTAGAAATTATGCTAGTATCGATGGTTCTTAAGTTTAATATTAATTTTTCCTAAATCTGTGTTTGTTGATGGCCAATCTTTAAGATTTTATTCATATTAATTCATATGCAGTTTATAGCAGCTTTAAATTATAGCCAATAGATCCAAATCAAACGGTCCAAAAAATAGTGTTTTTTTTTGCTATGTTGCATGTTGATTGCAGTATTATTACATCAAATATTGAAATATAATTTCAATGAATCTTTCATGTAATTTCCATTTTTCTTCTTTTTTAGTCATATTTGTGCCCTCAAGAATTCAACAACAAACAAGTGACACCTGCTGGTATCTAGAAGGATCTATTTGGTTCCATTTTGTTTGCCTTCTGATCTGTAGGAGCAGTTTGATTCTATTTTATCTGGATTATGATCTGTAGGATCAGTTGGTGCTAGTTCAAGGCTCTTCATGTCTAGTTACAAATGTGCCTAGTACTGATGCTTTTTAATATTATTCTGTCCTAAATCTCTATTTTTGATAGTCAATCTGTAAGGTTAAATTAGCTTTTAATTATAGCCAATGAATCCAAATCAAAGGGTCTAAAAATGGAGTGTTGGGTTAACACCAAACACTCGATTTTCTGGAAGAAACAAATAAGGTGTTTTGTTGGACCCTATCACTCCAGCGCCAGGTCCTCTCAAAACACCTGAGCATGAAGTAGACAATCCCTTTTGCAACCGTGCCTAGTAGTCAGCATGTACACAAAGCTTTTTTTCCCAACAAATACGTGGAGATGCTCGTGCTACAACACCTGCCTATAGGCGGAGCATAGGTCTCCATTATCAGCATAGTCTAAAATCCATTGCAATCGTAACTTTAGCAAGTAAAAAAGAACATTACTAACACTCCAAATTGGTACTCTAAAAAAAATTTAATTATAGCTTTGCCAAGCATGACATTCCTTTGATCCATCCACAGTTCCACACTCATGCGGCGGTCATGTGAACCCTGTAGTAGGTAGAGGGCGGTTGGTCTAGAACTCTGTAAGGGCTTCTTTGGAAGCACATGGTTGATTAGGCCAGGGAAGAAATGCCCCTACAAGGATTTTTCTTAATTTTCAAATCTCTTCCACCATAGGTTTTTTCCACCATAGGGTTTTTCTGGCTCCTCTCCCCCATCACTGTTTGGAAGGAAAACCCTGTGCCACCACTGGCACATACTGATTGTGTAGCGTGACACATCAATGAACACAGATGTTGCCGCGAACAGCAAATACACAGAACATCAACCGACAAATAGACAGAACATCAACCGGCTCACAAGCTTTTCAACCGGCAAATAGATAGAACACCATAAACGCGCTCTACAAGTTTTTCAACTTCTTCGTTGATGCAATACAAGTTTTTTTTAGTAAACGAAGCCAAGGATCTTCCCCAACCATTCTCTTTGTGCCTCTTGGTTCTCTTCAACACTCACAAATTTTGGCAAATAAACACTGGAATTAGAAAGCTGCAGCACTGGAGTTAGAAAGCTGCAGCACTAGAGTTAGAAAGCTGCAGCACAAAAAAAAAGTAAAATCAGTGACACTAGCAGGGGACAAAATTTTATGTTTTATATATGCAAATAGAGGATTCAACTGACACTTGAGCAAGGGTACAAAACTGAGATAGGATTGAATTTTTGCAGCCCCAAATAACTCAATTACAGATTTGTATGAACACAGATTATGATACATGGCAACTATTTACACTTGACCAGTGTTGTAGTTGTTTGTACCACAGAATGGTACAAGGAGTAACTGCATAGGTGAATCAAAGGAAATTCACTTTACTTTCATGTGTGGCAGTAAGATTATGTACATGGTTGCTTCTAATAATCTAGGGTTTTCATGCAAGTTTTCAAGAATAGCTAAAGGTTTCTCAACTGAGTTAAAACAAGAAAAAACATGCAACTCTTCGTAACAAATGATGAAAGAATCATGTATATATTGACACGACTAAGTTACAAGAACTGAAGCAAGCAATGGGTGAATTAGTCCGACTGACAAGGAATAAGCCCCATCCTAAGGTCACAACAGCACAGGTAGAGCAAAGCTAGAAAAACTACAGCAAGGACCAAGTGAATCAGCCAATGACATTCACTAGTAACTTGTCAACAAGACTTTGAAGGAATTTTGGACAAGCATTCAACAAAAGGTTCATTCTCGCATTTCAAAGAAGGCCCTTGCTACTACTAAGGTTCATTCCGAAAGAAACGAACTTGCAACTTATGATTAAGAACAAAGCCATAGTTCATCACTATCGTGTTGTGATACTAATCCATATGAATACAATAGTTGAAATTGGGAGAACAGTATTGCAGCAAGGGTTAGTTAGCAGATGCTATGATTATTTATCTCCCATAGAAAAGCATCGATGCAAAAAATGCAATGATTCATTTAGGCTAAATCCGTTGCACAAATGGTTAGATGCAGATACCATATCCCTACTAAATTTCGCTCAACCTCAATTAGGATAGATCATGATGATGCGTTCGTAGCACTCTTTGCATTCAAGAAAACCAAAAACACTCTTTGCAGAGACCATATCCCTACTGGATCGAATTATCGAAGGGGGGAGGAGATCCAAGTAGCAGGAGCTCGATCTGGGGAGGACAAGGAGGAGAGAGGAAGGGCTCACCAGATCTTGGGATGAGGCAAGGTGGGGCAGTCACGGAGCAATGGTAATGAACCGGCGACGGGGAGGACGCGAAGGCGACGAGGGGTGGCAACGCCTAGATGAGGACAGGGACGCGGAGAAGCGACGACGCTTGGTCGGAGGGGGCAGCGTGGTGGAGCGGACGGGGACGGCGAGCGAGTCGCAGAGCTGTCGAGCGGCGAGTCGCGGATGAGGACGGGATTGCGGCGTTCGAACCTGAGAGGTGGGGAGCGCTGTTCCACGGAAAAACAGCGGATAGGGGGTGATGACCCGTGATCGTGGGCTGCCAAACGACGGGAAAATTTGATCCGAGACCGAAATCCGCGTGGGGGTCTGGGGAAAACAAGGGGATCATGTGGGAATTTGGGTTCCCCCGTGAGGCCTAAAACAGAAATTCTGATGCAAGTAAAAAAGCAAGAAATTCAGGCACAAACTCACACGGCTTTCTTTATTCGTTTCCCTGTCAAATTGTCTACACCGCCAGGCTCTCTTTCGCTGTCGCCTGATGTATAAAACCAATAATTACACGACAGGATCGGCCACCGAACCCTGTCCAACCCGGTAAATTTCTATTTCCTCCCCACAATTACTTCCAGGTTGCAGCGGCAGTGCACTTGTTCTGCTGTGCTCTTCTCCCTGAGCCGCCGAAAGATCCAAGCGCAAGGCCACCAAAACCAAACCAACCAAGGGCTGGCCTCCTCCCGATCTCCGGAGAAACTCATTCTTTTCTGCTCCCTGTTTCTTGTACTTTCCTCTCGCTCGTCTTCGATCCGTCTCCCACAAGGAGAGGGAGAGCCGAGCCGGTGAGATCATTGCCGTCCCTGTCACTCCCTCTCTATGCGACTCGCTTGTCCCCGTCGTCTGATTGATTAATCCAAGGGCATGGATCTCCATGAGGACGCCGGAGAGGTCAGCTGAGCTCGGAGGTTCTTGGGCAGCTGCTGCTATAAAGCTGTTCTCCCCTCCCAACCACTTCCTCCTCATGAAAGATGAGCAGCTCTTGATCGCATAGGGGTTGAGGAGCAAAGCCGGGTTGGAGATTTTTCCGGGTTTCTTTTTTCTCTGATCTTTTTCCTGCACTTTTCCGTCTGATATTTATCAGCTTCTTTTAATCTACTAGTAGAGCTGCTTGCTTGCTTGCTGAAAACCCCCTATTTTGCTCGCTTAGAAAGAGGTTGGATTTTTACTGCAAATACCCAGCCAGTCTCTGAGCCGACCTTTTTCCACCACTCAGCTATACTCAGGCGAGAACAACAGCGTCAGTTTGCAGCAGAAGAAAAGGTTCTCCCTTGTATTGAAAGCACACAAATTCCCTCCTATCTCTCTCCAACTCACTCCCATCACTCCTAGGGGTGAGCATAGTGATACAGGTGGCTGCTTGTTGAATCCAGTGTGCGCCACTTCTCCAACAAACACTGCGAGCTTGTTGCTATCCTGCAAGGAACAGCGTGCCAAGGCATCCGCTCCTCTCCTAGTTCTTGCGTCGATCCGACACCAATCTTGGATTCTGCTGCACGGATTGTGCTTCTTCTAGCAAAAGGCCCAAACATTTGATCCAGGCCACCTCTCGGATCCTTTGCAAGAAGCAGGCGGCCAGCCATGGTGTCCCGCTCCTACTCCAACCTCCTCGACCTGGCCACCGGAGCGGCGGACCAGGCGCCGGCGCCGACCGCGCTCGGCGCGCTCCGGCGCCGGCTCCCGCGCGTGGTCACCAACACGGGTCTCATCGACGACTCCCCGGCGTCGCCGTCCACGCCGTCCCCCGCGCCGCGGCCGCGCACCATCGTGGTGGCCAACCAGCTCCCGATCCGGTCCCACCGCCCGGCGTCGCCGGAGGAGCCCTGGACCTTCGACTGGGACGAGGACTCCCTCCTGCGCCACCTCCACCACACATCGCCCCCCTCGATGGAGTTCATCTACATCGGCTGCCTCCGCGACGACATCCCGGCGGCCGACCAGGACGCCGTGGCGCAGGCGCTCCTCGATACCCACAACTGCGTCCCGGCCTTCCTGCCGCCCGACATCGCCGAGCGCTACTACCACGGCTTCTGCAAGCAGCACCTGTGGCCGCTCTTCCACTACATGCTGCCGCTGTCCCCGGACCTCGGCGGCCGCTTCGACCGCTCGCTGTGGCAGGCCTACGTCTCCGCGAACAAGATCTTTGCGGACAAGGTGCTGGAGGTGATCAACCCGGACGACGACTTCGTGTGGGTGCACGACTACCACCTCATGGTGCTCCCCACCTTCCTGCGCAAGCGCTTCAACCGCATCAAGCTCGGCTTCTTCCTGCACTCGCCGTTCCCCTCGTCGGAGATCTACAAGACGCTGCCCGTGCGCGAGGAGCTGCTGCGCGCCCTGCTCAACTCCGACCTCATCGGCTTCCACACCTTCGACTACGCGCGCCACTTCCTCTCCTGCTGCGGCCGCATGCTCGGCCTCTCGTACGAGTCCAAGAGGGGGCACATTTGCCTCGAGTACTACGGCCGGACGGTGAGCATCAAGATCCTGCCGGTGGGGGTGCACATGGAGCAGCTCAAGACGGTGCTCGGTTTGCCGAAGACCGAGGCCAAGGTGGCTGAGCTGATGGAGATGTACATGGGGAAGGGCAGGGTCGTCATGCTGGGCGTCGACGACATGGACATCTTCAAGGGAATCAGCCTTAAGCTGCTCGCCATGGAGGAGTTGCTGCGGCAGCACCCCGAGTGGCGTGGGAAGCTGGTGCTGGTGCAGGTCGCCAACCCGGCGCGAGGGCGGGGCAAGGACGTCGCCGAGGTGCAGGCCGAGACGTACGCCATGGTGCGGCGCATCAACGAGGTGTACGGTGAACCAGGGTACGAACCGGTGGTTCTGATCGACGAGCCGTTGCAGTTCTACGAGCGCGTGGCGTACTATGTCATCGCCGAGGTGTGCCTGGTGACCGCGGTCCGGGACGGCATGAATCTGATCCCCTATGAATACATCGTGTCCCGGCAAGGCAACGAGAAGCTGGACAGGATGCTGCGGCAGGGGAAGCCAGAGGAGAAGAAGAGTATGCTGGTGGTGTCCGAATTCATCGGTTGCTCACCATCCCTGAGTGGCGCCGTCAGGGTGAACCCATGGAACATCGAGGCCGTGGCCGACGCCATGGAGAGCGCCCTTGTGCTGCCTGAGAACGAGAAGAAATTGCGCCACGACAAGCACTTCCGCTATGTGAGCACCCACGATGTGGGTTACTGGGCCAACAGCTTCCTGCAGGACCTCGAGAGGACCTGCAAGGATCATGCTCATCGGCGGTGCTGGGGCATTGGCTTCGGCCTGCGGTTCAGGGTGGTATCGCTAGACCGGCACTTCAAAAAGCTTTCCTTGGAGAGCATTCTGATTGCGTACCGGAATGCGAAGACGCGTGCGATTCTGCTGGACTATGACGGCACGCTGATGCCACAGGCGATTAACAAGAGCCCGTCCGCGGAATCGGTGAGGATACTGAACAGCTTGTGCAGGGACAAGAACAATGAGGTGTACCTCTGCAGCGGGTATGATCGGCGCACTCTCCATGAGTGGTTCCCTTGTGAGAACCTTGGCATAGCGGCGGAGCATGGTTATTTCCTCAGGTATGTGCTACTTAATTCGATGTCATGACCCTGGACAACTGATAGATTATGTTCTAGTTCACTATGCCAAGCTGAACATTGTGTCAGTATTCTGAAGAAATGTTTCAGAAACCTGCTTAGTTCGACACAACCGCATAGTAGCATTGGAATGGAACATAGTATGCAACAGTAAAGTATGGAAACTGCTCAATTTGTTGCTGAGACATACATACACATCACTAGAAACTGTCCAGTTCAGTGATTTCTGATCTCTGAATGTGTTATTACTGAATGGAGGTCTAAGAGGGACGCAGAATGGCAGACCTGCATCACCCCTGCGGACTGCAGCTGGAAGCAGATCGCAGAGCCGGTGATGTGCCTCTACAGGGAGACGACGGACGGTTCAACCATCGAGGACAGGGAGACGATCCTCGTGTGGAACTACGAGGACGCCGACCCTGACTTCGGCTCGTGCCAGGCCAAGGAGCTCGTCGACCACCTCGAGAGCGTGCTCGCGAACGAGCCCGTCTCAGTGAGGACCACACCTCACTCTGTCGAAGTGAAACCGCAGGTGACTCCTCGCTCTCGTTCTTCACTATCTTCATCTTGATCGACATCATGTTCTTGGCGCAAATAATCGACATCATTTCCTTCCTTTTCGCAGGGCGTGAGCAAGGGCCTGGTGGCGCGGCGCATGCTGGCGTCGATGCAGGAGCGGGGCCAGTGCCCGGACTTCGTGCTGTGCATCGGAGACGACAAGTCCGACGAGGACATGTTCCAGCTCATCGCCACGGCCGCCTGCGGGGACTCACTGGCGTCCAAGGCGGAGGTGTTCGCGTGCACCGTCGGCCGCAAGCCCAGCAAGGCCAAATACTACCTCGACGACGCGGCGGAGGTGGTGAGGCTGATGCAGGGGCTCTCCTACGTCTCCGAGGAGCTGGCCCTGGCGAACCACCGGGATGAAGACGAGGACTCGTCTCTGGACGTGTGGGAGTAGCAGGCTAGCGGTAGCCGGTAGTGTTCAGCGTCCTGCAGCAGTTGGGATTGCAGCCTTGCATTGCAGGTGCAGGGCGACAGGGCGTAATATTTGTGTTGGCTCACTTGGAGCTTTCGCGCGCCGAGTAGTTTTAGATGTGTAAATGAGGTATGCTTTTCAGGGTAATGCATTGTCAGTGGCATGAACCTAGTGATGCTGTAGTTAATTACTACGATGATCCTAGTACTGATTTCTTTGGAGGCCTTGAAGGCCTGTTTGAGATGCTGCCAGTATAACCAGGTCAGTGGTAAGGAGTAGGCAGATCTGAAGTTCCATTCTTCTTTTTCTCGTATGTGTGTATACCTCTTGGAATAAATAGCCATCTGATTGCCTGTCAGTTCCTTAAGTAGTTTTAGATGTGTAAATGAGGTATGCTTTTCACGGTAATGCATTGTCAGTGGCTTGAACCTAGCGATCATGTAGTTACTAGAATGATCCTAGTACTTGTTTCTATGAATGCGTTGAAGGCCTGTTTGAGGTGCTGCTAGCAGATCACCAGATCATTGGAAAGGAATAGGCAGATCTGAAGTTCCATTCCTCTGAAGACCATAATTTTTCTCGCCTGTGCGCGTATACGTCTTGGAAGAAATAGCCATCTGATTGCCTGTCAGTCCTTAAGTAGTTTCTTTTCGAGTGATGTCAGTTACTTATGATTGAGCCGGCCTAATAAAGAACTGGTATTACCAAACTTTGGTATAATATAAAGAAGCTACAAGTTGAAGCCAGATCTTTGAGCGCTGTGACCTGACCAATATTCAAAAACGTGCGTCAGCACCTGGCTACCTGATCAACAAATCCAATCCCAATTTTTCTGGGAAAAAATATTGTTACTTGCGAAATACTTCTTTCTGTGAATGCCACGAATTTTGGTACCAAAAACTGTTGAAATCAAGGGGCATACTGATGTTTGGTTTCATTGTTCTGAAGAGCAACTCTGACAATTTTACTTCACATGATGCTCAAATGCTCTGATAATTGTTTTCTCCCCTGAAATAATCAGATTAGGATTTTGGTCGGTGCAAGAAAAAACTATTTGAAGTTGTTAGCCATTAGACGGTACAAGTTTGACTCATCGTCTGGAGTTCAGGAACCTTGAAAGAAGCAGTACTAGTAATACTATACACAAGGATAGAGCCACCAGCCACACAGCTGATTATCTCATTAACAAATCCGATCCCTATCTTCTTGGGCAAAATAAACAAAGTGCAAAAGGACAGTGTAACAAAGGATTTCGCTATTTTAAGCAATCTGCAGGCTGCAGCACCGGGGCATTGGCTATCAGTCTATCACCCAGAGAAGTTCAATCTCGGACTTGGTCACTGCTTACTAGATCGTACAAGCTTATGTCGCAACCTCTCCAATGACAGTCAATGGGTCAAACCTGAAGCTTTCACCCGTGAAACTCGCGTCTAGCCGGCGTAGCTATCAGGCGCAAAATACACTATACACATACACCAATCGCTTTCTTGCGAGCATTGTTAGGGGGTGAGGGGTGTTCGGTTCTTACTGGACTAAATTTTAATCCTAATCTATTTGGTTACATGGATTAAAGTCCATTAATGCAGTTGAACAAATACTCTTTTACCCCTGCTACCCGCTGCGTGGTACCCCTGCTACCACCGTCTGGTTCAGCGAGGATGAACTGCAGATATGGATTGCAATAGCACAGTGAGCTCGTGATGGAAGCTCTTCCTCGGCGCGGCGACGGTGGCGGTAGCGGTGGCGCCCCGGTCCCTTGCCTTCTCCTCATCCCTCCCCTTCCTCTCCTTCTCCCTCTCCCTCTCCTCCTCCCTCTCTTCCTATTTATTCCTTCTAGATCTCGATCTGCGACTTCAATGGCGCGAGGGCATGGGAGTGCAGCAGCGTGCGCCTTGGGCATCCGTCGCTTTCGGTGCGCGCCTCTGGCCGGCCCTAGCGCGGCGGCAAGCGGACTTGGGTGGCCGGCCCAGCGCGGCGGCAGGCTGCCATGGATGACTTGCCTGGCGGCGCGCTGCGACAACGCTATGCGGCCAGGGGCAACTGCTGCCGTCGGCGACGGCGGGGGGACCGGGCGGGAGGGACGCCGACGGTGACGGCGGCAGGCGGGAGGGCAATGGGGGCCGGGCAGGAGGCGGCGGGAGGAAGTCGGGTGGGAGGAAGGGCAATAAATGAGAGAGGTAGGGGTGTCCCTTAGGCGGTGTTTGGATCTTTACTCCGGACTAAAATTCATGTCACATCGAATATTCGGAGACTAATTAGAAGGACTAAACATGAGCTAATTATAAAACTAATTACATAGATAGAGGCTAATTCGCGAGATGAATCTATTAAGCCTAATTAATCCATCATTAGCACATGTTTACTGTAGCATCACATTGTCAAATTATGGACTAATTAGGCTTAATAGATTCATCTCGCAAATTAGCCTCCATATGTACAATTGGTTTTATAATTAGTCTATATTTAATACTCCTAATTAGTATCTAAATATTCGATGTGACAGGAATTTTAGGAGCTCTAAAGACCAAACACCCCCTTAATTCAGTTTTGTGGACTAGAAGGATAAAGTTTTTAGTCCAAGGTATTAAAGTACCAGTGGACTAAAGTTTAGTCGGAACGGCCTTAATCGCAAGAAATCTTCGGGTCAATGCTTGCACGTACGGGCAACGAAGAAAAACGGTGCCATCTCTGTGCTATAAACAATAACAAACCCTCGTCTTCCTTTTCAATTCGTTGCGCCGGCACACTCGAGTGTTTGTGGAGGAAATGGGGAGCAGCGAGGCGCGGCGGCGGTGGACGCTGGCGCTGGTGACCGCGGCGGCGCTGCTGGAGCGCGCGGACGAGGCGCTGCTGCCGGCGGTGTACCGGGAGGTGGGCGCGGCGCTGGGGGCGTCGCCCACCGCGCTCGGCTCCCTCACGCTGTGCCGCGCGGTCGTGCAGGCCCTGTGCTACCCGCTCGCGACGTGCGCCGCGGCGCGCCACGACCGCGCGCGCGTCGTCGCCGCCGGTGCGTTCCTCTGGGCCGTGGCCACGCTGCTCGTCGGCGCCTCGGGCACATTTCTCCAGGTGACCAGTCACCGCCGCGTGTTGTTTCGCGCGTCCCCTCCACCGGCTGACAAGCGGGCCTCCCAAACAGTTTTTTCCGTTGGGTTTTTCAGTTCCTGTTAGAGCGCGCGTTAATTACCTGAATGAAGGGTGTAAGCCTGTAATTAGAGGAGCTCTGTTGCAGATGGCGTTGGCCAGGGGCTTCAACGGCGTCGGGCTGGCGCTGGTGGTGCCGGCGATCTACTCCCTGGTGGCCGACTACAGCGACGACGCCACGCGTGGCTTGGCGTTCGGGTGGGTGGTGATGGCGCAAAGCATGGGCCACGCCGCGGGGAACTCCCTCGGCGTGCTGCTCGCGGCCACGAGCTTCGTCGGCGTCCCAGGCTGGCGGCTGGCGTTCTACGTCCTCGCGCTCGTCAGCGCCTCGCTCGCCGCCCTGACATGGCTCCTCGGCGCCGACCCCCGCCCAAGCACCGGGAAGGCGACGGCCGCGGCCGCGCTGGCCCAGCTCGTCCGGGAAGCCAGGGACGTGGTGCGGGTGCCGACGTTCCAGATCATCGTGGCGCAGGGCGTGGCCGGGACCATCCCGTGGTCGGCGCTCAGTTTCGCCGCCATGTGGCTGGAGCTCGTGGGGTTCACGCACTGGCAGACCACGCTGATCACCAACCTCAACAGCCTCGCCAACGCGCTCGGCGCGCTGTTCGCAGGGTTCGTCGGGGACCCGCTGGCGCTGCGGTTCCCCAACACGGGGAGGATCGCGCTGGCACAGGTGTGCACCGCGTCCACCGTCCCGCTCTCCGCCGTCCTGCTGCTCGGGCTCCCCGACGACCCAACGGCCGGGGCTGCGTACGCCGCCGCATTCTTCATCTTGGGCTTCGCCATGTCCTGGTGCCCCGTCGCCACCAACAAGTAAGCTAATAGCCAGCGGTAATGTTGATCCATCTGGCACCTCGATCGCTCACCCCGCCGTCTCTTTGCAGCCCAATCTTCGCGGAGATCGTGCCAGAGAAGGCGAGGACGACGGTGTACGCGATGGACAGGTGCTTCGAGTCGGTGTTCGCCTCGTTCGCGCCGCCGCTCGTGGGCATCCTGGCGGAGCGCGTGTTCGGGTACCAGCCGGGGGCGTCCGGCACGAGCGTGGACGTCGACAGGGAGAACGCCGCCGCGCTGGGCAAGGCTGTGTTCGCGGAGATCGCGGTGCCAATCACCGTGTGCTGCCTCACCTACTCCGCGCTGTACTGGACTTACCCCGCGGACAGGCAGCGGGCGCAGATGGCCGCTCTGCAGGCGGCAGCGGAGGACCAGGACTGCGACTGCGAAGCAAGTGTAGTTGCCAACGCTACTACTGCAGCAGATGGCTTGAATCAGGCGCTACTAACCGGGAACAGAGAAGCAAATTCTGCAGAGTAATGCATGCCTCCATGTAGAACCACTTCAGCTTTCAGGGAATATCTTCTTTTTTGAAAGACAGCTTTCAGGGAATATCTTCATGGGGCACGCACAGTTTCAAATGTTGTATATACATATAGGGGAGGTATTTTACTCCAGAACATCGTATGTGTACAATTGTAAAGATATAAAAAAGTACTCCCTCCATCCCAAATTACTATTCGTTTTGGCTTTCCTAGGTATATAACTTTTGTTACGTATCTAGACATATTATGTATGTAGGTGTATAGCAAAAGCTATGTATGTAGAAAAACAACAAATAGTAATTTGGGACGGAGGTATTATATTAACTACAGCAGTGTTTAAAGTCAACGTAACTGGTTGAGGTTTGGTATCTGAGCATCTGTTCAACGATGAAACATGGCTGGGACATGTATTGGTACTTGCCGATCGAGTAGTACACCATACTGGCAAAGGGCTGGACAAGAGAATGAAACAACCCTAAAATAACATTTCTGTTCTGGAGACTGAGAGTAAACTTAACATGAAACAATTATTTTGGAATAGCTTTGTTCTAGAATCTGATAAGTCATGGACTCAACCATCCATCCATTATTGCAAGTCTTAAAAAGGTGCTAAACAAAACAAAAGAATAGCAAAACATATAAAATGAGTTCGTGACGCAAAAACTAAGCAGAAAGCCTATTTGAACTCCACCCATGGCTTACGAAGATCTCCATAACCGTTGTCTACAAAATATGATACGGCCAATTTCATCATTGTCCAGCTTCCTTTCTTCTACAATAATGTTCAAAAATGAATCCGACAAGCAGCCTTGTATTTAAGAATATATCCTCTTTCTTAAAAAATAATATCATTTCTGCTTAGTCAAATAGCCCGACAAACTGCACTTACTCCCATCTAAATTTGGATCCACATATTTGAAATGAGCTAGGTAACAGGGATTGCACAATTTGAAGTTCTTTAAACTGAACAAGTTTCAATAAAGCAAGATTCACATGTTGTCGATCACACATAAATTACTTCCTTTAGGGTAGTCCCAACCCTTCTAGTAGGATAGTTTCCCTAGTATTATAAGGTCGCTACATAAGTAATTTGGTGACATGGTAGGAGAATTAATGAGGAAAGAGAATGAAACGACCAATCCAAGCTTTTTCTTCAGTTCGTGTCCCTGCGAGATACAAAGCAAGCATCACCTGCTGCTCTGTTTCGGTCCACCAAAGCGATAGCAGATGAGCTATACCGCCAGCGGTGCCTCTCCGTTTCCCACTCGGATGCAAATCAAGCTGCAGCTGCGCCGGAGAGAGAGGACGGGATGGGAGAGAAGATGACGGGAGAGAGAGGGGAAAGGAACGCCATCATTTATTAAGGTCCCACTCGAAGAAACACAACCATGCGTTGTGGACTGTAGTTTCTAAATAGGATTTCTTGCTGACGTGTTTGCTATAGAAACTAGTGTATAGTTTCTGGGTTGGGACTGCCCTTGTAAACCATCTACATAGATGAAGGCATCCATGAAACCAACAAACTTGTTTCCACTGCCCAGTGATCAACCCTGCACAATGCAAACAATTTGTTAGGAAGCATCGGTTCCAGTTGCTGTAAAACCTAAAGCAAATGTCGTCTGGTTTTCTTGCAACGGGAAAGGAAGGAGAGTTAATGCAAAACCTCGAAGTGGTTAGAACAGCTTATAGCGTGCAGCACGATGGAGAAAGAAAAGGAATCAGTCGCCAAAAATCAGCAAAGATTTCTTTATATCGTTTTGTTGACGCTCAAAAGTGACAGGTCTGGGTAGATCTGGTCAGACCTGTTTAGATCGGTCTCCCAACCAGTCAGACCAGTTTGGTAGTGCAAATTGGATTTCATCATGGCGTAGCTCTCGCCGAGACGATCGAAATGCATATATGGAACGTCCGATTTGGACTTCAGATGAGAGAGTTATGCCCTCGAGAAGATCAGTACCCCATGCAGACAGGTCAGACCGGCTGACCCCACCGGTCAGACCGGTTGGATCAAAGTGCTCCAAATAAAGATTGGACTCCACTGTTGCGTATATCTCGTTGATCAAATCAAGATTCATATATAAAACGTCCGATTTGGAGTTCGAATGAGGGAGATACGATCTTCGCAAAATCTGCACCCGGGCAGACTGGTCAGACCGGTTGCCCAGGCCGGTCTGACCGGTCTGGCTCTGTGTAATCTGAGTAGGAGTTGTGATTTAGCACGAGTTGTATTAGGGCTTCGACTCCTGCGTGGGGAAGACCTTCCCTCTTATAAATATAAAGGGATTCGGTCGGTTAAGGACATCCAACCCAATCGACAAAAACCAATCAACTATTTTGTATCTTTTCCTTTATTCTTTTGCCCTAACTTTTCCAATCTACTACTTGTTGTTCTTCCTTTGTCTCGACGACGTTTGAAGGCGCTCTAGGTGGCATGCCGATCCTAGAGCAACCCTGCGTGCGCCTGCCCCGACAGGATCCTTCCCGAGCGAGCGTTCGAAGGTCTACCGTCGACCTGCTCAACAACCGGTCAGACCGGTCCCTATAGCCGGTCAGACCGGCCTGCGCTGAGGTGCTGCAGCGAGCCTCTCCGCACGCCGCACAGTCGTGTGCGTTCGTGTGTTGGCCCAAAAAAGCGTCAACACGTTTATTTTTCTGAGATCTCCAGCTACCATTATCTCCATCACCTGCAGAGGAAACAATATCCATCATCGTTTTTTTATAGGTCCATTACGATCGGTACCATTAATCTTGGAGTCTACCTGAATCCTCATGCTCCTTATTTCCATTGCATTTCTTTTCCCTTACAACATGATATCTTTTCAATTGCTCCATTCTAACTATTTCTATTAAGCTCCAATATATATCCTTATATCAGCACACGTCGCTGCAAGTCCATCAACATCTCTAGTGATGCCTTCCTCCAGGAACACAGGCTAACATAAGATAATGCCTCTTCAGCCTTCACCATGAGGTGTAGACAGATATAGAAAGGCAGATAAAGAAAAGAAAATACAACTTACTACTAATAGCTGTAAGATTGACCTCATGGCGTAAAAGCTCAAGTAAGCTTCGTGCTCGTGCCCCAGAGAATAAAATGTGAAAGTAATTAACCTGAATCCATATATATACCGCATGCAAACATCAGCTCAGAGAGGTCAGAAGAAGTGAATAACCAAGAACACATGTATCTTAGCATCTGACTAGCACAGCCCCAGCTCTCAAGCTAGAGCACTGGGCGTCTGTTCTCAAGCAACGGACATTGGCAGTGGATTCGGCAAGGTTACTGTAACTATCCAATGGCAGACTGGCAGTCAAACTTTGAAGCTAGGTGTTGCTATCGGACATGATTAATAATGTGAGCGTGCGCAACAAATACAGTTAACCGCTTCTTTTTTTTTAATTTTGTCCGGGACACTTTACTAGCTATTGACTCGTGCCATCCCATCACCCTCTGACAGTGGGCCTCTCTTGCAGATGGCTATCGCGAGGGGCTTCAACGGCGTCGGGCTGGCGATCGCGGTGCCGGCGACGGCGATATACTCCCTAGTAGCCGACTACAGCGACGACGCCACGCGCGGCTCCGCGTTCGGGTGGGTGCAGGGCGCAAACCGTAGGCTACATCGCTGGGAGCTCCTTCAATTCGGCCCGCTGCTCGCGCGCACGAGCTTCCTTGGCGTCCCTGGCTGGCGGCTCGCGTTCTGCGCTGTCGCGCTCGTCAGCGTTGCCGTCGGCGCCTTTGTGTGGCTGTTCGCCGCCGACCCCCACCCCGGCGTTCTGAAGGCCACGGCCACGCTTGCCGACCTCGTCCGGGAAGCCAAGGACGTACGTGGTGAGGGTGCCGACGTTTCAACTCATCGTGGCGCAGGGCGTGGACGCCGTTCAACTTCTTCGCCAAGTGGCTGGAGCTCGTCAGATTCACGCACTTGCAGAAAAGCATGGTAAAGAAAAGCATCGATAATGAAAACACTGAATCTATATATTGGTCCACATCTGTGGGTGAGTACCGGACAAGTTGCTTAGCTTGCAATTAGCATGAACTTTGCACGACTCGTATTGGACCTGCCTGTCGAATCTGCAAGAGCTCCTCTTTATAAAGAAAACGCACAACTCCAAACTGGTTCTTACCATGAGTTGTGCAACCGCATCCAGACCAGTCATCCACTATATATATGGGACCATCTTTGAACATGATCCCTGCTGGCTTTCGATGTCGTCGCTTGCACAAACAGAATCCCAAACTTTCTTTCACTCCTTGAAGATTTTAGTCATGGTCCTCAAGAAGACCCTATTCGTAGAACAAATTTTTATATCTGCAGAAGTATTACAAAGCTGCATAATTTTGTCCATAGACGATGCTAATATAATTTAAAGCAAACATATTTGCCAACCGATTATTTTCTCTCACACAATTCATCGATATCACCCGAGCTCAGAGCAACTTGTATGGAAACATAATATCATTAGCTCATTTGCAGCATAATCTTGAATTCGTAATATTTTTTTCCTACGAAGATAATATATAAATGAGGTAACTAGGCCGAGAGGATCTTTAGATAGCGCTAGGTCAAGACCCCTCCGCGTGGGCTCCACTTACCGTATCTTCTTCCTTCCCCATCCCCCTCTCATTCTAGCACGCCATCCTCCCGATCCGCTGCACCTGCGCCGCCTCTGCTCGATCCGCCGCACCCACTCCGCCTCTGCCCGATCCGCCCCCACGGCCGACTTCCACCTTGCCACGTCACCTCTGACGCCGGCGAGGACCGTCATCCCCTACCCTTCCCCTTTCCCTCCCCTCTCCCTTCTCCCATGCTTTACCCTCTCTCGGATGAGCTCCCTCGCCTCCACCTGCATCTTCCGACTCGGACGGTGCCACCGTCATTGGATCTGCCACCCTGGCGTCCGCTCCCACCCTAGTCCAACGTCAAATCCACCACCCCAACATCCACTCCCCCCTCCCGCTAGCACCGCCTAACCGCCATCCTCCACCACCACGTTCGGCGGGTGGTGCCACCGCCGCCTCACCGTCCCACCAACAACCCAGCACCACCGTCAGTTTGGCAACCTCCCCCGGCCATCCTTTTAGATCTTGTAGGCGAAAATCCCCTCCCCAATCCCAAACCTCAAAATCCTATCCCATCCCCAAATCCTAACTTAAATTGGAACTCGCCAGAGTTGAATTCGTCACCAGAGAAGAAGAAGAGGTCGCCGGAGAAGAGGAGGAGGTCGCCGGAGTTTGGTGAGTCGATTTTGTTATTTTCTTGAATCGATTTGTTACTTCCCATTATTTTTTTTCTTTTCTGGCATTTTTTTCCTCCCGACCATTTCCTCTCCTTCAAAATTGGGAGGAGATCTAGAGTCCTCTTATTTTAGATTTTCTGATATCTAAAAAGACTAAGGATCGCAATCATTAACTAGCTTTGTAGTCGGTGCGGTTTTTTAATCATCCTGTTCCCAGTTACCATTCAGGGAAAAGAAACCAACAGTTAACAAAGGGGTGAAATGGTACTTTTAGTTCGCTTAGTACCATTTCACCCCCTTTGAAACCTGCCACAAGCTGGAAAGGGGGACTCACAGTATGGTATATAGACACTGCACTTCAACACTTGAAGCATCAAGCATGATCCCTACTATACATACACTACTAAAAGAGACTTAACTAGCATGGGTTCGGTACCACAGGTTATACTACTTAGTAATCACAAAATCTCATGTGCATGTGTGGTTATATGGTAAGAAAAGATCTCATGGGAGGCCATGCAGCAGGCAAGCAAAACTATAGCATTGACATATTACTCAAGACCTCTGACGGCAATTATATAGATAGCAAATCAACCAAGCAAAAGCGATGTTGGCAATGCCTTTGGCTTAATGTGCCATGTGAGCCTGTTTAGATGCTATGGTGCCTCCCAATCCATGCCGGCTTTCCGTCGAGTGGATATTGGGAGATGGCAGACAGCAGGTTAGCGGAGGAGACGAGGAAAGGCAGCGCTTCCTTTCCCATGGCCGCTGAGGTTGGGGCAATCAACATGCACGAAACAAATGGCTGCTGCGGCATCAGTGGCGAGTGCTTGTGCTTCCTTGCTCGTTCCTGCTGCTACTAGTGTGCGGCTTTTGCTTAGGATTTCAGCCAGCGCGTTTGACGAGGGGCGGGAGAGCTCAACGGAGTGAAGTAGCGAACGCAAACTTCTTTAGATGATTCGGCAGTGCTCCTGCCTTATGTTAAAAAAGAAGCAGCAGTGAACACAAAGACGCTAGTATTACGTAAAAGAGCTTTATTATATATGCAGAATATGTATATAATTCTAGTATGTCTCAACCTAACGCAACTGGGAGAGTACGGTACCTGACTATAGTTCAACCATGAAACACGGACGGGAATAAAATATTTATGCTAAGTACACATGATTGGCTTAAATCTGCTGCGCTGAATTACGATGGTCAGAAACAATCGATATTTACAAGAAAAGCTAGGCGAAGGAGCTATTTTAACAAGGGACCGAATAATTTGAAGTACTTTAAACTGAACAAACTTCTATAAAGCAAGATTCCACATGCTGTCACATAAATTATTCCCTTTATAAACCAATTACAGAGGAAAAAGATGAAATGAAAAATACGAGCAACCATTCATCAAACCCCTAAATTTGTTTCCAGTGCTCACTGATCAACCCTGCATCAAGACAAACATCTGTTTCAGATTTTGTACAACTCAAGGCCAAGCATATTTCGTGTTCATGCATCATGTAAAAAAAAAGAACAGGGGAAGCACAGTCATTGTGAAATCTCCCAGAAGGTGGCTCACAATAGGAAAGGGTAAAGGAATAACTACTAAAAAAGTCACCAAGAATGATAAACAGGATCTATGCAAACACTACAGTTAGAACAATGATGATACCATTAAGCAAACACAGTAAATATTTGCAAACACTACAGTTAAAACTTAAAACAAATAAGTGAAGCCTTTGGTAGCTTAACCAAGTTCATTCTAGTCAAAAAGAAACAGTAACATGAATAATGACAAAGTTGATGCCACTAGAAACTACCACTGCTAGGATGAATTAATAAGAATATTTATAGAAGGAATATATATCTTCTACAAAGATTCGGAAAGTGTGCTCACCTACTTACAAATTCAAGAAAGTTTCACATCTGTCCACTAAATCCGAAAATGTCGGGGTTCACTATATCTCTGCTGCTTCCAATGCTGTGGCTCAAGTTGTTAGTTGGAGACTCAACCTCATCCACTGCAAAGCGGCTTGGAATGCAATTACCTTTCCCGACAAACCCATGATTCCTCCCTCGTCCTTGATCAGGCAACTTCCCAAGGGCCACATTGGAACTCTGGAAGTTAGATGAACTGGAGCCAGGGTGGCCTTGCCCAAGGGTATTGCCATAACTATCAATATCCTGTGAAGGAGACCAGCTGCCGGTACCATCATTTGGACTCTGTAATAAACCATACTGTGGATTTTTGATCTGAGAAGAGAGCAAGCCAGAGTCCACACTGGTGCCGCCACCGATATAGCCATAACTACGACTCAGCGAGTCAGTGCTCTCAGTCTTTAGAACATCTGGTGTTCTTGAGCTAACTCCCATAGCATTCTGATTAACCATATACCGATTATTCCCACTTTGAAAATTACTAATTGCTGGTGAAGGCATTGCATTTGAGCTGCGGTTCATGAGACCAGGAAGATTTGCTCCATGGGTACTAATCAAAGGCTGACTTGTTGATGCTTGATTAACCATGTCAATCCCACCCAGCAGACTGTTTGACGGTGAAGATGATGCAAGAAGAGGTTCATGTTTCATGGATGGAGGAATGGATGCAAGAAAACTTGGCGATTGAGAAGCTATAACCAAGGGATTTTGATTAGGTGAGATACCCTCACTAGCTGGGAATGCATTTAATGATTGAGAGGGCATAACTATGCCAGAAGGTTTGACATCAATATTGTGAAGGGTTCCAGGCAGCAACGTGTCTGGCTGTTGTTGCAATTCATGCAGTAGCAAATTACTATTTTGAGGATTGCTCACATTTCCCAATGCACTAGGTGAATCTGCCATACCAAGTTTGTTATTGGGCCAGGCTGCAAAAGATGGCAATCCTCCAACTGCTGGGCTGCTTTGAGAGAATGCCCCATATGCATTGCTCTGAGACTTGTATATGGGTTGACCAAATGCTATTTCTCTCTCTCCATGGGGCTTGTTTCCTTTGATTGCAGCAAGTCGTAAAGATGACTGGTCCCTTCCAGGCAACGCCAAACTGCTTGTAGGTCGACCTAAGAGTTCATCCTGCAAAGCAGCCAGAGCCTGAGGAGGGATCTGACCAGAAGCAGCCAAAGCCTGGAATTCCAGTCCTCCTAGTGGGGCAACTTTAGCACTAGAAGCAGGTGCAACAAATGGATGAGGTATTCCAGCATGATGCTGAGCTATTCTCTTCAGATAGAGTCTGAATTTCTGCACAAAGAAAAAAAATGAATTTCATCACCATTGGTGCCATTTATACCATGTTTCAAGCTATGAAAAAGAATGAGGTTCATGGATTTTTGGTTGGACTTGAAGCTGAACAGATGAGCAATACAAATTGGTAAACTTCATGGAATTTCATAGGGTACTCCAAAATGCAAAATGGAAGGAGGATACATCCCTCATTTAAGAACAGTTTCAGAGCAATGTCTGCAGCTAAGCACTTATGGAAATACTGCAAAAGTTGTTTATTTTGTGATGATCTGTTGCTGAGGAGAGTTTGACGCTCATTTAAGAACAGTTTCAGATCAACATGTTTTCACAATATTCTCAGCCAAAAAACGTAGAGTTTGAGTCTTCGATGCACAATTGCATTCTACAACGAAAGAATGGAGAAGCGCTATAACAACAAAAAAGCATAAGTCACTCAAATCTGAGTTCACTCAAGCAGGAAGCCCTCTATTTATTATATCACTAACAAAGCCAGATTAAATTTTGGTTGAGCACTGAGGTGTAAAATGTATGGGTGCAGAAGTGGCAACATCATGCAAAGATAAGGTACTCAAAAAGGTAATGCGATCAAAAGGCCAGAATCAAAACCTGCAAATGGCTGGCAACATTTTCCCTAGTTAAGCCAGGGACATTCATCAACTCCAAAATTTTCTTTGGAACAGCTTCTGCAGAAAATATAAAATAAATGTAAGCATGATGGTGCATAGATGACTAAGCTCCAAGGGTCAAGTTTTTAACAGTAATCAACAGCACTCAAAACCAATCAAGAAGGCACATAACTGGCAATGCAAATTTACAGCAATTCACTGTCTCAAAAAACTACAAAAGCAAGTAGCAAGGCTTACTGTCTATCCCAAGGTGATTGACTGCATTCACAAATTGTTGATGAAGCTCAACTGACCAAACAACTCTTGGTTTCTTTGATGTAGAAGAAGGATCGCCATTTTCCATGTCAGCTTCATCCTCTTCTTTCTCTCTTTTCTTTTTCTGGGATTTCCAACTACCATCGCCTCCATCATTTGCAGAGGAAGCGTATTCATTATCATTATTGGTTGCTCTGTTACGATCGGTATCATCAAGGCTACCTGAATGCTCATGATCCTTGTTTTCATTAAATTTTTTCCTAACAACATGTTGCCAGATGTTTTTCAACTCCTCCATTCTGACTGGTTTTATTAAATAGTCACATGCTCCATGTTTTATTCCCTTCATCACAATATCCGTTCTTGAATCAGCAGACATCACTGCAAGTTTCATCAAGTATCAGTAATCATTCAAAGAACACATGTTAACATACTGAACAAAAAGAACGGAAGAAAAAACAAAAATATACTTACTAATAACTGGAAGGTCCATCTCAAGGCCTACATGTTCAAGTAACCTGAATCCATCCATATCTGGCATGTGTACATCACTTATTATAACATCAAAACCACGCCTATTCTCTCGCAACATAGTTAGGGCTCTTGTAGCCTGAGGACATGTCGTCACTGCAAAACAAAAGAAAAGGTCGACAATGCTTAAACTTTAAAGAACGTATACAAGGAAATTCAACAACGCAAATCAAGTAAAATTTGAGACTGACGCATCCTTATTATGCAAGAACAAGCTAGCATAGAAAGATTCTTTGCCTACAAAATACAAAGTTCCTGAAAATGTGGATCTAAAAGAAAACAAATAAAACCCACAAACATGCAGCATTGTGTCATGGAGCAACAAGAAGGGAACAAATTACATTCAAACCCACAATAGCAACAACAAATATGGGATAATTCACCTACTACTGCATATCTGTATTGCATCATAATGAAATAGAAACATATCATAGCCAGATGCTTATTGCAGCGAAGTCATGCGTATCCAGTTGACAAAATCATGTTCATTCATGGGCAGTGATGCAACAACGTTGGGTAAGAAAAGCATGCCCAGTAATTTCTCATGCTTTGAATTCGATCAATATTCAGGGCCTTCTATCTAGCAAATGGAAACAAACTTGTATATTTGCACTTCATTCTATCTTCTACCAAACTAGTGTTAGCATTGAACAAGCCTAGGGCATAAGGATATCCGTCCACAAAATCTAAAATACAGCATGTAGAGGTAGGAAATGAAAAAAAAATATAGGGAGAGAGGATACAATAGCACCAATGCCCCGCAAAACAAATATAATAACCTAGTTCTCCCCTCACTTGACTTCCCCATGCACACATGTGGGTAAGTGTCCAGAAAAGAATGGCAAGAAACAAACATTTCAAGGAATTGTGCACTTCACTTATATTGATATGCCCAGACTAAATGCAACATGGCATCCAAGGAGTATTTGCATTTAAACATATGCCTAACATAAGATTATCAGGGCATAAGAGGGCACGACAGGTGCATCAACAATCCAACACGAATAAAGACTGGTAGAATCCTAATATAGCTGGGTCAAATCCTCGAAATCCAATCTTAATACTTCAAATGCATAAGCACTCCGAGTTACTGGCAGGCAGCAACAGTACAACGCATTCGCTCAGATCTCTAGCCACCAATCCATATTTGAACACGTGCCATCAAACCACGTCCAGATACAAACACGTCAAAATTTACTTCAGGAACCGTTAGAAATCTCCCTATTTTTAGATTGATAGCAGACAACTCAAAATTCCACAGAATTTACGGCAGGGGCGTATCAATCGCATAAAGCAGCGCCGTCTCGAACTCCAAACAGATAAATCGTATCGAAGCACGAAACAGAAGCAAACGTATATTGTTCCAAACCGATTCGAAGCAATCAATCATCTCGCGCACAATACACAACGAAGCACGCCAAAGGAACCGAGCCGAGGCGAGAAGGAGAGGGGGTCGGGGAGTTAGCTCACCGTCGTATCGGCACTCGAGGAGCATCCTCTTGAGCACGACGAGGCACGTCGGGTCGTCGTCCACCACCAGCACCTTCATCCCCACGGGGAAGTCCGCTCCCCGAGCCTCCGCCGCCGCAGCCATCCCCTACGCCGGGAAAACCAGCACCCCGCCTCGCCTCTCCCTCCCGCCCGAATCACGCCTCCATCGCCGCCGCAGATCCGGCGCCTCGCCGCTCACCAGGCAGCGCCCCTCGAGACCAGCCGCTGCGCTGCGCCGCCCGCCTCGGGAGCCGCCACGGATTCAGGGACGGACAGAGGCCGCGGGCAGGGGGGGGAGGGAGGAGAAAGGGAGCGGCGAGGCAGGGAGGGAGGAAGAGGTGGGGGAAGGAAGAGCAGGAGACTAAATCGCTAAAGCGTGATTAGTAAAGCAAGTAAAATCACGCTATTGGCCGGGGGGCAGGCAGCGATTAGGAGTTACTGCTAATGACGACGCCGCGGCGGGTGCTTGCTGGCTTGCTGCTGCGCTGCGGGCTGCAGCTGCGCGACCTCCCTGCCTCTCTCTCCTCCCTGTCTCTGCTTTCCACTTGCGGCGGCCGGGCCGCGGCGCCCTTTTCTCTCTCTCGAGATGGCTGCGTGCGCGCTTAGCTGGCCGCTACCGGGTGCTTCCTTTTAAAAACGGCTCGCATTGATTTTGTCTTGATTTCCTTCCAATTTTCTGGAGGCCCCCATACATGGGACTTGAGCTTTTTCCATCTTTTTGCGACCATCTACTGATCAGGACTCTGCTGGATTTGCCTGAACTGACAGCAAGCAGGTGAGGAATACAACTGCTGTACTGCATGGTTGGACCGTGGCTTGAACTTTCCTTTTATGCTTGCGAGCTTAGGGGAAGTCCTTTATTGCCCATTTTTAGGATGTGGTCTATTCATGTGGCGTGTGGAATTTGAAATTTGCGACTGAGGGTTTTAGCGGTCGCAAAATATATGTAAGGTGCTCGTAAATGAGTCCGTTGGTTTAAATATATGGAAAATCTACATCGAGAGGCCTCACGATTTAGCATTATCATGAGAGCCTCAATTTAGTACTATCGGACGAATTTGTTGCCTAAAAATAAAGAAGTAATAGAAAAATAATGAAAGATGGACATCGGATTCGGGTGCTCGGATGTTGCTCCGATGATGGCCAGCGCTCCGACGATGTTAGGGTTTAGAGTTTGGGGTACCTATATATTCCTATGCCTGGAGGGAGCTCTGGGCAGGCAACCGGGTGGTCGAGGCAGACGACAGATGGTGCGGCGACGTGGAGATGGTGCCGCCGGTTGGCGCGGCGAAGGACAACCGGTGGACGGTGTCAGGCTTGGGGCATCATGACACCCAGCTAGCTGGGTTGGCGCGGCGATAGTCGGCGATTGCGAATCTGGAAGCCGCCGGAGATGGAGTAGGTGGGCAGGGTAGGGGCACTCGTTGAAGACGAGAACCGAGCACTCGTCGGAGATGAATATGGTGACGAGGACGGTAGAGGAGGGAGATGGGAGGAGGAGAGGAGGGTGGTCCTCGCCGGCATAGGAGGTGACTCCGACGAGGTGTGGAAATCAGCCATGGGGGCGGATCGGCTAGGCAAAAGCACCGTGTGCGGTAGATCAAGAAGACATGGGATTATAAAGCGAGGGGGGAGGGGAAAGAAGAAGATAAGGCAAGTGGGGCTCACACGGGGATATTTCTAGATGGAATTTTTTTATCGATACATGGATACGGTCATACAGAGGGGTCTCGACCGAACGCTATCTCAAGATTCTCCTTCCTAGTTACCTCCTTAAATATATGGTGCTGAAGATGTATGAAAAAAAAGCAAAAGGGCATGTAGCCTAGTGGTTAGAGCACTTGAGTAGCACCCAACAGGCCCGGTTTGACTCCCTGTTGGAGCGAATTCAATGGGTTTGAAATAAACAAATTATAAAAAAATAGGTAGATAACCACATGTGATCTTTTATTTTACAATAGCATTTTAAGTATTTTCAACATTGTTGACAAAAAAAATATATTTTCAACACTGTTTGCGAGCTGAACCCGCTAACCGTTGATGGCTTGGTGCACACAGCAGCACTTATGGCATTGACATTTGGTCCATGGATGCCGGTTTTTCTCTTTTCATTGGTTTCTTGCCGCATTACATCTATTTTTAGTCAAAAAATCTAAATGTTCACCTTTATTTTTTCTTAAGGCCATCCCGTCCTATTGACGACGTAAGGAAAGCGGCTTAACTATCGATGCTAAACATTCTATTCCCCTCCAATTAGACAGACAAATGAAGTTGCTGACTCGAGGACTTGACGTTGATGGATACCTATTTTTCCCTTTCGCTAGTCAAGTACTAGTCTATATCATGACTTCCCACTCTAACGTCAGTTATCCTTAAGATTGGTGCACGTAAATTTCGAAAGCAAATATTATAAGTATTTGACAACCAGCTCAAGTGGGCAAACTTGTAATTATACTCGATTATTTGGGAGCAATTTTGAAATAAAAATATATGCAACCTGACGCGACCATTTGCCCTAAATCATCTCTAATATCTAGGAAATAAGAATTATTAACACTAGTATAGTCTTTTTTGCTGCAAGTGGTGTCCACTTGCCACGTGTTGTAGCTTGTAAACATGTGCATGGTACCCTCTAGGTTCTACGAGCATACAGAGTAAAAAAAATAATTCTCCAAATGGACAAATCTTGCTAGATCTTGGAGGAGAAAATAGCTGACAGCAAATATACATTCGAAGTGAGTATTCATGCCCAGAAGTTCTATGACTATTTCCTTTTAGGTGGCAAAGAATTTGGCATTCCCATCAGCTCTACTACATTGTTGCCGTCAAAAGCTCTCTCAACATTTCGTCCATACGTTGCCACGATGAGACCTCGAGAAGATCATCACCAACTTACTCCATTAGAGTTCAACATGACCAACAGAAAATTAAAGAGCTCCCAACATCTGGGCACAAGCCGCGGCCACAAGATGGGTCACACGACGCCCCACCACGGAGAGGCTGCGCGCGGACCAGCGCTCGCTGACTGCGCGTGTATGCGGCCATGATTGGTCAAGGTTTACTTGCGGTTGGGGATCCGGATCTTCTGAGGTGACGGGCGTGATGCGGTGCATGTGATGGGACTGGATTGCTCGGTCGGGGCAATTCTGAAGCGGACGAGAGGCCCAGATGTGTCATGTGTGTAGTACTAGGCTGGCACTTGGCGAGGGACACCGGACACGGCATGATGAGCGAATCACGTGGAGTTCTCCTGGCACTTGGCGAGCTACTTGGCCGCTTGATTACTCGAGCGTGATCTACTTGTTACCAAAAATATTGCGAATGCTTTAAAAAACATCGCAATTTGAGATATAAATTATGTATACCATGTCAGGCATGGTCTACTTGCCACCAAAAGTAATGTGCAAGCTTAAACAAACATTGCAATTTGAAGATATCATAGGTGTCAGGTTCGTATATGATATATTCATACGCCATTTGCCACCTGAATCGGTACTGCTAGCACATCTCTCAGTAAGAAAAAATTGGCACGTACACTGATGCGAAAGTGCGAAACCCTCTCATGCCATCCTAGTCCCAATCAAAAACTTCAAGGCGCATCCGGCAGCCGAAGCAATCTTTCTAGGTAGGGGCGCTGCTCCGCTCACGGTTTGAGGCGCAGCAAATTGGCTGCTGCCAACGCGAAAGAGGCGCAGCCACCACCACGACGGAGCATCGGAAACCGCCGACGGATTTTGACTGCCACCACATGCGTCACGCGTCCCGCCACTCCACTGTGTGTGTTCTCTCCGCCATCGGCCCACCCTAAGACCCTAGCTAGCTAGGGACTTACGTAGCCGTAGAAACTGGAAAGAAGGAATCGCTTCTCTGGAACCAAATCTCCTCCATTGGTTGTAACGTAACAAGCCCTTCGCCTGACGAGCAATCAGCGACACAGATCACTCGCATCCGTGTCCCGTCATGGTACTCTGATGGAGTTATAACGTGGCGAGCAACAGTTCGTGATGCGTGCCAGGAAAATGCCCGGTCAGGTCAGGCAACGGAAACAGCATCATAGTACCACACACAAAGTTGGCCTAGTGCAAAGTTATTCGTGTCAGCAAGATACCTACGACCACGAGGTGTGTGTATTGGGTGCTTGAATTGATCGCGATTTCTTTTGTCCAATCAAGCATGGTTCGATTCGAAACACACATGCACTGACGCATGGCAGCAGCACAACAAGAAGCGGCCAAGCCCGAACACCAACAGGGTCAGGTGACTCCGTAATCTTTTGAGCCGAGAGGACCAGGTGACTGTGCCTGACCGGTAGCGGCGGTAGTGAGAAAAAGAATACGAGGATAAGATCTGGATCCTAGTATGGCATTGGCAGCCTCCACGGGATGGGAAGCCGTGGCGATGCGCGCGTACGAGATGCTGGGGAATCTCGGGGCTCCGCTTTCCCGATTTCTTTTTCCGCGCCCCCCGAGAAAAGGATGGATAGCCCGGATGTGTTTTCCGATGGCCACGAGTAGTTAATCCTGACGCCGAATCTTTTGTGCGTGCCACTCACGGCCGCACAAGTGGTTCCGGTGGTGACGCGCCGCAACTGGTTGCCGCCGTACTTGTTTATACAAGAGGGAGGAGCAGATAGATCACCGGCGTTCATTTTTACCGTGCTGCAGGCTGCTACTCCACGTCCGTCGTTTCCAAGCGTTCGTTTGACGTCGCTGTCCGGCTAAAAGTGAATTATCGGTTGATCAGACACGTGTGATGCGTGGCGTGCAGTAGCCCGCCCAGCACGCGGCTGATCTGATCGCTGTTGCTGTCGTAAGACGAGAGTAACCGCTGGGTCACGGTGGCCGTCGGGTTGTGCTCGGAAACGATGGGGTAACCGCCAGCGCGAGCCGCGGCTTCCAACTGGCATGTCGCCACAGGGCGTAGGGCCGGACCATGAGTCCCCGAGATGGGTGTCACGGCCCAGGACCACCATCTCTGACCGAACAAACAAACCCGGTGACTCCACTCCAGCTGCATCCAATCGAGAGGCAACAGCTGCAGGAGCGCGTTTCGTCAGGCTTTTCACACCCTCCTTTTACCAAGACCCCGCTAGCCTGCTACACGCCCGGAGGCCGGAGCCGAGAAGCGAGGCACCAGTTGGCCGCCCCGCCGGCTGCGGGGACGGGGAAAGACGCGTCCGACTTGGGTGCCACCGCGCCGCGAGCGGCCGGGGGCGGGCGACGGCTTCCAGGGGCCGCGGGGCGCCTTGCACTTTCGGTCGCCTTTTTCCCCACCAGCCGCCACCGCATCGCCTGCCGGCTACGCATGGTGGGCGAATTTCCCACGCGCGCGACCACACGCCGCTTTCAAGGCCCAGTCGACCACGCCCCGCGTCGCGGTGCCACCTCGACTCAGCCCTGTTCGTGGTTATCCACAGGGAGGGAAAAAGGGGCGACCACGACGTGGCGACTGGGGAGGCGCCGGCGACCCCGAACCACAGCCCACAGCCCACTGGCTGGGTTGGATGGCAGCTTTCTGCTCTGTTAACCGGATCAAAGGGGATCTGCTAGCTGGAGCGTCCAAACCCCAGCTATGTTCAGCTATTCAAAACCATACACGACCGCATAATTTGTCGGCAAAGCCAAACTTATATGATAAAGAAATGACCTTGTATGCTACAATGTCTTGTCAGTTTGTACACAGCTCGGCAAAATGTTTTTTTTTCTGAAAGGCAAGCGCCAGACAGTTGGGCTGACACATCCTCTGAATCTGAAGGAAATGTTCCTTATAGAATACTAGAGCGATGAAATGAGGGCCATCAGGTGCTAACCCTGAAATGTAGCTTTCTAACCACTACCAACAACATACGATGAATAGGAGCCGTACATTTCAGCATTGTCTAGCAACCTCTTCTTGGTCCACAGTGATCCTTCCACACAGATGCCTCAGAAAATCAGTGTGCAGCGCATGACCAGCCTATGTCACAGAAAAGGGAAAGTTCAGTTCAGGATACAAAAAACAAGGCAACAAGGTAGAAGGAAAAAAATCAGGAAAACAGTTTATAATTAGTTCCTCTTAGACATAGAATCTTCTTGCACAAAGAGGGTGCACAGAGAATATGCTATGGTTTCAGATAAACCCTACTATCTCAGAACCACATGTTGCTTGAAAGCAAGACGTTGCGATGCGCCAACGAAAAAAATATGGTGGTTATAGTTTAAGGTCACATCAGAATAATGAGTGTCAAAGCAACTTGCAAGGCTTTAGTTGAACCGGCCTATCACAGTAACGGTACTCTTTGTTATTGATGTCCCCTTTGGATAACAGTAATTTTCCCCTAACTTTGACTAGGCCTCTGATCTATTATCGATCTGACGTGTCTGACATTTTCACTGTCATGAACTGCATAACCTCTTTACCTACCACTACAAATGGTATCGAAAATTAACTTTGTAAAGCGAGTAGTTAAGCAAAGCTAGAAAAGGCTGAGATGGTACACAAAATTAAACATCCTAAACATGGGACACATACTTACAAAAGTTAATAAACTTGACATAATCACATCAAGAACAATTTATGTGAGAGTTCAACTAACATAGGCTAACATCCACCGTATCATTAAGATATGGTAAAAGTTCAAGTTTTTTTAATTAAGATCAGATTGTCAACAAGATAAGTGACCAGGGTGAAGAAACAATCCAGCACACTTGCCGGTATCGTGTGTTTTTGCCAGGAAATTCCGGTTCAAATTGCTCCAGATGGTCGATCTGCAAAGCCTAGCTCCACAACCTGAACACACTTCCTTTGATGACTGGTGGGCAAGGATAAACTCCGAAGTTCCTGGAGAGATTCAGAAAGGGCTTGATTCACTAGTGATTCTAGGGGCTTGGTCGATTTGGAAGCATAGGAATCACTGTCTTTGATGGCATTCTTCCAAACTTAGCTGGTATGCTGCTGCTCGCTAAGGAGGAAATACATCTTTGGGGTTTGGCCAAGGCCCGAGGTCTTTCATACCTTGCAGCCATTGCGACAGGCGGTTTAGATGTTTCTGCTCATGGTCGATGCACAATTAAGTCAAAGATGTGGCTGTGTATTGCAAGGGTTCTTTCCCCGTTTTTCTTCTTAATATAATGATACGCAGCTCTCCTGCATGTTCGAGGAAAAAAACAAACAAAAAGATGGACAAAAGAGCAATTTCAGCAGTGATGACTGCTGAATTTATACAATCCAGAATCCAAATAATGAAACAAAGCTGCAGAATACAAGAGGCTTCATGTGAGCACGCAAACTAGTATACGGAGCAGCATGAGCCTGGAACTTGTAAGGTGGCTAATGGCTAGTCTATTAGAAGAAGAGAAATCTATGCCTTATAAGGCAGCTGCTAATCTGTTATGGAAGTATACAACACACAACATAGCTAGTGGAATTTAAAGAACATACCTTATAGGCAATTATATGAGCGATTGGGAAACCCTGGTTACCATTCTGTGCAAGAAGCGAGAAGTCACCTATAAGATCCAATATCTTGTGGCGGCAAGGCTCGTCCTCAAACCGCACTGGTGGATTTAGCCATCCACCAGACATGCTATCAATTGCCAAAAACAAAGCAGTACACAGTTACTTGATATGACCAAAAACAGAAAATAATGAATTTGAATCATGCAACAACTTCATTCCTAGCCATAGATCACAACATCATCAATGGGCGGAGTTTTGAAAGAAGGGGGAAGAGAAACTAACAGTCACAACAGTCCTAATAGTTGAAATGTATTGCCCATCAACTGTGGATTGTCAACCACTGGCTGTGATATGAATTCTGGCTTTTGTAACAGAAGTACGTATTCACATTTAACTAGTCAATACAAAAGATGAGATTCACTGTGAGGCTACCGGGGGAAGTATGGATAAGAAAGCTCCTACAAAAATAAACTTTGTTCGAAGCTCAGTCTACAAGTAACAAGTCCATACTAAACCAGCCAATACAAAAGATAAATACTGATTAAGCCCCTAAATTCTCTAAGAGCCACAAAAAATCTCAAAGAACCAAAGGAATCATCTGAGTTGTAACTCATTAAGTCATTTAACATAAGATATTTAAGAAATGAAGCAGAAAAAGGTTAATGTTATAATTTAGATGTCAAAATAAGACCAAATAGTGCCACCCTGTATTGGCAACACATGCAGTATAATATAAACTTTTTATGAACCTATGTCAACAAGGAGTCCACCAATATGTAGTTCTGCACAAAGTTAAATAGACAAGTAACATTTTCCAGAATATTTATCTTCACCTGCAAACCATAGCATTTTCTAGAGATCCTCCTTTGATGAGCCCAGTGCCACGCATTTTTTCGATCTGTAAAACTCAAAAATGCAGCAAGCAGAAAGGAGTCACTACATTAAATGTGAGATGTGAGGAAAGAGATTGTAAAAACATGTCCATCAATAAAGAACCCCATAAGAAGCTCTCTTGAAGGAGAAAAGGTAAAGCCAAGGCCATAAGGCCAACAAATTCACGACAAAGATATTCTGCGACATTCCAAGAAAAAGGAAAACCACACAGAACTAAAAGCCAGCAAACTTGTGAGGACGACATAAGTAACTCTAGAAGATGAAAATGAAAATAAAACTGTGTATGATATCTCATGAGATCATGACAAAGTACATTAGAATTAAACCATGTGCTAGAAAAGTAACTTAGTCATACAGTACTAAAAGAGATCTTATCAAGTAATTTATACATGTAAATGCAGATCCAATATAGGTTACTAGCATATAATGGACAGAAGTGATGAAAGCATATACTAGATGTATGAGTAATGAGTAAACCTCTTCGAATATACAGAAAGTTCTTGCAGGAGCAATCTTGCTTGAGTATATATTAGCATCCAGGAATGTCGAAAACCATTGACACCCAATCGCTGGCACCTGCGATTCGATACACACTTTGCTCAAGTTACAAACATGTTTGAAATATTTCACCATTTTTGTAGTCCAAAAGTAGTTAAAAGATAGGAAATATGTTGCACCTGCCTGAACCAATGCACAAATATTTTACTAGCAAAAATGTGAGAATACTTGCACTTCTTCCTTCTTCCATGAAGAACATTTGATGACCATCAGATAACAGGTAATAACAATAACTAGAACAAAGCTAAAGCCTCAACGACTCAAAACAGAAATGTTTAACCCTAATGCTCATGTCCTGGTACACATTATTTGTATGAGCAACTAGAGTCTGGCATGTGACAGCTGACAGCTTGGCTTCTGCCACATAACATGTGCAAAATATGAGATCTTTAACCAAATCATGTCATACGTGGACATGAAACAGGATAAGCCTCAAAAAGGTCAAATTTGTGTAACACTGATCCGTCTTCAAGTTCATAGAGACCGAAGACCCCAGCCCTTTGTGCTATTCGATATAATGGTATACTGTTATTGATAATTTTATAACCAATGCATCGTTCATTCATAAGACACGACCCAGTTGCACATCCAGAATGAACTAGTTTTTCATGATTATGCAAGAGATGAACATACCTTTGGGAAATCAATTCCGTAGGTGATGTGGATTTGCGAGCTAGGGAATGCAGCTACAAAGCAATCATCTCTCTGCAAGTAAACAGGCTCATGGATTTGGGGGGCCAGTTTCTCCAACTTCTGCCCACCGGTATCCTCGGCCGCACACAGACCTGCGCTTCGTATTGCCTCTACCCACTCTTGTGCTGATCCATCAAGCAAGGGAATCTGTCATTGTTTAACCAGTTTCACATTAATCGAAAAGACATGGTGCTGCAACGATCTTAGTTTTGTAGGAATCAAACATCGACAATTCACACCTACGCAACTAAAGTACAAGTAACGAATTGGCAGTTGGGAGCTAAAACAAGGTGGCAAATTAGCAAACGTCCACGCATGACGCACCTCGTCGCCGCCGATGACCTCCACGCGGCAATTGTCGACGCCGAGAGCCTCCATCGCCGAGAGAAGGTGCTCCACAGTGCGGATGCGCGGGCCGCAGCCTTCGCCCCGCTGAAGCGTCGTGCAGAGCTGCGACCGTGGCTCGGCGTTTCCCACCTCCGCCGCCACCCTTGCCTCCTCCTTACCCTTCACCTGGAAATACCTACCCTCTCCGGCGTACGTCGGGAGCAGCGTGGCGGTGACGCGCGCGCCCGAGTGGAGCCCCACGCCAGACCTGCTCACGGCCGCCGCCAGCGTTTGCTGCGGCCGACCCGTCTGGAAGAAGAGGGTTAGTCTCTGTAGATTTCAGATAAAGATTTTCAAGCACTAGCGCGTCGCTGACTTTACTCACCGGCTTCCAGGAGAAGACTGCGTGGGATACGGACTTGAGGGCTCGGGTGGCGGCGGTGGACATGGCGACGGCGAGGCTGCGAGCAGCAGAGGAGGCAGGCACATTTTGCAGAAAACGCCCTAAAACGGAGCATGATCACAACAACTTACATAAAACCCCCTTAACATGAACGCAATTAGTTTTAGCGAACTAACCATTTACATATGTAAATTCCCTGAAATCAGATCGTGAAACTGATTGAGGTCCAAACATTTGTACACAACAATCGAATCAAAATTATTGCAGCTCGGTGGTAGCGCTGGCAGCGGCCAGGCTATCCGCGCCCGCGTTCAATTCCCAGTCTGGGCGAACAGCAGGTGTCACATAGGGACCAAGCCAAAGGCCTTGTTTAGTTGGTCAATTTGAGAGATGCAAAATTACCGTGCCAGTACTGTAGCACACTGTAGCGTTTCGTTTGTATTTGTGAATTATTGTCCAAATATTGACTAATTAGACTCAAAAGATTCGTCTCGCAAAGTACAACAAAACTGTGCAATTAGTTTTTAATTTCGTTTACATTTAGTACTCCATGCATCTACCGCAAGTTTGATGTGATGGGAAATCTTCTTTTTGCACAGTGTAACTAAACATGACCAAAGACTTTGTGGCGCGTCCCGAGACAGCCCGGGCAGCCCGCTCGCGTTCGAGCGCGCGGTCAGCGCGGATGTTCACCCGTGTTCTTACACGACACGACACGACGGGCCAGTGCTCCTGGCAGCTTTCTAAAAAAACCCAAACAGTAAGGGGAAAACCAAACAAACGGAACAAAAAAAGGACCTAAAATTCAGCATTTCTCACACTACAACGATCGTCTTCCCAGCTACTGAAATACAGTATACCTTGATATCAATAAACACAAGGAGCTACAGAGCTTACAACCCTGAAAGAATATTCTACTATCAAACTGTACAATCTCATGGTACATACTAATTTTCAATTTCCTATATGAAAACCGACATGTATTCAACAGATAGATCTTTGTTGCTGTAAAGCCAAACTGAGTTTTCCAGCTGTTTTCCCACTTCAGGTAAAACCAGAGGAGGAGCATCTGCCCACGGGATTAGCAAGTAATCAACACCGAGCTCAGAAACAACTTTACACAGCAGCTCCATAATTCACGTTGACTCGAAATCAAATAAAAGAAGGCTGCACATGGATAAACTCTGAGTGATGGTCAGCGCAGCCTTGGGTTCTTTCAGATATAAAGTGTAAGACAGAAACAATAGAGATCAAGCACAGGTGAATCTGGAGGCCTTTGGCTCTTTCTCTTCTTGATACAACAACTGATGCAGGACCCATACTTTACAATGCTGAGGATACAATTGAAAAATGGCTAATAAGGTGAGAGTAATTTCTCCTCAAGCTCACGGAAACCACGGTAGACATTCTCCGTTTGGTTCTGTGGAAGGTTTAATCGCCTCACTTCAGTCATATACCTGAAATTGCAATACAGCGCAAGAGAATGGTCAAATATATCTGTGAAGTTGGTTCACACAACAAAAGAAGTAAAATAGTGAAATAGTGTGAATGGACTTTTTTAAGAGTCTAGGGTAAATTTATGACATTTAAACAACTGATACAAATACACTTGTATGAAACAATGCAGTTGAAAGAGATGTAAATGTAAAATGCGATTCATACATAAACTTACCTGTTCGCCAAACTAATTATTTTATCTCGAGCACCTTGATTTGCAGTTCCTGTTTGATTCAGTGAAAATGTTCCATCAAAAAAGAATGAAGCCCCAGCACTTGTGGTGCCTAGTCTATGTGCAATGACAGACATCCCCCACTCACGAAGGATCGCAAGAACTGATCTCAAAAGGCGCAACTTTATATTAAGTGAAGGCATGATTGCCCCATTTGATAACAGCTGATCATACACAGCAAGCACTGGTTCAGGAAGACCTTTACAGGCACCAAGAAGAGCTCTTGCAACATCATCATCGCCAACTAATTCTTCTCCTGAACTTAATCTATCCTGTAGATAAGAGCAGGATATAATATGAGTTGGTGGAATGCCCTCAAAGTTCGACTCGAGCATGCAGGTATATACAGAACACAAAATACACATTACCAATGCAGCCTTCTCAAGATGAAGGGATATTATATCCAAAGGCAAACAAGCTCCATCTGCAGGATCAAGTTTCGAGCCAACTCTTTTCACCACAGAACATGCTTCTGCAACACCCCCTCTTGTAAGTGCCTGGTCAAGGAGTCTGGCCCAAATTTCTCGAACAATTTTGCTATCAGCATCTCCAGAGTAATTAGCGAAGCTCAGCATTTCCAGGCAAACCTAACAAGAAGACGTTACTAGTCATTTTCGCGAGAAATCATTTCCTAATAACCAATATGCGTGCAAGAATTATTTTGTAAAAGGTGCTCCTAGTACCATTAGACAAGAGATGGCCTAATTTTTTTTTAAAAAAAAACTCGACCTGCGGTAAGAGCCCTTGGGCATTTTTTAAGTGAAGACTGAAGACCTTCTCATGCAGGTCAAGAAAACCCCCGAACCCCTGCCCCACCCTTACACAGCAGCACCGTAGCCAATCTAAAATTAGGTTCAGAAGATCGAGAAAATCTGCTCAAAATTCATATCCTGACCCCAGTTATGAGTTTGAAATACAGCACAACAAATTGATTTGGTGGAACCTGCTTACTGTGTAGAGGTTCAAGCAAAGAGGGTTTGACGTATCCAACACGAGCAGTGCTCAATTAAGGAAATCCTTTTGAAAGTAAGTTCACTGATGGAAAGAAAGAATAATTTCAGCCAGTCACCAGAGTGAACCTTTCTATTCACTTTTCTGTTGTCCTTTAGTGTTCTGCTTGGCTCCAAGGCGGCTAGCTTTATTCAGTACAAATGCTGTTCTTTCAAGTTTCATCTAACTCTTATGTCTATTATTTCAAAATGTTGCATGTCCACAAACTTAGTTATTTTGCAGAGCAATAAGGTCCTATGGATGAGCTTATTACATAGTTTGGGAACATGCAAATCATTGAGATGTAATAAAGAAGATTAAATTCACAAAAACAAAACCATACCTCCCAGAGATTAAACGGAACAGCATAGTCATTATATAGTTGAGTGATACTCTTGAGACCCAATGAAAGCTCTTTTGCCTTATCTTTGGCAGCTTTAGCAGCCTCTGCATCAGCAAGAATGTTGTCACGAGGGAACGGATCATTTGGTGATTCAGAATTGCTCAGAATATTTTCAACCCGTGCTGCCATGAGCTCCAGTTCTTGTTTGATTTGCATTTGGAAGCGAAGCACTGCAAGTTTGCCTTCAAGCAAATCCACTGTGCTACTATCAATAGGATTTCTGGATGAATCAGCAGCGATGCCTGCGCTTTTGGCCTGAAGCACTGCATTTCTGAGATATTCGTACCTGTATTCCAGTATTCCAGTAGGTGTTATACTGTTATTACATATAAATGATGGAACATAAAAAGGTAAAGAAAATAATGAGAGACCTCTTGTCAAGAGTAGGTGCTTCTTCAGAATTGGAGCATTGTCTCTCTGCCAATATTAACAACATCCTGGCAGCAGCAATATGCTCCCCCTTAAGAACATAGTACCTTGCTAGGAGCTCAAGATACTTTGTTTGGCTAGTCGAGATAGGTGCACCTAAATCTTGCAACTTAGCAGCTCCTGATGTAAGTGAAGAAACTGCCCGAACCTTATACAGTGAAAATTAGGTAGTCAGGAACAACATGCTGGTCTTACACGACCTGGTTAAAAGACTTAAATGATGCATGGACAATAATGGCTTGGAAGGATCCAGTGACATGAAAGGCATTTATGTGATCACATCACCAGTATCTAAGGAAGTTCTCTGCAGCTATTCATGGCAATGATGAGTATTAAATACCAGTATATGGTAGTAAAAAACGGATCTGCCTAGTATTTGATGGGCATGCTAAACCTAAGCAAATCCAGAACCTCTTTTATTTATATTAAACAGGACACGTGAAAACATACTATTACTTTTGTTTCTGTATTATCAAGATGCATGGGCCTTGGATCCTGTCTGAGAAATAAGCATCTGAAGGGAAGGGATGGAGGGCGGTATAGAACATAACACAAGAAATGAAGGTAACCTTCAACAAACATACACCATGATCAATGGCAGGTGCTCAGGACTCCCCTGGGACAACAGAATTCAATGGCAATATAGTTGCCCCCGAATGATTTACTTGTATATCAATGGACAAACCCCAGAATAGGATAATTATCACCAACACACCAGAAAAAGTTTCCAGTTTGATAAAAGTACTAATCATGTATCAGTAGTTCCAAATTTTAGTAGGAAAACAAGGATTAGGGCAAACCTCTTCTTGATGCTTACGACCAGCACTCTGCAGAAAAGAAACCAAATCAGAACCACCATACTCCAAAAGCTCATTTTCTAGACCGAGCTCGATCAGTGTCCTGTATAGATGCTCATGGAAAACTGTGTCCGGCCATTGGACGCTAAGTTGGATGATCTGTTTGATATACTTGCTTCGAGAAGCTGGATCAACAGCAGTTGCTAAACCAGATGACTTATCTGCACCTTGCCCAACACCCTTGAGGGTGCGTAGAGCATTCATAACTATTTCATAGCACTGTTCACGCTGCAACGTTATCATATCATGATGCCTTGGATCAATTTGACCATTGATAACATCAGCATTGGAGTCAAGTGCTTGAGCTTTCTGCAGAGGCAACCGGACTACAGCCTCATAAAATCTGAACCCCCACACAACAAAAGAATATATAATCAGCTAGCAGATATGAAAAGAAGCTATCAAGGTTGATATATTTTAGGCTGAAAAATACCAGCGCAAGTGACTAACCTTAGGTTCTCAAATCTCTTGCAGATGGCACTCAAATCAGCAGAGTCTGGTATCTTAGTTAAGAGGTTGAAAGCATCTCTAGCAAGAATATCTCTTTCATCAGGGTTATTAGTCATAGATGCTCTCTCAAGACATTCCACTGCCAAGTAATATTTGTAGTCTGACTCGTTGAAGTAACTAGGGCAACCCTCCCTCAATTTAGTACTGATTTCCTCAACAGTTCCTCTGCCCTCTGGGCCAATATAGTACTGCAAAAATCATATAAAATTACAGACCTAAATTGTAACAGTTGAGAAATTTGAATGTGAATGCTGCACATGAGATTCCCCATTTCCATATAAGCAGAGTAAAGAAAGGGAGGTTGACAGTATTACCTCCATGAGTGCAGAAATAAGCCGCATCGCAAGCTGGTCGCCGTCCTCTGAACATACCAATTGATGAAACGTTAATTGAACTAATTTCTTGCGTAAATCATTGCCCAGTGTCTGAGCCAAGCGGACAACATTATGATGGCAAATAAGTTGAAGCAGAAAGAGTGCTTCACCAGATCTCCTAAGCAACCGCCTAAGACATTCCATTGCCCTCACCTGTTGATCCAATTGATGCATGTCAGAAAAAAAAGAATTAAACTGTGCTCTTATTCTGCTGAGTAATTTCTAAGTGTTACCTACCTCCATAGCCGCTAGTTCTGCTGATGTATAAACCAGCCTTGGCTTTTTACTTGATGCAGATTGATCGGTGGGGTTCATATCTCGAATTTGGGAGTTGTACGGACTCCTTCCATTGCCACGCCCCCCAGAACCCATAATAGGCCCTGTTTTGTAGAGTATCGAACCAGAATCGCCCAGGCCAGCAACATAACCATACAGGCCTCTTCTCTTGTTTCTTCTAGATCTTAAAAATGTTTCCAGTGAACGAATCTTACTCTCAAGAATTTTCAAGGCCCCAGCTGACAGCCTGCAAACAACTATGCCATCCTCGTGTTCATTAGCACCAGCAGGTCCTCGAATCACCATAATAGGAAGCTCCCATATGGGATAGAGTAGTCTTGAAGAGCACAAACAGAGCCCTTCATATGCACCGGAAAACAAAGGTTCTGCTTCTTGAACAACTTGACCCATACTAAAGCCTCCAGCCTGAGTTCGTGTATTAGATAAAGCAGTGGTGCCATCAATTTGAGGCATCCCAACAAGTCCAGGGTCCTCAAATGCCTCAGCAGCTTTCTCAGAAACAGCATTGCTTATCAGACTATCTTCAGCATAAAGTAGCTTCGCGGCTAGCATTAAGCACATTGCTGCAGCTTCTCCAGCGCCAAAGCGATTAAAGAATTCTTCAATTTGCGATCTCAAGGTGTTCCCATCAAACAATTTTCTTAGAATATCAACAGGCCTGTTAAAAATTACCTCCATCAAACCCATTGTATTGAATACAACAACCCTCCTCCGAGGTAAGATATGCTGGGTAGGAAGATCTCCTTTCGCCCACAGTTTTATAGATGCTTTCTCAGAAGGTTTTCTGAAACTTGTGAAGCATTCCACATCAGCATATAAAGACTGCACCGTGAAAGCAGCATCTGGAAGTGGGAGAACATCAGAGGCACAAAGCATTCGACCCTCAACAGGCAAAGCAGAGACTGTTTCTCGTAGAGCTCGGGAGCTTCTAGAAGCTGTTCCAAACGTACTCGGAAGGGATAACTGCGCAGCTGAATCTTTCTGCACAGCCAGAAGAGATGACATGGCTGTAGCAGATGAATCTGACATTATAAGAGCACCAGCAGAATAGAACGCAGACTCAACTTTTAAAGCTAGATCCTCAGGATGAGCTCTGCCAGCCGCAGAAACAGCACCAAATGTAAGCCCACCACCAACCCCCAGGGGTGGGGACGGCCTAGTAGCAACAATTTTTAAACAGGTTGGCCTCTGCAAACTACTGCTCAATCCAACTGAAGAACCACTTCCACCTGACGTGGTAAGAAATAATCTCTTCCCATCTGACAAAACAGCAACAGCATGAAGCCATTTCGATTCCATAGACGATAGAGGTGAGATGCAGACAATTGATGGTTTTGGTGATCGTGCAGATCTTTGTGCGTTAGACCTTCGACCACCATAAGGTGCATCCCGTGGATCAACAATGTTCTTTTCTTCTGTAACTTTTGTCAAAGGGCCATCGCCATTAGCTCCTAAATCAAATAACTGCAATTTCATGCCTTCGGTGCGAGCATAGATAGTGTTCCTCTCGTCATCGATGACCATATCAACAATAGGATCAACAGTTGAGAATTTGAATGCATTTGGCAGGACCCACCTGAAAATCATGATGGCTGAATAACAGGTGGCCTCTAATAAGCAAATAAAGCATCACATTTCTGGTCTTACAGCAGTAGATACCTGGAAAGAAGGCTGCCAATACCAGTAGTAAGACAAACTTTACGGCAGCGTTTACGCCAGCCTGAGCCAGTTGTATACTGCAATTCATATATATGCCCATCACGTCCAGCTAGGAAAATTTGGCCCTTATCCGTACATGTGATGCATGTCACAGTGACACCATCAGTGGCAATCATGTACTCAGGTAAAGGTTGTAATGAAAGCTCAGCATACGGATCTGTTCCATCAGCACTAGCAGAACAGCAAACTCCAACAAGTACCAGCTGGCACAGCAGATGTAGGTGAAAGTACATTAGCTTGGACAAAAATAAAAAAGAAATGGCAACTTGATTTTCTATGATGTATCTCAATTCAGTAAGATTTTCAGCGATGCATATGAGCAATGTGAGCATCAAAGACATGATACTCCACTAAATAAACTTGCTTCATGCCTTGATTATATTCATCAAGCATTTACTAACTGTCCTTACAAAAGTAGCAGCTATCTGATATTATACTACATGGTCTAAAAATTTTCAAGACATGGCCATTCAATATGGTCCGACTCATAAGCAGTACATATAAAAGTGTCACCATTGCAAATACTCCCTCCATTCCAAATTATAGCTCACACCAACTTTGTCCTAAGTCAAATTTGTCTACCTTTGACCAAATTTATAGGAAAAGGCACAAGCAAAAAATATGCACTAGAAAAGCCAAAACGACCTGTAATGTGGGACGGATGGGGTATTTTTCTAAAAACTTGGTCAAAGTTAAGAGTAGTTTGACTTAGGACAAAGCTAAAGTGAACTATAATTTGGAACGGAGGGAGTATTTCTATTGACCAAAAGTTGTGTTTGGTATTTCATACTGCTATCCTGACTATTAGATTCCTCATAAATTTTGGATACAAAACCTTCAACAGGATTTAGTAAAAAAATTGATGGTTGACCCATTATTTTGAGAAACAGATCTTCTGCTCATATTTTGTTGCTTCATTTTACATAGTTTACAATATTTAACAAGATCCAGTGATGATCTCAATACATTGAAAGAATAGCAAAACCATTAGGCACATGTTTGAGGACACAATAGTTCAAAGTGTGTGCTTGCATTAGTGAAGATGGACTCGATTCCCTTGGCTCGTTGCCCACCAAAGGCTAGGCCAGGCAAGGCCAGGAAAGCAAACATAAAGGTATCCAACAATCCACTACTCCAAGGAATGTTGAAGAGTCATACACTACAAAAGTTCAACAGTACACATGGCTCAAGGGTACTGAGAAGAATATTTTTATAATTATCCAGAACCTATTCTCAAATGTTGTTGCTTCATTTTGTGTTTTAATTTAGAGATTGAATTTTGCAGGCAGAAAAAAAAATGAAAGAAAAGCAGATATTTCACAATAAAAATGTATCGATTTGATTAGCTATTATGTATCACTTGCAACAGCATGAATTTATGAAGTGACATTCAAGGTCAGCATGTTTGTTGCAATTCAAAAGAAAACATAAATCATCCTTACCTCAACAGGAGTTGCTAAAACTAAAAGGTATTGAATGGCTTCAACGAAAATCCCAGGCTTTGCCCTAGCAAGGCCAACAGCACAAATTGCTTGCTCATCCACATTATAATCTTGACACTGCCCATCCCTGGGAACAAAACCATAAAACAGTTATAAGCAACAAGCATGCCATGCCCACATTGAGGAAAACGTATCATTTAGACAACTTATGACCAATGAGAAAGTGGCATCACTTACACAATGCTAAGCTGTTTATTTAATAAAACTAAATACATGAGATCAACTTTAGACTATTAGATAGTACCAATACGACAAAGTGTGCTATACATGTTAAAAGAGGTGCCACTTCATGATGATGATGATGATGATGATAGATGGAAGGCTTGATAGAGATAGCTGGATGATTAGGCCACCCCTGCTCCAATGGGCCACAGAATATTCTCACTTTACAATTAGACAAGTGATTTTAACAATGGCCAAAAGTTCAGAACTAACATCTCATAGACCACACAATCATTTAATTCAAAACAGATATGAAAATGGACCATGGAAGGTTTTGATAGAGGACTCCTCTAAAAGAACAATCTTACAAAGCAACACTACTCTATATCAATGGCAAGTTGACAATGAGATAAATTTGAGATACCAAGTAAACGTCATGTTAAATGGTATTCCATTTTAACTGTTTAAGACTAATCACACATGTACAAAGAAAAAATAAAACAAATTTTAGTGGTTTACCATTTGTCAAAACGCCAGATGAAAAATGAATTATCAACCGTTGCCCAGGCCCGGTGTATGTCAGAAAAGATCCCACAAAGGGCTGTTCCTTCACCGGCTGCAGCATTGTATCTTTCAATCAACATAGGAGGGAGCTGACGAGTTTCAGCAATTTCCACCAAAGGAGGCCACTGTAGAAGAGACAAAATGTTTTAAAGGGCATTTATATTTGTGGAACAACTTCATATTTAACTTTGCGGACATAACTTAAAATGAACACAGATGGTAGAAAAGAATAGGTCCTGCAATGCATTTCTTAGACCATGCAAGAAGATCATGTCCAATGTCATAAAACTTCTGAATTATAGAATCCAGCATTTGAGGCAAAAACATCCAACATGTACCGATGTATGTAGATTCTTCATGTTTCATCCTAACACCATACGAGTTAAAACTTAAAACATGAACGATTTTGTAAATCCAACAAACAAAACAATGCAAAGGAAAATCACATAAATGACCATCTACTTTTAAAGTATGAACAGTGACCACTATCCCATTTTCTCAACCAACCAAACCAGGCAAAATGACTACCACCTACTAATTCAATTCCCAATACTTGAGAATTTGTCCCTTGAGTGAATGATGTCACCTATCAAAAAAAGCTCAAGCTAAAACTATTCTTATGTTTAATGTTACAGTGCTTTCTTTTCAATAAAGTTGTAAAGAGCCAACAATCTTAGTTCAACCTTAACTTGGGCTCAACATCATTACTCATCCCATATAAGCCAGTGTTGAGCTTACCAGTTAAAATTAGGCCAGGGCGGTTTTCAGTATTTCAAAACTGCCACCACTCGGTGTATGCTAATTTCCACTTTTTTGCCCCAATTTACAAGTTTCACCATAACCTAAAAGACTACAAAATATTTCACCAATTCTAATGTTAGCTTCAGGATTCACATCCTCCTATGGAATCACCTACGTGTCACTCCTATTGTCAATAACTCCCATTGTTACACATGATACCTTTTATCCTGAACTCTCACCTAATGTTTCCTAAAATTTGCCCCAAATCTATTTATACTTTAACACACATCAGCCAAACTTTCCGATACAAATAATATAAACCTACTGCGCCTACTGTAGAAAGAAAAAAATCTTCACCAGAATTTATGTGGTTCGAAATAAACAGGTCAAATCCCTGCTCGTCGTGTTTTCTGAACCTTCATTTTTCGATTCCTCGCTACCCCATTGCACTGGAACAGAAAAATGACGCGAATCCCCCCAGAACAATTGCTGTAACCCTCGAATACAGCGGAAACGTTCGCCCAGAACGGACGCTGACACAGATCAACGGCTCAAGCGTGTGCAGCAACCAGAACACACGCAGTGGACGGCAAGTCGGGCGGGGCTTACCTCCTTGGGGTGCGAGGAGTAGGGGTGGGACGAGTAGCGCGATGCCTCGAGGGCCTCTTCTAGGTCGGGCTGTGCGGCGGCGTCGCGGCCGATCCGCTCCGAGACGTGAAGCCCCGCTGAGGCCACGTCGGGGCCGATGGCCTCGTCCTCCCCCCATGCCATGGTCGGAGCGCCGCGGCACAACGCGGAGGTGCGGGGGGATGGGAGAGCGGTGAAAAACCCTAGCGTGTGTTTGGTTATGGGTTCGGCCCACATTGTCCCGTTGGTTGAAAAAGGATGTGGGTTGGGTCCAACCCAGATGGGAATATTCCCATGAGATCCGGGTCCGCTGCATTCCTCCAAAACAGAGGAACCACGCCTGTTGGGATACGAGGTAGGCTACGCTAGCGCAAATCAAAATTTCTACCGCGTATAACCAGGAAGAACTGCCGTATAAGGATCACGGGATTACCACTCGACGCACTACTGGTGCGGAAGATGTAGATATGCGTCGGTGCAGTGAAGACGATCACGTAGTCGTACGTAGTCGAACAACGTAGTCGATCACGTCCAGCGGCTCCTCAGCAGCTCGTCCACGTGCACAGCAAGATCGCCTCCGGTGCCGCGGCTCGTCGTCGGCTCGTCGTGGCTCGTCGGAGTGCTGCAGGCGCAACACCTCCAAGGTATCCACACGTGCGGGGAGGAAGCGTCGCAAGCCGGATTGCTAGATCCGCGAGTTGCAACAGGCGAGGGCGTGGGAGGCGCGGCAAGTGTGTTCAGCCAAAAGGTGTAAACCCTAGGGCGCCCCCACCCCTCTATTTATAGAGGTTCTTGATGGGCCTCTGGATCCGAGGCCCATTAGCACTCCTAAACCTAATCCAACTCGGATCAGATCCGAATTGGGCTTCCAGCCCCTTAAGTGTGTGACCCTATGGGTTCGGATACGTATAGACATGGCCCGAGTACTCCTACTCGGCCCAATAGTCGGTAGCGGCCTCTAGCAAGACGTGCCAACTCCTATACGCATACGAAGATCATATCAGACGAACCATCACAACATAATATACATGCTATTCCCTTTGCCTCACGATATTTGGTCTAGCTTCAAGCTGACCGCTCTTTCTCGATCCTGTGATTCGGAATCCCTTTGTAGGTTAACTCTTAACCGTACGTAGCATGGCCATGCATTTTCGGATCCGATCACTCGAGGGGCCCAGAGATATCACTCTCAATCAGAGAGGGGCAAATCCCATCTTGATTGACCATGTCTCATAGCATGCTTCTTGACAAACCCGAAAGCTACCTTTATAACTACCCTGTTACGGCGTAGCGTTTGATAGCCCCTAAGTAGGTCGATCCACATCTAGAATACATGCGACAATCTCAGGTCTAAGGACAAAGCGTATATGTTGTTTAAAGAGAGAACTACTTCTTGTGTTGGGTCAGTCCTAACACATGTCTCCACATGTGTCCACATTATTAGTTCAACATCTCCATGTCCATGACTTGTGAAACATAGTCATCAACTAATACATGTGCTAGTCTAATATTCATGTGTGTCCTCACATGAACTCCGACTAGGGACAACTTTAGAATAACCATACAAGTAAAGAGTTTCACATACAATTCACATAATTGCAAATCAATTCAAGTAGCCTTTAATGGATATTCAATGAACACAATATACAAATCATGGATACAAATGGAATATCATCATCTCTATGATTGCCTCTAGGGCATACCTCCAACAGTCTCCCACTTGCACTAGAGTCAATCTAGAAGGTACCTAATACCCATAGCTCTTACATGCGCATCATGCTTAGCCTGCGGGAGTGGTTTTGTCAACGGATCAGAAATGTTCAGATCCGTGTGTATTTTGCATATCTTGATCTCACCCCGGTTAATGAAGTCTCGAATGAGATGAAATCGCCGCATTACGTGTTTGTTCTTCTGGTGGTTCCTTGGCTCCTTTGCTTGCGCAATTGCCCCATTGTTATCACAGTAGAGATTCAATGGGCTGGACGCATTCGGGAACACACCAAGCTCAATGATGAAATTCCTAATCCAAACACCTTCCTTCGCGGCTTCCGAAGCCGCGATGTACTCGGCTTCCGTCGTAGAATCGGCCACCGTCTCCTGCTTGGAACTCTTCCAACTAACAGCACCACCATTCAGTGTGAACACAAATCCTGATTGTGACTTTGAATCATCTCTGTCGGTTTGGAAACTAGCATCGGTGTAACCTGTTACAACGAGCTCCTCCTGACCTCCATAGACGAGGAACATATCTTTAGTCCTTCTCAAGTATTTAAGAATGTTTTTCACCGCTGTCCAGTGACTCTCACCTGGATCAGATTGGTGTCTGCTTGTCATACTTAGCGCATATGAAACATCTGGGCGAGTACTTATCATTGCATACATGATAGATCCAATAGCCGAGGCATATGGTACTCTACTCATGCGATCCCGCTCATCAGCAGTCGAAGGACACTGAGTCTTGCTGAGATGTATGCCATGTGACATAGGCAAGAACCCTTTCTTTGCCTCTTCCATGCTGAACCGCTTCAACACTTTGTCAATATAAGTATCTTGGCTCAAACCTATAAGCCTTCTCGATCTATCTCTATAGATCTTAATGCCCAGAATATATGCCGCTTCCCCTAAGTCCTTCATCGAAAAACTATTTTTCAGTGAAGTCTTTACGGACTCAAGCATAGGAATGTTATTTCCAATCAGTAATATGTCATCCACATATAAGATTAGAAATACTACAGAGCTCCCACTAACCTTCTTGTAAACACAAGACTCTTCTTCGTTCTTGGTGAAGTCAAACCCTTTGACCACTTCATCAAAACGAATGTTCCAACTCCTAGATGCTTGCTTCAATCCATAAATGGATCTCTGGAGCTTGCATACCTTTCCAGCATTTTTCGGATCGACAAAACCCTCGGGCTGTATCATATACACGTCCTCAGCTAGGTTTCCATTCAGGAAAGCTGTCTTGACATCCATCTGCCATATCTCATAATCGAAATATGCAGCTATAGCTAGAATAATCCGAATGGACTTAAGCATCACTACGGGCGAGAAGGTCTCGTCGTAGTCAACTCCTTGAACTTGTCAAAAACCTTTTGCGACAAGTCGTGCTTTATAGATGTGAACATTTCCATCCATGTCCTTTTTCTTCTTATAGATCCACTTGCACTCTATGGCTTTAACACCATCAGGCGGGTCAACCAAGTTCCAAACTTGATTGTCTCCCATGGACTCTATTTCGGATTGCATGGCACTCTGCCATTTTTCGGAGTCTGGGTCCATCATTGCTTCTGCATATGTCGCAGGCTCATCATTGTCCAACAATAATATTTCTCGCATTTCGCGGAGCCTTGCCGACCTTCGTGGTTGTGGCGGTGCTTCTCTTGCCATGGGTATCTCAACTTGTTCTGCTACGTTAGCATCACTCATTGATTCTTGCCCGATTGGCTCATCTTGAACTTCTTCAAGATGCACTGTCTTTCCACTCTTTCCTCCTTTGAGAAACTCTTTCTCTAGGAAAACCCCGTTCCGAGCGACAAACACTTTGCCTTCTGATCGGTTGTAGAAATAATATCCCAAAGTTTCCTTTGGATATCCCACGAAAATGCACTTATCCGACTTGGGTGTGATCTTGTCCGACTGAAGTCGCTTGACAAACACTTCACATCCCCAAATCTTTAGAAAAGACAAACTGGGAACCTTTCCAGTCCATATCTCATATGGTGTCTTAACTACGGATTTAGATGGTACCCTATTTAGTGTGAAAGCTGCTGTTTCTAGAGCGTATCCCCAAAATGACAACGGTAGGTCCGACTGGCTCATCATTGATCGAACCATGTCTAACAAAGTTCGATTACGTCGCTCGGACACACCGTTTCTCTGAGGTGTTCCAGGCGGCGTAAGTTGTGGAACAATTCCGCAACTCTTTAGATGATTGCTAAACTCGTGGCTCAAATACTCGCCTCCACGATCAGATCGTAAGGCCTTAATTTTCTTGCCACGCTGATTTTCAACTTCATTCTGAAATTCCTTGAACTTTTCAAAGGTTTCAGACTTGTGCCTCATCAAGTAGACATAGCCATATCTACTAAAATCATCAGTGAAAGTTATGAAGTATTGGAATCCTCCTCTAGCCGTCGTGCTCATTGGTCCGCATACATCACTATGTACGAGTTCCAACAAGTCTACTGCTCTCTCAGGAAATCCTGTGAAAGGCGTCTTGGTCATCTTGCCTAGCAAGCAAGCCTCACATGTCTCGTATGATTCAAAATCAAACGAAGTTAGAAGTCCATCAGAATGGAGCTTCTTCATGCGCTTTTCACTTATATGACCCAAATGACAATGCCACAAGTAGGTAGGACTCAAATCATTAGGCCGAGGCCTTTTAGCACTTACATTACAGACAGGTGAACCATCAAGATTTAAAACAAACAATCCATTCACAATGGGTGCAAAAGCCATAAACATATTATTCTTAGAGATCACACAACCATTGTTTTCACTCGCAAATGAATAACCATCCTTCATCAAGCATGAAGGAGACAAAATGTTTCGACTTAAACTAGGAACAAAATAACAATTATTCAACTCCATAATAAATCCTGACGGGAGGTGGAGTTGCATCGTCCCGACGGTCAAAGCAGCAACTCTTGCATTATTGCCCACGCGGAAATCAACTTCTCCTCTTTCCACGTTTCTACTTCTTATCATTCCCTGCATCGAATTGCAAATATGAGCAACCGATCCGGTATCAAATACCCAAGAATTAATAACTGTATCAGCGAGAAATATGTTGTCTATAACATTAACAACAAGCGTACCTGAGGTAGAAGTACTCTTACTTCCGCCGTTCTTCAACGAAGCTAGGTACTGCTTGCAGTTTCTCTTCCAGTGACCAAGTTCATGACAGTAAAAGCACTCTTTATCTGGAGCAGGTCCAGGTCCAGCTTTAACCTTGGGCGGTGGGTTTGGCTTGGACGTTCCAGCCTTGCCCTTCTTCTTCCAAGAATTGCCCTTCTTTTTAAAGCTGGGCTTGTTCTGTATCGCCATCACATGGCTGGTACTAGCGCTTTTCTTGATGTCAGCCTCTGCTGTCTTGAGCATACCACACAGCTCATTCAATCCCTTCTCCGTCCCATGCATATGGTAGTTCGAGATGAAGTTCCCATAGCTAGGCGGAAGAGAGGAAAGAATGAAATCAGTGGCCAACTCTTGGCCCAGTGGGAAACCTAGCTTCTCCAACCGTTGAGTGTAACCAACCATCTTGATCACGTGTGGTCCTACTGCTGCGCCTTCTGCTAGCTTGCTCTCAACAAAGGCCTTAGACACATTGAACCTTTCAGTCCTGGCCTGTGTTTGGAACATGTCTCTAAGCGCCACGATCATATCGTGCGCCTCATGGTTTGTTTCGAACTGCATTTGCAGCTCGGGTTCCATGCAAGCAAGCATAAGGCAGCTTACTTCAAGGTTAGCATCACATGCTTTCTTGTAAGCATTCTTAGCAGCAGCGGGTGCATCCTCAGCAGGTTCTTCTGGTAGTGGGTTGTCTAGAACATCTTCCTTTTTCTCAGCCCTGAGAACAATTCTCAGGTTGCGGATCCAATCCGAGTAGTTTGTTCCATTCAACTTGTCCTTCTCAAGGACCGAACGCAAAGCAAACGATGTGGTGGTGTTGCTAGGTGCCATTTAATCTACAACAAAAGTAATGCAAAATACACTAAGACAAACGTATCCATGATAGAGCAAATTACATTAAACTATTTTAACAGAATCTACTCCCACTAAAATCAATATCCCTCTATTGAAACTTAGTGATTCAGGATCCACAACTAACAAGTCTACTAGTGAGCTTTAGCATCACCGCTAGCAAACGAGGTAGATCGGTAAGCAACTTTTGCTAATCATATCACATATGACTCCTGTTGTTGGGTGACATCTCTATGTCTCGGCGCCCAACCTTTATGCCCCAAGGTCCTTAACCGTTAAGATGACCTCGTTAAGCAAACCAACCCTTATGCGTGTAAGTGTCCGACACAAACCCATCTAGTCAAGGAAAACTAGTGGCACCCTAATTTCATAGACCCACCACTAATTGTACAAGACATGGGACGGTGCAAGTTTTAGTTGGGAGGGCATACTAACTTAAAATTTGCGAGGGATCGTTCTACTTCTAACATCACAGCATGCAGAAAGTAAAATATAAACAGAATAGCATTCACACAGCTTGTGACACAGTATGGCCCGTTTTCATATGGTGATCTCCATCTCCATAGAACCTGTTCACCATGGTGATCTCCATCTCCATGTTCCATGTGCGCCATCCTCCTGGTGATGAGTCCTCCAAGAACTAGAGCATGCTATTACGCCTAATAGCTAGTAAAGAATCTAGTAATGAAGATTACATAGTTGCTTGGATCATCACAGATTGGTACGCAGACCATTAAATACAATAAAGTGACAACACATATGGCTCCTGCCGTGTTGCCGTACGCGCGACACGCAGGTCACGAATTAGTTACACACATGCATCACATACACAAGGGGGCCATACTGATCACAAGATACATCCTGCAAAAGAGAGTTAGGCGTCCTAACGTTCCAAACTTCGGAGGCCCGAAACTCCATCTTCCAAGCCGAATTTGGCAAATCTAATTTCGCCGAAAACGGCAAAGCGTTGAAATTCACGTGTAACTTTTTCTGTAGATCAATTTTCGTATAGAAATCGCCCCGATCCGAGATCAGACCGAAAAGTTACGGCTGATTTACCGAAGCATGCGCATACGGCAAAATCCCGACCCCGGCAGTAGATCCCATCTACCATTGCACATCTAATGCGCCTGGCGTATGACCCTGGATCTCGATTCGACCAATCATATTGATCTTCCCTCACTGCAACTGGATTTACGTGTATCACTTAACTCCGATGGCGGAAACCGACCGGTAGGAGTATGTCGTTACACTACCATTGCAGCAAGGGCACGAAACCAGGACATAGATCAAACAGAAAACTCGCATATCTCCATATGCACACATCCCGAATCCAAAACTAAGCAGCTAAGGCTCTTGATACCACTGTTGGGATACGAGGTAGGCTACGCTAGCGCAAATCAAAATTTCTACCGCGTATAACCAGGAAGAACTGCCGTATAAGGATCACGGGATTACCACTCGACGCACTACTGGTGCGGAAGATGTAGATATGCGTCGGTGCAGTGAAGACGATCACGTAGTCGTACGTAGTCGAACAACGTAGTCGATCACGTCCAGCGGCTCCTCAGCAGCTCGTCCACGTGCACAGCAAGATCGCCTCCGGTGCCGCGGCTCGTCGTCGGCTCGTCGTGGCTCGTCGGAGTGCTGCAGGCGCAACACCTCCAAGGTATCCACACGTGCGGGGAGGAAGCGTCGCAAGCCGGATTGCTAGATCCGCGAGTTGCAACAGGCGAGGGCGTGGGAGGCGCGGCAAGTGTGTTCAGCCAAAAGGTGTAAACCCTAGGGCGCCCCCACCCCTCTATTTATAGAGGTTCTTGATGGGCCTCTGGATCCGAGGCCCATTAGCACTCCTAAACCTAATCCAACTCGGATCAGATCCGAATTGGGCTTCCAGCCCCTTAAGTGTGTGACCCTATGGGTTCGGATACGTATAGACATGGCCCGAGTACTCCTACTCGGCCCAATAGTCGGTAGCGGCCTCTAGCAAGACGTGCCAACTCCTATACGCATACGAAGATCATATCAGACGAACCATCACAACATAATATACATGCTATTCCCTTTGCCTCACGATATTTGGTCTAGCTTCAAGCTGACCGCTCTTTCTCGATCCTGTGATTCGGAATCCCTTTGTAGGTTAACTCTTAACCGTACGTAGCATGGCCATGCATTTTCGGATCCGATCACTCGAGGGGCCCAGAGATATCACTCTCAATCAGAGAGGGGCAAATCCCATCTTGATTGACCATGTCTCATAGCATGCTTCTTGACAAACCCGAAAGCTACCTTTATAACTACCCTGTTACGGCGTAGCGTTTGATAGCCCCTAAGTAGGTCGATCCACATCTAGAATACATGCGACAATCTCAGGTCTAAGGACAAAGCGTATATGTTGTTTAAAGAGAGAACTACTTCTTGTGTTGGGTCAGTCCTAACACATGTCTCCACATGTGTCCACATTATTAGTTCAACATCTCCATGTCCATGACTTGTGAAACATAGTCATCAACTAATACATGTGCTAGTCTAATATTCATGTGTGTCCTCACATGAACTCCGACTAGGGACAACTTTAGAATAACCATACAAGTAAAGAGTTTCACATACAATTCACATAATTGCAAATCAATTCAAGTAGCCTTTAATGGATATTCAATGAACACAATATACAAATCATGGATACAAATGGAATATCATCATCTCTATGATTGCCTCTAGGGCATACCTCCAACAACGCCGACCCAGATGGACGCCGTGCTTCTCCGTCTCCGTGCTTGCCCGCACACCGGCGCGCTCGCCGCCTCCCTCGGTCGACAGGCTTCGGGACGCGCACCCGGGGCTCGCCGTCGAGGAGGCAGGCGGCATGAAGGAGGCGGCACTGGGCGTGGAGGAAGCGGGGGCCGGCGCGGGGCGGGGATGGGGCGACGCTGGGCGGGGAGGAAGCGGCGCCGCGCGGGGAGGCGTCGCCGGGCAGGGAGAAGGCGGGGGCCGGTGCGGGGCGTGGAGGAGGCGGCCAGCACTGGGGCGGGGAAGAGGGAGCGGGCAACGCCCAGTGGAGGGAGGGAGCGGGCGGCCCTGCGGAGGCGGCGGTCGGCGCCGGGCGACGAGGAGGCGGCCGGGAGGAAGGGAGTGGGCGGTGCCCGGCGGAGGGAGGGAGCGGGCGGCGGAGCGAGTAGAGGAGCAGAGGAGGCAACCGGGAGGGAGCGAGCAGAGGTGGAGGATGAAGAAGATGGCGTGGGAAAAAAGAAAAAGAAAAGAAGAGGATGACATGTGGGCCCCGCAGCTAATAGGTGGGCTCCACAACTAACGGTGTTAAAAGGACATCCATCCCAACCCTCTCAATCTCTCCAACCAAACAAAAGACTGGGTCCAACTCATCCCTCTCCATCCCTCTCATCCAAACACGAGCTGGGTTCACTCCAACCCACAGAAGGGGGTTGGCTCCGACCCAACCCACGTCGTCCCAAAACCAAACGCATCCCTAGAGCGCGAGGGAAGGGGACGGCGGGGATGGGATGTTTGGGCTTTTGAGGTTTTCGTGGGCGCCTAGGCGGGTTCCGGATTTTGCCACGGCGCTTCGAGGAAATTTTCCTTTTCAGTGAGAGAAAAGCACAGTGGACCCGTAAGAAGTCCGTTTATGTCAGTTGAATGAAATTTAAAACTTGCGTTACTGTGAAAAAAATGAAATAGGATCACATGATAAGTTTAGGTCTAAATTATTCTAATTCATGTTCAAATCTTTATTGTTATCTCTTAGTTGGAACATAGTATATAAATTTTGTTTACTATAGAAAAATGGTTCATGTGACAATTAAAATTGTAACCATCCGATTGAATTATCCATAATTCTAAATATAACATCAATCATATTGCTTCGGCAAATAGGTAACTAATAGCTTGTCATAAACATTATATGCTTAAAAATATTGTAGTAGCTTATATCTACTCATTGAAATTGTTTCACGTTGGATGGTTTTAGAAATTATATTGGAAGTACTTGACAGATCTAATCTAGTTAATACAAGCATAAAAAATTTAACACATCAGATAGTTTGTTTGGGTAAAACTTTGAGATGTTACTTCACTGCACTGCCATTTCTTAATATGTTATATAAGACTCAACCATATCGCATAAACTCTCTTAGAACATAAACAAGTGATATTTGAATGTCGACGCAGTCTCTGTAATACAATTCCAGCTATAACTTTTCACAACAAGTGACTTTACAGTAACTTCTAATATCCAGGTTGAACGCAAAAAATAATATGGCAATAAAGTTTGGAATGACTGAATTATAACAACCCCAGAGTTCGCATATTTACTATGTGAGCTTTCCGCAACTCATGTTGACTTGCATTAGGCTTCAAAAAATCTTTCCCAATTCAAGAGTTACGTAGCTAGGTAAGGATCCAAGAAAAGATTTATAAAAATCCAATGCATTTATGGCTGTAATAGAAGTTTTTGCTAACATCGTCACATTTCATATAACGTATTAAAATGCTTGTTTGACTAGATATGTTCATACCATGTTTTTATCATGGTCTTTGAGCTTTTGCTATTAGCCTGAACGTAGCCACAAAAGAAATGATTATGTACAATATATGTCAAAGTTGACTTAATATAACACTTTCACGAGTCATAACATCTATATGGTAATGATAATATGTACCACAAGCGATATGTAAGACCAACTCAAGGGCTATCTAAAATTCCAAAATGAAAACAAAATACTTTCCTTGGTATAACTCTTAATAGGAGTGTATACCTAGCTACCAAATACTCCTCTCTTGAATATCCATGCAGATCCAAGATATATTATAATATTTTGGAAATTCCTTTCCAAGACAAAAACTATACATATTGTACTCTAGGTGGTATACTTACAAGACTCACATGGCTACATGCTATGTGAAAAAAGGCACCTTGAGATGAATTTGTTCTTTTCCTTAATATCAAGTCATCTAGCTTCTTTTAGGTTAGTCTACCTTTATGTAAAAACATTATATTAATTCGAAGAGTAAAATGGACGTGCGGTTCTATAAAGTTTCATTTTGGTCCGAGAAGCTATAGTAAGGATCCACAAACTAGTTAAAATGTATCATCTAGTCCAAAACATCGAATTTTTTAATATTCTTAGACCTGCTAATACGTGATCTTCACATTGACATACCATGCCATTAATTGTAGAGGTATTTTGAAAACTTTAGACGTAGACGACACATTTTAACAAAGAACAAATATGTATTTTCAAAATTCAAGAACTTAGATGCCACTACACGACAAATTTAAGTACTTTCTATTCTATTCTAATTTAAACGTAAAGAGATTGTAGTGTTTCCGCATCCCAATCTTCACTTCCCGACGTGGCACTAGGAAGGACTCTTACGCCACTCTTCCAAGTTGCAACCAACAGCGCTATCACGAACGGACTTGACCAAAAAGACCGACGAGAACATGAACAGCCTCCCCCTTTCCGTGGAAAAAGAGAGAACCGGGGCACACGACCGGAAAACCTCCCATGGATACACCTTGTCCACGCACCGTGCTCTCGTGTCCTCCCATTTCTCCGGCATCCGCCGTATGGTCCACAGGGACCTAGCTCATGCATCAGCGCTGCTATATCCAATTGCAGCAGGAAGACAGGCAGTCCACCACGCGGAACACGCCTGGACCGAGCCTCCTACACCACAGCCCAGGTCACGAAGCCCGGCCCCACTTGCCAGGCTGGCCTCCTCCCTGGACCCGCACCCACGGGAAACGAGCGCCGTTAATGGCCACCGCAACGGTAAACGTTACCCCTGGGAAGGAGAAGGAAAATAGCAGCCGCGCCCGGATCCCCTCCCCCCTCGCCTCCAGATCACACCACCGTCGCCTCCGCCTCCAAATCCATTCCTAGGCTCGTCCTGTTGCTGCGAGCGAGCTCGTGTTGGGCTCCGGCTCTAGGGTTTCCCCTCCCCTCTCCCGGTGCTCATCGCCGTGGAGCTTGACCTGTCGGCTTAGGGTTGGGTCGCGGCCGCGGGGGCCGTGGGGTGGGGGTCGCGGCCGATGCGGCGATCGCCGGCGATCGGGAGGCAGTAGCGGCGGCGGGGGAGGGGGATCTCCCGGGCGGATTCTTCGGCGATGGCCGCAGACGCGCTCTCCATCATCCCAGGCGCCGTGCTGCGGAACCTCTCCGACAAGCTCTACGAGAAGCGGAAGAACGCCGCGCTCGAGGTGAGGGGTTTCGATTCCTCGAGGGGCTTTGGTCTTCGAGCAATCGCCAGGGATTTGAGGTGGAATTTTTGTCGCTGTGGGGTCTTTTACAGATTGAGGGGATCGTGAAGCAGCTCGCAACGGCTGGGGAGCATGAGAAGATATCAGCGGTCATCTCGCTGCTCACCAACGATTTCACCTACTCGCCGCAGGCGAACCATCGGAAGGTTTGCATAGACCGCTGTGGTTCATGCTTCCGGTATTGACGGGGTCAGATTTGTTGAGTTCTCTGTCGCTTTGATGTTAGCAGGGTGGGTTGATTGGCCTTGCAGCAGTTACCGTCGGACTCACCAGTGAGGCAGCTCAGCACCTCGAGGTTTGCTAGTTCAAACGTTTAACTCTTATTTAGTTTATTGATATTCAAGTTTTATGCAATGTCATCCTATATGCGGCAAAATCAGTATATGTAAAGGAAATTGTACTATTGTAGCTTAAAACCTGCATGCCTGTTTTTTTATGAGCTTTCACATAATCTGTAAATGGCAAATTGGCAACTACGGGGCTGAATTGCCAACGGTAGCATCGACTTCTCTTATTAGCTTCCCCATCAGATCATGCATTGCTCAATTTGTGGTACACCATGCTGAACGGTGTTTACCAGTCAATAACACCAAATGGAGTCTAAATAGTAGATGAAGCAGAGAGTCCTAGTACTCTCAAGTAGTTTAGCTTTCATTTTACATCTATTGAGTTGGGGCTCAGGTATGAATTGTATATGGTCCATTCCATTAGTGCTGAAGGAAATTATGCTTGCTGATTCACATGAAAATAGTTAACTTCTGTGTGTTGTAAGATGGCCTCCCACTTTGAGCTACTTCCTTTCTGGCATTCTCTTCAACAGATTGCATTTGATGATTGGAAATATTAGTTCTGTATGGTGTTCTTCATACTGTAAACTCGTAGGATTTTATGGAGGCATGTTACTGCCATCTGTTGAAATTGATATGGTGGTTCGGGAGGAGAGATTAATGAGAGATATTGCAGGGTTGTACATTATTTTCTCATGGATGTGGTTAGATCCTGGGCATGGAGACAAAATTGTTAGATGGTATTGTGTGCGCATGTTAAAATTATATGATTCACAATTTAATACAAAGCTGCTGTTTCATGTACCATAAACTGCTATTGTGCCGCTTACATTTGTACCCTGCAGAGAAGCACCATTAACATGAATCATGTTTAATGTCTACATTAAGCTGGCTGTGTTATTATTATGTTTTATCAATTTGACCATACAATAAGCTCTGTCGCTTCGCGCTTCCAGCAAATCGTGCCTCCTGTGCTTAGTTCTTTCCTGGACCAAGATAGCAGAGTGCGCTACTATGCTTGTGAAGCACTATACAACATAGCAAAGGTAAGCATTTAGTTCAGTGATGAAACACGAATAGTATGCTTGCTTTACACTAAATGAATTTCTATCTGTAGGTTGTAAGAGGGGATTTCATCATCTACTTCAACAAGATTTTCGATTCGTTATGCAAGCTTTCTGCAGATTCCGATGCTAATGTGCAGAGTGCAGCTCATCTTCTTGACAGGCTTGTTAAGGTATAATCGTCTGGACTGTACTCATATATCTTAGAACTAGATACCTTGTTCTCTTCTTAATTGCCCCTGATAAGATAATTATTTATCAACCAGGATATTGTTACTGAGAGTGATCAGTTCAGGTATGCTGCGTATGATTTACCTTTTCCATATTAGTGATATGCTTATCTTAATGCTAGTGTTGGTTTCTGATTTCCCCTTATCTTGCTTTTGCTCTTTAGCATAGAAGAATTCATACCACTCTTGAGAGAGCGCATGAATGTGTTGAACCCTTATGTGAGACAATTTTTGGTGGGGTGGATAACAGTGTTAGACAGTGTTCCTGATATTGACATGCTTGGTTTCCTTCCTGATTTTCTCGATGGTAATCCCTCCTTTTTCTCAAGTGCATTACTTATGTTGGCTGTTCAGCAACCTTTCTATCGTTACCCCTGCAGGTTTATTCAATATGCTAAGTGATTCCAGTCATGAGATAAGGCAGCAAGCCGATGCAGCACTTTCAGAGTTTCTGCAGGAGATAAAGAACTCACCAGTAAGGCTGCTCTCCAGAAACTTGCTCTGTATCAGTATCAGTCTTTTCAGCAGCATAGACATAAAAGACATTTTGTCGATGCATATTGCTCCAATTATCCTTTTTGTCTTTGTATAAGGTTGTCCACATGTTCTATGCTTCCAATGCTGATTATTCTACCTTAAATGAAAAGAATGTAGATTATGGTCGTATGGCTGAAATACTTGTTCGGAGGGCAGGCTCTACTGATGAATTCACTCGTTTGACGTCTATCACATGGGTAATTTTGTCTTTTATGTTTTTACTGTGATCTTAGATTGCATGGAGGCTATTTGAATACTTGTAGGAATGTTTGTCTTATCGTTTATCCTTTAAAGTGCAGATCAACGAGTTTGTGAAGCTTGGTGGGGAACAACTCGTTCCTTACTATGCAGATATATTGGGCGCTATCTTACCTTGCATATCTGACGAGGAGGAGAAAATCCGAGTGGTACTTCCTAGTATTATGCTTTTGATTCATACAATTACTGCAGATGTAAACTGTGTGGTGTGTGCCTGTTCAGGGATAGCATTATTATTATTATTTATTTAATGACTTCTTTGTTTGCTAGGTTGCACGTGAAACAAATGAGGAACTTCGTGGTATAAAAGCTGATCCAACTGAGGGATTTGATATTGGAGCAATTCTTTCAATTGCAAAAAGGTTCTATACTCAATCCCTTGGATATGAAATTAAGATTAACTGTCAGGCACCTTTGGTGTGGTAATTTGAGTTGTTTATGCCCTACCTGTGCAAGTAATTTTAGAATTATAAGGATATGACATTTGTGATATGGCACTGACCTTTTCTCCCCTCCTTTCCAGAGAATTGAATAGTGAACATGAGGCCACTCGAATTGAAGCATTACATTGGTTCTCCACTCTGCTGGTTCGATATCGTGTTGAGGTACTGAAAGACTATGGTGCCTTTTGGACTACAATTCCAATAGATACCAACAAGTTATGACCTGCATGTTTTCAAGCTTTTACACTGTCCTGGTTTTAATTTATCAACTTTGAATTGGACACTTGAGAGTTGCAATTCATTTTGATTAAGAAAACAGCAAGAGCCCTATGATTTATTTACATATTTTCTGGAACAGTTTTTGGCGTACCTGAATGATATTTTCGATCCACTTCTAAATGCACTTTCTGATCCTTCAGATGCGGTGAGTTTCTTTTGAAAATCCTTCCAAACTGCCATGTTTGCTTTGAGTATTAGAAACTACAACACATTGTACGCTGTGGTTAGCTGATATTATATTGTTCTATCCATTTGGAGGGCACAAGCTGCTATGGTGTGGCCTGGCACTGTAGCACCACCAACATATTAGTTTGCTAATTTGATTAGATGATAAGTTAGTTAGGAGATAAGTGTTAAGCTAATCCAAATATGATTTGGTTTGGCTAGATAAGATCTATTAGGCGATTTATTACTTACATTAGAAGGGGCCTATGGGCTATGACTATGAAGGCAGCCATGAGTACTAGAGTTGAGGTGCAAGAAATAAATAAACAAAGCCCCCAGGTTTGCCTGGAGGGCATTTTCACCTTCACCCTTGTCCTGCAGGGCAGGCTCTGAGTAGCTTGTATCTACTCAACTGCTCCTCCTGAACTGAGAGGATGAGCATGCTGCTGCCAGTTATCTAAACATATCACTAGCCAAATTTATAATCCCTGATTTGAATATTATTCCAACTGTTGTGCTGTTAGCTAGATCCACTATGTTGCTCAAGGCTGAAAACCTGATGTTCTTTGACGAACCTCGGATTGCATAGCGGGAATCTAAGGTAGCTATGAAACCACGACCAGACTACTTTCTGGTGCAGAATAGCTGTATGGATTTAGCCACCACTAAAACATTTTGCAGCGTAGCTTTGAGCATTGCGATTGTTTATGATAGCATTTTTACTTGTGCAGGTCGTCCTATTAGTATTGGAAGTTCATGCACGTATAGCTGAAGAGCCTCACCACTTCCATCATCTTGTATCCTACCTAATCCGCACCTTCCACAACAATCATGTTCTGCTGGAGAAGTATGTAAAATTTAAAATTTCGATATCTAAAGCTGACTCTGCTTTTTTAATCATATCTATTGGTTAGGATGCTTTATTCAATATTTGATGAACATATTAGAAAATAATAGTTTGTGGTACTTCTACAGGCGTGGTGCTTTGATAGTCCGTCGACTCTGTGTTCTTCTGGGTGCTGAAAAAGTATATCGAGAGTTCTCCGCTATTCTTGAGAGTGAAATTGACCTTGATTTTGCATCCGTCATGGTTCAGGTTTGTGCTACTTGTACAATATTCTTGTACTGCCAAAATGTGATTGTGAGATTTGTGAATTATTTTAAACTGCCGGCAGGCTTTGAATTTGATTTTGCTCACATCAACTGAACTTGGTGAGCTCCGCTCTCTTCTTAAGAGGTCATTAGTGGATTCCTGTGGCAAGGACTTGTTTCAGTCTTTGTATGCATCGTGGCGCCACTCTCCAATGGCTACAATTAGCTTGTGCTTACTTGCTCAGGTAATGATTGATTTGCAAATTTTGTTGCTTACTAGGACTCTACTGATATTTGGATGTGCCTTCTGAATGTGCGCAGGCATACAGTCATGCGAGCTGTGTTATTCAGTCTCTGGGAGAAGAAGACATAAATGTGAAATTTTTGGTTCAATTAGATAAATTGATCCGTCTCCTAGAGACTCCAGTATTTGCTTACTTGCGTTTACAGGTACTTGTTCTGACGACACCTTCCTGCAAGTTTCTGTTTCTGTTTCTCATGCACCTTTGAATTCTGAAATCATGGGCTTTCTACATGACTTTTTATTTGGTTTCTAGTTCTACATGATCCATGACATGATAGTTCTGAATCGAATTTTGTATCCTAATGTTCATCCGTACATTTACTGTATGCTTGCTGTCCTTTTGGTACAAGGTTCTCTCACAATATTTGCCATCAGAAATGCCTTCACATTCAGTGTAGTTGCTGTAAAACTGACATGTTGGGCTTTATGTGGTGCAACATGTGATGGAAACTGTGATGACATGTATGCTGTGCAATTTCTTTTTGTTTATCTCTTAGTACAAGAATTTAGCTGTTACACTGTTCTTACTAATCATTTTGGCATGGCATATACTTTATAAAAAAATGCAGCTTCTTGAACCTGGAAAACACACCTGGCTTCTGAAAACTCTTTATGGTCTCATGATGCTGTTGCCTCAGGTATGTTCAAGTTCAATATCTCTTTGTTGCGGGTTCCTGCAGCCTTTCTTTGGTTAATGTTTAATGAATGTTTGGGTGACATGAACTAGACAAAAAGCTCATGCTGCATGCCTTGTAACAATTTAGCTTCTTGCACAGTTTCTAGAACTGTTTTGATCCAGTTCATAAACAAAGCACCAAATAGTTGTAGTGATCTTACATTAATATATGTATCTCATGAATGGACTTCACCTTTTGAAGGTAGTATTTTTATTTTGGTTGGAATAATCAATTAGTCTTGGCTATTCCATCCTTCTCCCTCCAACAATATCTATTGTTCCAAAATAATGATTAGTTTCCTAGTATAAGGGTGGTTTGATACTTTGTGAGTGTTAAGAGAGCCCTCTATAAGGAGGTGTATTGTAATCGTACATTGAAACTGTGATATAGAAAATTGTATTTCCATGGCCCTGATCTCCACCTTTCTATGCTTCTACACTTTGTACTAAAATATCTCCTTTTTGTTAAACTGAATTGAACTGGAGTTCATTGTTCCTCCTGTGAGGTCTAACTTCTGTAACCAGATTCTGTTGGAGATTTTACACAACCTGTATGCGCCCTCTTGAACATTTACTACAGGGAAGCTGGCGCTCCTTAAAATATAATAACTTGGGCTCCATATCTTTATGCAGCAAAGTGCGGCCTTCAAGATCTTGAGGACTCGACTGAAGACTGTGCCATTCAGTGAAAATCTCAAGCGCACATCTTCAGCAAATCCGTACTCTCAGATTCTGCAAGTGACAGAAGATGGCAATCGAAACCAAGACACACAGAACTATAGTGCAATCAATTTCCCATCCCTTCTCCAGCAATTTGAGAACATGCAGCAGCAGCACCGGAACCATTTGAAGGGTCAGCTGCAATCTCGCAAATCTGCTTCAGCTGCAACATTATCGCAGGTCTTTTTCCTTTTGCTCATTTTTTATTCTGCTATATTTGGTCGAGTAGGTATTGTTGCTACAGAAGAAACAGTTGTGCCCTATTAATAGAGTGATTGTTGGTCAAAATCCTTGTAAAAGCCTTAACGAAACAAAATAGGCCTTGTAATTTCAAATTGAGGGAGTAGTGTTTTTTCGGGGGTTTTCCCTGACGAGGCTCTTATTGTTACTGTTGGAAGTTCTGGCTAAGCCTGCTTTTCAGCTGGAAAACAGATTGCTGGCTGAAAATTTCTAGAGATAGTAACTGTCACCACCAAATACGTCAATTTGTCCTTTGGTAGCAGACCATAGACTTGCACTTTCGCTATTAGTTTTCTTTAACAACATGACTGGAACTTGGTTAAACAATTTTTTTGGTATAAAGATGCTTATTGCCTAAACATAATATTGGTATCTAACCTTCATGAATTACATACAGGAGATCCAAAGATACGAAGAAGCACACTCCTCTTCGCTATCAGAGATTAGCAGGCCTCCTTCAAGAACATCCAAAGGCGTTTCATGATGCATTTGGTTGCTCACGGTGTATGATATATTTGCAGGACGCATCATCACAAATCTGTTGGGGCTTTGGTTAGTCTCCTTGATTTTTTCAAAGGAGGTTGCATAGGGTACATAGAGTGTAATCTTTTTGTTTCGTTCCTAGATTTTGTCATGGAATGGCAATTATTTGTTGGAGAAAGCTCGTTCCCGCGCTCTAGTCATTCTTATTTTTTCTAGCCGTTTCACTGCTCATCTGGTTTCTGTAATTTTTCAATTGAAGGCCAAATGAGCAAACTAGTATTTGGAGATATGTTACTACTGTTCTGCTTATCGATCTCCAATAAATTTTAGCGATGCAATGTAAATTCCTCTTTCTGGTTCTTATTATCTATTTTATGCCATGCTTGACCTTTACCCTTTTGTATTCAATCACATCCGGATCATGTGAAATTGGTGGCGGCGGCTATTGCCGCAAAATCAAATAATCGTGCTTGCGGAGCTGTAGCCCGTAGGTGATAAAAGTGAGACAAAAAAAAAGTTAAAAGGCTACTTGTGCGGCAGCATAGCCGTGATGAAATATGAGCATTTGGTGGTGACATTAGACAGCATTTGGTGCTTGCAGTTTGCATCCTAATGAGTTCATCCCTACTAGTTACACCCTCATGGGTGATAAACCTGTATACAGATTTTTAGTGAACAGGAATGGGATTTATCCAGAGACCAAAACACTTCATTAGGACCTCTGCAGCTGCACCTCTTGCAGTTTAGCCATCAGGTCAGACCACTTCAACATGTCAGATACTGAATATCCAGCTCACGGGCAACATGTAAGAAGTTATGACCTGGAAAATTTGAGATCGAGTCAACGCGGTGCTGCTCTGCTCTGCCTAGAATTGGGACAAATCGAAATCGGGAACAATGTCCGCAACTTTTTTCGACTGCAGTAGCACTAATCCAGGCGAGGAAGAAGAATCTCAAGGCTCCCACAAGAAGCCAGCCAGGTTGAAGACCTGAACAAACTCCTGGCCCAGCGCGGCTTCGCAAACCTCGACGGCGGCCAAGCTAGTGAGAAGCCCTCCTCTCTCGCTCTACTTCGCCGGAGCCGGCGGAGCACCGCGGCCCGGCCTCTGGGCTCTGGCGCCTGCTGCCTCCTTCCGGCTTCCGCAGTTCAGTCAATCTGGACCGCCCACGTCGCATCGGACGGCAGCTAGGCGCCTAGGGGGCGGACGGTATCTGAAACACCGTCCACCCCCTGAAGCCACGAGGGACGCTGCATCCGTCTCCCGACGCGGCCCGCCGGAACGCCGCCGAGTTCTGGCCGTCTCTTGCTTCCCTCTCTCTCTCCTCCCAGCCGCCTTGAAGCCGCCCAAGCTTGCACCACGCACGCCTCTCGGCTTCAGCTTTGCCCAGCCAGTAGCTCCGCTGCGACTCACCTTTCTGATGACTGTTCAAGTGGAGATACCTTGTGCCTTGTGGGCTGGAAAGCTTTAATTCAGAGCAGCGGTGATGACCCGTATTAGTATATGGAACAATCAGTCCTGATAATTTTGGCGTCATTAAACTTTTATCATGTGTTGCAGCAACGCGATGAATTCTTGAATATTGAGCGAACAATGTGATACTTCAAATCTGATATTTGCATAGGCACCTATGATGCAGGACCATATGCCTATCCTTGAATAGGATGAAGCCGCAACTCTTTCTATTATCTAAAAGTGGCGCAGGACAATATTTAGTGCCCTTTCAGTTTTTCCTCTCATAGTTCTATATCAGATTAATGCATGTAAAGTTCAGTTGAACATTATTACATTGTCAAAAGCACGGTTGTCCGTCAGTAGTTCTTGCTTGGTAAATAGGCATGCTGGAACTTTTTTGTTTCAGAGTTACAACTTGTCTAGCTCTCAGTCTCAGGTGTTTGTTTTCCATTCGGGCTGTTGGATGTGTTATTTTCACCCAAAGTTACATTTTGTCTCATGAGGACCACAAAGTTCCAGTGTCTATTAACAGCTTGAATCCTTCCTCAGATTCCTAGCTAAGCAAGACAATTCACTACTGAAAAAGCCATCTCATTGTCTAACAACCTGAAGCTACGAACTGTCCATACTCGTCGTTTCTTGTTTTTTCTTTTTTGCCCTTTTTACGGTTCAGAATGTGCTGCTTTGTACAGAGCTAGTTGCTGATATGCACTTCCTAACAGAACAGAACTTTCAGGCTAACACGCAGTTCTGAATTGGACCCCTATCATTCATTTTCGCTGGTTCCTGTTAACTGCACGATAATGACCGACGAAATATGTGTTGTGCTAGACTGAATCAACACCAAATCAACCATGTACAGGCATGGACTTCAGGTTGACAGCGCCTGGAGATTGCAGTGGCGCTGACACCAAATCAACCATATACAGGGCAATAGGGCATGGACTACAGTCTGCAGGAGATTGCAGTGGCACTGACACGTGAACAGAGAAAGGGGGTAGGTTTCAGTTGATGAGCCTCTCTGCTCCATGTGATGTGTGAACAACATGATCAGATGCAGTTCGCGTATGGGACCTGCACATGAGCACCTCTAAACTTGGGGCTCTCCTAAACTTCGATCGCCCACACGACAGTTGACCGTCTGCTGCGGGGAGCGGGGCACCGCCTGGCGGCTGGGCAAGGCCAACATCTGAACCTGACGACGACGACGACTTTCTGAACTGGAACGAACACCTGCCATGCTGATCAGAGCCACCGGCTTTTTCTGGGCGCGGCGTGTACAGAAACACGCCTCGGTTAGAGACCAAGTGCATCTGCCGCCTGCCGGTATTCGCCGGCGGCCAAGTGAGCGAGTCCTTCTCTGTTTCTATTCAGGGGGTGTTCGGCACACGGGAACTAAAATTTAGCCCCTATCACATCAGATGTTTGACACTAATTAGGAGTATTAAACATTGGTTAATTGCAAAACTAATTGCACAACCCCTAGGCTAAATCGCGAGACGAATCTATTAAGCCTAATTAGTTCATGATTTGACAATATGGTGCTACAGTAACCATTCGCTAATGATGAATTAATTAGGCTTAATAGATTCGTCTTGCGATTTAGCCTAGGGGTTCTGCTATTAATTTTGTAATTAGCTCATATTTAGTCGTTCTAATTAGCATCCGAACATCCGATGTGACAGGGCTAAAGTTTAGCCCCATCTCCCGAACACCCCCCAGCTGGCGGAGCGCAACGGTCGCCGGAAAAGAATCTTCGTATTTTTCCGCCTTCCTTTCTAGCTGCTTCTGTCCTTGCTATGGAGGCTGCCCCAAGCCCCAACGGAGAGAATGGATGGTCCTGGCGGACACCGGCGCCGAGGACGGTGGCCGTCGACGGCTGGAAGGGGAAGCCAACCCGAACCAGGAGGCTGCATGTAAATTATATGGACCATTTTACTAATATTTGAATCACGACTATTAATCGCGATCTTAAATGAGGGGATTATTTGTAAATATAAAAAGGGTAATTTGAAATTATTTGGATCGCGGGTTATACTTCGCGATCCAATCTAAGGGTCATTGTGTAAATATGACAATCCTATACGGGTGGCCCTTTTGCGAACATTCCCTGCCGCCCCCATCGGCAGCCGTCGAGGTCGGCGCTGCGGCCGGCGAGCTCCGTCTCTCCGCGCCGCTAGACAACAGCCAACCGTGTCGCACCTTTTCCCAGACCAGCCTCCAGTCGAGGCGGCCCGTGCAGAGGCGGCGCCGCCAGACGACAGGTCGGCAGCCGTGCTCTGCTTCTCCTGATCGGACGGCGTGGCAGTGCCACCGGGGCACGGCGTCCTGCGCCCGAGCATGTCGTCCTGAACCGCCCGCAATTGAGCACGAAAACTGGCGATTGTGTCCATTCGACAGTGAGAGCTAGGAACAATTCTGCTGAAGAATTGGCACCTTGCGCCGAATTGCTGATTGCTGATTCACAATCCACGCAGCTGCAAGATGAAACCGGACACGCCGGTGGCCGCGGCGAACATCTGAGGACGAACGATCCCCGGCTCCAAAGGTCCACTGACCAGTCTGTTTGCAGACGCCCGGTCTGCCTAGTCCATGCGAGGAAGAAGAATCTCAAAGCTCCGACAAGAAGGCAGCCAGGTTGAAGATCTGAACGAACTCCCGGTGGCACTTTCAACAGCTACCAAGCTAGTGAGCAGCCCTTCTCTCGCTCTTCTTCGCCGTATCCGGCGGAGCACCGCGCCGCGCTGCGGCCTCCTCCTGTGATTCAGTCGATCTGGGCTGCCCATGTCGCATCGGACGGTTGTTAGGCGCCCAGCCCGGTCGGTATCTGAAACACCATCCACACCCCCGGGGCCGCGACGGACGCTGCCTCCGCCTCACGCCGCGGCTCGCCGGAGCGCCACCGAGTTCCGGCCATCTCTGGCTTCCCTCCATCTCCTCCCAACCGCCTGGGACACACCCGAGCTTGCACCAAGCACGCCTCTCGGCTTCAGCTTTGCCCAGTAGCTCTGCTCCTGCAACTGCAGCTCCCCGATGCATCTGCAGACATGTGCCGGCCGGCGGCGGCATGGAGCGCCATCTCGTACGACGGTTCAATTTGAAGCGTTAATCGGTTTGGTTTTAGCTTAAATTGACACCTTTCAGCTTGAGTTTCCACAGCTTATGAAATCACTCATTCAGACATTTAGTGATAAGCCGGTAGGTTGGGTTCCTGACTTCCTGTGGGATACTTTTCTCATAGCTCAGCATCAGAAGGGCGTCTGACATGATCAGTCACTCCTGTGGATTCCCCCAAACATACAGCAGTGCTATCAGAAACCATGGCATTATCTCAGCCTTTTAAGCCTTCAAGGCTCACCATGCAGCGCTTGCAGCTCTCCTGCAACCCACGTCTGAAAAAAGTCACTACTGATGATTACTACTAGGTGATAACTGTCTCCAGTCAGAATGCCATGTCTCCAGTCAGAAAAAATAAGAATGCCATGAAATGTTTTATGTTGCCTTATCCTATACTCGAAGAGGGCTATAGTCGTGTGATACAGCTGATAGTGGCAGTGAAGGTGGATGGAATCTCCCACAAACACCTCATTGCGCCTTCCACCAACAATTTCGGGGAAAACGAAATCGAGAAGGATTAAACAAACAAGGTGTAGAACCTTCAGATTCTTGTTGCTTCAGGCATCAACTGGCTGCGGCTGGGCAGGTCAAGATGTCAGGATCTTTCTGATTGAACCAGCAGATGTTCCTCATTCAGATGGAGCTAGCAATATTAATTCTCGAGAGGCAGAGGTCGTGCATTGGGAATCAACCCCAATCTTAGCAATGCGACACAATGCAGCATCTTACAGCTCATTTCCACAACACCTTGCGCTCGCCGGCGGACCCTCTGTTTCTTCTTCTGAGCCGGCGGAGCGCCACGGCCACCGGCATCCAACTCCGACAAAGACTCAGCGAAGCGAAGGAATCCTCTTTTGTTCCTCTGCCTTTGCCTCTCTTCGCTATCCAGGCGGCCGGGAGAACGGGTGGCGCCGCGGCGGCGGCGGCGGCATCTCAGAACGCTATCCTATCCTGGAATCCCTTGCGCCGCTCCGGAATGCCATTCGCCACGCGACGGGCGCTGGGCTCCTCGTTTTCCGACGAGCTGTTACGCCGCAATTCATGGAGAGCAAGTTGATGCTAGGTATTGGATGCGGGAATGAAGGGTGGGATGGCGCTCTGTGCTCTCGGCGGACCGGCGCGGGGAGGGCGGCGGCGTACGGGAGGAGCCGATCCCAACCAGGGTGCTATATGCAAATTTTAGGGTTGTAAATATAAATAATCGCGATCCGAATTAGGGGGTTATTTGAAAATTGTAGGGCGCTACATGAAAAATAATCTCGATCCAGGGGGTGTCGTGGAAATGTTACGATCCAATCCGGGGGCCGTTTCCCAAAGTTCCGGGCTGCCCACGGCAGCCGGTGAGGTCGCGCCGCCCAGCCGCCCAGGCGACCTCCGCTATCCCTGCCTCGGGTCGTGCCACCACCGCTGGCGCTCATCGGGCCTCCTCTGTTTCTCCTTAGGCAGCGCTGTGGCTGGTGGTGACCTCCGATCTCTTCGCCGCCAGAAAACAGCCAACCATGTCTCATCTTTTCCCAGTTAAACCTCCAGCCGAGGCGGCGGCTCTTGGACGGCGACGAGGTCGGCCGTCCTGCTCTGCTTCTCCTGACTACTAAGACGGCGGACCACCGGGCCACGACCTGCGGCGTCCGAGTTCGCCTACCTGAACGGCTGAACCGTCGCGAGAAACGCTTCCGCCGCTTTTAGCTGGATCGCCGGAATGCAGCTGCTTTCCTTCCGTCCCCTCCATCCAACTTCTTCCTCGTTAAGCCCCTACATCATGCATCCACGCCAAGGGTTTTGATGGCTTTAGCTCTCCGCAGCAACATTCGCATCCAGCTCACGCGCATCTTAATTTCAGATTCATTTAAACAATGTCTGGAACCTTTGGGATTGTTGCTGCTTCAGCAATCCGCTGGCCTGGGATGATAACGTTTCCGGATCACCCATGTCTGATTGGCAACAGATTTCAGCAAAGACGCAAACGCCGGACAACAGGTTTCAACTTTGCCAAGTAACTTTGCTGCTGCGCCCTCAAAAAAAAAAAAAAAAAAACTTTGCTGCAAGCCTGGAACTGCGGCTGCAACTCCCCGATGCATCTGCACATGTGCCAGCCGGCGGCGGCTTGGAGAGTCATCTCGTATGACACGAGGCTATGACTGTACGCCCGCTGAAGGAGAATGAGCGGCTGCTAAGCATTTTCACGAACACCTTGCGGCCGTCTGAGATGGGCGAGACCATCAGGCTTCACGACACCTCGTGGGCACAATAGCTGGCCCTCTCCATCTTGCTTCAGGGCGTTTGACGCTCGCTGCTTGTCTGAAGCTACAACCTTTCCATACTCGCGGTTTCTCTATCTTTTTTTTTTCATTTCATTCACGACTCAGAATGTGCAGCTTTGTACCTAAGCTAGTTCCTGTCTCCTGATTACCACTCTCGGACAGAACTTTCAGACTTTGGCATGTATCCACTGCACGATAATGCACGACTAAATCTGCCATGAGCTAGACCAAATGAATCATACAGCCATGCAGGAGATTCCTGAACCTGAACGAACAACTGCCTTCGGCCACCGGTTCTTTCCCGGCGCGGCATGTGAAGCAACACGCCTCGGCTAAAGGCCACATGCAGCAGCTCTCTCCTGCCGGCCTTCGCCGGCGGCCGAGTGAGTGAACCTCCCTCTGTTTCTCCTAATCCGGCGGAGCGCC